>NC_081303.1:1270000-2520000 GCF_030435805.1 Mustela lutreola | reverse complement strand
AACCGCTCCCATGTTTAAAGTGTAACTTTAAGGAAATCGACAACCAGGCCCTACTTAGACTTCACAAATATCTAGATGACACCGAAACAGTGAACTCTGGGTACAAGTAACATATATCTTCTTACCATGACCTTCAAGTGTTCTACTTGCCTGGTGTGTGCGCACGCACACACACAGACACACACACACCCCTGAATCAGTCAGAACTACTTTCAACAGCAGGTGACCTAACAGTAGCTCAGGCGAACATGTGATTGTTGTTTTCATTTAACAAAATGGAGGTAAGTGACTTCTGGCACTGGTTCTGCGGCTCAAAAACGACAAGGCTTTCTCTCAAGGCTGTAGGGTGGCTCCCGCATCCCAGACCATCCCTTCAACACTCAAGGCAGAAAGAAGGGTTTATACACAACACCACCAGGTCTGTCCTTGTATCAGAAGGCAGAAAACGTCCCCAGAAACTCTCTTCCACCCTCCACACTCACCCAAACACACACACACCACACGCATATTGCCAACCTCCCCGGAGCTGGTCATCTACTACTGGGTTCCATGACCACCTGTAACTGCAGAGGAGTCTGGGAAAAATGAGAAAGACAAGTTACTTAGGATCATCTTAGATCTAACACGATTTAGCACCTGGGCCTAGGCATTACCACCCTAAATAAAATTAGGCCTTTGCCCAGAGAAAATTTAAATTTTGGAAAAATTGATCAGAAAAATAAGAAGGATAAGAATGCTGACTGTGATTTCAAAGATACGCAAGTTGTCTGAGAAAGATTGTAAAAGGCAAAGTCACTGACATTTAGTGTAAAATCAGTACTGACGGTCACATGAGACAGTTACACAGCTTTGACATAGAAGGAGAACAGCTCCAACTACTAAAGGAAGATGACGGCTGGGGGCACCGAGTGGCTCTTTCGGTGAAGCGTCCGACTCCTGGTTTCAGCTCAGGCCATGATCTCAGGGTCCTGGGAGCGAGCCCCTCATTGGGCTAGCATGGAGTCTGCTTGAGATTCTCTCTCTCCCTCTGCCCCTCCCTCCACCCCGAGCTTGCTCTCTCTCTCTCTCTCTCTCTCTCTAAAATAAATAAATAAATCTTAAAAAAAAAAAAAAAAGGAAATTAGGGCTGTGTTCTCAAGGAAAAAGAAAATAGGACTATCTCATAGGTAGCTAATAGTGTCTATCACAGTAACTTAGCACTCAAACTGAGCGCCTGTATACACAGACGGCACAGACGTAGCCACTTCACCCACATATGTCATTTAATTTTCACAACACTGTAGGATAGTTCTTTGTAAGTGCTGGTTGTGCCCTATTCCTCATAAATAGGAAAAGTGAGCCTCACTGAAGTTGTAAGTACCTCACCCAAGTCAAACAACTAGTAAGTGCCAGGCTGGAATCTGAGCTCAGGTCTGATCCCAAGTTCATGTTCGTTCTACAGGGTCATGATGCCCATAATTTTACCACCAGTTCTGCGGCCATTCCTGATGCCGTCTGGCTACAACATACATACACCCTTGACCTCATGCTCTCTTCATCACAAGCCTCCCCACTACCAAGTCATCTGGAGTCTTCATTGAGGAGGTTGCACATTGTCTTTCTACACGTCAAAATGTTGGAAATACAACATGGAACAGAGCAAACAGGTTCCTGATCTTTGAGACGCCACTCTGATAGGGAAGAAAGGCATTAACTATATAAACAAAGATAATTCCAGAGAGTGGGAGCATTATGAAGAATATGGAACAAGATAAACGGGAGAGTAAATATATCTGCGGGCTACTTCTGATGTGACGGCTAGAACCGAACCCTGATAGCTAGAAGGAGATAGTCTGGCAACACTGGGGGAAGAGAACACCAGGCAGTGGGCCTGTGATGTGCCAAGGCCCCGAGGCTGGAATGTTACATGGTACAGACAGGTGGAGAATAATGATTGGAGAGGGATGTGATAAGAAATTAGATTTGAGAGAATCTGCATTTTTTTTTCAACGTGCAGTGGGAATTTTGACTTTTTAAATAAACAGGGGTAAAATAACTTCATTTTTTTTAAACCACCATGGTAGCTATGAGAAAGCAGCTTGAAGAGGTCCGGCAGAGGAAGTGAAGATTTCAGTGAGGTGACTTGGCCAGAGCAGTGCTGCTAGAGACAGGGGAAAGATGGGTTGTTCAAGATGGAGAAACACTGTGACAGAACTTACCTGTGAGGAAATTTGCTCATTCATTCAATTTTACATGGCTTTGCAATACCATTACATTTTCTCACCTTCTTATGTATGACCTCTGAGGAACTGTGGTTACATTTTCTTCTTAAATGCTTTTAAAATAAATGTCTTAACATGCTGACAAATTTCAACCTGATTTAGCATCTTCTCCTACTTGGATGGACTGTGTCTACAAGGCAGTCCAGAAGCAGTCAGTTCATGCAACCTCTGAATTCAGAACCCCCCAACCCTTCCAGAGAAAATATAAATAATGGTCAGTCTCATATCTTTTTATAGATACAGGCTGTCAGAGGTTTCGGTTTGCATAATTTGCCATAATAAATTATAAGCTTCTCCCTTTCTCTGAGTTCATGAAATTAGGATAGTGGAAGTAAGGTTCCCCCAGAAACTGTTCTGGGGCTCATCAGTGTGCTCCTGATTGAAATTATGAGTGCAGTAAGTGAGGAGAAACACATGTCACTTTTGGAAGTCTCCATTGTAAATTTACTGTGGCTGAATGCTTGCTCCTTCTGGAAAAACCATCTTAATTTAGCTGCAGTGGTAACTGATATCAGCACTAGTGTTCCTTCGAGAGAAACTTAGATGCCTCTGACCCGGCCTGTCCCATCCCGCTCTCTCGGAATCGAAGCCCTTCAGGAGTGACTCAGGGTGTGCTCTGTGCAGCAAGACTGAGCTTCCTCAGTTATGATGGAAGGAAGACAGTCGGCACCAGAATGAGTTCTTTGTAAGTTATACTTTTCACTTTCATCAGTTTGGGTGGAGATGACATAACCTGCAAGTCCCGAGAGGAAACTGGGGGTATGGCTCTTACAAAGTAAACCGGGTGGCTGGGGCCAAAAGTACTCCAAGCAGGAAATCCTGGGCTCATGGATCTTTACAGGCTGAAAGATTCTGCTCTGAAGACTTTCAAGGGGAAGGCCTACCTTTGGGAATCTTCAGAGGGCTGAAAACAGATGTCCAGGTGATCAGCGCCGAGAGTAAATGTTTGCAGTCACAGCATTCAGCTCATGTGTTCTTGTACAACCAAAGGAAAGAAAAGAAATCAGAAGACATTTAATGCCTTTTAAATCCAGGTAGGTTTAAGCATAATAAAAACACACACCAATTCCTTGACTTCCTGGACTGACACGCCCCAGGTATGGTTGTGAACCTGACCCAAACTACAGGAACAGTGAACCAGAAAGTCTTGTTGAAACTGCAAAGTTTCTATAGGTCTCCTATTCTGAGTTAGGCTCAGCAGCCAAACTGATTTATAAAATGTCAGGGGAAATGGGTTTTTGAAATAAATAGCAGACATCTCCTGGTTATTAGGGATTGCTGACCAGTACTTGGTTTATCTACATCATCTCCTGTTAATTCAACAAATAAAAGGCTCAGAGAGCTGCTATTAGTTTCCATATGCATTTTTTAAACGATTTTATTTATTTATCTGACAGACAGAGATCACAAGCAGGCAGGGAGGCAGGCAGAGAGAGAGAGCGGGGAAGCAGGCTCTCTGCTGAGCAGGGAGCCCGATGCGGGGCTTGATCCCAGGACTCCGAGATCATGACCTGAGCCGAAGGCAGAGACGCAACCCACTGAGCTGCCTGGATGCCCCTTTCGTGTGCGTTTTCAACAGCAACAGACTATATGAGCTTCCATTCATCACAGACTTCCCGAACCCTGGTACATGGCTTGCTGGAGCTCTCAGAATCTCCAATAACTTGGAATTTCATTCCCCACCTGCCTATCGCTCATCTCATTCTTAACCATGCAGCAACCCCTGCCTCCCCCGACCCCCCAGCAGCGCTGCTTATGTACTTTGTCGATCTGAAGGCGATAATACTTGTAACTCCACCACGTGACTTTCCATTTCTGGTAAGCCAAACAAACCACTGCATATTTCTGTACTTCCCTCTCCTTTTATCAGTGGTCCTGGGGTAATCATCCTGGCTGCCTATTTTGTTTTCATGAGTTCGGAGAGGACTGACATTCATAAAACATTGTAAATAAAGAAGAAAGCTGCTTCTAAGTGCCTCGAATTACTATTTTCACATGTCTTAACTGCCATAACAAGAAGAAAAATCTTCACAATTGGGAAGGCTTTCTGAAAATTAGCCCCACTGCACCAAACCTTTGATCCTTTGGTCAAACTGTCAATCTCTTGAGAACTCAGCTTTCTTGTGAAATTTCCAGGCTGTTCCCAAAACAAGTGGTTGCATAAGATCTGGGAGCCAGACCCACAAAGCTTCTCTGTGTTTTGGAAAGCTCAATAAATAGGCCTAGGTAATGATGGGACTAGCATGGGGACGGAGACTCAGGGAGTGGCACCGCCTTGTCCTTCCCTGGCACTGGGCTTGGCTCACTTGTTTCGTTCTCTCACCATCTTTCCCCACCCCACTACTACCCTTTTTTCTGTCCTCTCTCTCCTCTCCTTTGTTTCCTCCCTCCACAACACTTCTGGGCCTTGGGCTGGACTCCGACATCACCTGTTTGCTTAGGCAGGTCTGCTGCTTGACCTAACGATGGAGGATGTTTTCCCTGTTCAACTAAAACCCAGGTCGGACCCCACACACCACACCTGCACTTAAGTTCTGGTGGCCAAGTTCTCCAGGGACAAGTTTTTTCCCCAATGTTTCTGAACTTTTGCTACAAACTCCAAGGAGGAGATAACACTTGGGTTAAAGCTATGTAACATGCCACGGAGTATTACGCAGCCATCAAAAAACATGAAATCTTGCCATTTGCAACGACATGGATGGAACTAGAGGGTATTAGGCTGAACAAAATATGTCACTCAGAAAAAGACAGTTATCCTATGATCTCACTGATATGAGGATTTTGAGAAGCAAGACATAGGATCATAGGGGAAGGGAGGGAAAAATGAGGCAAGACAAAACCAGAGAGGGAGACAAACCATAAGAGACTCTTCATCTCAGGAAACAAACTGACGATTGCTGGAGGAGAAGAGGGTGGTAGGGATGGGGTGTCTGGGTGATGGACATTGGGGACGGTCTGTGCTGTGGTGAGTGCTGTGAAGTGTGTAAGACTGATGATTCACAGACCTGTACCCCTGTTAATAAAAAAAAAGTAAATAATATATAAAATATAAAAATAAATATGTAAATAAATATATATTATTTACATGTAAATAATATATAAAATATATATATAAATATATAAATAAAATTTAAGTTAAATTAAATTTTTTTTTAAACTACGTAACATGGCATGCCAAATAACTGAAAACAAAGAGTTGTTTTATGGTAAGACCTTGCTAGTTCTCACTTTTCTTGAGTGTAGAGTTAAAAGTTTGATTCCTTTGTTTCGAGAGCAGGATTGATTTGCTAAATTGGAATAAATATAAATTGAAAAAATAACGTATAATAAGTTATCAATATAACTGTTATACAATTATAATTTACTTTGGTGTTGACTTCCTCTTGATGTAATATTAAAAGACTTAAAATTATGCATGCTATTCTGTGTGCTTTTTGTATCAGTTAATAAGCTTATCCTGCCAATTTTATATACAATGATAAGGTGTATTAAACTGACTTATTTCTTATTGACTTTATATTTAATAAACAAAATGCATATTATTTTATGTTAGTTATTATTTTAATCACTAACACTTACATATTTGTAGTTATTATTTATGATTTTATTATTTATATTTTTCTATAAAAATGGCACTTTGCATATGGAAATCAACAGATAATCTTTTACAAAAAGGGCTATACTAAGGATCTTACATTTGTAAAGTTGCACGTGAAGCATTTTATAGCAATGACAAAGGAAGTGAGAATATAAAGAACATGCAGTTAGGAGCAATCTCTAAACACCACTTTATGAGTGGATAGGAAATGGTGCCAAAAATACTGTGGAAAGTCAGTTATCGCATCACTTTTAAATAGATCGGTTTAAAAGCATTTACTTTTCAAAAAACAGAGAATATAGGGCAGCAGAAATCAAATGAAGTTTTTATTGTAATCAAAATATAATTAGCCCAGAATTCCTAAAGATTAAAACTTAACTAAAAACAAGCTCTCCCACTGTGCTCCTCCCCACTCCAGGAGTCTCAAAGAGGGTCTAAAATTGTTCTGGGACCTCCTACAGCACCACCTCTCACCATTCTTGGGGGAGAAGGTGCAGGGACTACTTTAAGAACTCTATCAGTCAGATGTTCAAATAGGTATACTCACTCTTTACAAACATGGTTTGAAGGAAACACATTTTCAGATACTCAACTTCCATATCTACTCTTCCTAAAAGCAATCTGTCTACATAGGTGTCTTCAATGAGATCTTTGTAGGCCTTTTTTCTCACTTCCCCTTGTCCATAGCCTGTCTCCCACTTGGTAAAAGAAAGGTACCGCTGTCCCCTGTCCCTGTTGGTGCTATGCTTTGTTCTCAGGTATAATAATCTCTGGAGTGTCAAACAAAGAAACAATTTTAAATATTTGTGTCAACTCATTTGGTCAAAACACCATAAATCTCCAGTACCTATCACACTAAGAAGTGCAATTTTCATTTTTCCCCAAACAATTTTTAACACTTACTAATTATAAAAGTGATAAATTTTGCATATTGGTTTTGATTATTTGCATATGAAAAATAACTAGTGATTATACAGAGAAAATTTTGGCTTGTAAAACTATAGGGTTACAGAAATTTTATCTTCTCTTTTACTGATAATTTGCTACTGATTGTAGCAAAAGGAATTTAAATTTAGACATGAAAGTTTTGACTATGGAGATTATGAAAAAAAAAAGGAATAGAAATTTTTTAAAATTTTTGTTGCATAGGCATATGAAAGGATAGTCAAGGGATGCCTGAGTGGTTCAGTTGGTTAAGCATCTGCCTTCAGCTCAGGTCATGATCCCAGGATCTTGGGATCGAGTCCCTGCATCAGGCTCCCTGTTCAGTGGGGAGCGTGCTTCTCCCTCTCCTTCTGTCCCAGTCCTGACTGGTGCCCACTCTCTCTCGCTCTCTCAACAAATAAATAAACAAAATCTTTTTAAAAAGAAAGGGTAATCAATAAAAGATACTTAGATATAAGTACCAAAAATTTTTTGGTATAAAATTCTGAGGGGGAAGTAACATGAAAATATAATTTTAAGGAGAAAAGAGAATGATAAAAATGTCTAATTATTAAAGAGATATTTGTATTCCTTTAAAAACAGATGATGGTATACATAATATTGCTATAGATAATATTTAAAAAGTAGAGTAACAGTTTTACCTTAAAATTCAATTTAAATGTACAAGAAACTATATATTTTAAAACTTTATAAATGTATGATTCAACATTTTAGTTTTAAACTTTAAAATGTGCAAAGGAGAACCACAGTTGAAATTATCTTCAGTATGTCCTGTTGAGGAGAACATGCTCCGCCTAGTGAAAGTCACATTCCTAACCGGAAGAAGTCAGACAGGGAAGGCTAAGCACTAAGTGACATTTTTTGGTTATTATAGGAAATATGTCCTGTGCTTTCTCCTCCCACCTGGAGGCTCTCAATAAGAGAGAAAGAGAGAAATCAATCAATCAGTCAATCAACGTAGACTATTTCTCTTCTGGTCTAAGTGGAGGTGGCTTTATGCAATGGCTAGAAAATACAAACAGATCCCACAAGCCAGCTACTCTACGCGAAGACCTCCCAGTATCTCCAAGTGACCGGATTAACCTTGTGTTTCCTGTGTGTTCAACCAAATGCCAGCAGCCAACAAAATACTACACCTAGAAGCAGGGTACAAGCACCTTATCTGAAAGAAATCAGGTTAAAATATGCGTCACAGAGAGACTTGAAAGAGAAAGAAAAGTGTGCAGAAAGTATTTGAAAGGGAACTCATGGAAGCAAGAGACCAAGACATGACTATGACCATACAAAGGATTGGGAGCTGATGAGATGTGTATGTTGCACAGAGATGTGTGTGTGTGTGTGTGCGCGCGCACGTGTGCGCACACACCTCTGTTGGGGGTACTTTTTTTCCTGCACTGCTACCTGTTTGCTATGGACTGAATGGTGGCGTCCCTAGAATTCACATGTTGAAGCCCTAATCTCCAGTGTGTTGTTACTTGGAGGTGAGGTCTTTGGAAAGATACTAGGTCAGGGGGATCAGGGGGGTGGAACGTTCACCATGGGATTAGTTTCCTCAGAAGAAGAGAGACAAGAGAAGTGATATCTCTCTCTCTCTCTCTCTCTCTTTCTCCCCCTTTCCTCCCCCTGTGAGGATACAGTAAGGAGACAACCAACCACTCACAAGCCCGCAAGGAGCTCTCACCTGAACCCAACCATGCCGGCACCCTGATCCTAGACGTCCAGCCTCCAGATCTGGGAGAAATGAATATTTGTCCTTTTTCTTTTCGTTTTTTTTTTTTTTAAGATTTTATTTTTATTTATTTGACACACAGAGATCCCATGTAGGCAGAGAGGCAGGCAGAGAGAGAGAGGGAAGCAGGCTCCCCGCTGAGCAGAGAGCCCGATGCGGGACTCGATCCAGGACCTTGAGATCATGACCTGAGCCGAAGGCAGAGGCTTTAACCCACTGAGCCACGCAGGCACCCCTGAATGTTTGTTCTTTAAGCCACCCCGCCTGTGGTGTTTTGTTACAGCAGCCTCGATCGACTACAACTTTCTGCAACAAAGCATTCCCCAAGTCTCAGGACCCCAGTCTGCCTGAGTTGTTCCTGCCACACACTTTACTCTTTCAGTAACATAAAACCAGGAACAATTTCTCTTGGAGTGTGTTTCTGAGCCCAAACCATTGCTAAGAACACCTAATTCCTAAGAAGGGAACAGGGAGCAGTGAAGATGAAAGAAAAATATATAAAAAGAAAGGGATGCGAAGAAAAAAATGATGAAACCTTGGGAAAGTGGGAAAAATCAAAATCAAAACCATGAGAGTGTATTAACCAGTTTCAATGGAAAATTTCTATCCTTAGTTGGATAGATACAAAGCAAATTAATTTTACCCTTCTTGTCATTATTTCAACACCACCATTCAATACCCCCCTAAAAAATCACGACGAAAATGCCACTCATTGAGTTTTTTGAATAAACCACTGGCACAGAGTTACGGATAATATTTGATTATGTTAGCTAATTGGAAAGGTTACCAACTAAATTTCAGTGGAGAATGAGTTTTGAGCACACTTAGCTCTTCCTAGTGCTCTTGTAAAAAGCAAAACCCTATTTTTAGATTTCACCCGAGAGGAAGATTTACAGAGAATTTAATGACACTTATGCTTCTAAGTGGCTTTTTTTTCTTAAGATTTTATTTATTTATTTGACACAAAGAGAGAGAGATCACAAGTAGGTAGCGAGGCAGGCAGAGAGAGAAGAGGAAGCAGGCTCCCCGCTGAGCAAAGAGCCCGATATGGGGCTTGATCCCAGAACCCTGGGATCATGAACTGAGCCGAAGGCAGAGGCTTTAACCCATTGAGCCACCCAGGCGCCCCTTCCAATTGGCTCTTAAACTACATGGACTCTATCAAAGGCCCTTAGAAGCCACACAGGTTTTTGTAAATTTTCAAAAAGATATTTCAGCCTCAATCAAAGAGACAACTGTTTCTTTACGTTCTCGCTTTCCTGTCCATACATTCCATAATCACAAATGCTAGTTATGCTGGTGTAGAAGTGCCATCCAGACCAACTCCCGTGGCCACCTGTGCTTTCTGCCTACTGTCATGACCCAAAGGTTCTGGGCCAGGGGACATATTGGACGGGGAACATGTCCTGAGGTGGCAGTGCAGGGAGTACATGGGAAGTGGCAGAGAAGGAAGTGAAAAACCTATGAAGTCAGAAGCCAAACCTGAAGAACAGTTTTCTAGTCATGAGTGGAGTAAATTTTCAGTTTCGCATCAGTGATTTGTTCTTCATAGATGCCTCCTCAAGACACACCTTCTTCCCTGACAGGAATATAATGCAGCCAGTACAGTTACGACACATTGTACATTATCCTTTCTACTTTGGTGGGAATGGTGAAAAAGAGAATACTGGAATTATCACAATTCCTATGTACATAGAGGGTACACTGGAAGCCATGGTAAAAATACTGAGTGTGGACTGGGTATTTACCCTAAAGATACAAATGTAGTGATCCAAAGGAGCACGTGCACCCGAATGTCTATAGCAGCAATGTCCACAATGGTCAAACTATGGAAAGAACCTAGATGTCCATCAACAGATGAATGGATAAAGACGATGTGTTTCATATATGCAATGGAATACTACGCAGCCATCAAAAGAAATGAAATCTTGCCATTTGCGATGAAGTGGACAGAACTAGAGGGTATTACGCTGAGCGAAATAAATCAATCAGAGGAAGACAATTATCACATGATCTCCCTGATATGAGGAAGCTGAGATGCAGGATGGGAGAGCCGTGGGGGGTAGGGAAGGGAAAAATGAAACAAGATGGAATCGGGAGGGAGACAAACCGTAAAAGACTCTTAATCTCAAGAAACAAACTGAGGGTTGCCAGTGGGGCAGAAGGGGAGTCGGGAGAGGGGGGTGGGGTTATGGACATTGGGGAGGGCATGTGCTATGGTGAGTGCTGTGAAGTGTGTAAGCCTGATGATTCACAGACCTGTACCGCTGGGGCTAATAATACATTATATGTTAATTTTTAAAAATTAAATAAAATAAATACTAAGAGTGTCTGCATATGAAGCCACAGTTGTATTCATCTAACCCAGAAGTCCTAAAAAACAAATTTCAATCAACTGTGCTAAAAGGCAGACCGTGATATCTTTCTGTTCTCTCTGTAGAAAATATGACAAAATTGTTTTAATGTGAAAAGGCAATCAAAACCTACGCAGTCAAAAATACAGGAAGAGAACATAGTGATATGTCGACTGTTAAAAATTATTGTTATTTTTCTGGATTTTGTGACATAGCATCGGTCAAATCTTTTAGTTATTTTTGGGAGTCTCTTTTCTCTTTCTAAATTCTTCAGTTTCTGCTTGTGTCCCTAAACTGTAGACTCTTCATGCTTCACTAAACCCTGTTTGCTCTGTTCCTGAATCCATACCTCATCAATAGACATAAATGGTTCTGCCACCCCTTGTCTGCGTTCCAAGTGACATCGTGAGTCTCGCCTCCTATGTATGGGGAGCAACTGATCCAAGAAAAGGGAAGAGTTATTACATACATTTCTTTTTCTTCAACAGAGTTAAACAAGGGCTCACTCTCTGGCTTTCCAGATGCACTTAAAATGAAATAATAATGTTGGGCCAGTCTTGCCCTGCTTTAAATTAATCACTCCAGGAAGAGACATTAAAGCTTTCAGACCACCAGTGTGCGTAAATGCTTTAGTGCCCAGACCATACACCCTCTCTTGGTTATTCAGGACACAAGGAAAGGTAAGCTCAGTAAATGAGGCTGTTTTATGATCCATTTAAATAATCTGAAAAGGAAATTAATACTTTTATTACTTTTTATAAGTGAAAAACTTCCTTAAAAATCTGTAAGAGTTCTTTATGTTACAGTGGTTAGGACTGCCCAAACCAGAACATGGATCCAGAGAAATAATGGAAGCTTAGGGAAAGCATGCATGGGCACACAAATCATAATGGAATAAACAAGAGAGGCTATAAAGTAATTTGGTGCTTAAAAAAAAAAAAATCATGTCTAACAGAGCCAAGAAAATTCACTTGATTAGAAACCAGATTATAGCTAAAATATATATATTTCTTAGTCTTTCTGAATAATAATGTATTTTTTCTAGCACTATTGCATTTTGGAAGGGGAGTCCAAAGAAAATGTAGGAATAGTTTGGGGTTCTTGGCCCACATTGGTACCTTTAATACTTCTTAGTGAGAAATATCCTACTAGTCACTTTGCAAACACTCATCTCAAACATAAGTGCTCACAGCAATCCAGTAAAGAAAAATGTCCTAATTGGAAAGAAAAGAAAACTAAGGTTACTTTTCTGATGTCACCTTTTACCCGTTTCTGCCTCAATCAGTTCCAGCCATGCTGGCCTTTTCTCTGTTTTGAAAAACACCTCGAACAGTCCAGTCTCCAACTCTTTGAATCAAGTGTCCCCTCTGCCTGGGACACTCTTCAGCTGGCTTCCACATGGCTCCCTCTTCTACTGTACTGAATATCTGTTTCGATGTCACCTTCTCTGAGAGCCCCTACTCCATTATTCTTTGTCTCCTCACCCTGTTTTATTTTTCTTCTGAGCATGTCACAGATTTACCCTTCCCATTAAACTATCCTCAAGAGCTTATAAACATTTGGAGATTTCTAATTATTACATAGCTGAAGAGGAACACAGAAATTACCTTTGCTGTACAACCATCACAAAAATGCTGGCTTCCAATCTGACACCTTGCACTATCTTACCTGAAAGATTTTCAAGCAAAGCTCACAACTCAATTTTAACAGGTAGTACCTTGTCAAATTCTTCTGTTAGCTGGACATTATCTCAATAACTTATTTCCTTTTACTGCAGCATTTAGACCAGTCAGATACACAGTGGGCACCAGTTGACATACTCAAGCCAAGAAAACTCTAGGAATGTTAAGTAAGGGACCATTTACGTGGCATATTAATTTCCTAGCACTGCTGTACAACAGTTTGGGAGGCTGGAAGTCTAAGATCAAGATCAAGATATCAGCAGGGTTGCTCCTTTTGAGGCCTATGAAGGAGAATCTGTTCCTCCCTTTTTCCTAGCTTCTGATGGTTTCTGGCAATCTTTGACATCCCTTGATACCTCACCCCAGATCTCAACCTTCACTTTAAATGGCATTCTCCTTGTGCATATGTCTCTATGTCCAAGTTCCTCTTTTTTTTTTTTTCTAAAAATACAGTTATATTGGATTAGGGCCCACCCTAAGAACTTTTATGGTAACTTAATCATCTATGAAGATCACATTTTCAAATAAGACCATGGCTATAGGCACTGAAAATTAAGACTGCATTGTCTTTTAGGAGGATGTGATTCAACCCATAACACATAGTAGAGATTAGGTGTAGAAGAATTGCAACATGCAATGTGGTAAGGGACAGGACCGTTTCTACCTCTAGGCCTGAAAATGTAAAGGAAGGACCCAGATACTCAAACAGGAAGGAGAAAGCTGTGCATGGAAGCTGTCTCAAGAAGAGCACTGACCTTTGATTTAGCAATAGAGCCAGGACCAAAGACCTGGGAGAGAAGGACCCTCTTTTCAGTCTCCTACGAGGGTTTCTGTTGGTCCAAACTAGCCAGGAATCAGAAAGCTAGGAATCCTTTTGCAATCATCCACACAAATCAATGTTTTAAAAACACTTCTAACATTTAGTATGATCTTACTGTTTTTTAATTTTTGTCTTTTACAATTTTAAGAGAAGTTTACTTGGAGGATTACTTTACATTAGCTTGGAAGATTCCTTTCCTAGTTTTCCTTTATTAGTGGAGAGAAAATGCAGGGCTAAGAAAAATAACTGAGTGGATGAAGACGTTTCTTTCCCCCACTTGCACGGGCTGCCTCAGAGTCTTGCCCAGAATCTTGGCTCCACCATTTACTAAATAGCTGGACGTGGCTTGCCTGCCGAGGGTGTCTGCTGTTGTGTAAAATGAGGGGGCTGGAGGCAGAGTCCAGGAAGTTAATGATGTTGTATGTGATGTGACTTCTCCCATAACTTCTCAGATCTTCAGTAAAAGCACTAGAATATGACATATTTGGGGAAAGCAGGTTTTGCATTCAGATGACACAGGATGACTACAAAGCAAGGCAGAGAAAACCAAGAAGAAGGAAGCCATTAGGAACTCACGGAAACTGCGGAGATAATTCTGAACCTGCCTAGGGATCAGATGGAAATCGTAAACTGAGTTGACCTAAGTCTGCAAGGCACAGTAGGACTTCTGCTGACAGATCCTTGGCAAAATTCTCCAAGGATTTTTATGCTTTAAAATTTTCATTTTTTTTTTTATAATCCCTCTCATTAAGAACTCCAAGTCTAAATTTAAATTCTTATTTCTGTAATTTCAGCTGAGCCTAGGGGTTGTAGGAATAGTCATAATAGCTTGTCAGGTATGAACAATGGAGTCAGACTGTCTGGGTTTGAGTCCCAGCTACACTACTTATAAGCTCAGGTGAATTACTCACACCCTTGAAACTACAGTCTTTTCATCCATCGAATGGGATTGATGTCTACATCCACCATAAGGCACTTGTGACTATTAAATACATTAATGTGTACAAAAAAATGAAGCGCCTAGTACAAAGCAAGTCCTTGATAATATTTGTTATTAATATCATCACCATATGCTGGGTGTTGTGCTTTTTAAATAAATCATCATATTTCATGCTCACAATAACCCTCAGAATTAGCTATTTTAATCTTCAGTTTACATACAAGGAAATTAAAAGTCAGATAACTTAAGAAACAAAAAATAGCTATTTTTATCCATGTCCTTCTGTATTTACTGTGGGGTCAATGTGATCATGGAGAAATAAATGTTTGAATGAATAAATTTCCTCCTCTGAACTTTCATGGACCCAGAGAAGGGAAAGAAATAATTTGTCTCTTAATTCTGCCATTTTTTTACTGCCTACTAACACTTTCAAACTAAGGATTTGAGTGCCAATTTCATTAATGCTCTATTTTCTTTTTCTTTCAGAGAAGCAATAAAAATATTTATAGGAAAGAGATGTAAACCATATTGCTTCCCAAACTCCAACACCTTGACTTTTTTTTCTTGCTTCTTATACAAGGCACCTTTAGAACATAATCTATGCCAATTGAAACTAGCTATCAAAATAAATAAAAAATACAATTTTGCAATTTCCGAACCATTCTATAAAAACTCTAATAAATAACATCCGCTTTTCCTTCTCTTGCTAATAGAAAATTATTCTCCCAAAAAGTAATCTAATCTTCTTGGTACAATTTTTCCTACAGAAATCCATAATCTTTCTGACTCATAATTTCCTTACTCCTTTCCAATGTTTCTTCTCAGAATGCATCTTGTGATTCTTTAAAACTGACATTGGATGATCTAACTGGTCCTGACTACAAGCACTTTCTCTGTTTTAGAGCTGAGTCTATACCTGAAGTTAGTATTAAGTCCCACTGAACAGAGCTAGTCCTTCTTGTAGATGCAGAATTACTCTGCTGAGACAGTCATTGGGACGTAATGACCATCAAATGTCTATACTTTCCATTTCTCACCTACTGCTGCTTCAATCTTCTGCTAGTTTTGCAAGTTATTCTTTACTCTTTAGTCGTTCCAATTCTTCCCTTCATTTGATAAGAAGCAAGTGTGTGGAAGCAAGTCCCCCCATCCTCGAAGTACACGCCGCCAGCTCCTAGACCATTCTGTCCCTTTTCACTAACTAGTCTGCCCTGTGTTAGTAAGAGTAACATGTACAAGGGCACCCAGGTAACTCAGTTGGTTAAGCATCAGCCTTTGGCTCAGGTCCTAATCCCGGAGTCCGAGATCAAACCCTGTAAGGAGCTCCCCGCTCAGTGGGGAGTCTGCTTCTCCCTTTGCCCCTCTCCCTGTGGATGGTCTCTCTCTCTCTCTCTCTTTTTCATATAAATAAATAAAATCCTAAAAAAAAAAAAAAAAAAAAAAAAAAAAAAGAATAACACTGACCGTATAGACTGGAAGCCGTGGGAACTAAAAGATCAAAGATACATGTATCTGCTACTGCGTAGCATTTCTTCACCTGTATTCAGCCTTAATAGTGCTGTGTCCTCTTTTGCAGACATCATAGGAAAGCGAAGAGCTTTAACTTCTTTACGTGAAAGTGACCGACCATCCATATCCCTCGGGGTCAGCCTCTGTCCCTCCCTGTGACACTCCACACTGTGGTGCCTCGCTCCTCAGCAGCTGTCCCCTCCGCCTTCAGTCTGCCGCCCGCGTGCTCTCTGCTTCCTGCGTGTCTTTCGGACGTCTCCTCCTCGTCCACATGCCTCATCACGTGTGCTCTCTTTTAGACCTTTGTTCCCACTCAACAAACGGGCACAGGGGGAGGATACAGAGATGAGTGGACTCTGTTCCCAGTGCCTCTGAGTTCCCCAAAGTACAGAATTGTCTTTCTCTCACTCCTGAAGTCTTCGGGGGCGGGAAAAAGCTCTTGTGTGTCTGTGGTTATAATATCTCATAGCATCTCTGCTACAACATCTCTGGCCCCTGTCAGGTTGCTTTCACAGAATCAGAGAGTTTCAGAGCCAACATTTGTTACACAGATAAGCCATCTAAACCTGGAGAGAGGAAGTCACTTGCCCTTGGCCACGAGGTTTGTAAGTGGCAAAGCAGGACCAAAACCAGACCTCGGGGCTCCCACTGCTCCTGCTGTCAAGCCTTGTGGCAGCCCATTGTGGGCTGAATTTTCCGTGTTAATCCATAAGTAACTTCATACTCAGTGACATAAGAGTTTGGGATTTCCCTCCCATTCCACAGAGAGGATAGCACGGCCTGCGGATTTGAACAGGAACAAAAATTCACACCTCTCTTGACAGAGCAAACAAATGCTTCAGGCTCCATGTCAGTTTGTGGAAGATCCGCTCTGAAAGCCAGTGACCTCTGGCCTCCAGGCTGCAGAAGTCATTCTAAGTCCATTAAAATTCATGCTTGGAGCCTGATGGATCATAAGGGAGCTGCTGTAACAGAAATCATTCCTAAGGTCACACGGTGCGTTTACCCCCTTGCTCCTCCCCACAGTGACGACGGCTCAGATCAACAAACGTGGATTTAATGAATCCTCAGATAGAAAAGTCTATCTGGAAAAAGGGTGGATGGTGTCCCCCAGGGCTGTCGGATGCAGGACATAGTATGAAAGAGCAAACATTGACAGAAACCTGATAATATTTACTTTTCTAGTGGTAAAGATGACATGCAGATATTCTGTGCCCAAGTAAGGAAATGGGAGAGATTTAAAAAAAAAAAAAAAAACCAAGGGAGGGGAAGGAAGTCGGGGAGGGGCCGGGGAGGGCAAGAGAGGGCTGGGGAGCAGAGGGAAGGGGGTGCGGGGAAGGGAGGTGCTGGAGGGGAGGGAAGAAAGGAGGGAGAGAGAGAGAGAGAGAACAGGAAGGAAGGAGGAAGGCAGGAAGGAAGGAAAAAATGGTAGGAAGGAAAACTGTTTCTCCAAACTGACGCCCGTCAGATAAAAGAGATTAGAGCCATAAATTCCTCCCAGCGTTTCTAATGGGATTTTAATACAGCATTTGGCCATCATCTTTTTTTCATTCCTTTAATGACATACATGCCTGAAGTGTAGCCACGGAGCCTCTGAACTCTGTATATTTCTGTAATACACAAAGAAAACACCCGTCACATCCATTTTAAGGAACTTTTAAATACATTACAGTGAGGTCCGTAGGCCCCGGATCCAAAGGGAACAGCACAAAGCCTGTCTGTACATCATCTGTGACGGGCCTGAATTCCAGCCAAGGCAGGGCTTTTTTTTTTTTTTTTTTTTTTTTCCAAATAATAAAATAAAATACTGTTTTTTTAAAAGGAACATTATATTTTTAAACTGGAAATCATTGTATTTTGTATCTTATGTGGCATCTGAAAGTGATTTAGTTGAACAATGTGGTTTCTGATTGGTATTTGAATTGGTTCCAGAACATTTTTCATAATAACCATCTTAAAGATCCCAATTATCTGATTGTCTTCCCCCCCTCACATGGTTCTGTAGGAGGTTTCCAGAGAAAGAGAGAAACCTGCAGGGGCAGACAAGCCAGCTCACGTCCAGCTAAGCCGTGTTTGCCGGCTGGGCTCAAAGGAAAGGGCTTGCTAGTTATTCTGAGCTGTCCAGGACACATTTATGACTTCATAAAGGAGGACTTGGCCTTAGCAGAATAATTACTTACTCAAACAAGCCCATAAAACCAAAGGGTCGCCCCAACTAAAAGGCAAGCAGGGAACTTTTTTCCTTTTAGTGTTAACATGTAAATCTAGTAAACTGTATTTAGATTTCTATAAAATCAGCTCTGGATGCAAAAATGAATGCTTGATTTACCAGGTGGGTGCTGAATCAATTCCCCCGGGTTACAGAGCAGCTCAGGGAAAGCAGTCCTGTTAAATATGAAAGAGCTCTCTTTCACAAATAGACCCAGCCTCGTTTGCAACGTGCAGAAATTGTGTGGAAGGTGAGAGAGCGGGTCTGGGGGGTCAGCGGGGTCTGATGCGTCTCCAGCACTATCGCACGGTGGTCCATATTCTTTAGGTTTCATGTGTAAAATAGCACTCATGTAATACCTATTTGACCCAATGTCAAATAGGTATTACATGATAGGGTTGTTGGACGAAATGAATAGAATTCTACCTGTGAGCAGCTCGAGTAATACCTAGTGGCACACACAGTAACAGTAGTTCTTACTGCTGGAAGTAAGAAGCTGAGATCTACAGATCTACAGAAAGCATTCCCGGAGTGATTAATGGTGTCTGCAAAGCACCTTGGGAGAAGGGAACATGGCAAAAACGAACCGAGGATCTCTTTGGCCGAAGTGGAGAGGTACCTGGGCAGCACCGGGGGGAGACAGGGTGAGAAATGTACCATACTAGTTACGGTAGGCCAGTCCACAGCAACATGGACATGTGGCTTTCAAAATCAACATAAGTGGCACCGTCCCCATCAGCTGGGAGGGGTGTGAAGGTGCCTCTCGGAGATTCTCATGGCCCCGGGCCTGAAAGTAGCACAGTACCACCTTTGCTCACATTCCATTAGCTCAACTCAGCGACGTGGTCCCCCCTGGGGGGGAAGATCTGGGATCTGTAAACCGTCTATGTCAAGGAGGAGCAGGAAGGAGTATTATTAACAGCTCGTCTGCCATAGGAAGTAGAGCCAGATGATACAGAATTTTAGTTTTATCTCAGGACCAGCGAAAATCTATTGAGGGGATTTAAGCAAAAAGGAGTGAGATGATCTGATATGCATTTTGAAAAGATCACTCTGGCAGCAAACTGGAGAACCGAGGAGAAGGGACCAGAGTGGTGGTAGGGAGATCACGTACTTGAGGACCTTTTAGCACTCTAGGCTGGATGTCACGGGAGCTTGGAATAGGGTGGTTGGTGAGGCTAGAAACAGGGAGCAGCAGACGGATACATCATTACCAGGAGACAAAGCAGTGGCTAGAGAACAACAGGCAAATATCTAATAAGCCCATTTTCTTTGTTAAAATGTTTTCTACTTCCTGTTACCCCCCAGCTCTCCTTTTGTACCACTAGGCTCTTCCATCAGCATCGGCAACAATGAAGATGTAAGAATCATCATAAGGGGGCGCCTCCATGGCTCAGTGGGTTAAGCCTCTGCCTTGGGCTCAGGTCATGATCCTAGGGTCCTGGGATGGAGCCCCGCATCGGGCTCTCTGCTCAGCGGGGAGCCTGCTTCCCTCTGCCTCTGCTGGCTGCCTCTCTGCCTACTTGTGATCTCTGTCAAATAAATAAATAAGAATCATCATATCCTCGAATTTGGGAAAAGTTATCAAAGGGCCTTTAAAGCAGCTCTGGACAGAGTCCCTAGGATGCCAATGAGCTCATGATAGCCTGGCCTTTTTTTTAATACCAGGCATGTAAAATGAAGTTTAAAAAAAATTATTTTAAGATTTTATTTGTTTGAGAGAGAGAAAGAGCAAACACAAGTTGGGGGCAGAAGGGAGAGGAGAAGCAGACACCCCACTGAGCAGGGAGCTTGTCTGGGGCTTGATCCTAGGACCCTGGGATCATGACCTGAACCAAAGGCAGATGCTTAACCGACGGAGCCACCCAGGTGCCCCTAAAAATATTTTTAAAAACAGAACACTAGAATGAGCACAAGACAGGAATCAGAAAACACAGGGCTCTTGGGCCGCTGTTTGTTTTCTGATACATAAAATGAGGATAATGATACCTATACATCCTTCCTCTTGTGCTCTGGGTGCTGTGAGAACGAAATGCCGCAGAAATCACTTACACGGAGGTGCACGGCAGTTCATATTAATAGGCTCTGTGGTGTTTGAAGTTCTGTAATTGCTTGTTCAGACCATTTAAGTATTTGCACATAAAATAAAGAATTCCATGTTCAAAAGCCTGTTCATTCTTTCCTTGCTTTACTGCTACCTAGTATCACCGTGAGTTAGTTACTTGCTAGCACAGACGGCTAAGCAAACAGTGGGCACATAAGCACGTCATTCAGTGTGCGCTGTTTAACTGAAGAGTTGAGAGTTCATGGTGGAGTTTACTGGTGTGGGAGAGGGAGCTGTTCAACCTCAGCTTCCTCACAGCCACTAACTTCGGTTTCTCCCCTAGTCATCTCGTGGAAAACAGAAGTAGGAAGGGGGGCGGCTCGGTGGGCCCAACTCCCGATTCCAGCTCAGCTTGTGATCTCAGGGCGGAGCGATGGAGCCCTGCGTTGAGCTCCTCGTTGGGTGTGGAGGCTGCTTAGAAGTGTCTCTCTCCGTCTTCCACCCACCCCTCTGTCTCTAAAAACGGGGGGAAAAATCATAGGAGGCAACTCTTACTAAATACCAAGCACTAAGTAACGTGTGCAGACGCTCCCACTGCGCACACGTGTATATCAGTGTGACTAAGCCGCTCACCACAACCCCACCCAGAGGACACACTTACCACAACGCCCAGTTTACGGGTGAGGAAACCGAGGCCCTGACTGGCTAAGAAACTCGCCCAGAGTGCAAAGCTAGTGAAGACCTGAGTCCGAATTCAAATTCTGGCACCCAAACTCCAGGGTATGTCCTCCTAGTCCCCTAGAGGCGCATCTGTCTAATGTTCTAAGTGCTGAGTAAAGTACGATATTCTGCCCCTATTAAGATCATCCTCCTTCTCGGGGCACCCCGGTGGCTCAGTCAGTTAAATGTCTGCCTTCGGCTCAGGTCACGATCCCAGGGTCCTGGGACAGAGCCCCAGACAGGCTCGGTGCCCAGCGGGAAGTCTGCTTCTCCTTCTCCGTCTGCCCCTCCCCCTACCTCCCACTCCCCGCTCGCGCTCCCTCTTACAAATCAATCAATCTTTAAAAAGCACATGTGATCCTCCTTCCACTCACTGCATTGTTTTCTCTAGAAGAATTTTCACGGACAGTCATCTGACTAGATGACTCCAAGAATCACCACGTGGCCCCATAGCTATTTAAGCGAGGCTAGTAAGGTAATCCCAGATGGGTGGGGGAACGGAAAATTCCACAAGGAACTGCAGCCAGATAAGTCTTGGCCGGCAAAGAGCAGGTTGCTGTCACAAAGTCGCTGTGTCGGCGTGACAAATCCCAGGACCCACCAATGTGCAGGGACAAGGAAGTAAGGATTCGGACCTGCCTTTTCTGGTGTCACCGTCTTGTTGGATGGTTAAAGAGAAGGCATTACTTGAACTGAATCTTGGAAGTTGAACAGGTGCTCATTGACTTGACAAAGGGGGAGTGATATCAACTCGGGCAAGGACAGACCCAGCAGAGAAGAGAGAGGGCACGGGCTAGCGAGACGGGAGCGGAGTGGCCAAGTACGAGAAAAGGTGCCAGGAACCAGGTCATGTGGGGCTTCGTGGAATGTCGTAACCTTATTCTGTGTGGCTCCAGGGAGCCACTGAAGGGTGTTGACAAGATCGGTGATAAGTTTCAAATATCAGAGAAAGTATGAGGGTTAAGGGAAAGATTATGGTTTCAGGACTTGCTGAGTTTGAGAAAATCAAACTGAGGGAAATCCGGTGGAAGTGTTCTGTGGACAAAAGGACATGAAGTTTACAGTCTAGAAGTGCGCTACGGGCAAGAAACAGATTTGGGAGTCGACCCCAGTTAACTGGCAATTGAAGCCATGACCGTAAAATGAGATTTTTCCAGGCAAAAATACACAAAAAAGACAGAGGAGAGAGATTGGGACCCTGAGGTCCACACTGGAGGGTGGTGGACAGATGAAGCATGAGCTTGGGGAGAGGCAACACGTTCGGGGAATTACATGAGCAGGGCATACGCCAAGGGAGGAGGGAGTATTATTGAAACGGGTGTGGGCAAAAATGTCAGATGTCTCAGAGCGGTCAAATGAGGTAAGGACCGAAAAACCCTTCCTGTTCCAGGGCAGTGACAGGCCAGCTCCTAACAGCAGGGTAAAAAGTGACCTCGGGGTTCGGAAGTGAAATATGAAAACAGGTGGAGAGGTTTCTGAGGAAGGGGAGGCCGAGGCAGCAACTTGGCAGCCATTCCACGTTCTGCTTTTCAGGGGCCGGTTTCCTCAAGAAGCTGGCAAGAGGCGCACGGTGCCACGGCCCTTGTCCCTCTGACGGCCTCCCTCTGCAAACACCTCCCCAGCTGGGAGTTTCACGTGGGATCCCACCAATCCAGTTTTAAGGTGATTTTCTAAATCCCTAAACCTCGGGCCCTCCTTTGAGGCCCTGTTACCTAATACCTACTGAGCTCACGTGATTGCCTCAGAGCCCAGGGTCTTCGGTGTGTCTGGGGCCCGCTGACTGAACTGAGTCTTCCTGTCCTGTCGTTATAAATCCCAGGTAATTTCACAGGCTGCAAGGAATTCTCACTGATTAGTTTTACTTTCCTCTAGGGTTTATTAGTAAGTTTAGTTCATAATCATGCAACCTCAGGGGTATGACTTAAGACAAAAATATTCAAAGGAGCCCAGCTCTGTAGAGACGGCCCAGCTCGCCTTTCTCCGCGTTTAAAATTTCATGGTCTGTTTTCTCCACCCCACCCCTCCCTTGTGTCATCTTGGACATGTCCATTAATTTTGCAGGATCTCCTTGGCCTCAACTGTCTAAAAGGGGACTGGACAAGATGCTGAAGAAAACCGTATTACTCCACACCAGGGGTCAGCAAGCTTTTGCTATAAAAAGCCAGATAATAAACATATTTGACCTTGCAGCCAAGTGGGCTCTGTTGCCACCACGCGGCTCTGCTGTCACGACCCTGAAGCAGCCGCGGAGAATGACAAACAAATGAACATGGCTGTGTTCCGATAAAACATCATTTACAAAAACAAGCAGTGGGCCAGATTTGGGCTTTGGGCTGCAGCTTGCCAGCTCCTGTTCAAAGCTTTAAAATTAGGTCCTTCAGTGTGCTAAGCTGAGCTCTTGGACTCACCTGTTAAAATATTCCCATCCCAGAAAAGGCAAATTACTCAGCTACTGCCAGCTCTTATGTGGGGGGAATCACAAAATTCAACTCATGCACAGCAAATGAGAAAAAGCAGAGAAATAGAAGGTTTAGTATTTCATTGGTAAACAATCCGGTCTTCCTCAAAAGGGAGGTGAGAAAAATATACTAACAATCCAGCCAAACCAAAAATTCAGTTTGATCCAATAATTTAAACAGTCTATTTGAGAAGTATTTAACATCTTTTTTGTTAAAAATTCCCCATCTCTGTGAAAGCCTTTCCTCCACCTGCATGAAGACAGCAAGGAATGAGGAGGTCAAAGGGGAGGAAGGTGACTTGAGGGTCCCCAAAGGCCGCAGGGAAGAGTAGGGTCGCCAGGAACAATGCCCCTTCCTTCCTGCTTTGGGAGACCATCTTTATCTACAAGGCGTTCATGCCCTGCAGGAATTCAGAGGCCACAATCTGTGGTCAGTATAACTTGCCTTCTAGCTGGTCTTGGCAGGAATCCATCGTGACCCTTGGCTGATTCTGCCTCACCTCTGCTCCCGCTGGTGTTAGAGACCCCTCTGAGGTCTGCCAGGTTGTCACTCATTAGGCCCTGGCTTGACAACAAACCAGAGTTTGCAGCTCTCACCATGGAGCCACTGCAACCCCTCCCCCAACACGGTGACATCCCCTCTGCCAAGTTCCATAGCCACAGTCTCGGCTCTTTCTCAAGGCTGTCTGTGCAGCCATGCCTCAGAAAAAGGTCTACCTTGGACCCTTTCTCTGCCTGAGTTTGCTGCATGACCAGGTTGATGGGAATGTGACCCAGTTTGGTTTAAGGCAGCCACTAAGCTGGCCTCTGCCGCAGTCCCAACCTGCTTTGAGTTCGCTTCAACTTACCTAAGGGGTAGAGGAAGCAAGACATAACAGACCACTTCACTACCTCACTCTCTACTACTCCACTCTACTCCTCACAATCTCTGCTCATCCACTTTACCGACCCCCCTCCCCCGGCTGCCATGGGGCTGACTCCACCTCAGGGCAGAAGATTGTCTGATAGCTGCCGGAGACGTCTCAGAGCACAAGCTCTTCAGGCTGCTCATAGGCTAAAGGCGGCAATGAAGGGAGCATTTAGGGAACACGTTCCTATCAATGCCTGCTTGGCTCTCCAGACCATTGTTCAAAATCTAGTTTGTCTCATAGAAACTGTTTCCTATCTTTCTTCCTTGAATTCCTTACACAACAAATCATAATGTTTCCCCAGGTTCATGGATGGATGAATGTATTTGGAGCACTTGGATGAAGGTCTTGGGTTCTAAGAGGTCAATTAAGCAAATGCATATTTCCAAGGTAGCCTGTCATTGCAATCATTGTCTTAATTTATTCAATAGTGTTCTGTTTTTTCATGAAGACAGCTGAATAAGGGCGAGTTCCTGAGAGAAATAATCGCAGGGTAGGTTGGTATGAATGTAGGAGAACATGCAGAGGCAGCGAAGAGTATGTCGAGACTGGCATGCTGGGTGTTCAGGGTTCAGCACGCAGCCATGATGCAGAGGGAAGAGGAAGAAGGTTGTAGAAATGCATTTCATGCATGTGTCCAGGATTAACGTGACCCAATGTGACAAAGTGAGAAAAAGACCTGAAGCATAAATCAGTCTTCAGTCCAGTAAGAAGGCGTGGAGAGAAGACTAAGTCACAAACCCGAGCAATGATCTTGCACTATCTGAGCATTAGAACTTCAAGAGTTAGTTCTGTTGCCAAAATGGTGCCAGGGATATAGAACCCTGTTGAGAAACAGAGCAAATTTATTGAGTTGATTGTCTCTGTGTGGTTCCCTGACTGTGGGACCAGACTCAAGTTTCAGGAGGCTCTAGTGGTGAAGGGTCCAATAGGGTGCCCCGGGGAGAGCTCAAGAGACTAAACATCCATAAAAATACTTAGTCACTGAATAGAAAGTTTGTATTTTATTAAAAAACGGATAATTGCTTATGGTCAGAAACTTATACCTACAGTTTAAATGCCATCTTGCTACCTAAAAAGCCATGAAAAACCTATCGGTAATTTACTTTTGACTTTCAAGTGTATAATATAATTTTAGAATTATATTTTTTCATGATTATGTCACCCCACGGCTGACATAAGCATTTCTTGAGGGTGCACTGACTAGTAAAGAGATGGAAGAGGAAGTCAGTAAAAAAGCCAACCTAGCCCGAAAATGTTCTTCCGAGAGTGGAATGTGTGCTTCATTTACTGACTACACAAAAGGTTCACAAAACAATCCCAGGCACTTGTGTATATAGAATAAAGACCGTGCTGATTCCTCTCCTCAAGGAGATTAAGGTCTAATGGGAGAGAAATAAAATACATAAAATCAACATAAATACATACAGATGTGCACAGCAATTACAAGAGTGCAGTGGTCATACGGAATCGAGAATTAGGCTCATTAGTCAGGGAATGATTAGGTAAACCTCAAAATACGTATATGAAGAAAATAGGGATGCAGGATTCAAGGTTGTTATCCGTGTAGTTTCCCCTAAGATTTAGTTTCATGATATTCCTCGAGTTTATACCTGTAGCAATCCCCAGCATCTAGGAAACTTGATTTCCAAGACTTATTTCCTACCTGATACCCCCAATCACTGCAGGGATAAGGGTTTGTTACCAACCCTCACAGATGGCGATTTCTCTGTCAAAAATGCCAAAATCAAATGTGAGAGCTTGCTAGGGTGTGATGGCAGATGTACGTATGAGGGTACATAACAACTCAGTCTTGCCAGGTTCCCATTGTTGTGATGTGCGTGGTGTAGGATATTCTCACCGTGGGTTATCTGCGGCCATGGGGCCCCCAAATCCTTCACCAACACCACAGGTACTCCCGAGGAGTACCTGTCTGTGCACTGCAACAGCTGCAGAGAAATCCTCTCGCCCGCTCTGAAGCCTGATGGAAGCAGGTTTCAATGGTCGGCTCTCTAGGATCGTCTGTCCTCTCCTTTTCCAGGCCAGAGGAATCAGGAAGAGGATCTATTGTCTGTCTGTGAGGAAGACCGAAGACCTAATGTCTAAGAAAGGAAAGACCGAAAGGCAGGAGTGAGTGAGAAAATATATTCTTGGGCGCCGGGGTGGCTCAGTGGGTTAAGCCGCTGCCTTTGGCTCAGGTCATGATCTCAGGGTCCTGGGATCGAATCCCACATTGGGCTCTCTGCTCAGTGAGGAGCCTGCTTCCTCCTCTCTCTGCCTCTCTGCCTACTTGTGATCTCTCTCTGTCAAATAAATAAATAAAATCTTTTAAAAAATAAATAAATAAATAAATAAAATAAAAGAAAGTATATTCTTTGTGCAAAGGGGGATCCAAAAAAAGACAACCCACCAGAGGAGAAAAGAGCCAGAAATTAAAAAAAAAAATCAATACAGCAGAGTCTAGAAGAAGCTTAGGGGCTCTGGAATCCTACAGGCTGTTGCAGTCATTTGCCAAAAACCCACCCAGCAGTTCTCTGGGAAAAAGAAAAAAAAGCCCATAGGGACTGAAAACATTGACTAATAATTCTTGAATCCATCTCCACAATATTATTCATCTCTGCCAAGGTCAAGTTTGGTCACTGCATGGCTGGAGGTCTGGGCATGCTGTTCCCAGTTTTATTTTTACAGTAGTTATGGAGCCTTTATATTTTCTAGGGCCCTCCTGTCACTTATTACCCACCCGTCCAGACCACCCACCCACACTCCCACACACAATATGTCCAGACACACCCACAAATACCCAGATTCTTTAAACCTTATGGTGATTCAGGCTACAGGAATAGTGTTTGCTCCAAACGACTCTGTTCTACATTCTTGGAGTTTCCCAGAATAAATCTATTTCCCTCTCTGGGGCGCAGTCTGTGGATCTCTCCACTCCGCAAACATTTACGGAGCACCTACTGTGTGCAGGGCGCGGATGGACGGGGGAGCTGAAGGAGGCTCCCCGGGAAGCTGGGAAGTGGCGGTGAGCCGGTCCTGCAGAGCAGGTGGCCTGCTTCCTGTCACCGCGTGGGCGCTGGCGGAGGGGAGGCTCTGTCTGCACGCAGACCATTTCTCCCGCCCGTACTTCCACTTCCCCCCTTCCTTTTCCTTCCCCTTTAATTCATTTCTTCATCTTTTGTGTCTCTCCCACTGCGTCTTCCCCTTCCTTCCCCGTTCTCCTTTTTCTGAGAAAAATGGGAGGTTTCTAAAAACACCTCGGAGGTTCTGTCAGAATGGGGAGCTATCACTGTGCTTTTCCCGCCTCCTCAGTGAACAACTCATGGGCCCTGTGGCCAGACAAACACGACAAAACATGAAAGGGGGGGGGGGGGCAAACAATTGTCCTAACTCAGAAAAGCTGACTTGGAGGAAACCACTTTCCTCCACATCCTAACACTGGGTGCCCGCATAGCAGGAAGGCCGGAAGGGCCTCCAGCCACCCCGCGCTCAGGGCTGGCTGCCGAGTGGCCCCACAGCCTCCCCAAGTTCCCCTCCCCCGCCCCAGGCCCTGAACCCTTAGGATAATTTATGAGGTGTCAGGATATTCTGGCCACAAGGTCAGAAGAGAATGGTTTTTACACTTCAGCTGCCATGAAAGAGAAACAATTTAATTCTGTTTTACTCTGGCACTGTCTGTTTTCACAATGAACAGGGGATTTGGGTCTCCTCAAGATTATTTGTCTAAGCAGAGACCAAGCCTCTGCTGAGTCTGGAGAGGTCTGATTTGACTCTGGCTTCCTTCTCCTTCCTCCCCAGCTACGGAAGGAGGCCCTTGCCTTTCCCATTGCACCAAAATGAGATTGAAACCCATTTCACCGAGGCAGTTGTGCGCCAGTGAACACACCCGACACTGCAGTCATTCCATGCTCCTCGCGGTTTTAATGGGCAAAGAGTGCTTTGAGCACGGAAAGGTATGAGAGAGCCCACTCCTAAATTCAGCAGGCCCCAGGGTCTCTGCCAAGTCGTGGTCTTGAGTCTGAAGCAGTGTTTCCCTTGGCCGGGAAGCACAGCCTCCTGGCTCCCCCCAAAGCTATGGAACCAAAGACATTCCGCTGAGTAGCCCGAGGGTCTGCCTGCCAGCAAAACCCAAAGTCTCCTCCGAGAGATCGCAGAGTGGGAGTGCTTCCTCCCTCACTGACAGAGCAGCCAAGTAAACAAACGCAAGGCAATCCGGCTTCTCGAAACCCCACCAGCCCCCTTCTCTAAGCCAGACTGGAAAGGTCAGCCGAGAACCAGAACGGGGCAGACGAATCCCATTACGGCCATTGCCCAGGATGCTGACACGGTGGAGATGGGCGCCTGGGCTCCAGGGCCGAGAAGCAACAGGCGTTTCTGGACCAGTCCACGCGGTCTGCCGTGTGGAACTCATCTCCCAGGGTTTGGCCACATGGCAGGCTCCAGAAAGACAGGAACAGTACCAAGATAAAATGGAATAGATTTCATCAAAGCTTAAATGTAACTAAAAGGAACGAAAGAAATCTCTGCACGCTGAGAGGTAATGGTCTTTCAGAAGCAGTAAGTGAGAAAGGCAAAGGCATAATACAGTGAGCTTAGTCAGCTACCGAGTGCATAAAAAGAGGCTGTTATAAATTCATATATACTTCTGGGAAAACAGAAGAGGCTTGTTTTAGAGTTTGTCCCCAGAAAAGAGAACAAGAAGCTTCAGGGTCAAAATTCAGATGCAGATTTTCTTCTTCTACATATTCTTTTGTGTTTACAACTTTTTAACCCAGAACTCATATCACCTTTATAGAACAAATTTTTCATTAAAAAAATAATAAAGGAGGGTTCCCCTTGGGGATTGGGAGGGAGACAAACCATAAGTGACTCTTAATCTCACGAAACAAACTGAGGGTTGCCGGGGGGAGGGGGTTTGGGAGAAGGGGGTGGGATTATGGACATTGGGGAGGGTATGTGATTTGGTGAGTGCTGTGAAGTGTGTAAACCTGGTGATTCACAGACCTGTACCCCTGGGGATAAAAATATATGTTTATAAAAAATAAAAAATTAAAAAAAAATAATAATAATAAAGGAAAACCCCAGAGAATGACAACGAGAACAGAGATGGAAGAAGAAAAGCAAATGATTGAACTTTAAATGCCGCCTTACATTGGGCCAGCCAGTTCCCCCAAAAACCACTCCCCTAAATTAGAGCACCGAATTCTTGGTGGGAAGGGTAAAGGAGCTATTTGGTAAATGACCTCTTCGAGTTCCCTGAATAGTAGTACTTAAATGTGTATGGCAGAGTTCTCTACTTTCATGTGGGCGAGAAGATTAATCCCCAAAAAAGGGCTTCAGTAATGCATGGAGCCTCCTTCAATCTCGCAGCAGTGAGCCTCCATCTCAAGCAGGTGCTGAGTCAGACTGATCTGCTCTCCCCTCTCCCCTGTCACAGTTTCCAAAGTCCCTTCTCTATTCTGCTTGTCACAGTAGTAATTATCCTTTGCGTTTCCAGAATGTCATTGATCCAAGGCAGGTGTGCGCCTGCAAAAGAACGTTGGATCCTCGGCCAAACGCCCGTGTGTTACTGTACCAGCCGACTCTCTGGGCTGCAGTTTTCTTCTCTGTGCAGAGAAGGATCTGAATGAGAGGCCGTGCTATGAAATGCCTTAAATGCAACAGGTCTCTAATTCTTTGAACATACAGTTATCGGGCTGTGGGCAGAGGGAGACCGGGATACATTACAGGCCTGTCACAGGTGTCCATGGTGCCATCTGACCGTCTGATGAACACATATAGGAAAGTACTTTCCAACTTCTTTGTTAATTGGAGATCATTGAATCGCCATCCCAAAAATGCTGTCCACAACCAGACCATGAAAACAAGGTTCTGGAAGTACGTTCTGCCCTGCCATATGACAGACAGACGAGACTACTATGTTGTGAAGTAAGCCTCCAAAGTACCCTGGTATCACCCCCAGGACCTTGGATGGCTGGCCCACTGCTGACCACATCAATCATCTGATAAGCAGAACTTCTCACTGAAGGCTACATCCCTGGGTAGACAAGACATGCCCCGCAGATGAAGGCCCCTCTTCCCATTCTCCATTCCGCTGCACGTGGTTTGGGGTATCAGAAAGTATTTTCTCCATGTCAGGACAAGGTACTCTGGTAGTACCTAGTACTAGCAGTCTAGTACCACTGTCATGGTTGCCATGAACCAGAGAGGCCTGGGAGAAGGCGAGACAGAAAGAATGAAAGAATTGCCAGCATGGCCGCCTCCATCCATCCACTCTACGCTAACCTCAGATGGGAAACTTAAAGAACTCAGTTAGTTATCAGCCAACCTGAAATGTGTCTGGTTCGTTCTCTGTAACTTCCTCCTCCTCTAACATGTTCCCATTCAGAATATAACCGCTCCTCATTTCTTTCCCCCAGACATTCCAATTCTTCGGTGCCACGTGTGACGTTTTCTCCTCAGCCCTATAAAACAGTCTTGATGGCTCCTTTCCTTAGTTGCACTTTTGGGTCTACATCCTCGCTGCAACTTGAGTACACTGAGACAGTATGAAGAGCAGATTCTGAAGGGATGACAGGGGAGAAGGCTTAAGAACATGAACTCTGGAGCTAGAAGCCCTCGCTTAAATTCTAGCTCTGGCCTGAACAGATGGCAGCAGCCAGAGGCCCCCTCAATGGCTTTGGACCTGCTGTTCATGGAGGACTAGGCCCTGCTATCTTGCAAGAGAGCTGCCGGTCCCTTAGAGAATTGTAAATTCCATCTGAAAATGGAATTTACTGGTGAGCACCACAGCTGGTAGCAATGGAATGAAATCATAAATGCCAATGGAGGAAAAGGGAAACTTATGGCGGCTAGCTGTGGTTCTGAAATTGACCTGAGCTCATTAGCCGTTGGACAAGTTAAAGGAAGAAGAGGCCACGACTACCAAAATCACAGACACTGCCGAGGAGCTGTGCCTTCCTCCCAAGGGAGCTGCCCTGCTCCAAGCTAACTGAAGACATAATCACGGTGTCCCTGGACAACTGGAAAAGGATGTAGAGAAATGACAGAGCAAAGAAAGAAGCCCACGGACCCACCTCCATCGGATCCAGTCATGTGTTTTCCCACTCTCAGCGTCGCTGCTTTATATGCCAAAAAGCCCGTTACACTGGAATTAAGGAGCCATGGGACACATACAACTTTCTGCCACTTATAAATTTTGCTCTAATACAGGTGACAGTTAAATGACTTCTAACATAGGCACAGTGTTATGAACAGTGCCTGACACGCACAGCACTGTATTAGTAGTAGTAGTCGTAGTAATAGTAGTAGTAGTAGTAGTAGCTAATGGGGATATTAGATATCCTTGAGGACCTTGACACACGGCACCAGGTTTACCAAAAAAAAGTAAAGGTGCTATTTCTGAATCCCTCAGGCCCTCCCAGAACCCCTACTTCAGCCATGGGTCATGACCGTCGTCAGCTCTGTGGTCAGCTCTGTTTCTTCATGTGCCACGTGTCAAGCTTCCTCCGCCCTTACTGACACGTTTCCTTACTTACACACCTACCCCCCGCTTGTCCGTGTCCTCTCAAATAATAAAGCTGGTTTGCTCTTCAGTTTTGAGCCGTTCTCCTCCACTTCCCTGTTCCAAGTTCTAGTATTTAGATTTGAGTACTAACAGCAACCGAAGACTTTGAGAGGATAGTCAGACTCACTGTGATCTTTCATGGGATTCTGGTTTCCTCCCCGTCTTCTTTTCTTTAAAGCGAAATATTCCATGTGGGTCTGCTTTCAGTTGAGGGAGGTCGAGGAGGACATTTTTCCCGGGGAAATGAATAAGCTGTTCATTACCTGCCCAACCCACCTCCTCCTCTTACTTACTAATCAATCTCCAGATATACTTAGGTAGCAAGCAGAGGCTTCACACTTTGGAAGAAGTTTAGCCCCTTCTCCGGCCCTACTCTCCGTTACGTTCTCTTTGCCAACAGTCAGAGATTGGTCTAAGACCCAGACCTGGCTCATAAAACACAGGAGAAAGTCTCCTGGGGGCAGGGTGGGAGAAGCTTCTGGTAACTCTTTCCTCTATTTATTTTTTTTAAATTTTACTCATTTATTTTAGAGAGAGAGAGAGAGAGAGAGCGAGAGAGAGAGAGAGCATAAGCTAGGGGAGGAACAGAGGGAGAGGGACAAGCAGATTCCATGCTGAGCTCAGAGCCTGATGCCAGGCTCCATCCCATGACCCTGAGCTCATGACCTGAGCTGAAATCAAGAGTCAGATGCTCAACTGACAGAGCTACCCAGCATCCCACAAGGAAAAAGTTTGTTTTCTCTGTCTCTAAGTGTAATGAGGTGAAAATGTGATGCATCAGCAGGTCTCTTAGTGTAATGAAGCACAAGTGTAAGCACCAAAAGCCAACGTGCTGGTAAAGGGAAAGTAAGAAAGAGAAGGAGCTGAACCACTTCGACCTCTAGACTGCTTTTAACAAAATGCAAAGCAACTGTAATTTGGTCTTCTGTTACTCAGCAACTGCTCCTAATACAAATACACACTTTACAAGGAACGTTGAGTCCCTTGCAATAGCACATTCTTTCATCCTTGAGAATCTTCTGTGAGATCCAATAAATATTTATACATACAAAGACCTTTCTGTATTTCAAATTATTGTCATGCCTCTATTTTTCTTTATATACTTTTGTTAAAATGATTTACTTATCACATAATATAATTACCTCACCCCAAACAAGTCCAAATTTCTACAAGAACAAAGTACCATTCTCTTCTCTAAAATTATGCTTTTAAATAATTATAATCTTATTTGATTCATTCTGCCCTCCATACTTATCTCTCCCTAAAGAGGCTTTTGTTAAAGCATGAATTTGACATCAGAGACCCAGAGTCACAAGTAGTAGTCATGTGAATGGATGAATGATTTTTTTTTCTGATATTTAACATCTGTATCTAAAAACAATATCTAGGGCTATCACCAAGGTGAAACTAGATGACATAAGCAAAATGTTTCCCTAAATCTTGGCATAAACTGAAAACTCAAAAAATTGTGGAGGAAAAATAATTTGTGGAGGGAGTGGGGATGGGGAAGAAACACGTGAAGGAGGAACCATAAAAGAAAAAAGAAGAGGAAAAGGAAGACATGGAGAGAAGAAAAGAAAGGAAGAGGAAGGAGGGGAGCAGAAGCAATGGGAAAGGAGTAACTGGGTAAGGACAAGGAAGGAAAAGGGAACGAGAGCTAGAAGACAGAAAGAAGGAGAAGTGGGGAGTAGGAGGACAAGACAGGACGAGAAGCAAGAAGATGAGAGGGAAGGTGATGGTGGTGATGTCGGTTCTAACCCAGAGAAGAACTCAGAGAAGCAAGTTAAGGTTAAGGTTAAATTTTTGAGCCCAGACAAAGCCCTGATCATCTACACCTTCCTACGATGTGATCCTTTTCCCCTTGAGCTTTGGTATTTTGTAGGACTGACTCTCATGGAGTTTGAATCTAGTTACTCCAAATATCACTACAAAGAAAATTACAAAGGATTGTAAACCTTGGGCAATAGTCCTCATATTTCAAAGAAGTGGTTGATTCATCAAGATTCCAGTGTAATCAAAGAACTTGGAGAAGTCCCTGGAGTTTGTTTCCATCAAATGTGAGGTATGCCTCAATTAAACAAGCAGAAATTTAAATGAGTGATTCACTGGGTTTCTTCTATAATGACCAGGTGTCCTCCTTCCTCAATGATGACAGGACAAGAGGAAAGAGAGGTTTGGGGGTTTGTTTTTTTCTGATACAAGAAGGAGATCTTTTTAACAGTGAGGGCTGGTGAAAGCCCTGTTGGTTTCAAGTTATTTCCTACAGAGAGTCTAAAAATACGGGACTGACTTCATGCAGTCACGCTGAAGTGCAGCACAAATGAAGGTAGAGAAAGGACTAGAAAAATCTCTACGAAGACCTTCTAGCCCCCACGCTTTCATCCTGCAGCCTGTGCTTCTCTGTTTTCCTCAAGGGGGACTTTGGGCGTGGTCTTCCTGTCACTTGGTTAGGCTCTTCCGTACCAGCTCTCTCCTAGTCTTCCAGTCTCCCTCAAATGCTGAGGCGGGTCCCTCATCTACAGCTCTGTCCTTCCTGCTGTGAGGAGCATGTGCAAGTCCCTGTTTTGTCTGTGCTTCCCTCTCCACACCGGTTCCGTTTCCAGCTTTCGCCGGCGTGCATTCTGAGCCCGAGACTTTCTGACTTTCCCACAAGATCCCTCTCTGTTTCCGGCTGTACTATCATTAGCAACCATCTCTCAGACCATCCAGAGCTACTGTTGCCAGCGCTCTTCTCCCTCTGCAAGGCTGGAGGCTCAGTTAGAGCCCCGCTCTCCTTCGTCACCCATCATCCTAACCGCCATCCTCCGGCCTGACCCTGTCCCTTCCTCATTTAAGTTTTCACTTTGAGAACCCTGTTACTGTGCATCACAGTTCCAGTAGGGACTTCACCCAAGAAAGGCAAAGGAAGGAAACATTCATGTTGGCCTGAATTAATAACGGAGAAAGGGGAGAAATCTAATTTTTCCAGCGCAGAAGATGTGGTGCCTTGTTTGTTGGGAGCAGCCCTCGGGGAGGCAGAGATTTCAAGTGCAGCATTTACGTGGCACATTTTTCAATTAGACAATATACTGTATGGCATTTCCCTTCCTCCCCCAGTCCCTTCTCTTTTATTACCACATGACTTCATCTCCCCGTGTGACTGACAGAGCCCATTGGGCTCAGCCCTGATAAAAAACATCTGGGGAAGAAAAATTGCAATTTAGAAAACAATTAAGTACATCAATTTCAATTCATTTAGTTGGCCAGAGAAAGAAAAGCTCTTTCAAAGAGGTAACCCAATCTCTGGAGGTCATGGATTAAAGGGCACGCAGACTCATTTTCTCCGGGTTGCAGTGCGGAGGAGTGCACTTTAGTGCAGAGGTCTAAATGCAGACATAAACTCCTATTTTGCAATTTTTAACAAAGAGTAAACCACAGTCTCCCTAATTTTCTCATTCCTTCCCATTTTTAAGAGATTCATTCCGTATTCATCCTAAATTCCCAAGAACTTAAGAGCATCCTTGAAGGATGTATTTTCTCTCTCAAATGCTCACCATGTGTTCATTTGTTATGGGAGCTCTGTGAGTGAACCTCCGTTTGCTGTTAAAGACCCCATCTGAAGAACTGATGAGGGTGTGTCTGGGGGAGGGGTGTGTTCCTGATTTTTCCTTCCAATTTTCCTCACTCGCTCTGTGAGCACCCATGGCTTCATGGCTTTAAAGAGCTCAGAGCCTTTATGAATCATGGTATAACTTTTTCATTCAAAAATACCTTAAATAAAGAATTTTATTATTTTTTTCCAGCTTCATTAAGAAATAATTGACATGCACCACCGCACAAGTTTAAGGCACACAGCACGGTTTGGTTCACATATATCATGAAATGATCATCACAGTAGCAATCATCTTCTCATACAGATACAATAAAAAGAAAAGAATGACAATGAGGAAGAAGGAACAGATTTCTCCTTGGGATGAGAGCTCTTAACAATTTCTCCATACAGCATGCAGTGTTGGCTACAGTCGTCATGTGGTACCTTGCAGGCCTGTGTCTCTTGATCCCATAACTAGAAGTTTGTACCTTTTGACCTCTTTCATTCAATTCTCCCGTGTGCCACCCTCTGTCTCTGTAGCCATAAATCTGATCTCTTTTCCTAGGACTTTGCTTTTAGATTCCATATATAAGTAACATCATACAGTATTTTTCTTGCTCTGAGTTATTTCACTTAGCACAATGCCCTCAAGGTCCATCCATGTTGTTGCAAATGGTAGGATTTTCTCATTTTTTATGGCTGAATAATAGTCCATTTTATATACATGTATATATATAAAATATACATAATATATAATATATAGTTTCTTTATTATTCATCAATGGACACTTAGGTTATTTTCATATCTTGGCTATTGTGAGTAACGCTGCAATGGGCATGGGGTTTTCCAGTCAGGGTTTTGTTTCCATCGGCTCTATTCCCAGAAGTTGAATTGCTGAATCATGTGGTAGTTTTATTTTTAAATTTTTGAGGAACCTCCATACTGTTTTCCACAGTGGCTGCACCAATTTGCATTCCCACCAGCAGCGCCCAAGGGCTCCTTTTTCTCCATGTCCTCACCCGGCATCTGTTATCTCGTGTCTCTTTGATGACGATCATGTAAGGGGCGTGAGGTGGCATCTCACTGTGGTTTTACTTCGCATTTCCTAATGACCAGTGATGTTGCCCACCATTTTCTGTACCTGTTGTCCCTTCAGATATCTTCTTCGGAGAAATGTCTACTAATGCCTTTTGCTTATTTTGTAATTGGGTTGCTTTTTGCCATGGGCTGGTACTATACTGGTCTGGGGGAGGGGCAGGGCAGTCAACCTGTAACCACTTATCTTACCTTCTAATGCCATCTATCTCGGTCTCTGTGTTGTCTCTGTCTTGGCTCTCTGTGTTCCAGGATGCTCTCAGCGGTGTCTTGTCCTTGAATAGTTTCTAGTTGTTCTTCTTGTGAGGTGTGAAATCAGGAACAATGAATGTCATCCTCTTGGTTATATACCTTCCAAATAAGGACCAGAAACACATTATTTGGTCAAATTACTCCACTGTTCTCGTCTCTTGAGTTACCTGCTATGGAAAAGTCACAATAATCACACCTTAGTCATAATGTCTGACAGACTTGTGTCAGGAGGTGAAGGAGGGACAGTAAAGTGCCCCCCAAACTGAGAAGGCACCTGAGGCCGGGAAACGAAGGTGACTCCGTACTGAGTCACTGAGTTACATTCTGGGTTACAGACGGGGAGGGCAGCAGGCAGAGAACGATCCACAGCGGCTGCCTCCTTACTCTCCACAGGTCCGGACTTTCGTCCACAGGTTTTATAGAGCAAATGGAGATGCAAAAGGGCACTGTCATGAGATCAAAGGGTTTTCAGGCACCTAACTGACAGCTAACTTCAATTAGGTATTGGGACACCACCTATACCTCAGGAAGGTAAAAGAGAAGTTACCTCTAACAGATTGTGGGAGGCCCCCCAGGTGTGATGGGCATTTCTAAGGTGTGCATATTCCTCTCCAAGAGGCCCAGAGCACGCAGCTCTGAAAGAGGCCCTTGATCGGCCATGAGAAGGATGGAGTCAGGATTGTCAGCAGCCCTACGACTTGTGACATCAATCCCGTTAAGTAGGTATTATCATTCCTGGATTTAACAGGTGAGAAACTGACTATGTTATTCTAAGGCATGGAAATTTGTTCTCATATAAAAAGAGGAAAGACCTGAAGCCAGGTTTGTGAGCTTCTTGGGTTCGTGCTCTATGTACCACATGGAGAACAGCAGCCTAGGAGACGAGCTCTGGCAGAGAGGATCTAGTGATCACTCTGAACTGAAAGTCTCCATCCACGTTTAATGAAGATAACCTATACAGAGTGACTAGTTAGTGCTTGGTCCAAAGTAGTTCCTCAATAAATGATAGCTCTAATTATTGCACAAAATCATCTCTACCTAGTCCTTACTCTTATCCTCAATTTCCTTCAAACGTCCCTCAAACTTGGGATTGTTGAGTTACTGCTGAGTTTTTCTTACAGTCCCCACTTAAAAGGGATCACCTCTGCAGCCTAAAGATCTAAAAGCACGATCCAGAAGCAGGTATCTGATTGAGAGATATTAGCCATCAGGAAATCCCACTCCAGGAAGGAGCCACTAGGTGGAAAAGTCCTAAAGGAGACCTCGCTCATGTTTTATTAAAGTCTGCCTTGGGAAGCAGCTTAAAACGCAACCACTTTCACAGCATGTGTTTCGTTCTGCCGCTGCAGACAGAGAATGTAATTACAATAGTACCGCGAGGCCATCTGGAAGGCTGAGGTGAGGGCATGCACATTTTGAAGTGAACCAGAGGTGACTAACAGGATCACTCAACAAGTGGACCACATTGGCACTGGGAGGGCTCGAGGCTAGGAAACATGAGCCAACAGTGGATCTGATGTCAGTGAATGGATGGTAAAGAACAGAAAAGGAGGACACGTGGGTTAGAAGGCATCAAGGGCAGAGGGAGCCGGCAGAGGGAGCCGGCAGAGCCACTGGGGGCTGCTCCTTGGTTGAGGCAAGGAGCCCATAAGCTCCTGAAATTCAAGACTCTGGGCTCCTGGTAAAGAATCCAGAGGTGATCTGTGGCTTAGGAGAGTTAGAAGGTTGCTAGGAAGAGTTCCTTTGACTTAATTGTAGAGATAAAGGGATGGGGGGCGGAAATACCTGATTCTAGCAGTGGAGGATTTGGGAGCCTGGAAAATCTTCATAGTGAGAGATGGGGAGATCGTTGTGAACTGGAATGTTTAAGGCACACCTGCTCAAAAAAGTCTCTCGGTAGGATCTGGGAAGATGAGAAGAAATCTGGGCAGTCTGCTTAGAGGTGAGTGACTGACAATGTCAGGAAGCCAAAGCGGGAAGGTAATAGCAAGAAAAAGAGGGAACTGAAAATGTGTCTGAAGACTGTTGAGGGGGCTTCTGGGTCAGTGGGTTAAGTGTCTGCCTTTGGCTCAGGTCATGATCCCGGCTTCCTGGAATGGAGCTGCCCAGCGGGATCCCTGCTCAGTGGAGAGTCTGCTTCTCTGTCTACCCCTCACCCTGCTTGTGCTGTCTCTCTCTCTCTCCTGCTCTCTCAAATAAGTAAAATCTTAAAAAAAAAAAAATGACTGAGCCCCTCACCATCCCTCACTCCACCAAGTCTCCGGGGGCAGACGTGCTTGCAGAGGGCAGAAAAAGTTGTTCATGATATGTTGGTTTGGATGTTTGTTTCTATTGTTTGTTTTAGTTTGATTCGGTTTTTAACCTCTCCAGATCAGCTCAGGACAAGTAGTCAAGTCAGATACAAAGGTATTGCTGAACTTATCAGAACCATTTTTCTTCTTTGACTTTAAAAACCAGGCAGAAAATGTTACAAAATAAGATTTCCAGTCTTTCCGGCCCCTGCTTATGCCAAGAATGCCCCATGAACGCCCTCCAAGAGGCAACAGCCCTTCAGATCATCAGGAAACCCTGGAACTTGCTAATAAAAAGAAAGTGATTTTCCATACAAAGTAAACAGTTCCCTCCTGCACATATAAAAGGACTTGGCTTCAGATGCAGGTAAAGGTTTGGGGTAGAGTTTTAATTTTCATATTACAGAAGCTCATTCTGAGCTTGGATTTTCACATTATTCTTCAAAGCACAACAGAACCCCCTGTCAGGATATATCCAGCAACTGCATTCTTGGAACAACCATAAATTAGCTTGCCTTGCCTTTTCCCTCTTGAACTTGAGGTTCCTTTCAGGGACCCAGCATAAACCCTTTAGGAAGCAACAAGTAAAGCTTCGGGGATTCGTTCTGTTGTCTAGAACGACTGTTCCTATGGATTCTCGTCTTCTTTAGTGCCCCCACCCACCCCCCAAAAAACCCTGAAGCCTGCTCTTCAGTATCAACATATCATAACAGATGCTGAACCAAAAGAATCATCTCTCTGGGCTGAATTGCTTTGTCATGGTGCAGCTGAGCAGAAGACTTCTACAGTAAAATTCTCCATGTGAGTTAGAAGAAAAAAAGAGAGAGAAAACCCTTTTCCCTCACATCATCTTTTTGTTTATGAAACACTTCTGAGCTTATTGGCAGAAAGGCACGATCTAATGCAACATACAGGGTGGTCCATATAAAACAGTCCCTGCAGCAGAGGGTTGCTCTTAAGTGTGGCTTGTAAGTGGGTCGCCAGATGTATTGTTATGTCAGTCCTTCCTGGCATTGTAAAAACAGGGAAGGCTTTCAGGGTTTGGGAGTATATGTGGAAATAGAGGGAGGCGGACTGGGCTTTAGAATTGTGAGAATAAAGGCATTTGCCAAGACGCCTGATCATCAGGAAATAAAACGCAAGTAAACAAATGGGAAACGTGTTCCGTCTCACGGCTAACATCTTTGTTGTCACAGGTGAGGTTTCGGGGTTTCATTTTGTTTTGTTTTGTTTTCCTCACCACCCTGATGGCTGGTTGTATTTGCACTGTATTATTCATTCAATAAATATTTATTAGAGCATCTACCATGTGACAACGCTCGACTAAATGCTGGGAATATGACAATAAAAAGGCAAAGGCAATGCCTTCCAGAACCTACAATTTAGAGGAGAGAGATAAACAGATATCTGCACGATGTGTTGCTGACAGGATGTCAGATACTGACAGCGTTTTGGAGAACATTTCAGGAAGTGAGGAGGAAGGGAGAAGGGAGAGAAACGGAGAAGTGCTTTCTTTAATAGAGTCGCGTTACAGCAGAGACCTGAGGGAACTGAAAGTTAAGCCGCACACACTAAGCAGAGGAAAGGGCAAATGCAAAGGCCCAGGGGCGAGGCTGTGCCTGGTAAGTGCAGGAGCAGCAAACATGCAAGAGCCACGCTGCAGGCCTTACAGAGGCGAGCGTCCTTTGGATCTTCCCAAAGTTAGAAGGCGAAAGTGGAATAGGGTAGAGATTGGGTTGCCGTTATTTAACTGAAAGTACCAATCGAGGTACAGCGACAACAATCAACCTACTTCCCAAGTCCCTGATCAAGTAGTCACACGGGGCGGTGTATGGTTAATGGGAACACAGAGGGTGAGGGAGGAGAGGGGAGACTTGTGCCTTCTGAAGCGAAGGGGCAACCACTTTTCAACTGAAGACAAGGCAAGTGTCATCGTTCCCTGTCCCAGGAGGAGGCCATTCCAGAGCCGGTGCAATTACTCGACTGGCTTCAGTATGAAACCTGGCGCTAGCGATGAGGCAATCACAGTTAAACTGAAACCAACTATTTGTATCCCAGAAGCTTGCTATTGAGGACGGAAAGGGGAAAGGGCATTTTATTCAGTGTTTCCTCTTCTCTCTCTCTCCCTCCACCTGCTCTAACCTGACTCATTGTCTTTCCAGAGCTGCAGAGTTCTCAACTTCATTGTCAGAGGCGGTGCTGAAGAGTGCCGGAGAGCGTGGGAGGGCCGAGAGGTGGGTCTCGGCCCCTTGGTGTGGCCCCCTAGACCAAGGCTGCTACGGATGCCATCAAAGTCTGGACTGGCAGGGACCCACTGCCTCAGCCCAAACTTTAGGCATCAAATGAGAAGATCCCCTTTCCTTGCTGCTGGTCTTTGACTTCTGCCTTCAGGACATTTTTCTGGTATTGTCTGCAGATCGTTCATAGAGCCTATAAGACATAAAGTCCCAGTGTGGGATTTATGAGCTGAGTCTAACTCTCAAAATTTGATCTGCCTCTTTACTCCCAGTTTTGCCCTGATGCCTTCCCTGGAGACAGAGAAACAAAGAATGTCATCTTTTAAATTATTCATTTATTCAACAGACATTTGTTGAACACCTACTACGTGCCATTGCGCCAGGCGCTGGGAACAAAACTGTGAACAGCACAGACCAGACTTACGGATGGTATGCGAGAAGGTACGGAAGAGATGGACATTTCTTCCCCTTTCAAGTCCCCCTTTAGCCCCTGCGATTTATGAGGACCCCACCCAGGGCATCTCATCACAGCCCTCATTTCATAAATCGCCCCCAGTGGAACCCCTAAGAATCCAGATTTACTAGCCAGCAAAAATTATTCTAGATCTTCAGATATAAATTAGATATCCACACCCACTATTCTCTTTCTTGTGTGTTTGCTTCATGGCATTTATCGCAATAAAGATTACGGTTTATTTGAGTCCATGCTCATTTCCCATCTGCCATGGACCAAATTGAAAGTTATTTAAATCTATTTTGCTCCCCATGGTATCCCCAGGGCCTAGCACAATGTTTGGCATGCATTAGGTGCCAAATAATACTGACAAATAAACGGACTCATCAGCTTAGTGAATGAGTGAGCAGTTGGACAAATAAATGCCTTCTTATTTACTGGAAGAATGAGGAGTTAAAAATAAAGATTAGAACGTATCTCATATATATTTCTCTAGAAGTAGGGATCATGGTCAACATATTTCCAGAGTAAAAGCAATGCATCGGGGGCCCCTGGGTGGCTCAGTCAGTCAGGCGTCTGCCTTCTGCTCAGAGCATGATCTCAGGGTTCTGAGACAGAGCCCCACATCGGGCTCCTTGCTCAGGGGGGAGTCTGCTTCTCCCTCTCCCTCTCCCTCTGCCACTGGCCCTGGCTTAGCCCCTGCTTATGTGCTCTCTCTCTCTCTCTCTCTCTCAAGTAAATAAAAATCTTAAGAAAAAAATCCATCATAATTTCCCTCAGAAATGAAAATATAAATATGCCAACTTGTCAACCCAGCTGCCTGGCCTCTTCCTTCTTCCTATCATCATGGGTTAAACCTGACTTGAGTATCACACACCAGACCCCAGACCAGGGCCTCTGTAAAGAGCACTCAGCCGTCCTTAGCCAAGACTCTAATGTCCACTCCAGGTAATCTGGGCTCCTGGCTCCTTGAACGGCTTCTTCTGCAGCCGGGCCTGGAAGCCCCAGAATCTACCCACATTCCAGGGAGGGTTAAGGTTTCTCATCAATCTCTGTCTAGACCTGTCCTCAGATTAGCTGCCACTGAAATGCAATCCCTGTGATGAGAAATGAATGGCATGGCCCATGTGAAGCGTAGCCGATGAACTATCACTTCCCTGAGACCCGCTGTCCCCAACTTCTCACCTTTCCCAGGCATAGCACGTTCACTGAGAGAAGCCATTACTGTGTTCTCACTGGCAAGCAGAAGGTATGCAAATGAGCCCTTCCTTCACCACTTGCCATCTCTGTCCACACTTGGTGTCCACAGAGGACACAAAGGACAGTCTCCTGGAGTAAAGAAAGGGAACGCACTTGGGTTCCAGAGAACAAAGTCAGACTCTTTTTCTTCAAGAGAAAATAAAAGAACAGGGTCTAAAAAGGATCAATTCTGTAACAATCTGTTATTTTATACTTTGTGCTCATTTATTTCTAGAATATCTGACTGTGGGGTTTGATGGTAAGAGGAGAAAAGGGTTATATGGTGCAGAATATGGGAATACAGAAAGATCCAGAGATCACACAGGCCTCAGGACTGGTAAGGGCAGAGGTAACCTCTTTTGGATCATGTTGGTACAGTTGTTCTATAGCACTGTATGGTGCCCAAGAGCTCGGAGACACAACTCCAGCTGCATGAACTCAGTTAAGTTCCTGGTGTCCTTTATGCGTCAGTTTACTGTTACGCAAAGTGGGAATAAAGGTCGTACTCAGCTTCTAGGAACATGGAGAGTCTAAGTGAACTAACACATCTAAAGTATTTACAGAGATGCTTAGAAAAGAGCAGTAAGTCCTTGCTATTATGATCTATCCTCAAAAGTACGACTCAGATGTTGGGTTGGAACCTTTCCAAAGTTGGTTTCACCTCTAAGAATCAAGCTCACAAGTTCCTTCTTCAAACACACATGGATTTAGAAAATAAAGGAATCTGTTGAGATGAAACTTAAGCTTGGAAAAGAAAGTCAAATAGAGATAGTCTTACCACCCTAATAATCTTTACTATAACACTTCTCTTGAATTGATTTGTAAAATTCTTTGTGTGTGTGGGCATATAGAGAAAAAAAAGGCTCACAACCTACATCACATTTTAAACTCTATAACTAAGAAAAGACAAACTTTTCTACAGAGTTTACTGAAACACAACGTACAACCAAAAACCAACCTGAAGGCAAGTTACTTGTGTGGTTAACTTAATTACCATATGTGTTTTCTATATATAAATAAACAAAAAAATAAAAGAATTATATTGACAAAATTTCTTTTTTTAAAAAGATTTTACTGGGGCGCCTGGGTGGCTCAGCTGGTTAAGCCTCTGTCTTTGGCTCAGGTCATGATCTCAGGGTCCTGGGATCGAGCCCCACATGAGGCTCCCTGCTTGGCGGGGATCCTGCATCCCTCTCTCTCTCTATCTGCCTCTCTGCCTACTTGTGATCTCTCTCTCTCTCTTTCTGTCAAATAAATAAATAAAATCTTTTTTAAAAAAATATTTTATTTATTAAAGAGAGATAGAAAGAGGGGGTACCTGGATGATTCAGTCATTAAACATCTGCCTTCAGCTCAGGTTGTGATCCCAGAGTCCTGGGATCAAGCTCTGCATTGGGCTTCCTGCTCCATGGGGAATCTGCTTCTTCCTCTCCCACTGCTTATATTCCTTCTCTTGCTGTCTCTCTCTGTCAAATAAATCAAATGAAATCTTTTAAAAAATAAAATAAAAAAATAAAGAGAGGGAGAGCGCAATCGGGGGGCAGAGGCAGAGGGAGAAGCAGAATCCCTGCTGAGCAGGCAGCCTAACATGGGGCTCAATCCCAGGACCCTGAGATCATGATCTGAGCTGAAGGCAGATGCTTAACTGACTGAGCCACCCAGGCGCCCCTACATTGAAAATTTCTGAAATGTCCTGAAATTATTAAATAGATTGTAAATACTTACAATGCAATAGAAGCTTGCTAAGTGCCTCCTTACGGCAGATTTGGAGGAATGATCTAATAACATACTGTAATAACAAAGAAGTGAAGATAAATCTCCTGAAAACAAGGAGGGAGAGCCAAAAGCAAAGGACAAGTCCAGGATTTGCTGAGCAGAGGGTCAGCAGTTCTTTCTGGACAATCATTTGACATAGTGAATGGTTGCCCATGGCCTCTCGTAGAAGGCCTGGGGCCTGGCCACCCTGGTTATCCTTTTCACTGTAGATCTGTTTCTCCAAACCAGGAGTCCCGGACAGTGGGATCATCTTGGGAGTGGGTTCTGTGGCCAGGCTCTTCAGAGTGACCCTTCCTCTGAAGAATAGTGTGAAGACTCTTCTGACATTATATGTGAGTGGGACAAGGATTTTCTGGAGGGTGGAAAGAGAAAGCCATTACACAGGTGGGGAAACTACTATATCAAGTTTAGGAAGCTCTATTTGCTAACGCACAAGTGTCGCTCCTACAGAAGGTAACACCTGAGTCTATCTGCGTTTGGGAATGGAATGATGTCAGTGTGTAACTAGTGTAAATGTAGTATTTCCGTGTTCCTAGACAACATGATCATCCCTGCAGATTGTCTCAAGAGCACGGACTTAGCTATCAAGCAGGCCTGGGTTCCTAATTATGTTCGGTCCTCTAACCAGCCACCCATATTTGGGAATTCTTTAAAACTCTTTAAAGCTCAGTTTCTATACTTATGAAACATGGAATTTACATAAAAATATGTAAAACATCTATCTCACAGGCCTGTTGAAAAAGTTAAACAAAATCAGAGATGTAAAGAACTCAGCGAGCATTTGCTGAGCGCTTACTACTACTCTTACCCCAAGTCTGAGAGGAAATTCCAGAAGCCAAAGTGAGGAGGAGACAGAAAGAACTACTCGTGTAACTTTTGGGCCATGGAAAGGGCCAAAGGACTAATCGTCCAGAGACAGACTAACAAGAACTGGTGGTCTGACCCAGAGCAACACCCAGAAGGACCCAGAAGGGCCAAATGCACAGGATTCCCAAGGCCACTGGCTGTTTCACTGCTTGGCTCTCAGAGTTCAAATTTCAGTTTTAACAGGAAGTATTGTCAGAGAACATCTGGCAGACACAGAGGGCCTGTCTGCCACATTCCTTTTTCCTTCTTGACAAATATTCCTGGAGGGGGTGAGAACCAGACATTCTTCCTTGACATCCTTTTGTTCTTCTTACAATAACCCGTATCCTTTCTGTACATACATTTAATCCAGCGGCGCGGGAAAATCGCAGCCTACTTATTCTTGCTAAGGTCCCAAGTGCAGGTGTTGGCTGCATTTCCAAGACACTCTTTTAAAGAGTTCCTATCAAGAGACTGCCTAATTGCATTTTAGTGCATGACATAACCATGTTGCACGATTTAAAATTTTCTGATTACTTCCTGATCAGACACTGAAGACAGTTCTGGAGTATCTTCCCAGCTCGCTTCCTTTAGCCATGGCAACTAGAGCCCACAGCTGGGGGTGGAGAGGGTGGGGTACACACAGCCCTGCAGCTTAGCTGAGTGAACAAGAAATGAGGCTCTTCGCGGGGAGGGGAGTTAGGGAGAGGGGGGTGGGGTTATGGGCATTGGGGAGGGTATGTGCTCTGTTGAGTGCTGTGAAGTGTATAAGCCTGACAATTCACAGACCTGCACCCTGGGGCTGATAATACCTTATATGTTTATAAAAAATTAAAAAATTATAAAAAAAAAAAAAAAAGAAAGAAAGAAATGAGGCTCTGACCTAGGCCAGACCGGCTAGTAACCCTTGCCCAGGAGCGGAGAATGAAGAGCAACTCCACTGAGAGTTGTCTCTACTGAGAGTTGTCCCTTCCTCCGTCACTCTCTGGCTGAATCCGGAGCAGGCAAACGGGGAAGCCCTGGTAGCCTGTATTTTCTGCTTTCTGTTACACAGACAAGGGCACAGAGAACGCCACGCACAAGAAAAGAGGAAAATGAAGCGTATTCTCAGAGAGAAGCCAAGGCTTGAGATGGGGAGGGTCTATTTCATGGGTTCCCAGGGGCTCCCTTTTCTCTGGTCCCATCCTGAGGCACAGCCTCACCCTTGACTCTCACAAGGCGTCCTTGCATCCATGTGCTAAACGTTCCCCCTCTCGCCCGGCTGGACCAGTGGTCCAGTCTATTTCCCTACGGGCTGTTTCCCTTAGTGCTCTGGCCCTGCACTTTGTCCCATTTAGGGCCCACATAGGACTAGACTACTGTACCTGAGCGTGTATTTTCAATTAGCAACAATCCCGCCTCGGATAAACCTCACTGGCTACGATGCCACTGCGGAAAGCCACCCGAGTTTGTATTTCAGTTTTCGTGTGTCTAACACAGGTCCTGTCGCAGGAAGGGGAATGCTTCTTACTGTGTTCCTCGATTTCCATAGAGAGGCACAGATTTCTCATTCTACTTCCAGGAGAGATCAGTAGGGGAGGAAGGAAGGAGCACTTGAGACCTTTTCCATCTTACTCCTTCTCACGAAAAGGGTAGCGACTTCCCTTGTTGAGTTTGGCAGAAGTGATTGGATTCACAGAGCAAGCAACGTCTTCCCTCTTGCTCTTGGTTCACTGTGGAAAGAAAGCGTAGATGCCCGATGCCTGACAAGCCTTTCTTGTCAGTCTTCCATCCTCCCTGGGCCAGGAGAGGTTGCACATGTCCTTGTATCTCTCTTGGCAAATAGAAGCCCTTCAGACCTGAGTCTCCCCCGGTTGGGATGCAGTGGGGAGCACTGGGCTGTGGGGGCATTCAAGCCCCAAGATCTAGAAGTGTGGGGTAGGGGAACTGGAGCATGAGAGGAAGTCTTATTGGGCACAAGCCTTCCTTCATACTTAATTGTATTAATATTCCATCCTTGATTCCTGAGTCTGTATCTAAAGTGGCTAAATTGTTTAGAGGGAAAAAAATGATTGGCCCCTCAGAAGTCTTAAAGCCACTTTAAGGAATGTTGAGTTCCATAAGAGAAAGAAATCTTTAATTACAGAACAGAGTGTACTCATGATGCCTCAGCTGAGTGATTGTTTATTAAAGGTGGGTCATCTGCCAGGTGTCGCAGCTGCTGTCATGTATTCCCTAAACTCTAAAAGTTAACATATTCCACCCAGTGACTGTAGCTGGGCATCTTCAAGTCTTCCTTGATTCCTTTCTTTCTCTCCTCAGCCACACCCAGTCAGCGCCGGCTCCCGTTGATTTCGCCTCCCCTGCATGTCCTCTGCTCCTGTGGGCACTGCCTAAGTCCAGGCCCTTTGATCTCTAGTTATAGCTATCACTGTAGCTGTTTGGTTTTCTTCTCTGTGCTCCAATAAAAGTGTATTTACACAAAAGCAACAAGCTGATTTTGGACCACGAGTCATAGTTTACCAACTCCTGATCTATCTGGTCTCCTTGCTTCCGTCCACTGTTACTTTTCTCAAGTCAAGGAAAGGTCATGTCACTACTCTTCTCAAAACTCTGCAGTATTTTCCCTTCTGGGTCAGAGTAAAAGCCCCTTCCATAATCGTCAAGACCCTACATGATCTGGCCACAGCCATATCCCTAAATCTCACACGAATTGCACCTGCTCCTTCATCCACCATGCCAGAGCTCCTCTGACCTCCTCGCTAGTCTCCAAGTAGGCCAAGCATACTCCAAATCTGGGGTATTTGCACTGGTCGCCCCCTCCCCCCCAGACATGCACATGGCCAATGTCCTTACCCTCTTCATTCCTTTGCTCAAATGCCACCTAACCAAGGATCCAGTGTGGTCCACTATTTTAAATGACAGCCCTTCCTTCATGACTCTCAATTCCCCTTACTCTTCTCTATTTTTCCCTTTTTTTCTCCAATACTTACCACTTTCTAACATAACAAATAATTGACTGATTTATATTTACTGTGCCCCCAGCTCTCATAGAGTACAGTCTCCACAAGGCCAGGGATGTTTGGATTTGATTCCGTGGTATATCCTGAGACCCTCAAGACCTGGGTGACACACAGGAGGCTTTCAGAAAACGTTGGGCGAGTGGATTCTGTGTGGAATCCCTCAAATCCCAGAGATTCTGGTTTCTACATCACTTTAATTCTTTGTCCGTACTTCTCTTGTGGTCCTTTTCGTTCTGATTCATTACTCTTTATTTATCTGTCTTTCCCATTACAGAACCATGATCTACTTGGACATTTTCTATATGTTTATTTGCCTGTCAAAGGTCAGACCATGCCAACTTAATGAACCTACAAAGGTACCATATATGCATAGTTCTCTGTCACCAAATCACTAACTCTGCAAGTCAGCTATTATTTTAAAAGTCTCTCCTCAACCCCACTCTAGATACGTCTATACACACACTCTACTAATTGAGATAATTTAAAACTATTTTTCACATATTTGCTTAATTAGCTTGCAGTGACCTCTGCAAAAACACTGGCCTCTGATGATTATAAGAGGTAGTTTTCTGGCATGGACACCAAAGCATCAAAGAGTCAGGGGAACTAAGGAAAGCATAACACAACTGGTTTTAATTATTCATGACAGGCGGCCGAATACATCTGACACAGGGCTTCTCCCCAATACATCACTCAGAGCAGGCCAGTTTCAGGAAATGGTAGAGAGTAAAAAAAAAAAAAAAAAACAGGATCAGGCCAAAATGTGTCCGTAATACAAAGCAGATCATCTTTCACATGGATGACCTTATTCATTTTGTTTTCTATTTTTATGACGGTCCCGAATCTATAAAACTGCTGACCCCGAAGACTCGGTGTGCTCCGGTGATGACGCTTCGGAGCGGCGGCTCAGGCTCTCAGAAAAGGAGGTGGGTGAAGACTGCACCCATTCATGAATCACTGCCTAAACTGAGGGGCCCTCCAAAGTTCATCTAGAGCTGCAGGCACGTTTGCACTGAATTCAGCTGGGAAGTACAGGTGAGCAATTTCAACTTATATTCAATATTCACAGAAGGATTAACTTCATCTATAGCCTAGTTTGTCTCTTTGGATTTGTTGCCTAGCGGGAAATGGGAGAGGATTAAGAGTTGCTTTGCTATGACCTACCCACAATTTAAAATATCTCTCTTATGAAATCTACCCTCTTACCTGATGAAACTATGGGGTTTGGGTTGGCCATGCCGTTAGGTCAGCTCCTATTAGAAAAAGGGATTTCCTAATTAGGCACCATTTCACCTCAGAACCTAATTTCCTTGCTACAATCTCTTTCCAGATGCTTGATCCCTGAACTCCCTGACTTCTTGTTTCTGTGCATTTCCTGGTTCTTGTGAGCTGGAATTGTTTGATCACCGTTTTGACCAGTCTTACACATCCCAGTGCCCATGCAACTTCAGAAATCCTTGTTTTTTACCTGCTGCTTTGCTCTGATTCATGTTGAATGCCAGAAACTTAGGCTGTTCATGAGTCTTTCTACATAACATCACCTTCCAGACTTCCAACAAAAGCTTGAGTCTCTGCCATACTAGGGCCTATGCCTATGACTGAGACTCCAACCATAAATGTTCCATTAAAGAGCTCAGACTTAAAGAGGGGAAATGTCAAGTAGCCTTGCTTACGATGATATGACGAGGGCTGTAACAAGTGAAGCACAGGGTATGAAGGTCACACAGAGTGAGGGCACCTAGCCCAGCACTGAGGGGCTATGGGAAGCTTTTCTAGAGTCAGCAACATCTAAGCAGTCTGAGTCAGACAAAAAAGAATGAGAGATGTTCTATGCTAGGGAAGTAATATCTATAACTGCCACGAGCTATAAATCATAGCTCCTTTAGGGAACTGACATAGTTAAGTACAGCTGCAGGGGATGTGGAAAATCTGAAGCTGCAGAGGGAAAGCAGGGCTGGATCACAAAAGGTTTTATATGTCCTTCCAAGGAGATAGGAATTCACTCCATCAGCGATGGGGAGTCACTGAAAGTTTATACATGACATAGATTATACTGCAGAAAGACTGACATCAATGTGGAGAACGGATTTCACTATCTAGCTCTTCCCCAGAAATAGACCCATACTCTTGCCTTCCCTACCTTATCTTCCTGGGTTTCTGACTAGCCCAGCTCCACACCTCTTTTCTCATCAGTATTCTCAAACAAAGCTAATTATCAGGATCAGTTTGAGACCTTATAAAAAAATACAGATTATATCTGAGCCCACTTCACAGAAATAGATTCTCATGGGGACAGGACCTGTCAATCTCTATCTTATAGAAGCTTCCCACATGATTCCGAGGCAGATGGACTATGGACAGAACTGGGGGACTAACATAGACTGTCACTTGCACAACACACAGGCATCGATGAAGACACGGCAGTGTTTGGCTTGTTGAATCAGAATTAGACTGAGGATGGCTGGAGTAGGTCTCACTCAAAATGTCTTCGTTCTACACAATCTACACCTCCACTCCCATGACTAGGAAAATCAGTCCCTTACTTAAATCTCCAGAATTTTCTCCTGCTGTTTGTGTAACACATCCAAACCTTAGCATGACCCATGAAACAGCATGATCTGGCTCCAGTAACCTTTCCTTTTCAGCCACTCTTCTGTTTACCTTGTACTTACTCAGAATAAAGAGGGGATGTTAATGCAATGTGCCCGCCCAACTTCAGCTTTCTTAATTAAGAATGGATACAGATCACAGCTTTGTAGTAAAGCTTGAAATCGGGTAACGTGATGCCCCCAGTTTTATTTTTGTTTTTCAACATCTCCTTAGCGATTCGGGGTCTCTTCTGATTCCATACAAATTTTTGGATTATTTGCTCCAGCTCTTTGAAGAATACTGATGGAATTTTGATCGGAATGGCATTAAAAGTATAGATTGCTCTAAGCAGTATAGACATTTTAACAATGTTTATTCTTCTGATCCAAGAGCATGGAATGGTCTTCCACCTTTTTGTGTCTTCTTCAATTTCTTTCATGAGTGTTCTGTAGTTCCTCGAGTACAGATCCTTTACCTCTTATGGTTCTTGGTGCTATAGTAAATAGAATCCATTCTCTAATTTCCCTTTCTGTATTTTCATTGTTAGTGTATAAGAAAGCCACTGATTTCTGTATATTGACTTTGTATCCTGCCACGTTACTGAATTGCTGTAGGAGTTCTAGTAGTTTGGGGGTGGAGTCTTTTGGGTTTTCCATATAAAGAATCATGTCATCTGCAAAGAGAGAGTGTTGGACTTCAAAGCTGTGATCACCAAGAGAGCATGCTACTGGCATAAAAACAGACACATAGACCAGTGGAACAGAGTAGAGAGCCCAGATATGGACCCTCAACTCTATGATCAAATAATCTTCGACAAAACAGGAAAAAATATACAGTAGAAAAAAGACAGTCTCTTCAATAAATGGTGCTGGTAAAACTGGACAGCTATATGTAGAAGAATGAAACTCGACCATTCTCATACACCGTACACAAAGATAAAATCAAAATGGATAAAAGACCTCAACTTGAGACAGGAATCCATCAGAATCCTAGAGGAGAACATAGGCAGTAATCTCTTCGATATCAGCCACAGCAACTTCTTTCAAGATATGTCTCCAAAGGCAAAGGAAACAAAAGCCAAAATAAACTTCTGGGACTTCATCAAAATCAAAAGCTTCTGCACAGCAAAGGAAACAGTCAAGAAAACAAAGAGGCAACTCATGGAATGGGAGAAAATATTTGCAAATGACAGTACAGGCAAAAGGTTGATATCCAGGATCTATAAAGAACTCCTCAAACTCAACACACACAAAACAGATAATTATATCAAAAAATGGGCAGAAGATATGAACAGACACTTCTCCAATAAAGACATACAAATGGCTATCAGACACATGAAAAAATGTTCATCATCACTAGCCATCAAGGAGATTCAAATTAAAGCCACATTGAGATACCACCTTACCCCACTTAGAATGGCCATAATTAGCAAGACAGGAAACAACATGTGTTGGAGGGGATGTGGAGAAAGGGGAACCCTCTTCCACTGTTGGTGGGAATGCAAGTTGGTGCAGCCTCTTTGGAGAACAGTGTGGAGATTCCCCAAGAAATTATAAATAGAACTTCCCTATGACCCTGCCATTGCACTCCTGGGTATTTACCCCAAAGACACAGATGTAGTGAAAAGAAGGGCCATCTGTACCCCAATGTTTATAGCAGCAGTGGCCACGATCGCCAAACTGTGGAAAGAACCAAGATGCCCTTCAACGGACGAATGGATAAGGAAGATATGGTCCATATACACTATGGAGTATTATGCCTCCATCAGAAAGGATGAATACCCAACTTTTGTAGCAACATGGACGGGACTGGAGGAGATTATGCTGAATGAAATAAATCAAGCAGAGAGAGTCAATTACCATATGGTTTCACTTACTTGTGGAGCATAACAAATAGCATGGAGGACATGGGGAGTTAGGAGAAGGGAGTTGGGGGAAATTGGAAGGGGAGGTGAATCATGAGAGACTATGGACTCTGAAAAACAATCTAAGGGGTTTTAAGTGGTGGAGGGTGGGAGGTTGGGGAAATCAGGTGGTAGGTGTTAGAGAGGGCACGGATTGCATGGAGCACTGGGTGTGGTACAAAAACAATAAATACTGTTACGCTGAAAATAAATAAAAAATAAATTTTTTTTAAAAAAGAATGGATACGGGGGGCACCTGGGTGGCTTGGTGGGTTGAGCCGCTGCCTTCGGCTCAGGTCATGATCCCAGGGTCCTGGGTTCGAGCCACGCATTGGGCTCTCTGCTCAGCACGGAGCCTGCTTCCTCCTTCCTCTCTCTATGCCTGCCTCTCCACCTACTTGTGATCTCTGTCAAATAAATACATAAAATCTTTAAAAAATAATAAAATTAAATTATAAAAAAAAAAAAGAATGGATACGGAGTTGGGAAATTGTATAAAGCAGTAAATATCTGAAACCGGTCCAAGGAGAATTGCAAAGTGACTTGACTTAGGAACACAAAGGGACTGTTGGTCAATCTCCAAAACTCATCTGAGTTAAAGAACCTATTTCTAAGACAACCATGTTATTTCTTCCAGCTCAAGAACCTGGGAGCAGAGAAAAATTGATAATTTGTCAACTAGCATTTGAATATTGGCAAAACAGAAAGTTAAGAGATAAGAGAATTAAGGGTGCTAGTATAAAAGAAAATTTCTAGAATAAGCCTTAAAAAATGATTTGGCTAATTTTCTCCAAGGCACAGAGGATTAAATCATGAATGCCCATGTTTTGCCATATTCATTTGTTTAGCAATGGCTTGCCATTTGATTTAGTTCTGGCTTGTTCTCTAATGGTTCCAACTCTCATTCTGTTACCCTAGAGCATGGTGAGTAACACAACATGTAGAAGGTGCCAGAGGCAAAGTAAATGACTTAATTTTCCAGGACATAAATAAAACTACTACGGTAATCCTATAACAAGGTAGTAAATGTTTCATAACGATTGTTTTCCTCCTAAGTTAGAGCTCTGACTTACAAGTATTTTTTTATGGTTATAGCGCATCCATGGAGTAGACTTTCTTTACTTAAACTGATATTTTGCATCTCAAACAAAACTCAACATATATCAAGATACAAATACATGTCAATATCAAATAGGTATATTTTCAACATGAAGATATTGGAGTGCCTTAAATCAGTTATATTTAAACATTCTGCTAATAAAAAGTAAATTACAAGTTGGAATGCCTGGGTGGCTCAGTTGGTTAAGCAAGTGCCTTCAGCTCAGGTCATGATCCTGGAGTCCCAGGATTGAGTCTTACATGGGGCTCCATGCTCAGGGGGAAACTGACTCTCCCTCTGACCCTCCCCCCCCCACCATGCTTTTTCTCTCATTCTCTCTCTTTCAAATAAATAAATGAATCTTTTAAAAAAACATTAAATTGCATCTTTTGTTTGAATGATTTTAGATTTTTTTTGAGGTGGGGAGGGGCAGAGGGAGAGGGGGAGAGAAGATCCTGCACCTGGCACAGAGCCCCATGCAGGACATACCCTGAAATCATGACCTGAGCCGAAATCAAGAGTTAGATACTTAAAGAACTGAGCCACTTAGGCACCCCTAGATTATTTTTAACTAAACCGATGCCTTAAATTAATCCAGTTAGCTTAGTTTTCATGGTTTATCATTTCCCTTCTCTTTCCAATGTACATTCTTAGCAATGAACGAAACAGGATTGGCAGCAATAAAGCAAGCAGTGCTGGAGGCCAATGGCTAAAATTAGATTATCGAAGATATTTACTTATACATTCACAGCTGAAATTTCAACGAACAACATTTTCTCCTGAAAGGAGACACTTCCTCATCACTGAAATGGAGACCTCTGTTATCAAATTACATCCATATTACATCATTGGGTGGTAAAATAGAACCAAAATAGAAAGTGAAGCCACATATACTTTCTCTGGGAAGAGAAAGGCTAAAGAAAAATGAAGCAGTGCTGGGCGCCTGGGTGGCTCAGTGGGTTAAGCCGCTGCCTTCGGCTCAGGTCATGATCTCAGGGTCCTGGGATCGAGTCCCGCATCGGGCTCTCTGCTCAGCAGGGAGCCTGCTTCGTCCTCTCTCTCTGCCTTCCTCTCTGCCTACTTGTGATCTCTCTCTGTCGAATAAATAAATAAAATCTTTAAAAAAAAAAAAAAGAAGCAGTGGATTTGTTTTCATAGACTATTTTGACTGGTGCTGTCTTAATTAGATAGAGATTTTTTGTCTAAGAGAAGTAGCAGTCCTAAAGAGGAATGAAATAGACTGTAACTAGCATGAGGGCAGAGAAAGGGGGTCTAGACTTGAACCCACCCTCCCGGGATACTCCATAATGCAAATCTTCACAGACCAAGACAGTTTAGAATTTAATATTGATCCCTTTTCTGTTTTTGTGTTCACTTGTATAGTTTGGGTGTATACAAGTAGTTCTTAAAACAATTTTCCTGATGTTTTACTCTATACATCGTCCAGAAAATCTACTGGGTGTGTGCATGTCCTTATAAAATCAGTGGAAAATTTTACATACTACATCATTTCCAGACATGCATTGCATCTCTTCTCTCCATCACCCCATGAACTAGGAGGAGAGGGCCTCTGCCCCAAAGCGCTCTGTGCAGCCCACCCCTGCATTCCACTGCCAGTCAGGAATGTCCATCGCTGTGCAACGCGAACATCCACACCGGGACGCACTGCTCTGGAAAACCTTCCTGCTTCTCCTGGCCCAGCACCACCAGCCCACTCTTCCTAATGAGGCTCCAGAGGATGTCCATGTCCCGAGTCACACTGCTGTCAGAGAGATCGAAGAGACAGCCCTGTCAAGCCACGTTGTCCTTCAGTATGACGACACCATTTTCTTTCAGGCCAGCTCGGCACCGGGAAAGAAACGCAAGAAGGTCTTTATCAGTCAGGTGCCCTACAGGTGAGGCCAAGTAGATGGGGGAACAGGATGAAGTGACGGGTGTGAGAGAGGAGAGTAGGAAGGTAGGAAAGACCACGAGGCTAAGAATAAGGAGACCATTTGTTCATTCATTCACGAATTACTTAAGAGCCTGAACTGGTCTAGTTGCAGGAGACTTAAGAATTTAGGGAAGAGAACAGGTACCCTCTCTGAGGAGGCTCTGTGTCCCATCTATAAAATAGGAATTCAACTAGCTGGTCTGTCTATCTCACAAGCACAAAATAAACTACTGCCTCGCCCCTGAGTCCGTGCCATTGTCCCCAGACAACCCAATTTTGTCACCACTCCTGTGTCTCCTAGACACACTCACACTCACTTAGACCAAAATCGAATTCATTGCTACCTTATTTCCTGAGAATTTAAATCTAAGAAAGTCTAGTTTTGCCAATAAATGGGGATACACTTTTTTGACCTCACTTTTTAAAGTTTTTTAAGTATTTGGTTTTCTTCTTAGAGTTAGGTTGGTATAAAGGCATTCCATCCCTGAATATGGGAACTTTCAGGCTTGCAGCAGAGCATCTTAGGGGAGAGATTGGGAGGACCAGAGCTCTGGGGGTTTCTAAGATGCCTAAGTCTAGTTAACTGCTCTAAGCATGACTACAACTCTATCTCCCTTTAGGTCTTTGCTTCCCCTCCACACATCCTCAAATTAGTCCCAGGTGTTGTCTTCTCTATCTGGGAAGGGGAAAAAGGCAGATGTTGGGCCATGCAGCACTAACCAGAGACCCACTGAATCCAGATGACGTCGTATCTGCCCAATGGAGGCGTGAATTCCTGCAGGCTGTGGCAGTGGTAACTGTCTACCTTGTCCCCATTGACCTGCAGATAGTTCTGGACTTCGAGGAGGAACGATTCCATCATGTCCACCAGCTCCACACTGTTGAAAACCGGCAACAAGACATGCTTGCTGACCCTTCCTATCCCAGAGCCGCAATCCAAGGCACAGTCTGTCCCAGCTCGCCCGGGGCCCTGCAGAAAGGTACCTTATGGAATACTTCAAATACAAACACTGACCCTGAGTCTAGGACACTCCAATGACCTCTTTAAACTAACTTTATTTTGGTCAGTTTCACGTAATAAAATGCATTCTTTTAAATACACCATTCAATGAGTTTGAACAAAGTATACGAGCATGTACCCACTACCACGATTGAGTTCTAGAATACCCAGTTCCCTTTTTCAAAAAAATACCCAACCTTGCTAGCTTTCACTTTCTGTATTTTATCCAAATATATATCTTCAAAAGAATTTCAAAGTCAGAAAGTAGTATCTTAGGTCAAAAAACTTGGTAATTTTCTCAAGGAAACAAACCACTGAAAGCCCTTTAAAAGTAGAATTGTATTAACTGCAAATCTGGGTCAAGCCCACAGCTAAATGGACCTGCAGGGTGGCTTATGGCTATATAAAGAAAAAGGAAGGGAGGGAGGGGGAGGGAAGGAGGGAGGAAAAAGAGAGGAGAGGAGAAGTGAGAGAAGAGAAGAGAAAGGAAATGAGAGAAAAGTAAAAGGAAGGAAAGGAAAGGAAAGAGCAAAGCAGTGAGAAAGCCTTTTAGGCCAGAATTTTACTTCAAACCTAGCCCCGGTGGCACACAGCCCTATCACATGGATAGAAGGTGTTTGCAGCAAAGTCTTGTCGTCTCTTTTCATGCTAGAAATTGTTTTCTGCCTTTATAAGAGAAATTACCTGATTTACTGGGCACAAATTCCCTCTAAAATTGTTTTTATAATGACTGTACACTAAATTAACTGGAGATGACGGATAGATAGGCGGTGCAGGGGGAAGCCAGCCAATGGAAACTTTCTCTAACTTGCTCCTACAAAGTAACACATACCTATACATACACATACACAGATACATATTTGTCATATGTATATACATATATACACACACACACACATATACATGAGTATATGTGTATTATATACATGAGTGTATACTATTCAGTGTCTATGCATTATCTTGTCTAGATTACTTGTCATGAGGGATGACTGCTAAATATGTTTTGTGTTAAAAATTACAACAATAAGATACTTATGTTGCCAATCAAAATCTTGAGAAAGACTGCTCTTGTTTTCACAGCAACTAAAGATTTTTAAAAAAACATCTGTCTAAGGATCAAGAGGTGATGTTTGAGCAGAAGGCAACAGCAGAAATGCTCCTTTCTAGTGTACCCAGGAGGCCTTCTTCACATCAATAAAGTCACAATGAAGAACAAAAAGTGAAGCAGTTGTGGCTTCTTTTCAAATTGAATCATAATAACCATGATTTATCAAGTGCTCATACACAGAAGCTCTTTCCATCTGTAATAACTATAATAATCAAAACAATTCCATAAAATCATGATTATTCCCACGTTTGAAGCTGAGGAAATTTAGATTTCTAATACCACACAGTAATGGCAAAATTAGGACTTGAACACGGAACTGCTTGAATCCAAACCCAGTTCTGCCTTAGCGTTGTCACCTCAAGTACCAGCCCTGATTCCCTCTGTAGTATCTGTCTAATGCTGTGTTGAACAAAATCATAAGGCTTCAATGAGACTCAATGAAGGAAAGAGTTCTGTGATTGTCTAGTAATGTCTGCCTTGTGCATGGAAAGGGGAAGTGTCAGTACATGTTCCATGGGTTTGCCATTCCGACTTACACTATGTCACCTCCCTCCTTCGGGTATTATAACATAAACTAGTTCAGAAAAATAAAAAAAGGTTTAGGCTAAAGATTTGTACTGTTAACACCATAATGAAAACATCTTTTAAGTAAATCTGTTACATAAACAGGATGGGGAAAGTATAGGGAAATTCATTTAAGCTACTGAAAATGATGTTAGTAGAAATGTATAGGCTCAATTAGAGATTATAACTACAAATTTTTCCTACCGTTACTTGGCTTTCAATCTCTATGGATCATGTTGCTCAGGTTATCGTAGCAAGTAGTCTTAGGATTAAACCACAGAATGAAAAAGAGGGCTCAGAGACCTGTGCCAGAGGAATTGAGATGATCAAAGCTTTCCTCCTTTATCTCAATGGACCACATAAACACAAAGCCGCTCTGGCTAAGGGGAGGTAGGGCCTCACCCACTCACCCTCCCTATTATTCTCCCAATAAGACCTTGAAGGATCTTAGCAAAACCCTAGAGTTTTTAAAGCATTCATGTCTAATTTCCCTACCTTTTCAGACAAAGAAACCGAGGTTCAGAGAGGTGAAAGGTTTGAAATAGAATTCCCTTGAAAATTCTCACCCTTGGAGTTGTATTTTTCTCCAACTGAGATGTGTGATATTTGACTATAGTTACTTTTGAAACAACGGTTATTTACAAATACATTCAGGTCCCTTCACCCTAATTCTGTGTACCCCCGCTCCTACCCTAGTGCTTGGTTCTCGTTGTCTACTCTACATGTACTGGCACTGCCTCCCTGATCCTGGCACCAAATTTCACTCTTTCTTTCACACACAACTCCTCTAGGAAGGAGTATTTAAAAACAGATCTCAGGGAGATCTCCTGCCTCTTGGACACTATGGCTGCCCCTATTGAAAGCTCATGTCTTTCCATGAATATGACTAGACCTACACACAATGTATGATTTCAAAACAAGACGTTTTGTTATTTTCCTTTTTTTAATTGAAAAATGCTTTTATTATATAATGACCTTGAATAAATATTACATCTAATATTATGCTTATTTTTTATTATGTTGAGTGAGCCACTCTATAGTACATCATTAGTTTTTGATGTAGTGTTCAGTGATTCGTTAGTTGTGTATCATCACAGCACGTTTTGTTATTTTCATTGTCACTTACGACACTGTCTTCCTATGTATGGATTCATATAAAATAGCAAAATGCTGTTGCGAATTTCATTTTAGTTTTGATTCTGCCTATATATTTTTCTTCAAAGAACATCATTTTAAGTTCATCCAGTGGAGTTTAAAACTAAAAGGAAAGTGTTAAATGTCACCATATAAAAACCATGAAATAGAACAAGTGAGACCCAGAGTTTTTTAGTCATCTCATCTCTGCAAGATGTCAAAAGATAAAGAACCAACGAATACTGGTTACTTTGGATAAACTGCTGCTTTCCCGCTAGAAGACTAAATAAAACCGAGGAAAGTTATCAGCCATGCCAGTGACATGTTTCAAACATATTTGAAACAAGTTTAAACACCTTTCCCACTGTCCTGGGTCACTAAGTGGTGAAAGGCAGGCAAAACTTTATATTAAACACTCTGCCTTTTCCCAGTTGACATGAGATAAATCATGTCAGATACTCGTATTCCCTAGCGCCTTGCATCTTGACCTGGATACTAATTTAGCAGATTATTAAGGTCAAAGCACCAAAATATCATTTCTTTAAAAAGACTGTTTGCCATTAGTTAGAGGTCACTGTTTCACAACGAGCCTTGTCTACTGAGAAGGACTCTTTATATTTGTTTGAAAAGAGCAAGCTGTTTTTTTTCCAACATAAATATGCAAGCATAAGGCTGTTTCCTTTCCTAGGGCCATGGGCATGTGGATGGGCTTTGTCTGACCAGCATCCCTGTGGTCAGCTTGGCATTCCACTCGGAGTGACAAGACAGCTGGATTATTAACTAAGCTTCTCAGGCGCACTGGGATCAAAGTCGGCCTCGCCACCAGGCAAGCAGGAGAGATTGCTTTCAGCCAGGCTGGAGGAGAACTGAGGTCCATGGTACGTGTGTGCATACACACACACACACACACACACACACACAGCAAGGACTTTTCTGCTTCATGAGACAAATGGAAAAAGTATGTTGTGGTTAAGAGTAAAGAGTTTGGTGTCAGAAGGCCTGGTTGGGCTTCAGTCCCGGCTCTGTCTCTTACCGGCTCCATCATCTTGACAACTTATTTCACACGTCCAAACCTCAGTTTCCACAACTGGAGAGACAAGGATAATGACAGTACTTACCTCCTAGAATTCTTATGGAACATAATCAAGACGATACCTCTAAAGTGCTTAGCTGAGCAACTGTCTCAGAAAACCACTCCCAGAAATCAGTCAGCAACACTGATGAGAAATACTCCAGGTTGCCCTGACATCTACAGAGCCACAGCCGTCACCTCCAGCCGACCCGGCCCTCATGGCGGTGGCTGACGCTCACACAGGGGCCCCGGTGGCTGCTCCGTCCTGATCCAACTCTCTCTGCTCAGGCACGTGGGGCTCCAAGGAGGATGGATGTGAGGTGGACCTCACTTCAACACTCGGGATATTGTGCTTCTAAGGAGCTTGGCAACCTAACCCAAATACTTATTTATAATGTTTATTTATATTAAATTTACTATAAATTATTACTTATAATGTTTACTTATAATGTTCTTTTAAATTTAAACTTAATTAATTAACATATAATGTATTCTTGGTTTCAGAGGTACAGGCCTGTGATTCATCAGTCTCATGTAACACCCAGTGCTTTTATAAGAATAAAATGGGCTCCAAATTTCCCAAAGATGACTTCAAAATGATCGGGATGAAACTTGTTTGCCAGTTAGGACTTTATGGCTTCAGCAGGACCAATAGCAGCTTTATTGTGTCTGCAGCTCCTTAGTTTATTCAAACAACTGGATGAAGTTCCTTAAACTGTAATGAATATATTTTATGAAAGCCTAGTAGTGGTAGTAGTAGTAGTAGTAGAAATAAACTAGATTTATTGAATGATAATTATGTGCAACAAAGCAAGCACTTGATACATATTATCTCATTTAATATTCACATTATCCTATGAGGAAGGTTCTAGGGTTATGCCCTAGTCACAGGTGAAAAAACTGAGACTTAGAGCACTTAAGAAACAATTCCAAGGTTGCTTATACACTAAATAGAAGAACCTAATGACTCTGAAGCCCAAGTTTTTGGCCACCACACTATACAGTCTGTCCCTATGGGGTGGGGGAGTAAGGAAAGAGTTTCACCCAAGACCAGAGCTACAGAGAGATCACATTCTTTCCAGGCAAAGTCTGCACTATGTATTAAATAATATAAGGAGATTCTACTGTTCTTATCATTTTAAAACCAAGCATAAGCATGCATTTCTTTACAACATTGAATTTGTATTACAGGAAATCAATAAATGGCCCCAAGATCCCAAATGGCCTTCTCATCAATCATTTTGGTGTCAACTATTTCATCTGTGAGAGTCCGAAAAGAGATGTCTTCCTAATCCCCAAATTATAACATTAGCACTGCTGGTTCACCTTCCCCTGAAGCACGAGAGATTAGCTGGTACTAGGATGATGAAATGCCAAGTGGGATGAACCAGTGGTTTGATGCAACCCATCCCCTCTCAACATCTTAATGCAGACTTTCAGGCTAAACTCTTGGCTGAGCTTTATGGCTTCAATATGACTTAAATGACAACACAGAAGCATGTGAGTGCAATGTTTGCAAAGACTTTGCTTCCTTATCAAGCAGCAGTTGGATAACTCACCCCAACAAAATTCCTAAGAAATTCCCGAGAAGCCTGGATATCTGGGTTGGACAGTTCAATGAAATTTCCCATCATACCCTCTTCTGTAGCAGGTACTTCTTGGTAGAAAAGTTTAGCTCTGGCATAGAACTGCATCTCACCATTGATGATTTGACTTGTTAAAGCATACAATTTCACTGCAAATGAAATATTATTAATATTTATATGACAGAACAAGTTCATTCTTAATATACATTGAATTGTCTCTTAGAAAGAAGCCTGGGAATTTGTGCCGTGGAGGAAAGGCATCATAGTAAGAAGACCTAAGTTTGAGTTCTGGTTCAGAGGCTTAATATGCTACCTTAGCAAAACTTCTTAACCTCTCTGATCTTCAGGTATCTCATGCATAGTGGCATTTTTGTGACTTACTAACTCTATAGTTTAATGGAACTTTAGTTTATTACTGTATTTTCTAGAAGTTTAACAGCATTTAACATAATAGAATGAAGACGGTCACAAGTTCCATAGTGAGTTTTATCTTTGAGCTCCAAATGTTTTATGAGAACTTAATCATTAACCTTTACTTCTAATCACAAGGTACATTCAGGGTAGCTATTTTTTTCACCACTTTTTAAAGCAACTCATACTGAACTATTTCTTTGTACCAACATTACAGAAGATGTGCTTGAGCTCTTTCTTCTGAAAATAAAGTAATAAAAAAGGATAAAAAGATTGGTTGAGCAACTATTCTGTACCAGGTAGTATATTAGGCACATTCGCATATACTGTGCCACTTCATTATTTAAGAAACCATACAAGGTATTATTTTAAGACATTTATTTTTAGAAAAAATACGTACTCCCATTTCTGAAGAGTAAATCCGGATGTACGTGTTTTTTTTTGTAGACAAAAGTGCACCTCTTTAGATATAAAATATTCTCATTAGGGGACATTCAGGAGGAAATTATAGAGAGTGAAGGAAAGGAAGGAAATTCTGATTCAAGTCTGTAGGCTGAATACATGCATTTATCTTGCCTTTCCCCAGATTCCTCCCAATTTTTTGAATAAACTCAACACATAACAGTGAAGAAAATGAGAGGAGTGCCATGGTGGATTCCTGATTTCAACAAATGTTTGAAAGACAAAAAGCAGATGGAACAAAGCTAAAAAATTGTTCAGTCTTGTATAGATACAAAAGGAAATAAGAGTTAGTCAAAAATCTCTCTGCAAGCCAACCAGTGAGAGGACAAACACACCCTCCCAAAAGCAACTAGCAGCACAGCTACAACCCTGGGTGAAGGAGTGTCTTCTTTAAAAAATTTTTTAATTAATTGCCCAAGGAAACCTAAAGCAGTTAGTGTTGGGATCCTGAAATATGACTCATTTTAGCATATAGATGAACCCAAGCATCTTATCTGCTCACACAGATCAGAGTCTGGTGAGATCTACCTATACATGGGGGCACCTGGGTGGCTCAGTGGGTTAGGGCCTCTGCCTTCGGCTCGGATCGTATTCCAGGGTCCTGGGATCGAGCCCCACATCGGGCTCTCTGCTCAGCGGGGAATGTGCTTCCCTTCCTCTCTCTCTGCCTGCCTTTCTGCCTACTTGTGATCTCTCTCTCTCTCTCTGTCAAATAGATAGATAGATAGATAGATAGATAGATAAATAAGATCTGCCTATACATGTATAGCTCTTGTCATCCTTTCTTTTCAGGGGAGACATATTTAACAGAGGAAACCTTCTCCATTACCTAGAATCATTGAACCTGGCCTTATCCCTAACTATGGATAAGAAATGATTTCCAAACACGTGAGGGTAAAACAACAGTCTGAAAGAAAAAGACAGAGATAAGCCATTAGAAATGACCCAAAAGAAAATAGAAATAATTCAGGAAGTAGATGAGAATTTAAACCAAAACTAAACAGAAAAAAATATAATCTTGGTGAGATATGAGAACTGGTGCATCCATAAACCAAAAATAAGATGCCAAGAAAGTAATAATTCAAAGAATAACAAAGAATTCTTAGAAATTAAAGTTTTGATTACCAAAAATTTTGGAATAGAGCATTGAATAAATTTGTCAGAACATAAATAAAAAGACAGACATGAAAAACTGAGGTAAATAGATTAGAGCTATAAAGACTTAATTCAGGAGACCCAAACATCAAGCCAATTAGAATTCTCAATAACTTCGAAATGGAAGGAAGAAAATTATTAAAGAAATAATAGAGGAAAATTTCCCAGAGCTGAGAGTGATTGTAGGGTCCAACAAATACTGAGCAACATGTATTTAATTTACACAAATCCTTAGGAAATTTCAAAACACAAAGAGTAATAATCCTAGAAATAGAAGATCCTAAAGTTGTTTAGAAGGGAAAAGGTGGTTGACATTCAAGAAGGGTTGCCAGATTCAGCAAATAAAAATATGAGACAAGCAATTAGTTTTGAATTTTATATAAACAATAAAAATTTCTTAGTATATGTATACTTGAAATATTGTATACTGCACAGGGCATACTTACACAAAAAATTATTCATTGAAAATTCAAATATATCTGGAGTTTTATATTTTATCTGGCAACTATATTCAAAGGAGTAGAATCAGGCTTACAACATAGGTCTCATCAGAGCACTGGGAATTATATGCAGCTAAATGAATCATTGAACACTCATCAAAAACTAATCATGTACTAAACAGTGGCTAGCTGAACATAATAAGAAAGAAAGAAAGAAAACAGAAAGAGAGAGAGAGAGAGAGAGAGAGAGAAGAGCTGAGACCAGAAAATAGGGTCACCTGGCTGGCTCAGTCAGTAGAGCATGTGACTCTTGATCTGGGGCTTGTGAGCTTGAGCAGCATATTAGGTGTAGAGATTCCTTAAAAATAAAATCTTTAGGCGCCTGGGTGGCTCAGTTGGTTGGACGACTGCCTTCGGCTTGGGTCATGATCCTGGAGTCCCAGGATCGAGTCCCATATCGGGCTCCCGGCTCCATGGGGAGTCTGCTTCTCCCTCTGACTTTCTCCTCGCTCATGTTCTCTCTCACTGCCTCTCTCTTAAATAAATAAATAAATAAATAAATAAATAAAATCTTTAAAAATAAAATAAAATCTTTAAGAAAAAAATAAATACTAGAAAGTAAAGAAGGAATGCCATCAATATTCTGAGAGAATTATTTTGAACCTAAAACTTAATACCCATTCAAATGTGGAAGAATATTTACCTACCACGGATCCATTCTTCAGAATTTCTTGAAGCTATATTCCAGCCCAATCAAGGTGAAAATCAAGACAAAGTATGTGTCAAAAGACAATGAAATTAACCCAGCAATCCAATGAAAAGAAATCCCAAAATGATAGATACTTATCAAATCTGGAAAGAAATCAGTCTTTATTACAACAGAAAATATAGACTACAGAAACATAAGTTCATCCAGAAGTAGAATGAATTGGATTCTGGGCAATAGAGAAAAAAAGAATCAAAGAAACATTAGTTATATTCTAAAGAAGACATATTTTTGTATCTCAACCATCTCAAATAAAAGATAAGTGAAAACTCCAAACAAAATATATAACAGTACAAAAAGGTTATGATATAAAGCAAATAAAAAAACATAATTTTCAGTAAAAAGAGTATATGAGAATCTATTTAACCTTAACTGGAATCATTTTTTTTTTTAAAGATTTTATTTATTTATCAGAGAGAGAGAGGGAGAGAGAGCGAGCACAGGCAGACAGAGTGGCAGACAGAGGCAGAGGGAGAAGCAGGCTCCCTGCCGAGCAAGGGTCCCCATGTGGGACTCGATCCCAGGACGCTGGGATCATGACCTGAGCCCAAGGCAGCTGCTCAACCAACTGAGCCACCCAGGCGTCCCTGGAATCATTTTTATTCAAGTAGCACCGAGGTTGTGAAATTGGACTAAGGCACTGCTTGGTTCTTGATTGAATAACAATTACATAGTCCCAAATTTTGAAAATCCAACAAACACCACTTATAATGTTTCATTATAATATATTCCATCTATGGAGTTACACTGGTATTTTCCAACTCAAAGATGTTGGAGCCAATTTTTGGACCTTTGAATGGTCATGAGTTTGCTGAAAGGGATAGAAGAATTGGTTCCAATGCACACTTTCTAGAGACTAACAATATTATATGCTGTAGTTCCATATATATTAACTGTTACAGATTTGTTAAAATACAAATCTTTTAAAAGAATTAAATATTTAGATGCTTTTTGCCATTTTATACACATATTAACAATAAATATGTGGCTCAATAAATTCTACAGGGATGACAAAAATCAAGCTTAGCCATCCCAATACCATGAGGGCTCCAAATTCTTCTGTGTATCTCTCAGAAAACCAGTCTAGGAAATCACAGCTCATAGACTCTTCCCCAAGTTGCATGCTGCCTGGGACCACAAGCAAGCTAGAGCCCAGTACTCTCATTGATCCAGCCATACTCATCATCACCTGCTTAAGTCAACTAGTTGGTGAAGTCTATTAAAACCATTAATCTAGAAATGGGAATGGTCCATTATGCCAGCAACATTTAGACCCCAAGTGAATGCCAAGCCCAGCAGGGGTCAGACTCAATAGGTAGGTTTTTACGGTTATGGGCTTCAGTTCTCATTTTCACCTAATTGACAGGAGCATTTCACTAAAACGATATATGAGGTGTCATGGCCAGCCCCAGATTCCGCTCTCTTGGTAGCTCCCGCAACAGTGCAATTTGCCTCAGATAAGGTAATCAATCATCAGTTTGTGCCTTTTTAGTAAAGGAATACACTAGCAGCTCATTCTTGTAGGACTGCAATGTCTCTGTGAAATTTGGAGTAGCCTAAGACAGAGTTCTTGATATAGTTCTATTCGTTCTTAATATAATATGGTACTTATTTCCTGACCTACATTATGGGCTGAACTCCCAAGACCCTTGCAATGGTTCACTTGTTACAAAAAGGAAAGTAGAATACACGTTAATTTTTCCTGAAGAAGAATTCAGATCTTGCGAACTCCCTAAGGAAAATTTTGTTAATAGCTAAGCGCTTATATCTGCTGAGTATCTTCTTGTCTTCTCTTTCCTTCTTCTTCCTTTTTGTTTTTCTAAACGGTTGGTTATAGTTTTTTTTTTAGACTTTGTTCCAGATGTTAAAACTGTCAACTAAAAATTGATCTGGGAGAATAGGTAGTTTAAGTTGAGAAAATTTAGTTTGAAATGATTTGAGATAGGATAATGGATCATGTTAACCTTTTGTTTATAAACGGGGGAAAAAATCCCAATAGGAGATGGTTTTATGAATGGTAAGACCTTCCATAAAAGAGATTTACAGATGAGAACTTCCCAGTTTAGCCATTAAAGAATTAATGGTAAAAATGGAAAGAAGAAAAGAGGGAAGGCAGGCAGGAAGGCAGGTGGGCAGGCGGGGAGGGAGGAAGTATCTAGGTACCATGGAATATTATTCAACCACAAAAAAAGAAGGAAATCCTGTCATTTATGACAACATAGATGAACCCTGAGGGCATTATGCTAAGTGACAGAAGTTAAACCGAAAAGACAAACAAGGTCTGGTGTCTCGGAATACTAGAATACTTGTGATTATCAAGTCTTGCAATTGCCCTGAGGGGCCCTCTAGGTTTGATTTAGTCCTTGGATGCTTTAAGTATCTGGTGGTTGCAATCTCTAAAATAATGCGCTACCTACCCTAAAAGTTTCCGAGTGCTTCTTCTTTTTCAGCTGAGGGCTAGTTCAGCGGTTCCTAATTCTTTCCAGGCTTGATCACAAATGAGGTGACCAAAGGGAGGGCAGGAGGGACAACACACTTTCCCCGCTTCGGCAAGGACCTGCCACCCCATGCCATATTCTTTACCCACTTGGCTGAACATCTTCCCGACTCTCTTTCTTGAGTGTTCTACCTAACCTACTATCAAACTTTAGAAGTCTACATGTCTGGCTAAGATAGAGGGGGGAGACTCCTCACGGTGAGATGTGCACTGGAACCATCAGACCTGATTCAGCAGTCGCCATGTGTCCTGTGCACCTCGTAGCCTGTGGCAGTCTCTAGCACTCTGTTTCCACTTTCTGCAAAAACACTCTGTGTGGATCTCTCTCTGAATTCTTCAGGCTAAGGCTGTCTCTCACTTGTGCTTGCAACCTCAGCACTTACCATTATGCTTAACACATAGCAGGCCTCTTTTGAATATCCACTGACTAAATGAATATGGTTCACTTTCTGTTCTTGGAATAGCATGCAGGTTCAACAAAGGAGAGAGTGGCTAGGGGGAAAAGCTGACATAAATGACACAAGTTACACTTTTCGTGTAGTTTCTATCTATCCTCCTAATTAGTCAAATCCACATAATGAAACGTAGTAACTGCCACTGACCAAACACGGACGTATGCACTACCTATGCTTAGCGTTCACACCTAACAGAACAGGTAAGATAGATGCTGTCACTTACGAAAGAGCGCAAGACAGCAAGAGCTAAATTACCCAAGACTGAGTAGCTACTGAGAACACAACCAGAATTTAAACCCAGGTCGAGGGGCACCTGGGGAACTCAGTCGTTGGGTGTCTGCCTTCAGCTCAAGTCATGGTCCCAGGGCCCTGGGATCGAGCCCCGCATCAGGCTCCCTGCTCGGCGGGAAGCCTGCTTCTCCCTGTCCCAGCCCCTGCTTGTGTTCCCTCTCTCGCTGTCTCTCTGTCTGTCAAATAAATAAATATTTTTTTAAAATACATAAACCCAGGTCTATTTAAATCCAAAACCCGTATCTCATCCCTCTCATGCCATGTGTGCATCTAAAGTCTGCTAAATAAAACAAGGCATCTGGCTCTCCATTTCTTTTTTTTTTTTTTTTTAAGATTTTATTTATTTATTTGACAGAGAGAGACCACAAGTAGGCAGAGAGGCCAGCAGAGAGAGCGGGGGAAGCAGGTTCCCCGCTGAGCAGAGAGCCCGATGTGGGGCTTGATCCCAAGACCCTGGGACCATGACCTGAGCCGAAAGCAGAGGCCTTAACCCACTGAGCCACCCAGGCACCCCTGGTTCTCCATTTCTTTAAAGCAAATAATCTTGCAGCGTCTGCATTGCAAAGGTAACAGCAAACGTTTGAAAACCTATCACTGTTCAGTGAGTTGTGCAGCCGTGCCTCCACAGGGGTAAAATCAATTTGAAAAATGCCAATAGTTATATGCTGAGTTTTGTTTGGCAGTCCCACGTGTCTTATGGGAAGTGTTTTTATTTGTTAACTCTGGCCTTTAACTGTGGTGCCAAACAGGTGACCATTGTTGCAATTTCCTCCTTAGAGACCAATTCCTGTCGAAAGAGGTAAGGGAAGGGGGAGGTACTAAAAATTGGTGGGTACCTCTTAGGCACCCGGCCTTATAGTAAGCACTTTCATATTAACTCTTCATATTATCTATTTTAATCCTCATTATGATAACATGAAACTGGGGATGGAGTCCTCATTTTGCCCATGAGTGATGAGAGACTCAGAAAGATTTAGTAATTTAATATCACTTGGAGATGACGTGTCATAGCCATGTCCTACCTCATCCGTATTCTGCTAAACTGTGGAACTCCAGTTCCAAACGTGAAGTTAGACGAAGCCTTTAACAATGCGCAGGAGAAATAGACTCTTTCTCCATGTGTGATCAACAAATGGTCACTGACTTCTATGTACTCGGAAGTACACTGTGGGGAGCGCTAGAAGGATCCTTGAGGGGGCTAACCTGTAGAAACATCTCTGCTGGGCCTTAATAAGCCCCGTGAGCACTGCTTCACCAACTGGAGATGTATACAGTTGTTATTTCCTATTTGGTCGCCAACAACCACCTTCGGACAAATCACTCACCCCAAGACACCAAGTGCACTTGTGCTGGTATAACTAGGTTACATGAACCTACTCACTCACTGGCCTGCCTCTCTTGTTGATTATCTCGGTACAAACCTAATGTTCCTGTCAACAAATAAACACAGTAAAACTTCCATCGATGCCTACAGAACTCAAGTTGCCATTTTCACTGGGAGGCAACATGATTCTGAACCTCAAAAAAAGGCCGACTCTGGAGTCAGACGGCCCGGGTTCTAACCCTGCTTCCTCACCCACAGCCATGTGACCTTGGGTAGGTCCCTTAACTCCACCACCGCACATGGGCCCCGCAGACATAAGGCACGAAAAGAACGGTACCACCTAACAGGCGCGCCGGCAGGAGTCACTGACTTAGGAACGTGCAAAGCACTGAGAGCAGCGGCCGGCTTACTCCCGTTTCCTCCTGCACGGTGTTGTGCTTGACACCACAGCCAAGCCGTTACAGGGGATTTGCGTCACGCATGCTCTTGCTTCTCCACAAATTTCTGAATCTGGCCAAGGATATTCCAGCAAATGCCCCCATGACTGAATGTCCCTGCACAATGCGCTTGTGGGACCGGCCACCTAACGCAGGCAGCTGGAAGGAGGAAGGCAGGAGAGAAGGAATCAGAGTCTGGTTAGCTACCGTCCTTCCCACAGTTACCCCAAACAACAAACTCTCTTGGCAGGCCCTACAGTAGCCTTTCCCTAACCTTTTAAAAGAAGGGCTTTACTTTCATTTCTACGAAGTTTTGAAACCACCAAAGGAGGGGAAGCCAATTCCAAGACACGTGAGCGGAGCTGAGGAGAGAGCGCATCTACTGGCTAAGTTTTCTTTTCAAACTAAAAAGCTCATTGTCCCCTGCTGCCTGACTGCTGCCTGAAAAGTCCCAAACAAGTGTGCTGAGCTTATCGTCTTTGGTAATGCCTGTGCTAGGGAAGACCATCTGGTAACATTAGAAGAGGCCTGGCTCCAAGGAAGAAAAGGAAAACTAATCCTTACTGAGTATTAGCTATTTACTATATGCAATTGCTTTTAATGCTTCCAACTGCCCTGAGGAAATTGATACTCAAAGACTTTAGCAACTTCCAGAAGTGACTTTCTCTATTAGGAGCAGTGTCAGAATTTGAACTCAAGACTTTAGTGACCTGAAATTAATTATTACTAGGAGGCCACATGATCTGCTGTGAACAGATATGGAGTTCTTTCTATGTGCCAGGAACCACGGTAAATGTAAAATTCTGTAGATATAGAAGAGGACAAGATGAATGAGTCATGGGAACTAGAGTCCCATCAGAGAACTAACATAGGTAGGTACATGCGTCCCATAAATAGACGTTATAATCACCTAGGGGAGAAAACCAAGGGTTAAGTAAGATAATCACAGGTCTGGGGAAGACTTGTGATTGGATGAAAGTCATACTAGCAGGCAAGACACACGTGCTAGTTCCTTTCTGCCCCTTGAAATTAGCTTAGAGTCTCCTGGAGGTGCTTTCACATCTGTCGTGAGAAGAAAACACTGCAAAAAAAAAAAAGCCAAGTATTCATAGGGCTGACAGCTTGCCTTTCTTGTAACCTTAATTTAAACCTTTTAAGAATTAATAAAAAATCATTTGCTGATTTGCCTTCATTACCAGTTTATAAAATTCTGAAGAACAGATACTGCGTCTAATTGTTTGAATCTTCTCCAGGACACTGAAGAGCTCTTTGCACAATGACAGAGTTCCATTAAAGTCTCTGACACTAAATTGAACTCATCAGAAAGCAGAAGTGTCTGGTGTTTCTATCTCTAGAAACCAGTGTTTCCCCCTGGCAGAAGCACTTACCAGAGACCACACATGCGTACAGTATGTTGTGTTGCTCAACATCCCTGTAGTTAGACAGGGCCACACAACTGGTTCCGGGCAATGGTCTCTAAGTAGATGTAATGTATGTCCTTCTGGGACAAAATATTTATGGGCTATTAGGGAAAACTTCAGCTCCTAGCTTCTCTTAACATAGTGACTAGCAGTGTTCCCAGCAGTGGAGCCTCTGTCATCCTAGATCCCTGAGAGCCTACGTGGAACACAGCCTCCACCCCCATAATGCTTGTTGAAACGATACAGAAAACGTAAACTTTTATGTTTGGCCATTGAGATTTTAGGGTTAGTTTGTTACTGCAGGATAGCGTAGTGCATACAGACTAAAATAGCTCCCAACTGCTAAAATCAAAGAGACACCGTGGATGGGGCCACCTCGGTTACTCTCAAGGGAAACGAATGCCTGGGCTGAATCACCCCAGTCAGAGAAAATAAGCAGTACCTGTTCTTGGAAAACTGACTAAGTGAGACGGATTTGTCTTTGGCTTAGAAATGCACTAAGGTTTTCAAAGAGTGATAATGGGAACTGATGGGAGATATCAAAGTGCCTCAGGAGCCATTCGTGAGGCTAAGAGGACAAAGCAGGGCACACATCCAGTCCCCAACCCTAAAGCAGAAAATTTGCGCTTTTTCCTATTTCGCACTGGGCTTTTATAGCAGATGCTGTCAAAACTTTGTTCTTATTAATATTTTTGGTAAAGACTGAAAATCACTCATAAACCATCAGCACACTCACAGAGGAGAAAAATCGGTATAATCAGAATGACACTACTAATTAAAAAAGGGATTGAGACCAAGCGTAAATCATACTCTCCTTTTCCCGAATTAATTTTCAACTGATTTTCAGAAGATACTGTTTTATTCTTCCTTCTTAACTCATCTTCAGCTACTTTCAGAGGGGTAAATCTCTCTCGTAATTATCTTTAACATTTGGCAGCCGTCTGCCCCTTGGTGAGTATCTTAGTAATTGTAAGTGATAGCTCTTCCCAGTCTACGGCAGCTCAGCCACTAAGATGTTACTGAGATGTGGCACACACAGGCTTTCAAAAGTGTCTCTGGAAAAGCAGCGCTCTGCCTGTGTGTGGAACAACCAGGACAGCCTCACCTTCCAAAGGGACTGCTCTAGTTTTTCCATTTGGATACAAATGAGACGCATGACTCATCCTTAAAGAATTACTCATGGGCCGTGTGACCTACAGGAAAGAGCCCTTGTCTTAGTTTCTTGCTTTGCTATCTGAATGAGATCTGTGTCGGTTAGATTTCATCATCTCTGAATTTTCTATTCCCCATTTGAAAAAATAAGATGGGGGGCAAGGTTGCAAAGGTGGGAGGAGAAAAGTGATCATATTATCCTATCCGTCCCACGGTGTAGCTGTGAGGACCAAAGAGAATCATAAATAAGGAAATTCTTAGGAGGCATTGCGTAAGATGAAAGCATTTGTAGGTCTAGAATTAAAGATCCCTTCATAAATGGATTTATAAAAAGAAAAGTTGGTAGGCTGCTAACAACTAGTTTCTTGAACGCAGTACAAAGAATTACGTAGCTCCTACCATGTCTGGAAACCCTGGCCACATCAAGTGCACAAAGGGGCTTTCAGACAGCGTTAAGAAAACAGACTGGGGCGGATACATACTGGTCCTGCTTTCGTTGGGAGAAAATATAAATCAAAGGGGGGACACTTCACTCTTTAATCACAAGTTATTTCCTTTTCGGTGCAGTTAAGGGTTCCTTGAAATAACCCCATTCACAGAGGCTAAGAAAAGTAGTGGAGCAAACCTGATAAGCTTTTTATTGCCCTATTGTCTAATTCCCTGAAAACGGGAGGAAGTAGGGAAAAGGGAGACAGACCACTGCCCCAGGTTTTTTGTTAATATTCAAAGACCAGACTAAAACCTGCTCCTTTTTGATTCTCTATTCCTGTGACTCAGGAAAGCCAGAAAGGATCATGCAGAGTGTGGGCTCATGTACACACACACACACACACACACACACACACACAGAACAAGGACACCTCGATCTATTACCGTTTAGTCTTTCTTTTTATCTCTTAGCTGACATATTACCATGTTAATACTCTCATCTTTGAGTTACCTAATTTGCCCCCCTCTCAATTGTGGCAAATATTTTAAAAGTTCTTCAAAACTCAGGAAATGGATTTCTGTAAGCCTGGTAGTTGGGCAAACCGACACCCAGGGAAGAAAATCACAGTTCTTGACAGGGCAAGGGTATCGCAAAATAGAGACCCAACTTTCCAGGCAGCACCTGATCTTTGCACGTTGCAAGAAAGAATGCCATGAAAACATTTAAGCCCCCTGACATCTGCTGCAGGTTCTTTTTACATAAAAAGTGTCCTTGTTCTAACTTCTCTTGCTGAGGTCTCAGGACCTCACAAAGTCCCCCTTTCTTGTCCCTTATCTAGTAGCTCTGACTCACTTACCCAGGGAAATTTTTTCCAGCAGGTAGAGATAGCTCTGAAAGAAGTCATTGCGAATAGCTTTGTGAAGGATAAAGGACATGCTATGTCGACAGAGTTCATTGTCGGTCTTCTGCCAGCGGGATCTAAAGGCAAAATGGGCTCCCAGGTGGGCCATGGAGAGGGGGCTGATAATTATTCCTACAGAGAAAGGGAACTTGCCCGGCTGTTTCTTTGAATTAGCCTTCTCTTCCGACACGAACTTGAGACTGTCATTTTAAACCAGCCCCCGTCCATCTATATCAGGAGAGGCTGTCATGGGGGCGTGGGGGAGGGGCAGCAGGCTCAGAAGGTCAAGCTCCTGGCACATCCCCCGTCTAATGACTTGGGCGACACCGCTTCAAGCCAGCAGGTGCTAAGTAAAGATGAAAACAGGCTGAGTGAGATCCTGCTTCATCCAGGAAAAAGCAACCTTCCCTCTTTACTTGCCACTTCAAGCCGGGAGGAGCACAACCCGCTAACACCCTGACTATTTGCTTTAATTTGATTCCTAAATTGGAACAGTCTAATTTCCATTTCAAAGCATAGGAAATATTTTGCAGGAGATTCTGTTTCCTGATTTCCATCACTCGTCTTGGAACACAGAATCCTCAAGTTACAAGGACCCTTCAAAGTCATCCTAGCCAACCAGGCTCCTCCCATCAGGGCAATCTCGCCCAAATCTTTTCATAGAGGTGGATATGCATTTCCTATTTTAGGATTTTTCAAGGGACACAATTACATGAAAACCTGTTTTGATATTAAATACCCATCTCTGCCAGCAAACCAAACACTCCATCTAGCTTGCTCTAAACAGCGCCTCATCATGTACTCCTGTTTCTTCTTCTCTCTGTATCATGGAGATGATTTTCCTCATAAGTACTCAGTTGGTTTCTACTTCTGATCGTCCCTCTGGGTCCATTCTCCACTCTTCCCACACACTGTGTACCTCAGAGGCTGACCTGTATGGACAACGCCAGAGGATTCTTTGCCTTCTCAGTTCTAGTTGGGTTCGGCCAATAGGTAGTGAAAGCAAGAGACTGGAGGAGACCGAGCTGATATATTTATTCCACAGGCACTTTCCCTGTGGAGATGCCACAGGCTGACTGCTTCCTTTGGTGGAAAGTCACAGCTCCAATCTGGCATCTTCTCATACAGACATCTTGTCCTACTTCTGCTAACTGCTCCCTCCTTTACGGCTTCAACCCTTGGGGCAGTGACGTGTCAGGCTGCCACAAGCCCTGGAGTAATGCACTATTCCTTGCAGTTTTGCTGTACTTATCTACACCTTTGTAAATAGTCCCTTTATTAAACCCACTCAAACTCTCAAAGTTCAAATGCCATCTGTTTCCTATAGGAAACATGACTACCATTTTATCCCTGTAATGTCCCTAATAGGAAAGCCCATAAGAACTCAACAGTCTATTGAACCCATATCATGTGTGACCCCAGACCACCCACCAACTCCAAAGGTAGTAGATACACACACACACACACACACACACACACACACACACAGATACACACACACAGATAATCCAATGCGCACAGGATAGGCAGCCTCTAAGATGGCCCCTTCTCCTGCTTGATATTCACACCTTTGTGTTATCCTCTTTCTTCAAAGTCTGATAGACTTACTGACTCACTTCTAAAGAATACAATATGGCAGACATGACAGGATGTCACTCCCAAGATTAGGATATAAAAAGACTGTCTTGGACATTTTCTTTTGCTCTGTTGCTTGCTTGCTCTGAAGGAAGCCAGTGCCTGTTGGGAGCAGCTCTATGGAGAGGCCCCAGGGCAAGGAAACTGTCTCAGTGTAACAGGCCTGGAGTGTAAGAGGAGGAACTAGAGTCCACCAATAATCCTGAGTGAGCTTGGAAGACCTTCCCCCAGCCAACTTGGTTAAAAATCCCTGAGCCAGCTAAGCTACGCCCAGTTGCTGACCTACAGAAATAAATGTCTCTTCTTTTAGACCCCTAATTTTGGAATAATTTGTTTCAATACAGCAATAGGTGGCTAGTTCACACATCATCAATGGATGTTTTCTAAGATGTGGAATCCAACAATGATCTTTTCTTACATTTAATTTACATGTTAATCTTACAAGGAAATAAGGATTCCATGTGTTTGTCTCGGACTTATTTTCCTAAGCTTCTACTTTCCCATTTCCACTCCATCCATCTCAAGGAACAGCCATTCAATGTTGATGAAGTTTTCCCCCACCCTGGCTTCAGGAATTACCCTAACTGCAATCCAAGTTATCCATTTTCCCCTTGGTGCAGTGTGTGGTTCATGAAAGGGAGCAACATCCCATCCTGAGCTAATCAATTCAGTGTTGTCCCAAGTCCTGTTTTCAGTTGGAAGCTGATACTTTATCTCAATCTATTGTTGTTAATGCCAGCTTCAGTTGGGTGGATGAGACATGAAGTCTCATCTAACACAAATACCATCCTGCCTCATTTATACTCAGTTCTCATGAAGATGGAGATAAAGCAGATGATACCAAACAGAACAGAGAAACCAAGTGAGCATTTCATGGTGTTGGGGAAAAAGAGATTTGACTAAGTTAGGAGCTCATTTCTACCACTTGGGCAACCTTGATGAATTCTTAATCTCACTTCCCTCTTTTGTAATAGGAAGATAATGATAATAGCGTATATCTCATATAATCATCATGAGGACTAAATATACTTTGTTTAAAACAGTGCCTGGCGCAGAGTATATTTTCAATAAGTGGTAGGGATTATCAGTATGATCTTTGGAAGGAAGTTATAGGTCTTGAATACACTTTGTTCATATGGCTCTTCTTGGGTTATTTTCAGTGTGACGCTGCCTCTTACCCACCATGAAATTTCACCACCTACCCAGGACATTATTTGTACTGGATGCATTTCTAAGTTGAAAAGAAAATAAATCCAAATGAAATGTGCCATTAGAGCTCATTCATCTATCCTTCAGAATTTTCCATTGCTGTAGGGAAAACTAAACATCAGCAAAAGAAAACTAAAGGATTCTCCTTTGTTACTTGGCGTTTGTCAATACATCTAATAGGAGGCAGGTTCTTAACCTCAACAGCAGTGATGACTTGACGACATTTCATATACTGAAAAGGTCGGGATATTTCGTCCTCGGAGAGAGACTGGCAGTCACTGACCTCAGCTACCCAGTATTCTTTATTTTGCAATGGATATTGGCAAGTTTCTCAGTTTTTACATAAAGAACTGATTTATTTCAGTTCTTTATGGGCAATAATTACTTGTGTTTGGAGAAAGCTTATTAAGTGCTCTAAGATCACTGTATTTCGAACCCGTAACTCCTGAGTGTGGATGAAAGACTGATTGGTCTACAAGATGCCTTGTCAGCTTCTGTTTATCTCTGTGAGTCACGTTACATTTTGTGACTATTTCTCATACTGGCACAGCTGGTACCAGTTTCTGGCTCATTGCATTTGTTTCCTTATGCAAATAATTTTTCCTTCCCAGCTGAAATGCTCGATTTGTTACCACCTCACACCACTCACCTATATTCACAGAGAGAGTGAGGTTACGATCTAGATCTTTACCACAGGCATCTAATTTTCAGGCAGGAAAGGAAAGCCACGAATTTAGAAGAAAGAAATATACGGTAACAAGAGAAGGTGGGAACTCCGAATTTATTCAGATTGCTTTGCCTTCTCACAAGGGATCATGAAGAGAGAGCCCCAGAAGTAAAAAAAAAAGATAAAGGAAAAATATATATAGAAAACATATTCACTCAGCAGTATGATAAGCTAAATATTTTGGAAATCTCACAAAATGTAAACTACCTATCAAATTAAAATTCCATACTTGAGACTGAAAATTCAGCAAAGTGGACAAAATAAAGATATTTTAGGTCAAGACTGAATTTATCATTCAGACACTTACTGAAAATTTAACTTAAAAAGTCCACTTCAGGAAAAGAAAATGAAGACAGTGTATAATTAGTACAGGAATGGGTAAAAAGATTACTAAAACAGGATAAAGCACCCAAACAAATCTATTCATATATACTAAGTTGATATAAGACAGAGAGAGTATTGAAATAGAGAAAAAGGTATTTTCAGTAAGTCCCGATGTTGTACAAATTGGATCCCTACCTTACATCCTGCACAAACCAACTCTAGGTGGATTGAAGACTTAACTGTGGAAAAGCATAGCTCTGAAACTCTTTGAACAAATTATAGGAAAACATATTTAGGATACCAGAGGAAAAAGAATACCTTTTTTAAGATGCAAAAAACAAAACCACAGGGGGCACCTGGGTGACAGAGTCACTTAAGCATCTGCCTTTGGTTCAGGTCATGATCCTGGGGTCCTGGGATGGAGTGAAATCTCAAGGTGGGAGGTCTGCTTCTCTCTCTGCGCCCTCCCCTGCTTGTGTTCTCTCTCTCTCAAATAAATAAATAAAATCTTTTTTAAAAACCAGGAAAATAATTAATTTGACTAAATTAATATTTGAATAATGAACTTCCAGTCATCAAAAGAAACCAAAAAGAAAGTGAAAAGTCAGCTAACAAAAAGAACAAAAAAATACTTAGAGCATCAGTAATCAATAAAAATTGGTGTACTAAATAAAAAGTCCTTACAAAAGAATAAGAATAATACAAGCAATCCTATAGGAAAAAAGATGAAGAATAATATAGACAGGTTGGCGGCTAAAGCAAGGCTGAAGTAAAAGCACCTGAATGAAGATTCCCAACCTCAACCCAGGGAGGTAGACTTAGACAGCTAAAATAATAACCCAAAATCAGTGAAATTAAACTTAGGATAGAGTCATCACTGTATAGTCTCATATACAGGTTTTAGTGAAAATTAATAATGAGATTACAGGATAAGTAATTCTGCTTGATGAAGTCAATGTTTCTTTCTGCTAACATGGGCACGGAAGCAGACTTGGAAGAGAGAATGATACAGTAGGATGAGTAATGTTCAAAAAAGGAACAACTCAAACTGATCACCAGGCCTCATTCCTCCTTAGACTGGTCATACAGAGAGTTTGCCTCTTTCTTTATCTTGTTTTGTTTAAGAAACAGGGACCCAGTAAATACCACTGATTATAATTTGGAAATTATGGTCATTAAATAAATGGTATATTTATGACCAATAAATATAAAATAAATGGTATATATAATAATACCAAATCATATAATAATACCAAAAATAAATGGTATATATAATGACCAATAAAATGGTCATTAACAAAGCCCATTACCTGACTGTGGCTGGAATAAATGGTACAAGAGTCAAGTTTCAATGACTATTTTCATGTACCACAGAGCTTCATAGAGTACAAAAAGGCTGTCTGTTGGGTATATAAAACAATTAGATTCGAGGTTAGCAGACAGGTTTCAACCTCACATTCCTCATTAAATTAAAATGGAGTTTGAGGTAAGTGACCCTTTGCAGCTGAAGAAATATTTAAGCCCATAGTTTTCAGGTCAAGTCATTCAATTTAACAGATGGAAAGGCTGGAGTGGCCCTTGAAGGACTCCTTCCTGTCTTCCTGAGGAGGAGAAGAATTCAACTGGGCTGCCTAGTTCTCGTTAGGGGGTTTGATTCCCCAAGCATTTAAATTAAAAAAATATATATATTCACATCTGTAATAAAGGGAAAAAATGTCCCTGCCTAAAACATCTGTCTGGGGTATGAGTGTGTGTACTTTTCTCTTTACCCTCACTTAATGTTAGTTAAAATCATAAAACATTATATAAAAAGTATATATGTTATTGTATTATAGATAATATAAATTATAGGACACTCAACTTCTTATCAAAAATCTCCTTTAAAATATCATGAAGCTTGATTTCATATAATTTCCATAATTTCCTATTTCAAAAGGACTTTGAAGAGGTAGAAGTGCATAGAACACTATCTAGACAAATCAATCTTTGCACATTTCCCTTAACCAAAAAATACTAGATAATAATTAATATAATAAAATAAAATTATACTTCTTTTCTTCATCTTAGTTGAAGAGTTAATAAGTATGATGAAGTCTCAGATTGACATTTCATGTTTCGGTTTTCAACCCATATTTTCTGTTTCAATAGGAAGACATGTTGAGGAAAGACGTTGAAACGTGGATTGGAATGTAAAGAGAATCTGCCGTATCCGTACTAATAGGTCTTCTTGAAAGACTAGGGGCTGAGTACGATGAGGTGAACAAGCAAGTAGACTTGGCGTCCCTAGCCTCTCACGGGCCAGAAGAGCAGACTTTAATCTTTATACATCGGAATTCTGTGTCGGCTTACCTTTGAGAACAGTGCCGTGCGCCGGTCCCCTCCCTTCATCACACTTCCCTTCTACCCGATATCCTGGCGCCTACTTAATTTGCCCCTGGGTTTCTACTCAACAAAAATGTTCTCATAATTACATGAGCCTCCATATTTACCCCATCGTGCATTTAGCAAACTGGGTTTGAGGTTAAGCATTCTATGTAAACTAGTCTCTGATACTGTGGAACTGAACATAGGTAAGGACCAGAGAGAAATTTTTAGGAGCCCTAAGTACTGAAAGGAATAAGCTGCCCCATCACAATATATACTACAAAATAAAATATTCTCTCTCTCTGGACTAAAATAAGCATTCATGTTACCACCTAATGCTATCAAATGTAGTATACTGTGCAAGCTTCAGATTATTTTTTTCTTTTTAAGAATTAGACAGTTATAGAAATACAGTGAGGATCTCTTCCCTAACCTAATTGCTCTGCTGCCTTCCTTGGAAAATATGTATATTAAGGTGGTTAATACATATTAACTATATTAATATATATGAACTACACTAGTATATATAAACTACCTTAATAAACTACATAAATTAATATAATATATACACACACATATATGATATGTATATATCAGCTAATTCCATGAAATGCAATGATAGCAACTCCAGCTTTCATTCTCACTTCGAGTTCCCTTCTCCTTTCTGGGGCCTTGAAATTTCCCCACTATTTTTAAGCACAAGAAAGTATATAAAATTTGTAATTATTGTCAGGTGCTATAAAACATACCATAGACTGGGTAGCCTAAACACAGACATTTATTTCTCATAGTTCTGGAGGCTGGGCAATCCAAGGTGCAGGTACAAACTGGTAGACCCATTCTTTATTTCTAATACCTAGTACTCAGTCATGGTTTAACCCATTCAAGAGAGCTGACTATGAAATGGTGGAAAAGGTTAAAAAAAACTGTCATATTATCAGTAAAGTAGAGAGACAATCTTATTGTTACAAATTTCCATCTCAAATTATTTTAATGAGGCTCTCCTGTGGGAGAGGGGGAAAAAAAAAAAAAAAAAAAACCTCTAAAATGTGCAAGCTGTCCCGGGCCTGGGAAAGCAGACACGAAAGAGTTGAGATGGCCAAAGGTTGTCACTGGGGACCAGGGATTAGAACCTGGTCAAAGCAGCAAATAAAACAAATTTAAAAAGCTCTTAAAAGAACCTGACAAGGGAAGCTTAAATCTTATTTAAGGGGTTGGGTTGTACTAAGCCTTGAAAAATTCAATCCTCTGGAGGACTATATCTCACTAAGAAAGCTCCATGTAAGTTTATCATGTATCCAACACCTAGACATTGGGCCTTGGAGACCACTAGGATAATATTTCCTCTGGTTTAGCACTGAAGCTAGGAAGTGACATTTGTACGAGGCAGACTTTAAACTCTAGGGCTTTTCTGATTACAAAATAATTCGGAGGGCAAGAAAAGTGCTTACTGCAGAGAGAAGTCGCCATGATTTATAGGGGTTGGACAGTCTTCCTTTTTCACACAGGGTAACTTTTTTGACCAAATGTGTTTTGCTTTTCCTTTTGTTTTTAACCAAAGTTGTCTTTTGATTGATATGATAGATAGAACATATTTGTTTTAGCTCCACCATGTCCAAAAGAATGATTGTATAAATCCTGGTTACAGGCGACATCGCAGTTCATTTGCACGCATCACACAGAAACATTAGCGTGAAATGCCAGAGTGAGGCTCGGGTGAGCCCCGTAGCCTCACTGTCTGGCCCTTCACTGCACAGACTCCATAGACGACTCTCCAGCTGCTCTGGGTCTCTGATGAAAGCCAGACAAAAATGGAGTGATGCTGAAAAGCTGTCCCTCCTTTGCTCCTGGTGCATCTATCAAGATCTCTGGGATCACTGTGAAAGCTCCTATCATTCCAGTTATAAAGGGACTTTGGGTGAATTAAATATGTAGTGACAACCAACGTCATAAACTACTTGACTCCCTTGGGTCATTTTTCCGGGCTGACATTAATAATGCTTTGGCCAGCAAGTATATTTTGTGCAGTTGGGAACATAGATGGGCTCAGGGATGTCATGTAAAATAGTGTGTCTGTTAGCACTCGCATGCGGACATCCAGGCTATCTAGAGAACAAGTGAGGCAGACTTGCATGTGAAGCCAAATTAAACCTTCTAACTGCCGTTCCACTTTACAACTGCAGGCTGGAATCCTAATTGACTCATCTCTTTCATAAATCTGTAAAACCCGCCAGTGGTGGGACTGAGTAACAGATGAGGGCTACATCACAGCAAATCCATCACCTCTGGTAGAAAAACAACTCCTAGATTTACTGACGAGGCCAGGAAAATCATCATTATACAGAGAATTCTTCCCTCTCAAAACAAAAATGAATCCTGAGGGCGCCTGGGTGGCTCAGTGGGTTAAGCCGCTGCCTTCGGCTCAGGTCATGATCTCAGGGTCCTGGGATCGAGTCCCGCATTGGGCTCTCTGCTCAGCAGGGAGCCTGCTTCCTCCTCTCTCTGCCTGCCTCTCTGCCTACTTGTGATCTCTCTGTGTCAAATAAATAAATAAAATCTTAAAAAAAAAAAAATGAATCCTGAAACCAAATTTCAGAAGCCCACCATCAGCCAGAAGATTGTTTTACACGTCACATATTCTACAGAACAAGCCGAGAAACCTGGTGCAAAAAAACTCCTGGTGGCAACGCACTCATGCACGCTCTCTCTGCCTTGCTTCTGCCGTTTTTCCATCGCTCATTCCCTGTTCCCTCCACATCTCCTACACTTCGCTTTATCTGGACTCTGGAGGTTTCATCAAGGCCTGAAAGTCGTCATAGGTTTTTGAGGTCTGTGAAAGTTCTATATATACTCAAACAGTCTTACCAATTATTTTAAAAATTAGGATATACACATTTTTAGGAAACCATGAAGATTGGTGTTCCTTAAGCAACTCTAGAACCACATTTAAAATCAGCATTAACCAAAGCGAGACCAGAATAATATAAAATTGAGAGTCATTTTAATATTAATTAATGTTAATATTCAATACAGTGATTGAAAACAAAATTCCAGGGGCGCCTGGGTGGCTCAGTGGGTTAAGCCGCTGCCTTCGGCTTAGGTCATGATCCCAAGGTCCTGGGATCGAGTCCCGCATCGGGCTCTCTGCTCAGCAGGGAGCCTGCTTCCCTCTCTCTCTCTCTCTCTGCCTGCCTCTCTGTCTACTTGTAATCTCTGTCTGTCAAATAAACAAATAAAATCTTTAAAAAAAAAAAAAAAAGAAAAGAAAACAAAATTCCAAATTTGAAGAGCTGCATGAAGCACCTATTAACGAAAGGAGGACCAGAAGAGGAGCAGGTGTACAGATCAGCCAAGACTCTGTAGACTTTACCACATATCACCAGAGGGAGAGGGAGGAAACCCTAAAGCTTAGAACACCTATAGTTTGGAGGAATTGTGGAACATTGGTGGTTGGATAAGAGCTAATATGGAATAAAACTGTCTAAACACCCTGTTCCACACTTATGTTTAAAAATAGGATTTTGATTACCTGCCACGATCCCGACACTGTACATGGCACCAAGGGTCAAGTAGTGAACAAACCTAATCTCAATCTGTTATTCTCATGGACCTTACAGCCTAGTGGGGACAACAGGAGTTGGCCCGATAATCACAGACACATGAAAGCATATCTCTATGATGAGTGCCAAGGAGAGACACGCATGCCATGACCGCCCACCAGAGGTGGATATATTCTAGTCAGGGAAAGTTCCCCTGGGAAAGTCACCCTTGAGCTGATCTCTGAGGAATAAGCAGGACTTAACTAGATGCATAATTGGAGAGAAAGATGGCTGCCCTCCTCTGCAGCAAAATTGAGGGCACTTGGCTGGCTCAGTCAGTAGAGCATGTCACTCTTGATCTCAAGGTTGTGAGTTCAAGTCCCCCACTGTGTATCGAGATTACTTTAAAATAAATTTTTAAAAAATGAACTGTAAATGACAGTATTTCTCATTTTTTAAAGCATAACTCATTGACTTAATAACTGTTAAGACTATGATTAAGAGATATTAAATGAATGAATGAGTAGTTCCTTTTCTCCCCAAGCTTACTGAGGTATAATTGACAAATAAAAATTATATATATTGAAAGTTTCCAACATGTTTTGATGAATCTATACACTGTGAAATGTTTATCTGTCCCCTCACATAGCTATTTGTTTATTTACCTGTGGATTTGGTGAGACTAGTTAAGCTCTAGCCTTAGTAAGTACACAGTATAGTGTTGTTAACTACTGCCACCCTGCTATGTACATTAGATCTCCAGAATTTATTCATCCTGAATTTCTGAAACTTTATAAGTTTATATGCTCACTCCCCAATGAATCAAAGAGGCTCAAGCCCCTGGCCTGGCTCTATTTCCAGGCTCTCTCCCCGCTTGGTTGGAATGTGGCTTTGATGCAGGGGCAAATTTAACAAAGAAAGGCAGGAAGAGTGTTCCTAGAAGAGGGAACAGCTTATGCCAAAGCCCTCTGGCTCAAGCAAGAAGCAATGTCTGCAGAGCTTTACAGACTGTATCAGAGAATTCTGTCTTAATTCTAAAAATGTGGAAAGCCTTTGGGCTTTAAGCAGGGAGGAAGAAAGAGATGGGGCTGACATGACCAGTTCTGCATTTTGGAAAGGCTATCTAATCTACAATACAGAAAAGAAAGAAAAGTAGTAAAGTTGTAAAAAGTTTGATTGTGTACACAGCATTTGTCTCAGATATATTACTAAAATAAAGGGCTTCTGTCATGTTACACAGAATAAGTATATAATAATCACTTCCTCATTCATTCATTCAAATGATATTTATGGTGCATCAACAATGTTATCAGGCAAGTAGACTATGCGCTCTGTCCTCCTAGAGTTTACAGAATTTGACAAAATATAAAAGTGAATAATACAGCTTGTGAGAACCCAAAAAGCACCATGGAACAAGAAAAAATAAAGCAGGATAAAGGGAATTGAAAATGAGAAGAGAGTACAATAGCATGGAGTTTTACACATGATAATCAGAATAGTCTTCTTTGAGAAGGTGTGTTTTACACAAAGACTGAAAGAGGTGAAGACATCTACCTTGCTGAGTCTGGGTCAAAGGCTTTCTGGCCAAAGGGCAGCCAGTGCAAAGTCTCTAGGACATTAGCATATCTGCCATGTTTGTGGAACCCCTAGGGGTCCAGCAAGTCCAGAGTAGAGTAAACATGGGGGAAGAAGCTAGAGATGAAAACAGAGAACTGGGCCTTGAAGGACATTGGCAATCCTTTGAGTGAGGTGGGCATTCACTGTAAGGTTTAGAGTGGAGACTTCTCAGGACCTGACTCCTTTTTTAAAAAGTTCACCCTGCTGCCATTGTAGACAACAGGCTATAGCAAGGCAAGAGGAAAGTGGGGAGACCGTTAAGAGGTTTCTACAGTGAAGCAGGTGAGAGATGACAGTAGTTCAGACCATCATCACTGGACTTGTGAATGGTAGTAGTGACAGTTAGAAGAAATAATAAAAGGTTTTCAAAATTCTGAGAAAAAAATTTCAATACTAAAATGCTAATACTCGGGGCGCCTAGGTAGCTCAGTGGGTTAAAGCCTCTGCCTTCGGCTCAGGTCATGATCCCAGGGTCCTGGGATTGAGCCCCACATCGGGCTCTCTGCTCAGCGGGGAGTCTGCTTCCCTTCCTCTCTCTCTGCCTGCCTCTCTGCCTACTTGTGATCTGTCTCTGCCAAAGAAATAAATAAAATCTTTTAAAAATAAATAAATAAATAAAATGCTAATACTCAGCCCAACTATCAATTATGAAGTATAGGAAGAATATCTTGCTGTGGAAAAAGGCACCAAAAATTACCATGTACCATTTCATAAGAAGATACTAAAAAATGTGCTATACGAAAATGAGAGGATAAACCAAGAGGAGATACAGGATTTTTAATTCTAAATAAGACAAAACCCTAGCAAATTTATTTGAATAAAGAGCACAACAGAGTCATGCATTTTTAAAAAATGCATAATCCTTTTCTAGCTCAACAAATAAACCTCAGATGCATTTATAATTTTTCATCAAAAAAAAAAAAAAAAGACGTCCATTTGGATATGCTGCAAGGGCAACAAATTGTTAAAGACAGCCAGTCAGACCTGCACATTTTACAAATAATAGATTTCATAGGACACAGCCATAAATTCTAATGTCTGGTATCTAAAAGTTTCCCTTGTACAAATAATGTTTCTCCAGTTTTAAACAACTAACTCAATAGTCAAATCTATTTTTACAGAAATATTAAGACTGGACAGGAATGTAAAATCAAGACTTTTGTAGATTTTCCCAAATCATCATATTATCAAGGTGAGTGCTAAATTTCCCTAATATATTTCAGTCAGGGAAATATAGTTGTAATATTTTTACAGGATTTTTCACAAGTAAATGAAAGAGGCTTAAGTTGCATAAACTTCAATTGCCCCCAAATGTCTGCTACATTTTGCTATATTTTTTTTAAAGAATTTATTTATTTATTTGACAGAGAGAGATCACAAATAGGCAGAGAGGCAGGCAGAGAGAGAGAGGAGGAAGCAGGCTCCCTGCTGAGCAGAGAGCCAGATGCGGGACTGGGACTCGATCCCAGGACCCTGGGATCATGACCTGAGCCGAAGGCAGTGGCTTAACCTACTGAGCCACTCAGGAGCCCCTACATTTTGCTATACTTTGAAGTATTACCTCTTAAGCTTCTTTTTGTTGTTGTTTTTTTTTTCCTAATTTGCCTCATATAGTCCAGTTTTCCAGGATAAATTCAATCTTTTTCTTTAATGTCACCTTTTATTAATACTTTCTCATTAAATTATGAAAACTGCAAAAAAATAAAATAAATTTAAGCAACTAAAAGGAATGATGGAACATTTTTTTTCCTTTTGAGTTTTCTCAGATTTCTTTCACTAGCTGCTTGAAAGTCCTGAAATTCTTAAGGCTAAGAATTGGCATCTTATTAGTTAGAGGCACCAAATAAATAAATAAATAAGTAAAATAGCACAGCCCAAAGCTCATATTATGAAATGAAAAGGTAGAATGTAATTATTTTAAAAAGGAACGAATGACCACGTAGCATTTTGAATTTTACAAGATCTAGCAAAGTGGAAAATCTATCATTAAAGAGGAAAAGAATTCCCAAGATGCTAGTGAAATACATCCCTAATGGCAGGCATACAGCAGTGTTAGGAAATCACTAGTCCAGTTTAGGACAAGAGGATGATGGGGTGCCTGGGTGGCTCAGTTGGTTGAGCAACTGCCTTCAGCTCAGGTCACGGTCCTGGAGTCCTGGGATCGAGTCCCGCATCGGGCTCCCAGCTCCATGGGGAGTCTGCTTCTCCCTCTGACCTTCTCGCCTCTCATGTTCTCTCTCACTGTCTCTCTCTCAAATAAATAAATAAAATCTTTAAAAAAAAAAAAAAAAAAGAGGATGAAAGTCTCCAGGGGGAGCCAAATGTGTTGGATATAGTGTGAGAGATTACCAATATAAGGCAGAATTTGTGATAGGTGCATAGAAACCTTGAGGGACTTAAGAAAGGAGGGATTTATTGATTCCAGAGAAAACTAAAAATTATAAAAGAATAAAAATCTAAATAATTATAATTGCATGGCACAGATACAAATGTTATGTAATCACAATATTACAAACAGTGAATATGAATTTAGCAAAAACGTTTTGCAATTTAGCACTTTGAAAAAAGTGGGAATAAAGTAGGGATTAGAAACAGTGGTATGAGAAACCGAAAGCTTCATTGCCACTACAAGGATGTCAACAGGTAATATCTAAAGATGAAAGATAGAAGTAGCGGTAGAAGCATGTTATTTGGAGGTAAGTTGTACAATGAAGAAAAGCTAAAAGAGTTGCCTCTAGAAAACATTACTCAGAAATGGGTGGTTGGGTTGGGGTAGGGCACCAGTGGACCTCTGATGAACACCATTATCCCTACCATCAGAATATACCAACTCTCAGAGTTTAAGATGGTGCCAGCAATCGAAAGGCTATTATGGGGTGCTCTATAGTTCACCAATGCAACAAAGATACTTAGGATTCGAAAGGAGATTAGCAAAGTAGGACAGGCAGGTAGTTGATGGCCTTACTTCTATTCCTTTTCCATGAAGCTTCAGGAGAAAAGGCAGGTTAGAAACAAGGCAGGATAAGGAGCAGATAGCACTACTTCCAGGTGTAGACATGTAGGTAAGTCTGTGAGGTATTCTTGGTCTTAGATGACCTACCTCTTTGATACTATACAGTCTTGAATGGGAAACCTGGATCAATAGACTCTTTCATCTTGAAAGACTTTCATCTTTCCATGTTGACATATCGAATGCCTGATCGAGGCTTAGTAATCCACCTCAGCTGTCCTATTTTCTGATTTTTTCCATGGTCCTCTTCTTGCCTTAACAACTTGACTATTATACTAATGTTCCTGACTATGGCCCCAAAATCTGATGTAATTCTCTGCATTCTTGATTTTCTTCCGGTTTGTTGCATCTCTTATGTCCTTCATGCTAATCTGTTTCTCAGGCCAACCTGGTAGCCTAATCTTTATAGTTGGTTGTCCCAATTGATTGAAGATTTGGTTTAGTACTCATGACACCATTTCTGATTAATGTTGCCATATGCTCCAAACCTTTTCTCCTGGCACTGTTCTTACTGTGCCACTATTGGTTGGCTTCGGCTTAAAAGCTGTAGTAGCCAAATCATGTTCATGTGGCTAAACTTGAAGACTGGATAGGCTAGATCAGTTACTGTTAGTGAAGAAATTAAAATGTGCTCCTGGGACAAATAAATCAAAATAGAAGATCCGTGGATGCACACAGATCTGCTCTCCAGGCCCCTTTTCCCAGAGAAGGGAAAGAACCCAAAGAAAGAGTTTGAAAGGTCATATAGGAACTTTATCTCTCAGAAGAATTCCCTGAGTTTACTTCAAGGTTAGAAGGCTTAACCCTCAGCACTTCCACAGTGCCTGTAAACCTAACTTCATGTTAGAATTCTTTTTTAAATTTTTATTTATTTATTTATTTATTTGAGAGAGAGGGAGAGAGTAAGCATGAGTGGATGAAGGGCAGAAGGAGAAGAAGACTCCCTGTTGAGCAGGGAGCCTGTTGGAAGAATCCATCCTGGGACTCTGGGATCATGACCTGAGCCGAAGGCAGATGCTTAACCAACAGAGCCACCCAGGCACCCTCATGTTAAAATTCTTAAAGATAAAGACTCTTTAGGCCTCTGGGATAGTTCACAGTCTATATATCAGCACTATCTCAAAGTGGATAAAACAGTTCTTGCCTGACTAAAATTTCAGTATATTAATATTGACACACTCTGACTCTTAGAATTCTTAGACTTTCTTCTGCTCTGCTTTGTCAACAGTCCCTGAGTAAATTAATGAATATGAGACCAAGAAAAGAAGAAAGAAAAGAAGCAATTTAATACACTGGATCTAGAAGATGGAAATATGTGTAATTCCTTGTTCCTTCTTAGAAAGTTCTTTTAATGGATGGTAACTCTCTTCCCTTCTTGGGAAAACAACAAGGAAGGGATCAAAAAGTAGTGAAAGCAATACTTACTTCTTATTGAATATGAACTAGGTCCTGGGTCTTTGTACACATTAGATTAGTTCATTCTTACACCAACTCAATGAGATATTTAATGAATAAGAAAAATTAGATTCTGAGTCATTAAATAATTTGCCTAACATCAGGCAGCTACTAGCTGAGGAGATGGGACAAAAACAGACCATATAATGCCAGACACCATGATCATAACTTCAAAGATATATGACATTCCCAGAAACACTAGGAATGGAAGGAGATGATAATTCAAACTGTTAAGGAAACAACTAGGGTTTTGATGGTGCTATTTAAATCCAAAAAGAAGTGACCTTCCTTCCTTTATCATTCATTCAAGAATCCAAAATAACTTCTAGGAAATCAAGTGACAATTTCAATTTCATTCAACAAATATCTTCTTGAGTTCCTACTAATACCAGGATCCATATTGGGGTCTAGTGTATATAATGGTGAGTTAATACAGACATAATCTCTCCCTTCAAGAAAGTTACAGACATTTTAGAAGTAAAAGTAACTATTATAAACAGGAGAGGGGAACAAAAACCTGTGGGAGGGAAGAGCAAGGGCATTTTATGATCTAGAACATAGAAACTCCGAGTCAAGATGGCGGAGAAGTAGCAGGCCGAGACTACTTCAGCTAGCCGGAGATCAGCTAGATAGCTTATCTAAAGATTGCAAACACCTGAAAATCCATCGGCAGATCGAAAAGAAGAACAGCAATTCTGGAAACAGAAAACAACCACTTTCTGAAAGGTAGGACCGGCGGAGAAGTGAATCCATGGCGACGGGAAGATAGACCCCGGGGGGAGGGGCCGGATCCCGGCAAGCGGCGGAGCAACCGCGCACAAAATCAGGACTTTTAAAAGTCTGTTCCGCTGAGGGACATCGCTCCAGAGGCTACCCGGGGCAAAGCCCACACGGGGTCAGCGTGGCCTCAGGTCCCGCAGGGTCACAGAACGATCGGGGGTGTCTGAGTGTCGCAGAGCTTGCAGGTATTGGAACGGGAAAGCCGGCTACAGAGACAGAGCCGACAGTAAGCTCGCAGCTCGGGGTGACCTTGAACTGGTCGCAGGCTCGGTGAGCTCGGAGCGCGGCCGGAGGTCAGGCAGACGGGAGTAACTGGGCGCTGTTCTCTGAGTGCGCACTGAGGAGTGCAGCCCTGGGCTCTCGGCTCCTCGGGGCAGAGACCAGGAGGCCGCCATTTGTATTCCCGTCCTCCGGAACTCTACGGAAAGCGCTCAGGGAACAAAAGCTCCTGAAAGCAAACCCAAGCGGATTACTCACCCCGGCCCCGGGTAAGGGCGGTGCAATTCCGCCTGGGGCAAAGACACTTAAGAATCACTACAACAGGCCCCTCCCCCAGAAGATCAACAAGAAATCCAGCCAAGACCAAGTTCACCTACCAAAGAGTGCGGTTTCAATACCAAGGAGAGCAGCAGAATTCTAGAGGAGGAGAAAGCAAAGCACGGAACTCATGGCTTTTGCCCTGTGATTTTTTTTAGTCTTGCGGTTAATTTAATTTTTTTCTTTTTCATTTTTTGTTTTTTTTTCTCGCCTTCGGGTAAAATTTTTTTTTAACTGTTACCTTTTTCTTTTTTAACGATTTTTTACTAGTTTATCTAATATATATATTTTTTCTTTTTTATATTTTTCTTAGGTGTTTTCTTTTTTTTAAAATTCTTTTTTTTTTCTTTCTTTTTTCTTTTTTTTTTTCTTTTTTTTCTTTCTTCCTTTTTGAACCTCTTTTTATCCCCTTTCTCCCCCCTCACGATTTGGGATCTCTTCTAATTTGGTTAAAGCATATTTTCCTGGGGTTGTTGCCACCCTTTTAGTATTTTACTTGCCCCCTCATATACTCTTCTCTGGACAAAATGACAAGACGGAAAAATTCAACACAAAAAAAAAGAACAAGAGGCAGTACCGAAGGCTAGGGACCTAATCAATACAGACATTGGTAATATGTCAGATCTAGAGTTCAGAATGACAATTCTCAAGGTTCTAGCCGGGCTCGAAAAAGGCATGGAAGATATTAGAGAAACCCTCTCGAGAGATATAAAAGCCCTTTCTGGAGAAATAAAAGAACTAAAATCTAACCAACTTGAAATCAAAAAAGCTATTAATGAGGTGCAATCAAAAATGGAGGCTCTCACTGCTAGGATAAATGAGGCAGAAGAAAGAATTAGTGATATAGAAGACCAAATGACAGAGAATAAAGAAGCTGAGCAAAAGAGGGACAAACAGCTACTGGACCACGAGGGGAGAATTCGAGAGATAAGTGACACCATAAGACAAAACAACATTAGAATAATTGGGATTCCAGAAGAAGAAGAAAGAGAGAGGGGAGCAGAAGGTATACTGGAGAGAATTATTGGGGAGAATTTCCCCAATATGGCAAAGGGAACGAGCATCAAAATTCAGGTTCAGAGAACACCCCTCAAAATCAATAAGAATAGGCCCACACCCCGTCACCTAATAGTAAAATTTACAAGTCTCAGTGACAAAGAGAAAATCCTGAAAGCAGCCTGGGAAAAGAAGTTTGTAACATACAATGGTAAAAATATTAGATTGGCAGCTGACTTATCCACAGAGACCTGGCAGGCCAGAAAGAGCTGGCATGATATTTTCAGAGCACTAAATGAGAAAAACATGCAGCCCAGAATACTATATCCAGCTAGGCTATCACTGAAAATAGAAGGAGAGATTAAAAGCTTCCAGGACAAACAAAAACTGAAAGAATTTGCAAACACCAAACCAGCTCTACAGGAAATATTGAAAGGGGTCCTCTAAGCAAAGAGAGAGCCTACAAGTGGTAGATCAGAAAGGAACAGAGACCATATACAGTAACAGTCACCTTACAGGCAAAACAATGGCACTAAATTCATATCTCTCAATAGTTACCCTGAATGTTAATGGGCTAAATGCCCCTGTCAAAAGAAACAGGGTATCAGAATGGATAAAAAAACAAAACGCATCTATATGTTGCCTCCAAGAAACTCATTTTAAGCCCGAAGACACCTCCAGATTTAAAGTGAGGGGGTGGAAAAGAATTTACCATGCTAATGGACATCAGAAGAAAGCAGGAGTGGCAATCCTTATATCAGATCAATTAGATTTTAAGCCAAAGATTATAATAAGAGATGAGGAAGGACACTATATCATACTCAAAGGGTCTGTCCAACAAGAAGATTTAACAATTTTAAATATCTATGCCCCCAACGTGGGAGCAGCCAACTATATAAATCAATTAATAACAAAATCAAAGAAACACATCAACAATAATACAATAATAGTAGGGGACTTTAACACTCTCCTCACTGAAATGGACAGATCATCCAAGCAAAAGATCAGCAAGGAAATAAAGGCCTTAAACGACACATTGGACCAGATGGACATCACAGATATATTCAGAACATTTCATCCCAAAGCAACAGAATACACATTCTTCTCTAGTGCACATGGAACATTCTCCAGAATAGATCACATCCTCGGTCCTAAATCAGGACTCAACCGGTATCAAAAGATTGGGATCATTCCCTGCATATTTTCAGACCACAATGCTCTAAAGCTAGAACTCAACCACAAAAGGAAGTTTGGAAAAAACCCAAATACATGGAGACTAAAGAGCATCCTTCTAAAGAATGAATTGGGTCAACCAGGAAATTAAAGAAGAATTGAAAAAAACCATGGAAACAAATGATAATGAAAATACAACGGTTCAAAATCTGTGGGACACAACAAAGGCAGTCCTGAGAGGAAAATATATAGCGGTACAAGCCTTTCTCAAGAAACAAGAAAGGTCTCAGGTACACAATCTAACCCTACACCTAAAGGAGCTGGAGAAAGAACAAGAAAGAAACCCTAAGCCTAGCAGGAGAAGAGAAATCATAAAGATCAGAGCAGAAATCAATGAAATAGAAACCAAAAAAACAATAGAACAAATCAACGAAACTAGGAGCTGATTCTTTGAAAGAATTAATAAAATTGATAAACCCCTAGCCCGACTTATCAAAAAGAAAAGAGAAAGGACCCAAATAAATAAAATCATGAATGAAAGAGGAGAGATCACAACTAACACCAAAGAAATACAAACTATTATAAGAACATACTATGAGCAACTCTACGCCAACAAATTTGACAATCTGGAAGAAATGGATGCATTCCTAGAAACATATAAACTACCACAACTGAACCAGGAAGAAATAGAAAGCCTGAACAGACCCATAACCAGTAAGGAGATTGAAACAGTCATTAAAAATCTCCAAACAAACAAAAGCCCAGGGCCAGACGGCTTCCCGGGGGAATTCTACCAAACATTTAAAGAAGAACTAATTCCTATTCTCCTAAAACTGTTCCAAAAAATAGAAATGGAAGGAAAACTTCCAAACTCATTTTATGAGGCCAGCATCACCTTGATCCCAAAACCAGACAAGGATCCCACCAAAAAAGAGAGCTATAGACCAATATCCTTGATGAACACAGATGCGAAAATACTCAACAAAATACTAGCCAATAGGATTCAACAGTACATTAAAAAGATTATTCACCACGACCAAGTGGGATTTATTCCAGGGCTGCAAGGTTGGTTCAACATCTGCAAATCAGTCAATGTGATAGAACATAGAAACTCCCACTCAAGAAATGAAGGTTAAGCTAAAATGTAAATGATAATATGACTTAACTGAGTCCTGGATTCAGTCTGATGTCACAAAGTAACCTAATGAACTAGAACAACTTGAAGAGTGGCAAGCTCCTCTGAGGAGAAGCAGGATGCATGACTCTTTCACCTTTAACAGAGCAGCAACATGTGAAGGAAGTTACCACACCCATGAGCAATAAGAAAACAGTTGAAATTTTAAAGGCCTAGAGACTACATGTGGGCTGACACAGCATTATAAAACCCTGAGAGTTCTGGACATGAGGTGAGTCTGCAGTGTTCATCCACTCTCTTCATTGTCTTTAACCGAGAGTTCATGAAAAGATTGAGAACATGGCAAGAGAGTAGAAAGTAGTCTGCTAAGTCACAGGTATGTAGGCATGCCTAAGCCTGAGAACAGAATGGAAAAAGGGACTGAGAACAGAATGGGAAAAGTGAACAAAGGCCCTCTGTGTTCTGGATCCTGCACTGAGTATAAGACAGATCCAAGAATTGTAGATATTTATGCCCCTACCTTTGGAGCAGCCAGTTATATAAACTAATTAACAACAAAATTAAAGAAAACATTGATAAAAATACAGTAATAGTGGGGGACTTTAACATCCCACTCACTGCAATGGACAGATCATCTAAGTGGGAGACCAACAAGGAAACAAGTGCTTTGAATGACACAGTGGACCAGATGAACTTCATGGATATATTCAAGCATTTTACCCTAAAGCAACAGAATGCTCATTCTTCTCAAGTGCACATGGAACATTCTCCAGAACAGATCACCTACTGGGTCACAAATTAGCTGTCATCTAGCACAAAAAGACAGATTATACCATGCATATACTCAGATCACATTGTTTTAAAACTTGAACTCAATCGCAAGAGAAAATTTGGAAGAAACATGAATACATGGATGTTAAGGAACATCCTAATAAAGAATGAATAGGTAAACCAGGAAATTAAAGAATAATTTTAAAAAATTATTGGAAACAAATGAAAATAAAAATACAACAGTTCAGAACCTCTAGGATGCAGCAAAGGAGGTCTAAGAGAGAAGTATATAGCAATATAGGCCTTTCTCAAGAAACAAAAAAAGTCTCAAATATACAACCTAACCTTATACCATACACCTAAAGGAGCTAGAGAATGAACAGCAACGAAAATCTAAATCCAGAAGGAGAAGAGAAACAATAAAGATTAGAGCATAAATCGATGAAATAGTGGGCGCCTGGGTGGCTCAGTGGGTTAAGCCACTGCCTTCGGCTCAGGTCATGATCTCAGGGTCCTGGGATCGAGTCCCGCATCGGGCTCTCTGCTCAGCAGGGAGCCTGTTTCCTCCTCTCTCTCTCTCTGCCTACTTGTGATCTCTCTCTGTCAAATAAATAAATAAAATCTTTAAAAAAAATAAATAAATCAATGAAATAGAAATCAAAAGAGCAGTAGAACAGATCAACAAAACTACTAATTCCCTGAAAGAATTAATAAGTTCAATAAACTCCTAGCCAGACTATTCAAAAAGAAAAGAGAAAGGGCTCAAATAACTAAAATCATAAATGAAAGAGGGGAGATCACAACCAACACTAAAGAAACACAAGCAATTACAAGAGCATATTATGAGCAACTATATGCCAACAAATTAGGAAATCTGGAATAAATAAATGCATTCCTAGAAACAGATAAACTACCAAAACTGAACCAGGAAGAAATAGAAAACCTTAACAGACCAATAACTAGCAAAGAAACTGAAGCAGTAATCGAAAGTCTCCCAAAAAACAAGAGTCTGTGACCAGATGGCTCCCAGCAAAATTCTACCAAATATTTAAAGAATACCTATTTTCTGAAGCTGTTTCAAAAAACAGAAATCGAAGGAAAACTTCCAAACTCTTTTTATGAGGCCAGCATTACCTTGATCCCTAAACCAAAGACTCCACCAAAAACGAGAGTTAGAGACCAATATCCCTGATGAACATGGATGCAAAAATTCTCACCAAGATACTAGCTAATAGGATCCAACAGTAAATTAAAAGGATTATTCACCATGACCAACTGAATTTATTCCTGGGCTGCAAGGGTGGTTCAACAACCACAAATCAATCACTGTGGAAATAATTAATATAAGAAAGGACACAAATAAAAGAAAGGACATGAACCACATCATCCTCTCAATAGATGCAGAAAAAGCATTTGACAAAGTCCAGCATCCTTTCTTGATTAAAGTTCTCTGTAGTAAGGGATAGAGGGAACATCCCTCAGTATCATAAAAGCCATATATGGAAAAACCCACAACAAATATCATTCTCAATGGGGAAAAACTGAAAGCTTTTACCTTAAAGTCAGGAACACAGCAGGGATGTCCACTATCACCACTGCTGTTCAACATAGTATAGGAGTGCCTAGCCTCAGCAATCAGACAAAAAGAAATAAAAGGCATCCAAATTGGATGAAGTCAAACTTTAACTCTTCACAGATGACATGATATTCTATGTTGAAAACCAAAATACTCCACCCCAAAATTGCTAGAACTTATGCAGGAATTCAGCAAAGTAGCAGGATATAAAATCAATGCATAGAAGTCAGTTGCATTTCTATATACTAATAATGACACTGAAGGAAGAGAAATCAAGGAATTGATCTCATTTACGATTGCACCAAAAACCATAAGATACCTAGGAAATACCCTAACCAAAAAGGTAAAATATCTGTATTCTGAAAACTATAAAACACTTACGAGAGAAATTGAGGAAGACACAAAGAAATGGAAAAAAGATTCCATGGTGACATCACAATTCTGGACATCAATACATTCTCTGTATTACAAAGATGTAATCATCAAGACAGTATGGTGCTTCCACAAAAGCAGATGCATAGATCAATGCCACAGAAATAGAGAGCCCAGGAAAGGACCCTCAACTCTATGGTCAACTATTATTGAATGAAGCAGGAAAGAATATCCAACAGAAAAAAGATAGCCTCTTCAAAAAATGGTGTTGGGAAAATTGGACAACCACATGCAGAAGAATGAAACTGACTATTTACTTACACCATACACAAAAATAAACTCAAAATGGCTAAAAAGACCAAACTGTGAATCAGGAATCCATCAAAATCCTAAAAGAACACAGGCAGCAACCTCTGTGACCTTGGCCATAGCAACTTCTTTCTAGACACATCTTTTTTTTTTTAATTTGACAGACAGAGATCACAAGTAGGCAGAGAGGCAGGCAGAGAGAGAGGAGGAAGCAGGCTCCCCGTTGAGCAGAGAGCCCGATGTGGGACTCGATCCCAGGACCCTGAGACCATGACCTGAGCTAAAGGCAGAGGCTTAACCCACTGAGCCACCCAGGTGCTCCTCTAGACACATATTTAAAGGCAAGGAAAACAAAGCAAAAATGAACTACAGGGACTTCATCAAGATATAAAGATTTTGCACAGCAAAGAAAACAGTCAAAAAAACTAAAAGACAACCTACAGAATGTGAGAAGATATTTGAAAATGTCTCATCAGATAAAGGGCTAGTATCCAAAATCTATAAAAAAGCATATCAAACTCAACACCTAAAAATAAATAATCCAGTCAAAAAATAGGCAGAAGACATGAACAGACATTTCTCCAAAAGGACATACAAATGGCCAACAAACACAGGAAAAAATGCTCAATACATCATTGGGCATCAGGGAACTACAAATCAAAACCACAAAGAGATACCACCTCACACCAGTCAGAATGGCTAAAGTAGAAAAGTCAGGAAACAGCAGGTGTTGGTGAGGATGTGGAGAAAAGGGAACCCTCCTACAACTGTTGGTGGGAATGCAAACTGGTGCAACCACTCTGGAAAATTTTGGAGGTTCCTCAAAATGTTAAAAATAGAGCTACCCTATGACCCAGCAATTGTAGTACTAGGTATTTACGGAAAGGATAAAAACAGTGATTCCAAGGGGCATACGCACCCCAATGTTTACAGCAACAGTGTCTCCAATGGCCAAAGTATGGAAAGAGATCCATACACAGACAAGTGGATAAAGACGAAGTGATATACAGAATGGTTTGACTCCGCCATGAAAAAAATGAAATCTTACCATTTGCAATGACATGGAGAGAACTAGAGGGCATTATGCTAAGCAAAATGAATAAACCAGAGAAAGACAATTATCATGTGATTTTACTCACATGGAATTTAAGAGACAAAACCAGATGAACATAGGGTACATAATGGAAAAATAAAATAAGATGAAATCAGAAAGGGAGACAAACCGTAAGAGACTCTTAACTATAGGAAAGGAACTGAGGGTTGCTGGAGGGGAGGGGAGGGGAGGGGAGGGGGCTCCTGGGTGACCGGCATTAGGGGTCCCTTGATGTAATGAGCACAGGGTGTTACATGCAATTGATGAATCACTAAGTCCTACCTCTGAAACTAATAATACCCAGTTAATTAACATTAACTGATTTTAAATAAAATTTAAAAATTAAAGTAAACATCATGATACTACTGTACTGTGAAATAAAAACCCATTTAAATTTTAAAAATAAAAATACTGCGTATTATTCGATGTTCCATTGCTCTGTTGCTCCTGCGAGGGGCGGAGGAGCAAGATGGCGGATGGCGGAGGAGCCGGCGACCGACGGTTTGTCAGGTCCCTGGAACTCAGCCAGCGAGGTACCAAACCCTTCCGAACACCCACAAATTCAACGGGAGATCCCAGAGAAGAACGGCAACAGAAAAGTGACCACTTTCTGGAAGGTCGGATGTGTGAAGAAGTGAACCTGAGGCGACATGGGAAGACGAACGGGGGTGGGGGCGGGGACTCCGTCGGCCGCTTACCAGCAGGCGAGAGCGCGGCCGGCGGATCCAAACCTCTAGACCTCGGCTCCGCGGGGGCGTCGCTCCAGGGGCGCCGCGGGGTGGGGGCCTCGCGGGGACCGTGTGGTCGCGGGTCCCTCAGGGTCGCAGGAAGACCCGGGCTGTCCGAGGGCGGCAGAGCTCCGGGTGTCGGAGGGGCGGAGACGGAGCCGAGGAGGGGCTCCCAGCTCGGGGTCCTCATACCCGCGGTCCGCGGCGCCGTCAACAAGCGGCAGGGCCGGGGAGGCCCGTTCCTTCTCTGGGAGGAGCTGCGTGGGAGCCCAGTAGGAATCGCCTGGGTTTAGGGACTCCAAGGCCATGCTCAGGAGATAGAAACACTTGGTCACAGACCTGGGGAGCTCAGAGCACGCGGGAGACTAGGGAGACGGGAGGGATTGACGACTTTTCTCTGAAGGTGCACTGAGGAGCCACCCGGAGCTCTTGGCTCCTCTGGCAGGAGACTGGGCGGCCGCCATCTTCTTTCCCTTCGTCCACCGCGGTACGGAAAGCGCTCAGGGAACAAAAGCTCCGAGCGCGAACCGGGGCAGATTGCTTAGCTCGGCCCCTGGCAAGGGCGGTGCGGTTCGCCTCCGGCAAAAACATTTGAGAATCACCGCAACAGGCCTCTTCCACAGAAGATCAGCAAAAACATCCAACCAAGACCAAGTTCACCAAGTGGTGAGCTATGGTAAAGCAGCACATAGAATTCATGGATTTTTCCCCATGATTCCTTAGTCCTTCAAAGTCAAATTTTTTTAAATTTTTTTTCTAATTTTTAATTTTTCTTTTTTCCTATTTTAACCCATTTTAACTATTTTTATCTTATCAATACACTTTTATTTTTTATTTTTTATTGTGTAATGTTAATTACCATAAAATACATCATTCGTTTTTGATGCAGTGTTCCAAGATTCGTTGTTTATGTACAAGACTCAGTGCTCCATGCAATACGTGCTCTCCTTAATACCCACTATGAGGCTCACACATCCCCCACCCTTTTCCCTCTAAAACCCTGTTTGTTTCTCAGAGTCCATATTCTCTCATGGTTTGTCTCCCCCTCCAATTTCCCCCAGTTCACTTTTCCTTTCCTTCTCCTAATGTCCTCCATGTTATTCCTTATGCTCCACAAATAAGTGAAACTATATGATAATTGACTTTCTCTACATGACTTATTTTACTCAGCATAATCTCCAGGCCCATCCATGTTGAGGCAAAAGTTGGGTATTCATCCTTTCTGATGGAGGAGTAATATTCCATTGTATATATGGACCATATCTTCTTAATCCATTCATCTGTTGAAGGGCATCTCAGCTCTTTCCACAGTTGGCGATTTGGCCATTGCTGCTATAAACATTGGGGTACAGATGGCCCTTCTTTTCACTACATCTGTACCTTTGGGGTAAATACCCAGTAGTGCAATTGCAGGGCCATAGGGTAGCTCTATTTTTAATTTCTTAAGGGATCTCCACACTGTTTTCCAAAGTGGCTGCACCAACTTACATTCCCACCAACAGTGTAAGAGGGTTCCCCTTTCTCCATACCTTCTCCAACATTTGTATTTCCCTGCCTTGTCAATTTTGCCATTCTAACTGGTGTAAGGTGGTATCTCACTGTGGTTTTAATTTGAATCTCCCTGATGGCTGGTGATGATGAACATTTTTCATGTGTCTGTCAGCCATTTGTATATCTTCATTGGTGAAGCATCTGTTCATGCCTTCTGCCCACTTTTTGACTTGATTATTTGATTTTTGGGTTTTGTGTTTGAGAAGTTCTTTATAGATCTTGGATATCAGCCCTTTGTAGTATCATTTGAGAATATAGTCTCCCATTCCATGGGTTATCTCTTTGTTTTTCTGACTGTTTCCTTTGCTGTGCAGAAGCTTTTAATCTTGAAGAAGTCCCAAAAGTTCATTTTCGCCTTTGTTTCCTTTGCTTTTGGAGACGTGTCTTGAAAGAAGTTGCTGTGGCCAATGCCGAAGAGGTTACTGCCTATGTTCTCCTCTAGGATTTTGATGGATTGTTCTTTCACATGGAGGTCTTTAATCCATTTTGAGTTTATCTTTGTGTAGGGTATAAGAGTTTCATTCTTCTGTGCATAGCTGTCCAATTTTCACAGCACAATTTTTTGAATAGACTATTTTTTTCCCACTGGATATTTTTTCCTGCTTTGTCAAAGATTATTTGACCATAGAGTTGAGGGTCCATATCTGGGCTCTCTATTCTGTTCCACTGGTCTATGTGTCTGTTTTTGTGCCAGTACCATGCTGTCTTGGTGATCACAGCTTTGTAATAAAGCTTGAAATCAGGGAATGTGATGACCCCAGATTTGTTTCTCTTTCTCTACATTTCCTTAGTGATTTGGGGTCTTTTCTGATTCCATACAAATCTTAGGATTGTTTGTTCCAGCACTTTGAAAAATGCCACTGGTATTTTGATTGGGATGGCATTGAAAGTATAGATTGCTCTGGGCTGCATAGACATTTTAACAAAGTTTATTCTTCCAGCCCTTGAGCATGAAATGTTTTTCCATCTTTTTGTGTCTTCAATTTCTTTCATGAGTGTTCTGTAGTCCCTCAAGTATAGATCTTTTATCTCTTTAGGTTTATTCCTAGGTATCTTATAGTTGTTGGTGCTATTGTAAATGGAATTGATTTTCTAATTTGCCTTTTCTACAGTTTCATTATAAGTGTACAAGAAAGCAACTGATTTCTGTGCATTGATTTTGTATCCACCACATTACTGAATTGCTGTATGAGTTCTAGTAATTTGGGGGTGGAGTCTTTTGGGTTTTCCACATAAAGTATCATGTGATCTGTGAAGAGAGTGAGTTTGACTTCTTGTTTGCCAATTTGAATACCTTTTATGTCTTTTTGTTGTCTGATTGCTGTTGCTAGGACTTCTAGTACTATGTTGAACAACATTGGTGAGAGTGGACATCCTTCTTGTGTTCCTGATTTCACTGGGAAGGCTCTCAGCTTTTCCCAGTGGAGAATGATATTCACTGTGGGTTTTTCATTGATGGATTTTATGAAGTTGAGGGATGTTCCCTCTATCTCTATACTTTGAAGAGTTCTAATCAGGAACAGATGCTGAATTTTATCAAATGCTTTTTCTACAAGTCCTCAATTGAGAGGACCTTGTGGTTCTTCTCTCTTCTCTTATTGATTTGTTCTATCACTTTTGTTCTATCCCATTGATTGATTTGTGAATGTTGAACCACCCTTGCATCCCAGGGATAAATCCCACCTGGTCATGGTGGAAAATCTTCTTAAGGTACTGGTTGGATCCTATTAGCTAGGATCTTGAGAACCTTGACATCCATATTCATCAGAGATACTAGTCTGAAATTCTCCTTTTTGATGGAGTCTTTGCCTGGTTTGGGGGTCAAGGTAATGTTGGTTTCATAGGAAGGGTCTAGAAATTTTCTTTCTGTTTCTATTTTTTGAAACAGCTTCAGGAAAATGGGTATTATTTCTTCTTCGAATGTTTGATAGAATTCTCCAGGGAATCTATCACATCCTGCACTCTTATTTTTTGGGAGGTTTTTGATCACTGCTTCAATTTTATTACTAGAGATATTTGTTTATTCACGTTGTCACTTTTCTTCCTGTTTCAGGCTTGGAAGTTCATAGGTTTCCAGGAATACATCCATTTCTTCTAGGTCGCTTAATTTATTTGGCGTATACCTGTTGATAATAATTCCTGATTATTGTTTCTATTTCCTTGGTGTTAGTTGTAATCTCTCCTCTTTCATTCACAATTTTATTAATTTGTGTCCTTTCTCTTTTCTTTTGGATTATTTTGATTCATGGTTTATCAGTCTTATTAATTCAAAGAACCAGCTGCTAGTTTTGTTGATGTGTTCTACTGTATCTCTAGTTTCTAACTCATTGATCTCTGCTCTAATCTTAATCATTTCCCTTCTTGTGCATGGGGTTGGCTTAAATTGTTGTTGATCCTTCTGTTCTTTAATGTGTAAATAGAGCTTGTTTATTCAGGATTTTTCAATTTTTTGAGTAAGGCTTGTATGGTTATATATTTGCCCCTTAGGACTGCTTTTGCCAATAGGTTTTGGTCCGATGTGTCTTCATTCTCATTGGTTTCCATGAATTGTTTAAGTTCGTCTTTGATTTCCTGCTTGATCCAAACATTTCTTGAGCAGGATGGTCTTTAGCTTCCAAGTATTTGAATTCCTTCCAAAGTTTTTCTTGTGACTGAGTTCCAGTTTCAGAGCACTGTGGTCTGAAAATATGCAGGGAATAATCTCAATCTTTTGATATCAGTTGAGACCCGATTTGTGACCCTGTATGTGTTCTATTCTTGAGAAAGTTTCATGTGGGCTTGAGAAGAATGAATATTCTGTTGTTTTAGGGTGGAATGTTCTGTATATTTCTATGAGGTCCATCTGGTCCAATGTGTCATTCAAAGCTCTTGTTTCTTTGTTGATTTTCTGCTTATATGATCTGTTTATTGCTAAGAGTTGCCTGTTAGCATCCCCTACAATTAACATACTCTTTTCAATATGACTCTTTATTTTGATTAACAGTTGGAATATGTAGTTGGCTGCTTTCATGTTGGGGGCATAAATATTTATAATTTTTACAATTGTTAGAGCTTCTTGGCGTATAGACCCTTTAAGAATGATGTAGTGTTCTTCTGTATCTCTGACTACATTCTTTAGCTTAAAATATAAGTTATATGATATGAGAATTGCTACCCTAGCTTTCTTTCAGGCCCATTGGCATGAAGGATGGTTCTCCATCCCTTCACTTTCAATCTGGATGTATCTTTAGGTTCAAAATGTATCTCTTGTAAACAGATTATGGATGAGTCCTGTCTTTTTATCCAGTCTGCAACCCTGTGTCATTTTATGGAGTATTTATGCCATTAAGATTGAGAGTGATTATTGAAAGATAATTCTTTTTTTTTAATATTTTATTTATTTATTTTACAGAGAGAGATCACAAGCAGGCAGAGAGGCAGGCAGAGAGAGAGGAGGAAGCAGGCTCCCTACTAAGCAGAGAGCCCAATGCGGGGCTCGATCCCAGGACTCTGAGATCATGACCTGAGCTGAAGGCAGAGGCTTTAACCCACTGAGCCACCCAGGTGCCCCGAAAGATAATTCTTATTGCCATCATTTTGCCTGTGAAGTCCTTGTTTCTATAGAGTGTCTCTGTAAATTTCTGTTCTGTATCTCTCTTGGGGGTCTTTCTTCTTTTATAGAACCCCCCTTACTATTTCTTGTAGTGCTGGCTTGGTGGTCACATAATGTTTTAGACTTTTCTGGTCTTGGAATCTCTTTATCTCTCCACCCATTCTGAACATCAGCCTTGCCTGATAAAGTATTCTTGGCTGCATGTTCTTCTCATTTAATGCCCTGAATATGTCTTGCTAGCCCTTTCTGGCTTGCCAGGTTTCTGTGGACATGTCTGACATTATACTGATGGTCCTTCCTCTGTACCTAAGGAATCTCTGCCCCCAGGTGCCCTTAAGACATCTTCTCTAAATTTACAATTCATGAATTTCTCAGTTACTTATCTGGAGGTCTTTCTACCCTCATTGATCTTGGGGGGTATCCTCTCTGCCTAGAGGACATGAACACCTGTCCCATTCCCTAGATTAGGGATACTCTTATTTAGGGTTTGTTCAACTGTATCTTCTAGTCCTCTTTCTCTCTCTCCACCCCTTCAGGGATCCCAATAATTCTGACATTGGAATGTTTCATGGTGTCATTTATTTCCTTAATTCTGTTTTCATGGATCCTAAGCTATTTCTTCCAGGCCTCCTTCTTTTCTATCAGTTTGTCTTTTAGATCACTAATTTGATTTTCTGCCTTATTTGCCCTAGCTGTTAGATTATTTAGATTAGAATGGATCTCATTGATAACATTTTTAAGTTCTGCTAGATCAGCTCTCATTTCCATCCTTAGAGATTCTATGTTGCCACTCATGGTCTTCTCCAACCTAGCCATTGTCTGGATAACTGTTACCCTGAATTTTATTCCTGACATATTGTTTATGTCCATATCCAACAGTTCTGTGGCAAAGGTCACAGTCTCTGAATTTTTACTCTGTTGGGTGTTCCTCCTTCTAGTCATTTTGGTGAGAGGTGGTTGAGGGGATGCGTAGCTGAATATATCAACCACAATCCAAGCAAGATGCACCCTGGAAAGTATCCGAGCAATCAGAAGTCACCACCAAAAAGAAAGAAAAAAGAAAAAAAGAGAGAGAAAAAGAGAGGAAAAAAAAAGAGAAAAAACCCAGCCAAAATGAGCCCCAAAAGTAAGATTTACAAAGTACAAAAACAGAATGAACAAACAAAAAGACTGACAAAAGAAAAAGAAAAAAAGAAAACCCCAGACAAATGAATCCCAAGAATAAGATTTTTAAAGTATAAAAACAAAACAAACACACAGAAACACTGACAAAAGAATAAGATGCAAAAGCAGTTATAAACCCTCTTTGTGGGTACGGAAGATTGTTTCAGTTCTTCCCAGGTGTATCTTGTTATCTTTTGTAAAGGACTCAACTTTCCAGAGATACAGGGAAATTAAAACTAATGTGTGTGTGTATATGTATGTATATATATATATGTATATATGTATACATATATATATATATGAGTAGTACTGAATAGGGGAAAAGGACACCTTGAAGCTTATATCTATATCTATATCTATATCTATATCTATATACACATATATATATATATATTATATTATATATGTGTATATATATATATATATATATATTTTTTTTTTTTTTAAAGAAAAAGAAACAAAGTGGTGATGCAACATGGGGGCTTAAGTGGGTAGAAGAAGAACCAATGAAACAAGATGGAATTGGGAGGGAGACAAACCATAAGTGACTCTTAATCTCACAAAACAAACTAAGGGTTGCTGGGGGGAGGGGGGTTAGGAGAAGGGGGTGGGATTATGGACATTGGGGAGGGTATGTGCTTTGGTGAGTGCTGTGAAGTGTGTAAACCTGGTGATTCACAGACCTGTACCCCTGGGGATAAAAATATATGTTTATAAAAAATTAAAAATTTTTTAAAAAGTGTATGTTTAAAAAAAGTCCAAGTTAAAAAGTTACTATGGAATATGTTGTATTAAACCTCTAGTTGAAATTGTAAGTAGGTAAAAAAAAACACAAAAATCATGAGAATGAACTTAAAAAAGACTGGAAATGGATGAAAGACCTCAATGTGAGACAGGAATCCAAAATCCTTGAGGAGTACACAGGTAGCAACCTCTTTGACCTCGGCCACAGCAACTTCGTCCTAAAAACATCACAAAGGCAAGGGAATCAAGGGCAAAATGAACTATTGGGACATCATCAAGATCAAAAACTTTTGCACAGCAAAGGAAACAGTCAATTAAAAAAACAAAAGACAACTGACAGAATGGGAGAAGATATTCACAAATGACATACCTGATAAAGGGCTAGTATCCAAAATCTATAAAGAACTTATCAAGCTCAACACCCAAAGAACAAATAATCCAATCAGGAAATGGGCAGAGGACATGAACAGACATTTCTGCAAAGAAAACATCCAAATGGCCAACAGACACATGAAAAAGTGCTCCACATCATTCGGCATCAGGGAACTACAAATCAAAACCACAGTGAGATACCACCTCACACCACCCAGAATGGCTAAAATTAATCAGACAGGAAACGACAGGTGTTGGCAAGGATGCAGAGAAGGGGGAGCCCTCTTACACTGTTGGTGGGAGGATATGTGCTATGGTGAATTCAGACTGTATCCCTGAAACAACTAATACATTGTATGTTAATTAAAAATATGTATCTAGGGACGCCTGGGTGGCTCAGTTGGTTAAGCAGCTGCCTTCGGCTCAGGTCATGATCCCAGCGTCCTGGGATCAAGTCCCACATCGGGCTCCTTGCTCTGCAGGGAGCCTGCTTCTTCCTTTGACTCTGCCTTCCACTCTGTCTGCCTGTGCTCGCTCTTGCTTGCTCTCTCTCTGACAAATAAATAAATAAAATCTTTAAAAAAATAAATAAATAAAATAAAAAAATAAAAATATGTATCTACAGCACAAAGATAAAATGGCAAAAAAAAATGCAAATTTGGTGGCCCAACACAGGTCCATTAAACCCAAAACTGTGAGTATAGGACCTAGAAGTCTGTATTTTACTAAGTGCCTTGGGCATTTCCATGCACAGTGAATTTTGAGAATCATAGAGTAAAATTTAATAAAATTTTCAATCTTCACTTAGAAGAAAAAAATACAATGACTATTGCACAAACAGTTCAAAAAAAGAAGAGGGGACACTCAGAAGCTGGTTTTATGTAGCTAGTATTACCCGGATACTAAAACCAAAGAAAACAACAACTAAAATAATGGAAACCCACAGACCAATAAGAAAATAGATGCAAAATTCCTTAGCAAAAATTGGCAAAGTAAATCCAGCACTAGATAAAAAGGACAATACACCATGACAAATTGGATTTAACACAGAATATAAGAATACAACGTTTCTTTAACATTTGAAAAATACTCAATATAACTCACCACATCAAGAAATTAAAGAAGAAAAGTACTATGATTGTTTCAGTAGATGCAGAAAAGGCATTTCACATACTCATGACAAAAAAAAACTTTCACCAGCATAATTACAGAAGAAAACATCTGCAACCTTATAAAAGACATCTACAAAAAACTCACAATTAATCATATACCTAATAGTGAAATAGTGAATGCCTTTTCCCTAAGATTGGAATAAGACAAGTACCTTCACTCTAATCACTTCTATTGAACCTTATACCAGATGTAGCTTGTATAATAAGATAAAATTTAAAAAATCATTAAAATAGAAAAAGGGAAAATTGTCTATATTTTCAAATGACATGATTGTGTGCATAAAACACTCCTAAGGTCCTAAAGTATCTATAAGAAAACTACTAGAGTGAATAAGTTATTTTAATTATTTTGTGATACAAAGTCAATATGCAAAAATGAACAGCATTTCTATATGGTAGCAATGAAAGACTAAGAAAAATATTTTAAACATCTCCACTTAAAATAGCATCAAAAAACATTAAAATGTTAGGGATAAATTTAAAGAAAGATATGTAAACCATCTCTTCTAAAAAGTATAAAACATTGCTGAAAAAAATTAAAGGACACTTAAACGAATTGACAGTTTCCCTGTCAATTCCCCTTACCATCACCATGTCGGTGTAGCCTCAGTGCAATTCCAATAAAAACCCCAGAAGGCTTTTTATATATAGACTGATAAGCTGATTAACATGTATATGAAAATCCAAGGACATTAGAATTGTCAAAACAATCTTTAAGACGAAGAACAAAACTGGAGAACTCATACTACTCAGTTTCAAAACATTCTTTGCCACCAACAGGGCAAGAGTTCCTTTTTCTCCACATTCTCACCAACACACACTGTTTCTTGTGTTTTTTATTTTAGCCGCTCTGACAAGTGTGAGGTGGTATCTCATTGTGGTTTTGATCTGCATATCCCTGATGATGAGTAATGTTAGCAGTTTTTCATGTGTCTGTTGACCATCTGGATTCTTCTTTGGAGAAATGTCTGTTCATTTCTCCTCCCCATTTTTTTTTAAATTTATAATTTTTTATTTTTTATAAACATATATTTTTATCCCCAGGGATACAGGTCTGTGAATCACCAGGTTTACACACTTCACAGCACTCACCAAAGCACATACCCTCCCCAATGTCCATAATCCCACCCCCTTCTCCCAAACCCCCTCCCCCCAGCAACCCTCAGTTTGTTTTGTGAGATTAAGAGTCACTTATGGTTTGTCTCCCTCCCAATCCCATCTTCTTTCATTTATTCTTCTCGTACCCACTTAAGCCCCCATGTTGCAGCACCACTTCCTCATATCAGGGAGATCATATGATAGTTGTCTTTCTCCACTTGACTTATTTTGCTAAGCATGATATGCTCTAGTTCCATCCATGTTGTCGCAAATGGCAAGATTTCATTTCTTTTGATGGCTGCATAGTATTCCATTGTGTATATATACCACATCTTCTTGATCCATTCATCTGTTGATGGACATCTAGGTGGCCAACAGACACATGAAAAAGTGCTCCATATCACTCGGCATCAGGGAAATACAAATCAAAACCACAATGCGATATCACCTCACAGCAGTCAGAATGGCTAAAATAAACAAGTCAGGAAATGACAGATGCTGGCGAGGATGCAGAGAAAGGGGAACCCTCCTACACTGTTGGTGGGAATGCAAGCTGGTGCAACCTCTCTGGAAAACAGCATGGAGGTTCCTCAAAATGCTGAAAATAGAACTGCCCTATGACCCAGCAATTGCACTATTGGGTATTTACCCTAAAGATACAAATGTAGTGATCCAAAGGGGCACGTGCACCCGAATGTTTATAGCAGCAATGTCCACAATAGCCAAACTATGGAAAGAACCTAGATGTCCATCAACGGATGAATGGATCAAGAAGATGTCGTATATCTCCTCCCCATTTTTTAATAGGATTATTATTTGAGGGGGATATTGGGCTGTGCATATTCTTTTTTTTTTTTTTTAAGATTTTATTTATTTATTTGACAGAGAGAAATCACAAGTAGATGGAGAGGCAGGCAGAGAGAGAGAGGGAAGCAGGCTCCCTGCCGAGCAGAGAGCCCGATGCGGGACTCGATCCCAGAACCCCGAGATCATGACCTGAGCCAAAGGCAGCGGCTTAACCCACTGAGCCACCCAGGCGCCCCTGGGCTGTGCATATTCTTTATGTATTTTGGATACTAACCCTTTATCAAATATGTCCTTTGCAAATATCTTCTCCATTTTAGCAGGTTGCCTTTCAAGTTTTTTGACTGTTTCCTTTGCTGTGCAGAAGTTTTTTTTTATTTTTATGTAGTCTCAATAGAATATTTTTGTTCTTATTTCCTTTGCCCCATGAGACATGCTAGCAACATTACTGCCTGTGCTCTGTTCTAGGATTTTTATGGTCTCAGTTCTTGCATTTAGGAAATAGGCATTTCTGCTGAGGACTTAGTGTTGTATGAAATTGTTGAATCACTATATTGTACACCTGAAACTAATATAACACTGTATGCTAACTATACTGGAATTAAAACAAAATAGTAATTTAAAAGAATATATATATTTCAATTTCTTAATGTATCTGTAGATAAACAATTTACTACTAAAATGAAATGGATGATCATAAATTCTATTACAATTTGTTTTACTAAGTGTAGCCCCTGAGAAATAGCTTTCATGGTATGGGAATGGAACTTTTATTACACTATGTCTGTATATTTATTTATACTTATTATTTATGTCAAAAATCATATATGTTCTATTATCAAAAATTATTTTAATTAGATACCAGCTAATATTCTTATTATATCTTCCCTCTATTTTGTTGAAAACAAAGAAAAGGAAATTTTATTTGCACATGCAGCTGTTACCCAGAAGCAACCAATTACCCAATATCACATTAATATTTCAAATTGTCCCATTGATTGAAGCCATAGAAATTTTTTACCCCTCAGAAAACTGAATCATAATATCCTAAATAGGATATCTAGACTGGAATGTGAAAAAAGACAACTGCATAAAGGAAGATAGAAAAGGTGCTTTGTCAGGCAGATCAGTTTCGAAAACAAGTATATAACAAAGTCAAAGATCTGGATATCTATTCCTTTTATTTTTTTCAGACATTTTTCCCCCAAGAAAGTATTTACATACCATCCAGGGTTTATGTATTCTAGCTTGAAGAGTATGATAAAAGGTGATAAGGCTTAGACTCCAGATCAAACTTGAAATAGTAATAACAAAATCTTGCATTTGCATAGGAAATTTTAGTTTATAAAACATGTTTATATTCATTATTTCAATTTATTCTTTCAGCAATCATGTGAGACAAGTAAGACAAAAATGCAGAACAAAAAGCCCTTATGATATGGCTTTAGATATTCTCTTAAAAATGTCTTATCAGGGGTACCTGGGTGGCTCATATGGTTAATGCCTGCCTTCGGCTCAGGTCATGATCCTGAGGTCCTGGGATTGAGACAGGTGTCAGGCTTCCTGTTCAGTGGGGAGTCTGCTTCTCCATCTGACCCTGCCCCTTCCCCAGCTCATGCTTGCTCTTTCTATATTTGTCTCAAATAGATAGATAAAATCTTTTAAAAAAATTTTTTTTATGTTTGGCAACAGTGCTTAAAAGATTTGTCCCTTTATTCTGTCTCCTCTATATTTAGATACTGCTATCCAATGACCTTCACATAAACAGACTTTGGAAGAAATATGTGTAGTGACATTTTTTTAAGATTTTATTTATTTATTTCACAGATAGAGATCACAAGTAGGCAGAGAGGCAGGCAGAGAGAGAGGAGGAAGCAGGCCATCACTGAGCAGAGAGCCGAATGCGGGGCTCGAACCCAGAACCCTGAGATCATGACCTGAGCTGAAGGCAGAGGCTTAACCCACTGAGCCACCCAGGTGCCCCTGTATAATACTTCCACATTGCAGTTCTATTTAGGCCTAAACTACATACATATATAAAAACATTCATCCACTGTGCTTCTGGGTGGCTCAGTCAGTTAAACATCTGCTTGCACCTAAGGTCATGATCTCAGGGTCCTGGGATCAAGCCCCATATCAACCTCTCTGTTCAGCTTGGAGTCTGCTTCTCCCTGTCACTCTCCCTGTGTGTGCTTTCTCAAATAAATAAAATATTTTTAAAAAGATATCCATCCACAAGTAAAGCTAACATAATAGAAATATAGATCTCAAGATTAATTTCATAAGGTACACTTACCTCAGAATTTTCCTACTCTAGGCAGCTTTCCTCACTTCTTACTATAAGTATTAAGCTATGTCTGAAAGTAAAAAGTTATCCAATATGTAAATTTGAGGATGAATATCAGTCTACATGGTAAACCTAATTTTTTTCAATAAAGTTCCCTGCCTATCATGTATGTTTATTATTACCTGTATCATGATATTCTTAACAAAGCCTTAATTTGAATATGTCATCATCTACAGTACTTCCACAAGGAGGGAGTTGTGATAAGAATATGATGGATATCTACACTTACAATTTTAAGTCCCCGAAGAAAAATGAAATGATTCAGTAATCATTTCCTTCAATCTACTCTGTACTGAGAAATACTAGTTAGAAATGGTAAGTGTTAGGAGCATTGATAGCATTATATAAAAGCACATGTTAAAGTATAATCTATGAAATAAACGTGCACTAGACTGGCATTGATTTAATTTTTATGATTTTGTGTAAGACTATATGGCCTAGATCATCACATGCAATTTAACTCTTCAGCACCATGGCCAGCATCTACTTTGCCTATGAGCTTTTGCACAAGCTAGCAATGAATATCATAAGGTATCATTTATTTTCGGAGGTTAATGCATCCTTAGATCAACCAATCAGCTATCCATTTAATTCCTCAATTTCCTCTACTGTCATTGAGACTCTGGCTTGGATGATCAGCAGCATTCTATGGTTATAGTAATATATAAAATTCATTTTGTTAATGCAATTAGCATAAACAAAAAAAACAAGACTAATGCAGCTCTATAACTCAAAAAGAAATACTTATTCTACATATATAACCTGATTTTACTGTCCATCATATGCTGGTTCACTAATTTACTAACTTTATTACCACAAGCCTCCACTGAGGCAAACTACTGTAGATTTCTAGGAACTGAAATGGGCTAAGAAGAAAAAAAACAAGTGAAGAGACAATCTTTTATCTCAAAGAATTCATGCCCAATGGGTAATATAGGCAAGGATACAGCAAGCTATAACATTGTAATAACTCCTATAATCTACATAAAATTGCTGGGAGAGAATTAGTAATTCACTTTATTTTGAGAATCAATAACTATTTTCCCAGGAGAAGTGGCACTGAAAGATGAGTCTGAATTTTGAAAAGAGATAAGCAAGAGAAGAGAAATCCAGAATTAGCAAACCACCGAGCTAAGCTGTAGAATAGTGAAAATATACAGTGGTTGGTGTTTTAGAAACAGTCTTATAAGACTTGAAAAGAGAATATATGGTGGGTAGACTGAGAATGTAATGAGAAGCCAGATTGGAAAAGTCTTCAAATAGCATGCTAATGTGCACAAATCCAATAACTACGCTGGGAGTTTAGTTTACAGAGCTGGGGCAGAAATCTGTGTGGTGATTAACCAGTATCTTAAAGAGTAAACATTGAACAGATCAAGAAACCAAAAAGTCAAATTCCTGTTAGACACACCAGGAAAATTTTAGTTAGCTCAATTTGAAGGAACTTTCGATTATTTTTAGCCAGAATTTCTCCAAATTGTATTTAGTCATATGGGAAGTTTGGTCATGTGGGAAGAACTCACAGTGAATTGATTTGTGAAGCTCCAAAGTTCCTTAAAGGTAGCAACAAAAATCAACTAGAGGTAGTGGCTTTCTTAACATAATTTAATGAGAACTAGAAAGTCTCATGCCCACCAGATAGATTTCTCCTATTCAGGTGTCTTGGTTCCTAAAATGACAAAATTCATTCTTTTGTTATATTCCTCATGAACAACCTAGTGTTAACTGCTGTAAGACACATTCTCTCAATTCTTTCAATGAACAAAGCCTGCTGGAAAAGACAGTGAAGACAACGAAGTCCAATGAAGTCAATGGACTATACACTGAAAGTTAGTAAAGGAGATTACAGCAGAAGAATACCAGAGACAAACATCATATTCTGCCTAGTGTCAGCCCTGAAAATATACTTGTTATATAAAATATATTAAGCAGCAAATTTCAATAAAGTTAATAAACATTTACTGAGTACCTACTGTGTGTCAGGAACACTGGAATTAATCAGTAAAGCATGAATCCTTTCTTTGAAGAGTTTACACTCAATTGGGAAAAATAGATGGTAAAAAGATAATTTCAATTTAATATGGAATGTGCTCAGATAAAGACAAAAACAGGTTTCTGTGGATACTTACTTTAACCCTGTCAGGAGGCATGGGCAATTGTTCATGGGAGAAGCAATAGTAAAACTGGTTCTTTTTTTTTTTTTTTAACATATAATTATTTGCCCCAGGGGTACAGGTCTGTGAATCATCAGGCTTATACAATTCACAATACTCACCATAGCACATACCCTCCCCAATGTCCATCACCCAGCCACCTATCCTTCCTCCCCCACCCCTCAGCAACCCTCAGTTTGTTTCATGAGATTAAGAGTCTCCTATGGTTTTTCTCCCTCCCCACTCCCATCTTGTTTCATTTTTCCCCCCTTCTCCGCATGAACCTCTGCACTGTTTGTCAGGCTCCTCATATCAGAGAGATCATATGATAATGGTCTTCCTCTGATTGACTACTTTTGCTTAGCATAAAACCCTCTAGTTCCATCCACATCGTTGTAAATGGCAAGATTTCATTTCTTTTGATGGCTGCATAGTATCTCATTATATATATATATATATATATCACATCTTCTTTATCCATTTATCTGTTGATGGACATCTAGGTTCTTTCCTTAGTTTGCCTATTGTGGACATTGCTTCTATAAACATTTGGGTGCACGTGCCCCTTCAGATCACTACATTTGTATCTTTAGGGTAAATACCCAGAAGTACAATTGCTGGGTCATAGGGTAGCTCTATTTTCAACTTTTTCAGGAACCTCCATGCTGTTTTCCAGAGTGGCTGCACCAGCTTGCATTTCCACCAACAGTGCAGGAGGGTTCCCCCTTTCTCTGCATCCTCGCCAACACCTGTCGTTTCCTGACTGGTTAATTTTAGCCATTCTGACTGGTGTGAGGTGGTATCTTGCTGTGATTTTGATTTGTATTTCCCTGATGCCGAGTAATGTTGAACACCTTTTCATGTGTCTGTTGGCCATTTGGATGTCTTCTTTGCAGAAATGTCTGTTCATGTCTTCTGCCCATTTCTTTTTTTTTATTTATTTATTTTCAGCATAACAGTATCATTATTTTTTCACCACACCCAGTGCTCCATGCCCATTTCTTGATTGGATTCTTTGTTCTTTGGGCAATGAGTTTGATAAGTTCTTTATTGATATTTTTTATAATAGCCCTTTATCTGGTATGTCATTTGCAAATATCTTCTCCCATTCTGTTGGTTGTCTTTTGGTTTTCTTGACTGTTTCTTTTGCTATGCAGAAGCTTTTGATGTAAAACTGTTTCTTAAAGAGTGGTTCTTTAAAAGAATGAGAATGGGAAGAATATTCTAAACAGAGAAAACAGTATAAGCAAATTCAGACCTGTAAAAAAAAATCCTTCATATAGAGAACAATACACAGGATGTATGTTTTTTTGTTTTTGTTTTCAATTTTCTGTATTATAAATTCCTAGATAGGTAGTTTGAATACAGGAGATCCTGAAATAGAAAACCTCAGATTACTCTTTTTTTTGCCAATAATACATGTTTTGTTATGATGATCCTTACATTTGGAGTTGCAAATTTGTTGGTCAACACTTCTACTGACTCAAACTAAACACTACACTTATTGCAAGTTTTGCATTTAATGGATAAATGATCTCTAAAAATGGGGAGGAGAAAAATCAAACAAAAAGGAGTCAATTGCATTGATTCTCATTGAGGAGAATAAAAAATTGAATTCAGTTTTTTTTTTTTTTTTTTTTTTTTTTTTTTTTTTTTTTAATAACTTATTTTAGTATACGTTTACTGAACACTCTGATATGTTAGGCACCAATCTCAGAGCTAGAAAAACAATGAAAATAAATTAGTATGATGGCTTGAAAAACATATAGTCTATCCAAGGAGGCAGTCACAGGTTCTTGGGACAAGGCACAAAATCAAATTAAAAAATCAGTTAATTTTGAGAAATTGAAGGATTAGGAAACTTTTTATAGTGATGACATTAAAATAGAGTCTAAAGTGAGTTCATCAGTTGAACAAATACAGGAGGAAGAGGAAATTCATGGAAGTTTAAAGTGTTATTTTTATTTGGGCATTTCCCAAGTAATGTGGGATAGCTAGAGATCACTCACACAGGGTTATATATGATATGCTGAGTTTAGTTCTTCTGTAGGCAATGGAAACTCATCAGTAGTTCCTAAAGAAGGAAGTAATAAGTCTGTGTTTAGAAAGAAAGGTTTATCTGCAAATACATTAGTTAGAGGTGAGAGAACAATTTAAAAGGCAGTTCTATTTGCTGAAGTTGGTTGCATTTCACTATTACACAATGATTCTTTTGCCTTCAGGACTTTGCATTTTCTATTCCCTTTGTACTGTCTGTGCTTGCATCACCTCTAGGGTGAGTTCAGCCTAACACTTTCCTCGGTGGTGAAAATTCATTGCACACTAGACTATAAAACCAACGAGGGCGGGAGCTGGGCCAACCTCATTCACCCTCTATTCCTATAGCCTGACACATAAAAATTCTCCATAAATGCTTGTTGAGTGTATGAATGAAATCAGAAGTCTAGAGAGAGAATCATCATGATTTGGTGATCAATTACCTGTATTACCTGTGAGAGATATGAAAATAGAAGGAATCAAAAGTGATTCTGTTAATTGAGAAAAATAATTCAGATGAGAGAATTCTTAAAGAAGAAAATGCATGTTTTGCTTGAGGCATGATGACAACTAGGAATAAAGCATAAAGAAGGTGAGAACGAAGAGAAACTTAGGGGTAAATTAAAGGAAGTGTGTGTAATAACAGATGGCAGCATCCAGGAAATGTTTTTTTCAAAGGATTCACAATTTAGGAACCAGGATGGATTGAATGATTAACCTGAAGTGTTCTAGGCTGGCCTGCACAACAATTTTACCTTGAACTGAATTTTTTTTTCAGTTCACCATGGTGAGAATTTTTAATGCTCACCATAAAGAATTTGTGTTTCTTTAGGAAAAGAGTCTGAGACACAAAGTCTAATGAATCTGGAAGGGACAGGGTGGAACTTACTAAAAAAGGAGTCCCAAACTCCAAATGGAACAAAACTAGTCTCTATAATCATGATGTGTAATTGTAAATGGCCTGTCCATATTCAGCTAGAATTCAGGGATTTTCATGATGGAATGTGAAGCTAGACTGACAATATGAACAAGATTTCCTCTGTAATAATCTTTAAATTCCTATTTTAAAGAGAAAGAGAATCTGACTATTTAATCCTATGTGTAATATCAATGGAAAGAACTATTTACAAAAATGTGAAGTCTTTCTAATAGACAATATCCAACACTAAAAGCCAGAAAAGTTAACTCCAAAATCTCAGATGACATAAATTTGCTTCTTATTCTGCTATCTAAATAAATACACAGAATAAAATTGTTTACTTAAAATTTAAATTTTGAACTCTTAACAATTTCAGCCTTTTGGTAGGCTTTGGAAAGAAATTCTGAGCAGTCTTATCCTGCTTTTCAAATATAAAGTAATTGTTCTTCTAGTCACTTGGTTGTGTCCCCATAGAATTCATATGTCGAAGCCCCAGCCTCCAATACATATTTAGAGATGGGGCCTCTAGGAAAGTGGTTAGGTTAAGTGAGGCCATGGATCATAGGCCCTGATCTGGTGAGATTGGTCTCCTTAGAAGAACAGATGCTGGAGGAACTTTCCAGAATGCTCGGTGTGTCAGCAACGTCCTCTTGCCCGCTTCCCCACACCAGCCTTGGCCTGGCTGTAGAGAATGGTGAAAGAAATGACTTACTATGATGTTTTGGTGATCAAACTCAATGCCACACAGGAAGAACTGAAAAAGGCCTACAGGAAACCAGCCTTGAAGCACCATCCTGATAAGAATCCAAATGAAGGAGAGAAGTTTAAACAGATTTTCCAAGCTTATGAAGTGCTCTCTGATGCAAAGAAAAAGGAATCATATGACAAAGGAGGAGAACAGGCAATTAAAGAAAGTAGATCTGGTGGTCGTTTTGGCTCCCCCATGGACATCTTTGATATGTTTTTTGGAGGAGAAACATCAGCTCTCAGTCACCTTAGAAGATTTATATAATGGCACAACAAGAAAATTAGCTCTGTAAAAGAATGTGATATGCAATAATTGTGAAAGCCAAGGTGGTAAGAAAGTAACAGTTGAATGTTGTCCCAATTGCTGAGGTACTGGAATGTAAGTAAGACTTCATCAGATGGGACTTGGAATGGTTCAACAAATTCAGTTTCTGTTCATGGAGTGCCAGGGCCATGGGGAATGGATCAGTCCTAAAGATAGATGTAAAACTGCAGTGGAAGGAAGACAGTTCGATAGAAGAAGATTCTAGAAGTTCATATTGACAAAAGCATGAAAGATGAACAGGAGATAAAATTCCATGGTGAAGGAGACCAAGAACCAGGACTGGAACCAGGAGATATTATCATTATTTTGGGTCAGAAGGACCACACTGTTTTCACTCAGCAAGGAAAAGACTTCTTCATGTGTGCGGACATACAGCTAGTTGAAGCACTGTGTGGCTTTCAAAGGCCAATATCTGCTCTTGACAATGGAACCATTATCATCACCTCTCACACAGGTCAAATGATCAAGCATGGAAGTATCAAGTGTGTGCTAAGTGAAGGCATGCCAATTTATCTTAGACCATATAAGAAGAATTGCCTCATCATCAAATTTAAGGTAAACTTTCCTGAGAATGGCTCTCTCTCTCCTGATGAACTCTCTCTGCTGGAAAAAAAATCCTACCTGAGAGGAAGGAGCTAGAAGAGACTGATGAAATGGACCAGGTAGAACTGGTAGACTATGATCCAAATCAGGAAGGAAGGCACCATTACAATGGGGAAGCCTATGAGGGTGAGGAACATCATCCTGCGGTGATGTTCAGTGTCAGACCTCTTCATGGGGCCAGTGAATAACACTGCTGGCATTTTACATGCAGTAGTGAATGAGTGTAGGACTATAATCATAGCTCACCACTTGCTATTGTTTTTGTTTTAATATTCAACTATGGTAGTGTTTTAAAAATTAAATGAAGAATAAACTAAAAAAAAAAAAAACAAAACAGAACAACAACAACAAAAACCAGATGCCTAAGAAATCCCTTTCTTTCTCTCTTTTTCCACATGAATGGAAAGACAATCTGATGGTTCAGTGAAAAGTGGTTGTTTACAAGCCTGGAGGAGCCCTCATTAGGAACCAACCTTACCTGACTTTGACCTGGGATTTCTAGCCTCTAGAACTGTGAGATAAGAAATGGCTGTTTTTAAAGTCTTCCAGCCTGTGGTATTTTGTTATGGATGTCCAAGTAGCCTAACACAGCCTGTAAGTCATAGAATTAGCACATATGCTCAAGTCCTCTGTCCAGATTTCAAGCACATGAAATAGAAAAAGACAAAAAATGATAAAATGTTCAACGAAGTATAATCAAGCTGAAGGAAGAGGGTAATATTGGAGATTTCATAGAAGATTGAAGGACTGGGACAACTTTGACTGGGTAGTCAAAAGATGGTTGGGTAGGAATGGCAGAAAAAATATATAGAAAATAGTAGAAACGAGCCAGTACAACTGGGCAGAAGGCTCTTTATTTCACTGGAGAACTGGGATCTGAGTTTCGGATTAGTGCAGGAAGTAAGGTTAGTTGTGTTTAGAGATAATGGCAGAACCTAGGGCTGCTGCAGCAGGAGAAACACATCACAACTGGACTCAACTCCACCCCTGAGGCAGAAGTGGAGATTGGGTTATGCCTGGCAGGATGGAGCACATTCACTCCAAAAGCCAGGGGCAGGCTGATACCTAACTGCCCCCTAATTCAAGTAAATCCTCTGGGATAGGTGTTTTACAAGAGGGACCTCATGAAAAGAAGGGTAGTATCCTCAAAAAGCAGTAGCCACGGTCCAGAGTCAGAGAGCTCTTTAAAAATAGGGGGGAAGGGGGGCTAAGGAGAGGCCCAGAGTCCACAACAGGGATGGGTGCCAAAGGTTATGAAAATGTCCCCAGAATTTGTTTAGATCAGGTATGGCGAGGCCCACAGGTCAGATAACTACTATTGAAAATATAGTTTATTACCTACAGTTCTCCAGAGAAAGGGACACTCTATGACTTGCCAGGCCACATGAGGAAGCACTTGTGTCATTTAGGAGGCAGAAGGAGAAAAGGGAAAATTATGGACCAGAGCCCTTATTTGGGTTTTGAGGGAAGGAATGAGTGAGGCAGAGTAAGTACAATGGATAGTTTAGGATTGGTTAGTCTGAATCATTTCTGTGTGGACTCTGTGCTCTAGAGGTGGCCTATTTGTCTGGTACTGGGATGATTTAGGGTAAGGAGACTACTGTGTTGGTATGTGAAATTTGAAGAAGGGTAAGATTGGATGGATGGATTCTGATTGGTGGGTTTGCATAGCTGATGTGTGCTCTTAGGCAAGATGTTTGCTGTCTCTGTGGAACTAGATAAACTTGGGATGGGCAGCCCCTACCTGGGTCCCCAAGCTGCCCTAAATGTCAAACACAGAAAATAGAAAATATGATTCATATACAAAACACTATTTAAAATATAGGATGAAAAAGGAAACTGAAAGATAGTAGTCAAGAAGCAGCATGAACTTGATATCTGGATCTTGAGACATTTGATTTAGCCACTTGAAATCAGATATGTAGGTAGATGATAGATTAATCGATCGGTTGATAGACAGGGTTTTTTTTCCTTTGGTCTTCGAGAGGCCATAGCTTTACCAAGCTGAGTTTGGGGAGAGACAGTAAGTAGTTAAGTAAAATAGAAGTAGATTCCAATAACTGCACTTTTGGAAATTTATGAAGTCATCCAGGCCTAGGTATGTTATCTTGTATATGACGTTTACCAAATCATGCCCTTGTGGGGTGAAACAGTGCACCTCCAAATTTACAGTCATTATATTGAGCTATCAGCTTTCTTACCTTCCAGTCTCTGGCCCAGTAACTTTCAATTCTGAAGACAGATTTACAACAGACATGATTTTAAACCATATTCCATTAACAAGCTCTGTTTCAAATGACTTTCTTCATTTAAGTAATGCTGCTTTGTACTTGATTTGTTCAAAAGCTATTTAAAATTCCTTGACTCTTAAAGGTACTACTATGTCTTAGGCCACTCTCATTTTGGAAACATTTTTCTTTGCTGTTTGGGTCCCCAGAGCAAGCTAATTGTGCTTCTTTAAAGCAAAGTGACAATTTTTGATACAGGTTTATTTAGTTAAAAAAAAAAGACTTAGACAATCAAACATGAGCATTAACAAGAAACATATGTGAGGCTCCAAGTATTCTGAAAATGAATGCAAAGCAGCGTTCAATCAACATGAGGTCAGGTTTCCTGGCCTGTTTCTGCACATGCAAAATCGGAGAGCGTGAGAGGTTGAGCGTAGGTGTGTGACCATTCATGACTGGGAGTGATCTGGACATGTTGTGAAAGATCTGCTGCAGCTCCCAGCAGCCTCGAGAAGCAATCTTTTACATGTAGCAGGACACACTGCAGGATATTAACACTCTACCATTTCCAAGAGCCTCTGTTCACACCAGCTCCAGAGTAAACACCATGAAAGAAGGAGCCTCAAGCTGCTAAAAAGCACACAAAGCAACAAGGAAAAACAGTTCCAAATCTCATAAAAATGGAAAAGGTTTCAAGAACAACTGCCCGTTTGTTCAGAGAGTGCCCACAGAGCAGGAGGGTAAATAAAACTCAGTACCTGTTAGATTTATAGGCAAATAACCATTATCTACTATGTGTAGATGAGTGAATGATAATTTTATGCAAACCACAATAAGTAAATTCAAACAGTATGAACTAAGCCTGCACAGTAAGAGCAGGAAGTTCAAGGAAAGAAAAATAAGGAAAGAGTGTTTTCTGGGTGGTGTATCACCAACCTGGGAAATCCATTACAGAGCCAAAAACTGGAACAGGATTTTATAAAAACACTGGCTTAAAGCAGAGCCATTAGTCCCTTAAGACTTGTATTGTGACTTCATACCTTAAATAAAACTCGGCTCCCCACGATCTAATTACTGATTGGCTTTACATAGAGGATTATGGAGAATTAGTAAATTGAACTTTTTATATGGCAGAGTATATAGTATAAATTCCTTGGGAGCCTTCATAGTGCATTCAGTTTTGTTTTTTTTTTAACAAATCCGTGTCAAGTATCATCAATAGCCAAGCACCCTAACCAACAGAGCTTAGAATTTTACGGACTTGTGTCTGAGAGCTGCAGTTTTTTAACCAAAATAGTACTTTTATAACATTTTTCAAAAATGGAACATTCAACTTTGTCCAAGTTTAAACTCTCTTTGAGTACTGTAAATTTTAAATTTGAAGGTGAAATCAAGGTTTTTCAGATTCAGATTTCATTGACTCCTTATCATATGTGGATCATATGTGGTTTCCTGGGTGGTGGCAGAAGACAAGAAAAAAAGCTTTTAAGGGATTATATAAGATGCCTATAAATGGATTCATTGAAATAAAGGCTCTTTTGTTCTTCTTTTTCTTCTACTTCTTCTTCTTTTTTTATTTGACAGAAAGATAGAGAGCACAAGTAGGTAGAGCGGCAGGCAGCAGAGGGAGAAGGGCGAGCAGGCTCTCCACCAAGCAGGGAGCCCAATGCAGGGTTCCATTCCAGGACCCTGAAATCATGGCCTAAGCTGAAGGCAGTGACTTAACCTACTGAACCACCCAGGCGCCCCCACCACTTTACTTCTAACAAACCATATTTTAATGAGGCATGGGTCAAAGAATCTAACATTTGTAGATTCCATTTGAAAAGCATGTGAGCATAAAAACATAAAGGCAAATTTGTTAGAGCAAGCTGAGTGTCGGTTTTGATGACGCTAATTTTGTTTAGATTTTTCAAAAGCTCTAGTGGGGTAGAAGCGTAGCATATCAAATGAGCTTGCAGAGACTTTGGGATCAGAAATAACTGGGTTTAAATCGAGGCTATGCAGGGAACAAAGGAGAGAGAATTGGAGAAAGGGAGGCAGTGAAGAAGGGAGGAAAGAGCCCGCGTTGGGCGGCTTCTCAGCACCCAGCATTATCCAGGTGCTTCACAGACACATTTACCTTCTGCCCTAACTGCATGATCTTGGGCAAGTAGATTTATCTCCTGGGCCTCAGATTCCTTACCTATATAAAACTCACCTCTCATAAATTCTAGGAAGATAGTCACGGCAGCATAATTTTTTTGTTTGGGGAGAGTCTTTCCAAATCATATTTAAAATATAGCATCTAGACAGCAAAAACCAAAATCCAACAAAACTAGGAAGCTTGGAGCAACACAAGCCTCAGCACACAAGCAGGTAGAAGAGCCACTAGACTTGTGTGTCATTGACTTCTGTGTGGCGAAGAGCAGGGGGAAATAGCAAGCCAGTTGATGGTGTTCAGAATAAGAGAACCAGAAAACATCCAACAGAGAAATCTGAAAAGTACAAGTCAGTTTGAGAGGAGTGGCAGAAGTTGAGAAAGGCATCAATTACTCCAGGAACATGTGAGTAAGAAGCACATGCTGTAAGCCTGGAGGGACTCAGTAAGTGTCTACCTTCCACTCAGGTCGTGATCTCAGGGTCCTGGGATCCAGCCCAGCATTGGGCTCCCTGTTCAGCAAGGAGCCTGTTTCTCCCTCTCTCTCTCTCTGCCTCTCTCCTTGCTTTTTCTCTCTCTGTCTTTCTCTTTCTCTCAAGTAAATAAAATCTTAAAAAAGAAAAAAAGGTGACACAGTTTACTGTCTGGGAACTCTCAAACCTCACCCCACAGGGCACAGGGCTCCACACCGAGGAGAAATTATTGGGACTCGAAGGATTTGGCAAGAAAGCAACAAGAGAGGTAAAAGAAAGAAGATACAGGTAAATGTGGAGAAGTCAAACAGAACTCGGAAATCTCAGAAAGCAAAGTGCAATATTTTTTAACATTGATGCTAACTGCAGAAGAGCAAGTTCTGTGAAGTAAGAAACACTACTACTTTCTAAACATTCAGGAAAACTAATATCAAAGATAATAAATTAAAATAAGTGTATTGAGATTGTATCCGAAGCAATCACACTAGAAAGACATGAAAAAGAGAGAGATCAAAACAGCAAGTTATTATTTCAAAAGAACCCCAGGGATGCCTGGGTGGCTCAGTTGCTTGGACGACTGCCTTCGGCTCAGGTCATGATCCCGGAGTCCTGGGATCGAGTCCCACATCGGGCTCTCAGCTCCATGGGGAGTCTGCTTCTCCCTCTGACTTTCTCCTCGCTCATGCTCTCTCTCACTGTCTCTCTCTCAAATAAATAAATAAAATCTTTGAAAAAAAAAAAAAAAAAAAAAAAAAAAAAAAAAAAAAAAAAAAAGAACCCCAACTATATTAATGGCATAAAACATGAACTAACACAAGTCAAAATGAGAAAAGTCAGAAATAAGCTGATGAAATTAAAAAAGAGAATTAGAAGTTTAAACCCCTTTACAAATGTAATCTATTGTAGAACACGAGTAATAAATGTGAGAAGTAATGTATTAATAACAGAAAATCAAAAAAAGGAAAACATCAAATTACAAGGTGAAGAAAGAGATTCAAAAGAACTCAAGAAAAAATGACAAATTTTGAAGATAGGCAAAGAAGAGATGAGTCCCTGAAAATGAAAACCCAAGAAAGAGAACAAAACAAATCTCTAAAACTATAATTCAAGATAATGTTCCAGATATTTCTTTTTTTTCCAGATATTTCTTAAAAAGAATGTGAAACTACATATTGAACGAGCACACCATGTAACTGACTCTACCCTGCAGAGTATCCAACATAAACATGTTGGAGTAAAATAATTGAACTTTGCAGAAAAGAAAAAAAATCTTTGGCCTTTTAGGTAAAAAGACATGTGACTTCTAAAGGAAGGAAAATTAGATTAACACATTTTCACAACCCTTCATGCCAGAAGAAAATAGAGCAACATATTGAAAATATTGAAGGAAAGAAAATGTGAGCCAAGGATTGTAAATCCAGTAATACTGAACTTCTAGTAAAAAGCACATACAACTGTTATCAACAGGCAAAGACTCAAGGAATATTGTGCCCATGAGCACTTTCTAAGAAATATACTCGACAACCAGAGTGACTAGAGAGCCATTGAACAAACACGAGTAGCATCAAGCAGCGACGGTTACTGACATCAGGAAGACATGACCACAGGTCCATATCGTTGGCAAGATGATAAACAGTGCCGTGTTCCCTGAGTAAATAGTACAACACCATTTATCATCTTGCCAAAGATAGGAACTTAGAATATCTTTCCATAACAAAAAGTAAGACGGTGCTTAAAAATGATGGGAATCTTCTGCCCATTTTTTGATATGATTGTTTTGTGTGTATTGAGTTTGAGGAGTTCTTTATAGATCCTGGATATCAAGCTTTTGTCTGTACTGTCATTTGCAAATATCTTCTCCCATTCCGTGGGTTGCCTCTTTGTTTTCTTGACTGTTTCCTTGGCTGTGCAAAAGCTTTTGATTTTGATGAATTCCCAAAAGTTCATCTTCGCTTTTGTTTCCTTTGCCTTTGGAGACATATCTTGAAAGAAGTTGCTGTGGCTGATAGCGAAGAGATTACTGCCTATGTTCTCCTCTAGGATTTTGATGGATTCCTGTCTCACATTGAGGTCTTTTATCCATTTCGAGTTTATCTTTGTGTACGGTGTAAGAGAATGGTCGGGTTTCATTCTTCTATACATAGCTGCCCAGTTTTCCCGGCACCATTTATTGAAGAGACTGTCTTTTTTCCACTGTATATTTTTTCCTGTTTTGTCAAAGATTATTTGACCATAGAGTCGAGGGTCCATATCTGAGCTCTCTACTCTGTTCCACTGGTCTATGTGTCTGTTTTGAAAAAAAAAAAAAATGATGGGAATCCATTGGAAAAAATATGAGAACCAAGTTGAAGGATTTCTCACTAGCCAAATCTGGAACAACTCAAGCAACAAAAAATTGACAGTAATGGGCTGGGACGTATAGAATAAAAGTGACCCATGGAGGATTAATGAGTGCACGTGTGATGAGCACCAGGTGTTGTGGGCAAGTGTCAGATCACTACAGTGTACACCTGAAACTGATACTACACTGTACCTTACTTAAATGGACCTTAATAAAAATTTAAAAAAAAATTTTAAATCTTTAAAAATCCTTTTTTTCCAGTGTTCCCAGATTCATTGTTTATGCCCCACACCCAGTGCTCCATGCAATGCATGCCCTCCTTAATACCCACCACCAGGCTCACCCAACCCCCCACCCCTCTCCCCTCCAAAACTCTCAGTTTGTTTCTCAGAGTCTCTCATGCTTTGTCTCCCCCTCTGATTTCCCCCAATTCACTTTTCTTTTCCTTCTCCTAAGGTCCTCCGTGTTATTCCTTATGCTCCACAAGTAAATGAAACCATGTGATAATTGACTCTCTCTCCTTGACTTATTTGACTCAGCATAATCTCCACCAGTGCCATCCATGTTATACAAAAGTTGGGTATTTATCCTTTCTGATGAAGGCATAATCTTCTTTATCCATTTGTCTGTTAAATGGCATCTTGCCTCTTTCCACAATTTGGCGACCGTGGCCATTGTTGCTATGAACATTGGGGTACATATGGCCCTTCTTTTCACAACATCTGTACCTTTGGGGTAAATACCCAGTAGTGCAATTGCAGGGTAATAGGATAGATCTATTTTTAATTTCTTAAGGAATCTCCACACTGTTCTCCAAAGTGGCTGCACCAGCTTGCATTCCCACCAACAGTGTAAGAGGGTTCCCCTTTCTCCACATCCTCTCCAACACTTATGGTTTACTGTCTTGTTGATTTTGGCCATACTAACTGGCATAAGGTGATATCTCAATATGGCTTTGATTTCTGTTCATGTCTTCTGCCCATTTTTTGTCATGATTACCTGTTTTTTGAGTGTTGAGTTTGAGGAGTTCTTTATAGATCTTGGATATCAACCCTTTGTCTGTGGTGTCATTTGCAAATATCTTCTCCCATTCCGTGGATTGCCTCTTTGTTTTGTGACTATTGCCTTTGCTGTGCAGAAGCTTTTGATCTTGATGAAGTCCCCAAAGTTCATATTCACTTTTGTTTCCTTTGCCTTTGGGGACATGTCTTGAAAGAGGTTGCTGTGGCCAATGTCGAAGAGGTTACTGCCTATGTTCTCCTCTAGGATTTTGATGGATTCCTGTCTCACATTGAGGTCTTTTATCCATTTCTGGTTTATCTTTGTGTATGGTTAAGAGAATGGTTGCGTTTCATTCTTCTGTACATAGCTGTCCAATTTTCCCAGTACCATTTATTGAAAAGACTATCTTTTTTCCAGTGGATATTTTTTCCTGCTTTATTTGACCATAGTCCATATCTGGACTCTCTACTCTGTTCCACTGGTCTATGTGTCTGTTTTTGTGCCAGTAACATGCTGTCTTGGTGATGACAGCTTTGTAGTAAAGCTTGAAATCAGGCAACATGATGCCCCCTGCTTTGTTTTTCTTTCTCAACATTTCCTTAGCAACTCGGGGTCTTTTCTAGCTCCATACAAATTTTAGAATTGTTTGTTCCAGCATTTTGAAAAATGTCAGTGGAATTTCGATCAGAATGGTATTGAAAGTATAGATTGCTCTGGGTAGTACAGATATTTTAACAAAGTTTATTCTTCCAATCCAAGAGCATGGAATGGTCGTCCATCTTTTTGTGTCTTCTTCAATTTCTCTCATGAGTGTTCTGTAGTTCCTCAAGTATAGATCCTATACCTCTTTAGTTAGGTTTATTCCAAGGTATCTTATGGTTCTTGGTGTTATAGTAAATGGAATCGATTCTCTAATTTCCCTTTCTTTATTTCCATTGTTAGTGTATAAGAAAGCAAAAATCTTTTAAAAAAATTAAATACTCATCCCCCCTTTCTCCATATAACTACATAGAATTTTTTATACAATGAAACAAATTTAACTTTTCAGCCAGAAGAAACCAATACAACAGAAACAAAATAAATGTATACTAAGGTAGAAGTAAATAAAAGACAATCACCCAATATTCTCTTCTTGGCTATTGTCTCCATGAGGGAATAGTATTATTTATGAGAAAAAATATGCAGAAGCCCTATTTCTATATAGTTTTCCCTCTAATGGCCTACATGCAAAAAATTAAATGCAGAACCTACTACTTTATGACAAAGTACCAATAAGTTTCAATTTATTTGGTGATTTCTCTCCTTGTCTATATGTAGTCATTCAAAACTCGTTTACTGAGCACTTCCTACAGGCTGTTTAGTGTTTTTCTTTGCTCTAGGTAAATTGACCAGTAAAATGAAAAAGTAGAACAAGTGTTCCTTAGCTGATATTTGACTTTCCAGTTCAGGTTTTTCATATTTGTTCCATTCTAATGTATAAACTCCAATGTATAGGCAACAGAATAACCTTAGAACCAATTCTGGCCCCAGATCTCAAAGTCTACAAGCAAAAGGTATTCTGGTAATCACGATAATATTTTAACAAAGTAAAATAAAACCAATTTTGCTAAAAATATTTAAGTTGTTCATGTTTCCTTAGTTCAGATGGAGGAATATCCACCAGCCTGTACACTTGGTTATGGTGGAGATTATTTCATAGAGTTCAAGGAGGATAAGACAGAGCAGAGACTAAACTCAGGTCCCCTCAACCCTGACTACAAAGCCAAGTATTCTTCAGCTGCCTCCACAAAAGGAAAGAAAGAAAGAAAGAAAGAAAGAAAGAAAGAAAGAAAGATGGAAAATACACACACATACACACACACACACACACACACACACACACACACACCCAACAACCAGCACCTAAAACTCCATGTCCAGACCAAACCAGTCTGCTCCAGGGTGGACCCCAGTGCTGAACTTTCACTAACCTATTCCCTCATTATAATAGTAAATATCACACCCAAGCCCCAAGGGCCTGGATCAATATCAAGGAAGTGACTGAAAGAGAAGATACATCCCCAAGCCAAAGGAGGACAATTTAGAGAAGTGGACAAGCAACGTTTTCTTTAGTTTTTACTTTTGTTTTGTTTTGTTGATGGCATCCTAGCACCTTTTATTCAGAGAATGTTGGCATCCTCCACTGACCCATTTGGAAAGAAAAAGAAGTTCACATGGTTATTGGGGGGGGGGGAGTTGCACAGGAAGATTGATTTGAGAGAAATGTTTTACAACTTGTCAAGTTTGGAATAGGAGCATCTTATTTTTCACCTCTCCCTTTTTGAAGGAAGCAAACCGGGCAACATGGATAAGGTGTTGAAGGTGAGATAACGCGGAATGGGTTTTACATACGTTTTGTCACTAACACACACAGCAAAGTTTGACTTCATTGCAGCCATTCCCAGGTTATTGATATATATCTATTCTCCCACTTGATATAGCAAAGACTACATTGGAGAGAGATGGATTTGGTAAGAGATGCCCCAAATCAGATTTAATTCTGTTTCTAATGTGCAGTGACTTTTATGACGTATGTGCCGTCTACACATAAAAAGAAAGGAAGGAAGGAAAGAAGAGAGAATGGTAGGAAGAGGTGGGTGGAAAGAGAAGAGAGAGGAAATGAAAGAAAAGGAAAATTAAAGTTCAAAGTTTTAAAGTCAAATAACGTGATTTAATTTCAGTCCCTTCTTGTGGGATTATGTCACCCATTAGAACATAATATATTTCAAGCCTAGAAGCACAAATTCATTTCACACCCAACTTCAAAGTTATTATTGCTAACTGGTTGTTGCTAGGAACTGATTTGGAATGAACTGACAGTTCTGGTTCTGTTCTTAATGACCTGGAGGGTATGTCACACTTAGGTTATGGTAACGCCTTTCTTAAAGAGGTGAAGAAGAGAGCACTCCTTGGTGACCTAACAGCTTCTGACTCATTTCAGCAGAGGTGTTTGGTAGTAGTTGTCACATGTTTTCCAGGACTAAAAATCTAAGACTTCAGAGGAAACATCTGGTTGCTAATATAGCCATTGCCTGAATTTACCATAACCAGACTACTACATTAGCTCTGAATTGTGCCTGGAACACATAATATGTAGCAAACAAACATGTACTGAATGAGAGATTGGATTCACTTAACACCAACTCAAATGAAACTTCATTGTGAGACACTATGAATTGAAGCAATAAATCGAAAAGAAATAGTGTGGCATCTTCTTGCAAGAACAAAATTAATAGGTAAGATGCTTTAAAATAACAGGACCTTTAAGAAAAGAAAAACTTGATGTGGGATATAGGTGTGTGGGAAATAGGACTGAGACCCCCAATTACTTGCTCTTTGATTGCCTATTCATAGGTTTTGAACTCCTTTAAAGTAGGTCTGTATTTCATTCTCTTTATAGCCTCAATTCTTAGATTAATGCCTTATGCAGGATATGCATTAGATGTCTGACTAGTGATTCCATAGTCAATCTTGATTTCTACAGAGATACATCGTAGCTCAACTGTAGAATGTGATACTTTGAATATCATTCATACCTCCTGTGTATCCCTACTGGGTTTAGATATAATTCTTCAAGTCAGAAACTGTGTCTATTCACTTTTTGCATCCTCAAGTCTAAAGCAACACCTGCTGGTAAATACAACTAATACAACTAATCTGGATGAATAAACTTAGAACTTCTTGCCTCCCTCACCATGCCATGTACACCTTTCCAAAAGCATAACAATAATTATGCTCTCTTGCTAAGAAATTCCAATTGAACATGAAGGTATATATTTGTATATGCAAATTCAAAAACACAAGAGTTTTGTGTGTGAATGAATGTTTATGGATACATGTACCGCTAACTATACATCTTCCCCTGATATGTATTGAGTTTTCACTTGACTGATTGTCTTTAAGACTCACCAGCTTGACCCACAACACAGGTATTTTCTCAAAGTATGGTTCAGGCTGTAAGAGAAGCCAGGGAAGAAGAAAATCTCAGAGATTCATTATTGTCCTTGTGGGTCACCTACCTCCTTGTCCTGATACTTGGAGCAACCCAATGATGTCATAGTTAATGTCTGATGTCATACTAGTTGAAAACAGAGGTTACCACTATCAGGAAGAGGATGTATTTTAATGGGCCCTTTTAACTGAAATACCCTTTACTTTAAGATGTGCATTGTGAACTCAAGTTAATTTGAAAAGTGAGAAGATGACTGCATTAATAGCCAGTGGATGTGGATTCTTTGGACCACAATGGCCATTTGATGATATCCCAAAGGCAGTCACAAGGTAAGAAATGATTTTCTATAGAATCTTGAAGCCTATCAAGACATTTAAATGCAATTTCTTTGGAAAATAAAAATGTAATTCTTACCCCTCTGTTCTATATTGCTGTGCGGTAGTGTAAAGTAATTAATATGACCAAACATAATAAATTTCAACATGACTTTCTTATATTCAAACAGTTCTGTGGCTCCCCGTGCCTGCAGAAAATATCTAAATATCATATTCTCTTATACCAGACTTTCCACCATGATCTTTCCCTGCTGTCTTTTCCAAAGTTATTTTTGCTGCTCTTACTCAAACCTAATTCTCTAAGCATCTCAAACTACTTGTAGTTACTTAAACATACCATGGTGTTCCAAGATTTTGTCTTTTTATGTACTATTGTCTTTTCCTAGAATATCCCTATTATGTTCTAAGAAAATTTTTATTCATCTTTGTGAACCCTACTCTGAACCGTACCCACCAAGATGAGTAGATGACTCCCCCCCATATACCAACATTCTACCTGGCTCATGCCGCCATTATGACATGGACTAATATGTTCAAAAGTTATTTGCTTATGTACCTGGTCACTATTTCATGTACTTCCTGAAGGTTGTAATTATATCTGATACAGCACCAGTCACCATTTATTAGTTATGACTATGTGCCAAGCACTATGATTAGAAATGCAGTTGGAAATCCATGATTTTATACCTTTTAAATCACTCTTATTGGAAAAGATAGAAGCATAAACAAATTATGTACATGATGTACAGTAAATGCCGTAGGGGAACAGAGAAGACACTTTACTAAGTCTGGAGTTTAGAAAAAGCTTCTAGGAGACAGAGTTCTGCTTATAGAGGCAAACTGTGGTATTAACAAGCAGGCTTTCCAAAGCAGTGCAGCCCGACTGTTAATAGCTCCAAAGCCCCCAGGAACCATCCTTGGAATGTTGATGTATCACTGGGATTATTTGTATTTAAGTAGTTCTGTCATAGAGGGCTTTGTGTATCTTTGTATTCCTTCTCCTCTGTGATAATTTATAAGATCAAGAAGTAGTAATTGCTTTTTTCTCTATAATTTTGAACTCTTCATTGCAGCTAGTACAGTATCCAAAATGCAGCTGAACCAATAGAAGGGTGACATTGAAATCATAATGATTTTCACATAACTTTACAGTCTGCAAGACTTTCACAAATATTAATATTCATTTTCTACTATCTCAATTTTTCTAAATTAAAAATACAGCTTAAGTGATTTATTCAAAGTCACATGATATATATGTGGTTTTCAAACACCTAATTTACCTGGTAACAATTACCAATATTTATGTCATAATCACCTGATATAAATTGATGTATGCTACTTCATTTAACAAGTCAATAACTCTAAGACACAAAAAATGTTTTTTTGGATGGATGAGAAAATTGAAACTTATAATGTTTAGCTAACGGATGAGAAAATTGAAACTTATAATGTTTAGCTTGCCCAAGGTCAAAGAGTAAATAAATTGTGAATCAGATACTCTACATCCAGTTCTGACTCCAGAATTCAAGCTCTTAACCATCACAGCAAGTTCCATATGCTGAATGGGATTGGTTACTTCATTCAAAAAATTTATAATCAATTTGGGAGGGAGTTGGAATAAGAGGGAAATGTTAAATTAATATAAAAGTATTTAAAGACATCTGAAATCTCTTTATCTTTGGAATTATGTAATTTAACTATGTTATTTCTAAATATGAATTTCTCATTTCCTTGTTTGTTATACTTTTTACAACAACCAAACAGAAATAATTTATGTAATAATTATGTACAATAAAATGAAGGCATTTTAAGTATACAATTTGATGAATTTTGACAAGTGTGTTCACATGTATAAATAACCCTTACCCCAAATTCTTCCCATCCTGATTATAGTCTGTGTGTCTCCTATGCCTGGTATAAGCAACCACTTGTCTGCCTCCCATCGTAATAGTCTTTTGTTTTTTGTGCGGTTTTTTTGCTCAAGAATTTCTTTTACGTGGAATCAAACCATATGTTTCTTTTATCATAATGTCTTTAGATTTATTCATGTTGCTATTACATCAATAGTTTAGTTTTTTAATGCTGAATAGTATCCATTGTGTGACTACACCACCATTTCTATTGGTTGACATATTTTTTTTAAAAGATTTTATTTATTTGACAGAGAGAGAAAGATCACAGGTAGGCAGAGCAGCAGGTAGAGAGAAAGGGGAAGCAGTCTCCCTGCTGAGCAGAGAGCCTGATGTGGGGCTCAATCCCAAGACCCCAAGATCATGACCTGAGCTGAAGGCAGAGGCTTAACTCACTGAGCCACCCAGACGCCCCTGTATCAATCGACTTATTAATGGATATTTAGGTTGTTCCTAATTTTATATTGCTATACAAGCAGTTGTGAACATTTATAGACGTCAATTTTTGTAGAAATATGTTTTCATTTATCTTGGATAAATATATAGAAGTAGAATTGCTGAGTCTTGTGGTAAATGTATGCTTAGCTGTTGGAGAAACTACCAAATTATTTTCCAAAATGGTTGTGTCATTTTGCATTCTCACAGGCAATGTAGAACTCTAGTTGCTCCACATTCTTGTCAGCTTTTGGTATTGTCTGATGTTTTAGTATTAACGGTGTTTTAGTAGGCAAAATAGTACTCTCCCCTTCTCCCCCTGTCAAATGCCCACACCATAATCCCTGGAGCCTGTAAATTATATTACCTTATACACAAAAAGGAGCTTAACAGATATGACTAAAGTTAAGGACTTGACTTAACATAGACAGATTATCCTGCATCATCCAGGTGGGCCCACATGAATCCTTAAAATTCCCTTGGAAAATCTTTACTGGCAGTGGTCTTAGAAAAGGTGATGATCAAAGGAGAACTACCAAAATGACAGTATGAGAAGAACTTGGCTACCACTGTTATTTTTAAAGATGGAGAACAGAGGCCATGAGTAAAGCAATATGGGTGACCTCTAGAACCTGAAAAAGACAAAGATACTGATTATCCTCTAGAGCCTCCAGAAAGTAATAAAGCCCTACTGACAACTATGAAAATATATAGTTATGGCTATCTATGTGCCCAACATGAAAGCACCTAAATATAGAAACAAGCAAATATTGATAGAACTGGAAGGAGAAATAGCAATACAATAATAGTAAGAAATACCAATATCTCACTTTCTTTCCTTTTTTTTTTTAGAGAGAGGTAAAGATGGGAGGTGAGAGGCATAGGGAGAGAGAATCTCAAGCAGGCCAGGCCCAGTGCAGAGTCCAACAAAGGGCTCGACCTCACAACCCTGAGATAACAACCCAAGTTGAAATCGAGAGTCAGATGCTGAGCTCTCTGAGCTTCCCAGGTGCCCCAATGCCCCAGTTTCAATAATGGATGGAAAATCCAGACAAAATCAATAGGGAAACAGTAGACCTGAACAACACTATAGACCACATGGGCTCTGCAGATATATCTATCGTGTATGTGTGTGTGTGTGTGTGTGTGTGTGTATAAAACATTCAATGTGACAACAGCAGAGAACACATTCTTCTCAAGTACACATGGAACATTCTCTAGGATAATAGATCACATTAGGTCACAAAACAAGTCTTAATAAACTTAAGACTGAAATCATATAGAATATCCTCACAGTATAATGAAACTAGAAATCAATAGCAGAAAGAAAACTAGAAAATTCACAAGTATGTGGAGATTAACATAGTCCTGAACCACCGGTAAGTCAAGTAAGAAATCAAATAGAAATGTTTTTTAAAGATTTTTATTTATTTATTTGGCAGAGAGATCACAAGTAGGCAGAGAGAGAGGGGGAAGCAGGCTCCCCGCTGAGGGCCTCGATCCTGGGACTCCGGGATCATGACCTAAGCTGAAGGCAGAGGCTTAACCCACTGAGCCACCCAGGTGCCCCAAAAGAGAAATTTAAAAATACCTTGAAACAAATGAAAATGGAGACACAGTATGCCAAAATGTAGGGGATAGAGCAAAAGCAAAAGCAAAAGCAATACTAAGAATGAAATTTATAGTCATAAATACCTGTATTAAGAAAAAAGAAAGATCTCAAACAACTTAACTTTATACCTCAATTAACTAGAAATAGGAGAACAGAAGGGAAAAAGTAAAAATGATTGGAGCAGAAACAAAGACTAGAACAACAAAATCAACAAGGCTGAGTTAATTTCTGAAAATCTATCCTAAGATTGAGTCAATGATCAAAAACCTCCCAACAAACAAAAGCCTAAGACCAAATGGCTTCATGGTGAATTCTACCAAATATTTAAAGAAGAATTAATATCAATCTTCCTCAAATTATTACAAAAAAAAATTGAAGAGGAAGGAACACTGCCAGACTCCTTTTATGAGGCCAGTATTATCCTGATGCTAAAGAGGACATTACAAGAAAACTATTGACCAGTAACCTGTTGCATACAGACACAAAAATTCCCAGAAAAATACTAGTAAACTGAATTCAAACATTTGAAATCAATCGTATAGCCACAATAAAGTGAAATTTATCCCTGGGATCCAGGAGTGGTTCAACATACCCAAATCAGTAAACAATAAATTGTATTGAAAGAATGAAAGATAAAAATCATATGATCATCTCAATATATGCAGAAAAATCATTTTACAAAATTCAACATCACTTCATGATAAAAAGTTTCAACAAACCAAGAATGGAAGGAAATTATTTTAACATAATTAACATCAAAAATGAAAAACCCACTGCCAATATCATACTTAACAGTGAAAAACTTAAAGCTTTTACTCTAAGATTGGGGACAAATCAAGGATACCCATTCTTGTCACTTTTATTCAACATAGTAGTGGACCTACCAACCAGATCAGATAAGCAAGAAAAAGAAAGGGCATCCAAGTCAGAAGGAAAGAGAGAGCATCATCTCTGTTTGCACATGACATGACCCTATGTATAGAAAATGGTAAACACTCCACAAAATCTGTTAGAACTAGTAAACAAGTTCAATAAAGTTGTAGGATACAAAATCGACATAAAAATTAATTGTATTTCAATACACTAACAAATATCTGAAAAAGAAATGAAGGAAACAATCCTATTTGCAATTAAGCAAAAAGAATAAAATGCTTAGAAATAAACTTAACTAGAAGTGCCTGAGTGGCTCAGCGTCTGACTCCTGGTTTCAGCTCAGATCCTGATCTCTTGGGTCATGAGATTAAGCCCCACGTGGGGTCTGTGCTCAGACAGTGTGCTTGAGTCTCTTTCCATCTGCCCCTCCCCCTATGCATGCATGCTCAGTCTCTCTCTAGAATAAGTAAGTAAATCTTTTTTAAAAAAGGAAATAAGCTTGGGAGGTAAAAGACTTCTACTATGAACACTACATAACGATGAAACATGAGAATAAAGAAGACATAAGTAAATGGAGAGACATCCTGTGTTCATGGATTGGAAGAATATTTTCTTCTTCTTTTTTTAAGATTATTTATTTATTTATTTGGCACAGAGAGAGAGAGAGAGAGAGAGAGAGATCACAAGTAGGCAGAGAGGCAGGTAGAGAAAGAGGGGGAAGCAGGCTCCCTGCTGAGCAGAGAGCCCGACACGGGGCTCGATCCCAGGACCCTGAGACCATGATCTGAGCCGAAGGCAGAGGCTTTATTTAACCCACTGAGTCACCCAGGCACCCTCCAGTGATATTTTTATAGAAACAGAAAAAAATTTCCTAAAATTTATATGGAACAACAGTGAACCTAAAATAACCAGAACAATCTTAAGAAGAACATAATGGGAAGTATCATACTTCCTGATATATAGTCTAATGGAACAGAATAGAAAGCCTAGAAATAAACTGACACATATGTCTTTATTAGAGTGAGGAAGTCACTTTCTACTTTTAGTAGCTGGTAGTTCTTTTAAAAATGAATTTTGTCCCTAGGAAGATGTTGCTGCGGCAGAGGTCGAAGAGGTTGCTGCCCGTGTTCTCCTCAAGGATTTTGATGGATTCCTTTCGTACATTGAGATCCTTCATCCATTTTGAGTCTATTTTTGTGTGTGGTGTAAGGAAATGGTCCAATTTCATTTTTCTGCATGTGGCTGTCCAATTTTCCCAGCACCATTTATTGAAAAGGCTGTCTTTTTTCCATTGGACATTCTTTCCTGCTTTGTCGAAGATTAGTTGACCATAGATTTGAGGGTCTATTTCTGGGCTCTCTATTCTGTTCCATTGATCTATGTGTCTGTTTTTGTGCCAGTACCATGCTGTCTTGATGATGACAGCTTTGTAATAGAGCTTGAAGTCCGGAATTGTGATGCCACCAACGTTGGCTTTCTTTTTCAATATCCCTTTGGCTATTCGAGGTCTTTTCTGGTTCCATATAAATTTTAGAATTATTTGTTCCATTTCTTTGAAAAAGATGGATGGTACTTTGATAGGAATTGCATTAAATGTGTAGATTGCTTTAGGTAGCATAGACATTTTCACAATATTTATTCTTCCAATCCAGGAGCATGGAACATTTTTCCATTTCTTTGTGTCTTCCTCAATTTCTTTCATGAGTACTTTATAGTTTTCTGAGTATAGATTCTGTGTCTCTTTGGTTAGGTTTATTCCTAGGTATCTTATGGTTTTGGATGCAATTGTAAAAGGGATTGACTCCTTAATATCTCTTTCTTCTGTCTTGCTGTTGGTGTATAGAAATGCAACTGATTTCTGTGCATTGATTTTATATCCTGACACTTTACTGAATTCCTGTATAAGTTCTAGCAGTTTTGGAGTGGAGTCTTTTGGGTTTTCCACATATAGTATCACAATGAGATATCACCTCACACCAGTCAGAATGGCTAAAATCAACAAATCAGGAAATGACAGATGCTGGCGAGGATGCGGAGAAAGGGGAACCCTCCTACACTGTTGGTGGGAATGCAAGCTGGTGCAGCCACTCTGGAAAACAGCATGGAGGTTCCTCAAAATGTTGAAAATAGAACTGCCCTATGACCCAGCAATTGCACTATTGGGTATTTACCCTAAAGATACAAATGTAGTGATCCAAAGGGACACATGCACCCGAATGTTTATAGCAGCAATGTCCACAATAGCCAAACTATGGAAAGAACCTAGATGTCCATCAACAGATGAATGGATCAAGAAGATGTGGTATATATACACAATGGAATACTATGCAGCCATCAAAAGAAATGAAATCTTGCCATTTGCAACAACATGGATGGAACTAGAGCGTATCATGCTTAGCGAAATAAGTCAAGCAGAGAAAGACAACTATCATATGATCTCCCTGATATGAGGAAGTGGTGATGCAACATGGAGGCTTAAGTGGGTAGAAGAAGAATAAATGAAACAAGATGGGATTGGGAGGGAGACAAACCATAAGTGACTCTTAATCTCACGAAACAAACTGAGGGTTGCCGGGGGGAGGGGGTTTGGGAGAAGGGGGTGGGATTATGGACATTGGGGAGGGTATGTGCTTTGGTGAGTGCTGTGAAGTGTGTAAACCTGGTGATTCACAGACCTGTACCCCTGGGGATAAAAATATATGTTTATAAAAAATAAAAAATTAAAAAAAAAAGAATTTTGTCAAATTCATTTTCTGCCTCTATTAACATGACCATATTGGTTTTCATCTTTATATTGTTAATATGTAAAATTATATGTTATTAGATTTTCATATGTTAAACCAATATTGCATCCCTGGTATAAAGCCTATTTAGTCTGATGTACTATACTTTTTTATGTACTGCAGGTTTAATTTGCCAATATTTTATTAAGTATTGTTGTGTATATGCTCACCAAGGATATTTGTAGCTTTTGTCTTATAATATCTTTGATTTTGATACCAGATAATGTTGACATAATTAGATGAATTGGTAAAAATTTGTTCATTCTCTATTTTCTGCATGACTATGTAATTTGACATCATTTCCTAGGTAGAATTCATTAGTGATGCTGTGTCTGGAGTGTTCTTTGCATGAAAAACTGCAATTAGACATTTGATTTCCTTTTTTTCTTCTTCTTCTTGTTTTTTTTTTTTTTTTTTAAGATTTTACTTATTTATCAGAGAGGGAGAGAGAGAACAGCCAGGGGAGAAGCAGACAGAGAAACAGGCCCCCCACTGTGCAAGGGCCCACTGTGGAACTTGATCCAGGACCCTAGGATCATGACCTGACCAAAGACAGTTGCTCAACTGACTGAGCCATCCAGGTGTCCAGGCATCTGACTTAAGAGAAATGTAACTCACACTGAGAAAGACAAATTCATATGATTTCATTCATATGTGAAATCTTCAAATACAATTTTTTTTTTTAGATTTCACATATGAGCGAAATTACATAGATATTTGTCTTTCTCAGTCTGACTTATTTTACTCATCATAATACCCTCTAGGTTCATCCATATTGTCATAAGTGGCAAGATCTCGTTTTTTCAATGGCTGCATAATATTCTTTTATAATACATATGTATATATATACAATGTGTTTTAAAAGATTTTGTCAGAGAGAGTGAGAGCACAGGCAGACTGGCAGGCAGAGGCAGAGGGAGAAGTAGGCTCTCTACCAAGTAAGGAGCCCAATGTGGGACTTGATCCCAGGACACTGGGATCATGACCTGAGCCAAAGGCAGCCGCTTAACTGACTGAGACACCCAGACACCCCTAGATATTATGTTTTATATTTCTTCTTATCTAAGTTTTAGTAATAAGCATCTTTCAAGATATTTGTCCATTTGAAGCTGTTAAATTTATCAGTATAAAGTTACTCACAGTGTTTCCTTATTACCATTTTTATATATACCTGTAAAATCTCAATGATGTCCTTGCATTTCATAAATCAGTAATTTCTCTACATCTCTATCTGTTTCTATCTCTTTGATCAGTTTGATTAATCCAACAAAAATAATAAAAAATGAATGAAATATTTGGACAGAGACTTCAAAAATTTATATATGTGAATAGTAATTAAGAACGTGGAAAGATGCTCATATCATTAATCACCATAGATATGCAATTTAAATCAAATGAGATAGCCCTGAACACCTGTTAGGATAACTAAAGTAAACAAACAAACAGAAACACTTGACAATTCTAAGTGCCGGTGAGAATGCGGATCCTTCTGAACTCCTACATTGTTTATGGGAATGCATAATGCCACAGCCACTTTGGAAAACAGTTTGGCAGTTTCGTAGAATTAATCATGTATTTACCATAAACTAAGCAATCCTACTCCTAGGTGTTTATACAGGAGAAAAGAAAACTTTGGTTCATACAAAAACCAATATATAAGTATTTATATTGCTTTTTGTAGTGTGGTACATTCATGCATAGAATAACACCTAACCATAAAACAAGACTAAGTTACTGAAAAAAAAAAAAAAAAAGAATAAGTTGCTGAAACACAACATGGATGACTTTCAAATGTATTATCTAAGTGAAGGAAATCAGGCATAAAAAGCTACATCATGTATGATTATATTAAGATGACATTCTGAAAAAAAACAGATGACATTCTAGAAAAGGAAAAGTTATAGGAATAGAAAACAGATCAGAATTTACCAGAGTATGGGGTTAGAACTGGCTGATTCCTAAGGAACACAAAGGAATTTGAAGGGATGATGGAATTTCTTAGTGTTTTGATTGTGTAGTGGTTACACGACTTACACTCTTATCAAAACTCATAAAATTGCACACCAAAAAGAATGTATTTTATTGTAAGTTACACTGAAAAATGTTTACAAGTTATCATACTCTATGTAATCTGCAATTTGCTCTTTTCATTCAGTATAATATTTCTAATACTCATCCATGTGGTTTGTGAAGTTCTAGTTCATAAACTTTCTCGGCTGCCTAATATGATATAGTACAAGTAATTGAGATGTATTTTATCCATTCTCCTGTGAAAATACTTCAGAGTACTTTTTCAGTTTTTCTATTAGACACAATAGTACTTTGATAAGTCTGGAAAAAACCTATTGTGCCACATGGGCTTGAATTTTCTGAGTTTTATAACTTAGAGTAGAATTGCTGAGAGCGAGGGTCGTGTGCCTGTCAAACTTTGCAAAATAATATAGGACCTTTTACTCTCAAGTGGTAGTCCCAATGCACTCACACCAGAAATGTTTACCAAGCAATTTCCAGGGCTTCACATTCGCACCAGCACTTGCGTATTCAGACTTCGTAATTTTCGCATCCTAGCCAGTGTAAAATAGTATCTCTTTATGGTCTTCATTGGCGTCTTCCTAGTTACTGTTGAGGTTGAGCACTTTTCATGTTTTGTTTACTTTCTTCCTTGCCATTCCTATTTCCTCCTTTTCTTCTTTGTCCAAGTCCCCCCTGGGTTTTCTGGCTTTCCCTGTTTGATTCATAGGGGACCTTTTTTTTTTTTTTTTTTTAAGATTTTATCCATTTATTCAAGAGAGTCAGAGAGAGAGCGACAGAAAGAGAGACAGAGGGAGAAGCAGGCTTGATGCAGGACTCGATCCCAGGATCCTGGGATCATGACCTGAGCCAAAGATAGATGCTTCACCAGCAGAGCCACTCAGGCACCTAATTCATAGGGGACCTTAAAATATCTTTAATTAAATCCTGTGGTTTCAATGTTGTTCCTAATGTGAATCTACCACCTCTGTGTTCATTGAGATTTCCGTCTGGATCTCTTGGAGAAGAGGCCCCAGGGGCTAGCCAGTTCATTGCAGATGTCATTGAAAATTCACAGACAATTCAGGAAGAAGACTTTGGAATTTCTCCAGGAAAGCTTTCTTGGGCTTTGTATTGATACCATGCCTTGACTATGATGGGGAACATCTTGGATGCCTGCACATTTGCTTTATTAGCAGCTTTAAAAAATGTATAGTGGTGGGGCGCCTGGGTGGCTCAGTGGGTTAAGCCACTGCCTTCGGCTCAGGTCATGGTCTCAGGGTCCTGGGATCGAGTCCCGCATCGGGCTCTCTGCTCAGCGGGGAGTCTGCTTCCTCCTCTCTCTCTCTGCCTGCCTCTCTGCCTACTTGTGATCTCTCTCTGTCAAGTAAATAAATAAAATCTTAAAAAAAAAATGTATAGTGGAAATCTTGTCATTTGCATATGTGGATGGAACTAGATGGTTTTATGCTAAGCAAAATAAGTCAGAGAAAGACAATTATCATATGATTTCACTGATATGTAGAATTTAGGAAACAAAGCAGAGGATCATAGGGAAAGAGAGGAAAAAATGAAACAAGAGAGACAAACCATAAAAGAGACTCTTAATCATAGGAAACAAACTGAGGGTTGTTGGAGGGGGACGGGATCAAAGGATGGGGTAAGTAGCTGATGGACATTAGGGAAGGGTATAGGTTGTAAGGAGCACTGGGTGTTATATAAAACTGATGAATCACAGACCTGTACCCCTGAAACAAGTAACTCATTATATGTTAATTGAATTTAAATAAAAATTACTAAAAAATAAAATTAAATATGTACAGCTGCCAGAAGTTACTATAAATGAAGAAACTGGTTTAGCAGAAGTGAAAGAAGAAAAGTTATTTGAATATTAGAACTCATCAGTTTTTTTGCTTCTTCATGTCTAGTATTAGACATACAGTCCTGAAATTTAACTCCAGTCAGCCCACTTCCACCTGATTTTTATGTGATGGAAATAGGTGTATCATTTTTTTTATTTTTTAAAAAGATTTTATTTATTTATTTAATTTGACAGAGATCTCCAGCAGGCAGAGGTAGGCAGAGAGGAAGGGAAGCAGGCTCCCCGTCGAGCAGAGAGTCCGATGTGGGGCTCGATTCCAGGACTCTGGGATCATGACCTGAGCGGAGGGCAGAGGCTTTAACCCACTGAACCACCCAGGTGCCCCAGATGTATCATTTTTTAATTTATCTTTTCACTTTCTCTGTGGTGTCTATAATTATTGTTCTTTGTTACTAGCAGGCATTTTAAATAAGAAAGAGATTTCCCCTGTCCAGAGGAGGTAAATTATAGTTCTTTCCCCTGAATTGGAAGGACATGGATCAAGTGCTTAGTTCTTCCCTTTAATAACTGATTTTTGGAGTAAGGATTTAAGGTAGTTACTGCCTTCAATGAAAGTGAGGGTTTTTCTGTTTTTCTATCCATTGTTACATAGCATCATAGAACCCTGAATTTTTATCAACGTGTTAATAGATTACTAGGGTAGGAGCTGGCATTGCAGGCGCTCGTAGGAGAGCGTGCCCGGGTGCGCGTGGAGCGGGCGGGGGCGAGGCGGGGCGGGAGCGCGTTCTGGATTCCGAACACCGAAGTGGGGGTCACAGGGTGGCCTGAATTACAGGGGATACGGCTGTGTCCACCTCGTAGGAGGGTCCGACCGCCTCTGCAAATTGAGAGCCGCTCCGCGCGGTCAGCGCAGCTCCTTCCCCACGGCGCTCCGAGCGGGTTCCCCGGTCCCTGGTGCCCGGCGACCTGCCAGGGCCGCATGACCGCAGGGAGCACGGCTCTGGTGCGTGGACAGCCAATTCTGGGACACTGAAAACAAATTTAAAACATAGAAATTTTAAAAAATAAATAAAAGGTTAACGGAAAAACAGGGTTCGAAGCTAAGACCGGACAGTCCCCCGGGGCGGACCGGGAGGACTCTTCCAATCTCCATCCTCAAGGGGGCGGTGATCAAAGGCCACTTCCCCACCGCACCCGCCCAACCCGGCTCCGCTCTAGGGCGCGTCAGATTCATCCCAGGGCCCAGCGCCTCACACTGAGCCTGCGCAGACGGCGCGGCGCAGCGGGCGCATGCGCCTTGAGGCGGCGCTGGCGGAGCCGGCTCTGGGCGGGTCCGGGTCGCCGCAGTGTTCCGGGGCCGGGGCGCGGTGGGAGGAGCCGGCGGCCTCACCGTGGTAACCGCAGCGCCGCCGCCCCGCCTCGCAGGCCTCCGGACTGTCATCGCCTCTGGGTGTGAGGATCCTGGGGCCGCCGTCCGCCGGCTTCGCTCCGCCGGCCTCAGATTCCGCTCTCCCCCCGCGCCGCCGTCGCCGCCGCCATGCAAGGGGAGGACGCCAGATACCTCAAGAGGTGACCGCGCCCCGGGGCTCGCTCCCACCGCCCGGCCGGGTCCGGCTGCCGTGGGTCGGCTCTGCGGTGTCACCGGGCAAGGCTAGCCGCTTAGAGGCGGGGCGGCCGGCGGGGGGCAGCCCCGCAGAGGGCGGGGCGGGGTGCACCGGGCGGGGCGCGAAGGGCCCTCGGGGCGCGGGGATGCCCGCCCCTTACCTGGCTGGGCGGGACGCGGCGGCCGGGCCGAGTAGACCGCGTGCTCCTGCGCCGCAGGCCCCCGGGGGCTCCGTTCCCCGGCGTCGGGGCAACCCCTGCGAGCCCGGGACCGAGGCTCTGGCGTCTCTGCCGTCCGGCTCCGGCTTGGGCTCCCTGCCCCGCGCCTCCGGCCCGACGACGGAGAGACGTGGTGGGAGGCCGGCCGGGGGCTTCCTTCCCGCGCGTTCCTGCGCCGCAGCCGCTCGGCGCGTTCGACCGCCGGGTGCGCGGGGCGGTCCCGACGCCGGGGCTTGTCCGGGGCTTGTCGGGGGCTTGTCGGGGCGCGGCCCGGGTGCTGTCAGCGTCTCTGAGGAAAACTGTGTCCGTGGGCTCATTCACTTGACTCCGGTCAGAGACGAGGTCAGCTCCGAGGAGGAGGACACCTGGCCCTGGGCCCGGCGTCAGCCGCCGTCCCGTGGAAGACGGTCCGAACTAGGCTCTCCATTTTGGGTTGAGTCACTGTTCCTGTCAGGCTAACCTACCCGGCGGAGTCACGGGCATTTTTTGGGACACAGTGTCCTTTAAATATGGGGCACATAGTACCTTACGAGAGAGATGCCGACCCTATATGAAAAGGAAACATGCATGTAAAGTAGTGGCAGTATCTCAGGTCATAATGTGCTTTCATCGCACGAGTCCAGCTGGCTGGGCACGGCCTTCCTCAGCACAGAGGGATCCCTGACCTCGAGTCGGTTCTTAACAGGGAGCCGGGCACTCTGCGCTGCCCGCCTTTCTCTCTGCTCACGAATGTATCTGAAACTGGCCAATAACCGGGCTTCGTCAGGAAAATCTTGGCCGCACTATGTGGTCATGACTAGTTACAGTCTTTGTGGCCTCACTTACATTGATAAAGTATCTCGATCGAACATCTTATGACAGAAGAAAATAAATTAGTTCTCCTTCAACGTTATGTTCCAGATTATCCTACACAAAGAGCCGCTGATACAGTGTCAGCTTCTTTTCGTGTAATACAGGTGTGCCAAAAGATAGATTTTTATTAGGATTCTTGGACCCGTACGGACCCTTAGGCATAATTCTCAACCTGTTCCTTATGTTTATAGTCATGTGGAGTTAGAAAAATCAACCAGTCACTGTGGTGTTTGAAGTAAAATAAGGTCAGAATTTGGAAAGGTTGAAACAGACTCTCTTCAGTTTTATGTAATTCTGACAGTATGAATAATAAGTGTGCGCTGCTGTTGCTGACATACAACCTTACAGGCCGATGGCTTCTGATGCCTAGCAAAACCATTTTCATTATTGGTTCTTAGATAATGATTACATATATTCCTTTTGGAATATTTTTACTTTTAGATTTCATGTTTAACAGGAAAGCAACCTATTTTCAATCCAATAGATTCAGTCTAATTGGAATTAGTTGGTTTCAGGAGTTTTATTGTGGTTTTACTGAGGACTGTCGAATATCTTTATATTTAAGTGTGTAGTAGGGTGTAGAATGGAATCCGGTTTCATTTCTTCTGCTACCAGCTTTGATTCAGTAGCACTTAATGAACACTCACAAAATACCCAGTATATGCCTACTGTTACTCTGGTTACTGGGGGAAATGATTAAATAGGCATAGTGCATGTCCTCAATCAGATGATACACAAATATAGACAATTATTTGTGATTTGGGGATTTTTTAGCCTCCTTTTAAAACACTCTCCAATGGCTTTCCATTGCTTCTAGAGTTAGAACACCTGCCTTTTCAGCTTTCTGTCTCTCTGCTTCCCTCCCACCCCCAATAATTTCATACCTGAGCCTTACGGAAAGAACTTCTTTTAGATCTCTGTGTTGCAGTGTTAGGTTTCAAATGCCCTTCTCATTGTCTGGAACTTGCCCTATTATTCACCTAGCTAACTCCTCATTTTTCCTATTTTTGCTTAAATGTCATTTTTTCCAAAAAGTCTTTCCTGAGCTTCCGTTTTCTCATTCCACAATCCACAACCCAGGTCACTATACCTGCTAGGTACTCATGATACCAAATACCTTGTCTTTACCCACCCTTACTCATATCTTGTTATTGTTTGTCTTTTCTCCTCGTCTATAAGCTCCAAAAGGCTCAGGAGCTATGTATCTTACTTGTCATTCTGTCTTCAGCACACAGCACAGTGCCTGGAACAAACATAAGTACTCACTAAGTAGTGATTAAATGATGTGAAAATAAAGCTACAAAGAAAAATGGGCCAAATCTTATAGGAATTAGGAGCCATAGTAAACAGTTGAGAATTGTAAAAGCAGTGGGGAACCAGTGTAGAATTCTAAGAGTAAATGGCATTCATTCATTCGTTCATTCAGTAGTTTTTGAAAATCTACCATGTGGCAGTCACTCAGCTGAGCGATTAAAAGTATTGGGTGAATGATACGTACTTTCTCTGCTTTATGGTGCTTATCATGTAGCAAGGAGTACAGACTTCAAATCATATATAATCAGAAGTAATTATTGTAATTATGGTAAGTGCTATAAATATATGATAAGCAAAATCAGTATGGCCTTTGTGTAAAGCTTTTTTACTATATAGTATAATGTTCTCAACATTCATCTATGTTTTAGCATTCATTAGTACTTCATTCCACTTAAAGGCTGAATGATAATTGATGGTGTGGATATAGCACATTTTGACTAACCATTCATCTATTGATGAACATTTAGAATGTTTCTTTTGGCTATTATGAGTAAAGCTGCTTTGAGCTTTCCTGTACTAGTTTTTGTTTCAATACCTTTTTTCACTCTCTGGTTATCCCTAGTTGTTGCAGGGTCATGTACTAATTCTATATTTAACTTAGTGAGGAACTACCAAACTTTTTCACAGTGACTGCACCATTTTACATTCCCACCAGCAGTGTATGAGAGCTCCAATTTTTCGAATCACTAATAGTTGTTATTTATTTTTTTAAATTATCGCCATTCAGTGGATGTTAAGTAGTATCTTATTATGATTTGCATTTCCCTAGTTACTAGTGACATGGAGTATCTTTTCATGTGCTTCTTGGCCTTTGTCCATTTTCTTTGGAGGAAAGAGTTCTTTATATGTTCTAGACACTAGACTCTTACCAGAAAAGTGGCTTGCAAATATTTTGTCTCATTCCGTGGTTATTGTTTTCATTCTCTTTGTAGTATCCTTTTGCAAAAGTTTTAAATTTTGATGAAGTCCAATTTAATTTTTTCTTTAGTTTCTTTTGATGCCATTATTTAAGAAATAATTGGCCAAATAGTTAATTTCTGCTTTTGTTTCCCTTGCCTCAGGAGACCTATCTAGAAAAATGTTGCTAAAGCTGATGTCAGAGAAATTATTGGATATCCACACCTAAAGGAATTAAATTAGACCCTTACTTTATACCACATAATTAGCTCTAGGATTTTTATGGTTTCCTATCTCACATTTAGGTCCTTAATCCATTTTGAGTTTACTTTTGTGTATACTGTAAGAGAATGTTCCAGTTTCATTCTTTTGCATGTAGCAAAATAAAAAGCTTCTGCACAGCAAAGGAAAAAACAAAACTAAAAAACACCCTACAGAATCAGAGAACATATTTGCAAACAACGTGTCTGAAAAAGGGTTAGTATCCAAAATATATAAAGAGTTATACAACTCAACACCAAAAAAACCAAATAATTGAATTAAAAAATAGACAGAAGGCATGAACAGACGACATTCTCCAAAGAAGGTATACAGATGACCAAAAGACATATGAAAAGATGCTCAACATCACTCATCATCAGGGAAATGCAAATCAAAACTAACAATGAGGTATCGCTTAACATCTGTCAGAATGGCTAAAATAAAAGTCACAGGCCACCAGTGTTGGCCAGAATGTGAAGAAAAAGGAACCTCATGCACTGTTTTTGGGAATGCAAACTGGTGCAGTCACTATGGAAGACAGTGTGGAGGTTCCTCAAAAAGTTAAAAATAGAACTACTCTGTGACCTAGTAATTATACTACTAGGTATTGATCAAACAATACAGACACTAATTTAGAGGGATAGATGACCTGTGTTTATTGCAGCATTATGTAGAAATAAGCAAATTATTGAAGCAGCTCCAGTGTCCATCAAAAGATGAATGGATATGGGGCGCCTGGGTGGCTCAGTCGGTTAAGAGGCGGCCTTCGGCTCAGGTCATGATCCCAGGGTCCTGGGATTGAACCCTGCATCAGGCTTCCTTCTCAGTGGGGAGCCTGCTTCTCCCTCCCTCTGCCTGCCGCTCTGCCTACCTGTGCGCGCGCGCTCTCTCTCTCTCTCTCTCAAATAAATAAATAAATCTTAAAAAAAAAAAAAAAGATGAATGGACAAAGGGGAAGTGGTGTGTTTGTGCACACACACAAAACACACTGAAATATTCACCCATCAAAAAGAATTAAATCTTGCCTTTTGCAACAATGTGGTTGGATCTGGAGAGACTTATGTTAAGTGAAATAAGTCAGTCAGAGAAAGACAAATAATATGATTTCTCTCATATGTGGAATTTAAGAAACAACAAATGAATGGAAAAAAGAGAGAGAGAGAGACAAACTGAGAAACAAAACACTTTTTTTTTTTTAAGATTTTATTTATTTATTTGACAGACAGGAGATCGCAAGTAGGCAGAGAGGCAGGCAAAGAGAGAGGGAGAAGCAGGCTCCCCGCTGAGCAGAGAGCCCCATGCGGGGCTCGATCCCAGGACCCTGGGATCATGACCTGAGCCGAAGGCAAAGGCTTTAACCCACTGAACCACCCAGGTGCCCCTGAGAAACAAACACTTTAATGTAGAGAACAAACTGTTGGTTACCAGAGGGGAAGTGGTTGAGAGGATGGGTGGAATAGCTGATGGGATTAAAGAAAAAGAATACACTTATGGTGAGCACTGGCTGATGTACAGAATTGTTGAGTCATTATATTATTGTACCCTGAAACTAACATAAAACTGTATATTAACTGTACAGAAATTAAAATGTAAAAATATAAGAAAGAAAAAAGAGAAACCATTGTCACATCCAAGGCCACGAATATTTGCTTCTATGTTTTCTAAGAGTTTTATCATTTTAACTCTAAAATTTATGTTTTTGATCCATTTTGAGGTAGTTATGCAGTATGAAGTAAAGGCCCAATTTCATTCTTTTGCATATGGATATCTGGTTGTCCTGGCACCATCTGTTGAAGGTATTCTTTCCCCAGTGAAAGGTCTTGCTACCTTTGTTGAAAATCAATAGATGGTAGATGTAAGGGCTTATTTCTTGACTCAATTCTATTCCATTGATCTATATATCTGGTTTTATGCTAGTATGTCACTGTTTTGATTACTGTAACTTTATAGTATATTTTGAAATTGTAAAGCATGTCCTCCAACTTTGTTCATTTTCAAGATCGTTTTGGCTACAGAGGTCCCTTGTATTACCATATGAATTTTGGGGTTCCTTTTCTTTTTCTGTAAAAGAGGCCTTTGGGATTTTGATAGGGATTGTATTGAATCTGTAGATCACTCTGGGGAATATTGCCATCTTAACACTATCAAGTCATCCAATCTATGAACAAAGGGTGTCTGCCCACTTATTTAATTCTTACCAATTTCTTCAGCAACATTTCATAGTTTTCACTGTGGAAATGCTGCACCTCTGTGCTTGAATTTATTAGTATTTTTATTCTTTTTTTAAAAAAAGATTTATTTATTTATTTGGAGAGAGAGAGCGCACACACACACAAGCAGGAGGGTCAGAGGGAGAGGGAGAGAGAATCTTACCGAACATGGGTCTCCATCTCCAGACCATGAGATCACAACCAGAGCCAACCAAGAGTCGGACGCTTAACTGACTGTGCTTCCCAGGCGCCTCTTTAGTATTTTATTCTTTTTTTATTTTTATTTTTTATTTTTATTTTTTTTAAATTTTTTTTTTAAATTTTTTATTTTTATTTTTTTTTATTTTTTATTTTTTATAAACATATATTTTTATCCCCAGGGGTACAGGTCTGTGAATCACCAGGTTTACACACTTCACAGCACTCACCAAATCACATACCCTCCCCTTTTTGATTGTAAGTGGGATTATTTTCTGAACTTTCTTTTTGGAATTTTCATTACTAGTGTATAGAAATACAATAGATTTTCTGTGTGTTGATAGTGTATTCTGTAACTGCTGAATTTATTAGCTTTAACAGTTCTCAACATACAAGTTCATATCATCTGCAGATAGAGATAGCATTCTTCTTTTCCAATACGGATGCTTTAATTTTTTTCCATACTTCAGTGCTCTGGCTTGAACTTCTAGTACTATGTTGAATAGAGGTCGTTAAAAGTGGGCATATTTGTCTTACTCCTTAAGGGAAAGCTTTTATTCTTTTACCCATTTAATATAAATATTAGCTGTAGGTTTTTCATAAATGCCTTTTGTGATAATGAAGTTGAATTTATCATTTGAATTTTCTTGTATTCCTAATTTATTAAATGCTTTTATTTGAAAAGGTGTTAGGTTTTGTCAAATCTTTTTCTGCATCAATTGGGATAATCATGTACTTTTTAATTTTATTAATGTGGTGTATTACACTGATTGGTTTTCATATGTATAACTTCCTTGCATTCCTAGGATAGAACCTACTTGGTCATAGCTTGTAATCCTTATAATATACTGCTTGATACTCTGCTAGTATTTTGAGGACTTTTACGTCTATATTCATAAAAGAACTATCCCTTTATAAAGGGTATTTATAAAAGATATTCTATTTTTGTGGTGTCTTTGTCTTACTTTGGTGTCAGTTGAACCAGATGTTTTGGTAACCGATGTAATGTTGACCTCATAGAATGAGTTGGGAAGTATTACATCCTTATCTAGTTTTTGGAGGAGTTTGAGAAGGATTAGTGTTCATTTTTCTTTGCATATTTGATAGAACTCACCAGTGAAGCTGTCTAATCCTGGACTTTTCTTTGTTGAGTTGTTTTTGACCACTGATTCAATCTCATTACTTATATAGGTCTATTCAGAATTTCTGTTTCTTTTGAAATCGTGAGTTAATTATGTAGTTTGTGTATTTCTAGGAATTTATCCATTTCATCTAGGTTATCTAATTGTTGCCTTACAATTATTTATAGTATTCTTTTTATCTGCGTAAGGTCACTAGTAGTATCCCACTTTGATTTCCAGTTCTAGTAATTTGAGTCTTCTCTCTTTTTTCTTAATTTAACTAGAGATTCGCCAGTTTGGGGGGTTCTTCAAAGAAGAAACTTTGGATTTTATTTTCTCTTTTGCTTATCCTCTATTTTTAAAAAAGATTTATTTGTTTTAGAGAGAGAGGGAGAGACGGCATGAGGGGAGGAGTAATGGGAGAGGACAAGAGGGAATCTTAGGCAGGCTCCACACTCAGCATGGAGCCCAATACAGGGCTTCTTATGATCCTGAAATAAGGACCTTAGCTAAAACCAAGAGTTGGACGTTTAACTGACTGAGTCACCCAGGCACTCCTCTATTCTCTATTTCTTTTATCCCTCCATCTTTACTATTTCCTACCTTCTACAAGCCTGGGATTTAGTTTATTCTTTTTCTGGTTCCTTAGGGTGTAAAATCAGGTTATTGATTTGAAATTTGTTTATTGGGCTATAATTGACATATTAGTTTCAGGTGCATATTGTAGTGATTTATATGTATTCATGCATATTGTGAAATGATCACCACAATAAGTCTAGTTAACATCTATTACGATACAGTAATTTTTTTCTTGTGATGAAAACTTTTAAGATTTACTCTCATAGCAATTTCCAAGTATACAGCACAACATTATTAACTATAGTCACAATGCTGTACATTAGTTCCCCAGGACTTATTTTGTACCTTTTGACCACCTTCACCTGTTTCGCCCACCTGTACTCCCTACCTTTGGTAGCTACCAATCTATTCTGTGTGTCTGTGAGTTTGAGTTTTTTTGTTCTTAGATCTCATGTAAAAGTGAGATCATACAGAATTTCTGTTTCTCTCTCTGACTTATTTCACATAGCATAATGCCATAAAAGTCCATCCATGTCACAACGGCAGTATTTCACACATGTACACACATACATTCCCCACATTTTCTTCATCTGTTTATTCATCAGTGGACACTTGGGTTGCTTCTCTGTATTAGCTATTGTAAATGATGCTGCAGTGAACATGAGGGTCTGTCTGTCTTTTTGACTAAGTGCTGTTTGCTTCAGATAAATACTCAGAAGTGGGTTTGCGGGTTCTATGTTCAGTTTCTCAAGAAACCTCTATAGTTTTGACATAGTGGCTACATTGATTTAAATTCCCTCTAATAGTGTATAAGGGTTCCCTTTTCTCCACATCCTTACCAACCCTTGCTATTTCTTTTCTTTTTGATAAATAGCCATTCTAACAGATACAGGTGATATCTCGTTGGGGTTTTGATTTGCATTTCACTGATGACTAGAGATTTTGAGCATCTTTTCATGTACCTTTTGGCCATCTGTATGTCTTCTTTGGAAAAACACCTATTCAGATCCTCTGCTAATTTTTTAATCAGATTGGATTCTTTTTTTTTTTTTTTTTCTGTTGAGCTCTAAGAGGTCTTTATATACTTTGGCTATTAACCCAGTATCAGATATATTATTGGCAAATACATTCTCACATTTAATAGGTCACCTTTTCGTTTTTGTTTCTTTTATTAAGCAGAATATTTTTAGTTTGATTTAGTCCCATTTATCATCTATTTTTGTTTTCGTGCCTTTGCTTTTGGTATCAAATAAAAAAAAAATTGCCAACACCTAGGGCAAGAAGCTTAATGCCTGTATTTTCTTCTAGGAGTTGTATGGTTTTAGGTCTTATATTCAACTCTTTAATCCATTTTGAATTAACTTTTGTATATGGTGTAAGATAATGGTCCAGTTTCATTCTTTTGCATATAGCTATCCAATTTTCCAAAACACATTTATTGAAGAGACAATCCTTTCTCTATTGTATATTCCTGTCTCCTTTGTTATAAATTAGTTGGCCATAAATGTGTGGGTTTATTTCTGGGCTCTGTATTCTGTTGATAGATATGTCTTTTTATGAAAATACCATACAGTTTTGATTACTCTAACTTTGTAATATAGTTTGAAACCAGAAAATGTGGGGCACGTGAGTGATTCAGTCTGTTAAGCATCTGCCTTGGGCTTCGGTCATAATCCCAGGATCCAGACATGGAGCCCCATGACAGGCTCTCTGTTCCACGGGGAGGCTGCTTCTCCCTCTCCCTCTGTCACTCCCCCTGCTTGCACGCTCTTTCTTTCTCTCTGTCAAATAAATAGATAAAAATCTTTAAAAAAAGAAAGAAAGAAACTTGGTAATATGATGCCTCTGGCTTTGTTGCTCTTTCTCAAGATTGCTTTGGTTATTCAGGGTCTTTTGTAGTTCCATACACATTTTAGGATTATTTGTTCAGTTTCTGTGAAAAAATGCCATTGGGATTTTGATCAGGATTGCGTTGAATTTGTAGATTTCTTTGGGTGGTATGGACATTTTATTGGTATTAATTCTTTCAGTCCATAAGCACAGAATATCTATTCATTATTTGTATTGTGTTCAGTTTCTTTCATCAGTATCTTAGAGTTTTCAGTGTAAAGGTCTTTTACCTTCTTGGTTAAACTTATTTCTAGATATGTTATTGTTTTTGTTGTAATTATAAATGGGATTATTTTCTTAATTGCTCTTGAGAGGTTCATCATTAATGTATGGAAATGCAACTGATATTTAATATTGGTTTTTGTAACCTGCAGCTTTTCTTGAATTTGTTTATTCTAACAGTCTTTTGTGGTGTCTTTAGAATTTTCTCTATAAGAATATCATGTCATCTGCAAATAGTGACAGTTTTACTTCTTGCTTTCAGATTTGGGTGCCTGTTACTTCTTTTTCTTGACAAATAACTCTGGATGGCGCTTCTAGCACTATGTTGAATAGAAGTGGTGAGAGTGGGCATCCTTGCCTTCTTCCTGGTCTTTGAGGAAAAGCTTTTAGCTTTTCACTGTTAAGTATGTTAACTGTGTCTTTATCATATACAGTCTTTATTGCATTGTGGCACATTACCTGTATATTCATTTTGGTGACAGTTTTTATCATAAATGGATGTTGAATATTGTCAAATGTTTCTGCATCTATTGGAGATAATCATAGGACTGTTAATGTAGTGTATCATATTGATTGATTTGCATTTGTTGAACCGTCCTTACATTCCACTTGATCATGGTGTATGATCTTTTAATGTAAACTTGAATTTCATTTGCTAGTATTTTGTTGAAGATTTCTGCATTTATGTTCCTTAGAGGTATTAGTCTATAATTTTCTTGTGGCTTCTTTGTCTGGTTTTGGGGTTAATGTAATGCTGGCCTCATAAAATCAGTTCATAAATATTCCCTCCTGTTATTTTGTTTGGAAGAGTTTGAGAATGATTGGTATTAATTTTTTGAATGTTTGGTAGCATTAACCAGTGAAGTTGGGTCTGGACTTTTGTTTGTTGGGACATTTTTGATTACTGATCCAATCTCTTACTAGTAATTGGTCTCTTCATATTTTCTGTTTCTTTATGATTCAGTCTTGGGAGGTTGAATGTTTTTTAGGATTTTGCCCACTTATATGTTCAATTTGTTGGTGTATAATTAATTGTTAAGGCTTGTGATTCTTGTATTTCTGTGTTATCAATTGTAATGTTTCCTGTTTTGTTTCCGACTTTATTTATTTGAGTCCTCTTTCTTTTTTTCCTGGTAAATCTAGTTAAAGGTTTGTCAACCATTTCATAGTTTGATTTATCTTTTCTGTTGTCCCTTTAAGGTGTATTTCATTTATTTTCACTTTGCTCTTTATTTCCTTTCTTCTATTAACTTTGGGCCTTGTTCTTTTTCTTTTTTTATAGATTTATTTATTTTAGAGAAAACCAGGGGGAGGGGCAGAAGGAGAGGGAGAGAGAATCTCCAGCAGACTCCTAGCTGAGTGTAGACCCCAACGTGTAGGCTCAATCTCATGACCCCGAGATCACAACCTGAGCAGAAACCCAGGAGTCAGACGCTTAACCAACTGCATCACCCAGGTGCCCCTGGGCTCTGTTTTCGTTTTGTTTTGTTTTGTTTTTCTAGTTTCTTGAAGTATAAAGGTGGCTTGTTTGTTTGAGATCTTTCTTCTTCCTTAATGCAGACATTTATCTCTATGAACTTCCCTCTTTGAACTGCGTTTGCTGTGTCCTTTGATTTGGTATGTTGTATTTCCATTTTCATTTGTCTCAAGGTATTTTTTGAGTTCTCTTTTGTTTTTTTCTTTGACCCATTGATTGTTCAGTGACATGTTTTAATCTCCACACATTTGTGAATTTTTCTGTTTTCTTCTTTTAATTGATTTTAGTGTTATTATGGTCAGAAAAGATGCTCGATATGTTTCAATTTTTAAATATATTAAAACTTGTTTTGTGGCCTAACATATGATCTGTCTTAGAGAAAGTTCCATGTATGCTTGAGAAGCATGTGTATTCTGTTGCTTTTGGATAGACTGTTCTGTTTATGTCTGTTAAGACCATCTGGTCTAATGTGTCTTTTAAAACCAATGTTTCCTGATTGATTTTCTGTCTGGATGATCTGTCCATTTATGAAAGTGGGGTATTAAACTCCCTTACTACGATTGTATTGCTGTTTATTTCTCCCTTGTATTTGCTAATATTTTCTTTATATAGTTAAGTGATTCTATGTTGGGTGCATAAATATTTACAGATTTTATATTCTCTTGTTGGATTGACCCCATTATTATTATTATGTAATAACCTTCCTTTTCTCTTTTTATAAACTTTTTAAAAAACATTATTTATTTATTTGTGAGAGAGTGAGAGAGAGAGCAAGCATGAGTGGGGTTGCAAAGGCAGAGGGAGAGGGAGAAGCAGACTCCTCCCGGCTGAGCAGGGAGCCTGATGTGGGTCTCAATCCCAGGATCCTGTGATCATGACCTGAGCTGAAGGCAGATGCTTTACCCACTGAGCACCCAGGTGTCCCTTCATTTTTTTTTTTCTTTTTCCTTCTCTGATTGGTGAGTTCTATTTCCCTGTGTTTGAATTCACTGATCCTTTCTTCTGCTTCATCTAATCTGCTTTTGAATACCCCCTGTTGCATTTTTCAGCTCAGTTATTTTTATTCTTCAGCTCTGTGACTTCTGTTTGGTACTTTCTTATATTCCCTGTCTCTACTGAAAATTCTCACTTTTTTCGTCCATTCTTCTGAGCTCAGTAAACATCATATTGACCATTACTTTGAATTCTTTATCAGGTAGAATGAGCATTTATCTCCATTTTATAAGGTCTTTTCTTATGGTCTTACCTTGTTCTTTTGTTTGGAACATATTCCTCTGTTTCTTCAATTTTCCTTGAATCTCTGTGCCTCATCTAAGAGATGAATCTTGTTGTTTAACCCTGCCCTAACTCCTGTTTTTCTGTCAAATCTTTGTGATTATACAAGCAGTCTACTTTACTTCTAGTGACTCTCAGTAGTTGAAGGTGTGCTAAGACCTGTCAGTGTCATAAAGGGGAGAATTCAGTCAGCATGTAGATTCAGGCTGATTGGAAGCCAGTCAGGCAACAGCTTTTAAAGTATGCCAATATACCTCTTTCAGAGGGAAGACTGGGAGATGGGTGTTTCTACTCCCTTTTTGTTGATCACTAGAGCGATAGCCTGTTAAGAACTGTTTCTTGGCTGATATTCCTTTGAAATCATGAACACAAGTCTTGCTGGCCCCCAGAGCCAGGCAATCATGGGGAATGCCCTGGGTGGTAGCCACAAAAACCAGAGCACCAGACAAGTATACAAGCTCTTCCGCAGGGGATGCTGGCACTCTGCAGCATAGCAGAAGGAGAATGTGAAGATAACAGCTGCCCTCCCAGGTCCCTGGTAAGGATTACAACCAGTCGTCTGATGTATGTTTATTTAGAAGCCTGTCCTTCAGGCCACAGCTATGAAGATAAGCTAATAGACTTCTTTTACAGATAGACTGGGTACCTCAAACTTCTGCCCTCTGTTGTGCCCTGGGGGTGGTAGTCAGTTAAGAACTCTTTCTGCATTTGTTACAGTGCCGTGGGACCTGTGTGTGTAAGCCCTGATGACCGTCAGAGCCAAGTGATCTAGAGGCGACCCCTGGGTAGCATCTGCAGAAATCAGGGCACCAGTCAATGGTACATGCTACATGCTCCCTTTTGGGAGATACTGGTTAGCCAGAGCAAAGCAGAGGGACAGTGCAAAGATGGTACCCACTGGCCTCTGTCGTTGGAAAGTATTTCATTAGGCCCATACATGTATACTAAATTAGTTGCCTGGCCCACAGGTTAACTTTTTAAGATAAGCAAATAAGTCTGTTTCACAGAAATTCTGGGCACCTGTCATCTGCCTCCGCCCTGGGCTCTGGGGTAGGTGAGTCCATACACATAAGCCCTTTAAGAACGGTTTCTCTGTTTGCTGTAGCCATGCATCTCATGGTCAGAAGCCCCGTTGGCTTTCAGTGCTAGATATTTTAGGGCTCATCTCCCAGGTACCAGTCTTCAAAGTTGTGTTAGGTATGGGTTTAAACCCTTCACTCCTCAGGCTGAAGCTCAGGTTTGTGAGTTCTCTCCTGATTGTGGGTCACTGTGGCAGGAATGGGGCTTGTGGTGAGATTGTATCTCAGCATCTCCTTCCCACTTCGGTGTGGATTTTTTTTTCATTCACCTAATGTGTAGGAGTCATGTAGCTAATTTTTAGGTTTTCTTTCCCAGAGGAAAGTTTTTCATATGTAGCTACAGATTTGATGTGTCTGTGGGAGGATTTTGAGCTCAGAGTCATCCTATGCTACCACCTTGAATGGTAACTTGTAATAAGTCCTTTTGATAGCAATAAAGATTAATGAATATTTGTTTTTCTAGAATATTGATGAATGCATAATGCATTTTGAGCAATTATTTTCTCTTTTAAGGATCATGATGATACCATCAACTATGTAAAGTCTGGAAACATCAGGATGTACTTCAGAAATGTTTAATTAAGAACATTGTACCCCAGAATGACAGTTACTACATGGAATTATAGAAGGTGTATTTTACATCACTCTGTGAAGGACAGACTTCACATTGACCTAAAAAACAATTTTTCTAAATTAATTTAGCATATTTTAGGTTCTAGTTTCCTTATGCATATAAAACAATAAAGCAGAGCTGTTATTGATTGAGAAGGCTCCATTAGTTGAAAAATTTACAGATAAAGGACAGCAGTTTTGATATGTGCCATAAGATGCTTCAAATAGAAAATAATTCTAATAATCAGTTATAATTTTTTTAATCTAATACATGGGTTCCAGGGAAAGCATTTGGAAGCTCATTCTCTTGATACTTAAACATCTAACATCACTATCAATTTCATGTTAAATTATATTATAAGACACATAGGCACAAAAAATCAAACAAAAACTAGAAAGGAGTGATAAGATTCTTTGATATGTATGAGTTCTTCGAGAAAGGCAAGATATCAGACCAGAAGACAACAATTATGCTTTCATCTCACCTCTGAATGTGTGGAGGACCTACTGTGAAAGTGGTAGTCAGAGACTCCTCTTAGGATCTGCACTTACATTTTATCCTTGTGGTTCTCTTCACGGAATTGGATATAGCGGTTATCCCGTTGTGTATAGGAAATTCATGAGTGTGATTGCTCTTCATTTCATCAGGAAGCAAATAACTAGTTTACTTTACAATTAAGATAGTTTGTGTAGTGCTTGATATATATAATACATCTTTTCTGTTTTATTAAGCTCTTCTTAGTTTTTTTGTCCTGTGATTTCTATAGCTTTTGATTGCTGCCCTCAACTTGTATCCATTTATTTTACCTTTTGGACTCTATACCATCCTATTTTGTATATGTGTGTTTATCTTACTTCCTAATTATTTTTACTGGCCTGCCTGGTTTCTAGCTGCTTTCATTCCTTAACCAGCCTTGCTCTGTACATCTTACCATCAGTTTAGTTTCTGACCACGTATACCCTAGGGTTGTATTTGATTTCCTGCCCTGTCTCTGGGCTGGACTTGTAGTCATGGTCCCAATACAGATTCATGTTCTTACCATTTTTGTTTTCATAAAGAATTCGGATGAAAAGATCATTTTAAAAATCATGTAGAAAATGTGCATAATAAGCCTTTTTTTTTTTTTTAAAGATTTTGTTTATTTATTTATTTGACAGAGATCACAAGTAGGCAGAGAGGCGGGCAGAGAGAGAGGAGGAAGCAAGCTCTCTGCCAAGCAGAGAGCCCGATGTGGGGCTCGATCCCAGGACTTCGGGATCATGACCTGAGCCGAAGGCAGAGGCTTTAACCCACTGAGCCACCCAGGCGCCCCATAAGCCATTTATTTTTAATGGACGGAAAAGCTTTGAGTTTCTGATTATTAGAATCAGTTAAGACATTATTGTATTATGTTCCTTCTCATCAGGCTGAGATGCCCACTAGCCAACTGAGCACAGTAAGAAATTTATCTTGTTTCTGTTGCTTAATCTCTTTGAGTACATCTCATTTTGTCGCCTTCTAATGTGGCCAGGTGACAAGTGGTGGTTAATTTGTCACTGGTTTACAATAATTAAACATTCATCATGTAACTTTAAAAAGGTGGGAGGATGATGTATATAGGAACTTTCTATGGGAACTATTAGGGATACTATAATTTGAGATGCATAACTATAAAACATAATCCATACATTTTTTTGTTATTTGAATGTGATTTGAAGAATGACTAGGTACTAATGCCACAATTTACACAGTTATGTAAGATGGTACATGATAAATATTGTAGTTTAAATAATTTCTTTCTATCATTCTGTGATACAGTTAACAGTCTAATTGTTAGGCAGATTGATTTCTTTTTAATATAAATTTTGGGGGATGCCTGGGTGACTCAGTAGGTTAAGCCTCCAAATCTTGATCTTGGCTCAAGTCTCTATCTCGGTGTCATTGAGTTCAAGCCCTGTATTGGGCATGGAGCCTTACTTAAAAAAAATACACATATACATACATACATATATACATATATCATAAAATATAATAAAATATGAAATAAAATAAATTTAGGGGCATCTATCTTTGTTTTTGAATTGCTGATTTTTGAGGTTATTCTCTCTAAAACCTGTTGTATATTTTATTGGCTTGCTTTTATGCATGATTCTTGTGTAGATGTATTTTTTCCCAGGTATAACTGTTTATTAAGGTACTTTCTGCAAAATCAAGAGTTATAAGTATAGTACAGAGTTTACAGAGTTGAAGGAAAAGACTGACTATGTCTTGGTCCAAGTCAAGAGAAAATCTAATTTAAATGCATATGTTAGTCTAACCCACATGCTTTTGGAGCTAGAAACCGGATAAAAACCATGAACTTTTATGAGCTTTTAATCTATGTCTATTTTTATTTTATATTATAGGAAAGTTAAAGGAGGAAATATTGATGTACATCCATCAGAAAAAGCACTCATTGTTCAGTATGAAGTGGAAGCTACCATTCTTGGAGAAATGGGTGATCCCATGTTGGGAGAACGAAAAGAGTGCCAAAAGATGTAAGTTTTCTTCATTTGTGTATGTTTTGAAAGTAGTGAACCTTATACCTGCATAGATGACAGATGGTTATGACATTCTTTTAAATATACTTCATCTTAGTGAAGCAAAGACTATATTACACTATAAATACAGAGTATATTTATTCCAGAGAAGATCAGGTTTACATAAGCATAATGGGAACTTGCTGAGAAGTATCATTTCTAATTTACCCCATTTAGAAAAATCCTATAACAGAATATAAACTACTACAACCTGTGGGGCGCCTGGGTAGCTCAGTGGGTTAAGCCTCTGCCTTTGGCTCAGGTCATGATTTCAGGGTCCTGGGATTGAGCCCTGCATCAAACCCTGCAGCGGGCTCTCTGCTCAGTGGGGAGCCTGCTTCCTCCCCCACTCCGCCTTACTCTCTGCCTACTTGTGATCTCTCTCTCTGTCAAATAAATAAAATCTTAAAAAAAAACCTACTACAACTTGTGAAATCGGTAATAAAAGATATGTTTATGTGGGACTTTTAGCTTAATTCAGGAAATTTCTATTTTAGAGGATCCTGTCTGTGTTCTTTTTTCCTTGGAATTGTAGAAAGAAGTGTGAGTTCCAGAATTCCCACATGGGGCATGTACTTTGAATTCACCCCTTAAAAGTCTAGCCCTGTGAAAGATGTTATTAATAAAATGAGCATTTCCTGACTTACTGAATTGAGCTTACATCTCCTGACATCCTACTTTCCTTCCCACTTTTGTAATACTTTCAGGAGCCCCTTGGGAAATGGCCTTTCTCATTAGCGTATAGTTGTGCTGCTAGTTGTCTTATCCTCCTTGTATAGTGTTGTGGAAGTAGAGAAGGTATGAGATCACCTAGTATTCTCTCCTAACCTTCTTTTCTACCTCCATTAAAAAAAATTTTGATTGGGAACCAAGTAAAAAGAATTTTAACTGGTTAAAAAAAGTGTTAGTTTGTATCCAGGTGGTGTAGCATACTGAAAAGCACTTTAAGTATATAAGAGTGGTTTTCAACTGGTTGTGATTTTTTCCCCCCAGAGAACATTTGGTAATGCCTAGAGACATTTTTAGTTGTTGTAACTGGAGGGATCCTATTGCCAGTCTAGTGGATAGAGGCAGGGTGCTACTAAACATCCTGCAGTGCACAAGATAGCCACAGACAGTGATTTGGCTCCAAATTTTAATAGTGCTGCCATGGAGACACTTTGGTGTATAGCAACCTGAAAAGGGAAGTTGCCTGATATTTTAGTAAGATCCCTAATCTGACTTCTCTTTTGTGTATTAGGAGACTAAATTATACAGATAGTTCATCAAAATAACTGAGCCCTTGGATGATTCACTAAGTTGAAGAAAAATACACTTATGCACATACACAATGCTTACACTGTGTCCTCTTAGACTTCCTCTCTTCCATTAATGTGTTTGTGAATCCTGCCCAAGTTTTGTACATTCTGAGAACATGTGAAAATCTTTGAGATCTTACTAATTTGATTTCCCAAAAAAGTCTAGCCGATCAGAGTCTTTGCCTTTAGAACCTCAGATATCCACATTTCAGGTGAGAGATTTCATTTTTAGTTCTTAAGAATGCAGTCAGTAGTCTCATTCAGCTAGAATTAATTAAGAATGTTGTTATTGCATGGAAATCCATGGGCTTTTTAGAAAAAGGATATATTCATCTGAGGGCCAACCACTTGGAAAGAGTTACTACCAACTGTGGCTAGACTAAGTGGATTTAAACTTCAGTAAGGGAAAAACCTGAGTAATTCAAACTTGTGATACTCAACTCTGGCTGTACAAGCTTTGGAAAGGAATCATTGTAGGACCAAAAGGAGAATGTGGCTTGTTGATAGTTCTGGAGGTTTTAATAATGCCAGCAGCTGAGGATGAGGGTTTTGGAAAGGACACTCTTATAAGCTGAGATAGATAGGAAGTGAAAGTGTCATTAAGTTGGGGTAGTGAGTGCTATGGCCCAAGTCTAGATCACTTGTACTATATTTCATTTTCCCTTATTAGGCAAAGGAATATTTAAGCCCATCTTCAACAGAGTCCCAGTTTTTTTGAAGATTTCTTAATGAGATACTGAGGATTATGGTCCAAAATAATAGGGGTATTTTTCTTGTGACTTTTTGGTATTCTTCATACGTATGGACTGCTTAACGAGGGTTCTGATTTTTTACTGTGGGTATAATCAGTAAGCATAGGGCTGATGTTTTCTAAAAGTTCTAGCCCTATCTATTTCTTCATTGTCTTTTTCTTTTTTTTAAGATTTTATTTATTTATTTGAAGACAGAGATCACAAGTAGGCAGAGAGAGAGAGAGAGGAGGAAGCAGGCTCCCCGCTGAGCAGAGAGCCTGATGCGGGGGCTCCATTCCAGGCGCCTGGGATCATGACCCGAGCTGAAGGCAGAGGTCTTAAGCCACTGAGCCACCCAGGCGCCCCGTCTTTTTTTTTTTTTTTTTTTAAGATTTTATTTATTTATTTGAAAGAGAGTGAGAGAGGAAGAGAAAGCACAGTGGGAGAGGGAGAAGCAGACTCTGTTGAGCAGGGAGCCTGATTCGGGACTCAATCCCAGGATACCCAGATCATGACCTGAGCTGAGGGCAGACACTTACATGACTAAGCCACTCAGGCATCCTCTTCTTTGTTTTTTATAAGAAGGGAAGGATTTAGGAGAAAGACCTATATACTGAAAGAAGAAAATTTGTTACCTTTGATGGAAAGATGAATCCGATTGTTATTATATTTGTTGGTAGAAAGTAGATCTAAAAAGGATAGAAAAATCTACTTTATTAAATCACAAGACCACTACACACCTATTAGAATAGGTAAAATCCTGGGCGCCTGGGTGGCTCAGTGGGTTAATCCCCTTCCTTCTGCTCAGGTCATGATCTCAGGGTCCTGAGATCAAGCCCCGCATCGGGCTCTCTGCTCAGCAGGGAGCCTGCTTCTCCGCCTCTCTATCTGCCTGTCTCTCTGCCTACTTGTGATCTCTGTCTGTCAAATAAATAAATAAAATCTTAAAAAAAAAAAAAAGAATAGGTAAACTCCACCAAAATGCTGGCGAGGATATAGAGCAATAGGAGCTCATTCCTTGCTAGGGGGAGTATAAAATGGTACTGCCGCTTTGGATGACGGTTTGGCAGTTTCTTACACAGCTAGACATAGGCTTAACGTGTAATCTAGCAGTTGTGTTCCTAGATATGAACTCAAATGAGTTGAAAACAGTGTCCACACAAAAACTGGTACATGAATGTTTATAGAAAACTTAAAATTGTCAAAAATTGGAAGCACCCCAGATAACCTTCAACAGGCCAGTGAATAAACAAATTATGGTGCATTCATATGGCCAAGTATGATTCAGCACTAAAAAGAAATCCGCGGTCAAGCTATGGAAACACATTTGAGGTACCTTACTGTATGAATGCATATAAAGTGGAAGAAGCCAGACTTCTATGTGATTCCAACTATGTGACATTCTAGAAAACGCAGAACTAAAGTAGAAAGATTAGAGGATGTCAGGAGTCTAAGGGATGGGGGAGAGGAGAATAGGTGAAGCACAGGGCATTTTTAGGACAGTAAAGCTATTTTGTATGATACTGTAATGGTGGATACATGGCATAAAGTATTTGTCAAAGCTCAGAGAACTAACCAGCACAAAGAGTGAACCCTAATGTAACTGTGAGCTTCAGTTAGTGATAATGTATCAGTATGGGTTCACCAGTTTTAACAAAGGCACTATGGAGTGCCTTCTTAATGTGGGGCTAAAATTATACAAAAATAAAATAGTATATAAGACTTAAAAGGTAGAAATGTAAATAGATTAAAGGAAACTTAAATGGACCCATTATTTCTAGGTTGTTGCAAACATTAGAAGCCACTCTATCAAATTTATGCATTAAAGGAAACCTATTAAAGTCTTGTGGAATTTATTAAAGGCACCTTTATTAGGTGACTTGTAGAATCTTTGAAGGACCAGATTTGGGGGTGACTGCGTAGCTGGGAATAATGTGTAAACTCTGACGCTGCACTTACTTCAGGAGACCATCCCTCCATCCCTCTCCAGATAATGACTTCACAGATGCTAAGTGTGAGTCGCTTCTTTGGTGATCTCTGTCCTCCTGCCTCTAATCTCATACCGTGACGGCTCTTCAAAAATTAGCCATCTTCACCAAAAAGAAATACACAGTGGCTACTTTCTTATTTTCTCTTTTTTTAATATAAGCCTTGCATGGGTGCATCTGCTTGTACGAGTCTTAAGAGTCTTTTGTCACCATTTGAGTTTCACCCTGAAGCTAATTTTATGTCTTCAGGGCTCTCCCTGGTACCACGGATCTGTGTACATCGGCAATTGTTCCACCTGAACAACCGAATCTGAGTATACTGATACTGTGTATTTCACTCCTTAAAAAAAAAAAAATGGAGGCGCCTGGGTGGCTTAGTGGGTTAGGCTTCTGCCTTCGGCTTGAGTCATGGTCCCAGGGTCCTGGGATCAAGCCCTGCATTGGGCTCTCTGCTCAGCTGGGAGCCTGCTTCCTCCTCTCTCTCTGCCTGCCTCTCTGCCTACTTGTGATCTCTGTCAAATAAATAAACAAAATCTTAAAAAAAAAAATGGTTGTGAGTGTGGTCAAGAAAGTTACTCATTTTTGGCAGTATGGATTCTCACATCCAATAATGACTAGAGTTTATGTATATTGCCAGAAAGACTGTTTTAAAAAAAGATCCCTGAATATGTTCTCCTGCCTAGAACAATCAGATAGAGATGTTAATGTTCTTTTGTTATCTCATTTGTCCTGTCCAAAAAAATAATTTCTTTGCATTTTTCTAAGCCTAATTATATCTAATACTTTATTATATTTTACTGAAAGAGTCTGTGTCAAGTACACTTAACTGCTTTGTAAACTATTTAAAAGAAGTAGTTTGTAGGGGCGCCTGGGTGGCTCACTGGGTTAAGCCGCTGCCTTCGGCTCAGGTCATGATCTCAGGGTCCTGGGATCGAGCCCCGCGTTGGGCTCTCTGCTCAGCGGGGAGCTTGCTTCCCCCTCTGTCTCTGCCTGCCTCTCCGTCTACTTGTGATTTCTCTCTGTAAAATAAATAAATAAAATCTTAAAAAAAAAAAAAAAGAAGAAGTAGTTTGTAAGTTACCACTCCCTACGATGTTGCCTGAGTTGGAAAATTCTGCTATGCTTACAGCATCCGTCTTAAGAGTCTCAATGCCAACACAGATATAACTTCCCTGGCACGGAAGGTGGTTGAAGAATGTAAACTTATTCATCCCTCAAAGTTAAATGAGGTGGAGCAGCTGTTGTACTATCTACAGAATCGCCGTGACTCGTTGTCAGGAAAAGGTACATAGAATTCCTCACTTTTTAATGCATAACCAGAGTTGTTTGACTATAGTTTGTGCTTTTGATTTTTGAATGATAGGTGTATTTTTGTTGTTATTGCTTTATTTTGTTTTGCCAGTGCTATAAATAAGTAAGTGAATGAAAGAATAAACCTATTAGTTTCCTGCACACAAGGCTCTATGCGGGACGCTTCCACACAAAATGATCTGTTTCTGTTTCACACTGTGCTGCGTGTGCATGTGTAGGTATGTGTACGCATGTGCTGAAATAGGGAATGGAAAGCAAATGTCTGTAATACTGATTCTAGAGTAATAAAAGAGAATTTGGGGCAGAAAAACCTATTTATTCCAACTAGATTTATATTTTCTAAATTTCTTCTTGACGATTTATAATTTGAATGGGTTACTCGGGTATTTAAATGTTAAAATATGTGTGATATATTTTAGACTATCCTAAAGATACAAGTTTTATGACTCTTTCTTAGGAAAATTCTGCTTTTTCATTCTTAATGTCTTCCTTGTTGACATTCTCCTATCTTTCGTGTCCTCATAAAGAAACAAACCATTAAAATATTAGAGCTAAGCAATTGATCATCTTTAGAAGACATCAAATAATGTAAAGCAAAAATGAAATAAAAATACAGACATTTCAGTGGAGAGCCATTTAAGATTATTGAATGCATATTCTGCTTCATAGTACTGATTAAAGTTTACATGTATTTCTTTCACCATTGTGAGTTCTAAAATATTATGTCTTTGAAATAATTTGTAAATGCTAAAGATTATACTAAGTAGAAAAAAGTAAGAGAAAATTTGGACACTTTTCAAATTATTCAATCTTTTCTCTCTGTCCACAGCAAATAAAATGTCCTGTGTATAATATATACATTTATTAGTTAACCATGAATATAATATCTGTGATCAGTATATATTTTCAAATGAGTTAAGTGATTATAAATTTATTTAAAAGCAAAAATAAGCAGTTGGAACTTGATTGCATCCAACTACATCACTGGCATTCAATGTATAATTGTTAATTATTCATAATAAGTGCTATAAGGAAAATACTATCAAGAAGAATTTTTCTTAATTTTTTATTTCTTTTCAGTGTAACAGTATTCGTTGTTTTTGTACCACACCCAGTGCTCCATGCAATCCGTGCTCTCTCTAATACCCACCACCTGGTTCCCCCAACCTCCCATCCCTGTTCCTTCAAAACCCTCAGATTATTTTTCAGAGTCCATAGTCTCTCATGGTTCACCTCCCCTTCCAATTTCCCTCAACTCCCTTCTCCTCTCCATCTTTCCTTGTCCTCCATGCTATTTGTTATGCTTCACAAGTAAGTGAAACCCAAGAAGAATTTTTATTAAATGTTTCATTACACAGTATTCCGGTTAAGATCTTTTTAAATGAGGGAGATAACTTCTTCGATAAGGTAAATAAGTTCAAAGTGAGCAAAGGAAATACTGTACTCTAGTAAGATGTATGTGTACTTATTTTGAGTTGTACAGTATAGTAAAAATAGATCTTTCATAATGTCTAATTAATATAATCCTCTATGCATTTAAATTAAAATAACTTCACTAATAAAACCCTTTAACTGAGTTTCAAGGTAAATTAATCTTCTCATCTTCTTCCCCCCAAATTAAAGGAATATGAGGAAATTTTTATGTCAATATATGTGGATAAATCCATCCAAATTAATCTGTTTATATAGATATTAATGTTTGAAGACATATATGAAATACTGTTACTATGTTAAATACACACTTATTTTTTAAAAAGATTCCATTTTTCTTTTTTAACTTTTTTACGTGGTATTCACTATTTCAGAGCCTAAAGCCTTGCACACTAAAAGTGATTGAAACGAATCAGTAATACTTATTTATGTGGTTCATTACTCTAAGTGATTTTATTTCAGTTTTTTATATTAGTCAACCCATTAATGTACCTTTGCCTTATTGATTTTCCTCCTCCCACCTTAAATGTGAATTAGGAAGGGATTATTTTGCTTGCTGTTGGCAAGTCTGGCTATTTACATACCTAAAAATTTAATGTGGAAGGAAATGAAGTTATGACTTTGGGATCATTTATAGATTTTATTCATTTATATCCTTCATATCCTCATTAGAATAGCTGGATTATAGATGAACATTTTTTTTTAATCTCTTGGAAAAAAAATTCATAAACTATTCAATTTTAAGATCCCCAGCTCATCCATAATTAAACTCAGCTGCTGAAAATAAAAATTACCCAGAAACTCTAAAACCCAGTTCTTCTCATTAAAAACAAAATCTTTTTACAGAAAAAAAGGAAAAATCAAGCAAGCCTAAAGATCCACCTCCTTTTGAAGGAATGGAGGTAAGACCATATTCTGATCTACTAGAGAACTGATTGATTGTAAGGTTGTTGCCTTTTCCTATCAATAATTCATACAGTAACAGTAAATAGGTATGGAAATTTTAAAAATTACTCAACTTAGAAGTACCTGGAAGATGTAGATATTTAGTATTTCATACAGGCAAAAGTAGTGTTATGTTTTTAGACATAATTTATTTTGATAAGTTTTGAAATGTTTTAAATATTATTGCCTTATGTTTTGAAATATTATTTAACCTATTGAAGTAGATATAAATTATTTTGCATTAAATTTGAGATACTACATTAATAGGCCAGTTTTAGAGTTTATATATTTCCCATTTTCATGTGGTTTATAACTACTTTTGTATTGGAGTCCTAGCACCAAAGGTCTAATTTTCCCCTCTACAAGAGGGTGGCTACTATGAGTCCTTTGAAAACTTACTGTTATTAAAAGGGCAATATATTGACCATAAAGTATGATTCTTTTAACAGTGACTTTGTTAAATATTGTTCTTTTGGAGTAATTCCTCTTCCTTTCTTTCAGATTGATGAAGTTGCTAACATTAATGACATGGATGAATACATTGAGTTATTGTATGAAGATATTCCTGACAAAGTTCGGGGTTCTGCTTTGATCCTGCAGCTTGCTCGAAATCCTGATAACTTGGAAGAACTACTACTGAATGGTGATTTATATCTATAAATATTAAAAATAGAAAAATTGTTGTATAATATGGTTTTTAAGTCTATCGTAGTAGAGGAGAAAGCTATAATTATACCAAAGTTAGGAATGCATTTGTTTCCCAGACCTTTTTATGAAAATTTTTTACTTAAAAGTATAACATTTAAATATGCTCTGAATAATTCAGAAATCATTTAATTTAAACATCAAAAATAAAGTATCAATGATACTGTATCTTCTCGTTCTTGTGCTCTGGAAGACTTTTATCCTTTTGTTTAGGATACAATATCAAACTTCTGACATTTACCACACATATGTATATGCTTTTATTAAATTGGTTAGAGTTCCAAAATTAGTTTTCTTTCTGTAGCACAGCAAAAATATATATTAATCCTTATAAATTTATTTAGATTGTATTTGGTGCTTTCCTTTCATTAGATGTGCTAGGCAATAAAGAAAAAGGAGATATGATGCTCTTAAAATCTTTTTTCTCAGTAATATCATTATTGAATTACTTTAAATACATGGTTTTCTGACAAAAATAAAATTTCTGCCAAAAATAACATCTGGAAGATGTCATAATTCTCTGATTTTCCAACACGTGACAGAGAAAACCTTTTTGTCTATTTTCATGCTTCTCTTATGGAGGCCATACAGTACACACCTGTACTTTATAGCTTGGAGAATGTATACAAAGAACTGTCCAGGAAGTCCTAGGTTGTTACCAATATGCCAATATTGGTAATATGTATTTTTAAAATTATGCAACTCATATGTATTATATATATATGTTATATATATAATTATGTTAATCACCATTCAGTACGTCATTAGTTTTTGATGCACTGATCCAAGATTCATTGTTTACATGTAATACCCAGTTCTTCATGCTATAAATACCCTCCTTAGTACAACTCATACTTTTTTTATTTCAGTTTTTAAAAATATTTAATGTATTATTAGCCCCAAGGTTACAGGTCTGTGAATTGCCAGGTTTACACACTTCACAGCACTCACTGTAGCACTTACCCTCACCAATATCCATCACCCAACCACCCTCTCCATCCCCCTCACCCCCCACCAGCCTTCAGTTTGTTTTGTGAGATTAAGAGTTATGATTTGTCTCCCTCCCGATCCCATCTTGTTTCATTTTTTCCTTCCCTACTGCCCAAATCCCCCACTTTGCCTCGCAAATTCCTCATATCAGGGAGATCATATGATAATTATCTTTCTCTGATTGACATATTTTGCTCAGCTTAATCCCCTCTAGTTCCATCCACGTCCTTGCAAATGGCAAGATTTCATTTCTTTTGGAGGCTGCATAGTATTCCATTGTGTATATATACACCACATCTCCTTTATCAGTTCATCTGTTGATGCACATCTAGGTTCTTTCCATAGTTTGGCTATTGTGGACATTGCTGCTGTAAATATTTGGGTGCATGTGCACCTTCGGACCACTAAAATTTGTATCTTCAGGGAAAATACCCAGTAGTGTGATTGCTGGGTCATAGGGTAGCTCTGTTTTAAACTTTTTCAGGAACCTCAATGCTGTTTTCCAGAGTGGCTGCCCCAGCTTGCATTCCCACCAACAGTGTTGGAGGATTCCCCTTTCTCTGCATTCTCGCCAGCATCTGTTATTTCCTGACTTGTTAATTTTAGCCATTCTGACTGGTGTGAGGTGGTAACTCATTGTGGTTTTGATTTGTATTTCCCTGATGCCGAGTGATGTGGAGCACTTTTTCACGTGTCTGTTGGCCATCTGGATGTCTTCTTTGCAGAAATGTCTTTTCATGTCCTCTGCCCATTTCTTGATTGGATTCTTTGTTCTTTGGGTGTTGAGTTTGATAAGTTCTTTATAGATTTTGGATACTAGCCCTTTATATGATATGTCATTTGTGAACATCTTCTCCCATTCTGTCAGTTGTCTTTTGGTTTTGTTGACAGTTTCCTTTGCTGTGCAAAAGCTTTTGATCTTGATGAAGTCCCAATAGTTCATTTTTGCCCTTGCTTCCCTTGCCTATGGCGATGTTTCTAGGAAGAAGTTGCTGTGGCTGAGGTGTAAGAGGTTGCTGCCTGTGTTCTCAAGGATTTTGATGGATTCCTTTCTTACATTGAGGTCTTTCACCCATTTTGAGACTATTTTTATGTGTGTGGTAAGGAAATGGTCCAGTTTCATTTTTTTTGCATGTGGCTGTCCAGTTTTCCCAACACCATTTGTTGAAGAGACTGTCTTTTTTCCATTGGACATATTTTCCTGTTTTGTTGAAGATTAGTTGACCATAGAGTTGAGGGTCTATTTCTGGGCTCTCTATTCTGTTCCATTGATCTATGTGTCTGTTTTTGTGCCAGTGCCATACTGTCTTGATGATGACAGCTTTGTAATAGAACTTGAATTGTCTGGGGTGCCTGGGTGGCTCAGTGGGTTAAGCCGCTGCCTTCGGCTCAGGTCATGATCTCAGAGTCCTGGGATCGAGTCCCACATCGGGCTCTCTGCTCAGCAGAGAGCCTGCTTCCCTCTCTCTCTGCCTGCCTCTCCATCTACTTGTGATTTCTCTCTGTCAAATAAATAAATAAAATCTTTAAAAAAAAAAAAAAAAGAACTTGAATTGTCTGGAATTGTGATGCCACCAACTTTGGCTTTCTTTTTCAACATTCCTCTGGCTATTTGAGGTCTTTTCTGGTTCCATATAAATTTTAGGATTATTTGTTCCATTTCATTGAAAAAAATTGATGGTATTTTCATAGGGATTGCATTAAACGTGGAGATTGCTTTAGGTAGCCTAGACATTTCCACAGTATTTGTTCTTCCAATCCATGAGCACGGAACATTTTTCCATTTCTTTGTGTCTTCCTCAATTTCTTTCATGAGTACTTTATAGTTTTCTGAGTACAGATTCTTTGCCTGTTTGGGTAGTTTTTTTCCTAGGTATCTTATTGTTTTGGGTACAGTTGTAGATGGGATTGACTCCTTAATTTCTCTTTCTTCTGTCTTGCTGTTGGTGTATAGAAATGCAGCTGATTTCTGTGCATTGATTTTATATCCTGATACTTTACTGAATGAGTTCTAGCAGATTTGGAGTGGAGTCTTTTGGGTTTTCCACATAAAGTATCATATCATTTGTAAAGAGTGATAGTTTGACTTTTTTTTTTTTTTTTTTTTGCCAATGTGGATGCCTTCCATTTCTTTTTGTTGTCTGATTGCTGGGGCTAGGACTTCTATTACTATATTGAATAGCAGTGGTGATGGTGGACATCCCTGCTGTGTTCCTGACCTTAGCGGAAAAGCTCTCAGTTTTTCTCCATTGAGAATGATATTCACTGTGGGTTTTTTCATAGATGCTTTGATGATATTGAGGTATGTACCCTCTATCCCTACACTTTGAAGAGTTTTGATCAAGAGAGGATACTGTACATTGTCAAATGCTTTTTCAGCATCTATTGAGAGTATCATATGGTTCTTGTTCTTTCTTTTATTAGTGTATTGTATCACATTGATTGATTTGCGGATGTTGAACCAACCTTGCAGCCCTGGAATAAATCCCACTTGGTTGTGGTAAATAATCCTTTTAATGTACTGTTGGATCCTGTTGGCTAGTATTTCAGTGAGAATTTTCACATTTGTGTTCATCAAGGATATTGGTCTCCAATTCTCTTTTTTGATGGGATCTTTGTCTGGTTTGGGGACCAGTGTAATGCTGGCTCATAAAGTGAGTTTGGAAGTTTTCCTTCCATTTCTATTTTTTTGGAACAGTTTCAGGAGAATAGAAATTAATTCTTCTTTAAATGCTTGGTAGAATTCCCCTGAGAAGCCACCTGGCCCTGGGCTTTTGTTTGTTGGGAGATTTTTTTTTTTTTTTTTAAAAAGCAAAGGCAGTCACTTAACCAACTGAGCCACCCAGGCGCCCTGTTGGGAGATTTTTGATGGCTGCTTCAATCTCCTTACTGGTTATGGGTCTGTTCAGGTTTTCTATTTCTTACAGGTTCAGTTTTGGTAGTTTATACGTCTCTAGGAATGCATCCATTTCTTCCAGATCGTCAAATTTGCTCATAATATGTCCTTATAATTGTATTTCTTTGGTGTTGGTTGTGATCTTTTCTCTTTCATTCATGTTTTTATTTATTCGGGTCCTTTCTATTTTCTTTCTGATAAGTCTGGCCAGGGGTTTATCAATCTTATTAATTCTTTCAAAGAACCAGCTCCTAGTTTCATTGATTTGTTCTACTGTTCTTTTGGGTTCCATTTCTTTGATTTCTGCTCTGATCTTTATTATTTCTCTTCTGCTGCTGGGTTTAGGCTTTCTTTGCTGTTCTTTGTCCAGCTTCTTTAGGTGTAGGGTTAGGTTGTGTATTTGAGACCATTCTTGTTTCTTGAGAAAGGCTTGTATCGCTAGATATTTTCCTCTCAGGACTGCCTTTGCTGTGTCCCACAGATTTTGAACAGTTGTGTTTTCACTGTAATTTGTTGCCATGAATTTTTTCAATTCTTTAATTTCCTGGTTGATCTATTCATTCTTTAGTAGGATGCTCTTTAGCCTCCATGTATCTGGGTTCTTTCCAACTTTCCTCTTGTGACTGAGTTCTAGCTTCAGAGCATTGTGGTCTGCAAATATGTGGGGAATGATACTAGTCTTTTGGTACTGGTTGAGACCTGATTTGTGACCCAGGATGTGATATCTTCTGGAGAATGTTCCATGTGTATTAGAGAAGAATGTGTATTCTGTTGCTTTGGGATGGAATGTTCTGAATATATCTGTGATGTCCATCTGGTCCCAACTCATATATTCTTTAAAAAGAATTAGAATATTACACATGAACCCCTGTTGACCATTACTCTATAATTTGAGTTTGGAGTCTGTTCATTCTTCTAGATCTTTTTCATATATGCCATGTGTGTGTATATATATATATATATATATATATATATATACACACACATACATACATCATACATACATACATACACACACATACATATATATGAATTTTTATATAGTATTATTTTACAAAAATTTATATTAGTAATATCATACTACTTTTTTTCTTATAGTAATGTTTTGAGATTACATGCAGATGGATATATATGATATAATAACTATTTTTAAGATTTTATTTATTTATTTGAGAGAGAGAAATAGCGAGAGAAAGCACAAGCAGAGAGGAGAGGGAGAAGCAGGCTCCCCACTGAGCAGAGACCCTGACGTGGGGCTCAGTCCCAGGACTCTAGGATCATGACTTGAGCCAGAAGCAGACCCTTAACCAACTGAGCCACCCAGGTCCCCTGTAATCTAATTAGTTTTTAAACTATGTTTTATTATTGCTTTTTATGAAGCTTATATAAGCTTTAGCCATCCCATTTAGCCATTTAGCCATGTTGATTGGTTATTAGGTTGTTTCCAAATTTTTCTGTGGAAACATTGCTTCAGTGAACATCTCTGTACATCTTTTCTTATCTTCTCCTTGTCCTGCTTCTCTTTCTCCTCCTCCTCCTTCTCCTCCTCCTCCTTCACTTCCTATTCCTCCTCCTTCTTCTCATTCTCCTTTCTCCTTCTGCTGCTTCTTCTTTCAGACATAAAGCCTTCTATTTAAAGCATGGATCCAGGGGTGTCTGGGTGGCTCGGTGGGTTAAGCCTCTGCCTTCAACTCGGGTCATGATCTCCGGGGCCAGGGAGCAAGCCACACATGGGGCTCTGCTCAGCAGGGAGCCTGCTTCCCCCTCTCCCTCTGCCTGCCTCTCTGCCTACTTGTGATCTCTCTCTCTCTCTCTCTGTCAAATAAATAAATAAAATCTTTAAAGAAAAATAAAGCATGGATTGAGGATACTTACTGACACTTGCGTTCCTACAGCAGGGACCAGAATCCTATTGCATTTAAACTAAACAGAAGCTGGGGCTAAAAGAATACGAAAGTAGGTTTTTTTGTTTGTTTTTATGTAGTCTGAACCACAGGATTTTGTGTTTATTTTTCTTCCGACTCAATTCCATGAATCCCGTAGCCTATTTAATTTATTGAGTTTATTTTTTTCAATTAACATGTAATATATTACTTGTTTCAGAGATACCGGTCTGTGATTCATTAGTCTTATACAATACTCAGTGCTCATTACAACACATACCCTCCCCAGTGTCTATCACCCAGTTACCCCATTTTCCCACCCTCATCCCTTGCAGCATCCTCAGTTTGTTTCCTAAGAGTAAGAGTCTTATGGTTTGTCTTCCTCCCTGGTTTCATCACAAGCAAGGGGTTCTTTAAGGTGTGTACACAGAAACAGAGGTCATACAGAAATACAGGTCATAATGTTTTAAGGTATTTTGCCAAACTGCCTTTTAAAATGGTTGTGCTGCTTTGTCCCCAGACCAGTGGAATATGAAAGCAATCAAACTTTAAATTTTTTTACATTGTGTTATGGTAATGAACAAGTTCTCTTTGTTTTAAGTTGCATTTGCCTGATTTCTAATGAAATTTGCTTTTTTCCTCCTGTCACTAGACTTTTGGAATTTCTACCCTGTGAAGTCTGTATTCCTGTCTAAAGTATTCGTGTGTGTGTGTGTGTGTGTGTGTCTGTGACTATATATATATTTCTATTTCTATAAATATATCCTTTTTACATAAATAATTTAGTATATAAATTTATATCATTTATATCCTTTTTCTTTTAAAACTATTTTAGAAATAGCTTTTCTCAATTTGTTGTATCTTTTTTATATCATGTGTTTTTCCATCTGTTTACTTTCACCCTTCTTGTGCCTTTGAATCTAAAATGTTTGTATTGTAGAAAGTGTATAGTTGGATCATGCTTTTTTTTTAAATTCTGCTAGTCTCTCCCTTTTGATTAGAGTGTTTTGTCTGTTTACCTTAATGTAATTATTCATAAAGTGAGCTTGTTATTTAACACTTTGTATTTGTTTTCTGTATCTTTTATCATTTTTGTTTCTATAACTCCTTATTACTGCCTTCTTTTATGTAAAATGGGCATTTTTTAGTATATCATTTTAATCCTTTTGCTGTTCTTTTATTATGTTTTCCTTAGTTCTTTTCTGAGTGTTTGCCCTAGAATTACAGTTACCATCTTAAATTAAAATAATGTAGTTCAAATTAATAGTAATTTAACCTGAATAGTATGTAAAAACTTGGCTCCAGTATTACCTGTGTTCCCTCTCCACTCCTTTGTACTATTGTAGTAATACAAGGTACATCATTATGCATTATTTGCCCATTAGCATAATGTATGAGTTTTTTAATCAGATAGAAGAATACAATCAGAAATATGTTTATACTGTCTTTTTATTTATATAGTTATCTTTACCAGTGCTCTTTATTTCTTTGTGTGGATTTAAGTTCTTCTCTGGTATTTTTTCGTTTAAGCCTGAAGGATTCCCCTTAGTATTTCTCATAGGGAAGGTTTAATATCAGCAAATTATTTAAATTTTTTGTTTACCTAGGAATAGGAATGACTTAATTTTTCCTTGGTGTTTGAATGGTAGTTTTGCTGGATGTGGAATTCTTGTTTGACTCTCTTTTTCTTTTAGTACTTTGACTATACTACCCCATTGTCTTCACGTCTCCATGGTTTCTGATATGAAATTGGCTGTTAATCGTATTAAGGATCCTGTGTAAATATTGAGCTGCTTTCTTCTTGCTGCTTTCAACATTTTGCCTTTGGCTTTTACCAGTGTGATGATGATGTGTTTAGGTTTTTTTTAGTTTGTCTTGTGTTCATGGAACTCTTGGATCTGCAGATTCATGTTTTTCATCAATCTTGGGAAATTTTGAGCATTATTTTGTTAAATATTCATTTAGCTCCTTTCTCTCTCTCCTTTCCTTTTGGGACTCCATGTTAGTATGATTGTTTGGTGCCCTGTATGTCTTTGAGGCTCTATTTATTTTTCATTATTTTTTCTTTCAGTTTCTTAGACTGGATAATCTTAATTGGCCTGCCTTTTATTTTGTCAATTCTTTCTTTTTCTAGTTCACATCTGCTGTTAAGACCTTCTGACAAACTTTTCATTTCAGATGTTGTACTTTATAATTCCAGAATTTTCATTTGGTTCATATTTTGTGATTTGTATCTCTTTATTGTTATTATTTGTTTGATGAGACATCATTCTCCTACCTTCCCATACTTTTCTTTAAATCTTTCGATAGACTTCTTTAGTCCATTGAATATATTTACAATAGCTAGTTTAAAGTGTTTGTCTCATAAATTCAACATCCGAGCTTCTTCATGGACAATTTCTATTGACTCCAGTGTTTACTGAGTACAGGACATAGCATCCTGTTTTCTCACATGTCTTTTAGTTTTTTTTTTGTTGTTGAAATACTTTGGGGGACACTCCTTCTAGAGCTTGTTATATTTACTGTTGGTTTAATGAGTTTCTTGGGTTAATTCTGAAAAGTCTTTATTCTTTGTGCTGTCACTGGAGCTTTTTAGCTCAGTTAGTTTATTGTTAACTAATGATTGGATAGAGGTTATTTATTTATTTATTTTAGATTTTATTTATTTATTTGACAGAGATCACAAGTAGGCAGAGAGGCTAGCAGAGAGAGAGGAGGAAGCAGGCTCCCTGCGGAGCAGAGAGCCTGATATGGGGCTCGCTCCCAGGACCCTGGGATCATGACTTGAGCCGAAGGCAGAGGCTTTAACCCACTGAGCCACCCAGGCACCCCTGGATAGAAGTTTTTTAAATGCCTGGCCCTAAGTATCCCAGCCTCTGCTGAGGGGCTGTGTCTATGTGTCTGTTGGAGCATGTCTTCAGTATTTAAGGAGATAGTTTACAAGACTTTAGCCTTTACTTTTTTTTTAACTTTTTTTTTTTTTTACTTATTTAGTTAATCTCTGCACCCAGGGTGGGGCTCGAACTCATGACCCTGAGATCAAGAGTCTCATGCTGTACTGATGGAGCCTGCCAGAAACTCCCAAGGCCTTCACGTTTAATTCCTGCTTGTCCATTGCCTCAGGGTTGGCCAGAGATGAGAGAGTAGGTCTTTCTTAGGTCTTTCTCATGTATCAGCACATTCCTGCACATGTATATGGCCTTCTAGTTTCCCAGGAATTTATTGGAGCTTTTCAAAGACCTTGTAAATGTCTCATTCCCAGGGTTTTTCCTTTTAAGGTGTTTTGGTCAGACTCTTGTTAACCCCAACTGGCAAGGCTACCACATGCAGTTACAATGTTGCCATCAGTGGTTTTCCACAAATGCCCTGGGTATAAACCTGTACAAAGCAATTTCTGAGTCAGGTGGAATAAATGCAAACCCTGAGAATGGAACTTTCCAGCAAATATCCAGATAAGTCACATAATGACAGCTCACTGGAGTAGGGGTTTTCAGGAGTGCCAAATTGTTCTGCTTCTTCCAGTTGCTGCTATGGTGCTCTTTTTCACAGATATTAAAGTGCTTTTGGTTTTCAAGGCTTCCACAAAGTTACACAGAGGGAATAGAATTAGGGCAAGCTGAAACAGAGTTTTTACTGCTCTTACTAAGGTTCAGCCATATTTCTTAACTGTTAACTCTCTTAACTGCAAAATGTAGTTAATTTCCAGGGTTCCAAAAAAGTTAATGGCACTCATTACCAGTGTTTTAATTCACTTGTGGAGCAGTGGATTTTTGGAGGTCTTTATGTTGGTTGTTTGAGAAATGCTTGGTTCTGGAATTCATTTTTGTTGAAAGTAAGAGATAGAGGTATAAGTTTTTTGCATGTTCAATGGCCAGTTATTCCAACCTACTTAGTGAGTAACTCCTTCTTCCTCCAAAGATTTGAAATGCCTTTTCCGTTAAATGCCTGGCATTCTGTTATGTAATAGATACTTCTTGAAAGCTTATTCTGTGCCATGTACTATTCTGATACTTTCATAGGTATGTTTTAGTACTTTCTTTTCTTTTCTATTGATCTATTTGATACTGCGCATGTGATGTTTTGTTTTGTATTTTGAATAGAGTTTTAGAATAGGTAGGAGAAGTGTTCCAATTTATTGATTTTTTAGAAATAGATGTTACTGGCCTTGTACATTTTTTGAATATATTATTTTGAGATTGTTTATCAGATGCTCTAAAATCACTTTATCATATGCTCCAAAAATTATAATGGAATTTTAATTGAAGGCAGGACACCTTTACCTGTCTCTCTAGATTGCTTGCTCCATCAGACCCCCTTTATGAAGTTCTAATGCAGTTTCTGCTTATTATAGGAGATGCTGTCAAGTGGTGAACTGCCAGTTCCCTGGATGTATTAGCTCCCCACTTTGGAGAGCTTTCAGCACCGTGGACAGCACCCCCTGCTGTCCATTCTACATGCTTGGTTCCCACTTGGTGCTCTTGGCTCCAGTGTTCTGGACCTGTTACCCTGTTACCCTGGGGAGGAGTGGGGGGCAGTGTGTAAGAGAAAGGCAGGTTATTCTGTGGTCTTTGGCCAATTTGGGCCTGTGACTGGCCCTGCCCCACCACCGCGGCGAGAATCTCTCTCCAGAGCTGGTTCCTTTGCATCTCTTAGTTCAAGACCTCAGTGATAGTGAGTGGGGTGAGGAGTGCCAGGAGCACACAAGAGCCCTACTATTTCAGGCTTCACTGCATCTCTCCTTTGCCTTCCCTTCTAGTCATTTGGCAATTTCTACCTTACTTTTGCAATCATAATATAAAATACATATTTATTTTAAAAAATCCCCGTATAAATGGACCCACACAGTTCAAGCCAGTGTGTTCAAGGGCCGGCTTTGTATTCTAAGAAATACTGTTTCCCCTGGATTATAGTGGTGAAATAGTACTGCTGGATAAATAGAGTTAACTAGATTCTTTATTAAGTAAAACTTTGTGGAGCCTTTACATGTTAATGTGTATTGCCTACCTGTTTACTTCACTCCAGAAGTTTTGTTCAGATCATATGGTATACCAGTACTCTGCACTGTGAGTATAAATAACATTATGAAATTATAGGATGTTTTCTAGTTTGAAAAATGCCTCACGAAGTAGATTAATGATACTTGCTTCATAATCTGAATGGCCACAGAGCATAAATAAGTTGAACACTTTCATTACCGTAACAAATACCAATAACTCAGTCCATAAAGTACAGTAGATTCTGAGTACCTATTATAGAAATTTGAATTTTGATCTCTGTATAACACGCAGATATTTCCTTTAATGCTTTAATATTTTAAGATTTGGTAAGCCATATAACAATTCTAATTTGAAACCGGTCTCATTGCTTTATGTTTACTTAGTATGTGGTAATTCTCATTAATCAGTTCATTAAGTTTTTCCCCTTCTAAAGATAAAAATCTAGCAGAGATGTTTATTCTACCCTGAAGCTAATTTTGTGGAGATTTGTTTTATTTACGTATGTTGGCCTTAATTTAACATAATACTAAAATAGATTTATTTTTGTGTGTATAAGCTTTAGCTGGTTATTTAATTTGCTTCAGTGGAGCTAGTGTTAGCCTAATTTTTCATTTTTTTTTTTTAGGCTCATTCTAGTTTTTTCCTTCTTTACAAACACATTAAATCAGCTGTAAAAAAACAAACAAAAAATGTCACTGCAGTAGCAAGATTACAAGTGGAAATACAAACAAGAAAGAAATGATCTTTTTGTTATTTTGTCACTCATAATGTCCTTATTATGTTACTTTATCTAAATCATAGATGTGGGTTTCTAAGTAAAAGTTGCATTTCAGCTTTAAAAACAGCTTTCTGTGTTGGAAAGAAGCCTCCTCCTTTTTTGTCCCAGTTCTATCTTAGCTTTGTTATTTATTAATAAGCAGACATTTAAAACCAATCACCCTTTATACCTCAGGCAAGGCCATTGACCATTTTTGCATGTTCCTTTTTTCTTTAGAAACTGCCCTTGGTGCATTAGCAAGAGTCCTAAGAGAAGACTGGAAACAAAGTGTTGAGTTAGCTACAAATATAATTTACATTTTTTTTTGCTTTTCCAGGTAAGTATAAAAATAAGGAAATAAAAGTAGAAATCTATCTGTGTTTCACTCTGTCAGTGGTTTGGATTGTGGATTATGGGTTTGCTCAGTCTTCCTGTGTGTCTGCCCATGCCCTGCCTCTGAACTCTTACTCTCTTTCCCTTTCTCTGCCCTCTCCATTGTTCTGTCCTTCATTCAGTCTGTTGACCCATGCATATACACAGAATAGGATAGTAAATTGGTTTGGAATTTAAGAGTATGGACTCTCTAAATAGACTGAATTTGAATCCAAGTACTGCTGTTTACTGCGTGTGTGTTCTTGATCACATAATTCTGTGCCTCAATTTCTTCGTCTGTAAACTGGATAGTAATAGTAATACTATTTTTGGATACTTTTTAGAGTAAAGCATGACCCAGAGTAAGTGCCAGTATATATAGGTATATGTGTGTATATATATTTCTATACGTATATATATGTATGTATGCATGTATATATAAGTTACGTATGCATATATGCTATTTATATACATATATTCTCTAGAAAGATGTTTATTGAGACATTGTGAAAAGTTTCTAGCCAATCTCCAGAGAATTGTGTCTATTCTAAAAATGTGCCAGCATTAACAGGTATTTATTGAATAAATACATGTATGAATGAATTGTGTAGGAAACATATGTAAATACCTGATTACTAATATTTTGCTGGCTTACTCTCTGATAATCTATTTTATTTAATATTAATATTGTTGCATTATTAGTTTTATTTTACAGCAGTCTGAAACTTTGAGAGTATCTGCATAGTTAAAATTGTGGTTGACTACAAAAAATGCATTTTATTTCATTTCTAACTTAAAAATAATTTTATTTCAGGTAAAGGTAATATATATAAAGTAATCTTATAATTTCAGGTCTTCATAGTATACCATGGATGTATTCATTTATTGAAATATATATATCACATTTATATTCTACATTAATTATACCAATGTTCAAGTGTTTATCCAAAATAACTTTCCTGAATGTAAAAAACATTGCTTCAAATACATAACTAAAATCTCTTCTTTAAAGCTTTTCTCAGTTTCATGGACTTATCACTCATTATAAAATTGGAGCTCTCTGTATGAATATTATTGATCATGAATTAAAAAGACATGAGCTGTGGCAAGAAGAACTCTCTAAGAAGAAGAAGGCTGATATCCTTTTAAAGTGGCATTTCACCCCAGTATTATTGCTGTGAGCTTTGGATGGGTGGGATAGTTTGGGAGTTTTCTTGCCGTTTACATTATTTGGAAAAATAAAAGTGTTGAAGGTTAAGATGAAGAGTGAGACTATCAGAATGAATATAGTTTGACTTTTTTTTTTTATCTCTTTGATTAGTTGATAAGATAGAAGGAGCAGGTAATAGTGGTCCTAGGTAATTGAACTTGTGAGTGGCTATATCATTATGTCCCCTAAGGTCCTTTGGTTAGCTGAAGTCTGGCTCACCACTCTTGTTTATGTAGTTCTGTCTATGTCATAAGGTGACTTAGATTGGATTGTGTATGAATTTGGTGAACAGAGTTTTAAATTCTATTTTGCTAATAAATAAGTGCAAAAATTCTTAATACATATACATTTGAGAGGCCTGCAGAATGATGGAACCAAGGAAAAGAATCTTAAAAAATGATGTATTTTAACCTATACTTCAATACAAGAATCTTTTCTGCAGCTTCCCTTACAAATTGGTTATTTACTCTCTTCTTTGACAATGTCACTGCTTATCAATTTAGTTCATTCTCTGGTTTGATATCCTATTTATTACTAATGTTATTTGCTTTAGTGTACTAAAATCCATTTGTCAATAACTTCTGTCCCTTGAATCTGATCTTGCATGCTAAAGCAATATAGACTTAAGTGGAGTCTCTTAAACATCTCATTTCTTATATTTGAACATATTCATCATATTGCTTCTGCAGTTTAATTTTTCTAGATCGAAGGCCCTTGCTTTTTCATAAGGCTTATTCAGTAACCATACTGATAATTTTCCTTTGAACCCCATATTTATTGATCTCTTTTAAAAAGTAAAAGTAGTATTCTTGTTGTGCAGAGTAGCATATGTTTCTTGCCTCTCCATCATGGAATCCCCATGATAATCTAAAAGTGTACCCTAACACTCACACAGCTTTGACTTTTCTTAGTTAGGATCTTTCCAGGTATAGAAATTTACTATTTGTGCTGTGAGCTTTGGACATTCTAGATTGGTGTTGAATTAAACTCTGTTGACATTTCAATAATCCTGGAGACTTTAGATCATTTCTGGAATCACAAGTCTCCTAAATATACCCCAAATTCATTAAATAGGTAGGGTATGGAGAAAACTACTAACGGAACTTTTAGCAATCATTAATTTATATTTTGTGATTGTTCAGTGACAGGAACTGATATTTCAGGACATATCATATTCCTACAAGTGTCAGCTACCATTGACTGTAAGAGGCATCATTATTCATGAATCACTAAGAATGGAAAAAATGCTTCAATTAAATTATGACATATCGTGGATTATAAGACATACTGAATTGCAGGAGATTCCTTGTGTTTTGACACAAGCAGTAGTCAACAAGGAGGAAGTTTTTAAGTGCTTGGGGATCCTGAAGTCACACTGAAATAATTGATTATTTTTACAGGTGTCCAGGGGATTATTTGGGGCCATAAGATGTAATTTTAAATTTTTGTTGACCTCTAACTTTGGGATATTTGTCTTTTGCTATCAAGTCTTTAAGAGGGTACAAAAGAGCTTTAGATCTAATCAACATTCTTTGAATATTCTGGGCATGTGTCTGAGGTGGAATTTAGTATTCTTATTAACTACAACACTCTCTAACGCAGTAATTTTTTTGGTTCATGGAGCCACTTGTTAATATGTTTAAAGAGACTTGTATGCATTTGTAAGATATTTGCATAAAATATCTGGGGATTCAGGTATTTGGTAACAACCCAAACATGTGTTCACCCAAGGTCTCCAAGCATATCTTCGAGCCCTTGGTTAAGAAGTTCTAACAGTTGTTGTGCAAAGATGAATATTTGAGTTTTAAATGATTGGTTAGAGAAAATAACTAAATAATACTGCACATGAAATATAATAGTACTATTCTTCATAGTATTTTTCATAGGTTTACTTTGCTTCAGTGAGTATTGATGATCCTTAACTTAAGTTGCTTACTTGATGAAGACCCTGAAAACCAAACCTTGAGAAAAGATTATGAAAAAACCTTTAAAAAATACCAGGGGCTTGTGGTAAAACAGGAACAACTCTTACGAGGTATGATTTCCTAAGCAATGAGAGACACAACAAAGTGTTTACACTAATTAATTTTGTTCAATTTTTTTTCAGATCAGTAAAACTAGTATCAGAATAATTGAAAAGTCTCTAAATTTTAATATGCCATAAATTCTTTTATTTTTAGCTTGTGTAATAATGTTTTAAGTTTCATTCTGCTATTTTTCCACAAAAAGGCCCTAATCAGCTCTTAAATGTGTATATACTTGTAATTTATTTACTCAGAAAGGATTGTTTTTAAAGATTTTATTTATTTATTTAACAGCCAGAGAAGGAACACAAGCAGGGGGGAGTGGGAGAGGGAGAACCAGGCTTCCTGCTAAGCAGGGAGCCTGATACGAGGCTTGATCCCAAGACGTTGGGATCATGACCTGAGCCGAAGGCAGCTGCTTTTTTAATCCAGTGTTTATACTTTTCAATAATGACAATCTTATCCCTTGAACACTAATATTAACTAATTTTAGTTCTAATAGTACTAGTATCTTATTTAACTTGTTTTCCTAGAAATCGTTAAAAGATTTCTCAAAAACTTCTCTTGATGAATAAAAGTTTCTTTCTTCTTTTTGAGGTTTATTGAGAGCTCAACAATTCAGTAGTATGGTTTCACAATCATTGTAGGAGATGCAAAGTCTTATGAACATTAGTGAGAATAATGTGGGGATTTTAAGTGTGCCTTCGACTCCTGCTTTGTAGTTGACTATTGATTTTTTTCTAGTTTTGTTGAGGTGTAATTGACATAACACTGTGTTAGGTGAAGACACACAGTGTGATGAGCTGGTGCACACATATATTGCAGAAATGTTTACCACAGTAAATTAGTTAAAATGTCCTTCACCACACATAATTACCATTTTGTTGTTGTTATGGTGAGAAACTTTAGTAACTATTCTCATAGCAACATTCAAATATACAGTACAGTTTTGTTAACTGTAGTTACCATGGTTTACATTAGATCCCTGGAACGTACTTGTTTTGTGTCTGGAGGTTTGTACCTGTTGACTAAGGTCTTCCGCTTTCCCCCACAACCCAGCATCAGTCTACTCTGTTTTAGGAGTACAGTATTTTCAGATCCCACATATTAAGTGAGAATATACAATATTTGTCTTCCTCTGTCTGATTTCACTTCAAATAATTCCCTCAAGGTCCATCTGTGTTGTCACAAATGGCAGAATATCCTCCTTTTTTTTTAAATGAATAATATTTCAGGGTGCGTGTGTGTGTGTGTGTGTGTACCACACCTTTATCTGTTCATCCATCAATGGACAGTTAGGCTGCTTCATGTCTCAGTTATTGTGAATAATGCCTCACTGAACATAGGAGTGCAGATATCTCTTTGAGATCATCATTTCATTTCCTTTTACCCAGATGTGGTGTTGCTGGATCATATGGTAGTTTTATTTTTAAATTTTTGAGGAACCTCCATACTCTTCTCCATAGTGGCTACACCAATTTACATTCCTGACAAGAGTGCAGTTTAAATTTCCTACCAATTTACATTCTTTTTACTCCACATCCTTGCCAGCATTTATCTCTTATCTTTTTAATGATAGCCATTCTGCTTTATGAGGTATGAGGTGATCTGTCATTGTGGTATTGATTTGCATTTCCCTGATGATTAGTGATGTTGAGCACCTTTGTAATTACCTATTGGTGATTTGTACGTCTTCTTTGGGGAAAATGTCTATTCAGATCCTTTGTCCATTTTTTTTAAAGATTTTTATTTATTTATTTGATAGACAGAGATCACAAGTAGGCAGAGAGGCAGGCAGAGAGAGAGGAAGGGAAGCAGGCTCCCCGCTGAGCAGAGAGCCCAATGTAGGGCTCAATCCCAGGACCCTGGGATCATGACCTGAGCCGAAGGCAGAGGTCTTAACCCACTGAGCCACCCAGACCACCCCCCCTTTGTCCATTTTTAAATCAGATTTCTTTTTTTTTGCTTTTTTTTTTTTTTTTTTTGCTATTGAGTTTGAGTTTCTTACATCTTTTAGATATTAACCCCGTATCAGATACATGATTTGCAGATATTTTCTCCCATTCTGTAGGGTTGCCTTTTCATTTCGTTGATTGTTTTTTGCTGTACAAAAGCTTTTTTAATTTGATGTAGTCTCACTTGTTGATAACTGCTTTTGTTGGTTGTACTTTTGGTGTCATTTCCAAAAAAATCATTGCCAAAACTGATGTCAAGGAACTTTTTTCCTCTATTTTCTTCTAGGAATTTTACAATTTCAAGTCCTTAATTCTAAGGATTATTTTATTTCAGTCCTTTTTCTTTTTTCCTTTGTAAGTCCAGTTCATTTTTGTGAGTGGTATTAGGGGTCCAGTTTCATTTTTTCTGTATGGGAGTATTCAGTTGTCCCAGCAACACCCCACCCCAGCTTTTTTTTTTTTTTTTTTAAAGAAACTATCCTTTCTCCTATTGAGTATCCTTGGCTCTCTTGTCAAATATTAGTTGACCTTTATATGTGGGTTTATTTTGAGCTCTTAGTTGTTTCGTTGTTCTTTTATGCCTGTTTTTATGCGAACACCATACTGTTTGATTACCATAGCTTCGTAATATATTTTAAAAACAAAGTATAAGGCCTCAGCTTTATACTTCTTCAAGGCTGCTTTGGCTATTTTGATTCATTTTTTGTTTCATGTGACTTTTTGTGGTTTTTTTTTCTATTTCTGTGAAAAGTTGGAATTCTGTGAAAAATTAACATTGGAGATTTTTTTGATATTGGAATTTTGAGAGAGGACGTGGCTCTATAGATGTCTTTGGGTAGGATGGACATTTTAATGATAATAACTCAGACCATCCTTGAGCCCAGGATATCTTCACATTTATTTGTGTCTTCAGAGTTCTTTCATTAGTGTCTTAACAGTTTTCGGTGTATAGATCCTCCACTTCTTTGGTGAAATTTATTTCTAGACATATTATTGTTTTCGATGCTATAATAAATGAGATTGTTTTATTTCCTTTTATAGTTGTTAGGGTATGGGAGGAGTACAACTGATTTTTTGTATTGATTTTTTTTTATCATGAAACTTTACCGAATTCATTTATTCTAAATATGGATAAGGAAGATATGGTCCATATTCTAATAGTGTGTTAGTAGTCTTAAGGGTATAAGATTATGTCTTCAGTAAACAGAGACATTTTCATGTCTTCCTTTCCAATTTTGTATGCCTTTATTTCTTTTTCTTGTCTAAATTCTCTGGCTAGTTCTTCCAGTATTATATTGAATAAAGGTGTCCAGAGTATGCATTTCTTGCCTTGCTGCTAATCTTAGAGTAAAAGCTTTCATTTTTTCACTGTTGAGTATGATGTTTGTAGTAAGATTTTCAATTTAACTTCTTTCTGTCCCTAGGAGTTTAATATGAAAGAATGTTGAATTTTATCAAATGCTCTTTCTGCATCTATTGAGATGATCATATGATTTTTGTCTTTTATTCTATTAATGTGATGTATCACATTTTTTTATTTTTGTATGCTGAACCATCTGTGCATCCCAGGGATAAATCCTTCTTTGTTATGCTGTGAATACTTTTAATGTGCTATGCATTCAATTTGCTAGTATTTTATTGAGAATTTTTATATCTCTGTTCATCAACAATACTGGTCTGTAGTTTTTTGTTTTACATTTTTCCTTGTAGTATCCTTATCTAGCTTTGTGTATCAGGGTAACTCTTCAACTTTTTGGAAGAATTTGAGAAGGATTGGCATTAATTCTTCTTTAAATGTTTGGTAGGAGCTGTCTGTGAAGCCATTTGGTCCTGGGCTTTTCTTTTTGCAAGGTTTGTGCTTACTGATTCAGTCTGCTGACTCATTATTGGTCTGTTCAGATTTTCTTCATGATTCAGTCTTGATAGGTTGTATGTATCTAGAAATTTATTCTTTTTTCTAGGATATTCACTTGGCTTGTAATTATTTATCTTAGTCTCTTAAGATCCCTTGTATTTCTGTTGTATTCATTGTAATGTCTCCTCTTTCATTTGTAATTTCATTTCAATCCTTTTTCTTTTTTCCTTTGTAAATCCATTAAAAGTTTGTTAACTTTATCTTTTAAAAAACCCCAACTCTTAGTTTTGCTGAATCTTTTCTGTTGTTTTTCTCTTCTCTAATTCATTTGTTTCTGCTTTGATCTTTGTTATTTCCTTCATTCAACTACTTTGGGCTTTATTTGTTCTTTTTCTAGTTCTTTCAGGTGTAAAGTTTGGTTGTTTGAGATTTTTCTTTTTTCGTTTTCTTTTTTCTTCATGTTAGTATTTATGACTATACACATCCCTCTTCTTACTGCTTTTGCTGCGTTCTTTAAGTTTTGGTATGTTGTGTTTGGTTTTTGTTAGTTTCAAGGTCATTTTTATTTATTTATTTTTTTATTATTATTATTATTTTTAACATGTAATATATTATTTGTCCCAGGGGTACAGGTCTGTGAATCATCAGGCTTACACATTTCACAGCACTCACCATAGCACATACCCTTCCCAATGTCCATCACCTAGCCACCCTATTCCTACCCCTCCCACCTCCCAACAACTCTCAGTTTGTTTCCTGAGATTAAGAGTCTCTTATGGTTTGTCTCTCTCCTGATCCCATCTTGTTTCATTTTTTCCTTCCCTACCCCCAGACCCCCACCCTGCCTCTCAAATTCCTCATATCAGTGAGATCATAGGATAATTGTTTTTCTCTGATTGACTTATTTTGCTCAGCATAGAACCCTCTAGTTCCATCTACGTCATTGCAAATGGCAAGATTTCATTTATTTTGGAGGCTGCATAGTATTCCATTGTATATATATACCACATCATCTTTATCCATTCATCTGTTGATGGACATATATGTTCTATCCATAGTTTGGAAATTGTGGACATTGTTGCTATAGACATTCAGGTATGGAGCACTAAAATTTGTATCTTTAGGGTAAATACCCAGTAGTGCGATTGCTGGGTTGTAGGATAGCTCTATTTTCAACTTTTTCAGGAACCTCCATACTATTTTCCAGCGTGGCTGCACCAGCTCACATTCCCACCAACAGTGTAGGAGGGTTCCCCTTTCTCCGCATCCTCACCAGCATCTATCATTTCCTGACTTGTTAATTTTAGCCATTCTGACTGGCGTGAGGTGGCATCTCACTGTGATTTTGATTTGTATTTCCTTGATGCCGAGTAATGTTGAGCACTTTTTCACGTATCTGTTGGCCATCTGGATATCTTCCTTGCAAAAATGTCTTTTCATGTCCTCTGCCCATTTCTTGATTGGATTATTTGTTCTTTGGGTGTTGAGTTTGTTAAGTTCTTTATAGATTTTGGATACTAGCCCTTTGTATGATATGTCACTTGTGAACATCTTCTCCCATTCTGTCAGTTGTCTTTTGGTTTTGTTGACAGTTTCCTTTGCTGTGCAAAAGCTTTTGATCTTGATGAAGTCCCAATAGTTCATTTTTGCCCATGCTTCCCTTGCCTTTGGCGATGTTCCTAGGAAGCAGTTGCTGGGGCTGAGATCGAAGAGATTGCCGCCTGTATTCTCCTCAAGGATTTTGTTGGATTCCTTTCTCACATTGAGGTCTCTCACCCATTTTGAGTCTATTTTTGTGTGTGTGGTATAAGAAAATGGTCCAGTTTCATTCTTCTGTATGTGGCTGTCCAATTTTCCCAACACCATTTGTTGAAGAGACTGTCTTTTTCCCATTGGACATATTTTCCTGTTTTGTTGAAGATTAGTTGACCATAGAGTTGAGGGTCTATTTCTGGGCTCTCTATTCTGTTCCATTGATCTATGTGTCTGTTTTTGTGCCAGTGCCATACTGTCTTGATGATGACAGCTTTGTAATAGAACTTGAACTGTCTGGAATTGTGATACCACTAACTTTGGCTTTCTTTTCAACATTCCTCTGACTTGGGGTCTTTTCTGGTTCCATATAAAATTTAGGATTATTTGTTCCATTTCTTTGAAAGAAGTTAATGGTATTTTGATAGGGATTGCATTAAATGTGTAGATTGCTTTAGGTAGCATAGACATTTCCACAGTATTTGTTCTTCCAATCCGTGAGCATGGAACGTTTTTCCATTTTTTTGTGATTTCCTCGATTTCTTTCATGAGTACTTTATAGTTTTCTGAGTACAGATTCTTTGCCTGTTTGGTTACATTTATTTCTAGGTATCTTATTGTTTTGGGCACAATTGTAAATGAGATTGACTCCTTAATTTCTCTTTCTTCTGTCTTGCTGTTGGTGTATAGAAATGCAGCTGATTTCTGTGCATTGATTTTATATCCTGACACTTTACTGAATTCCTGTATGAGTTCTAATACCACAGTATGGTATTAGCACAAAAATAGACTCATATATCAACAGAACAGAATAGAAAACCCAGAAATGAACCCACAACTATATGTTCAATTAATCTTGGACAAAACAGGAAAGAATATCCAATGGGAAGAAGAGAATCTTTAACAAATGGTGCTGGGAAAGCTAGACAGCAACATGCAAAATAATGTTTTCTTTGTTTTTTGTTTTTTTAACCACTTTGTTTACATCCTACACAAAAATAAATTAAAAATGGATTAAAGATCTAAATGTGAGACCTGAAACTATAAAAATCTTAGAGGAGAACAAGACATTGACCATAACAATTTCCTTCTAGATATGTCTCCTGAGGCAAGGGAAACAAAAACAAAAATAAACTAGTGGGACTTATCAAAATAAAAAGCTTCTGCACAGCGAAGTAACAATCAATAAAATTAAAAGGCAGCCTCTGGAATTGGAAAAGATACTTGCAAATGACATTATCTGACAAAGGGTTAGTTTCCAAAATATACAAAGAACTTCTACAACTCAATACACAGAAAACAATAACAGTCCAATTATAAAGTGGGCAGAAGACATGAAGAGACATTTTGTAAAAGAAGACATAGAGATGGCAAACAAAAGCTTTGCTTTCTTTCTCAAGGTTGCTTTGGTTATTAGGAGTCTTTTGTCATTTTATACAAATTGTAGGATTGTTCTACTGTGTGAAAAATGCTGTTGGTATTTTGATAGGGATTGCATTAAGTGTGTAGATAACTTTGGGCATTATAAACATTTTAGCAATGTTTGTTCTGAGTCTGCTAACCATCTGCCTTTGGCTCAGGTCATGATCCCAGAGTCCTGGGATCAGAGTCCCATATCAGGCTTCCTGCTCAGTGGGGAGTCTGCTTCTCTCTCTGACCCTCTCCCTGTTCCTGCCCTCCTCCTCTCTCTCTCTCTCTCAAAAATAAATAAAATCTTTTTTTAAAAAAAGTGGTTTTTTTTTTCCCCAATCTGTGAACATGAAATGTTTTTTCCTTTCTTTGTGTCATTTTCCATTTCTTTCATCAGTGTTTTATAATTTTCACAGTATAGGTCTTCCACCTCTTTGGATAGCTTTATTCCTAGGTATCTGTGGTTTTTGGTGAAATTTTACTTTATTTTATTTTATCTTATATTTGTCAGAGAGAGAATAGAAGCATGGAGAGCTGCAGGCAGAACAGGCAGAGCAGGCAGAGGGAGAAGCAGATCCCCGCAGAGCAGGGAGCCCAATGTGGGACTCCATCTCAGGACAGATGCTTAGCAGATGCTTAACAGACCGAGCCACCCACGTGTCCCTTTGATAAAATTATAAATGGGATTGATTCCTTAATTTCTCTTTCTACTGGTTCATTATCGATGTATGGAAATACATCAGATTTCTGTACATTGATTTTGTATCCTGTGACTTTACTGAATTTGTGTTTTAGTAGTTTGGGTGCAGTCTTTCGGGTTTTCTATGTAGAGTATCGTGTCACCTGCAAATAGTGTAAGTTGTACTTCTTCCTTGCCAGTTTAGGTGCATTTTATTTCTTTGTATTGTCTGACTGCTGTGGCCAGGACTTCCAGTACTGTGTTAAATAACAGTGGTGAGAGTGGACATCCCTGTCTTGTCTCTGACCGTAGAGGAGATGCTCTCAGTTTTTTCCCATTGAGGATGATCTTACCTTTGGGTTTTTCATAGGTGGCCTTTATTAAGTTGAAGTATGTTTGCTCTAAGCCTGCTTTGTGGTGGGTTTTTATCATGAGTGGATGTTGTACTTTGTCAAATGCTTTTCCTGCATCTATTTGAAAGGAACATATGGTTCTTGTCCTTTCTTTTATTCATGTAGTATATTATGTTGACTGATTTGCAAATACTGAGCCACGCTTGCAAATCAGAGTAAGTCCCACCTGATTGTCATGAGTGACTTTTTGCTGTATTGTTGGATTCGGTTTGCTAGCATTTTATTGAGAATCTTTGCACATGTTTATCAGTACAGGACACTGGCCTGTAATTCTGTTTTAGTGAGGCCTTTATCTGGTTTTGGCCTTAGGGTAGGGTTTTGGCATTCCATGATTCTGACTTCATAAAATGAATTTGGAAGTTTTCTTTTTCTATTTTTTGGAATAGTTTGAGAAGAGTAGGTATTTACTCTTCTTTAAATATTTGGTAGACTCTGCCATCTGGCCTTGGAGTTATGAGTTTTTTGACTACTGATTCAGGTTTTTTGTGGTTTTGGGTCTGTTCAAGTTTTCTATATTTTCGTATTTCAGTTTTGGTAGTTTGTATGTTTCTAGGAATGTATCCTTTTCTTCCAGGTTGTCCAGTTTGTGGGCTTATAGTTTTTTATAATATTCTCTTATAATTGTTTGTATTTCTGTGTATTAGTTGTTATTTCTCCTCTCTCATTTGTGATTTTATTTATTCAAGTACTTTCTCTTTTCTTTTTGATAGCTCTAGCTAAAGGTTTATCAATTTTATTATTTTCGAAGAACCAACTCCTGGTTTCATTCATATGTTGTATTGTTTCTTTTTTTGTTTCTATATCACTTATTTCTGCTCTGATCTTTATGATTTTCTTCCACCGCTGGCTTTAGACTTCATTTGTTGTTCTTCTTCTATCTCCCTTAGGTGTAAGGTTCAATGGTTTATTTGAGATTTTCCTGCTTCTTAGGGTAGACATGTATGGCTATGTATTTCCCTCTTATAACCACTTTTGCTGCATCCCAGTGGTTTTAGATCATTGTGTTTTCATTTCCATTTGTTTCCATGGTTTTTTTTTTTTTTAATTTCTTCTTTGATTTCCTGGTTGGCCCATTCATTGTTTAGTAGCATGTTGTTTAACCTTCATGTATTTGTGGTCTTTCCAATTTTTCTCTAGTTTCATAATGATTTCTAGTTTCATAATGTTGTGGTTAGAAAAGTGTCTGCTATGATCTCAGTCTTTTTTTATTTGTTAAGATCTGATTTCTGATCTAAAATGTGATCTATTCTGGAGAATGCCCCATATGCCCTTGAATAGAATGTGTATTCTGCTGTTTTAGTGTAGAGTGTTCTGAATATATCTGTTAAATCCATCTAGTCTAGTGTGTCATTCAAAGCCATTGTTTCCTTATTGATTTTCTGTTTAGATGATATGTCCATTGATGTAAGTAGATATTAAAATCTATTATTACCATTCCTTTATATATAAATATGAAGTTCCTTTATATTGGTTATTGTTTTTATGTATTTTGGTGCTCCCATGTTGGGTGCATAAATATTTACTGTTGTTAGAGCTTGTTGGATTGTCCCCTATTAAAACTTTGTTTTAAAGTCTAATTTGTCTAATACAAATATTGCTACTCTAGCTTTCTTTTGATATCCATTTGCATGATAAGTTTTTCTCCATTCCCTCCCTTTCGGTCTGCAGGTCTAAAATGAGTTTTTTTTTTTTTTTTAAAGATTTTATTTATTTATTTGACAGAGAGAGATCACAAGTAGGCAGAGAGGCAGGCAGAGATAAAGGAAGGGAGGCAGGCTTCCCACCAGGCAGAAAGCCCAATGCAGGGCTCGATTCCAGAACCCTGGGATGGATCATGACCTGAGTTGAAGGCAGAGGCTTTAACCCACTGAGCCACCCAGGTGCCCCTAAAATGAGTTTCTTATAGGAAACATAGAGACATCTCAATTCTGACACCCATTGCATTTTGATTGGAGCCTTTATTCTATCTACATTCAAAGAAATTACAATACATGTATTTATTGTCATTTTATTATTTGTTTTTTCATTGTTTTTGGAAATTTCCTCTGATCCTTTCCTGTCTTTGTCACTTTTGGTTTCTCCTTTACACTCAAAGTGGCCCTTTTAGTATTTCTTGCAGGGCTGGTTTAGTAGCCATGAACTCCTTTAGATTTTATTTGTCTGAGAAACCCTTTATCTCTCCTTCAATTCTGAATGCTAGCCTTTCTGGATAGAGTATCCTTACCTGCAGATTTTTCCCATTCAGCACTGTGAATATATCAGACCACTGTCTTCTGGCTAAGTTTCTGTTGAGAAATCTCCAGCTACCCTTATGGATTTTCTTTTGTCTTGCTGTTTTTAAGATTTTTTTCCTTATCACTCTATTTTACAAATTTAATTATAATATATCTTGGTGTTGGCCTTCTTTTGTTGATTTTGATGGGAGTTCTCTGTGCCTCGTGAGTCTGGATGACTCCTTCCACAGACTGGTGAAATTTTCAGCTATTATTTCTTGGAATAAATTTTCTGTTCCCTTTTCTCTCTCTTCTGGGACTCCTACAATAAAAATGTTACTACGTTTGATGGAGTCACTTACAAGTTCCCTATGTTTATTATCATGTTCCATAATTCTTCTTTCTCTCTTTTCTTCAGCTTCATTATTTTCTGTTACTCTTTGATGTCACTAATTCATTCCTCTACTTCTTTCAGCGCACTTTGTTGCCTCAAGCCTGTTTCCAGTCTTATTGCATTCTTCATCTCTGATTCTTTTTTAACTCTTTTATTTCTGTGATAAGGGTCTCACTGATGTCTTTTATTCTTTCCTCAAGCCCAGTGAGTATCCTTATGATTTGCTTTATATTCTTCATATGGCATGTTACTTATATATGTTTCACTTAGATTGCCGGCCTTGGTCTTATCTTGCTTTTTCATTTGGGATAAATTCCTCCATCTTGGCATTTTTGTCTATGTCTCTGCCTTCTTCTGTATATTACAAAACCCAGTTATGTCTCCTGTTCCTGAAAGTAATGGCCTTATGATGAGGAGGTCATATAGTGCCCAGGGCCTGGCCCTTCAAGGAGTGTCTCTGGTTTGTGCTTCATGAGCCTTGCTATTGAGTTTTGCTCTGTCCTTCAGGCCAGTCCTCTGCAGAGGCTCTCCTTGCCTGCTGTGGCAGTGTTTGGTTCCTCACCTAAATGTGGCAAGTTTTAACTAAGTGTCATGTGGTCTGCTTATGAAATGAGATTTATCACCACTTCCACCAGAACTGAGGCCCTGCAGAACTCCCTGGTTGGGACACATGGTGTGAGCAGGAGTTGTGTTGAACTTCTGTGGGAGGGGTCCACCCCACTGGGACTAAGGCAAGCTTGACTTATATGGGCAGTCCCACCAGAGCATAGTCGGGTAGGGCCTGGTATATGCAAGTTAGCCAGTGTGGGGACTGTGCTGCTCTCTGATTATGCTGAGGGGCAGAGGTGGGAAATGGCACCATCTAGTCCCTTCGTTCCCAGAGAGGTGTCTCTGTGAATGCTGCCTCTCAGTGACATGCTCTGAGAAGAGCACATAATCTCCCCATTGCATGTCCCAAGGGTTCTTCAGATTGCTGTTTCCACACTGCCTGCCCCTGGATTGTTTGCTTTCCTCCAGGATTAGTGTAGTGGCCTCAGGACTCAGCTAAGCCCACTGACCTTTAAAACTCCAGGCTTTAAGCCCCACTGTGCAAGAACTCAGGAAATTCAGTTCCTCTTGTTTTCTAAGCCAATGGTGTTGGGGAAGCATTCTCTTTGTATGTTTCCCAGTTTGTTCTCTTTCTCTCTCTCTCTCTCACCCTTTTCCCAACCATGACTCCCTCCCCTCTGAAGCACCCATGGTCTGTTTCTCCCATAAGCCATGTTTATGCACTTTCTACCTTCTTCATCGTGGCCTCCCCTCTCCCTTTGATTGTGGAGTCTGTTTTCTCCATCTTCAGGTTGATTTCTGTGGTATTTAGGATTATTTGATGGTTATCTAGTTAGATGAGAGAAGCCTAAGGTCCTTCGACTCCACTGCCATCTCCAAGAAAATAATTTTTATGAACTGAATTTTTAATTTAGTCATACTTTGATGGTGTAAGATATGGTTTCAAATGTTGTATGCACATTAGAATGTGCATTCTGGTACTGTTCTGTGTAATGTTCTATAAATATCACTGAGACGTTAGTTACTTACGTGTTCATGTCTTTACATCTTGTGTTTTCTATACTTGTTCTATTAGTCAAAGAGTAATATTAAAATATTTGACTAAATTTATGAATTTGACTATTTTTCCTGCAGTCATGTCTGGTTTTGCTCCATGAATTTTCAAGTTTTACTCTTTTAATTTTTTTTTGATTATTTATTTATTTATTTGACAGGCAGAGATCACAAGTAGGCAGAGAGGCAGGCAGAGAGAGAGGAAGGGAAGCAGGCTCCCCGCTGAACAGAGAGCCTGATGTGGGCCTCAATCCCAGGACCCTGGGATCATGACCTGAGCTGAAGGCAGAGGATTTAACCCACTGAGCCACCCAGGCGCCCTCAAGTTTTACTCTTAAGGATAGAAATATATAGGATTTATAGGATTGTCATGTCCTCTTGATTAGTTTGTCCTTCTTGTCATTATGAAATGATCTTCATTATCTCTGGTAATATTCTTTTGTCTGAAATTACTTTTCCTTATATTAATATAGACACTCCAGCTTTGTTGTGACTAGTGTTAGTATGTTTTATATTTGTCCATCCTTGTACTTTTAATCTATTTCTTTATATTGTTTTTTTTATACACAACCCATAGTTGAATCTTGCTTTTATTTACTTTTTCCCCCCTCTTTTTCCTCCTTGTCTGCATTCTTATGTATGAGGGTTTTCTTATTTGTTTGTTTTTGGTCTGTTTTATCTCCATTGTTGGTTTAGTGATGACTCTTTTGTTCCATCAGTTGCTTTAAAATTTATATTATACATCTTAAGTTAATCATAAGTTGTCTGCCTCCAAGTATACATATTTAACTTATCATGTGTTAGGTCTGCCTTCAGGTAACATTGTACCACATCATCTGTGGTATAAGAACCATTACTCCCATTTCTTCCCTTCTCAACTTTCTGTTTTTATAATTAATATTAGTTATACATATGTATGTATGTATATACACACATATATATACTTACATAAATCCTACAATATAATTTACATTTTTAAAAAATTTTATTTATTTTTTCAGTGTTCCAGGATTCATTGTTTATGCACCACACCTAGTTCTTCATGCAATACATGCCCTCCTTAATACCAACCACCAGTCTCACCTAACCCTCTACCCTCCTCCCCCCAAAATCATCAGTGTGTTTCTCAGAGTCCACAGTCTCTCATGCTTTGTCTCCCTCTCTGATTTCCCCCAATTCACTTTTCCTTTCCTTCTCCTGATGTCCTCCGTGTTATTCCTTATGCTCCACAAGTAAATGAAACCATATGATAATTGACTGTCTCTGCTTGACTTATTTCACTCAGCATAATCTCTTCCAATCCCGTCCATGTTGATACAGAAGTTGGGTATTCATCCTTTCTGATGGAGGCATGATACTCCATTGTATGTATGGATCATATCTTCTTTATCCATTTGTCTGTTGAAGGACATCTTGGCTCTTTCCACAGTTGGCGATTATGGCCATTGCTGCTATGAACATTGGGGTATAGATGGCCCTTCTTTTCACTACATCTGTATCTTTGGGATAAATACCCAATAGTGCAATTGCAGGGCCATAGGGTAGCTCTGTTTTTAATTTCTTAAGGAGTCGCCACACTGTTTTCCAAAGTGGCTGTACCAACTTGTATTCCCACCAACAGTGTAAGAGAGTTCCACTTTCTTCACATCCTCTCCAATACTTATTGTTTACTGTCTCATTAATTTTGGCCATTCTAGCTGGTGTAAGGTGGTATACAAAGAAACATTTTTATTTTAAAGATATTAAATTATTTAAAAAATAAAGTTACCATTTCCACTGCTATTATTTTGAGTAGGTTCATATTTCTGTCTGATGTTTTTCTTTGTGCCTAAAAGATTTTCTTTTATAATTCTTATAGGACAGATTTAATGATGATAAATTATTTTATCTTTTGTGTGTTTGAAAAAGACATTTTTTTTCTTTTTGAAATGTTTTCACTGGTTTAGAATTTAAAGGTTACTTTTCTTTCTATATACCAAAGACATTTTTCCATTCTTGACCTGTTTGCATTGTTTTTACTGACAAGTCTTCTGTCATCCTTCCTTTTTTTTTCTTTTTTGTCTGTATAAAGTTTCTTTTTTCTATGGCTCTTTTCAGATTATCTCTTTATCATTTGTTTTGACAAGTTTGATTATGATATGCCTTGCTTTATTGGCGATTATTTCTTCAGGGACTTTAATTACAGGTATATTAGGCCACTTTAAATTATTCTACAGTTCACTGATAATCTACATTTTTGGTCTTTTTTTTGCATTTGTTTAATTTTGGAAATTTTCTATGTCCATGTCTTCAATTTCACTAATCTTTTCTTCTCCAATCTCTAAACTGCTGTAAATCCTATATAGTATAATCCCATCTCACTCATTATAGTTTCCATTGCTAGAAGTTAATTTGAATCTTTTTTATATCTTCCATGGCTCTACCTAAGTTTCAGAACATCCGGAAAACAGTTATGTCTGTTTTAATGTTTCTCTCTGAACACTCTAACCTTGATGTCTGTTTCAGTGGGCTGATTTTTTCTCCTTATACATTGTGTTTTCCTGCTTTTTTGAAGAGCTGATAGTTTTTTATTGACTACCAGACCATGTGAAATTTATATTGTTTGGTGTTGGATATTTTTTTTCCTAAAAATATTTTTGAACTTTCTTCTGGGACATAATTAAATTACTTGGAAGCAGTTTGATCCTTTTGAATGTTTCTGTTATGATTTTTTTGGTGTGGAGATAAGCAGCATTTAGTCTAAAACTTATTATTTCCTACTTGCAGGGCAAAACCCTTCTGAGTACTTTACGTAATGCCCATGAATTACAAAGTTTCTGCAGAAGTTCAGAATTCTCTCTCTGTACATCTTTCTCCTCGATGCCATTCTTTTCTGTGAAATCTATCCAGTTTGTTTCCTTAGTATCTTGGTTCCCTCTCTTCAACTCTAGGATTCTTTTGGGTTCTACCAGGATTTTCCCTTTGTGTTATGACCTGGAAACTCTCAAGGCAGTATTCTGGGACAGTCATAGTGCCAATTCATTTATTTCTTATCTGTTAAGTCACTGACCTTCATTATCTGATGTTCATTGTTGTGAAAATCTTTGTTTATTTTAGTCTGGTTTGTCCTTGTTGTTCTTGTTTCAGGTAAGTGTTTAAATCCGGTACCATTATTCTGTGGTATTAATATCCTTGGGCAGCCAAAACAAAGTGCGACAAAGTGGCTCATTTAATACAACAACAGAAATTTATTCTGTCACAATTTCTAGAGATTAGAAAGCCAAAATCACAGTGTTAGCAAGACCATGCTCCACCTGACGGCTCCAGAATCCTTCCTTTTCTCTTCTTACCTTTCGGTGGCTTCTAGTAATCCTCAATGTTTCTTGATTTATAGCTCCATTGCTCCAGTGTCTCCCCCTATCTTTACATGGCCACCCACTAATTATATCCATGTCCTTTCCTATTCTTGTAAGGACACAAGTTGTTGGAGTCAAGGTCTACCCTAATCCATTATGACACATCTTAACTAATTACCTCGGCAAAGACCCATTTCCAAATAGGGTCAAATTCTGAGGTTCGGGACATGAATTTTGGGAGAACACTATTCAACCCATTATATCTCTCTCATTTGCAAGCAGAAGCCTACTATACTTGTTTCTACCAGCCATACTAGATAAGCAATCTCAGATTCGGAGAACATAAATAACTTGTCCTACCTAAATGGGATTATACTAAATATTGATTATAAATTTTAGTGTGGGATGTGCTATCTTTGATGTATTTTAGATGTATTTGATGTATTTTAGATCTGTTCCCCTAATATTAATATCACAAAAGGCTTGTTCTCTTTCTGAAACCAAGCAATATGCTTAAAAACTGGGAATTAAATATTTGTGGTGTATGTTTTCTGATTTAAAGTGTTTCTGCACTCAATGAATCAATTTAAGTTTTTTTAATGCAGTTGTATTGAAAAAGCAAATAATAGAACTTGTGTGTGTACCATGTACTTTTTCTTCTAATTCTCTTATTTTGTTCTGTTTCCAGCTTCAGATTGCTAACTAGTTAGTGCTCTGCTCAATATACAGTTAAGAATTTGAAGCTGGAAACAGAACAAAATAAGAGAATTAGAAGAAAAAGTACATGGTACACACACAAGGCTAGAAATAATGCTTGTGAAGTACATCAAAGATAGCACATCCCACACTATTTACAGGGGACACCTGTCTATGGAAAAACAGCATGGAAAATGGCGTCAGAACAATCCTGCAGCATGGAAAATGGAACCAGAATGATCCTGCCGAAACTTCCTAATGAGAACAACCCAGTCAGTTGATCTTAAGGTTGAGCATGGCTGCCACAGAACCCCAGCCAGCGTTTCCTGTGCTGCTCCAGAGATGCTGTGCAATGCTTATGTGCAGCCAACATAGAAGGCTAAAAATGTCCAAGGCCTGGAACAGTCTGTGTTCTAGGAACACTCAGCTTTAAAACGTTTTAATAATGCCTTGCATGGAAAGTCAGCATGTGTAATAGTGTAAATATGTGAGCTTTGGATTCTGATGGGCTTGAATTTTAATTTAACTCCATCACTTTTTTGCTATCTAGGTAGGGCAAGTTATTTACCTTCTCTGAATCTGAGGTTGCTCATCTAAAAAATTAATAGTCAATATTTTCCCATTTAAATTTTCTTAAAGATAAAATGGTATACTGTTTATATATCAATTAGTACAGTGCCTGACTTTATTAGTATGTTTATATATCAATTAGTACAGTAGCCCTAATTAGTATGAATTATGCTTACAGCTCAAATATTTGTTAAGTAATTAAATATTTACAACTATTGCATATATTTCTTATTTTCGTAAAGATATAGAGATGGCTTATAAGAATATGTAAAATGCTAAAATAATGAGTAAACCAAAGCCATAGGTTTGTGTTGATCATAATAGCCTACAGATTCTGACAGAAACCTTTCAGGTCTTCACTCTGAAACTTCCTGTCAGTCAAGGCAAATGGAAAACATGATATGCTACAAATTCTCACTGTCAAAAGGGAAGAATCATATGGGTTTCTTATGAGAACAGAAGCATTTTTATTATAGGTATCTAAAAGAAATTTTTCTTAGAGTTAGTAGACAGTGCCTTCACTTTGTCTAGTATAATGTTGTGTTACTGAATTCCATATGGCGTTTTCTGTTGTAACTATCAGAAAATCAGTTGGAATATGTAAAATAGATTTTAGTGTCCTCATACCTAGTTCTAGCTATACTATACATTTTGGATTATAGTTCTTTTGTTGTTGTTAGTTAACATACAGTGTTAGTTTTAGGAGTGCAATATAGTGATTTAACAATTCCATACAATACCTAGTGCTCATCTCTGCAAGTGCACTACTTTATCCCCATCACCCATTTAACCTATCACCCATCCACCTCCCCTCTGATTGCTGTTAGTTTGGTCTTAGATTATAGTTCTTTTTAACATAGCAGCTCCTAGTTACTGAAGTTTTACCCTGTTTTCTACATGTATAAAATTATTTTTCCCTGTCTCCCTGTTTTATTATTCATTAACATATACTTTTAATGCCATTTGCTTACTATTAAGCTCTAAACTCTAAGAGGGTAAGAATCATTATCTTAATTTGGTTTGTGTCCTCAGCATCATAAGTAATATATATATATATATATATATATATATATATATAGTTTTATTTTATATAACATATATATTTCTCAGTAATAACAAATGTTTCCTAATGAGACAATTAATAATAAATTAAAATTTTCAAAATAATGTTATTTTCTTAGAACTGCATCTGTTACTGTGCTTAGTAGAAATGATTTATTAAATTGTTGATTCAATATGCCAGTCATTTAACTCTCATCCATTTTACTCTTCCAGTTGCTCTTTATTTGCTTCTGAATCTTGCTGAAGACACACGTACAGAACTGAAGATGAGGAACAAGAACATAGTTCACATGCTGGTGAAGGCTCTTGATCGGGACAATTTTGAGCTGCTTATTCTAGTCGTGTCATTCTTGAAGAAACTCAGCATTTTCATGGAGAATAAAAATGATATGGTAACTTACATTTTCAAGTTAGAATGTTTTGATAAAAATAAACACATTATCCCCCTACTGAGATAATTCTGAATGAAAATTTTACAGAAGCAGTAACTCACTTAAATGGCTTCATTAGGAACTATATTCCTTAATTAGTTCGTATCCCACTTCATTGAAACTACCTGCATAAAATTTTTTTCCTAATGTATTGCATAGGATGAATCTTTCCATATTAAAAATAATATGTAAAAAGTAATTTAAATTTAAGATACTGCTTCAGAATCATTTGGCTTATTATTTTCCCTTATATTATTTTTTCTTCTACATTTCCTTTATTAGTGTGTGGAATTACAGTCTAGACCAGTCTCTCCTTTTTGACCTATCATTCCATTGGTAGCCACAACCTATTGATTCTCCTTCTTAAGTATCTCATGAATTTATACCTTCTTTCTATTCTCAGTGCAGTTGTATTAGTTCATGCCCTCTTTCTTTATACCCTCTTAATTTTCTTGTTTGAATTATTATGGTAGGTTCCTATATGCTATCTTATATTGTGTTGATACAATGGTTTTTAAGAAATACAAGTTGAGTATATAGTATTTTTCCTTCTGAAAAATATACACAATTCAGAAATAATGTAAAGATAGAATAAAAGTTACCTGCTTTTTTTATGACATTAAAGTCTAATGTAACTGTTACACTAAATAGTTCATATATTAGTCATAACTCGATTTCAGATATTTAAGTTGTTTGTAATTACAGCTATCATAAATAATACCTGAGTGAACACATTTGTATTTGCATCATTGTCTGTATTTCTTTTCTTAAGATTTTATTTATTTATTTATTTATTTGAGAGAGCGAGAGAGCGCGTGTGTGTACATCAGCAGAGGGAGGGACAGAGGGAGAGGGAGAAGCAGACACCCCCCACCCCAGCTGAGCAGGCAGTCTATCCCAGGACCCTGAGATCATAGCCTAAGGCAGACACTTAACCTACTGAGACACCCAGCCACCCCTTGGTGTCTATATTTCTGATTAATTTTTTAGATTCCTAGAAATAGAACTGTTAGATCATTGACCTTTACATTTTAGAAGTATATTCTAATACAGGTCATTATATGACTGTGTATTACTGGTATAAGCGGATTCTCCTTCAGAGAGTCTAAACATAGAGTATTTCTGCCTGCTCTGTTTTCTTCTTTTGAAGTTAAATGAACTAGGAAGTACCTTACGCTCATTGTATGACACAGCATGCTTTTTGAAAAATCTGAGACTCATTTGTCAGATTTAATAAGTGCCTTGAATTCTGATACTTGAAATAAATGAAAAATAAAATAAATATTTTATTTTAACCACAGATATTTACTATCTGTAATTTTCATTACTAGTATATAACTTCAGGTATTCCTGATACTGTTTTAAGATTGAATTTATTTAGAATAATAACATATTTTTTGTTTTCATTGATCTTAAGAATATGAGATGGTGATATACACACACACACACACACACTCTTGAGTAGAGTGAAGCTAAATAATTACTTCCAATTGCTATAAGTTGAAGTGTGTTTTCTTCCATTTACATGTTTAGATTAAGTTCACTTTAGTAGGTTTGCAAAATTCAGATTGATTTGCCATCAGCATGTGCCTACTATGTTTTCTTGAATTTGTATTTAGGAAATAAACTTGTTCATTCTATCAGAAATGATCTCAAAATTATTATTAAAAATCATTTTCTGGTAAGACCTTAGGTTTGAAAGATACCATATAACTTGTCTCATCAAATCTAACTTTTTATTGAGAAGGAAAAACAGAGGTTCAAGAAAGGTCATTCATCCAAGGTCATAAAAATGATGTAATTAGCCAGATTTTTACTATAGATGGTATGCATTTCATCTTTTATTGGAGAGGAAATGCATTTTATTTAAAGGCATTGTATAAAATCAGAATCTTCAGAGCTTGGGGCACGTGGGTGACTCAGTGGGTTAAGCCTCTGCCTTTGGCTCAGGTGGTGGTCTCTGGGTTCTGGGATCGAGCCCCACATCGCACTCTCTGCTCAGTGGGGAGCCTGCTTCTCCCTCTCTCTCTGCCTGCCTCTCTGTCTACTTGTGATCTCTCTCTCTGTCAAATAAATAAATAAAATCTTAACAAAAAAAAATCTTCAGAGCTTGACTAGACCTTACATACATGTCTAGATTTAGCTAATTTTGCAGATGAAGTAGGAGAAAATCAGAGGTTAAGTAATTTGCTCAAAGAAATGTCTGCAGGTATTTGGCTTCCTATTCTTTCTCTGCTCCCAGAGGAGGGAAAAAATGTCTTTATGTTAAACACACACACACACACACACACACACACACACACAAAACACACACACATTTTTAGCAAGATTAGTAGTAAGCAACTTTTAGATGTTGGCTTCCAGAAACACTGAAAAAGAATTATTTAAGGGCTGAAATAAATTTGCTAATAGATTGTTGATAAACTTTATAGAAAATACTGAATAAAAGTACTAATTAACTACAAATTCCATTTTATAGACATAGAATTGAAAGGGCATTGCATGTTGAGACAATTACTAAATTTAGTTTTTGGGACTGAGCTTTCAGAAACAGATGATTAGAAGGCTATGTCTAGTGTTTAACCATCTGATTGGACTACAGGATACATATTTCACATTCCATCTACTGCAATGGAAATACAAATTAATTTTTTAAAAACTTTCCAGTTACTTTATTAAGTTTGCTATAACAACCAGTGCATACTGTTGCTATTTTAAAAGAAAAATAATAACTTGATTTAATTAATAACAGATGAGGCCTGTGTTGGTTTTATTTAAAAGGGGTGGAGAGAAGAAATGGTTGCTATATTTGTGAGGCTGTGTTATTTGTCCAAACAAAGTGTTCATTTTACTGTTGATGTTGAACTGACACTGACCTTGTGTTTTAAAGTTAATATGTGTATATTTTTAAAGATTTTATTTATTTATTTGACATAGAGAGAGAGATCACAAGTAGGCATAGAGGCAGGCAGAGAGAGAGAGAGGGACCAGGCTCCGCACTGAGTAGAGAGCCTGATGTGGGGCTCGATTCCAGGACCATGAGGTCTTGACCTGAGCCAAAGGCAGAGGCTTAACCCACTGAGCCACCCAGGTGCCCCTAGAGTTATTATATTTTAAAGAAAATTTAGTTCACTTTAAAAAAGTCAATTGATGATTTAAATTATGTTTGCATATTTACTAAATAAATACAATATAACAAAAAGAGTAAGTCCTATTAGAATATGATTTTAAGGGGAACAAGAGAAAAGATACATATTCCTTAGATTGCTTATTTTTCCTGCATCAGGCAGGGAGTCTTTTTCTCCCTCTGACCCTCCACTTCTGCTCTCGCTCTCTCTTTCTCTCTCTCTCATATAAATAAAATCTTGGGATGCCTGGGTGGCTCAGTGGGTTAAGCCACTGTCTTCGGCTCAGGTCATGATCCCAGGGTCCTGGGATCGAGCCCCAAATCAGGCTCTCTGCTCAGCAGGGAGCCTGCTTCCTCCTCTCTCTCTGCCTGCCTCTCTGCCTACTTGTCATCTCTCTCTGTCAAATAAATAAATAAAATCTTAAAAAATAAATAAATAAATAGATAGATAAATAAATAAATAAAATCTTAAAAAAAAAAAAAAAAACAAGCAAACCAGAATTCAAAGGACTAAAGTGATTATTTCTCACTTCATTACTGATATTGGTAATTGTTCCTCTCTCTCTCTTTTTCTCTTTTTGGTTGGTCATTATTGATTTTTTGGAATATATTTTCAGAATTCTAAGTTGACATACTTTATAAATATCACTCCATTATTTTCTGACTTTTACAGTTTTTGACAAGAAGTGTAATGTAATTCTTATATTTGTCTTCTGTATGTAATGAGTGTTTTATTTTCTACCTGCCTCCAAGATTTCATCTTTGCTTTTCAGCAATTTGAACATATGTCTCTCTAGGCATAAGTGTATATTTGTGTGTGTTGTATTCTACTTGGGGTTCTTTGAACTTATATCCATGGTTTGATTCTTTCATTATTTTTGTAAAATCCTTAGCCATTATCTCTTCAAGTATTGCTTCTGTGCCATTCTGCCCCTCTTCTACTGGATTTTGCTTATGCATGTTAATCCATTTGATATTGTCTCATGGCTCTGCGATACTATATTACTGTTTTATTCCTTTCATCTTCACTCTCTCTCTCTCTCTCTCTTTTTATTTTTTCTTTTTTTGGTTCAATTTGGAAAATTTCAGTTGACCGACTTCTAGGCTTACTTACTCTGTCATTATCTATATCGGATCTGCTAATGAGCCCACGAAGGTTTTCTTTATCTCTGTATTGTGTGTGTTTGTGTGTGTGTGTATTTAACATTTCCTTTTTTTTATTGTTTTGTTAGTCACAATACAGTACACCATTAGTTTTTGATGTAGTGTTCCAAGATGCATTGTTTACGTGTAATACCTAGTGCTCCATGCAATATGTGCCCTCCTTAATACCCATCACTGGGCTCACCCATTGCCCCACCCCACCCCCTCTAAAATCCTCAGTTTTTTCAGATTCCACAGTCTCTCATGGTTCATCTCCCACTCCAATCCTCCCCTTCACTTTTCCCTTCCTTCTAATGTCCTCCATGTTATTCCTAATATATTTAACATTTCCGTTTAATTTTAGTATATTTCTCTCTGCAAATTCTCTGTTCATTTATGTTATCCATTTTTTCCAGTAGAGCCTTAAGCATATTAATCATTTAAATTATTACTAAATAATTCCTTGATGTTGTTTTAAATCCTCTGATTATTATACAGGTCATATCTAAGTCTGTTATGTTAACTGCCTGCAGTGGGGTGTTTTCTTGCTCTTCATGTATCATAATGTCTGATTGAAAGCTACATACCACATTAGCTGAGTTGAGATTGAGAAGATTGAGATAAACACTATTTATGTCTGGAAATGGGCAAACCTTTTTTCCTAGGCCTTTTATGTGGGAGGTTAAGTCATTTTTTTTTTTTTTTTTTTGAGGTTAAGTCATTCTTGTTGGGAGTTGAGCTGTATTTGGTTACCCTCCCTGCATTATGAGCTCACACTCATGTACATGACTTTGTCTTTCCAGTGCAGAGGGTTTCGCAGTGTTCATGTTCCACCCTCCACTTAAGACTTTCCCGATATATCTGTGCTTCAAAGAGGACCTCTCACTTCATGTTAACCCTTTCCCAACAATGTGCTGCTATTCCTTGTTACTCAGCTTTTGCTAATTTGGTACCAAGGTCAGTTGTTGTTCTAATTTAGCTTTAGGTCAGTCTTACCCTGGTCTTGTGTCCATAGTTACAGTTGCTAGCCCCAGCAGTGGGGCTGCCTAAGTCCTCAGTCAACACCACTCCTCTGGAGGTTTCTTCTGTTTCTTTTCCCCAGCTGCAGGGAGGCTTCACCTGTGTTTTGGATGTGGCAGTGTTTAAGCTTCTTTTAAGTCTTCTGTTTTTTAGGGGAAATAGGAGAAAAAGATGTGGACAGGGTTTTATGCCTTTTCCCTGGTGGCAGAAGTTCCCCTCCACCAGGCCCACTCTACTGAGGGGGAAGTTTTCTTCCATATCCTGTCCTATCCCCAGTATTTCTTGTGAAAAGACCTTGCCAAGTGGTTGCACACTCTCAGCATCGGCAGCTTCCCAGTACTGTAGTCAGGCTGCTTCACACCTGACCGTTAACAGTTTGTTTAAAATTTTTCATGCAGTTGACTTTCCCAGTTCTGTGGCAACTCTGTTTTTCTCCAGGGCTCGGCTCTGAATAAACCAGGCTCATGACTCTTATCTCCTTGAGGGTGCCTATTTCCTTATATATCAGGCCAGTTGGTTTCCTGGCAACCTTAGCTCTCTGGTAGTTATTTTTTAAGTTATAATTTTATATGTGGAATTTTCTTGCAGTTAGGTTGGGACCCACATCCTGTCCAGATTTTTACATTTTAAGAGTAGCTTTGAGGTTCTGCCTACTTTTCTTTTTCTTTTTCAGAAAAAAAGAAAAAGTATTTTTTAATTCACCTTTTATCTCCCACCCTGTCCAGCATAGGGTTAGACACACAGTTCTGCCTGTTTTTCTTAATCACTAATGCCTCCACTTGACTACTTCCATAGCATGTTAATTTATCTCACTATTTCTGTTCTGGCCTCCTTCCAATATGTTCTCCACTTTGTAGTCAGAAGGATAATTTTTGAAGAGTTCCTTGAATGCTTAATTTTCCAGGTCATCTTTGCACATGCTGGTTTTTTTCCATCTAGACCACTCTTTCCTCTACCTTTTCAATTAACATTAAATACCTTCTGTTCATCCAGGAGGTTTTTTTCCTCAGAGCTAGAAAAGATGTTATTCATAGTAAACAGTGAAGCTAGTGATAGAATTAGAGTTTTGTATAAATTTGATAAATTTTTGTCCTTGGCCCTGTGGAAATTTTAGGAAGTTAACAAATGAATGATTGCCCCCGTGTACTTAGGAGCTTAAACTAGGAGAAAGGGAGAACCAAAATTAGAGAGTCTTTGGAGATGGATTTGTACTTTTTAATGAAGAACTCTGGATGTGATTATAGTATGACTGTGGAGATAGAGGTTTGAAGGAAGAATCATTGTTCTTTGTCAATTCAGTCTTTAAAAAAAAAAAATCAGTGTTCACTCCTTAGCATAGAATGAGAGGAGAAAGGAACATTGAGGACTCAACTAGTAATGTGATTTTTATGAGGTCAGTGAAAGATTGCAATTAAGATATGGCAAGGGTGGGGATGCCTGGGTGTCACATTCAGTTAAATGCCCAACTCTTGGTTTCAGCTCAGGTCATAATCTCAGGGTCGTGAGATCGAACCCTGGGTCAGGCTCTGCACTCAGCATAGAGTCTATCTCCTTTTCCTTCAGCCCCTCCTGCTTGTGCGCGTACTCTCTCTCTCTCTCTCTAAAATAAGTAATAAAAAAAAAAAAATCTTAAAAAAATATATATGTCAAGGGTGGTATAAATAAATGCTTTAGACCTCCAATGCAAGAAAAGGTAGAGCAAGATTATTTATAAGTCTTTTGGTAATGATCAAAGAAACATATATAGGTGTTAAGAATTTCTCTCCTTTCTAGCCATTCCTTTGTAACAAAGATGTGAGATATTTTTATAAACAACTTATTCGGACTGCTACCTTAAGAAATATGAATACAGGCTTAGATTACCAAATAAGTTTTGTCCTCTGTGTTTTCACTCTAAAGCAAGCTCTGTTGAAATAATTTTATAATCATCTAGAGTAGGGAGTCAACAAACTTCTTCTGTAAATGGCCATAACTACTGTTTTCTACTAGCATGTTAGCAGCTATAGGGTATAAACAAATGAATAGGACTGTCCTCCAATGAAACTTTATTTATGGAAACTGAAATTTGAATTTCAGTTTTTCATGTGTCATGACATATTATTCATTTGATTTATTTTTCAGCCATTTAAAAGTGTAGAAGTCAAAACCATTTTTAGCTCTTAGGTTGTGTGAAAACAGATGGTGGGCCAGATCAGACCCACTAGGCTTAGTTTGTTGACTCCTGTCATAGAATTTAAACTGTTACTTATAGGCCAGCTTCTCTCCTGAGTTCTGTAAGATTTTCAAATATCCATTGAATATCAGGTCAGATTAAATATGACAGAAATAATTTTTTGTCCTGTTTGTCTGACACCTTTTCAATTTATAGACCTTAGTTAATGAACTAATATCCACCATATTGACAAGCAAAGAAGGACTTGGGACAGATCTCCTGAGACCTTCTCCTGAAGCTGACTCTTGACTGGCATCTGGGAACTTGGATTTTAGGAGTGTTCCCACTATTCCCTAATGGATAAGGGTAGTTTACTATGCCTGAACAGTTTGCACAAGCAATGTAGTTACTGCTGAACACCTACTGGCTTGCTGGGTGTGGAATTTTAGTTTGTGCTGGCAGAGGATTCCTATGTGACCAGCCCCCAGTAGAGACTGTGGGCACTGAGTCTCAGCCTCAGCTCAGTGCTGAAGCCATTCTGTGTGACCATGGGGAGAGGATTCTAGGAGGCTTCACCTCTGGACTTTGCCTCCATGTGCCTTTTCCCTTTTCTGATTTTGTTTTGCATCCTTTCAGTATAATCGCAGTTATGAAGATGACTATATGCTGAGTCCTAGCAAATTACCAAACCCGGGGTAGTCTTGGGCACCCCCAACACATTGACCAAGCCAGAAACCTGAAAGTCATCTTCAGCACTTTCTCTTCACTTCTCACTCAGATGCTCTGGCCATATTTCCTTGGATTATTTCCTCTTCAGCCTTTCTGTCCTTTCTTAATTACATAGACCTGTCTAATGCAAGATATTCTTAAGTACCTACTTTAGATCTCTGCCTGTTTCAGTCTATCTGTAAATAGTGCCCCCTTATTAATTTGTGTCTGTTCTTCTCATGCATGTATTTATGTATGTCCGTATGTATTGATACATTTATCTTTATGCCACCAGTTTGACCACATCACCCTCTGGACTTAAAATCACTCAGGCATTCTTTGAAGAGCATTAAAAGCTTTTTGTGATTTGTCCAATATCAGTTTAATACACTCCTGTCACTCCCCAACTTATACTTTATACTACGTCCATACCAAAGACTTGTCGTGCCCCAGTACTTTTAGGCCTAAGTGCCTATGCACTGGCTTTTTCTTTGATTGTCCTTGCCTTTCTTAACCAGGGATCAAGTTATTACACATTTTAAAAAACTTCCTAATTTGAAATCTTTTCTGTACTCCTCTAAGTAGTTTAGTAGGTTCTTCCATGTTGCTTCCAGAGGACTTCATGGGTTCCATTTTTATTACATTTATTATTGCTCTCTTTCTCTGCTCTTTGTAGATTGTGGAACCTCGTTTGAGTTAGCACAGGGCCTGGCCCTTAATAGGTGGCATTCAGTAATGTGTTTTCAAGAACCCAATGTAATATTTCTTCCAGTTGACACTGTTAAGTTGAGGAAGGAAGGGATGATGTGGAAAAATGTATTTTTCTTCTCAAAAGTTTGATTTTAGAAAAGTTTGTAGATTGAAATGAGAGTAAATAGATTAACACAGAATTATAAAATACAGATGATGGTAGAAAAATAATAAAAAAATTATTATCTGCAATCTTTTTGTCTTATTGTACAGCAGAACCTCACCGCATTTGTATTATATTACATAGGTGGAAATGGATATTGTTGAAAAACTGGTAAAAATGATACCTTGTGAACACGAAGATCTGCTGAATATCACCCTCCGGCTTTTACTGAACTTATCCTTTGACACAGGACTGAGGAATAAGATGGTACAAGTTGGGCTGCTTCCCAAACTCACTGCACTCCTAGGTATGCCTTTTAAAGATTAATGATAGTGTTGCTTCAAATCTCCAATACCGTTGGAAAACTGAGCTCTGTGTTGAAGTCTACTGAGCAGAGATCATTCAGTTTGTGTTCTTTGATTGCGAACTTAGTACTAAAAATAAGCTGAATGAATGAAAAGTGACGTGTGCTACGATTTCTGGTGCCATGGAATGAAATGTAATAGAAACTTTTTTCACTCTGACTTCATTTATGCATGTGAAAGTGAAACTAAACTGAAAATATAAAAGTACCAAGGAAGCAAGAAGGAAAAATTATTTTCTCTTCAACAATTTTTTTAAAAAGTGGGTATCATTTAAGTTCTTATATTCTACCATACTTTTGAACACACATATTGCCACAGCCTTTTTGTTATTAAGTACAAAAGGGCAATTTTTGGTAGCCTGAGTTAAAAATATTGTACTGGCAGATTCAGTTAATAATACAGTATTTTCTTTTAGCTGTTTGTGAGATATTTATATGGTATGGATGGATTCAAGAATTAACTTTTGTGCTCATCCTTAATGCTTCTCGCAAGAGTATAAAGTCCTTTATGATCTGTTCATTGGTCTTTATAAAAAGGCACCTGCTACCCCCCAGCATATACTTTATACTGTGTTTATACTGAACATATATTACACTGTAAACAGTTCCCTAAACAAGTTCTTTTATGCCTATCCACCTGCTTTTTTGCTCTACATGGAATGCCATTTTTTAAAATCAGAAAACAAATTCTTACACATCTTTTTAAGACTCTGTTCCTTTGTTTCAGTACTGCAGTTTCATTCATTTTTTTTTTTTTTTTGGTAGCTTTTGCCATGTTTTCAAATTTTTTTAGCAGTTACCAATATAATAGTGGAATAGTAGGAAATGACTTAACATTAAGTTTAATCTTGCTACACTTGGGTGGCTCAGTCATTTAAGTGCCTGCCTTTGGCTCAGGTCACTATTTCTGGGTCCTGGGATTGCACCCTGAGTTGGTCTTTCTATTCAGCAGGAAGTCTGCTTGTCCCTCTCCCTGTTTCTACCCCTCTCCACTTGTGCCCTCTCTCTCTCAAATAAATAAATAAAATCTTTTAAAAAAATTGTTTATTCTTAGCTATCTAATACCTATGAACATGATCTGTCATTGATATCATCAGTATGCTCTTTATAATATTAGCAGTAATGTTTATTGAATGTTTACTATGTCAGTCGTTTTGTTGTGTACTTTTATTTATGTTACCTCATGGAATCACTATCTGATATCTTTACTCAGGCAAGGCTCACATTCAGACTCAGTTGTATCTGCTGCCAAAATTGGATTTATTAACTACTATAATAAACGACACCGGATAGTTATATTAAGGAGACCATGATTAAGTAGAGTAGGCAGAGCTATAATTTAAATATCTAATTCTCCAACTCCCGTTAAAATAGAGGAATACTTAAGGAAACTTATTTCTTACTCCTTTTCTCAGAATAGGAAAAACTTTCATCAGTCAATCCAAGAACATTTGTACGTTGTAGAAGAAACTGTTGAGCACTTTCAAAAATTGGTTCCATAAATGGAACCAAAGCAATGCATTTAACAAGGAAACAGAAAACTTTAAAGGCAGAACTGATGGGGCTTTGAATTGAGTTCATGTGAATCCTTTTTAATAAATCTGGCAGAATTGTGATCAATTGTGTATCAAGGTCAGATTCTCAGTGTATGCAGATGAATAAGTCATACTTCTTATCTCATAGGACTTCATAAACCATCTGGTTTATTCAGTATCGAATGACCTACTTTTATAAAACAAATTATTTAAAAGAGATTTGGGGGAAATTACTTATAAGATACCCAGTCCATATTTTGTTAACAGATAGTAAGTTTTATGACATAAAATATAATATTTAATACACCAACTTGCATTCCCACCAATGGTGTAAGAGGGTTCCCCTTTCTCCAAATACTCTCCAACAGTTGTTGTTTCCTGCCCTGTTAATCTTTGCCATTCTAACTGGTGTAAGGTGGTATCTCAATGTTTTGATTTGAATTTCCCTGATGCCTACTGATGATGAATATTTTTTCATGTGTCTGTCAGCCATTCGTATGTCTTCACTGGGAAAGTGTCTGTTAAGTCTTCTGCCCATTTTTTGACTTGATTGTTTTTTGGGTTTTGAGTTTGAAAAGTTCTTTATAGATCTTGAATAGCCCTTTGTCTGTAGTGTCATTTGCGAATATCTTCTCCCATTCCGTGGGTTGTCCCTTTCTTTTGTTGACTGTTTCCTTTGCTGTGTAGAAGCTTTTGATCTTGATAAAATCCCAAAAGTTTATTTTTGCTTTTGTTTCCTTTGCCTTTGGAGACATGTCTTGAAAGAAGTAGCTGTGGCTGATGTCAAACAGGTTACTGCCTATGTTCTTCTCTAGGATTTTGGTGGATTCCTGTCTCACGTTGAGGTTTTTAATCCATTTTGAGTTTATCTTTGTGTATGCTGTAAGAGAATGGTCGAGTTTCATTCTTCTACACATAGCTGTCCAATTTTCCCAGCACCATTTATTGAAGAGACTGTCTTTTTTCCACTGGATATTTTTTTCCTGCTTTGTTGAAGATTATTTGACCATAGAGTTGAGGGTCCATATCTGGGCTCTCTACTCTGTTCCACTGGTCTATGTATCTGTTTTTGTGCCATTAGCATGCTGTCTTGGTGATCACAGCTTTGTAATATAGCTTGAAATCAGGCAACGTGATGCCCCCAGTTTGATTTTGAGTAATTATTAAAAGCAAAGAGAAGTTGGTTATAACTCAGCCTTTTTGCCGTATGAGGAACCAATATCGTTTATTAACTCATGACAATGTTGATCTATCTGGACATTAATAAGTAGGCTCTGATATCATTCTGTTTTGGGAAAGATTCAGTATGTCTCGTCTTTTTTTTCCCTTCTTCATTGCTCACAAGTCATTGAATTTAAACAATTTCTTTTTTTCTAATGTTCATATGTCTTTTGCTTAGGAACTTTCCTTGGTTCCACCTTTTTATTCCATGTGCATGTCATGGAAGCAATGGCGATCATACATAACAAACGAGAGGGTATCTTTTGATACTTTAGGATCAAGGAAAGGGAGAAAATGTGCATATTGAAGAAGAAATTCAAATATACTAGAGAACAGTGCCCTTAACTTCTATAAAATGCTTCAGTGTCTGTATTTTGAATATCCACAGGTTTACATTTATTTACTTATCTCACATTCTTTTAATTATTTTAAAGTCACTATTATTTCCTACTCTTTTTCATTTAAATTATGAGTTAAATCAGCTTCTGTAGGCCTTTTATAAGGTGGGCTTATAGGAAAAAAAAAATGTTCCAAAATCCAGGTAACTGATTTCAATATAAATCTTTAGAACTTAACCATTTTGTAAACTTTACAATTGTTTGTATTTATTATGACCCTAAAATAGCCCTTTATTCATCACTTCCCAGGAAAAACCTGTCAAATTTATTAGTGGAAGGTAAGGCTATGATTACTAATAAACCAACCTTAAGATCTCGGTGGCTTAAAACAGATTTACTTCTTGCTCCTATTATATATCCACAATGAGTGAGTAGAAAGTGTTGGCCCGGGGCACCTGGGTGGCTCAGTGGGTTAAGCTGCTGCCTTCGGCTCAGGTCATGATCTCAGGGTCCTGGGATCGAGTCTCGCATCCAGCTCTCTGCTCAGCCGGGAGCCTGCTTCCCTCTTTCTCTCTGCCTGCCTCTCCATCTACTTGTGATTTCTCTCTGTCAAATAAATACATAAAATCTTAAAAAAAAATAAAATAAAATAAAAAGAAAGTGTTGGCCCACGTTAGCATCAGTCAGAGACCAAAACTAACAGAACCTCGACGTGGCACCAGGAAAGGAGGAAATAGAAAATGGAGATTGGCAAACTTGTCTTGAAGGCTTTCATGCTGACGTGACAAATACAATTTTTGTTGATATTTCCATTGTTAACAGCAAGTCATATGGCCATACCAGACTTGAAGTAGGTGGCAAGTGCTTGGAAGGATTAGTACTGGAAAGCTGGTGAGCAGGCAACCTAACACTCCTGAAAGGTATTTTCCAGTTTTTCTGAATTTTTATTTATGTTTTTTTATTTTTTTTTTTTAAGATTTATTTATTTATTTGACAGACAGAGATCACAAGTAGGCAGAGAGGCAGAGAGAGAGAGAGGAGGAAGCAGGCTCCCTGCTGAGCAGAGAGCCCGATGTGGGGCTCGATCCCAGGACCCTGGGATCATGACCTGAGCCGAAAGCAGAGGCTTTAACCCACTGAGCCACCCAGGCGCCCCTTTATTTATGTTTTGTGATAATTTAAAAAAATTTTTTGTAAACATATAATGTATTATTAGCCCCAGGGGTACAAGTCTGTGAATTGCCACGTTTATATACTTCACAGCACTCACCATCGCACATGCCCTCCCCAGTGTCCATAACCCCACCACCCTCTCCCTACCCCACTCTCCCGGCAACCCTCAGTTTGTTTTGTGAGATGAAGAGTCTCTTAGGCTTTGTCTCCCTCCCCATCCCATCTTGTTTCATTTATTCTTTTCCTAACCCCAAACCCCCCACGTTGCATCTCCACTTCCTCATATCAGGGAGATCATATGATAGTTGTCTTTCTCCAATTAACTCATTTCACTTGAATTTTTATTTTTTTAAAGATTTTTATTTTTAAGTCATCTCTACACCCACCATGAGGTTTGAACTCAGAGCCCCGAGATCAAGAGTCATCACACACACACACACTACTGACTGAGCCAGCCAGGTGCCCTGAATTTCAGTCTAGCTGGGTTTCCAGGTTGACCAGAGTCTCTTGGAAATTATGTCCTGAGACATTATAGCAATTCTACCCTGTGTTGTGTACCTGGCAAGGGCTGTAGCACCAAGCACATTGATTAACAGCTGGCGTTCTGGAGCCGCGCTACCCGAATCGGAGTCCTGGCTTTGTCGGTGTTAGCTATGTGCTGCTGTGCAGCTTTTGTGACCTGTCAGCTTTCTCATCTCAGTATATAGAAAATAGTGCACAGTAGTAAGGAGGGATTGGGTGAGAGTACAGTGAGTGATAAGAAATTACAAATATGAGAAATTACATGGAATACAAACTGTAGCTATCCAGGAATGGGTCTTTTTGGTAGGTAAGTTTTCTTGGCTAATACCATTAAGGGCATTTAATCATTTTATATAAAGGTCTTTCAAATTGCTTACATCTTTCTTTTCATAAATATTTTCTTTTTTTTTAAATTTACTTTTTATTTATTTTCAGCAAAAACAGTATTCATTATTTTTGCACCACACCCAGTGCTCCATGCAATCCGTGCCCTCTATAATACCCAAATATTTTCTTAACTGTACTCTAATACCATAAACAATTTAAATTTGTATTGAGAAGTATTGTGTAGGTGAATACTGTGGGCTTTGGAGCCAGAGTACTTAGGTTCAAGTGCTTTTATGAGTATTAGTTGTGACTGTTTTTTAAATCATTGATTTGAGTTTGTAGTTTTGAAAATAATTTATTATACAAGAGTATAAATATTACTGTGCTCAATTATTTCCCTTTGCTAAATGGTTCCAAAATTCTATGTACTTTAAATTTTATATATAGGTTTTCTCTTTCCCCCCTCTTACTTTTAGTTGTCACTTCTCATTCCTTCTGTACCAGCTGCAGTTCTATAGCAGCAATTTTCCTCTCCTCTAATGATCTATTTCTAATCTCCCATGGTTTTGGAAACTGACAACTGAGCTTATTTGAACTGTATATTTTGTTAGAAATGAATTCCAAATGAATGCCCAAAGGGTTTTCTTCCCAGTTACATACTCCTCCTAGTAATGTTTATTGCATGGACTTTGGAACATTTCTTTTAACTGTGAAGAAACCTATTTTGCTTAATTGTTCTCTCTGCTGTATCCAAAGAAATTATACTTAGTGTGTAAGTGATTTCCTGATAAATGATTAATAACAGAATAGTCATTTTTACACTTGTTAATTTATATGTTACTTGTGTGGAAAATTAAATCATTAACTCCTAACACAGTAAACTAAACTTCTCAACTGACTAGTTCAGTGATATATATAATATTTCTGATCTTTTGCCACTACAATTATATAGAAGTTGTAGTAAAGAAGCATTATAGAGAGCATAGGTTTTAAAGGGATAGGATATAATTAGTATAGAGCAGTGACTTTCAAACATCTTTTATTGTAGTCTGTAATAATTTATAACTACAATCTAGTACTCACAAGTATAATATGGTATTCATGTATATATATATCCATGTGTGCATATTAATATACATATTTTATTATATGTTAGATTTTAACATACTAATTTTCTGAATGTTCACAAAGCAGTATTTACCATTTCTATGTGCAGTGAACTGTATTTTCTATTCTCTTCCATTTTTTATTCCACGTATGACTAACTCATTAATTTTATGTTCTTTGATTGATTTGACATTCATTTAGAAAACAGTGAACTATTCATCTGTTGATGGACATCTAGGTTCTTTCCATAGTTTGGCTATTGTGGACATTGCTGCTATAAACATTCGGGTGCACGTGCCCCTTTGGATCACTATGTTTGTATCTTTAGGGTAAATACCCAATAGTGCAATTGCAGCCATCAAAAGAAATGAAATCTTGCCATTTGCGACAACATGGATGGAACTAGAGCGTATCATGCTTAGCGAAATAAGTCAAGCAGAGAAAGACAACTATCATATGATCTCCCTGATATGAGGAAGTGGTGATGCAACATGGGGGCTTAAAAAAAAAAAAAAAAAAGAAAACAGTGAACTAAGAGAAAGTGATTACACTACTTTCTCATCAAATCTTCAAGAATATCAGTCATTGTCTCTGCTGGATTTTTTATGTGTTATACAGTAGATCATATAAATATTTCTAAGTTATTCTTGGCAAGTAGTAGTGTAAAGTGATTCCATGGAATTGGAATTTTTATAATGGAAAAAACCTTTTGTAAATCAAATATTTGAAGAATTTGGGGTACATTTTCTTCATTGTAGTCATAGAGAAGGAATTAAAGAGCATAGGGTAGAGTACGAGTGGTCAGCTTGGGTTTTGTTTTGTTTTTTTAGAAATTCAGTTTAATATATGTTCAAGTTGCTAACTGAGTTAAAGAATTGCCTATTTTATATATAGCAATTACTTATTTTTTTAAAAGATGCAAAAAATGTAAAACCACTTTTGTAGGGCTATACATGTGGTAGAACTTTTTGGAAATGATTTTTGAGGGATGCTGTTTCAACTGGAAGTGCTATCAGATTTTAAGTAGGTTTTCTTTACTATTATTTGGGGATTCCATAATTGAAAAATCTTTTCATTAATAAGAGATTATTTTAACTAGAGTACAATGAATCATGAGTCTTTCGGGTTCTAGTAAAGCTGCGCTATTTGAACATTTAATCCCCTTCTTGCCTTTCCTGAAACATTTAACTAGTACATTGCGACCCCTGCTGTTGCATGAATTGCCGAATAGCTGAAAAAAAATATGTACTTGAGGAAGATTGTGTGATTTGAATTATTATTAAAGGCAGAGGTGAAGTTTTGTTATAGTTCAGCTTTTTGCCATGTGAGGCTCTGAGTGAAAGGTAATGCAACAGAACCAAATATTATTTCAAAATTTTGTTATGTAAAGCATTTATTTAGGGATTTTGAATTTCACTTTTTCTTTGACATTAGGGACACATAAAGGGATTAATAAAGAAGTTTTGAAATCATTACTTAAAATTTTCTTTTTCCATTTACCCTGAAATTTCTTTGTATAGTCTTGATCTTTTCCTAGGCACTGAGAAGGAAGGCATTAGGTCCCAAAAGGTTTCAGAAATTTTATTTGTATCCATGAGAAATCTTGTATCTAAATATTTCTTTGTTTTGCTTTTCTTAAATACCACTGAAATTACTCAATTCTTACTTTATTTTTTATGTTTCTTTCATAAGACTTCATAAGAATCCTAAATTTAATTCTGCTTATTAGCTCAATGTCAATTATCTATTTATCCCCACACTTGACACATAATTTCCTATGCCTACTAACTTGATGTTACCATCTGGGAGACCTATCATAGCCAACGGTTTCAGCAAATGTGCTTATATGCAAATTAAATTGGACCTAAAAAGTTTGGTTTTATTTATCCAATTGTTAGTCAGGTTTTTTTTATGGTGTTGAATTAATCTTTAAGTGTTTAAAGGGTTTTTTTGCTCCTAAGAATCAAATCATTTAAAAAAAAAAAAATTTCCCTGACATGACTCCTTCAGCTATTTGGCCTTGATGTGTCTCAAGAGTGCTTCCTTATGTCAGAATATCCTGGGTTGGGAGATGGCAAGGAAATTCTTTGTCATAGTGTGTTCTTTGGTTTCCTGGAAAATGCACTGATAGTGTTTCAAAAATAACTTGAAAACTAAATTTTCTTAGCTTTTTGTCTGATGCACCAGGCAAATGTTCTTGCAGCCCTCAGTTGCTTTGGTGCGGATGTTTCATAAGCTAAGTTTTGTTTGATGTGCTTGGGAATGATGTTAGTTATAGAAGCAAGCATAAATTCACAACCAAAGTATTCTTGGAAGAGCTTGGATCATCATGACATAGTTTGTTCATAAAGCTTAAACATCACATAATGACAGAGACAGTGTATTACGGAAAGCATAATCAGTAGTTGAAAAAAAATAAAACCACCAAGTTTCACTGGTGAACTCTTTTGAACAATTTTGAGTTTATTTATTTTTTTAAAGATTTTATTTATGTATCTGACAGAGAGAGATCACAAGTAGGCAGAGAGAGGGGGGGAAGCAGGCGCCCCGCCGAGCAGAGAGCTCCCAATCCTGACCTGAGCTGAAGGTAGAGGGTTAACGACCAAACCACTCAGGCGCCCCTTGAGTTTATCTACCGTATTCTTTCTCCTGTGTGAATGATACTGATCTGTATTTTCAGTTGAGTGATGTTCTGAGTTTTCATGTCAGCTTTTCGATTTTTAACTTGATTTTCAGCGGAATTTAAACTCAAGGGAATAAACCTTATAACATTTGCAGGTCTCATCCTACATATATGAAATTTTGCATTGTTAAAACAAAAATGGAACAGGCACAGCCAGCATAATGATTAAACAGATTAGATAGCTATCTGTAAATTATAGGTAACCACCACTTTTCCCAATTTTTCCACTATTTTGTAAGTTTTCCTTGTTTATTAGGATACTGTAGGAATTCAATGATTAGAGCATCAGTTTTTAAACTTTTGGTGTCAGGACCCCTTTAACACCCTTAAAAATTATCAAGGAGCCCCAAGGAGCTTTTTTTTTCATGAGGGGTTATGTCTGTGGATATTTATTGTATTCATGATTAAAATCGATACAAAATTTAAATATTCATCTTCAAATAGCAAACCTGCTACATGTTAACATAAATATTTTATGAAAAACAGCAGTCACACTGCATCTTCTTTGTCTGGTCGTTCTCCCACTCTCCCAAGTGAGAATTTGATTCCTGTACCTTCACATAAATCGAACACCTCATCCTCCGCTCATGACCTTGTTGCTTCCTGTCTCACTGAGAAAGTAGAAGCAGTGCCAAGAACCTCCATGAGTTGCTATTACCACACTTAACCCTCCTGCCTCTGGTCTGTACTTTGCTTCCCTCCATGATTATGGATGAACTTGCTCCTGCTCTTGCCACAGGCCAGCCTTCCCGCTCCCGCCCATTCCCTGTCACTTTCTCAGGGTTCTCATTGCAGCAATTTTCCTCTCCTGCATTAATTTTCCTTCTCTAGAAGATCATTCCACTAACATACAAATACACTGTTATCTCTTCCATCTTAATAAAGATTCTTCCTGACTTTGACGTTTCTCTTTTACCTTCCAACTATTATCCCGCTTCTTTTCTTCACATTATTGCAGAATGCCCCAAGAATGAGGGTCATTTCCTGCCTCCCAGTTTCTCTCTTCCTTTGTGCATATGTTCATATCCTTTCTTCTCTGTTCTCTGCCCCATCTCTCTTTCCCCTCTCTTTTCTCTCCTGCCACGCCTCTCTCAGTTCCCCTCCTCCCCGCTCTACACTCTTCGTAATCTTTTCCAGTCAGACTGTCACACGCATGCCTCGTCACACTACTCTGGTCAAGTTCCAATGGCCTCTGCATTGCTAAACCCGGTGGTCGTGTCCGGCACACATCGTACTCAGTCTGTGAACAGCACTTGATACAGTTTCTCTCCTCATCTTTTCTCATTGATTTTCCGGGACACAATACTCTTCTGGTTTCCCTCCTAAGAATCCAGTCCTTCCCAGTCTCCTTTTCTGTTCCCGCCTCTTCCCTCCAGTCTCTAAGCCTCAGACTGTCTCCAAGGGCTTACTTAGTCCTTAGAATTTTTCTGTCTGTACTAACTCTCTTGGTGACTGCATCCGTTCTTTTTAAATACTCCTGTTTAACTATTGGAGTCATCTGCCTAAACTGATGACTCTGGAACACAAAGAGAAAGACAGTCCAGCCTTTTCTCTGATTTCCTTACTCCCAACATTACCACTTGGATGCCTAATTAGCGTCTGAGATGTGATATGTTCAAAATCAAGCTTCTGATACACACCAGCCCCAGTCATCATGCTTTCACAGTCTTTTCTCTCTATATAAATGGCAACTTTCTCCTTCTAATTAACTGACCCAGCCTGGGGAAGTTCTCCTCGATTTCTGTTTTTCCCTCCTTCCCTGCATCCGGTCTGTTTGTGCAGTCAGCAGTCTTCAGAATGTAGCTGCTGGGACACCTGGGTGGCTCAGTGGGTTAAGCCACTGCCTTCAGCTCAGGTCATGATCTCAGGGTGTGGGGAGCGAGTCCCGCATCAGGCTCCTTGCTCGGCGGGGAGCCTGCTTCTCTCTCTGCCTCTGCCTGCAGCTCTGCCTGCTTGTGCACACACTCTCTCTCTCTGTCTCTGACAAATAAATAAGTAAATAAAATCTTAAAAAAATTTTTTTGGGGGCGCCTGGGTGGCTCAGTGGGTTAAGCCGCTGCCTTCGGATCAGGTCATGATCTCAGGGTCCTGGGATCGAGTCCCGCATCGGGCTCTCTGCTCGGCAGGGAGCCTGCTTCCCTCTCTCTCTCTCTCTCTGCCTGCCTCTCCATCTACTTGTGATTTCTCTCTGTCAAATAAATAAATAAATCTTTAAAAAAAAAAATTTTTTTTTTGTATATATATATATATATATATGTATATATGGCTGCTACCACCCTGCTCCTTGACACCCTCTTCTCCTTCCTGGCTTAACACAGTGCCATCCTAACTGGTCTTTGCGCTTCTACCCTTGCCCCACATTCTCTTTTTAACACAGCACACAAGAGTGATTTCATTAAAATTTAAATTTAATTTAAAATTTATGCCATGAGTTGAATCATGGCATATTCCTCTGCTCAAAAATCTTTAATGACTTCCTATCTCAGAGGCAGAACCAAAGTCCTTACAATGGCCTACAAATGTCTCTCCTAGCTCCGTACTTCTGTAACTACATCTTCTAGTACTCTTTTTTTTTTTTTGTTCTTTCTGCTGAAAGCACATTGGCCTCCTTGCTAATCCTTGACCCCAGTAGTGACACTCCTACCCCAGGACCTTTGTACTGCCTTTCCTTCTGCCCAGCATGTCTTTTCTAGTTTTTTGCATGGTCCATTTCCTTATGAAAGGGCTTTGCTCTCAGGTTATCCTATGTAAGATTTCATCCTTCAGCTTCTGATGTACTCTTTCTCCTTTTCCTTGTGTTACTCTTGATCTATCTTTCATGTAATTATTTTATTTATTGTCTTCACCACACACCATCCACACCATTCCCACCAGTCCCCAAAGACTATCAACCCATGAAAATGTGGATTTGTATCACTCTTACTCATGCCTGTATTTCCAGTGCCTACAACAATGCCTGACACGTGGTTGGTTCTCAGTAAATATTTGGTAGGACATTGGATGAAAGGAATGAACATTTAAGAGCTGAGCTTGAGTTTTCTTCTTTCCCTTCACTCCTTATTGCTTAAGTGACATAAAGCAAGTCAATAGATTTGAGCCTTTTGTTTAGAAAATCCATCTTATGGGATTGTTGCGCAAATCTGATAGGAGAATTGATATCTACTTAGGTCATAACTAGAAAGCCTTCTACAAATGTGAAGCTTCGGTAAGGAGGAAGAAAAAGAAAGGGAAGGTTTGAGGGGCTAATGGTTGCTAAGTGAAAAAAATGAGCACAGAAAAAGTCTTGTTACTTCATAGTTTTGACTATGCCTGGTTGTAGGGGTTTGTTTGAAACCTTGAAATAGCACTTTAATTTCGATTACATAATATAGATTTCTTTAATGAATTGTGTAACTCAAGGCACAGTGGTAACTCCAAGTGTGGTCTAGCAACTAATGCACAGTTACTGGTCTAAGTAAATCTAGAAATCAAGAACAAGTGTTTAGACAACTTAGAGCAACTTACTCAAATAATATTATGTCTGCTGAATGTAATATTTTTAAACCTCTATTTTGCATATATTTTGCTTAATTTAATTTTATTATACTCCATAAAAGTATTGACCATTGATACATGGGAGGAAAACTAAAACCTGACCCTCCACCACAGATCATTTGAGAAGCACTATTCAAAAAAATGGAAAGACAGGTTTGATCTTAGATTAGCGTACTGTTCAGAAATCTGTACATGCACCCTGTGTTTATGGCGGCAATATTTACGGGAGCCGTGACATGGAAGCGTACACACACACACAGAGTGAAGTATTACCCATAAAAAAGGATGCGATCTTGCCATTTGCAACAGCATGAAAAGAACTAGAGAGTATAATCCTAAGTAAAATAATTCAGTCAGAGAAAGACAAATACCATATGATGTCAGTTATATGTGGAATTTAAGAAACAAAACAGGCAAAAGGAAAAATGTAGGACACAGCTCTGAACTACAGAGAACAAACGATGGTTGCTAGAGGGGAGGGGGTGGGGATGGGTGAACTAGGTGATGGGGATGAAGGAGCCTGCTTGTCATGGTGAGCACCGTGTGCTGTGTGGAGTGTTGAATCACTGTGCTGTCCACCTGGAACTGATAGAACACTGTACGCTAATGATCTGGGATTAAAATAAAAACTGTTTTTTAAAGATTTTATTGATTTATTTGACAGACAGATATCACAAGTAGGCAGAGAGGCAGGCAAGGAGAGAGAGGGGGAAGCAGGCTCCTCACTGAGCAGGGAGCCCAATGCAGGGCTCGATCCCAGGACCCTGAGATCATGACCTGAGCTGAAGGCAGTGGCTTAACCCACTGAGCCACCCAGGTGCCCCAAAATAAAAACTTTTGAAAGATTCTGAAAAAACAAAACAAAACAAAACAAAAAAACAATTGTTGAATCCTAGGGATACTTGTTTAGTTCATTAATAAGCAGAGATGAGAATGTTTCCCAAAAAAACTGAGGAATTAGCAATGTTACCTAGAGATGTTGTTAGCTTTTCAATATTTATAATAATAATAGCTAATGATCAAAATCATACTCATAAATATCCATCAAGTGCCTAACTTGTATTAGCACTTTCACATGTGATTTATAAGTCTGTGTGCAAGTTAACTAAAAATGTTAACTAGCCCAGACATCTTTCTTCAAGTTGCCCTTTAATCACCAGAGGCACCAGGACACTGATACATGCATAGCACTGAATATAACTAGTATGAAAGATTGGTCCATAATTTAAATCTTGATTCAGATTCCTATCTGTACAAATTTTGATTCTTCTGAATCTGAAAGTTGTGAGGCATGGCTGGTTTGTGCTGCAGCTAATTTTATTGGTTATGGCAGGAAAATCAGGGTCTGGAGATTCAGTAGTACACTGCCATGCCTGTTTCATAATTCCGCATGAATCATTTCAAAAAGCCCAAATTCTAGTCAGAGTAATATTAGACCAGATCCTCTTCACTGGAAGATAAATTAGGGTTTCTAAGGTGTTCTAAATGGATTTGAATGCTTCTGCATTCTCAGTAGACCCAAAATTGTTTTGAGAGTAAAAATGGCACCTGATTCATCTTGATCTAGATTACATTGGTAATCTGGGTTTCAGAGCATTTTCCAAGGCTGTAGAAAGATTTTATCAGCATGTAGCGAGTCAGACCAGGTCAAGAGTTAGTGATAAATGTGTGATTTCTTCCAGTTGAGACAAGTCTGATTTCCCTTATTGTGGGAGATCACCAGAACAGATACTGTTGGACTCTAAACTTTGATCACTTAAAAATAAGGGTTATTTCTTTTGACCATTCTGTCATATGTTCTTAAAAGAAAATTTTAAAAGTTCTGAACATCTTTGAAATTCCCTTATACTGTTAATTTGTTTTTCATTATAATTAATATGACTTCACTTTTATTATATTAAACCCATTCTAGAATTAAGAAACAAAATTTCAAAATTTTTAGATACACAGCATATTTGTTCAAAAACAAAATAAAGTGTCTTTATTTTATGAAGAGAGTAGTAGTTAGTAAATGGCCTTTTTTTGGCTTATTAAAAACTAGCTTTTCAATATTGATAATAGTAGCTAATGATCAAACTCATACTCAGTAAATATCCATCAAGTGCCTAACTTGTATTAGTCACTTTCACATGTGATTTATAAGTGCTGTTTGGAAATTGTCAAAATAATACGTTTTCTAATTAGGAGGTGTTTTCCATTTTTAAAAAACTAGGTAGGCTTTATGACAGTTTAAGAAACTTAAGGTAGACTTTTTAAAAAATTTTCATTTGGCCTCTTTATTACAAAACTGTTACGGAATTTCACACATCTGTTTCAGTATGCAGCTCCTCATAGACCACTGCACTGTTGTTCAATTTTAATAGGCCTCATTTATCCTATAAATAAACCTACATTTTCTTACCTGATCAAGTGAGCAAACAATAGGGGTCATATGTGGCAAACACTTTAACAAAAAGCACATGTTTAGCCGTCAGGGTGAGGTAGAGTCATATCAAGATTGCTTGAAGTTATTAATGGCAGTAAAATTTATGCTTCCTCCTGTTTTCCCAATTAAATCAAGAGCCTTTTTTCTTAGGATTCTTCTATCACCAGCTGGTTCCAATACTCTGTGTGTGAATTTTGCCTGGGGTGTCTCCATTTCTACATGGTAAAAGCTGACCAAAGCACATTAAGTCTATGGTGTGGACCTCTAGGCTGGAAAGCAGTCATTGTTAAGGGCTTTATTTTGTCCCCTATCTTTTGTACCATAAGTGTGCACATTTTGTAGGGTGTATTATAAATAAATTGTTGTCGTATGCTCTGGATGTAATAAAAGACTACTACAGACAAGATAATAATTGAAATATGTTGAAAATATTTGAAAAATAAACGACAGCTAAATGTACCTACAGAAAAAAAATGAAAATGCATCAAAAGTGTTGTATTTTAGAGTACTTACTTAGTGAATACCTCCTAATTTGACTGAGCTGTTGAGTTTAATGGTACGTTTAAAATTTTAGTTTCTTACAATTTTTAAATTAAGTAATTGGACACAAAAGTCGTCCATGAAGCACTGTATCAGAAAACCATTTTTACACTTGTTTTCTACTGATCATTATAACCTATAAATTCTATAATTTTCATCCTTCAATTCATGATTAAAAACTCTTGGTTTTTATCTGTTCATCTCAAATCTTTTCTACGCTTGACTGTGAACAATTTATTCTGAAACAGGCAACTATCCATATAGTTGCAATCTTAAAAATTGATCTCCAAGTTCAAGTTTAGACTAAAGCTGTCTAATCATACTGGGCATGTATTTTATCTTCTCATGGGGCCTTTGTGACTTCAAAGGGAGTTTTCTACTTTGAATGAAGACACCGAGTGCAGAAGAGAATGAGAATCTGGCTAATAATGTGGCCCACAACTTGTGTTCTCACTCTCTTTTTACAAAGTGTTGGGCTGGGTCTACTGCAGAAGCGGAAATTTGGCTTTGAGTTCTGGTGTTCAGACTCATATTTCTGCTTGACTGAACTGTGAATGGAAAATCCCAAGTGTCTTACAAAATTAGTAACTAACTGGTACTTTTACTAATCACTTCAGAGATGAAAAACCGAAGACATTTTAAAATTCAAAACCCATCAGCATGCGTTTGCCCTTTAATTGGCAGAAAATCGATCATGAGAGCAGTCTGGAGAATTTTTTTTTTCCTTCTTCAGCTGCTCCAGCTGAACTACAGCTGCAAATTTAAAAAAAAAAGGGGGGGGAACCTCTTGATTGTACTTTATAAGTGCAATAATTCCCACAAAATCAGTTACTGGAGTTAATGACCAGTTTGTTAAGGCATTAACTGCCCTCAGCTGGGAATGACCAATTTGGGGGGAATGGCTGCACAAGGCTAAGATAATTCAATAACACTTTCAAATAATGATCCAGTTAATTAACGGTGAATTCCTGTGGAAATCCTATCGAAGTACTTCTGACCTCTGCATTTAATACCAGTGAGTTCATCATGATTCATGTTTATTACCATAAATACCAAAGGAATCATAATGACTAGGCCATTTTTTTTTTTTTTCCACCCTGGCCTTATTACTTGAACAGATTTGACTAATCCACCTCTAGTCATTAAGGACCTAGTTCTCAAAATACTCAGTCTTTTCACTGCTCTGCTCAAAACTCATAGGACCTTTGGTGCTCTGCCAGCATACAGACTATTGGCAGCCTGTTTTTACTTGGGAATGATTGATATCTGTAAGTCTTAAAGGAGCCCTTTTGAAATGCCTGCCATTTGTAGGGTATAGAGGAATCATAGCTGGTTAGCTGCAGTTTATGGTTCTTAGTCATGAATTCTTATGGGAAAATCATACCCTAAGGCCCCAAATTCACTTAGGATATACAAGATGTTTTTTTTTTTTTTTTTTTGAGGTTTATTTTTAAGAACTCCGATATCCTTTCTTCCAATGAATGAAGAAAATGATTAGTTTATAATGAAGGATAAGCTCTTAATTTTACTTGAACCATTTAATCTCTCTTAATGGCTGTTTATTGCTGTGTGATCTGCAAATTAGCCTTTAAGTAATAATAAATGTTGACTGCCAGAAAGCTATTACTTTTTGTGTGAAGCTGTGTTTGAAGAGATGAATTTAGGTTATTTCCAGCCATCTTCCCATTTCAGGTAGGCACTTTTGACCTAAAATACTTTGTCCTTTTGTTATAGCTGTCAGATATCTGTTAGATGCCATAAAGTTATAGGCTGTATTTTCATCAAGCAGTGATTTATTTATATGATCATTAATGATTCAGTGACCAATATACCTATGATTTATACTATAATCTTCATTCATATGGGGGATGAAAGGAAATACGTGATTTGTAACCATAAGATGTAAATTAGAATTATCAAGGTAATGTGGGTAACAAGATCATTTATAGAATATATCTTTTTTATGAACGAAAGGGCAAAAGACAGTTTCTGTGTTTTTAAAATTCCTAAATAAATACAAAAAAGAAGAAAGTCAACTTCATAGATATCTGTAAATCAATTGGTTGGATTCTAGGGAATATTTACCAAGACAAAATCTAGAAGACTTATCAACAACCTGGGTTATACTGACCTCTTGAGTGTAATACTGCAGCCCCTTACATCTGTCATCACCTCCCTTCACACTTCTCTCAAGAAAAAGAAGCTCTCTGGTGTAATGTCAGTCATATTACAGCTGCTTCTGCTCAGTTGTGTTTAGCCCAAACAAGGGGGGGAAGCATGGGACATGCAACCTAAAGATAAGTAATGCACCTAATTGTAAGGTTTGTCTTCAGTTTTTCAGACTTCTCTTTGCATTCTTTCATCTTCTTGGTAGCCGATCACCTCTATAATTTCCTACTCTAGGAGTGAAATTAAGTTTCATTACAGATACAGAAACTTGGAAGAAAGAAGAGAGATTCACAGCTCATTTGTGGTAGTGGTAGAGGAGGGACATGTACTAAATCTATACTTTGGTTATTTTCTCAAGTTTTATTTTTATTAAGGAATTCATAATAACCCTGTAAGAATGAGAGAATGAAAGCTAGGGGTCACTGAGTGTAGCCTTGTAGTATGAGGTAACTCTCCTAAGCCCAAACTTTGGGAATAGTGGGGCTTTTTAGAAAGTAACTGAATAGAATAGAAGGAAAGTGGCTCAGCCACAGACTCAGAATATACCTCTGAACCCTGTCTAGCTCATCTTAGAGGAATCTCGGCTGCTTCTCAAAACTTCTTTTTCTCTAACAACAATCTAATCTTGAGACTAAAAAACCCACCATATGTTTTAGGGACACATGACAGTAGTGTTCTTCTTCAAAGAATAAGAGATTACCTTTATTGAGTAGGTTCATTACTGTGTCAGACTGAGAATTGCTTGCTTTACCAGAATTCTCTTAACTAATTCTCTTAACTAATCCTTACAGAACAACCCTTGGAGGTAGGGGCAGTTGTTGTGTCAGTTTCACTGATGAAGAAACTGAAGCGCGCGCACACACACACACACACACAGAAACTGAAGCCCAGAGTTGAAATAGCACCCCCAGGCTGTATGTATAGCAAGTGGAAGAGTCATGGACTGAACCCAGTGGTCTGCCTCTCCAGAGCCTGAGCTCTTAACCACAGTGTTCCGCTCTCCACCGAGCTGGTTGGCCCACTCACCACTCCACACATCTTTTAAGCTTCTAAGAGCACCTGTTTTTCTCATGAAATCAAACACTCCTTGATAGCAGCTCTCGTCCAATTGAGTGAAATTGAGGTTTATCCCTGTCAGGCACTTTTTTTTTTTAAATTCATAATTCATCTTTATTAAAGTAAAGCCTCTAAAAATATATGCAGAAAATAACATACTGGGTATTTCTTTCAGCCTTTAGAATCTACTGTACCTGGGCCCAGGTCCTCCAATAAGTAACTGACTGTTGTTCTGCACTTCCTGTCCTCTAGCTCCTCTTCTGCCACTTTCCCTCTTCCCCAAGACTCCTAGATCTAGTAGAGTCCCTTCTAAGTCACTAAGGAGTAATGATAGTCACCTACATTTACTTAGTATTATTGATGTCAGCCTCTCTCCTGCCTCTTGGAAGACTTAATAGAAAGTCCATGAACAGGCTTTGTAGTTCACACCTAGATTAGAATCTCAGAATCACTGTGGTGTTTTCTTTGAAGGAATGCCATGGCTTGATGAATATCATTGCCTCATCTCCAAATCGAAGAGAATACCTACCTCTTCAGTTGCTAGAAGAGTAAATGAGAGAATGTATGCTTACCATACAATAGGAACAATATTGCTGTCAGCTTAGCCCTTTCTCTTTCCCCTTAAAGAACTATGGTTATATAAACAATGGCTATCCACAGTCTTTCAGGAGAGCCTCGGTCCCCTGCAGCTTGTTTCCTCAGCCCTTTAGTTTTCAGCATGCTTTAGGGCATGATAGTCATTTTACGTAAAAAATATGGGGAAACAAAAGATTATGGGAAACTGGGAAGATGTTCATAGTTTGTTTTTGGTTTTGTTTTAATAGAGGATCACAGATAGAGAAGAATTAGGAAGGTGTGGAGAACTGCAAAGAGCTGCTACCTTTGGCCATGAGTATGAACGGAAGAGAAAGGACTGACTGTAGAATGAACCATTCTGCTTCTTGAAACTAGATATTTAGTTTTGCTATGTAAAAACAAGTAGTGTAAATTGCTGTTACAGCTGAGACTTTTTTTCAACTGTTTTATTTTTTTAAGATTTTATTTATTTATTTGACAGACAGAGATCACAAGTAGGCAGAGAGAGAGAGAGAGAGAGAGAAGGAAGCAGGCTCCCTGCTGAGCAGAGAGCCCGATGCGGGACTCGATCCCAGGACCCTGGGATCATGACCTGAGCCGAAGGCAAAGGCTTAACCCACTGAGCCACCCAGGCGCCCCCAACTGGTTTTTAGAAATAACTATAATTTTAGGACTCTTCTCCAGACTTCCTATTCTATTGCATATCCTTTGAGTTAACTTTAGGTATGTATATATCCATATGTATATGATATGATATATCCTTTGGGTGATATATATGTATAAGTATATAAGGTGATAAATATATATATAATCATTATATAAATTGTATTATCATTATATATACATTATCATTAGCTCTAAAGGATCTTCCTTGTTACCTAGTTTATGGAGTACAGAGCTCTTAAAAGTGAATCTTTCCTCTCATCTTATGTGAATGATGCACTGCCTTAGATGATTCCTTTTTAGAATCCTTTTCATTCATACAAGCAATAGACTCTCCCCAAAAATGGAATAGCTTCCTATTTCATTCCTAGTTCCACACTGAATTTTAATTTGTTTGGTGATTTACTTCAGTGTTGAAGAATCTTTTTTATTCGTTACTGATTTCTCTGTTTCTTTTACCATTTACGAAGTTGTGTCCATTGAAATCCTACTTTTCAGTAAACCCACTCATAGAGAAAAGTCTTCAAATAATATTTTGTTTAAAAAATAATGTTTTGTAAAAATTAAATAGGATTAGAATATACCCACATCTGAACTACTAGAATATAGAAAGAAAGAAAGAAGCGAGAATAGCAGAGAAAGAGAGACTTGCCTTCAGAACATGACAGTCTGCTGAAGGACCCTTCTTGAGAAGATTTAAAAGTATCTCAGTCTCTGAGATAATACTGTGAAGTATGATCTGACCAAACCCTAAGAGATACCTTCCTTCTTAGAGAATAGAGTTAGCATTTTTTACTTTTAACCTACATCTTATAAAAAATTATATAAAGATTTCTTTTTCTAAGGCAGGTAGGTTTTACACTAGAATAAGTATAAGTGAACACCTTCAGCAGTGTAACAATTAATATATAATATATTATTACATATAATATATATTATTATATTATATATTATTAATATATTATACAATAATATAGTATTAATATCTATTGGTCTCTTCTATTTAGATGGCTTTGATCTGAAGAACAAACTGTTGGAGTTGAGAGCACCCAACTCTTTTCTCTTTTTGGAGTAATTTCACAGTTTTTGCATTACATATTCCTCCAAATAAAATTCTTACCACCAAATACTTAGATTTACTAATCTTCATCTTCAGATAAGGAATACTTTCTCCTGTATTATTATATCTTACCTTTATCATCTAAGACTAGGGTCAATATCCTTAGAGCTTATCTCCCTCATTCAGTGTCTATCTGCTCCACAGATTGTGTGGTGAAGTTTTTCAAGTACTAGAGAAGACCTGAAAGACTTATCTAAAATGATTTGATGTGTATTCTTTATTCTGCAAAGTTCTTATAAATTATAATGGTATAGAGAAAAAGACATTAAATATCAGATAAAATAAGTAATCTCATTATTTGACATATAATATGTAGCCTCTTCATGCATTGTATTCCAAATGGTCAAGTTAGTGAATGCGCAGATGTTTAGTTAAATTTGAATGTTTACTAGTATGTATTCATCTGATGGATGAATTTTTGTTTTTGTTTTATCCCAAGAAGTCATTTTTGTGTTGATATTGAAAACTAGATTTTTCAGTGAGTCTTGGATGGCTATGTATTTCCCCCTTAGGACTGCCTTTGCTGTATCTCATAGGTTTTAGACTGATGTGTCTTCATTCTCACTGGTTTCCATGAATTGTTTAAGTTCTTCTTGGATTTCCTGGTTTATGCAAACATTCTTGAACAGGATAGTCTTTAGCTTCCAAGTATTTGACTTCCTTCCAAACTTCTTCTTGTGACTGAGTTCCAATTTCAAAGCATTGTTGTCTGAGAATATGCAGGGAATAATCTCAATTTGTTGGTATTGGTTGAGAGCTGATTTGTAACCCAGTATGTGGTCTATTCTGGAGAAAGTTCCATGTGTGCTCGAGAAGAATGAATATTCTGTTGTTTTAGGGTGGAATGTTCTGTATTTATCCATGAGATCCATCTGGTCCAATGTGTCATTCAATGCTCTTGTTTCTTTATTGATTTTCTGCTTGGATGATCTGTCTGTTACTGAGAGTCGGGTGTTAAGATCCCCTACAATTAATGTGCTCATATCAATATGAATCTTCTTTTTTTTTTTTTTTTAAAGATTTTATTTATTTATTTATTCATTTGACAGACAGAGATCACAAGTAGGCAGAGAGAGAGAGAGAGAGAGAGAGGAGGAAGCAGGCTCTCCGCGGAGCAGACAGCCCGATGCGGGGCTCGATCCCAGGACCCTGGGATCACGACCCGAGCCGAAGGCAGAGGCTTCAACCCACTGAGCCACCCAGGCGCCCCATGAATCTTCATTTTAATTAACAGTTGGCTTATGTAGTTGGCTGTTCCCATTATTGGGGGCATAAATATTTACAATTGTTAGAGCTTCTAGGTGGATAGACCCTTTAAGAATGATGTAGTGTCCTTCTGTATCTCTAACTACAGTCTTTAGTTTAAAATCTAATTTATCTGATACGAGAATCGCTACCCTAGCTTTCTTTTGAGGCCCATTGGCATGAAAGATGGTTCTCCATCCTTTCACTTCCAGTCAGAATGTATCTTTAGGTTCCAGATGGCTCTCTTGTAGACAGCATATGGATGGGTCCTGTCACTTTATCCAATCTACAAAGCTAAAGGAAATAAGCTTCAGCGAAACAATTTTAAAAGATCCAAAAGTCCAGGTTTTTAAAAAAATTCTATTTCAAAAATATGTTTTATTCTATCAAATGTCAGTACAGATCAGTCTTTTATACCCAATAATAACATTTTACCTTATGGTATAAACAAAAGGCCATTTTACCTTATGGTATAAACAAAAATTTTGAGTGGCATTGTAACATAACCTGGTGAAGATTTTAGAATCAGAGTTTAAATCCCTGCTCAACCATTTACAAGGCTGTGTAGCAAGTATTTGTTTTTCTCTGAGCATTAGGTTCCTCATCTGAAACACAGGGATGATAATATATACTTGGCAGATTGTTTTGAAGATTCACTTTGTTCTTCTTTACCACATGATACATTTTTATCTAACATATAAGGTCCAGGAAGAAAAAGAGCTAGAGATAAAGGGTCAGCATATTTTTTTTTACTTACTTATAGTCCTGTTTTTTTAGTGTTACAAATACTATTGTACTTCTTTTTAAATCATTTAGATTATTTTTCCAGTTCTGATTCATAGGCATTAAATACACTTTTTGGCTCACTGTTGTGCATATATCATCACTGTCAAGAACTATATTAATTACATATTTTGATGGAATGGGTAGTGTTGGGGCCCAGGGACCCTATCTGTTTTATAGTAGACTATTGAAAATGATAAATTCTTTGGTTTGTGGTTAATTTTTTTTCACAAGCATACCTTGCAAAATACATGTTATCTCTTGATTATTAGTGATATTTCACAGACATTGTATTCCAAACTTGAGGACTGAAATAGGGAACTCAAAATAATTTCTTAATTAGGGGTGCATAAGGGTTTGATTCAGGAGCTTAAAAGTTTTAATGTATTAATTTGTATGTTATAGATTTAAAAATTTGTTATATCTGTGATTTAATCATATCCTTGATTTCTTATGCCCAGGTAATGAAAACTACAAACAAATAGCAATGTGTGTTCTTTACCACATAAGCATGGATGACCGCTTTAAATCAATGTTTGCGTACACTGACTGTATACCACAGGTAAGTGGTTTAAGTTTTTTTAAAGAATTAACAACAATAGTATATGTTGGCTATTTGAACATAATAATAAAAAAATAAGCATTTTTCAGTTTGTTCTCTTGATTTGCCAGATAAGTTTTTCCTTTAAAAATTCCCTCTTAAGAGCGCCTGGGTGACTCAGTGGGTTAAAGCCTCTGCCTTCGCCTCGGGTCATGATCTCAGGGTCCTGGGATCGAGCCCCACATTGGGCTCTCTGCTCTGCGGGGAACCTGCTTCCTCCTCTCTCCCTGCCTGCCTCTCTGCCTACTTGTGATCTCTGTCTGTCAAATAAATAAAATCTTTTAAAAATGAAAATCCCTCTTAAAAATAATTTGGGAGGGGCGCCTGGGTGGCTCAGTGGTTAAGCCTCTGGCTTCCAGCTCAGGTCATGGTCTCAGGGTCCTGGGATCAAGGTCTGCATCTTGCTCCCTGTTCAGCAGGGAGCCTGCTTCCCCCTCTCTCTCTGCCTCCTTGTGATCTCTGTCTGTCAAAGAAATAAATAAAATCTTTAAAAATAGTAATAATAATTTGGGAGCGCTTGGGTGGCTCCAGTGGGTTAAGCCTCTGCCCTCAGCTCAGGTCATGATCTCAGGGTCCTGGGATGGAGCCTTGCATCTTGCTCCCTGCTCAGCAGGGAGCCTGCTTCCCCCATTCTCTCTGCCTGCTGCTCTGCCTACTCGTGGTCCCTCTCTGTCAAATAAAGGAATAAAACCATAAACAATGAATTCTGGAACACTCAAAAAAATTTTTGAATTTGTGATAGGAAATTGGAAAGTACAGAGCAGTGTAAAAATGAAAATAACTTTCTGTTATCCCAGGCCCAGAGATAATCATTTAATATTTTGGTACATTTCCTTCTGCATAGTTAAAAAATAATATATTAAGATTGTGTTATATGTAATTGTATATTACCTTATTTATTTAGTAGATCATAATGTATTCTCCCATGTCATTGAACAGTCATTGAACTGTCTTCAAAAATTATTTCTAATAGTTGTATATATCCTATTACATAAATGTATCATAATTTAAAAATTGTTGTTTAGTTTTTCCATTCTATCACATAAAAATAGTTGTAAGTAAACATGTGTAAACAAATGAAATAATGTGGAATGTGTAATATGTAAATGTTTATCTACATCTCTGATATTTTCTTTAAATTCCTAAAAGTAGAATTACTAAGTCAAAAGATATGAACACTTGTGTACTTGACATATTACCTTCTAAGAAGGCACGTTTGTATTTCCAACTAGCATTTCACTTTTTTCCTTTATTTCATTTTAATTCTGGTATAGTTAATATAAAGTGTTACATCAGATGTACAGTAGGAATTGGAAAACTCCATACCTCAGCCGGTGCTTATCACCACGAGGGCACTCCTTACCCCTCTCACCTACTTCACCCATCCCTCTGATAACCATCAGTTCCTCTCTTTCTTTTTTCTATGCTCATTTGTTTTGTTTCTTAAATTCCACATATGAGTGAGTTCATATGGTATTTGTCTTTCTCTGACTGAATTATTTCATTTAGCATTATACTCTCAGGCTCTATCCATGTCATTACAGATGGCCAGACTTCATTCTTTTCGATGACTGGTTAGTATTTTATCACACGCATACACCTACACACACCTGCACACCGTATCTTCTTTATCCATTCACCTGTTGATGGACACATGGCAGTTTCCTAGTATTTCATGTTTAGCAGTACTGTGACTAATACCATTTCTCTAAAATTGGAATGTGTCTGTTTTTATTTTCATTTCCATAATATTGAAAAGGTTGAACAGTTTTTATATGTTTATTATCCACATTATTTATAAATTATTTACTCATGTCCTCTACCAGTTTTTCCATCAGCATATTAATATTTTTAGGATTAATAAAAGAAATCTCAATATGAAATAACTATTTTAATTATTTCTGTTATTACAAATATTTCCTAACTTTGCCCTTTCATTTTATTTATGTTTGATGATTTTAAATGCTTTTTGTTCTCTGATGGGAAAATACTTTATCAAAATTCTTTTATCTTTGTAGTACCGTTCTTAAGAAAGATTTTGCTTAGACTCAGTTGCTTAATATATTTCATATGTTAGGTCTCTTTGTCTTGAAGGAGTTTAGTGATTTTTTTACGTGGATTATGTTGTAAGGGTGGAAATTCTATACATATTATACACATTTTATTCTTAGGGAATTTACATTCACAGAATCACTGTTGTGCCATCAATCTTTATTAAACTGAGCTCTACTAATTTAAATATCTGATGATTGGAACCCTTGTTGGGCTGGTCTTTAATATTATATTGTTTTTTATAAGGTGTTTTTCTAAAACAAAAAGCAAATTGCAGGATGTATAGTAAACAGTAAAAATACCACTTTAAAAAAACACTTTAGGGGCGCCTGGGTGGCTCAGTGGGTTAAGCCGCTGCCTTCGGCTCAAGTCATGATCTCGGGGTCCTGGGATCGAGTCCCGCATCGGGCTCTCTGCTCGGCAGGGAGCGTGCTTCTCCTCTCTCTCTCTCTCTCTCTCTCTCTCTCTGCCTGCCTCTCCATTTACTTGTGATTTCTCTCTGTCAAATAAATAAATAAAATCTTTAAAAAAAAAAAAAAACAACAAAAAATACTTTAGAGGAATATAAATAGTAAGTCACACTTACTAAAGTAGTTCCTCTTAAGATTCCTACTAGACAATTCCTTGTTAGCCTAACGTAAATTATTCAGTGTATATTATTTGAAAGATAATATGTAGTAAAAAATAGACCATAATTTCACTTTTTATTCTAACTGCCCATCTTTTTATTCATTCCATTTTAGTGAGATGATTCTAGAATTGAATTTACTATTCCAGAATTTTATACTTTATCTACATGCAATTAAAAACTGATAAACTCTCAGGGTACCTGGGGAGCTCAGTCATTAAGGAGCTGCCTTCGCCTCAGGTCTTGGTCCCAGGGTCCTCGGATCAAGTTCCACACTGGGCTCTCTGCTCAGAGGGAAGCCTGCTTCTGCCTTTCCCACTCCCCATGCTGTGTTCCCTCTCTTGTTATCTCTCTGTCAAATAAATAAATAAATAAAATCTTTAAACAAAAAAAGCTGATAAACCCTCAAGGGTAATTTCTTAGCTTTTTATGTCAGGAGGATGAACTAATTATGTTTATAGGAAATAGATATTCTTCAAAGAGTATACAATGTATCTTATCTAACAAGGCAAGGCTTCTTATAGAGATAACACATGTCAGACTGTAACCAATGTAAAGTGTAATCAAACTCTTTGTCAAACAAGTTTTCAATAAAAGAGTAGCCATGTCAAAGGGAGATTACAGGTGATTTACTGCAGTCTCACTCCATATGTTCTGAGGGTTTCTGCCTTGCAGTTTCAAAGGGTGTTCCTTTTTCAATCCCATTTAGCGTCAGAACTCCATTGACTACAGGATATGAATTGGAAAGCAGCCAAAAAAGAATAATATTCTTGTCCAGATTGATGTTTTTATCCAGATTAGATTTTAAAGAAAATAATACTAAATAAAAAAGAAATAAATGTAAAATAAAAAGGAACAGAAAACTTATTTTGTTGAATCTTCAGTTTGGAATTATCCTCTTTTAGAATGTATAATTTCAAACATGAAACATAAAACTTTATTTTTAATAAAGAATTGGAAATAAAAGCCTTTTGGGGTCATTTCTGCCACATTATTATTGCAATTGAAAAGTTTATATGTAGAAAATTCTCCCTTACCTTTTCAAGAACAATATTCATGCATGTTTTCATGACATAATTTTATAACATCAAACATTTCTGCAGTGGGGGTTTTCAGAACATTTGTAAACTATATTTCATGAGCAAAATCTTCCCACACTCATGTAGTAGTCAACATTCTGTATTATTTTTCAATAAAAATTCAACCCTGATAAGCATAGTGAGGTGATGGTACTAAATTACATCGTAAACATCCTGAAGCTTTTTAGTATGAGGCCATATTTTGAGAAACAGAATGATACTCTTTAATATATTTGGTCCTAAAGTTGTACCTGTCCTGTAACTTGTACTTCATAGGACTCGGTTTTGACCTATTTAGGGGAGACTTGACATGACTTGATTGTCACCCAATGCCAAATTCATTGTAGAATAAGAGAATCATGGACAGGGAATCTGGGATTAAATTACAGTTTCCAAGCTTCCTTCCAAGTTAAAGAGATACTCCTTTGACAGGTAGTGGCTGCTCAAATTAATGATTTTAAAACTAGTAAAGCTTTAAACTATTTCTTGAGACACCTGACTGACTCAGTCAGTAGGGTGTATGACTTGATTTTCAGGTTGTGAGTTCAAGCCCCACATTGGGTGTGGAGATTACTTAAAAATAAAGTCTTGTGGGGGGACACCTGGGTGGCTCAGTGAGTTAGGCCTCTGCCTTTGGCTCAGGTCATGATCTCAGAGCCTTGGGATTGAGCCCCGCATTGGGCTCTCTGCTCATCAGGGAGCCTGCTTCCTCCCCTCCCCTCTCTGCCTGCCTCTCTGTCTACTTGTGATCTCTGCCAAATAAATAAAATCTTAAAAAAAAAAAAATGAAGTCTTGGGGTCACCTGGGTGACCTCAGCCATTAAGCATCTGTTCAGGTCTGCTTGTGTTCCCTCTCTCACTGTGTCTCTCTCTGTCAAATAAATAAATTTTAAAAATCTTTTTTTTTAAGAGATTTATTTATTTGACAGACAGATCACAAGTAGGCAGAGAGGCAGGCAGAGAGAGAGGAGGAAGCAGGCTCCCCACTGAGCAGAGAGCCTGATGCAGGGCTCAATCCCAGGACCCTAGGATCATGACCTGAGCCGAAGGCAGAGGCTTTAACCCACTGAGCCACCCAGGTACCCCCCCCCCTTTTTTTTAATGAATTCTTGGGACACCCAGGTGGATCAGTTGGTTAAGCATCCGACTCTTGGTTTTAGCTCAGGCCATGATCTCAGGGTCCTGGGACCAGCCCCACCTTGGGCTCCACACTCAGTGCTGAGTCTGCTTGAGGATTCTCTCTCTCCCTGTGCTCCTTCCCCTCTTATGCTCTCTCTCAAGGTTTCCCTCTCTCTAAAGTAAATAAATAAGTATTTAAAAAGTAAAAATAAAGTTTTTTTTAATCTTTTTAAAAAAGATTTTATTTATTTATTTGAGAGAGGGAGCACATGCACGGGGTAGAGGGAGAAATAGTCTCCCTTCTGGGCTGGGAGCCCAACGTGGGGCTCGATCAGGACCCCGGGACCATGACCTGAGCCAAATGCAGATGCTCAACAGACTGAGCCACCCAGGCGCCCCAAAATAAAAGATCTTTAAAAAAATAAAAGAACAAACTATTTGTGACAGCAGCTGATTAATCTGCATATTAAATAAAGCTGTATCTGAGGTTTAGATCTTAATGTAAATACTTAGCTAACTTAAATTATGCACATTAATTTTTGTTTAGTAAGGACTGTCAAGTATTGCAAATGGTTTTCAAATGAAAGGCCTAAAATAACTTTGAAAATAGGAAAACAATGGTTCAGTAGTCATCCATATTCATTTCAATGACCAAAAAAATGTAGAGGGTCATATTCTTTAATTACATTAGATTTTTATATAAAGGAGCTTTATAAACCATAAAACACTATACAGAAGTAAGGTCCTATTAGTAAAATATCATATCATTCACATTATTTTGGATCCATTCATATTGAGTTTAAATACTTCCTTTCTCATATATGTTTTTCTAAGATCTGTAATTGGAATTTTTTGTAAATTATTTAACACTCAGAGTAGGTGATTATATGTTCAATATGCCTTATAATCTCTCCCAATATTATATTGCTTTTCTTCTTTTGTACTGTAGTGCCTCTAGTTATCTAGCATATTCTAATTTTTCCCCATTATGTTACCATTCTGTAAAATTTGGGGTCCAGGGCAAGTCTAACTTTTTATATGATCTTAATGGTCTCAGTGGGTGAGTTGTTTCAGGTAAGCAAACTTGGGGATAACCAGGAGTTAATAGTTGTATTGTAATAATAGTTAAAGGTACACATTAACAGTTCATTGTTATTTAGACCTCTAAGATGCATGTTTTGTTTAAATAGGTGTAAATGCCATCCAGATGCATATAAAAATATTTATTGGTATTAGAAGGGCCAATCAAAGTACATGTTTAGGTAATGATGTCATGGTGTTCTTTAGTATTTTACCTTAGAACAGCATGTAGGAATCTTCCTAGGGATCCACATGTTTCCCACCACGGTTGTCCCGTTTGGCCCCTCTTTGATCTATATGCTTCTTTTTAGCTGAATGCTGGCAAACGTCCTTTCTGACAGCCCCCTTTGCTCCTGCTGCCATTATCTGCAGAAGTTCAGAAACCAGAGCATCACTTCAAACGGCAGAGTGAGGGAGTAGCCGGTCAGAAGAGATGCCTGTGGCATGCGAAGTTCTGCCATAATCATTCAAAGATGTTTGGGTGGGGGGATGGGGGCAGTAGAGGTGTATGTGAGTACAGAGAGCTGTGGGGGTTGGCCTCTGGTCACTGGTAAATAAGTGAAGTCAGGTGCCAGGGAGTCTAGACACCATGATTTCAGTCGTGGGTCTTTGGTATCTGATACTCAATAGGGGACTAGTCTGATTGAACACTGTTGCCTCTTCATTGCACAGGCCGAAGCCCTTTCAGTGCCTTCTTGTTAAATTAGGAAAAGCTGACAATGGACATAGTTAAAACAAAACAAATCTAGTTTTAATATTTCCTAGTTGTCAGCAATTACAGTTATTTTTGACGTGCCTGGGTAACAATCAAATTAGAGACATAATGTTGCTCATGGAGTTTGAACAAAACTATTATGTTTAAATATGAATGCTTTAATTAAAATTGAAATGTTTCTTTTTCCTATTATGAAAAGCTAATTCTATATCATGATACATTTCATTCACATTTAGTCCTAATTTCTCTTGATTTGACGAGGGTGGGGGATAGTTGGATAAGATTTCAAACTGTGCATTATTTTTTAAAAATCTAGTTTCTGATTACTTTGCCCCAGATTTAACATGAAAATTACCAAAAACAAAACCCCTCAGCTTCTAAACAGATCATCTCTAACTCCATTTGTAAGGGCAATTTTCATACTACAAGGTTAATTTCAAGTAAATAGCAACATATTTTGCTTTGATGTAGCAGACTTTTGTTATTGTAAAGAAATTTCTTGCATAAATAAAACTTAGGAAAAATCTATAGGAAGTTTTTAACTAGCGTATAAAAACATACTAATTATATAAGAGGATTATCACCTACATTTTTATTAATTTATAATTTACTTTTCATTGGTACTTAATATATAGATGGGTAGCAAAATCTGCTAAATGTATATCCAGCATATTAAGATTATTTTAGTTTTTCCATAGAATTTTTTTCATTCTGTAATATTATTAGTGTTAATAATTCTTTATATAAATATTCCATTAGTAGCAACATTTGTGGTTAAAGAGCTGCCCTTTGGAAAAAGGCATGATACATTGCCAACTATTCATCTACTGTAATGTTTTGTGGTGTTCAGCATATATATATATATGAGGATAGTTTTGTTTACATTATACCTATCTGGGTATTTTTTGGAGCAATTTTAAGTGGATCTGTGTTTTTATTTTATTTTTTTAAAAGATTGATTAATTGGGGCGCCTGGGTGGCTCAGTCAGTTAAGCAGCTGCCTTCGGCTCAGGTCGTGATCCCAGTATCCTGGGATCAAGTCCCACATCTGGCTCCTTGCTCCGCAGGGAGCCTGCTCCTCCCTCTGCCCCTGCCTGCCTCTCTGCCTGCCTGTGCTCTCTCTATCTCTCTGACAAATAAATAAATAAAATCTCAAAAAAAAAAAAAAAAAGATTGATTTATTTACTAGAAAGAGAGAGAGTTGGGGGGCGAGGCAAAGGAAGGAGAGAAACTCAAGCAGGCTCTGCACTGAGCACAGTGCTCTAGATCGCGACCCTGATATCAGGGCCTGAGCTGAGACCAAGAGTCAGATGCTTAAAGGACTGTGCCACCCAGGTGCTCCAGATTTGTGCTTTTAATTTTGGTTTCTAGTTGTTCATAGCTAGCACATAGAAATGCAATTAATTTTTGTATGTTGCCCATATATACCTTCTGAAACTTGAAAGTTATCTGAAACTACATAGAAAATAGAAATCTATTCTATTTTACAGAATAGAGTCTAACCAGACAACAAATAGTTATTATTCACCTATTGAATTCACAGAGGCATGTTGGCATGCCCTGAGACATGACATAAGAAATTCTTAGGTAATAAATTGTAGGATTGACTTCCACATGTCTTAGCAATTTGACTTAGAGAAAAGCATCTTTACATAATATACACTAAGTTAATCTGCTGATTTACCAATCACAGAAGACTAGCTTCTCAAATCTGTGGCATAAAGTTTGTTCATTTCTTCTTTAATATCGCGACTGTCTCTCATCTTGACAAATACTGATTACTCACAGATGGCTTGGGTCGCCTACATTTTTCTAGATTTCTGTTCTTTTGTTTAGATCCACGCTCTCTTCCTCTTACCATGATACAGTCCTTTTCTCATTCTCGACCCATCCCAGATGACTGGGTCCAGCCCACAGCTTCAGTCATCAGTCACATGTGATGATACCTAAATCTCTGGTGCAAACATTTCTTCTAAACTCAGGGTTGCATTTATAACTTTTACTGAATATCTGCTCCAGACTATTGCATAAGCAGCTTATTAAATTCAACATACTTAAAGCCAGTATTTCTGTCTTCTCTTGACTTCCCTTCCCTTCTACTCTAGTTTCTCATGTTTGGAAAATGTTAGTGGTACCATCCATGTTGTTGCTCAGCACAGAAACCAGGGAGTCATTTTTGACCCTTCCTCTCCCTTAACCCCAATATCTAGTCAGTTATTAAATCCATTTTGATTCTTACTCCTAAAGATATCTCTAATCCAACCTTTTTTCTCTGTCCACATGGCCCCATCTATCACAAGTGGTCATCATCTTACCTGGACTTTTCCTCTTGTCTTCTAGATGGTTTTCCCACATTTTCTTACTCTGTTTCAGCCTATTTTCCACACTGTCCGGATCATTTTGAAATACAAATCTTATCCTGAGATTTTACTTATTTAGAAGGCTTTAATGGCTTCCCATTATCCTTTTAATAAAGCCCCACATCTTTACCGTGTAATTCAACACCCTGCATGATCTGGCTTTTACCTTTATCTGTGAACACTTTAACTCACTGCAACCATGCTTGGCCTTTTTTGTTCTTCCTTACGTTGTAACCTGTGCACAAGCTATTTCCTTTGCTCAGAATGCTCTACTTCTGTACAGTGTTTTAAATTCCTTAAATGCAAAGACTGTAGCTAATATTCCTCTTGTATTCTCCACTGTTACTTGGTAGTCTGTATTTAACTGAACATCTTGTAGTTCATTAACCATTAATTCATTCAATTAGCGGTAGTGACAGCCTACCACTTCTGTGAATTGTATTTTATTATTCCCAACATAAGATCCAAGATAATACATTATAATAAAAGACTTCTGGTGTTTTTGGGTTTTTTTGAGTAAAATATTTCCTGTGCTTCTTGCTAGTTAATGAAGATGCTGTTTGAATGTTCAGATGAACGAATTGACTTGGAACTCATTTCCTTCTGCATTAATCTTGCTGCTAACAAAAGGAATGTTCAGCTTATCTGTGAAGGTTAGTGCCTTGGAGCTTCATAGATGGCCTCCATCATATGGTGACTGGCAAATGACGGCAAAGAAATAATTAGGAATTAAGAATTATACTAGCTATGTAAATCCTATTTTTAAATAGTTGTAAAAATTTATAGCTCTCATCTTTAAAGATCACATGGATTCAGAATAAATACTCTTATGTTATGAGTAGAAACACCCTTTAGTAACATTTTATAAACCAGGGTTTAGTTATCCTTAATTGAAATTTGAATTTTGAAAACATTTCTAGGTAAAACAAAGCTCTTTATTTGCAAAACAGTCTGTTACAGTGTAAGATAATTCAGTAGAAAAATATGTATTAGGTATTTGTTTAGATAATAACTTCGTAAAGTAGCTTGTCATGTATTATGATATTTTGGAACCTGCTCAGTAGATTTTTCTTATTTGAAAAGTATATATGTTTGTTTTAAAGCAAAAAAAAAAAAAAAAAAAAAACAAATGAGTAAATAGGAAAAAATTAAAGTCTTTATTCTCATTATCCAGACATAATGATAGATAAAATTTTGGTACAATGCTTCTGTATATTATTATTATTATAAGCATATAATGCATAATTTGTTTCAGGGATATGGGTCTGTGTCCGTGTATTTTTAAAATGGGGTTTTTCTATCTATATATGGTGACAAAATTTTTTTAAGTTAGTAATATCTTGAATCTTGTTCCATGTGATTAAATACTTTTATAAAACATAATTGCTTGGATAGCTACATATTTCCCCCTTAGGACCGCTTTTGCTGTATCCCATAGGTTTTGGACTGAAGTGTCTTCATTCTCATTGGTTTCCATGAATTGTTTAAGTTCTTTTTTGATTTCCTGGTTGATCCAAACATATAAGACATAATTGCAAATAGCTGCAAAATAATCCATTAAGGGATTTTCTAGAATTTAATCAGATATTTTAGATATTTAATTTGTTGCCACTTCTTTTCTGTAACAAACCATGCAGCTTTAATTTTCCTTTCTCTGAAACTGTTCAAATTTCCATTTTTATATTCTTAAGATTCATTCCTAGAAATAAGTGAAACAAGATGGGATGGGGAGGGAGACAAACCATAAGAGACTCTTAATCTCACAAAACAAACTGAGGGTTGCCCGAGGGGGAAGAGGGTAAGGAACGGGTGATTGGGTGATTGGGTTATGGACATTGGGGAAGGTATGTGCTATGGTGAGTGCTGTGAAGTGTGTAAACCTGGCAGTTCACAGACCTGTACCCTTGGGGCTAATAATACATTATATGTTAATTAAAAATTTAAATAAGAAGAAGAAGAAAGGGGAAAAAAGATTCATTCATAGAAGTACAAGTTTTCTGGATCAAAAAGTATTTACGTTTTTTAAATTTATGGTGCTGATTCCACACAAAAGCGCACATATATTTATGTGTAATTCTAGAACAGGTAAAATTAATCTATGTTTAAAAAGAAGAAAGAGAAGGAAGACAATAGGGGGAAGAGGAAAAGGAGAAGAGAAGCAATCACATTTGGGGAAGAGAATTGACTGAGAAGGGGCACTCTTTGGAGTGAATAGAAATATCCTATATCTTGATATGGGTATGAATTTCCCAGGGGCATAAATTTATCAAAATTAATTTGTTGTACACTTAAGATTCATGCATTTTACCGTGTGTAGATTGGTGGGTTTTTTGAGAATTATAAACAACAAAAAATCATTAAACTTAGATGAATCTTAATTCTAATGAAGGAGTTTCTGGTTTTTTATAGGAAATGGTCTGAAGATGCTCATGAAGAGGGCTCTGAAGTTCAAGGATCCGTTGCTGATGAAAATGATTAGGAATATTTCCCAACATGATGGACCAACTAAAAATTTATTTATTGTAAGTATAGTTTCTTTGTTTCTGTCTATTAAAATAGCCTGGAAATTAAAGCTTTAAAGCGCTACATTTGGAACTAAAACTCTTACTGAGCTCTTATCAAATACTAACTCATAACCCAAGGTGCTCTTTTATCAACTTCCTGTAAGTTTAGCTTCTAGAAATCTCAATCTAAGTTTTAAAGTTGTTTTCGTTTTATGATCTCTACCCTTTACCCTTCCACCCCCGCTCCAGTTTTCTTGCCTTTTAAACCTTTGGCTTCTGGGCCACCTGGCTGACTTCATTTGGAAGAGCATGAACTTTCATCTCAGGATTGTGAGTTTGAACCTCATGTTGGATGTAGAGATTACTATAAATAAATAAATAAACAAACAAACAACCCTTAAACCAATGGCTCGTATAGCAGTTTAGTTTCAGATTTTGAAATGAGAATCATGTTGGATACTTTTTTTTTTCCTATGGCTACATTATCAGATTGGCTTTTCTGTAGCAATCATATTATAAATGTATATTAAAATTCTGTTTTATTTAGGATTATGTTGGGGACCTTGCAGCCCAGATCTCTAATGACGAGGAAGAGGAGTTTGTGATTGAATGTTTGGGAACTCTTGCAAATTTGACCATTCCAGACTTAGACTGGGAATTGGTTCTTAAGGAGTACAAGTTAGTTCCGTATCTCAAGGATAAACTAAAACCAGGTCTGTGCTAAGTATTTTCCTTTTGCATAATCATTAAGTTATTTCTTTCTGTTGTGGATAAGGCTGCTCAAGCAGTATTTTCTGACCAATATTATACTAGGTGGCGCGTTTTCTTCCTATACCTTGAGTTTCAGCTCCGTTTAGTTCCTTCTTCCCAGGGAGGTGGTCAGTAGGTCTCCTCTTATATTTATGTGTTATTCTTCCTAACAATATGTTTTCTTAATATTAGTTTCCCTTCCCTATCCTGCTTATTTCTTATCCTGTCTTTTTAAAATCACCAAATGCCGAATATCTCTGTATATGCATACAGCTGCACACAGAAAGTTCTTTGAGACATTCCAGTGAGTCTTCTATTTTCTCTCTTTACATTGTCCTTCATTTGTATTTTCAGAGACGTATCTTCACTTCTCTACCGCCTTCCCCCAATACTTTGAACTGTCCTCATTGAGCTCAGAAATCTGAGGAAGAGGACAAATTTATAAGCATGTTAAGTAAGGCTCCCTAAGAATTGATGTAGTAGCTTACAGTATTTTTTCTGTGCATTCCAAGTTTGGGCTATACAAATGGATTTGGATCAGGACATTTCACTGAACTTTCTGTGGTTTGACTTGACTAGGTGCTGCAGAAGATGACCTCGTCTTAGAAGTGGTCATAATGATCGGAACTGTGTCTATGGATGACTCTTGTGCTGCACTGCTAGCCAAATCTGGGATAATCCCTGCACTCATCGAATTGCTAAATGGTAAATTATAATTTATTTTATTTCATTTTTATGTTAATATATAAACAGGGTATTAGTAAACACTTTTAAATATAAAAGATCTGCAATCATAAAATACTAATATTCTATTTTATCTTCTTTCTATTGAGCTTTGTGTTGATTGAATCAGATCTCCTGTGTTGTGCAAACCCTTTTTTTAATCGGGAAGGTTCATTTGGAAGCTTATTCAAAGCATCCTATTCCCTCCTAAGTCCAGTATTATTTTCTAAACTTTCTATAATGAAGAAAGTGTTCTCTCTCTGTGCTGTCCAACACATGTGGCTGTTGAGTACTTGAAATGTGGCTATTGGGACTGAGAATCTGAATTTTGTATTTAATTTAATTAGCCACAGTGGCTATGGTTATAGTATTGGGCAGTGAGGACTGGATAGAGTTTTTACCTTGCCTTTGTGTTCTTTTTAAGGGGCCAGGATTCATTGTTTTCCACATGGTATACAAAATCTATCTGAATCTAATATTCTGTTACCGTCAAGTTCTCTAGAACCTTGTGTTAGTGTTCTTAGGCTGCTATAACAAAAAGACTGGGTGGCCTAAACAAAAATATATATATTTTTTTCTCAAAGTTCTGGAAGTCCAAGATCAAAGTGCCAGCCAGTTTGGTTCCTCATAAGGCCTTTCTTCCTGGCTTCCAAAAGCCCATCTTCTTGCTGTGTTATCACATCCCCAGAGGGCAGAGAGCACAAGCAAGAGTACAAGCACACACACAGCAGTCCGGTACCTCTTCTTATAAGGATACTAATTCTGTGGGGTCAGGACTCCATCCATATGACCTCGTTTGACCTTAATTACTTCCTTATAGACCTGTCTCCAAATTAAAGTCACATTTGGGGTTAGGGGTTTAATACAGAAATTTTGCAAAGTATGGGAAGCCTAAAAAGACACTCTAATCTCAGTCTTTCCTGTACAGATATAATATATGTGCATTTTGTATAATTTTAATAGACCTTCTGAAGTATAACATACATAAAGAAAAATACAAAAATACAGCTTAATGATTTTTCAGAATGAGCCACACCCATGTTACTTCCACTCACATAAGGAAATGAAACCTCACCATCACCCTGAAAGTCCCTCCTGTGTCGCCTCCCAGTCCTTATCCAAATTGGTTTCTGTCCTCTCTTTTATTGTATATAGATTACTTCTGCTTGGCTTTGAACTTTATGTAAATAGAATCCAGGTTTTTTGTCTTACATTATAATGTGAGATTCATCTGTGTTGTATGCAGAACTGCTTTTTTTTTTTTTTTTTTTTTTTAAAGATTTTATTTATTTATTTGACAGAGAGAAATCACAAGTAGACAGAGAGGCAGGCAGAGAGAGAGAGAGGGAAGCAGGCTCCCTGCCGAGCAGAGAGCCCGATGCGGGACTCGATCCCAGGACCCTGAGATCATGACCTGAGCCGAAGGCAGTGGCTTAACCCACTGAGCCACCCAAGCGCCCCAGAACTGCTTTTCTTCTCATTGCTGTATAAATATACCACTATTTATCCTTTTGACTCTTGGTAAACAATAGGGTTTTTTTGATAGGAGAAGAACTATTATAAATAATGTTTCTGTGGACATTCTTAAACCTTTCATTTGGTAAATATGTGTATTTATTCCTATTAGACAATAGGAGTAGAATTGTTGGGGCATAGAGTCCCCATCTGTTTGGCTTTGGTAAATAATGCCAATAAGTTTTTCAAGGTAGTTGTGCCAATTTTCAGTCCCACCAGAAATGTGCTGAAGTTCCAGTTCTTCTACATCACCCCTATATCTGGACATAATTGGTCTCTTTCATTGTGGCCTTCAGAGTGGCAGTTTTAATTTGCATTTCCCTAATGACTTATAATTGAGTACCTGTTTGTATTTATTGGCCAGTTGTTATGGCTAATAAAGTTAAGTACCTATTTAAGTCTTTTGCCCACTACTCTCTTTTGAATTTTTAAAAATTTGATTTACAGATTCCTTAACATAATGCATTTTAATAGGTCACCTAGAGATAATACCTCCATAGTTGAAGTGTTTCTACATAAAGTATATATAAATGTCCTCAGTCCACCCTTCTCACAGAGAGAAGGTTTCAAATTAGAAATAATTAAAAGAGAGGTAGTTGGGAGGTATGAGTGAAGACAGTGTAGTTGGCAGAGTGAGAATGAGGATTTTCTGATGAGCTGGAGAAAGTTGAAACAGATGACCTGTTCTGGAACTGCTGTTCTGCACGGACTATGGTTGAGAGAGCGAAGATATGTATGAAGCAGGCTGACAGAGTCTTCTCATAGCGTTTTATTTACCTTGTTTTAATGTTCTCTGCCATGAGGTTATGATAAGCAGAGACTCTGTACCTCTCTTTTTAAGAAATACATGGATTTCTGGGAACACAGTCCGTAATACCTAAATACTGTATGGTGACAGGCAGTGAGTACACTCACCGTGGTGAGCATTGAGTGACACATAGAATTGTCGAATCATAGCTGTACACCTGAAACGAATAAAACATGTCAACTGTTCTTCTATAATAAAATAAAGTAAAGAAATATATGGGTTTTCAAGATTAAAACCCTTGGGGTTAAGTGAGGAAACACTGTATACCAATAGAGTAATTAATGGAATTTTAACCCAGGTAGTCTGGGAGAGTGGTACATTGGCAGGTACGTGAGGGAAATCCTTTGGACTTTTTTTTTTTATTTAATTTTTTTTCAGTGTTCCAAAATTCATTGTTTATGTACCATACCCAGTGCACCAGGCAATACATGCCTTCCGTACTACCCACCACCAGGCTCACCCAATGCCTCACCTCCCTCCCTTCCAAAACCCTCAATTTTCAATTTGTTCCTTAGAGTCCACAGTCTCTCATGGTTCATCTCCCCCTCCGATTTACCCCAACTCTCTTCTCTCCATCTCCCAATGTCCTCTGTGTTATTCCTTATGCTCCACAAGTAAGTGAAACCATTTGATATTGACTCTCTCTGCTTGGCTTATTTCACTCAGCATAATCTCTTCCAGTCCCGTCCATGTTGATAGAAAAGTTGGGTATTCATCCTTTCTGATAGAGGCACAGTACTCCATTGTATATATGGACCATATCTTCTTTATCCATTCGTCCATTTAAGGGCATCTTGGCTCCTTCCACAGTTTGGAGACTGTGGCCATTGCTGCTATAAACATTGGGGCACAAATGGTCCTTCTTTTCATTACATCTGTATCGTTGGGGTAAATACCTAGTAGTGCAATTTCTGGGTCGTAGGGTAGCTCTATTTTTATCTTTCTAAGGCACCTCCTCACTGTTTTCCAAAGTGGCTGCACCAACTTGCATTCCTACCAACTGTGTTAGAGTGTCCCCCTTTCTCCACATCCTCTCCCACACACGTTGTTTACTGTCTTGTTAATTTTGGCCATTCTAACTGGTGTAAGGTGGTATCTCAATATGGCTTTGATTTGAATCTCCCTGATGGTTAATGATGATGAACATTTTTCATGTGTCTGTTAGCCATTTGTATGTCTTATTTAGAGAAATGTCTGTTCATGTCCTCTGCCCATTTTTTGACATGATTATCTGTTTTGTGTGTGTTGAGTTTGAGGAGTTCTTTATAGATCTTGGATATCAGCCCTTGTCTGTAATGTCATTTACAAATGACTTCTCCCATTCCGTGGGTTGCCTCTTTGTTTTGTTGACTGTTTCCTTTGCTGTGCAGAAGCTTTTGATCTTGATGAAGTCCCAAAAGTTCATTTTCGCTTTTGTTTCCTTTGCCTTTGGAACATACCTTGAAAGAAGTTGCTGTGGCCAATGTTGAAGAGGTTACTGCCTATGTTCCCCTCTAGGATTTTGATAGATTCCTGCCTCACGTTGAGGTCTTTAATCCATTTCGAGTTTATCTTTGTGTATGGTCTAAGAGAATGGTTGAGTTTCACTCTTCTACACATAGCTGTCCAATTTTCCCAGCACCATTTATTGAAGAGACTCCTTTGGACTTTAAGGGGCCCACAATTTTTTCTACACAACTAGTTAGATGCTCTGTTGACCCATAAGTCTGTGTCTAACAGATATCATTAAACTGTTGTCAAGAGATGACAAAAACTATTAATATATCAAATTTCATAACCAGTACCTAAAAATTAGGTTTCTATAAGTGTTTGCTTTTGCCATTACATATTAATCAGTGGACGTCAGCTATTCTGTTAAACCATTCTTTGTATTATATTAAACATTTAATTTAATTATCCTTGTGGTTATATAACATTATTTTTACTATTATAATCAATTTGATTAAAACTGAAATAACTTATTTCATGACAATAAGTAAAATTTAACTTTTTTAACATTATTCAAGAATAATATGTCTTTATAGTCATTTTTCTACCAAAAACTTAGAATTCAGAAGGTGTGGGGGTTTTTTCCTCATGTAAAGTCAATATTATAAAGGCAAAATATAGAAACAGATTTATTTCACAAATTAGAGTTGTTTTAGAAATTCTTATGATGGACCAAACCAAAAATAAAAAAGTAAGTGTTACTATTTCACATTAGGGACATAGAAGTTAATTTAATAATTTCTTTATACCTGTTGGCAAAATATAGTGAGAATTATAGAGAAGCACTATTACTATCTTCTTAAACCAGTTTTGTCCTTCTGTTCTTCTTAAGTACAACCTGATCTTTTGAGACAATCTCAAACTCAGAGCTGATATATTTTTTTTTAATCTTATTTTTTACCTTTGTATTTCAAGTAATTTAACCTAGTTGAACTGTAACCAAAATTACTGAAAACTTCTGAAAATATGTTACAAATTTCCTCACTGATCATCATTATGGAATTTAGAAAAAATACCTAAATATATAAATTGCATACGCCACCATGTATTATAAATAATGTAAACTGGTTGTCCCTTACCTATCTCCTGTCACTTTCAGTTTTCTCGTTCTCCACTATTCCAGTCAATGGTTTTCAGTTTTATACATAACTATAGCATTCTTTCATTTGAAGTGTTCTGCTTCCTTTCAGCTCAACAAGAAGATGATGAATTTGTATGTCAGATAATTTACGTCTTCTACCAGATGGTTTTCCACCAAGCCACGAGAGATGTCATAATCAAGGAAACGCGTATCCTTTTAATATTTACAATAGATAATGACATTCACATACTCAGAAAAAAATGCATCTTTAGGTATTTTTTTCTAGCATATGTTAAAGTAATGAAAAAATACCAAACTTCAAAATAATTTTAGAAGGCTAGATATTTTTCAAGGAAGCTGTTGATCCCAAATCTGTTACAGGTAGACTCTTGCAAACAATTCTATTAACTTGTCATGGTGTGATTCCTAAGAACTTAACACACATGTTAGGACTTCCTTCTGTATTAATTTAACTATCAGATGTTCCTAGGACTGCCCTTGGTACTCTTTCAAAAATCTTATCATATTCACTCTATGAAGGAAAATACATCTGTTCCCATGCCATCAGCTACCAACTCTATACTAATTATTTACTGTTCAAAATCTCTTTCTTGAGTCCTAGGCATTTGTGCTAATTGCCATCTTGATGTCTTCCACCAATCTAAAGAGCATTATAATCAAATAGTCCAAATTTTAGGTTACCTTTTGCCATTTAAAAGCTGCAGGACCTTGGATAAATTATCTAATCTCCCTTGAGCATAAAATCTTTCATCTGTAAAATGGCCATATTATTACAATGAAAAGAATAGATCCTGCCCTGTATGATTGTTTCTAAGTACCCAATGGACTTAAAAGTGCCTGTAGTTGTTTCTAACAGAGATAGTAAGTGATAGTTGATTGTTATTACATTCAAAAGGGTACTCAATACCAACATTCTCTCCTGAAAAACAGTCTGCCTTCTGTATTCAGAGTGGGTGATGAAAGTACCATCCACCCAGTCTCATTGCCGAACGTTTTGTATTTGCTGTCTCTTCCGTTACACATAATCATTCATCATGTAAACATCTGCCAAGTTCTTAGCATCTAACAGATGCTGTTTTAAGTGCTAGATGTATAAAAAGTATCAGTCTCTATATTCAAGGAGTTTATAGTCTAATTGGCGAGATAAGTAATTAAGAAATATAAAATTATAATTCAGTGTATTAATGTCATAAAGGTGTGTGCATTGGGCACAAGAGAAGATATATAACCAAGTCTGGGGATGTCATGAAATGCTGGCAGTAGAAGTGGCATCTAAGCTGAATGTGTGTGTGTGTGTGTGTGTATTGGTGCGCGTGTGCACACATGTTGGTGATCTGCTTTTTTGTGTACAAAAAAAAGAATCTGCTTTTGAACTCTACTGGTAAAGTTCTTCATTACCCATGTGAAAAATCCACATTTAACTTGACCGTAATCTATTTTTGCAAAGTTCCCTCCTTTAACTCTACAATATGCAGTTTCTCTTACCACACCACGGTTTGTCATCATATCGTACAGACCCATCTTATTGCCTCTTTGTATGCCTTAGCAGCCTCAAATGAGGTTTTCTCTTTTTTAACCTGATAATCCCAGCTCATCAAAGGCAGATTTATAAGCCGTCTTCTCAGTTAAGCCTTTCCCAAGCAGTTAAGCTCCCTCCTTCCCAGTAGGAGTAATTTATTTTGACCTTCAATAAAGAACTTCAAATTGTGTATTTGTATGCCTGTTTTTACCAGAAGATGTTGAGCTCTTCAGCTTAAGGACCAGCTTTGTCTTCCTCATCTTCATCTGTCCTCAGAAGTTAACATAGTATCTGGCATGTGGTTAGTACTTGTTTGGTCAATGAACATGTATCTAAATGGCAAATGCTCTTTTAGGAGTAATACCTTGGGAGACTTTTTTCTTTTTCTTTTTTTAATGATCTGGGTCCTCACTCAAAGCATTTGCAAGTCCTTCAGTATTATATTCAAAGCCAATGACACAAGATCATAAGTATCATCTTTGGAGGAAATTCTCTTGCTTTTGAGGACTAGATTGATTTCTGGAGCCATATAAAGTCTCCCAGAAGGCAAGTCTGAAGAGTAACAAGTCTAACTGAGAAATATTCATTTTGATATGGGCTATCAATATGGAAATACTGTTTTGCCTTAATTACATTAGAGATATCTTCTTTTATCACAAAGTAATATTTTTTAAAATGTGGTTTATAAACTGACTCTCTCAGGAAAGTAAGTTCCAATACACTCTTTTCAGTAAGTCTTCACATCATTGGAATAAATTCACTTTCCCCAGTGGTGTTCTGTGGAACTTTCTTTTTTTTTTTTAATAGTTGCTTAATGGAAAAAGGTTCTTCAATAAATGAGTTGGGCATATACACAATTAAAAAGGTTTTCTTGCTACAGGGTCTTCTCAGAAATTTTAATATGCTTTTTTGGGTTGAGCATCTCTGAAACATATGTTAGAAGACATGAAAGAGAAGGCATAGCTTTCCTAGGTAACTTCTTTGAAAGACCACCTTTGTTTACATGTAACACGTAGGGGTTTTTCTGAGGACTACTGAAGAACAAAGTATTTGTAGTACGTACCAAGTGCTGGTACTTACTGAAGATACGTCTCTAACCTGGTCTGTTTAAGATGCACTGTCAGTTCCTTATTATCAAAGGCCACAATCTTAAGACAACTTCCATTTGATTTTTCTTCTCAGTGTAACTTTATTTTCTCCCAAATTTGATTTTTGTTAAGCCACTGGATCTGAAGTGAGTACTTTCAAATAGTTATTCTGAAGAATATAGTATGTTGATAATGGAGGGAATGGGACATAAAAAAAATCTGCTGATTTAAAATTTTTACAAAAGCAGTAGGAATGCTATTTCGATCTGATGCTTGCATCCATTCCTTAAGGTTGTATAAAGATTGCTAGAGTCCTTTTGCCCAGTGTTTTGGTGTTCAAAAACCAGGGTATTTTATTGATGTCAATGATACTTAAATAGGTCTTTTGTCACATAATTAGAAATTATTATTAAAATATTTCACTGTAACTTCAAGCATTTTTATTGTGATTTTTGCTATGACTGATATACTTAAATTTTTAAATAAAGATTTATTAGGCAGTAAACTATTTCTTTTTCCCATTTTTTAATTTAGAGAATTTGATCAACATCATTTTATTTTAAACAGAATGAAAGAAACTTGGTGTTTGAGATGGCAGGTTTAGACTTCTATTAGATAAACATATGATTTATGTTAAGATGTTTGAAATATTTAAATAGATCTCAGCACAATCATAGGAATTGAGAATCTGAAATTGAGAAACAGTGCTGTTATAATAATTTTCATAAACCCCAAAAATTGTAGAATGGGAAAATAAGCCAAATTTGCCTTGGTCCTTTTAGAGTCCCCCTGAGAATATATTATTCTATACGTTTTTTTTCTATATTTTAAATATATCCTTTTAGTCCCCCAAGAAAATTAGTAAGTAGCACTGATGGGTAGAAGATGTGGGCTAACCTCTGTCTTTGCTACTTGCTGTGAAACTTGATAAAAATTTTTTTCAGCATTTTAAGTGCTACAAAGAATGTCATTTGCTTGTACACATGTGCTAAATTTTCTTGATAGAAACCTGTGGCTTCTGTTTCAAATACAATTTTAACCAAGACCGACTAATATTAGAGATCGTAAGTTTTTGTTCACTGCCTTTTTGAGATTCGTTGAGGTTTCCTAATTGATTTAAGTTTTCTTTATTCTTTCCTTCTCCCCTACTTATTTGTTATTTATATATGCCATCTTTTTTCTTTTGGGAGTTAAACCCAAATTTTAACATGTATTCTCTCCAATTTTAGAGGCCTGTATCCTTTCACTTTTAAGTCTAATGTTTCCAGTCCCATCTTCCACATTATTTACTATCTAGTATAATTATTTCACCTCATTTTTGTAACACTTGAAAATGGATTATTTTAGTTATTGTCTTTTAAAAACCAGTGCTTATTTAAGATTTATAATATGTTGACCTATTTCCTTGTTTTCTGTTTTTTCTTCAATTCCATTTGTCTATTTCTCTGAGTTGATTTTCTTTCATAATTACATTCTCTTAAAGTGCTAAGTGAATATCTATGAATAATAAAATATATCTCTATCTGAAAATAACTAGCATCTTTTCTTTAATAATAATTTAACACAATATGCAGTTTTAGATCGCTAGTTATTTTTCCTCAGCAATTGAAAGGTATTTTTCCACTGTCTTTTTTCCTGAGTTAGTGCCTGTGTGAAGTCTGTAGTCTGCTAATTATTGGTATCTGTCATAAAGTCCGATGACAATTTACTTTTTTTTCCTGTATAAATGACTTTAATTTTTTGCCAGTGAGACCAGAGGAATGTTGGGTGTATTTTTTGTTTTTGTTTTTTTTTTAAAGCCAAGTAGCTTTATTAGAATTTGACTGGGTATTCATCATCCTTGCTTGATCTTTCCAAGTTTCAAATGTGATCTTTCAGTATGTAGTTCTCTTTTTTCCCCCCTAATTTCAGGAAAGGTCTCCTGAATTAAAGGTTTTAGTTAGTAGTTCTGTTTTATTGCTTTTGTTGTCTCCTTTGGAATTTCTGTTATGTTGGATCTTCTTTGCCTATCTTTAATATTTGTCTTCTAATATTGTCTCTTTTTATTTATTTTTAAATTTTACAAATTTTCTTCCTTTTTACCTTGCATTTCTCTTGGAGTTTTATCTGTTGTTTTTGTTTACTCATATATTATCATAAATTTAGCTCACATATATCTGAAATGATTTTTACTTTTATTTTTAGTTCTGAATTATTTTATTTGAGTTTTCTAATTTTGATTTATATTGTTCTTTTACATATATTCTATTTTCTTAAATTCCTTTATTCCTTTTTGAAATATTGGGTTATAGCTTTCATTTTTCATGTGAAAATGCCTTATTTTTCTCATAATAACCATATATAAGATATAACTCATTTTTTTCTGCTGCAATTTTTTTGTGAAATTAATTTTCCTAAACCTTTTGGTGGGCCAGCGTGATCAAGAAAGCTTTATAGTGATAAAGCTCTAGAGCTCCCTCTTCAGTTATTTTCATGTTTTCAAAAATTGGGCCTTGTACTTTCTCAGCTTTACTGGCTTTGTTTTCCTTACCCATTTTTATTTAGTGTTTTTTTTTTTTTTTTTTTTTTTCTGTTATCCCTGTCCTTTAAAAAAAATGAAATGTTAGATGTTTCTGGTCATTTTTTACTAATCCTATTTTAAAATTTGAAGTTAGATTTATGGCAGCATTTGAATTTAGAGAAATGTGGGATTTTCTAATATGCTTGAATAGCCTCAATCTCAAATGAGTTTGTATCTTTAACCACTTTTATTCAGAGGCTCCAGCATATCTCATAGATCTGATGCATGATAAAAATAATGAAATCCGAAAGGTCTGTGATAATACATTAGATATTATAGCGGTAAGTAATTTTTCTTCTTATACAAAGTATGATAATAGTCTTCATTTGGGAGAAAAGAAGACTTTGTACATCTGTTTAGAACTTTGCATTTCATGTAAATGCAAACTTGTATTTTGGTAAATCTCTGAAAATTCAGTGATACTAAATTCATGTTTAAAACATTAAGACCTTGGGCACCTGGGTGGCTCAGTGGTTTAAAGCCTCTGCCTTCGGCTCAGGTCATGATCCCAGGGTCCTGGGATCGAGACCCACTTTGGGCTCTCTGCTCAGTGGGGAGCCTGCTTCTTCCTCTCTGTCTCTCTGCCTGCCTCTCTGCCTTCTTGTGATCTCTGTCTGTCAAGTAAATAAAATCTTAAAAAAAAAAAAAGTTAAGACCTTTAGCCTTCAAATTTTTAAGTGTTTTATACATATTACGTGTTTTAGATTTGGTCTATACGTCATATCAGAAACATCTGTTTTGCAGAGAAATTATTTCATAGGAGCAGGGGTTTAATGAGAATTTCTACCAAAACTCAACACAGTCACTTTTGCAATTTGGCCATTAAACTTTTTTAATAAATCAATTATTATTTCAGTGATTTGATTTTTGTCTATATGCATATACTTGTTTTGTAAGTTGTTTTAGAATGATGAAACATACAAAAATAATGTTATTCATGACTGTAGAAAATTTTATTTTTTTTAAAGTATTTATTTATTTGAGAGAAAGAGAGCACAAGCAGGGGGAGCAGCAGAGGGAGAAGCAGATTCCCCACTGAGCAAGGATCCCAACCCACGGCTCAATCCGCAGACCCTGAGATCATGACGTGAGCAGAAGGCAGACATTTAACCGACTGAGCTGCCCAGGCACCCTCTGCAGTACCTTTGAAAGGATTTATAACCAAAGGAATATAATCAGAAGGGTAATCTGAGTCAGCACTTAGAAACATGCTCTCCATGTACACATTTCTTCAGAAATCATGCTCATGCTGCCCACCGGAGTCTTCTGCCTAAACTTGGGCCTTGTACCTGGGATGTGCCATACACTAGATTACTTTAAATGTATTTTCACTTATGGCATGTATTGCTGCACACAACTTGCTTGCTTCCTTCTTTGAACTGGATTAATACTTTTTATTTTGACTCACCCTGTAACAAACTTCTTGCATATAGTCTATTCAGTAGTTTTCAAAGTTTAACTTAAGCTTTTTAAAGAATCAGAATAACATCTTAAAGAGTCAGTTAACAACTTTATTAGAAATCCTTTAAGTTGACATTTGTGCTAGTGATTACATAATGAAATCAGACAACCACTATCAGGTAACTTCTTGTCAATTTCTTGCATTTTATTACAGAAATAGATCTTACTTGATATCATCTGCTTTTTGGATTTGACTGAGTCAAATCATTACTGGTTTATACATTTTTTTCCCCTTAGAGAGCACATGTGTGAGGTGGGGAAGGGACAGAGTGATAGAGAAACAGAGCATCTTAAGTAGGCTCCACGCCCAGTATGGAGCCCAGTGCAGGGTTCAGTCTCACAATCCTGAGACCGTAACCTGAGCCAAAATCAGGAGTCGGACATACAACCAGCTGAGCCATGCAGGTGCCCCTATCATTACTGGTTTAAATCTAAATGAGTATGTTGGCATTTAGCTTTGATTTCTTCATTAAAATAAGGAAATTTTACATACTTTTTTCAAAGATTTTTTTTTATTTATTTGACAGAGATCAGAAGTAGGCAGAGAGAGAGGGATAAGCAGGATCCCTGCTGAGCAGGGAGCCCAGTGCGGGGCTCCATCCCAGGACCCTGGGATCACGATCGGAGCTGAGGGCAGAGGCTAACCCACTGAGCCACGAAGGCATCCCAAGGAAATTTTGCATATTAAATTCTTGCTTCAGTAAGATGTTTCAGACATGTAGGCCCCTGGTCACAGGGTTTATAGAGAATATTTATTACTCCCAGAGAATAATTTCATGGCTCATATAGTATTTTCTTTTTAAAAAATATTTATTTATTTAGTGGGGGGGGGGGGGGACAATAGGAGAGGGAGAGAGAATCCCAAGCAGACTCCCTGCTGAGCTTGGAGCCCGAACCACAGCTCAGTCCTAGGACCCTGAGATCACAACCTGAGCTGGAATCGGGAATCAGACACTAACCTGACTCTAACTGAGCCAGCCAGGTGCCCCTTGTATACTGTTTTCTTGTAGATCACTCAGTCAGTGTTGTATATGAAGTATATAGTGTATGAATAAAAAAACTTTTTAATGTTCTGTTTGTGATTATCTTACCTTAAGCAATGAGGAAAGGAGAAAAGATGTCAGTTTGCTATGGATTGCTTTTAGCATACTTTAAAAAAAATTTTTTTTTAATTTTTTATAAGCTTTTAGTATACTTTTAAAATTACCTCTTGTTTGGGGCACCTGGGTGGCTCAGTGGGTTAAAGCCTCTGACTTTGGCTCAGGTCATGGTCTCAGGGTCCTGGGATCGAGCCTCACATCGGGCTCTCTACTCAGTGGGGATCCTGCTTCCTCCTCTCTCTCTGCCTGCCTCTCTGCCTACTTGTGATCTCTGTCTGTCAAATAAATAAATAAAATCTTAAAAAAAATAAAATTACCTTCTTGTTCGAAAGCTATAATGTTTTAGGCATGTTTGGTTTAGAATATAAATTAGTGAAAGTTCCAAAATGCCAACTCAGTCTTCTTATAAAAATATTTAGAATCAAATATGAATATAAGGTGAAAAATTTTACTCCCAATTATTTTTAAACTCCGGGCTAAAGTCTCTCATCTTGAACAGAAATTTTCCTCATGCTGTGTCTGTTTTTTCTATACTGCTGTCCTAGTTCTCTCTTTGTCTCTGTCTCTCTCCCTGTCAAACAAATGTTTGGAAAAAGTCTACATATTACTTCCTTCCTTCATTTCCCCTCATCCTTTCAATCTGTACCAATTCTGGGTTCTGCTTCCATTATTGCACTGATACGGTTCTCACTAGTCACCCTGGCCTTTGTTTTTCTAAATCCAATGAAGATTTTTAATCTTCATTTTACTTTGTTGATCTTACCGTCCTTAAAGGAATTTATAAATCCTGATCAGAGTTAAAATGTAAACAAAGAAAATTATTTAGGTAATTATTTTTACAAAGAACCTTGTTGATAAGGTTTTCAAAGAATAATCAGCAAAATGAAACTGGTGATATATCAGCCAGCTACATATGGCTCCCTAAGATGGTATCTGATCACTTGACTTTGTATAAAAAAATTCAAACAAGCTATTTTGAAGGTTCACCTAATCCATCTATGACTCCACATGAGACTTAACAAAGTAAGTACTTGATATTATGCCAAGTAATTTTAGATTGTTTCATTTCACACATTGGAAAAGTTTAGTCTGAAAAGATATTTAGAAATAATAAACTTATTAAATACAATATTTAAAGATACTCATGTGTGAATTATATGATTTAAAAGTCCTGCTGTGCTACCCAACTAGGTTATATTTACAGCTAAGTTTCTTAGATGGACAGAAGTGGTCTACAGCTGATGGAAGGGCTCAAAACATCCCGCATTCCGCTAGAAGAATGTTTCTTTACCTTTCTGCTCTTATACACTCATGAGAGTCAAGGCCCCGGTTCAGTTCTAGCTTGATAGTAAGGAACTGCACCACTGGGAGCAGCTTCTTCCCAAAACTTTTTCCCCCCTTGGCAGCTGAGTAGGGTTTCTGATTTTACATTCAACTTTTGGCCTCTATAACATGGCAATTTGGTCTAACAGAGTATTGCATCTAGAATACAACTGATTCTAGTTCTTTCACCAGCTGAGTGAATCTCAGACAGTGTATAGCTTTTTGAAGATTCCGTTGACAGTGACATTTCTGGGGATTAGAGAGTTACTGTTAGTTGGGAAAATATGTAGCATATCCTATATGATGGTCAGCCTCAGTTTTGTTCAAACTAGGCCAAAACTCAGGCCTTGTTGAGAAGTTTATATGTGGATTACCTATCTGGACCAACATTTTCTTTCCTTGGTACAGTTAATTATCTACATTATTTTCATTTAAATTTTTAAATGGTGTAGGAAGATAATCTGTTCACTGTTTGGGTTTTAACTCTGGAACATTATTTGGAGTATTATTTTCACCAGACATATGATTATTTACAGTTTAGGATTATTCTGCAAAACGGCTGAATTTGGCATTTTAAACTCCATGTCAGAGCAGTTCTATATAGGGTAATTAACTGAAAGGCCTTGATTCAGACTGTGGTAAACAGGAATCTGCCTTTTCTAGTGTAGAAGCGCCCCATCTGTTAAATTACCCACGTTCTGTATCTGCGGTGACTTATTTTAATTTGGACTCCATTTATCCACTAACCTCAGGCCAGAGTTATTCTGCTACCTTGCTAAGCCTCCTTGTTTGGGAGAAATTTGAGGAGTGGGCCTTTTTAATGCGTCAGTAAAATGACTGCTTCTCAGGTTCACTTGGGACAGGACATAGCTGCCAGTCGGTTCTTTGAGCTCAGACTCTACTACTGATCATGACTCAGGGTGCTATTTTCTTGTCCCAAATCTTTTTCAAGAGTAAAACAAGAGGAAATTGACTTAATTCAAAACAGGAGAAACTTTGATTAGACACAGCAAAGATGATGAAACACTAGAAATAAGCTGTCAAGGGAGAATGTAAAGCCTCTGTCCAGTCAGCATTAGTAATAACTGAATAACCAACTTTCTTTTTTTTTTTTTTTTTTTTTTTTTTTTTTTTTAAAGATTTTATTAATTTATTTGACAGAGAGAAAGATCACAAGTAGGTGGAGAGTCAGGCAGAGAGAGAGGAGGAAGCAGGCTCCCGCTGAGCAAAGAGCCCGATGCGGGGCTCGATCCCAGGACACTGAGATCATGACCTGAGCCGAAGGCAGCGGCTTAATCCACTGAGCCACCCAGGCGCCCCCCAACTTTCTTAAATAGTTAGAAACCTGCCTAGAATGGGAGTGGATGATCTCTTAAGATTCTTTTTACCTCTGGACTTTGATATCCTAATATTCTCAGCATGACTATGTACTATAATAATTAAAAATTTTTAAGAAGGAGCTAATGCGAGTATTTGTAACTTGAGGCAATTTAAGAAAGCAAACTTTTTTATTTAAGACAGGGTGGAAAAATAAGAAACATTGAGATACCTTGCAAGCCTTAGGGAAATATGCCTTGTGCAGTAAAGAACTTATGTAATGTAGTTACATTATGGAAATGCTACATTAGTGATGATTTGCTTAGTGTGTTTGGGCCCAAGCCCTCCAATTGGTGACTTGAAACAGATGCGTGGTGGTAGTACTCTTTGTACCCTGGAGGACTATCTGTTTGGTGTTGCGGTCTCTATGGGCTCATCAGCAAGTTGTCACCTGTCTGACTAGGCCTCACATGTAGCTCTGGGAGGCAGGGACTAGAGTAGATTCGGAGAGCTGTGGGGAGACAAGGAAAGAGGACATATAGTAGTTGATCATTGTCTTTTCTCCTCCAAGCCTTGGGAATCCTGAAGGGAAGAACAGAATCCTCTAATCATAGACAGTTTCTAAAAACCCAATTCGATTTTTATCCTTCAGTACTTCCTCAGCTTCGCATGAAGTATTTGACAACCTCATAAATTCTTCCCCAGTTGGTAAACAAATTCCTCCCCTGACATTACTGGGTTGTAAAACATTTAATTTATTTTATTAAGGACATACTGTGTTAAGACACTAAGATACTAGGAATACAAAACTCAACAACACAAAGTCCCCAGAATGTCAAGTTTACATTCTGTGCTCTAGAAAACACCAGCAGACTGTCATCTAGACATGGGCTTGCTTTCCAGGAGCAACACTGCTCTTTGGCCCCAGCGACGGATGTTCTGTACTAATGGCCCATCGTGTCTATGAAGTATTTATGGGGAAAGGGGCGTACCTAGATTTTCTGGTAAATGGGTGATGTCTCTTGTCTTTCCGGCCACAGGTCCCTGTGATTTGATATCTGTCTTTAACTCTGTGTCCCTACTGAACGTGATATTTGAAATAATATTTCACAGATGAGCCTCCTCAGTGCTTTAAGCAGTGGTTGAAGAGATCATTAATTATATTTGAGGTCTGGTTAGAAAATGTCATAATCAACACTACAGGACAAAACTTGGGATAGTACTGTTGAGAAATAGGCAGTATGTGCATTAAAGTCAACAACTCTGTTATGTATGTGTGTTTAATTATGTGTATATCTGTATTTAATCATCCTGTACATATCATTGGGATAAGTGTTTTCTAAGCTATAAAAAGGCATCTTCTTAGCAGTTATTACCTTAACCTTAATGAGCAACTAAATTACTCTAGATCTGCTTTAATTTAGTATGAAGAAGTGTATTAAATAGACCATATTACATTCTCAATTAGGGGGCTGTCACATTAAAGGAGAAAGGAAAATCTGCTTTCCATCAGGTATGTTAGAACACAAAGCAGATCTGTGTAGCTCTATGTTATCCTATAGTGTGTTAATCAGATACAAGGTGTGACGGAAGCCAGTTACAAAGAGTTTTCCTGATAGTGAACAGGCTCTGATAATAGGCTGGTTAAGGCTTCATGATGTTTCTGTGGTTAAGTAGTAAACAAAGGGATGTAGGACTTCAAAAAGGATGGCACATTCCATTTAAAACCAAACCATAAGTCTTTAATGACACTTTAGTTTTTATAGAAACTGAGAGCTTAAGATCATGGCAGGAGCTGAGAAGAGAAAATAAAAAACAAAGCATGTGTACCTTCAAATACAAGACAAACTCAAGTCTCAAAGCAAGGACATCAGGGTACCCTTGTTGTAAAAAGAAGCATTTCAAAAATGAAGTAAAAAGTAACTATATTCCTGGAGTATTTCCACAATGGCTTGATAAACTTTTATGACTTATCTTGGCTGTGGTTGAGCTATGACATCCCTGAATTCCCAGTTATTTCCTGACAGTGGGGCTAGGGGGTGTTTAAGAGAGGAGAGATTTGGGAGATTGGGGTTAGAGAGAATAAATTTTAATTGCTATATGTTGAATTTATTAAATTTTTGATACTGGATATTCTTTTAGAGTTGATATTTAATTTTTTGTGAGTATTTTTTATTAACATAGAATGCATTATTTGTTTCAGGGGGACAGGTCTGTGAGTCATCGGTCTCACAGTTTCCCAGAGTTGCTATTTGCTTTTTTAAAATAAACTCCTTAGACTGCCAAGATTCTTCAGTTTGTACTTATCCCCGTTCAGTTTGGGGGATAAGTATCTCAGTGGCTTTATGAAATAATGGTATTAATCAGAGGTTTTTATTTATAGAATGTTAGAACTTGAGCAAATCTTAGATCTTTTTCATTTTAGAAATGAAGAATCTAAGGCCAAAAGGAATAAAATACGTGGAAATGGTCCCTCATTTCTGTCAGTATCAGAGCGAAACACAGAACCCAGGCCTCCTACCTCCTAATCCAGTGTTCTTTGAAGTACACCTTACCATAGTATCACTGACACCTGTAAATTCAGACTCTGAGACACTAAGAAACTGCCTGTGCCAAGGCTGCTAAACTGCGCTCACTAAGGACACACGAAGAAGAGAGCTGAGGCCAGGTCTTCCGCAGCGCTCGTCCCTGGAGCATGATAAAATTTGTACTGGTTTTTACTAAAATTGGAGAGAAAGGGGGAAAAAAAGACAGGTGGGAGGAAGTCAAGGGAGAGACACACGTAGAGAGCAAGGCTGGGGAAGAGTTACATGCAATAAGGCTGTTAACATGATTTGTTTGGGAAAAGTAGATCTTCATTTTGAGATTGTCTTTCTCACATTTTTAGTCTTAAAATAGTCTTTCTTTTCTAAGACAATAATAGTAAATGGCAGTTGATTTACATTTAACATCAGTCCCCAAAATTTGTTTTTGAAACTTTTCCAAAATCTGAAATCCTTGGGACCATTGTCCTACCTACCTTATTAATTTAGTACTAAATAGACTCTCTGCAGCCATAAGCTAAAATATTTGATAGTCAAGGCACCTGGGACATAAAAATCAGTGTTTCAGAAACATAAAGATGAAAAGCCAGCATTGCATATGAAAACAGTACTATCTCATTTGATTTTCACTAATGTTTACTACAAAGGAAAAGGAGAAGTTAATTACTTAAACCAATATTGTACTCCTCATAACATACTTCATTCCAAAATGCTTTATTTGGTAAACATTCAAGTACTTGAAGCTGTATTATCACAACCTAAAGCAAACTTTTATGGCACAAATACAGTATATTAATAATGTTTCATACTTAGGTTTTAAATCTTTAAAATATTTCCTAAAGTTAGCAATTACTTTTGGAATTAAGGAAGTCATTGAAAATTAATGTGCTATTTTTCTATAATTTTCAGCTTTCTTTTGATAATGAAATAGTTTTACAGTTAATAAATATTTCAAACAGTCTTGTTCTAACTACTTGAGACTTTAAGGCCTTGATACTGGTTTGTCAAGGTTTATTTTCTTTGCTATGATCTATAACAAAAAGCCATAGGTACTTATTAAATCTTAAGGTTACCTCCCATGAAACTCCCTGTTGTCATTGTAGTGGATTCACTGTAGTGGGGATCTGTAATCTTTGGATCATTTGCAAAAAATAATTTTCTATAGCCTGGATGATTACACAGCTTGGTATGGAATAACAGATTTTGTCTACTATTTCCTGAAGGAAAAACTGTTGTTTTCTGACGAGCTAAGCAGGCGGTCATAGTGCTTTCATTGTGATTCTGTAAACAATAATGCACACATTAATCATTATGTTAGTCATAGAAAATTAAACCTATAGTTTTATAGTACAAAAATACTTAGAATAAAATTATTTTTTTTAAAGGGACAATACAGTCTGCATCATTGCTACTATACTTTTTGGTCTTAAAATGATAAGATGTGTCTTGGTTCTATGAATTTACTCAGTCATAAACTGATCCAAAAAAATGGTAAAAACTTAAAAGGAATTCAGATTGCTAAAAGTAGTCTAATTACATTAGTGCTAGATCTGTGCTAACTCCCTGCCTTGGAAAATCAGCTTCCCAAGACACTAACAAATCAAACTTTAGTGCCACAATTTAGCCACGGATCCTCACACTTTGTGTGTTTGGACTTCTGTCAGACGGTTAGATAGGCTGTGGAGAGATGGTCTCTTTTTAAATACTAAGCCTTCTGTGTGTAGGTTCATTAATAAGAACATTGCCATAAGCTTGAACGGTGATAAGAAGGCTCAAGATTGAAGGGCATTTGTGAAGAAAATAGCATCTTCTTACACATTTTTACATGTACTTTTATTATTAGAATAGTAAAATCTTCTGAGAAGCATGTAAATTACTAATGCCTAGAATAAGCATGATTTTTTTTTCTTTGTGCAGAGCATTACTTACTAGGCTAAGTACATTTTAGGGATATGTGATTTAAAGATTTTTTAATACTCTTGATTTTTCATTGATTTATTAGAAGAGAGAGAACACTGGAGCACACACCACGTGGAGGGGAGGGGCCAGAAGGGGAGAAGAGAGGGAAAGAGGGAGAATCCCCAGCAGATTCTGCGCTGAGCATGAGGCAGACACGGGGGCTTGATCTCACAACCCTGGACTGTGACCTGCACCGAAAGGAAGAGTCAGATGCTTGACTGACTGAGCCACCCAGGCACCCCAGTTTACTTTTAAACTTATACCTATTTCTGAAACATTTCACAGATAAAAGCAAGTTTTACTCTCAATGGAATAGCGAACCCATCTTTTCTGTGTTTTGAGCACTTGACTAGGTTTTATCTCCTGATTTACACTAGGAATCCATATGCTTAAAACTAAATGATAATAAAGCAATCAAGTCATGTGTTTTTCTATCATCTTTCTTGAATACTTCTTCATTCAGATAATCAAATTTAAAATTTGTCTACCAAAATAAGAAGTTTGTTTCATACCTCTCGCCAAGTGAAACAAGCTAGTATTCACAAAAGAAACAATACCTATTAAATTAGTTACAGTATTTAATGTGGATTTAATAGGATTTCTGGTATTATAAGGTATCTTCTGGGTATAATTAGGCATAATATAAGGCACATTTTAGTGACCTGTAACGAGTTTATCTTTAAGGAAAAAAGCCAGTTAGTGGGGCGCCTGGGTGGCTCAGTGGGTTAAAGCCTCTGCCTTCGGCCCAGGTCATGGTCCTGGGGTCTTGGGATCGAGCCCCGCATCGGGCTCTCTGCTCAGTGCAGAGCCTGCTTCTCTCTCTCTCTCTCTCTGCCTGCCTCTCTGCCTGCCTCTCTGCCTGCTTGTGTTCTCTGTCAAATAAATAAATAAAATTAAAAAAAAAAAAAAGCCAGTTAGTATGGAGAATTTCTTGTCCCAAATACCATTTACTTTTTGTTTATGCATTAATTTTTTTATCTTATGGATAATAAGCTCATTCTTTTCTTCTCTCAGTGTATGTGATCAGTTCTTTTTAAATTTTCTAGCCCCTTCTAATATGACAGCAATATATTTGTGCAGCCAACTTTGCAGCTAACACAGACAACTGTGCCACTTAGAGAACCAAAATGTATACTTGCAAAGGCATGAATTTTAAAGAGGTTCAAAATTAAATTTAGCATTTGGGCAAAATTATTTAAAAACTAATCACAGTGCTCATATTGCATAATTAGCACCACTTAGTATTTCATTTAGTTTTGGAAACCCATAGTGAACCATTCAAATCTGTAGCGAGTAAAACTACTTGTAACATCTCTGTGCTGTTGCTTTTCCAACTCCCTCTTTCCCTTACACCCTCCCGTGTGCGTGCAGGTCAGAGAGAACATGACTGAGAATACCATGTGTTATAAAATAAACCTGCCAGACTAGAAGCCACTTCCTCTCAAATCACTGTTTGGTCAACAGTTCAACACATTCGTAGAACCTTGGAGCTCAAAGTTGACCTTGGAGTCCATTTATTATATTCTCATTACAAAAGAATCCATTCCACAGTGACCCTGACAAACACTCATTTGTCCTCTGTTTGATTGCCCTTTCCACATTACTAACCCAGGGTTTACAATGCTGTAATAGCCACGTTAGCTGTGTGCACTTCAGTCAATTCAGTGTCCTGGGCCTTGTTTTCTCATTTATAACATGATAATAATTATAGTAATTATTCAGGAAGCCGTCACTTCGATTAATTAATAGTAATGGCTAACATTAAGTGTTTTCAATATAGGTTTTCTAAATGCTTTATATGTATTATCTCATTTTATCAGAACAACTTATGTGTAATCAGTAAATGGATGATTGTATTAATTATCATTATATCTGTTCATTGTAAGCGTACCAACAAGATGGGATTTGGATTTAGCATTTATTGTTTATATCTAAATTGTCAATTTCAAATATAGATTAAAACTGTAGCTATAACTTGGAGTAAAAAAAAAAATTCCTTTGGGGCACCAGAGTGCCTCAGTCAGTTAAGTGTCTGACTCTTGGTTTCAGCTCAGGTGGTGATCTCCTGGTCCTGAGGTCTAGCCCCACCTTGGACTCTAAGTCCTGAGCACGGAGTCTGCTTGAAAATTCTTTCCCTCTTCCCCTTCCCCACTCTCGCAAGCATGCATGCACACTTTCTTTCTCTAAAATCAATCTTAGGGGCACCTGGGTGGCTCAGTGGGTTAAAGCCTCTGCCTTCGGCTCAGGTCATGATCCCAGGGTCCTGGGATAGAGCCCCACATCGGGCTCTCTGCTCCACGGAGAGCCTGCTTCCTCCTCTCTCTCTCTCTGCCTGCCTCTCTGCCTACTTGTGATCTCTGTCTGTCAAATAAATAAATAAAATCTTTAAAAATAAATAAATAAAATCAATCTTAAAAAAAAAAATCCAGAGATTTAAATATTGAAATTATAACAGTTGGATTAGTAAATGTTTATTATTTTTAAAGTAAAATGTAATAATGTTTATAACTGATCTTTTATACAATTAAATTTAAATAATATATCAGGAAATAGCTTAATAGGAATGTTAATATTTAACTGTTAAAAAAGGAAAGCAATAATTTGTTGGAAAACTGCCATCAGTAGTATCATAGCCAAAAAAGTTTTCTACTTCTCCCTCAGTTAAAAAGGGACATCTATTATAGTTTCAAAGATGTACAGGTTAGAACACACAGTCTGACAGCTAATACTGAGATTTATCGATAATGTGCAACTTAACCAAATTTAACAAGTAAAATTTGAACAAGATAATAATAGTTACATTCTAATAAAATTTTAGACTTATTCTTACACCCCAGAAATTCCTACTCTGGTGATATTTTTTTACTCTGAGCCTCAGCTTTGGATGAAAATTGCTCAGTATTTAAAATGTATCTTTGGGGGCGCCGGGTGGCTCAGTGTGTTAAGCCGCTACCTTCGGCTCAGGTCATGATCTCAGGGTCCTGGGATCGAGTCCCACATCGGGCTCTCTGCTCAGTAGGGAGCCTGCTTCCTCCTCTCTCACTCTCTCTCTGCTTGCCTCTCTACCTACTTGTGATCTCTCTCTGTCAAATAAATAAATAAAATCTTTAAAAAAAAAAAAAAAAAAAAAAAAAAAGGGGCCTGGGTGGCTCAGTGGTTAAGCCGCTGCCTTCGGCTCGGGTCATGGTCTCGGGGTCCTGGGATCGAGTCCCGCGTCGGGCTCTCTGCTCGGCAGGGAGCCTGCTTCCTCCTCTCTCTCTCTGCCTGCCTCTCTACCTACTTGTGATTTCTCTCTGTCAAATAAATAAATAAAATCTTTAAAAAAAAAATAAAAATAAAAATAAATAAATAAATAAATAAAAATAAAATGTATCTTTGGTCCACCTGTTAATTATCATATTCATGTTGACTATGGGAAGATAGTAGTACTGCCTGGCACCTTTTTAGATGACTATAAACAAAAACGTTACAGATATGACAGAGGAATTTAAAACTAAGACCCTAGAGTTAGAGTGACAAGAAGTACCTTGAAATCTTTTTTTTTTTAAATCTATGCCATCCATGGTGCTGTCCATTAATTGTTCAGTGGCTATACTAGTCAGAAGTAGCCACAATCTGTGGCAGAAGTCAAGAGCTAGATCGGTTCAGCTGTAGCAAACAGTAACTTGCTGAAAAGTCCTTCAGAAACGTTCACCAAGGGCATTCTGTGTGAACAGGTATGAGAGAGATAGTAGTAGAGCAGTCACAGTTAAAAGTTGCTCCTCAGGAGTTCATCACTGGAGGAGGGAATAGACATTTAAAGAAGTAATTATGACTAAGTAAGATAATGTTTTTTGGGCGCCTGGGTGGCTCAGTGGGTTAAGCCTCTGCCTTAAGCTCGGGTCATGATCTCAGGGTCCTGGGATCGGGCCCCACATAGGGCTCTCTGCTCTGCGGGGAGCCTGCTTCCCCGCCCCCCCACCCCCACCTGCCTCTATGCCTACTTGTGATCTCTGTCAAATAAATAAATCTTTTTTAAAAAGAAGATAATGTTCGTTTGTCCTTAATCTATTTGCTTAGAATTTAATTTAATATAAAATTAAATTCTCTTTGTTTTCCCTGGTAAACCATTTCAGTAGTTAGGAGACATACCTTTCTTTCCTACTGAAAAGTGTTTATCTCAGAGAAGATGTAGTGAAAGACGTCATTTTAGTGCTTAAGCACCTATCATTACTGCCACCAGTGATTATAGCCGCAGATTTCTTTGAGAGCCAAAGTCTGATTGCACACCTAAATTCTAGTAGTAGAGAATTTGTGAAGTTTACTTTTAGATTTTGCCATTAACAATTAGTAATTCAAACAGATGTCTTTAATATATGTAGTTAATTGGTTTTATTGATTATTGTATAAATTAATTCTGACAGGTATTTTAATGTTCCCTTTGACCCAAACAAAGAGCCTCTAAATTAGTACTAATATCTGAGGGCCAAGGTAGTTCCTTTATAAGCTTACATAATATACCTATTTGTTTTCAATAGGAATATGATGAAGAATGGGCTAAGAAAATTCAGAGTGAAAAGTTTCGCTGGCATAACTCCCAGTGGCTGGAGATGGTAGAGAGCCGCCAGCTGGATGAGAGTGAGCAGTACTTGTACGGAGATGATCGCATTGAGCCGTACATCCATGAAGGGGACATTCTTGAAAGACCTGACCTCTTCTACAACTCAGGTAAGGTGATGACCAAAGCAAAATTAAATAGCTTGTGTGCCATAAATAGGGATTTTGGTCGACCAGCCTTGCTCGTTCCCAAGCTTTGGAAGCACTTCTTGTAGTATTTAAGTGGAGTTCTGCAAATAATTTTAAAAGTACCATCCATACACACCATGCAAACCTGTTAACTCACCTTTTTTTCCAACTTAGTCTTTGATGTGATCTCCATAAAAAAATGTTGTACCCAGGAACATTACTCTGAGTTTATTACTTTTTTTTTTTTTTACTTTTTTTTCAGTGTTCCAAGATTCATTGTTTATGCGCCACACCCAGTGCTCCATGCAATACGTGCCCTCTTTAATACCCACCACCTGGCTCACCCACCCCCAAACCCAGTTTATTACTTTCTAGACTGTATAATTTAAAATGACATTCTCAGGGTTTTCATTTTTACTCTATTTGGGATTTATTTAAATGTATAACTTAGGGGTGCCTGGATGGCTCAGTGGGTTAAAGCCTCTGCCTTCGGCTCAGGTCATGATCTCAGAGCCCTGGGATCGAGTCCCGCATCGGGCTCTCTGCTCAGCGGGGAGCCTGCTTGCCCCCACAACCCTGCCTGCCTCTCTGCCTACTTGTGATCTCTGTCTGTCAAATAAATAATAATCTTTTAAAAAAATGTAAACTTAACTAATTTATGTTTTGTTTTCCAATGTATTTCATTTTACCATGGTTTTGCTTTCATTTTGAACTAGTTAACTCTACTTGGTTGGGAAGATTTAGACACTTAAACCTTTTTCCTTCGAACTCTGCTAGTGTTTTTAGGGTAAAACTTAATTTTTATATAAATCATATACTTATAACTGTTGATTCTGTCATACTGCCTTTTCCAAGGATGAGCTTGACACAAAGATTTGGTAAGTTTCTGCATATTCTGGCTGTCAAAGTGTTGCACTGTTGCCAATACTAATATTACTTCATTGAACTCATTTAGTTGTGAGGAAGAAAACAATTTCTTTTTCTTTTTCTTTTTTTAAGATTTTATTTATTTAGTTGACAGAGAGGAACACAGTTAGAGAGGGAACACAAGCAGAGGGCTTGATCCCAGGACCATGGGATCATGACCTGAGCCAAAGGCAGACACTTAATGACTGAGCCACCCAGGCACCCCAGGAAAAGGATTTTTAATTAAGATCTGTAGCAGGTTGGATATGAAAAACATTAAAATATTGTGTCTCAATTAATGGCTTTTTCCCCCTGCTATGTATTCATCACACTTTATTTTCATAATTTTGTTTTGTGCAAATTGCCCATAAATACTGTATTATTTTTATACTTGGTATAGATACTAGAATCTTGGAAAATTGATACTTTACTTTAAAAATTAAATTAATTTATTCCAAACTGAACTTTACAGTAGTTATGAAATACTGCCTTGTGTTTCAAACCAGATGGAGTAGATCATTAATTTCAGCTAACCAGAATGCCTTAGTTCAGTAATGGCAAGCAGCTGTTCCTTACATATTCAGATATTCATGAAGTAAAATGATGTAAAATATATATGATATGAATTTTTTTTTCAACCAGAATCAGAATTCTGTAGAATCAGGTTTCTTGCTTTGAAGATTGATGGCTACTTTTCAGTGTGAATCAATTACTAGTTTCCAAAATTGAATAAAACTTTTAACCATCTCAGTGTTCAACTTTGTTGTTTTAATATGATTAGAACTTCAGAACAAATTTCTAAAAATTTATACCACATTCCCAAAATTAATTTACATAGGTTAACCTCTTAAAGTGAAAATCATAAATATTTTTCTGAGATATTTTATAATTAAAATGTACAACTTGTGCTTTTGTGAGAGATCTGAATTATATATATTTTTATATATCAAAATTTAGAAGCAACCACAGCTGATGGGAAAATAAATAAATTCAAGCATTTGAGGAGTAGAATATAATCATTAGATATCCTTATTTTTTTTTAATCTCTGTAGACTGATGATCTGGTAGACATTTAACAGTGGAGGTTACATTGCAATGAGTTTAATAAAGATAAAGGTCTCATATCAAGCCATCTATATTATTTTAGTTTATTTGTTATTTTCCCTAGTTCGTGTCCATGAATAGTTCAACTAAATGAATCTGTGGTACCTCTTGATGCATATCATGAAACCTAGATAACAGCAGTCTCTTGTCTTTCACTGTGTGCATTTGCATCTTCAGAAACACCAGAGAAATTTGTAAAACTGCAGATTTGTTTGAACACTTGAGCCATCTTATTCAAGTCCCCGGTATGCATGAAACTATAGGCTGCCTCTGATGAAAGCAGCCATAGTAGCTTTTCAGCCACAGAGGTGAAGTTAAGTGGCCTGTGATCCCCTGGGTCTTATCTTTTATGTTAAAATGAAATAGCATTTGTTGCTGCCTACTCATCAGTACTGCCCTCTATATTTTCAAACTGTTAAATATGTGAAAATACGTGTTTCTCTCTTTTTATTCTTTTTTTTTTTAAGATTTTATTTATTTATTTGAGAGAGAGAGAGAGATCACAAGTAGGCAGAGAGTCAGGCAGAGAAAGGGGGAAGCAGGCTCCTTGCCAAGCAGAGAGCCCCATGTGGGGCTCGATCCCAGGACACTGAGATCATGACCTGAGCTGAAGGCAGAGGCTTAGCCCACTGAGCCACCCAGGCGCCCCCTTAAAAAGCATCTTAGTGTTGTCACAAGAAAATAGGAATCTACAATCTCCTTTAGTTATGGTATTTTTTTCCTTAGAGTCTAAAATTATTGTGAATGTAGTCACTGAGTAATTTGCTATTCCATCATAAAAATGATGCTGTTTGCTTTAACATGTTTACCCACAGAGGAAGTATAATTTATAAAGCTGTCTTACCACTACATATTTCTAAATGACTTTTTTGTTGTTTTTTCATCAACTTGCTGAATCTTAATCTTAGCATTTAATATGTGAATATATTTCTGGAATATGAAGCTTACAATGTTTGTTTCTGTCTCAGGATTATTTGTAAAACCATAGTTTTCGGGGCGGCTGAGTGGCTTAGTGGGTTAAGCCTCTGCCTTCAGCTCAGGTCATGATCCCAAGGTCCTGGAATCGAGCCCCGCATTGGGCTCTCTGCTCAGCAGAGAGCCTGCTTCCTCCTCTCTCTCTGCCTGCCTCTCTGCCTACTTGTGATCTCTCTCTGTCAAATAAATAGATAAAATCTTTAAAAAAAAAGTTTTTGTTTACCTGTATGTTTCTGTGATATGTCTTATAAGGTGTAGCTCGGTAAGTTTTGATTTTTCTATTTTAGCAATTTCTTTTTCTCAGTTTCTTCATTATTGATATCTGTTTTCTCCCAGACAGTCACAATTTCACTTTTGACTCATTCACTAAAAAGCCCAATATTATGTTTTTATTTGACTTTAAGAAATAAAGATTATTTCAGTAACAATATATATAAGAAGATACTGAGTTATTTTACCTTTTTTTTTTTCCCAAGATCTTATTTATTAATTTGACAGATCACAAGTAGGCAGAGAGGCAGGCAGAGAGAGAGGAGGAAGCAGGCTCCTCGCTGAGCAGAGAGCCCCACGCAGGGCTCAAACCCAGGACCCTGGGATCATGACCTGAGCCGAAGGCAGAGGCTTTAACCCACTGAGCCACCCAGGCGCCCCTATTTTACCTTATTCACAATCTCTATAAGCCAGTTTTTTACTGGGTTGCAAAAATCAGAAGGTTGAAAACTGGGACGCCTGGGTGGCTCAGTTGGTTAAGCAGCTGCCTTCGGCTCAGGTCATGATCCCAGCGTCCTGGGATCGAGTCCCGCATCGGGCTCCTTGCTCCGCAGGGAGCCTGCTTCTCCCTCTGACTCTGCCTGCCACTGTGTCTGCCTGTGCTCGCTCTCGCTCGCTCTCTCTCTGACAAATAAATAAATCTTTAAAAAAAAAAAAAAAAAAAAAAAGAAGGTTGAAAACTGAGGGTTGCTGGGGGGAGGGGGCTTGGGAGAGGGGGGTGGGGTTATGGACACTGGGGAGGGTATGTGCTTTGGTGAGTGCTGTGAAATGTATAAACCTGGCGATTCACAGACCTGTACCCCTTGGGATAAAAATATATGTTTATAAAAAATAAAATAAAATAAAAATCAGAAAGTTGATAAATTACCTGTGCTCCCGATAAATTTGCTTTGATTTCTTTCTTGCCCCAGTATAGACCCCATTTTACTCATAGTCCTATTTATCATCATTACTGGGAGCACCTCAAAAAGGTGTGTTGTGTAGCTGTGGTCTAAGAGGCTTCATATAATTGAGTAACCAAAAAGTTTATAAAGCTGTGCAGCTTACAAAGGGCTCTGGTGTGTATCATCTCTGTCTTCTGTTTGTTCTCTGGTAGTTTAAATGTTCCATGAAATTCTTTGGTTCCTTGTCGCTATCAAGGTTAGAGTAGGAGCTTTGGAAGAACATTCTTAGGTTTAGCTGGATTTTGTAATCAGGAATATATGATTCCTTTGTATTACTTCTATAAAAGAATTAATTTTGGATACAGAATGCTAAGAAACAAATAGGTAATTCCAAAGAAGTCGAGGTGTTTGAGTTGAGGATTTTATCTTATTCCTCATTCTTTCACCTTTATTTCTCATTCTAGTAAAGAAAGATTGCCCATACAGCAGAGCTGCCTAAATTTTGTCAAGACATTATAAAGGACACAGTAGAAGCTATAATTTACTGAATGAATTGCTGTGCTCTCAGATTATTAAAAATTAATATAAGTATAAAAGTTTATAAAATTGCTGGCTGAATCTTTAAACTTAGACATTTTTAGTTTGATCTCTATTTGATGAGCTTCTAGTTTTTTAGTTCTCTGTATTTCCTTTATCCTTTTGCTACTCATTTTTCCCTTTGAAGACAGTGGGAGCTCCAAATCAAAATGAAGATGTTGAGAAATGGATGACAGTTTTTCATTTAATTTCTTCTTAATCCGGTTTACTTCATTAGGTCATGTTTCATATGTAAACTTTTAAAATACAATTCATGTGTCTTTTTATTTGGTTGTATTTATTTTCTGGGTATCAGAATCCTCTATAATACTAGCATGCTGAATATCTTTGTATTCACTTTCAAAGAGCGATAAATATTTTATTTTGGCACGCTGGGCGCCTGGGTGGCTCAGTGGGTTAGGCCGCTGCCTTCGGCTCGGGTCATGATCTCAGGGTCCTGGGATCGAGTCCCACATGGGGCTCTCTGCTCAGCAGGGAGCCTGCTTCCCTCTATCTCTCTGCCTGCCTCTCCGTCTACTTGTGATTTCTCTCTGTCAAATAAATAAATAAAATCTTAAAAAAAAAAAAAATAAAATAAATTTATTTTGGCACGCTACTTAGTTGTGTTCCTCGGAAATTCACAGATTCCTTAAAACTTGACCTTTAATTATTTGGTTTTAATTTAACAGAGGAACTTACTGATTTTTGTGGTCTTAACCTTGTTAATTTTAGCCGCACTCCTGTAAGAAGTCTTCATGTAAAATATTATTGCAACTGCTTAATTCTCAATCTGTTGTGTCTTGGCATTTCCCATAATTTCATTTTTTGTAACCATTTTTGTTTAGCTGGTCTTTTGATTTATTAACTTTTCGAGAACATGGAAACTGGACTAAATATTAGATACTTTTAAGCTACCTCTTAAATATTTAAAATTTACTAAATAAGAGATTATACCAAAGATACTCATTAGCAATTCAACAATTCTATAATAATACAAATCTTTAGTATACGATATGTAACAAAAAAGTGGTACAGGGGTCGTACAGAAATACAAATCACCTCACTTAGTCACTTGCCAACACTATTACTTAATTTCACTTGCCAACACTATTACTTAATTTTATCATTCACTTGATTTGTAATAACTTTGCTCCTCAAATAGATTTTGTCATTAATTGCTACCAGTCTTTCAAGACTCAAATCAGTTATGCCTCTGCCTCCCTCCTCCCCAAGTAAGATTTTCTAACCCCTACAGAGCACAGCAATCTCTCTACACCTTCCTCTGCCTGCAGCGCTCATTCATTACTTACATCCATTCCTGCTGTGTGTCATTTATTAAATAAATGTATTATCTAATTGCATCTTAAGTGTTTGCCTTATGTTTCACTTAATTTAAAATTCTTGAAAACAGAAATTAGGTATTGGAACTTTTTGTAATTCCCCTAGAACCGAACAGAGTATTTTATGCAAGTGGTAGATGTAAATGACCATCTGGTGAGTAAATAATTTGCTGCTTACTATGCCAACTTTTTAAACAATGTTGTCTGACCTAGCCCACATTTATCTATAGGTCACTTAACAACCCAGAATACTTTCAGAAAAGGAAACTTCAAAAGCCCTGCCAGCTTCCCAAGTAATTATTACAAAAGCCACATACAGAAATACATTTCTTTTATGCCTTGGTCAGCCCAGAAACCATCACTTACAGCTTTTTGCCTCAAATTCTTTTCTTATTCTTAACTGATTCATAATTCTATCAATAATAGGTTATCTTAGATTAGATTAGAGTAAATAAGAAAGTAGTATCTTTCTAAAATAAGCAGGAAGCAATAATAAAGACTTAGATAAAGAAAAAGGAGTACTTTATAAACAAAGAAAAAGAACTTCTCAAAAGCAGAGTGGTGTAGAGCAAATTAGTATAGGTAGTCCAATAAATCTAATAACTCAGGGCATGACCAAAAAGTAATTGAAACTTATAATGAAGATTAAATCATCAAGGAGTAATATATTATGTTCATTATACTTTTTAAAAACACAGAGAATATAAAATACACTTCCAAACATTTCTAACCCAAGTTTGCGTGTGTATTTTAAGGCTGGCACTGAAAGTGTCGAGCAGTGCTTACTTAGAAATTAACTCACTTGAAATACCTAATTTCTTAATTATTCTACACAAATGAAGCAGTCTGGGTGTGAAATTACTCACACCATGTTGTTTACTGTCTCGTTGTCTTTGTTCATCCTGGTTTCTTAGCGGGGACCATCCTTACTATCACATACTACTTCACCTCACCCCTTATCTTTTCTCTGTTTTTATACAAGACCATAAGTCCCTTGGAGGCAGAGATTGTCTTATTTATCTCCATGCTAGTGTAGTGCTACCACATAGTAGGTGCTCAATAAGTGTTCAGTTGTTTTTGCTGCGTTGTTGTGAAGGCTTAAGTATGTATTGTCTTATCTTGGTCCCAGAGAGAGTAGCATGTCGTGCTAACATTTCTCTTTCCAGATTAAATATACAGATTATTTTCTGTTGTGTTACTTCTTAGCATTATTTCCTTTTTATTCCCTACCAATAAGTTTCACTAGTTACCAATTTTCCTTCTTTCTAGATGGATTAATTGCCTCTGAAGGAGCCATAAGTCCAGACTTCTTCAATGATTATCACCTTCAAAATGGAGATGTAGTTGGGCAGCATTCATTTCCTGGCAGGTAAATAGTCTTTCAAGAAAAATCTAATATATGGTGTTTCCCTTGTTTTTTGAAAAATTAGAATTCTCTTCACTCCCCCATTTCTCTGTTTTCATTAAAGAGGAAAAAAAAACCTCAATATTTTCAAGAACATGCTTGTTTGATATCAAATTAACTTATAGAGTCGCATTTTTTATATTTAAAAAATGAAGATTGCAGATCTGAAAAAAAAAAATGCTTCATCACTTTGGAAAATACAGGCTGTCCATTGAAATAGACAGTTCATTGCCAAATTAATGAACTCACATTGTTTCCTAAGTGCTTTCCAAAGCCAGGAAAATATAAGAACACAATACATGTATTTTAATAATTACTCAGACATCACTGTTTTTAAAAGTTGACACTTTGATTCAATTGAAGACTATTCTTCCCTGCATGGGATTCAAATAAAATATTTAAAAGAAAAAAACAAAACAAAACATGGTATGCCAGCCTCATTCTACAATTACAGTGACGTTTCTCCCAGCAGATACTCACTCTGTTACTGGTGTCATAGATTTTTCAAATTTTAGCAGAAAGTGTGCACAATATTTTCCTCTTCATATCACTCTTAGGGGTGTAATATTTTCGATGTAGTCTGACTGTTGAAATTTCGCATTACACTGGTTCAGTGAATGGGTGGAGACTAGTTGCCCTTCAGACTCTTTTTTTTCTTTAAAAAAAATTATGACCAATATGTTATAATTCTTAATGATCACTTATAATAAGCCATTTTAATCCAATAATTAATGTAAACAAAATTGATCATCTGTCATGCGTAGTCTGTTTTATGAATATTCTTCATTTATTGCCACCTGCACAGCAGTGTTTTAAAGCAAGTATTATTGCAGCCATTTTACAAATGAAGAACTCAAGTCTCTAACAATTTAAATTTAAATAACCAACTCACATGAATAGGGTGGGAGAGAAGAAAGTTTGAACTCCGGTCTGTATGTCCCCAAAGTTTAGGTTCTTTCTAATATAAAATGATGCCTAACTTGGAAGGAAACATAGCATACAGTAGTTGACTTTTAAGTGTTTCGGTCTTTTTTTTTTTTTTAATCACAGCTCACATAAAGCAATACATTTCATATTGCAACCTAGTGCAAGCACAAAGATATGCTATATATATGTTTATATATTTGTCTATATATATACATATCTATACATATAAGTAAAACAAAAAATTTGTTAAATGGTAATTATTCTTATTACCTGTAATGCACAAATATATTGTTTTATCCTATTCTGTTTCATCTTTGAAATACAGATTGCAGCCTACCAATTTCAGAGTTCATTGATGGTTGTGACCCAAAGTTTAAAAGCATGTTGAGGGACACCTGGGTGGCTCAGTTGGTTAAGCGGCTGCCTTCGGCTCAGGTCATGATCCCAGCGTCCTGGGATCGAGTCCCGCATCGGGCTCCTTGCTCAGCAGGGAGCCTGCTTCTCCCTCTGCCTCTGCCTGCCATTCTGTCTGCCTGTGCTTGCTCTCTGTCTGATAAATAAATAAAATCTTTAAAAAAAAAAAAATAAAAAAATAAAAAAAATAAAAGCATGTTGAAAACGTAGGAGTAGTAGTAGTACACGAAATGCAGTATAACATCATATATAGTTCCATATTCTTTAGTGGACTCAGGATTCTTTATTGGACTTTAAATAAATAATAACACTTCAGAAATAGTTTCATTGGTGTACTGGATTGTCATGGTAAGAAACTCCTTGCCTCAGGACATAAAAGTTAAACATGGTTAAATATCAGAAAGCATATGGCTTTTGATTGCTTCTGATGTTTCTGTCTGTATTAGCTATAATTATTTAAATAGAGGCTCTGTTTAATCATTGTAACTACTATACTCCATCATGTGACAATTCACTGTAAGTGTTTTCTGAAACATAATTGGAAAAGGAAGAAATGATTTGGGTGTATAATCCTAATTATTTATATTGAAATTTTTGCTGATAGCATTACGAGATCAATTATTGTGCCATTTATGTTTCACTGTGAACAAAAACATTATTTTGGTATCTCCTGCAGATCTTGCCAATTTAAAGAAAGCAGACTAATACTAATCATGCATTACTAATTTCAGAAAGACTTGCCTTCATTTTTTAATATAATTACATGATTAAGAACCTGAAACTTTCATTAAAATTGAATATTCAAGCAGTGGACTTATGAGCTCAATCAGCAAAACCTCATTTCTGGTTTTCAAAAATGGTCATTTTATAAAACAATAAAAGTGTTTTAAGAAATACAGGTACATTGGGGCGCCTGGGTGGCTCAGTGGTTTGGACTGCTGCCTTCGGCTCCGGTCATGATCTCAGGGTCCTGGGATCGAGCCCCGCATCGGCTCCCTGCTCCGCAGGAAGCCTGCTTCCCTCTCTCTCTCTCTCTCTCTCTCTCTCTCTGCCTGCCTCTCTGCCTACTTGTGATCTCTGTCTGTCAAATAAATAAATAAAATCTTAAAAAAAAAAAAAAAGAAATACAGGTACACAGTAAAATGTAAATTATATATTGTGTCCAAAGGTTTCAAGATTTTATTCCCCAGTTCTGTTAATAACTTTTTTTTAAATTTATTTTTTATTTATTTTCAGCATAACAGTATTTGTTATTTTTGCACCACACCCAGTGTTCCATGCAATCCGTGCCCTCTATAATACCCACCACCTGGTTCCCCAATCTCCCACCTCCTCGCCCCTTCAAAATCCTCAGATTGTTTTTAATAACTTTTTTTAAAAAAAGACTTTGGGAAAGCCTCTTTCAGTTGCTTCGCAAGGAAAAAAAGTATTTCAGTAGCTTCTTTTACATCATAAAAGATACATCACAGTAATGTTTGGCTTAAAGGATTAGCCACAAAACATACTGTAGACTATTTTTTCAAATCAAAGGAGTGAAATACTTACTTATTATAATCATTTTGATTTGAGAATTGTTTGACCTGTAAAAAAAAAAAAAACTTCCCCTGAGAAAGTTATGTCTTTCATCTCTTGTCTTTTGTAATTTTTCAGGCCTTAAATCACATAACTGTATCATTTTCTCTTTTTATTTCCAGAAGAAATAATTTACAATGAATTTCCTCAGTTTTTTGTAAGTAATAGATCAAATAACAAGGGACTGTAAATTGTATCAGCAGAGATACAGAGAAAGTATACAGTATAGCCAAATACTCATGGTTGCTTTTTGCTACATTTTGTTTTATTGACCTACTCTGGAATCATTTACTCTTTCTTTTATTCAGTCATTTTTGGTTAGTTAGGATTCTCTTTTAATAGGATTTCTATGCTCTTCTTTGATAGTAACAAACCATGGATCTAAACTCTGGCTTACTTTTTAATTCTGCAAAGATTTAAGTATTTTAAATTGCTACATAATTATTCACATACTTAGCATGATCATTTTGCTGCATACTGTCCCAGATGTGAAATTTTAAACTAATGGCTACCTTTTAGCTTCTGATATCCAGTAGGTAAATTTAAAGCCAATTAGACCAAATAACATTGCCTTAAAATACTACTTTTGAAACTGTTTGCTTTAACAAAATAGGAATATTTTTAACAAAATGAGTATTTTTTGAGAAATGTGAACAGAGGGTATTGGACTCTTGTTCTTCATCTCCTTTGGAAAGATGAGAATATGCAGACTTCATGGGCAGCATGAAAAATTGGAGTTAACTATGAAATTTCTAAGTATAATGTCTTGATTGAATTCTGAATATTGAAAACACTGTTCTTTAAATACTTGTAAAAAGTGGAAACGTTACCTATTTTGAGGGGTTTTTTCCTTTAAATCAGGGAAATTGTCCAGATAACTTAAAAAATTTTGCCTGTTAACTTTATCATATGTCTTTGATAAAGAAGCACTGTCAAGTTAAAGAATGTTTTAAAAGTTAATGTATAAATGTGAATTTTTATCTTTACCATTGTTTTTAATGATTCGAGAATGTGAAATGATATGACAGTGCCAAGTGGCGTGCTCTCCAGCTAGTATTCATGGCTTCTCTGTCCTTGTAGTTTTTCAACATATTAGTTCCAGTGGATTCATGTAAAGTAGATGATCCCACATTCCTGAAAAGTAAAAAATAAATTTCTAATTTGTATGATAAGAGAGGTTTTTTTAATTGGTCAAAGAAAAATTCTTCACTTTATTCCTAAAATGACAAAGTTTAGTAATAGGACACTAAGCCAAATTTAGAGAATTATTTAAACCGCTTAAATAGGTATTTTTTTCTTAAAAATCTAAGTCAGGGGATCCTTCTTAATCTGAATGCCTACACTTTTGCAATAAACCAAAGCAGTTTAATTGGAAACAGTGAAAATTGTTAAACTCATCTATCCTATTCTGCAGGGGAGACTGGATGTTTGATAAAATAGATACTGGCAGTTGGACAGCAAAAGCTGGGTTTTAGACATGTGTCACTATCGGTTTGAACCTCTTGGCGCCAGAATTTCCCGACATTTAGAGGTGATGCAAAATACATTAGGGCTCCAAGGCATTAGCTGTAGAGTTGCCAATCCCAAAGGGTTAGATGTAAATCTCCTCCCCAACAACACTCCCCCGAAAAAATCTGAATTGGTGTTAGAAAGTAAAGTGGAACTTGCTATTAAAGCTAATTAAAAATAATAGGAGTAGGACTCGCTTATTTTCCTCTTATATACAATATATCTGCACCATATTTTTGAACCGTTTTTTTATTATAACTCTTACTTTTCAAGACTAACAAGAACCTCATGTTGAGTATTTTTAAACTGCTTCCAGCTTTTACAAATCAGTTTTTGTTGCAGTAAAAATGGTCCATTTTTCTTTTATAGGAATCCAATTTTCATAAACTGGGAAAAAAATTGCAGAGACTGCTTAGGTTTCCTTGGGGCTTTGAAAAATATTTTTCAGAGGGCCTGGAGTTCTTCTTTGTGGTTGGCACAGTGATGTCATTTACTGACCATTTCACTGGAGTCAAAGATGAAATAGATGTTTGCATTATCTGAGCCATCTGATTCTTACACTTTCATTTTCTGTGTTTTAGATAGCTTTTCTCTTTCTTTCCTTTCCTGAGAATACTTTGACATTAACTATTCTGTCCATTGTATACATTATATATTATATATACACACATTTTAGTCCATTCTTTTTAATTTATTTTTTCAAACATTTAAGTCACAGTTGAAATGGTAGTAACACTTTTTAAAATCATCCTGAGTAGAACTAACAAATTAATATATAGAGAAAATCTTTTATCCAAATTTTAAAATGTGTAATTTTTCCTGAGACAAGGATTCTACATGTCAAAATTAGACTTATTTCTTTAGCTTTCAGGCCACTTTAGTTATATTCAGCTATTTAGTCAGTTTTTTCATTTGAAAAAAGTAACCCCAAAATTACATACTCTGTCTAGATGCCATTGTGTAATGTTTACAGAACTACATATTATTCTTAGAACTGTTTATTATGAGACTATTTCAAAGCAGTTATTCAAAGAAGAAATCAAATTATTGTCTTACTTACAACCTTTAATTTGGCAAGTCAAGAAGTTCTTTTATGGGACACCTGGGTGGCTCAGCGGGTTAAGCCGCTGCCTTCAGCTCAGGTCATGATCCCAGGGTCCTGGGATCGAGTCCCGCATTGGGCTCCTTGCTCAGCAGGGAGCCTGCCTCTCTCTGCCTCTGCCTGCCTCTCTACCTGCTTGAGTGCTTTCTCTCTCTCTCTTTCTGACAAATAAATAAATAAAATCTTTTAAAAAAAAAAAGTTCTTTTATATTGAGAGAAATGTACATATGCCTATAAAATCCCCTCTTTGATAAGTTCTGTATCAATTTTAATTGATAACCCATACTCTTCTATTCTAATAAAGTTTTAGTGACCTTCATTACTGAGTAAGTAGTATAGAAATTATATGGAAGGATCAAAAGAAAATGAAAAGAACTTCCTAGAAATAGTTCCTTTGAATGACATTGAGGCCAGCCACTTGTTCAGCAGCATTTTAGGAACTAATGAATTGGTATGAATTGGTATGGTATTACTTATGAAATCCTTTACAGATAATCATTCACTAAAATACTACTGTATTTAGTGTGCTATTGAATTTTTATCAAAAATTATTATAGGGGTACCTGGTGGCTCAGTGGGTTAATCCTCTGCTTTTGGCTCAGGTCATAATCTCAGGGTCCTGGGATCAAGCCCTGCATCGGGCTCTCTGCTCAGCAGGGAGCCTGCTTCCCCCTCTCTCTCTGCCTGCCTCTCTGCCTACTTGCCATCTCTCTCTCTATGTCAAATAAATAAATAAGATCTTTAAAAAAATTATCATAGCTTTTTATTTATTTATTTGCTTATTGATTTTTCCAAGAGGAGAACATTCATGAGAAGCCTTTTTAACAAACTCCCAGCTTTAGTGATTTTTTCAGACATGGTGATTGCAAAATAAAGCAGCCAGATTCCATTTTTACCTATAAATTGCCAAAATTTCTTTAATACTAATACCTACCCTACGAGCAAAGAAGTACTCTGACATACCTCTGTGGGAATTTAAATGGGTAAAATCTTTGTGGAATGTATTTGGTAATAGAAAGATCCTTACCTTGTTCCCTTCCTATAGCTCTGTAATTTCATTTCTAATGGCTTATACTTATGAAGTTATTAGATAGGTAAACTATTAAAAAATAAGTGATCATATGTCAAAGTGTATGTCACTGAGTCTAGTAAATGTAGTGTACCCTTATCTAATTGTGGAGTAAATGTTATTTTTAGCACCTGCTTTTGTGCCACATGATTTTATTCAGATTATATTACACCAGTGTTCTGATTTAAGAACATAAATATGAAGGCCAAAATAGGTTAAAATATATTTAACAATAGGTAATCACTTTACATTACACTCTCCACTTTTTAAAGAACTGATCACAGAGATCTTTTAACTTGTTTTTTCCTTTTTGAAAATTCTTTTAAAAAATGTTATTCACCCATAATGTTTTAATAGCACAAAGCGAATATAGCACTGCCACATCTCTGATTTCTAGTAATGAAAGTCGGCAGTCTGTTTGGAGTATTTGGTCATTCCATTTATATTCATTTGCATGTATTAAAACATTATGACAAGAGATTCATTGGTTTAATCTTAATATGTAAACATATTTTCATTTTAAGATAAGCCTATTACTAAAGAATGTATAATATTAAAAGACAAAAACTTACTGGCTGCTTTGTATATGCAAGACACAATTGTATATCTTATTGACTCTCTGTTCTTGGCATACACATTTGCATAGGTCCCTAATAATTATTCTTGGCTGTATCTAGTTTGGGTTATTTGCAAGAGTTACTTCTTAGTTTAAATGCAATTTTGTGAAGTCATGATTAAAACACTTAGAGTAGAACTTCTATATAGAAGCTGATGGAGTTGGGTAACCAACAATATTCTATTTACTTTGAAAAGTTGCTCTGTTTCAGGATATATGATTTGGTCTAAAAATACCCAAATCTGTGCAAATTTTTATTATAATTGTATTGTTATCCAAATAGCTTTGTTCTTAATATATGTAAACATGTATTTCAAGCCTAGTAATCAGTGCTATAATTATAATATAATAATACTAATTCTAAATTCTACCTCCCTTCATCAATATTAACAAATCAGAAATACATGGTGAGGGGTGCCTGGGTGGCTCAGTGGGTTAAAGCCTCTGCCTTCGGCTCAGGTCATGATCCCAGGGTCCTGGGATAGAGCCCCTCATCAGGCTCTCTGCTCAGCGGGGAGCCTGCTTCCCCCCTCCCCTCTCTCTGCCTGCCTCTCTGCCTACTTGTGATCTCTGTCTGTCAAATAAATAAATAAAATCTTAAAAAATATATATGGTAAAAATTTTTAAAATCAATAGAACCACTTATAAGAAATAATACCATGTGACAGGTAAAATTTTATCTAAGGTAATGAAATTTTACTTTTAAACTTGTGGTATGGTGAAAACAGGAGACTAACACAGTTCTGATGAGAAAATTAAACCAATGCAAGAAAGTTATTTTTACACTGTGAGACTCTTGCTATAACAATTCTTGCATTAAATTGCATTTTTCTTTCTAAATACTCTCATAGCAATTCTGCCAGTTGTTTTTTACTTCAGAAGATGGAATGTCATAGGAGGAACCTTCTAAGTTTCAAGAAATAAGATGTTTAAGGATTTTTGTTTTTGTTTTTGTTTTGCTTTTTTTGGTCTAAGTCAAAGTATGCAAAGACTAATAACTTGGATTTGGTTAGCATTTATATCCTCGTGTATTTCATTTAATTGTCAATAGTGTGTGAGGGGAAGAGTAGTATCATCCCTATTTTAACAAATGTAGAAAGGAAGACTTAGAGATTTTTAAGAAACTAGTCCAAAACCAGATAGCTAATAAGGAAGCCTTTACTCTTACACCATTATGACCTCCAAAAGGCAAGCAGATTTATTAGTCTGACAGTGAACTGTGCTTTAGCGTATCTTAGAGTAAATGTTACAAAAATGCAGAGTAAGATATGTAGTCTTTGTTATGCAGCATGACATTGTTTACCTACTTCAATTCATATGACATTGTTTATTACAAATTGGTGCTTCAGATTGCTCGGAGGCAAGTTGTTAAAAATGTATTAACACATTAACTGATTAATTCACTACTATTAAATTGTCTTAGGTACTTAGTTCATTAGGTTCTCCACAGAATAATCTAGTCCTATAAAAAAGGAGGATGAAATGAGTAAAATAATCTCAGTCTATGAAGGTTAATATCTCATGCAAATCATTTATTTAGCCAATTAACCAATGTAAATGTTTAGATACATGATGCTGTTGTTTTATGCCTAAACACGAATTCTCAGATATTAGTTTTACTTGTCTTACTTATTTAGACATTTTATAGAGACAGTTTCTTTCTAGCCTTTAACAAAGGCAAGGATATTTGGTTCTGCTACTTGGACACTAATGATTTGCATTTCCCAAGGAGAATTGAATTAGGTTTTATTAGTAAATTGGGCCCATAACTTTTAAGGCCAGATTTTATTAGATTATCACACATCAGCATTAGCAAATTGTAAACGTTACTGTAATACTAGCCAAAATTCGAGGCTTAGAATCCTGGAAACTTGGGAAGATGTTTTATCCTAGAGAAATTATACTCCTGACTTGGAAAAATATTTTAAGTGATTTACTTTCCTTTGGAAATTTAGAAGCAAGAGAAGTTGGCAACAAAACTACCCTCGTTAAGTTTCTGGTAATTTTCAGTCTGGTGCAGAGCAGTTTTAGAGGCATACTTGTTAGCTATATATAAAGTACAAAAAGATGCTCCCAAAGACACCCAAATTTATTGTCACTTTATTAGGACTTTTATTTAGATGAAATTCAGCATAACTGAGTCTATAAATTAAAGAAAAGTAATATGACTATGACTACATCCTATAAAAATGTTAACACATCAATTATGGTGTAGCTTTGTACTAGAAGAAATGACATGGGAGTTAATGCAGTCATGACTGGGAAGTTAATTATATCACCACCTTTTAAGAGTGATTATCTAGTGTTAAAGTTTATACATTTTTATATGTATTAATCACATTTTTGTTGACTCTAGAGTTATATAAAAATTAGTTGTAAATTTAAGTAGAAAGAAAGTCCAAAGTTCATCAGCAGATACAACTGCTTTTGTGACATGCTCTTAGTTTAAAAAAAAAAAAAAAAAGTTTTTTTTTTAAAGGAATGGGATGTAATTACCATTATAAAGGCTTGCTTAATGACATTCTAATCAAAACAACAAAATTATAAGCAATTTGATAAACACTACCACCCTCTCCAAAAAAATAAGAGGAAAACACAGTATGTCATCTCTTATTTCCTGTAAATCTGGATTCAGTGATAGTGAGCTTACTCCTAAACTCAGAGATATTTTCTAATCTAAAGTTGACTTATTGTAGTTTATCTGTGATTTGATTGATTTAACAATGTGATTTAAGTATTTGTGAACAGTTGTTAAAAATTCCTTATATTAGAAATGTTAAACCAAATATTTTTTTCTTATTTGTTTTAAAGAACATGCAGTCTAGACCCTATAGGTTTTTAAATATAATATTAATTAATTCCCATATTCCCCATACTGCCCGTAGTCCTTCCAGATGTGCTATTACAAATAGCTTACCCTGCATATATGAGCCATATGGGTTCTGTAAACTGATTTGCACTTATTTTGAATAGGAATTGTATAGATTGCAGATGAATTATTAAAGTATATGTATAATTGCCAAATAAATCTAAGAGCAAAATATTAAACTGTAGTAAATGAGAAAAGAATGTACAAATGAAGACCTGCCTGCTTTAATAAGTTTAGTGGTTACCTTCTCAGTTTCAACCAAAAGAATTCCTTTTTTAAAAATTTTTTTGGTTATTGTGTTAAAAAAAAATCTATAAAACTGCTTACAGAAGTATCTAAGACAAAAACAAGGAAATATAATGTTCTAAACTCAGCCGGTCCAAACCACTTGAGCTGCTGTGACAGCTCATAAAACGGAGAGTAGTTTTTAACTGGGCTCTGTTTTACATTGCCAGAGTGAATTTTCCTTGCAGGAAGTAGCCAGAGGGTTTATTTAGTTTCCAGTGCATGGCTTTGATCTTTCTGTACTGTCACATCTCAGGTTACATAGCCCTTTTCACTGCAGTAAATCTGCAACAGTTAATGAGAATAAAATTTCCTCCTCCTCACTGATCGCATGCTGTTAAATGCCAAACCACAGCCAACTGCATATTTGCAAAATTTTAGCTACAATGTATGAAAACAGTGCAATCAATTTAATCTTGTTGTCTTTGTAATTCATTTTATTGGGCTTTCTTCCTTTTTAAGTGACCTACTTTATCAAGTAAGGGGTTGCAGAGCCAAACCTGGGAGAAAGATTTAGAATGTTAATAAACTGAAGGGAGAAAGGTGTGTGTGTTGAGGAGGAGGAGTGAAGAGGTGGGTGCATGTGCATGTACACCACCATTGAGATTCAAACCGGGTCCCCTTCAATGCTTTGGAAAGACCAAGCCTTCCTTTCTCTTCACATAAAATAAGCTGATTTGTTACTACTTTGATTATGTTGTATGTTCCATTTCAACATAAATTTGTACCTAATGAATTTATTTAATAAGTCAGAACATTATTTTTCACTTTTGATTGTAGAGAAGATTCTATAGTATTTAGTGGAATTTATTATTAGAGCTGTTCTTAAAGTAAAAATATTTTTATAAGAATCCACTGAACTATCTTAATCAAATGGGTCATACTTAGTAATATTATAAATCTCTTGAATAAACCAATGGAAATTCAAAATCACAATAAGCAAGCTGAATTTAATACATTATTAAATATATATATCTGCATACTGAAGTACATTAAAATCTTATTATTTTTTTTTTTACTTTCTCTTTTGGCTACAGTGAAATCTCAGTTGAGGCATTATTTGACTCAGTTACTATATGTTGTTAACTTATTTCACTCACACCTTTAATCTTTTCTTCTGTCTTGTTTTGTAGTGGGTAACAGAAATTTAACTTCCCTCTCAAGAAATTCACGCTTAGAGGCCATTTTAAGTTATAACCATTGATAAATATGCTCTCTTAATATTTTATGATTATATAGATCATATTTAAATATATAAATAGGATATATTATAGAATAAATTATATATAAAAGAAAGCAAGCTGCCTTTAGTTTCTCACCATTGAAGTCACAGTACTGTCAATAGCCATCTGTTTCCACAAAGTAAGGCATTTCTACTCTCATAAAAGTAAAAATGTTGGGATAAATCAATAGTGCATAGTACCCATTCATTGATTTAGATCACTGTCATAAAAACAATCATGAAAATTACTGAAACTCAGAATATTTCTGAATTGGAGGCAGTCAAGTTGCATCTGATAAAACAGAGGGAGGCCCTGCTTTGGGAAGAGTGCCAGTTGTGAGTTTCCCCAGAAGAGAGGAGGAGGTAGGAGGGCAATGGCTGGAAGATTTTAAAGGCCTTGGGCCTTTCCAGCTGATGTTAGACATAGTGTAGAAATATTGAACTTTAAGATTTTAGTTTGTTCTCTTGGAATTATTGTGTTTTCCAATAAGCCTGTCTGTGCACTTAAACCACATCATCATTTGCAAGTAAAAAAAAATGATTGAGGCTGAAATAAAATTTTAGCCTCTGTATCTGGTAGGGAAGGCTGTTCTATAGTCTGTTTCTTTGTTTTTCTGCCACTTTAAATCTGCATCAGACCATTAGTCCATTCCCCTCCCAAAATTCTATATTTGAAAGTCCACAGAAAATTTCTGCAAAGCAAGCATTAATTTTTTTGAAGTTTTTGTTGTTCTTTAAAAAAGAAAATCTTAACTAAGTGAAGCTGCTCAAAAAAAAGTTTGTTTCTGGAACATGAATAGTCCAATCCAGTTTTAAACTACTGGAAAGGAATAAAAACAACACAGGCTTCAATACCATAGAGACTCAATCCTTATTCAAATTGTATTATTTGAAAAGTTGTTCTCTAAAATGATTTCACATCTGTCTACAATCAGATATGTTGATTAGTAGTGATGCTAGTTACTGAAATACCGTTGGTGAGTGCCAGGCAGTATGCGGATTATTACATTCCTTATCTAATTTAATCTTCACAGGGAAGAAGACATTGTTCTTAAGAAAACTAAAGTCCAGTCAGTTCGTTTTGCTCTGAATTCCATCTCTTCTCGCCTTCTCGAGGACTTCGTCTGTGCCCCCTTCTTTCCCTCTGCAGGGTCAGTTCTGCCGGCTCATGATCGTCATCTGGAACCCCCCAGTTAAATGCTCTTCGGCTCCACATCACGTTTTATCTACTACTCATTTCTCACTGCTTTCATGTAATATTCCTCAAAAGACTCCCATCTACCCTTCGGTTCGCCAGTCTAGTTGAAATAATCAGTAATCTTCATATTGCCAGGTCCAGTGGGCCCTTCTCATCTTTAACTCAGCAGTGTTTCGCACAGATGTCAAGGCCCTGCTTTTTAAATCTGTCTTCTTTCATCTCTCAAGATACCCCATTTTTCTGATTATCCACTGAGCCCTTCTCCATTCCTTTCCAGTGTCCTGTGCTGGATATTCCTCCTCCTTTTCACCTTTAAACACTGCTTACTTCAGGACTTTGGCTTTGTTCTATATGACACCCACTACCAAAAGGTTTTCATCTAGATTCTGTGGCCTTAGATACTAACTATAAGCTTGTGTTTTCATCTGAGACCTCTTCTCTGAGCACCAACCATTCCTGTCACTATTTAACACATTCAGTTGAATGTTTCATAAAATCATCAACTGTAACTTTGATTTCTTACGTACAAATAGGTCCTCCCCTAATCTCCCATCTCAGTGAATGTAGGTCAAGCCATAGACTTTGAAGCCTTTCTTGGTTCCTCCCTTTTCCTCAACTACTACTTCCTCAGAGTCTTTTTCTGATGAAACTATCAAAGCTGCTCTTTCTCCCCCATCCTCTAGTCACTGTTGTAGCACGCGAATCATCTGTTTTGTGGCTCACTTGTTTATCTACCTCTTTCCACAAGAATGTAGTCTCCAGAAGACCCAGAACTTATTATTCAAAGTTATATCTATAGTGCCTGGCAGAATCTGGTTCTCGGTACTTATTTGTTTAATAAATGAGTCAGAGCCATTACTTAAACACATACATGTCTTACTCCATTTCCCATGCTGTATTTTATTTTCAGTGTTAGCTTTTTTGTTACAGTGTCTTAATTTTATATTTAATTTTTACCATTTCAGTAATCTTTCAAATGTACAATGCAGAGTATTTATTATATATGTAATTTATATATATATATATATATATATATATATATATATATATAATCTGCTTGTATTATAAAATTTGGGATAGGAACCTGTGCTATATGAGAAAATTTTGAACGACCCATATAAGATAAAAGCTGTCTTTTGAATTGCAGTATTTTATACAAATAAAGATGCTTGCCTTTGTAGTTAGGATTGAATTAAGGAATTCTTAGTATCCATGCCTTATAGTACTACATATCTATTTTAATCTACTAAGAAATACTCATCTATACTGAATGTAAGCATTCTCTACCATAAAAAAATTTTATTGCCAAAAGGGATATTACAAGTTTTACATTAGTTTTCATTACCAAATAGCTTATGTTCTATTAGAAACAAATTCTATGTCATACTTAAAATGAGTAAAAGGGGATTTCTTTAATATTACTTTCCTTTTGCTGGGTCTTAAGTAACAATGACCTATTGGTAATCAGTAAATCAGGAGTATAGCATTTATGCCCTTGGAGGTTATTTTGTTATTTCTGAAAGATACCTTTAACTTTTACTTAAAGAAATTTAATGAAATTATAGAGTAATGACAAATGAAATTGACTTTATAGAGTATAAAATAAAGATATGTTCTAGGTAAGGGCGTTCATTAAATGTTTTCACACTTATATTTTCCTTTACTCAGTAACCTTGTTAATTGACAAGCACTTGAATGGGCTCTAGGGATATAGAATCAGTGACAAATGATCACTTTCCCTTTGAGAAGCTTGTAGTTCAGGGTTTAAACATAATTTTTTGAAATGACTTACAATATCCTACTTATTATTCTTTGAATATCAGCTTTCTTTGAAAACATTTAAGGGTACTGTGTTAGCTGGCTTAGAAAGGAAATTAAGGAATTAATACTAAATCTAATACATTTTATGTTATTCCTACTCCTTGATTAAATAAATGAATAATTGGGGCGCCTGGATGGCTCAGTGGGTTAAGCCGCTGCCTTCGGCTCAGGTCATGATCTCGAGTCCTGCATCGGGCCTCTACTTGTGATTTCTCTCTGTCAAATAAATAAACAAAATCTTAAAAAAAAAAAAAGATAAGCAGAGCAATACTTGACAAAGAACCACATCATTACTGAAATAAACCTTTTGAGTTATATAGGCTCTTTAATAACACATTATACTTGAATGGTGTGGTAATTTCCTAGAATTTAATCACTTCATTAGAACAGTAGGCACTTTGGAAAGGTTAGTCCAGACAGCAACTTGATGTGTCTTTGTAATAGAGACAATGCCTCTTTATAAATACATCAGTGTCTTTGTAATAGAGACAATGCCTCTTTATAAATACATCAGTGTCCTACAAAACATAATTTGAATAATTGCCAGATTTGAGGAGAGCCATTATATGAAAGTGTGATGTGAATGTTGATTTCTAATACCTCCCATGTCCTAAGCAAAGGTTCATTTTTAGGCAAAGTAGGTAGGTGGGTAGGTAGGTAGGCAGGCAGAAAGATACTCGCAAGGGAACACAAGACACTACATTTTAGTCTTTGACCTTCTTTTAACACTAACGTCATAACTATGGATGAACTCTCAAAACTTTTAACTGAAACAGTTTTAGATTACAAAGATGTATCAAGTTTTATCATTGAAAAAAAGAAAAAAGTCAGTAAACTCCCACTGGTGGTTATTTGGAAGTGGAAGAGATGTCTGGAGTTACAGGGATTAATTATGGACTATAATCCCATAGATTTTATCCTGTAGGAATTTTAGGCCAATATGCAGCCTTTCAGTAGTAGCCCTAATCACTTGGTAATCTCATAACTGCTTAGTGCCTCTATTAATTAAATAGAACGCATGGGGGTGCCTGGGTGGCTCAGTGGGTTGAGCCTCTGCCTTCGGCTCAGGTCATGGTCTCCGATTCCTGGAATCGAGCCCCGCATGGGGCTCTCTGCTCGGCGGGGAGCCTGCTTCCTCCTCTCTCTCTCTGCCTGCTCCTCTGTCTACCTGTGATCTCTCTCTCTCTCTCTGTCAAATGGATAAATAAAATCTTTTAAAAAAAGAAAAATAGAACGCATGTACTTCAAAGAGACAAATGGGACAGCCTGTAGGAGAAGTAATTTTCAGATGTTACTTTGTTTTTATATTTCAGAAGAATGATTAGTAACTGTATATACTGTATATACTTCTTCTTAACAGTTAATTGTAGGTGAATGTGATGAAGTCCCAGAACCTAAGTCAGGTTCGGTGGGGTGAGGAGGTTCGGAGCCGACGACTAAAGAAAGAATTCTTAAGACGTCGTTGGTGCAAAAGGTGATTTATTAGAGCACGGGGACAGGGCCCGTGGGCAGGCAGAGATGCGGCTGCCCCGGGTTGTGAGGGGTGGTTGGTTATATACGCAGGAGTTGGGTAGGTGAGAACAAAGGGTTATTGGGGCAAAGAATACTATCAGGATATTGAAGGCTTAGTTACTATTAAGTAAAGACAATTGAGAGTCTCCTGGTGGAATGTTACATTCAAACATCCTTGTTAATGAGATTTAGGTTTAAAGAAATTTAACTTTATTTGCTTTTCCTTCTACCTCCGCCTCCTTCGGTTTTTATGGAGGGGAGGGTGACATTAGGCTTGAGAAACTGAGTTCTGTGTCTTTGGAATTTGGGCTATTGATAAGGTAACTTCTTTGTTTGTAAATCTCAAGGACATTTGCAAACCAAGGGAGACTCCTGTCTTGTAGGATTGTGATCTTAGCAAGTTAACTATTTATCATTTTATGGCAGTCAGGGGTGCCTGAGGAATGCTACACCTATGGAGGGGAGCGGATGAAGGGGGGGGGTGCAAGGCGCCAGCTCTTGCTTTGTCCTCAGCCAGCCTCCTATTCCCTCATCAAATGCAAGATCTGTGTATGTCTATGTTTTTATGGAAAGGCCACATATTTCTGCAGTCTCGTTTCAGACTAGAAAGGCACATCAACAAAGGCTTTCTTAAGGCCTTTTTGTTAAAGATTATAAGTCTTTTTGAAAAGACTCATAAACAGGGGCCATGATTAATGATTTCCCAAATATCTTCTCTTTTGTGGCATAAATCTGCATTATATATCAAGAAATATATTAATTAAGCCTATTTTCTTTATCTTGATCTAAGGTTAATACATCCCAGTTTTTCAAAAATTCTTTCCATTTCAGGTCTTTTCCAGCCAAAAACAAAGCACCTCATTTTGGCCTGTCAGAAATTAAAAGGCAATACAGTCTTAAAAAAAGAATCCAAATTTGTGTGGACAGTGTCAGGTGGCTAATTTAGAGCCCCTCAAATGTGCAAGGATGAGAGGAGGCCTCTATGAGCATAGCTAGGCAAGTACATTTCTAAATCGCAACTGTAGACTAAATATTACATCTTTTCAAATTGATACAAGAAACCCCATAAGACTTCATTTCCGTGGGTGTTCAAAGATCATGCTAAGATCTTTTTTGGAGTGGTAAAAGACTAGGAATTCTTTAAAGTCTCAAAAGGTTTTTTTTTAAGTTTTCCAGGTTTTAAGGGCTTTGTAAATACTGGACTTTTGTAATTTAGCTTGTTCTGTGGATATACTAAGGCAAGAAAAGAAATTATTACAATTTCTTACAGTTGCATCTTGCCTTTTTCCCCCAAAATCTTGAGGTGGGGGGTGTTGTTTGCCATCAGCAAGTGGACACCATAGTGATTTTAAGTAAGTCAACTTGTAATCTTCCCATGTCGTGCATACTTGAAAAAACTAACATAGATATACCTATATGCTAGCTTGAAATACTGCCTAAACCCTATACTGTCTATAATTTCAAAAATGTATGGTTGGTGCATTCCCGTCTCCCTGAAGATTTCTGCTGCTAGTTGCCCAGCTTCATTTATAAGTCCCAGATTGTCAGGTTGGCACCACCCCAAGATAACGAACATCACAGAATGAAAATAGCCTGTCCTAAACACATGCATGACCTGTGCCCTTTTCAAACAGCAGTAAACCTGAGTACAGAAACGTGTGCACTTTGGGAAGTGACGATTTGTGTGGAATCACTAAAAACCTTATCCTTGATTTACTACTTTCAAAATAAACTCACTGAATATAAAATAAGGTAAAGAAGCATGTAAAGAGATAGTCCTGGTATTTTTCATCCCAACATGTGTTGTATCATTTGCATCAATCATGATATAGAATCTGGAGGGTTTTGCTTGAGTAACCTTATTTATACAAGCAGTCTAGTCTCACTATGGTTAAAGGAAGGTATGATTGGCCATGGCATTATTTTAGTGCAATAACAATTAGTTGCCTACGTGTAGGCATAAATCTCTATGAATTATGTAACAGCCCCATAAAAGCAAACAGAAAGCATGTGTAAGAAGCATGCCACATATGATAGAGTATCTCCTAACTGTCTGGATTTTATGGCAGGAGCAGCCAGAATTTCGTAAGTATTTTTAGGGAAAGCGCTATCATTTTCATATGTCATAATAATAACACCACCAAATATATAGGAGTCTCTGTACTGTTTTGTACTGTTCTTATAAGAGACTTGGAAGTATAATAATCTCAAGGCAGATGTTAAAAGGGACAGCCGTTATTCTTATTTTACAAAAAAAAAATTACTACAGTTACAAATATGGACTGTAACAAATTTTATCATTAGAAGCAGAAATCATATCCAGATATTCTGGTTTTGAGGTCATTGTACTCCACTCACTTTAATAAAATTCAAGAGTTGTTGATAAGTTCATACTTAAGTTAGTCTTGCTAATAAACATAATTTCCAGTTCTTAAATTATGGGAGAAAAAATGTCCATGTGTGTCAGTAATAGAGAAAAAAAGTATGTTGTTTTCTTATATTGCTTTAAAAATAACTTTAAAATATGGCAATAGGGTATAAGTCAGAAAGGTAAATGTTAGTATCATATACTTATACATTCCAGTCTACACCGAATTGGCTTGGTGTCAATGCCACATGTGCCCAAAGCGTAGTTGGACCCATCCTGTGAAGATGATACAGAAATACCTTGTCTCGCCATCAACAGACCACAGTCTGTTTGAACAGAATGACTTCAGTCAGTCCATGTCTTGACAATCTGAAATTGGCCTTAGACATAAGTAGAAAGTAAACTCATTTTTGTTTTTGTTTTGCAGACCAATGTATTTTCAAGGACAGGAGAGCTTATGAAATTTAAGAGTAGAGATTTACTTTAGGACCTGTTTGTGTAGTGATAAATGCAGTGTTGGCATATTCTACAGTATACTTGGTATACTTTGGTATACTTTCATTAAAAGATTTTTAATGCTCTAGAGGATGCTAAATAACTATGAAATATTTATCTGACCTGTAGTGATTACTGAAATTATTGAATTAGTGGCTGGAAATATTTATGTAACATTGCCCAAAATAGATGTTTTAAAATATCATAATAATGTATGGCAATGCATCTTAGTGGTACATTTAATATTATAAATATTATTTTGGATCAAATTTCCACATTATCATGCTTAGCTACCTAAAGCAATGTACTTTCAGTTTATTAAAATATAGTTTCTATTATCCATACTTGTACCCTCAATTTTAGAAAAATGTCACTTGGTTTGATTTTAGGTACCAAAATAAGTCTCTACTTATCAACCAGCATTTGATTTTTATTAGCCTAAAAATTATTGAGACAAGTGAATAAGTAGACTATGACATAAATTGGAAATGTTACATTAAGCTTCTTATATTCAATAAGATTTTTCAGATTTTTTTTATAACAAACACTTGTCCCCCTCTTGTGTAAAGTAGTAAAAGAAAGTGAAAGGTTTTTTTTTTGAAAGTGAAAGGTTTTAAAACTATATGAAAATATCCTCACACTGTACTACTAATTTAAGGATTTGGGAGACAAGGTTTTAGCAGAAGCTTAATGTTAATTTTTCATTTCTGAGAGAGGGGCATATAGCATGCATGCTAGATAGCCATATTTACTCTGTGTCCATATGTCAGATTTCTGTTTCATGAAGAAAGATGGGGAACTGGCAATAGTCCATTTTGCACAGTACCTGTGATAATTTTAGGTTCTCTTCCATCTCTTGAACTTGTTCATTTTGGTAATACATTATCACTTTAAGACTCTGAATGGTGCTTAAATTATAGCAACTGAGGGGCATTTATATTGGACTGAAAAGTTTTTAGTACTAGTATTAACTTTTGAATTATGCTCAAGGTCTTAGACTTTGCAGCATGTTTAGTTTCTTTTCATTTCTTATTAGTATTTTTCAGTACTTAATAGTCTCCTGCTCCTACCTCCAACAAGAACTTCTCTCTGTTCAACATCAGAAACGTTTTCCTATTTGGCATGTGCTTTCTAGTTCCCCAAGCAGTATAAGCAAATTGGAAAGTTCAGCTGTCATTCTTGGAAGGTCATAGATCGCACTAGCAGCCTGAGTAATCCAGGAGGTTTTAAGTATCATAGCATTTAGTTTAAAGTGAAATTTGCTCTGACAGGGCTGGCAGACCAATAGGAAAAAGAAATATTTGTGCTTGGAGAAGTGCATATGTAGAGACCAGGAGTATAACTGATGGCTGGAAGTGATTTCAGTCTAAAAAAACAAATCATTAAGAGAGTGCATAGGGGTAAAATACACAGTTCATATTTTAAAGAGTCTCAAAATGAACCAGCAACTAAGGTTAGCATTACATAGTAATTAGCTGTGGTGTTCAGGCTTTAACTCACTCAGTACCAGGCAGTCTGGTTAAACGATCACTGTGAAAACATTGCTACTTATGTTATATTCTCTTCTTTAAGCCTACAGCCATAATTTTTGTACCTTAAAAAACCAAGGTATTATGACAGATTATATAAATGTTGAGCTAGTAACAGACAAACAATTATTCAAAGGAGGTGCTAATGACTCAGTTTATTGACCTAGAGGTTACTTAAGCAGCTCAGTAAGTTTCCTTAACATTTGGTGGTATGGAATGAGGCACTGCTTGATATTATAGAACTGCCAATTTCAAGAAGTCCTTGGACTTAACTGAAGAAATGTAAGTTACAGATGACTAGATGGTATACTTTCATTAAAAGATTATTAAGGAAAGTTTGAGACCATTATAGGTTTGAATAAATATCACTTTGGCTTGATAATCACATCTGACAGCTTCCATTAGGCACCTATCAGAGTATTTTTTTGGTTTATTGCTACAAATAAGGAAAAAGAAAATATCTTCTCATGGCTCCAATTATTTCTTTCAAGTCATTGTTCTTCTCAGGCAAGCCAGTTCTGAGTACCAGAATACAGGGTTGAAACATTCTTTTCTTGAATGTGCAGAGCAGAATAATAAGACTGAAATGGAAAGGACTTCCAGCAAGATGTTAAACTGAGCTGACTTAGAAGGTCCTCCCCATGTAGACATATAGAAAAGATGGATAAAATGTAACAAAAAATTCATAATTCATGACCAGATTCACAAAGATAAGTCTCTCTCTCTCTCTCTCTTTCTCTCTCTCACACACACACACCCACAATAACCACCCACAAGAATATATTGAACTAAGTGTAGGTTATATACTGTAGGAGAATGAAACTAAATTCCATATATAAAGCCTGGAACTTCAGTGGGCTGCCTTTTTTTCGTCATCTGAAAAAAGGACTAGATAATCTTAATTCACCAGCCTAGAAAAGTGACCAAAACTTATCTTTGGCTTCAAGGCCCTAGGTTAGGAGGATAGTCATCCAAGGGAAAGAGAAAGCATAAGCTTTCTCCGTGTGCATGAGTGGGTTCAGAATTTATGTTATTCATCTAATTCAGGGAACCCCAAACCAAGAAATTGTCATTAAAATTGTTCCAGGACAATGGAATCCCCAGGGTCTTGATATATTATAAACAAATACAGAACCTGTCTGTAGAAATATTTTCCATGTTCAAGGGCCAACAGACAGGCAAAAATAATGAGTTAAAAACAAAAAAGAAAAACAAAAAAAACCCCTGAAGTTGAACACAGTAAAAAACTGTAAAGCTCATGAAGAAAGGAATGTGATGGAGTTGAATTGTCAGGTACAACAGTAAGAGCAGATGCCGAAGAATTAGAGTTAATAGAAGAATCTCAATTACACTATAAGATTTTTAAAAATAAAAAGGAATTTAGAAAATTAATGCAGTGGTATAATATGAAAAAGTGCCAACTATAATACTTCCACATAAAAAATAAAATAGCCCCTGGAGATGGGTTAAACAACGGATTAAGATGCATTATAAGAGAAGTGTGAATTGAATGAAATTAGAGAAGCATCAGTGAAGTGGAATTTCTTTACCATTTGGAATAAATCAGTGACTATTTTATACATGCCTCTTCCATCATTACTACAAATTAGTTTTTATCTGAAGCATCTTAGTATAGTAACTAAGTTGAAAGGATCTGTCCCCAAGGTGGTATATTTCCCCTTAGAACTGACAGATGTCTTTAAAAATTTTTTTTCTAAATAAATTCCAGATGAACACTTTAAATACAGCCTCCCACTACTCATATCACTTGGCCTTGATTTTTGGAAAAATATTACTTGGTTTGATTTCACTAAAATGTGATTCTTTAAGATTCATTAGCCATTTAGTTTTCTCATAATAAAAGGAAAATTGATATTCACGCATATAAAAGATTAGTGATAAAAACTAAATGGAAAATGATAGCAACACTTGGTATGTATTGGTAAAGCTCACCATAAGACGGCTCAGTTGTGCTCATCTACTCACTAATACAGAGGCTCAAGCTTAATAACACCCTTCAGCAGCCTCAAATATGTATTATGTACAAATTTATAGAAACAGAGGCTTTCGACACGTTCAATGAAAATTTTAGAGGTTGTCATATAGTAGTAGTACCTTAATGTGCGCGTTCGTTACATCTTTCCGTGACCCAGATGATTGGCATCTTCTATCATTTTCATAGGCCCCCACATTCATAAAAGGAGAGCATTGACTATATGAGAAAGCAGTGGAAACCATATTCTGTCAATGTGGAATTTGCTGAGAGTTTAAATTTGGTAAAATTTGGTTTAAAACTTTGTGAAAGCAAATGATACTCAGTGATAAGACAAGCTCTCCATCTAGTGGTTGGTTTATAAATTACAGGCATTTAGATTTCAATAGATCTAATGCTAGGTATAATTTTTTTTTTTAAGATTTTGTTTATTTGAGAGAGAGAGAATGAGAGAGAAAGAATATGAGAGTGGTGAGGGGCAGAGAGAGACGTAGACTCCCCACCAGGCAGGCAGCCCGATGCGGGACTAGATCCTGGGACTTCAGGATCCTGACCTGAGCCAAAGGCAGTTGCTTAACCAACTGAGCCACCCAGGTTCCCTGCTAGGTATAATTTTATAGGCATTAGATCATTCTATCTATACTTCTCTTGTTACTACATATAGGAATTTTAAGGAAAAAAATGCTTTTCTGACAGCATAGTTCAGCCTATTGATTGCAGAGGCAAAGTACTTGTACAGTCTGATTTCACCTGCATGGAACAGCACACCCTCTTAGTTATTTGATGAAGCCTGCAGGAAAGTGCCAAAATTGTTTCATTCCAATTAACTATAACCTCTAAAATTTCAGCCAGTTTTGAAATTCTTTTCCTTCATTCTCAAATGGTGGAAGTATAGGGCGCCTGAGTGGCTCAGATCATGATCCCAGCATTCTGGGATCAAGTCCCACATGGGGCTTCTGCTCAGAAGGGTGCCTGCTTCTTCCTGCTGCTCTCCCTGCTTTGTGCTCTCTCTCTCTGACAAATAAATAAATAAAATCTTTTTTTTTTTTTTAATGGTAGAAGTATAACTAAACTGATTTCAAAAGAGAAAAGATAGCATTTTTTTATCAGGGAAGATAGCATATTTGATTGTTTCCTCTGCCATTGCCTCTCCGGGCTCCTGTCACTCTGTGTATGGATAGCCATGATATTCTCTTAAATGTTCCCCAAGCTTTTGTCTCTTAACACCCATAGTTGCCACAGTTCTCTTGCTAAAACTCAGAAGTAAGTTTTCCCCATTTTCAAAAACCATAGACAACTCTGCAAAGTGGATAGTTAGCCTGGCATCTGAAGAGCTTTCAAAGTCTCGCCTTACCCTCCGTTTCTGGCCTTCTCTCCTGTTACCTGCTTTCACCGTAACCCTAAGGCTTCTCACGTAAGCAGCTTCTGTTCTTCAGCACCTTCTTGCGCGCTCAGGCTGCAGCATCTTTCCTCACCTGTGAGTCCTCCTTGTCCTTGTAGATCCGTCCGTTCACACAGTGAAATTCTTCTGAAGGCCTCCGTGCCCGCTACGAAGCTGGCCGTTAGCGGTGCAGCAGTTGATGAGACAGTGACCGTCTTTACCCCTGTATAGTACTTACAGTTTCATAGGAAATAAAGTAAAAAGATACATAGTGAGGAAGTGACAGACGCATTAAAATAAAAGTATTTTGGCGGTGCCTGTGTGGCAGTCTGTTAAGTGTCTGACTCTTGGTTTCAGCTGGGATCATGGTCATCAGGGTCGTGAGACTGAGACCCGCACTGGGCTCCAGGCTCGGCACAGTGTCTCCTTGGGACTCTCTCTCCCTCTCCCTCTGCCCTCCCTGCTGCTTGCTCGCTCACTCGCAAATAAATAAATAAATCTTTAAAAGTATTTTCTTTAAAGACTTTCTAGCACCCTAGATTCTTTTGTAACAACTTATACATACCTCTAATATACTCTCACCATATAGTCAATATCTGCTGCTCCTCTATTCTTCTGTAGTAATTTATAAAAGTACTAGGGTAATACAACATATTACAGGAATTCTGTTTGTGTTTAGTCGCCTCCAGTCTGTGGTCAAGGACCATGTCTTATTATTGGCTTCCCAGTACCACATTTTTCTTTTAACATTGACTGTCAACACCATACTTAACACATTGTAGGAACTCATGTCCATTTGGATGGATGGATGGATGGATGGATGGCTACAAAGGATCACTATTACATTGCACTACTACAATTTCATATTTCTAAATTTCTCATGACAAATTATAGTTAAGCTGAAATTACTGATCAATTTATAATCTTAGATAATAAAATACTGATTTTGATTCTATGATTGATATATTGGAATAATAAAAAGAATGAACTCGAAAGCTATTATAGGATCATTTTATGCAGCTCTATAATATCCTAGAAAGCTTCCTCCGAAGAAAGTTAGCCTATGTTAAGTCCTTTCACTTCAGAATCCCAAAAGAATTCCAAACTTCTTTGTAGACCACAAAGATAGGCAGTTAGGAAAAATCACTACACTCTATCACTACCCTCTATAAATACAAATATATTTATAAATATAAATATTGTCACAAAGGATTTTATTTTAGGGAGAATAGAATTCCTGAAGAAAGACCCACACCAAAAAGATGAAAGGCAACATGAAAATTTCATGTGTGTGTCTGTGTGTGTACATACACACAACTACACACCCACATACACACACATTCAATGTGAGCCATTTTGTGGTAAGGACTCCTTTAAAAATTTGAGATCAATGAATTTTTAGCCTATGGTATTAGAGAGTTAGAAACAGGATCTCATTATATTCTGTGCTGATTTCAGACCACAAAATAAATACAGTATTACATTATTTTCACTTCTTCATTTAAGATAACCATTGAAAAGTAGCAAAGTTGTTTTAGAGAGCAAATGAGATGGTAAACATCCCAGAGACCATATCATGAGGATTGATTAAATGAGAGTTGTGAAAAAGCCTCATTAAAGAAGAATCCGTTTTCTTTTGTGGTTCCAGAGGATAATTCTAGAACTAACAGATTTCAGATCAAGATACAAAAACTTTGTAATAGTTTGATGGGCCCGTGAATGGAATGAGCTGCTTTGTGAGGATTCCCATTTATGGAGATGTTTGCAAAGAATTCTGTAGACCCAGTCGAGGCTGTTGTGAATGGAAGCGTAGTTTAGATTATTTCCAAACATGTTTCCAAGTCAAAGATTCTGTGAACCTACGTTAAGAGAACGCGGCTTGAATTTACTTTTTGTTTATTTTTTGTAGCATCCTCTGATATATTCGTTATTTGCTCTGCATTCATTTTCTGACTTGAGAATTTCAAAGAAGATAAAGACTTGTGTTGCTTTTACTTAACTTTAATAAAATAATGATAATACTTTTCACTTACGCAGCACTTTTCATCCAAGGATTTCAAAGTGCTTTACAAATATGCACTAATTAAGCCTCACAAACAGCTAGAGGTAGGTGATTTCCTTCCCTCTCTACAGGAATGTCAACTCTGGCACAGAAGTCCAGTCAGAGCCTCAGAGTGCCTCGGACCCCTTCCTGGCTGCCATTCCCCTTGTAATGTGCTGCATGGGAACTATCACTTGTCATGCCTGGATTTCTTTTTCTCCCCTCCCTAATTTACTGCAAGTTTAGAAATACAATGAATGCTGTTAAAAATTTGTTTGAAGCCTTGTCACTATTACAGAAAATTCCGTCTCCTGCTTGCTGAATGCTATTAGATTTCCAAATGTTTGTTTAAAGATAAGCTTTAGATGTGATTTTATATTTATTGTTGAATTTCAAATATAATTTTTTACTCATGAAGAATTTGTCACTTTCCTTTCTAGGTACCCCCAAATCACTGTTCTTGGAACATAAAACTTAGTAGCAGAAGGATTTGGGGGCCTCACCTTTCCTGGTTGCCTTTTCCCAGCAAACAGGAACCATTTTCTTTGAGCTAGAAATATGTGTTTTTAAGAAGAGATTGCATTTTGTTATGTTTGCTAATTTAAAGGTAAAAAATGACATCTGGACATTGAGGATAGTGGTTAAATGACACTACATAGTTCTACTTTAAAAAAGCGGTCTAGGAGTGGCATTCTCTGATCTAGAGGGACACACCCTTTCTGTGGAGGTTAGGGGTACCAGGAAGAAAGCGGGTACATATAAACCCGGTATAAACACTCAACTCTCATCTGAAGGGGAGCTGTCCCACGGGGCAAGAACGCAAACAGCAGACCACGGCTCAGTGTCCCTGGTTCTTGGGGTTCCTGGCGAGGGTGTGCCAGTGCCTCTGAGTCCTGAGTGGATCAGGAAAGCACAGTTTTTGCTGCCGCACTTCCCTTTTATAGTCACAGCTTCTGTCCCCTTCTAGAACTTAAACATAAAAAATCTGCTCCTGTTTAAAGGAATACTTACTGTTTTACTCTCCTCATTTTGAACCAGATTCAACATTAACAAGGCCACATCTTTATCTCAAAGGAGAAAGTACAACATGTGCCCACATATCCCAAGAGAACATCTATCCTCAGGATTCAGCATCCTGAAAATCTAATTTTCCCTCTATATTAGAACCAAACGAGAGATTAAATAATCAAGCTATTCTGTTTCCGAGTGAATTTTATTTAAAAGATATTAATTATGTAGATACAGCTGATCTTTCATAATCTAAAAGGACCTAGGATTTACATCAAAGTGCCATCCAAACTGGTCATAATGTTTCAGACTTAATTTTCTTAAAACAGCAAGTGCATCTGTGATACATGGTGGATAATTACAGAAAAACTCACTTAAAGAGTTTCTAATTTTTCTCCTTAAAATTTTTTCCCAAACGGTATCAGTGGAAGTCTAGAAACTTTGGCCTGAACACACTTTTGTCTCTGAGTGAAGTGCTGACCACATAAATAGAACTTTATTGAGTAAATTTTCAGTGTTCAAGATCCAGTCTTACCTTAGAGGACTTCGGGGTGCAAATTCTTACCAACAATGTGGCTGACATTTTTTAAGAAACAGAATATCCATTTTTCTATTTACACCACGCAGATCGATTAATGTCTAGGTTTATCCTTTTCCCTGGTGTCGAGTCACGTGGGAATACGATTTCCTTTTGGTCATAGAAATAAAATACAGTTTTGCAATTTGAACGTGTAGTGACCTTAGGCTCTCAGAACTTTAAGAGCCATTCCTCAGTGAGCACAAGCCTGACAAAAGGTCTGATATTCCTGAGAGAGTTACAGGCCACCCAAAGCATTGCTTAGGTGAGTTACGGACAGTGGCCTCTGGGGAGCAACGTGGCTGGCACCCTCCCCTCTGGGGATTGTCCTCTTGCTGCACTTCACTTGCCTTCGTGTGTTTCTCTGCCAGTCTACGCTGCCTCTTGGTCCCAAATTCCTGAAAACCTCTAGGCTGAGAAACAAAGACAAAATTAACTTGAGTTTAACCTAAGTCTCCTGCTCTTCGGCTCAGAGGAGATGCTGAAAATCCAGCCAGTGTCCGGGGCAGGCGGGCAGGAGATGAAAAATGGAGGAGTTGAAGGTCATGAGCTGTCCCACCAGCCATAGTTGAGAGTTGTTGGGACACGTGAGTGTCTGTTGGCCTTAAGGGCTTCAGGAGAAGAATGCCAGTGGCCAGCTTTCCCTCGATTTTAACTGACACGGGTGTATCTGAGTTCATGGGCTGCATTACTTCCTGAAACTTCTTTAATCAAGTTGCCTCTAGAGCAGTGTTTCGCTTCATCATAAAATTAAAATGTCTTCCCAGGAGACCAAAGTAGGAAGGACATGCCTATATTTCGCCATTTCAAAATAAAATTCAGACTTAAAACATGTCGGTCAACTTTTAGGAATTACAGACACGGTTTTTTATTTAGAAGGAGCCGAAAAGTTTGTTTTCTTTAGGATCACTCACTAATGAATGCTAACGTAAAACTTTTATCTCAGAAAACCCGTTTCCCCGAGCAGTAAGTTCACATGAATAATACGCCCTATACATATTCTAGTTCTCTACATTAAGTACGCAGTCCGTCTTGGTGCACACGTGCACACACGTGCACATACACAAGTTATTTAAAACAGCCTTTTAATCAATAGTACTTTTGTGTTTTAATCTCCTTTTGAGTTGTGAGAGGAAGTTAGTGCCTCTTTATTTTTTAGTCATATTGAGATTTTGCTGATAAAGTATCTTTCCATCTAGTATACTCTCTAATATTAAAACATTTAAATGTGTTTGTTTTTTCCAAGTTTCTGTTTCTGCGTCATAAGTTGTTCCCTTTGGTCGGACATGAGCTCACTAGCACTCCCTGCATGAGCCGTGCATGGGCATGTCATAGCTGCCATCTCCGCCTGACAAAATAAGTCTCTTGTCGTTTTGCTAAGTGTTGCAGAATTCTCTGACCCTTAACAAGTGCTTTGGAGAAAAGATTTTCTTTTAAATCTATCAGTAGATGAAAGAATAATTTTTAAAGTAATAAAGGTTATCCATGCTTCAAGTATCTTTATAACTCTGAACATTATAGGCTTCTGTTATTTCCATAGAATAAACTGAAACAAAATTTATAATTGTCTTACTGTCATTCAAAAGAAACATGTATGATTTATTTGGGTTTTTTAAATTGAGGACTCAGAGAAGGATTTGCAGAACAAATCTGGCTAACTTAAATATTGTAAAATTCCTTGTCTTACTCTTTCAGTTTAGGCTTATAGTATGATTTGGCCCTAGGTTAGAGTTTACTACTAAAATTCAAAATGCATGTCCTTATTAATAATACTGTATCTTCATATGAAAAGATGATCTTATGATGAATAATAAAACTCATCTTACTACAGTTTTAGTTTTATCATTCCCTAGCAGTGTATTACTGATACTTGCCAGCACATAACATCTTTTCATATTCTAGCATAAAAGCCATATATGAATGTAATTTATTAAAGCTCTTCTGATCTGGCCTCCTTTCTGTCTTGAATAGCACCTGATGACAGAGGTTTCCCACTTTTTAACACATTGTTAGAAGTAAATATTATACACATATTTGTGACTAAATTAATTTAATACTATACATATTATATAATGTATATGTATATTTGTGTATATTTCATATGTGTGTGTGTGTATACCTATACACACACGCACACAAGAGAAAGGCCTGCCTAATGATAGCCACATAAATCACTTTTGCTGCTAGGAAGAAAATCTTGGTGGTGTAAAGTTCCCAGACTCCCTTGGCCTACATTGTGGTTGGGTGATGAACAATATAACTTACCACACCTTTTTCTCTTTCCAGCCTTGGAATGGATGGCTTTGGCCAGCCAGTTGGCATTCTTGGACGCCCTGCCACAGCTTACGGATTCCGCCCTGATGAGCCTTACTACTATGGCTATGGATCTCGATAAAGTCATCCCTTTCTGTGTGTGCTCTCAGCTTAGAAGAAATCTGTGTGGGTTGGGTTAACTTTGAATCTTGGCTAATAATGCATGTGGATATTACTGCAGGTCTGTGTTTTTGTTTTTTTTATTTTCTAGTGTTGTTAGCTACAAATTAACTCTGATCCCTCTGTCCTCTGTTACATATAGTTAGACCCTGTTCACCACATCTTGGATGGTGAATAACATTTCCCGTGCTATTCATAGAGACACAAAAGTAAACGCTGAAAAGCATCCAGCCTGGAAAACACACTACATTATGTACATTGAGTGACTAATTTAATTTCTATTAAAAAGGATAAAGTGCAAATGAATTAGTGAAAGTCATGTGTTTCTATGTAATGTGTTTCACACCTGCTTGTGTAGGTGTGTGTGGATTCTCTTTTCCCTGCGCTTTCCCTGTAAACTCGAGTACTCCAGGTGATGTGTGTGGCTTTCAAGTTTATGCAAAGAATATCATCCTTTTTTTCCCATGCCGTCTTCCTTTCCAGGGCTGCTTCCCAAAGTTAACTAGTTTTCAGTGAGTAATGGAACATGTGCCATAGATTATGTGACATATGCGTAGTAGAATCTCTTCAGCAATTTGAATTCTTGTCTTTCTGATTTTAAGGTAGAAAGCCTGAGATGTCTGTTAGTGCATGTGAAACTAGATTCGTATTGGGTTTTTAAATTTTATTATTCGTGTCATCTAAAGCATGGAAAAGCTATCTCACAGGAAAACTAAGGAACAGCATATTTTTCTCACCTGTTTCTCATTTGTTTTCTTGTTTTTGTAAGATTTGGGTGGTAAGAAATAGACATTATAATTAATAATGAATTTTGAAAGCAATTCATTAATGTTACAGTGTTGGAAATATACTTGACAAACAGTGTTGGAAATATACTTGACAAACACAGCAAAACAAATAACCGTAACACAGAGATAGTTCCTTGAGTCCCTGCTATGGAAGGAGTAATGCTGGGCTTTGAGGGAAATACACAGATCAAAAATAAGACTTCTGTCCTGGAATTTTAAAACCTCAGTGGTCGGGGCGCCTGGGTGGCTCAGAGGGTTAAGGCCTCTGCCTTCGGCTCAGGTCATGATCTCAGGGTCCTGAGATCGAGCCCCGCATCGGGCTCTCTGCTCAGCAGGGAGCCTGCTTCCCTTCCTCTCTCTCTGCCTGCCTCTCTGCCTACTTGTGATCTCTGTCTGTCAAATAAATAAATAAAATCTTTAAAAAAAAAAAAAAAAAAAAAAAAAAAAACCTCAGTGGTCTACTACAGTATTTATTTGGCTTGATTTATATTTTAAGCATAGAATAATAGAGCTGAAAAGGGCCTTTAGAAGAACTCAGTGTATCTATGGATTTGAGAGACCAAACACATAAAAATTTTAAATATTGTGAACAGATTGTCTTAATCACCCGCTGTGTGTCGGGAAGCAGGTGCGCTCCCGGGGAGTGACTCGACCTCACAACCTAATCCATCTTCCTGAAGGCACCCATTTCCTTGTCGCAGTTTCCGTTTAAGCACAGCGCATCGAAGCTGGAACGAGCCTTTGACGCGAGCCCTGCCCCAGTCCGGGGGAAGCAGCCGTGGCCGGGACCCGGGGAGACGGGCCCAAGCTCGTGCGTCCGGCCGGTACGTGCCGCGGCTCCGGGTTCCAAGCCGGGGAACTCCAACATGCTCCGGGTTCTTTAGCCGCAGGCAAAGCCTGGACGCGTGGGGCGGTGAGGCTCCGAGGGAGCAACACTCCGCTGCGGGCGGGCGGGCCGCGCGCTGGGGCCGGCCGGGCGGGCACCGAGGTGCACGTGCTTCCCTCCCGGCGCCGTCGCTGTCCTGATTTGGGAGCTTCACGGATCCGGAGATCGGGACTTCCCGGGCAGGCGCGCGCGGATTCACCGTCACCTCATTTAGGAGGGGAAGTTCCACCGCAGGAGGAAGGGGAGGATCTGAAGGTCCTGCTACGTCAGAGACCGCGAGACCCTGGCCGCGGGCCCTTTCCGAAGCGCCGCGTGACGAGCCGCGCGTCCGGGCCTCGCTAGGCGGCGCCTGCGCCGGAGCCCGCGCGTCCGTAGCTGCCGCGGCTGAGGCTGCAACGACGTCTCCGCGGGAGCTTTCGTCTCCGGAGCCCGCGGCGCTGCGCTCCCCGCGGCGCCGCCACGGCTTCCCCGCTCCGTCTCCTCCCTCTGCCCCGCCCCGCGGCCCTCGCTCACCTCCGCTACCGTAGCGCCGCCGCCCCACGGCCGAGCCGCCGCCGTGTCGGCAGGACCCGGGTTAGGAGACACTGTCCCCTCGCCTGTCCCTGCCCGATGCAGGCGAAGCGCCCCCCACGCTTCTCCGCACAGAGCTGAAGCTCTCCGGCCTCCCGCCCCTCGACCGAAGCTCCGGGCAGGACGCGGGACGTAGGCGGCACAAGGCGACCCGCCACCGCCACAGTCGCGCGTGACCGCAGCTGGCGTCGGGGCTCCCGCCGGGCTCTGCGCGGGGGGTTCGCTCCAGGCCCGCGGGGCGCGCGGCGAACCCAAGCGCGTCGTCAGAAGGTCGCACAGCCAAGAACGGGTTTTCTCCGACCCGGCCGCACGCCTGCTTCCAGAGTCTTTGTTTCCTGTGACGGAGGAGCGTCCACCAGCTGCCTTGTCCCGGTCCTGAAACGCGACTCGAGGTTCATACACTGATCTTCACGTTTTCGCCACGTTTCCAAGTGTCACCCGCAGGATTTGTCCCAACTCCCTGCAGCTGCCTCGGCAAGTCTTCCCACAGCCAAGCATTGGGGGACACGGAGGTTTTCAGTGAGGTGAGCGTAGGCCTTTTGCGTCTTCATTGCTAGTTTGATGGGAATATGGAAAACACTGAGACCTCCTCAGATACCAAAAATCGCACATACACGTTCTCGCCAGGTTGAAAGTCCACCAAAGCGGTAATGCGGTAGGCTTCAGTGCTGTGTGCTCTTTGGAGTCCGGCAGCACCTCCCTGCTTGTCTGGAATAAAGACGGGCCTGAAATAGAGAGGCACGAAGGAAAGAAGACTGAGAGAAAAAAAAATCAGTAATCTGGAAGAAAAAGTCAAAAAGCTCTGTAAGGAGGCAGAGGACAAGAATGTAGATTAAATAAGAATAATACAGAAGGTAAAAATCAGAGCACCAACACTTCGCTGGTAGGTTTTCCAATAAAAGTCTTTTTAAAAAGTTACAGGAATGGTGAGCCTGGGTGGCTCAGTCAGCTAAGCAGCCGACTCTTGATTTTGGCTCAGGTCATGATCTCCGGCTTGTGAGATGGAGCCCCGCGTCAAGCCCTGGGCTCCGAGTTGGGCATGGAGCCTGTTTAAGAGGCTCTCCTCCTTCCCTCCACCTATCTCTCCAAAAAGCAAATAAATAAAAATTCAAAAAAGTTGAAAGATACAAGAGCAATAGCCAAAATAGAAGAAAACATCTCTGAGCTACAATGAATTTTTCCCTACAATACAGTAACCATTTTTAAAAATGGGTGTGACTTCTATCTTGATGTAATCTAGAAAAACTCTTGAGAAATAGGAATTTAAAATTCCATGAGAATCCTGAAGAGAAGGATAAAAGGAAACAGACTTCCTTCCAAGAAACGGACTGTCTTCAGGCTTCTGACATTCCATGGCCCCAACTCAAGAGCCTTCCCTGGCCCCAGAGGGAAGGGGACTCTCCCGGTTGCACCGGTGCCCAGCAGGAGTTGTATTGGTGATGAACTGATAACTTCTGCATATCTCCCACTGCTCCCTATTGGGAATGAGAGTATCCTTGGTGATTATCCTGTTCCTGTCCCAACCACTGGTTGTTGGGTAGAAGTGGACAGGGGAGGTGGCAGATAACCTCTTACAGTTCACAAGTCTCTGAATCAAGAGGAACCAAACTCAAGTAGAACCTGAAAACCACACCCAGGAAGCCTCATCCTCTGCTGAGTATGATTTTGTGATGGTATCTTGCACTTCCAGCCACAGCCTAATGCCATAATGTTATGAGACTTTTGGGCTAGGAGGGAGCATATTTTGCATGTGAACAGAATGTTAATAATTGTGGCCCAAAGGCAATATGTAAAGACTGAGAAAGGTGGTCATGATACTCTTGAGCTCTTCCCACCATCAGACAGACTCTGTTTAATCACGTCTTAAATTTGGGCTCACATACCACCCAGCTTTGACCCCCAGAACATGGCAGAAATGATGTCTGAGTCTAGGACCTACACCTCCAGGAGACTTGCAGCTGCTGCCTTTGCCCTGTGGTTTACTCCCTGACACTGACAGGCTGTGGAGAACTTGGAAGAGAAGCCCAGGCATCTGAGCTGTCTCGCTGGGGCACACCTCCTCCCTCCGTGGACAGCTCACCCAAATGCACTCTTGCCGGTGAGCCCAAGAAAGACCAGTAGAGGGACCGCCCGGTCAATTACAGAAAGCTGACTTCCTGTGAAAAGTGATAACGTGCTGCTGTTTTAAGTTTCCGAGTTCTGGGCTGATGCGGCAGGTGGTATTTTCAAAAGATGCCCGCCCCACGCATTCCGGCTCACATGCGCATCTTACAAAGTTACACTGATGATTCTCCAGTTAAACACAGAATCCATACCCTTCCTCTTGAACCTGAGTGGACTTTTTTTAACTGTTTCAACCAGTAGAGTTAAGCAGAAGTCAGAAAGACTTAAAGCTAAGACAAAGAAAGTCCTTTCAGTGCTGCCTTGTTCTCTTGGGATGCTCATTCTTAGAGCCGGCTGCCATGATGTGAGAAGGCCAAGCAACAGGGAGAGGCCATGTGGAGGGGCTGCGGTAGGTGGTCAGAGCGGAGGACACAGCAGACAACCAAGCAGTCAGCCGCTAAGGTGAATGAACCTCCCCAGGATTCCAGCCCCAGCTCTGGAGCCACCGAAGCCGAGGCCTCAGAAGCCAAGATGAGTGCCCTGCCCTGCCCCGCCCTGCCCAACCCTTGCAAATTCATGAGCAAAAAAATAGGTCATGTTTTAAGCTACTAAGTTTGTGATGGTCTGTGACTCAGCAGTTGATAAGCAATACAAATTCTATCCGAGAGGGATCTATCCAAAGGCCTATACAAATCCTCAGATCACAAGTACTCTGCCCTCCTCAAGCCTCCTTCCATTCTCCTCACATCTGTCCCCACCACAAATACCGTCCCCAGACACAGAGATGATGAGTTCCTGAGTTACCACCTCAGGGAAGACTAAGAGAGAACAATGTGCCACTCTGAAATCTGAGGAATTTAAATTCATCTCAAGTTACTACGAATCATGATCTCTCAAGGCATTTAGAAATATTTTGATTACCAGAGGTCCAATTTACCAGACTTTGCAGTGTCACACACACGCAAAAAGTACTTTTATTTGAAACTCATGACCACTCAATATAGAAACCCTGCAGTTAATTAACCGTGAAAAGAAATGTTTAATGTGAATATCACCTCTCTTATCCTTTTCTCTTCTAAGCCTTCAATCTCTCTAGGTCGGTAGTTCAGGCCACTGAAATAAGTGATTTGCAATCTGGAGGATGGTAACTGCTACTCAAAACCAGAATAAATCTCTCATGAGTCAGCTTTTTCCCCCCCCTTGCCTACAATATGCCAGTGTCTGAAGTCTGCTGTGTAATGAGCTCTGGCCTATTGCATCACCGTGAAGTCGAGCCCACAGAGCACGACTATTACCATTTGCACCAGGTGGGACACGGAGCTGCCCATCAAGGCCTAGATCCCACGAGGGCAGGGTCAGGAAGTGTTGCTTTTCAATTAGCTTAACTTTCAGAGCTCATTTATTTCCAGTGCTGGGTATGAAGGAATCCGCTTTAATTCGGTGATTTTGAAACAGAGACCCACGGAAGTTTGGGGAACTCAAGGTATCTGCAAAGTCCAGAAATCTAATGGGATACTTTGGAAAGGAAGGCCAAGCTTATCAGTCATTTCTCATCGAAATTAGTTGAGTCTAGCTACTTGTTTTGTTCCTGAGTCTTTCTTTCTTTCTTTCTTTTTTAAGATTTTATTCATTTATTTGATAGACAGAGATCACAAGTAGGCAGAGAGGCAGGCAGAGAGAGAGGGGGAAACAGGCCCCCCGCCGAGCAGAGAGCCCGACGTAGGGCTAAATCCCAGGACCCTGAGATCATGACCCGAGCCGAAGGCAGAGGCTTTAACCCACTGAGCCCCCCTGTCTTTATGACTCTTCCCAATTGATTTTCCATTTTTCTGACACTTGATTTTTAATAATGTCCCCAGCTAGACCCCAAGACCTGACCTTTACTGCCCACCTGCTTGTACTCACCCACCTGTGTTTCACATTGTTCCTTAAGCACTTCTTTCCAGCTGACCTCTCAATTCAGGCAAATGGAAACTGAAGCTGCCCCTCCAGTGACAGTGACTGCCCTGACAAGGCCTCCAGCGGGTCCAGACTACCAGACCAGTTTGAGTATAACCTCTGACTTCCACTGTGCAGAGGGCCACGGGGTGACTTCTAGAGCGACCAACAACTACGTTTACTTCAATATAATCTCAAAAATCTCCATCCGAGGAGGAGCACAAGCCTCACTCACACAACTCCAATGTGTGACAGGCCTGCTCCTTAAAGCACATGTGCGACTTCACACCCTCCTCTACATCCCATGACAAGGTTTCCCCACCTAGATAGTCCTCCTTACCCTAAAAGAAAGGAGCCCATCCACCCTCGCTCCGGAGTCCTGGCTTGAGAAGCCATTCTCTTGATCTGTTGCAAATTAACTTTGTGCAACAGCTCTCCTGTTACTTCAGTTTCAGTAAGAGAGTCTGGCATAAGGCACCTGCTGGTCATGCGGAGTCCCCCTCTGGTACAGCTGTTGCACAGTGGCCACACGAAAAGGATACCCGTGCTCCTTCACGTACACACGTGTGCCTGCTCACACACATTATGTGGGGTTTATTGAGAAATAATTCACATGCTGTGAAAGTCACTATTCCAAAATGTACAATTCAGCAGTTATTTTTAGTATTTTCACAAGGTTGTGCAACAGTCACGACTATCTAATTCCCAACGTTTTCATCCCCCGAAAAAGAAACTCCATACCAGTTGGCAATTCCCACGTCCCCTCTACCCTCAGGCCCTGGCAACCGTTCATCTGCTCTGTCTGTGGATTTACTGGTCCCAGACATTTCATAGACATGGACTCATACAATATGTGGCCTTTTGTGTCCGGCTTCTTTCATGTCATGTCCTACAGTTCCTCCAGGCCGCGGCATGTGTCAGTGCTTCTCACGTGTCTGAATAATGTTCCGTTGCATGGATACGCCATTTCTTGCTTATCCATTCATCACTCTGGCCACTGGGGAGCAGAAGAGCGCCAGCGAACTGAAACCTGACCAGGCTTATTCCCCAGCCCTGTCTCTGTTGTGAGAGTTCCCCTGAGGACGGCTGCTGTTTCAGTCGTTCTTCCCAAACTCTCTTAGCGAGATCACATCTTCATGTAATACGTAAGTGCCCTTCCCTGCTCTGATTTCCCGTTATCAAAATGCCCTGCTTACCTACTTCATGTAGGGCGACTCTGCTTTCAGCACCTCTCTGCCTGATTCCCTTAGGTCTTTCTTGCTCTCCTGTTTCTTAGAGAAGGCAAGAAAGACCAGTAAGCCCCTCCTCGTGCGCTCTCGCCTCTTACCAAAGGAGCAGGGAGCAGCAGGGGTGCTGCTCTTTCCTGTCCACTTGGTTGTACACACCGGTGTGGCCTTTGCTGCTGAGAATGTCCCTGGAGTCTATTTTCCCCAGACAGTGAGAAAGAAGTATATAGAAAGAGTGAAGAAAACAGATGTTGCAAGAAAAAGGGAAAAGAATTTTTAAAACCTTTGGTGCCAAAAGGAAAGGCAAAAGCTTGAAGGAGGAGCTCTGAAATTTCTGGGATCTGTTTGTATGCTTGTTTTTAAAATGTCTGCTGACCAGGGGACAGTTACTTATGCCATCCCTTTGTCCCAGGGACACTCAGTTGCCCCAGGTAGCCGCTGTGTCCTCGATTTACAGCACAGACTCGGGTGAGCATGTGCAGGGAGCAGGGGGAATAACTAGGGAGACGAGGTGGTCCATGGTCACGCAGGAAGACTCGTGGGAGTGGGGAGGCAAAGGGACTTTTATTTTTAAGGAAATGGGGCAAATAATGTTTAACTTATCCTGAACTAGATTGAGAAAATAGAAAAAACTAGAACTGAGAATATAGCAGAGAATCACTTGTCATTATTTCTCAGATGAAGTGTGTGACATTGACGGAACTGCCATCTACACCTTATTAGGAAATGCCCACACTGACCCTCTAGTCGTTCCTAAGTCCTTCATAGATGCTACTGCAAGCCCCGCCCCAACATTACCACCTAATGAATAATCATGAGCGCTGGTTTATAGACATAAGACTGCAAGAGCTTCCAATCTAACTGTTCATTTCAGCTCCTTATTTATTTATTAAATTAACTTCAAAATTACAGAAGTAACATATGTTCATGGTAACACATAAAACTATGCAGATACACAATGCGAAAGAAGTAATCCCTGGTCCCTACTCCCCACAGGGACTGTTAACAGATTAGCGCATATCTTTTGATATTTCTATTAATTCTGTGGAAAAAAAAAATCAACCAAGTAAATTTGGAGAACTAATTGGCTTTGTTAAACAATTCAAGAATGAAGTATCCCATCTAGCAAGAAGAAAGGAGCTCTGAGCAGTTGTACAAAGTAGAAGGTTTTTATAGGAAGGGGGGTGGGGCAAAAAGTTATTGCTAAAAAAAAAAAAAAAGAAAAAAAAGGATTCTTCCAGGCAAGGTCACTTTCTTTTAGGGAGAATGACTGGGGGGCGGAGGGGGGGGGGTTGTTTTGTTTTGTTTTAAAGATTTTGTTGGAACGCCTGGGTGGCTCAGTTGGTTGGGCAGCTGCCTTCTGCTCAGGTCATGATCCCAGCGTCCTGGGATCGAGTCCCACATCGGCCTCCTTGCTCAGCAGGGAGCCTGCTTCTCCCTCTGCCTCTGCCTGCCATTCTGTCTGCCTGTGCTCACTCTCTCTCCCTCTCTCTCTCTGATAAATAAAAAATCTTTAAAAAAAAAAAAAAAAAAAAAAAGATTTTGTTTATTTGACAGAGAGATACAGAGAGGCAGGCTCTCCACTGAACATGAAGCCCCATGCCAGGCTACATCCCAGGGCAGATGCTTAACCAAGCCCCTCACTAGGAGGGGGCACTAATCATGCGGATGATCTCATCTTCCTGTGAGGGATGGAGGGTCCATGTGGCAGACCCATTGGCACCCATCAGAGAATTTCTGACTAACTCCTTAAGGCTACGTTACTGGGGAGGGTTGAAACTGTAGCTAGATTAGGCAAAGGCCTGGTTTGGCTCAGCCCAAGTTATACCATTTTGGGCCTGTGGTTTTCTAACAATTCATTTATTAATACTTGTTGAGCTCCTGAGCTAGGCATTTTTCTAGGCACCTAGGATCAATCAATGAACAAAGAAGAGATTCTTTTCCTTGTAGAACGTACAGTAGAGAAAGAAGCCATTCAAATATAATTTTTTTTAAAAGGTAGAATGTAGTCTCTCGGGCAAATATGAGAGTCACATCACCTTTTCAGTGATGCTGTCTTCGGAGCTCCATCTAAAGTAACTCCCTTTCCTCTCCTGTCTTCTCCCTACCTTGTTGCTCAGTAAAACATTAGCAGTATGCTACCGTAGTTAAGAATACGAAATCTGTACACAAACTACTTTATGACATTACCAGCTGTGTGACTTGGTTGAAATAACTGTTAGTGGCAGGTTCCTTCCTGGCTTCTGTGTAGACCTTGGCTGTTGAGTTCAGCCAAGAAAGAATTCAGAGCCAAACTCTCAGGTAAGCAAGAGTTTATTATAAAAGTGAAAGTACATTCTCAAGACAGCAATCATACTGAGAGTCTTAGTGTCTTTTCTTTTTATCCTTGTATGGCTTATGGATCATAGCTAGGATGGTCTCCAATCAAGGGTATTTCCAGTCATCTGAGGGACTCCTCCTAGCTGTTGAGAAGGGGAGTTTGGGCCCTATATGGCCCTTGTCAGTACTGTCCTGGCGGCCATCTTTCCTCAGAGGGGAGAAAACTGCAATGCAAATGTATTATAATTAAGGCATAGGTTATTGTAAGGCTGCAGGTTATAGGGAGGAATGCGTGCATATCCTCCAGGGGTCTTTTCCAGTTCTTTGTGCCTTGGTGGTGGTCAGCAGTTTCTTGCATTTTTGTCTTTTTAATGGTTGGGAAGTCCCGGGGGACACCTGGGTGACTCAGTCAATTAAATGTCTGCCTTCAGCTCAGGTCATGATCCCAAGGTCCTGGGATCAAGCCCTGTATTAGGTTCCCTACTGAGCAGGGAGTCTGCTTCACCCTCTCCCTTCCCCTGCTTGTGTTCCTGCTGTCTCTGAAATACATAATTTTTTTTTAAATGGTTGGAATATCCCATCTCCTGATCACATCTAGCCAAGTACCTATTCTATCATAACCTCTCTGTACATTGGTTTCCTCATGTGTGACACGCTGTTGCTGTCTGGCTTAAATGAATTAAATTCCAAGATATGCTCTTTTACCTATTTGACTATTCTACACTGATTATTTTTAAGAAACGGCAAACCCAGGAGAAGTTCTGAAAACTGAGTAGAAGTTACCGTTTTGTAAGAGAGATTTACATGTAGAAGGGAAAGGTCCATTCATAAAAGGGGGATGACCATAAATCTCTAGAAACTGTTATCAATGGAGGAGGAATGAATTTAAACCTTATCCTTGTTTACTGGACTTTTGGTAAACTTTCAAAAATGCTCCCCCCCCCACCCCGCCCCCGCCTCCACCCCTTCTGTGGAGATGGTATTTAAGGTGATGGTTTTGGTCATTTGGGGAGTTATTTGGTTTTCCTGGGCCTTTCCCATATGTACAGGACGTATACATGTTATTAAACTTTTGTTTGATTTGATTTTCTCAATTTGTTAGCAGAGCCGGAAGAATCTTGAAGGGCAGAGTGGAATTGCTCCTCTAACACCTTGTTTTATTTTTTAATAGAACTTAAATTGTACAAACTGACTTTTGTTCATTTGTATTCTTAGTGTCCGTTTCTCCCCCTACCCGTCAACCCCTAAAGTTTGAGGCCTGTGAGAACAGGGCATCCACCCTGCTTTGTCTGCGGATGTTTCCAGGTCTTAGAGCCGAGGCCGGCAGAGTCGGGACACGACAAAGCGTGCGCTGTGTTGAGTCAGGAAACCGAGCATGTGTCGGGAACGCCTTAGAGGACTCGGGGACACGCAGAGTCATTTGGTCGCGTCCAGCTTCACACAAGAGTGGCCTGAGACGCGCAGGGGCTGCCGGGGGGCGGGGCGCTTTGTAAATCTGAGAGAACATTCCCAGCGTCTTCGCTTAAAAAGGAACAGTGGTAATCGGGCCCTTTGAGCCCAGTTACTGGCAGTGACTGTCTTCCTCCTCCTCCTCTTCTCAGTGGTCAGCCCAACCTGAGGCGGAAAAAGGCGCACGTTCAATACCCGCGGAATAAGCGTGAGTTGGTGACATGTGTGACACGTGCGACACGTGTGACCTCCGCGGACGTGCAACACTGCAGAGCGCTCAGAGCTCACCGAGCTGGCAGCGTTCCTCACGACGAGGACATCAGTCCCTCTGCGCGGCCGGCGCGACGCTCGGCCCGGGGAGCAGCCACCCCAGTCCTCAGGAAGGCGCCCCGCGGGGAGAGCGACGCGCAGTCCCCGCCCCGCCCCCTACGAAGGCCGCACTCCAGGCGCGCCCGCGGCGGCGCTGACGGGCTGACGGCCGCCTCAGCGCCACAGCGAACAGCAGGGACGGGCTCAGAAGAACCCGAGACGCGCGAGTCGTCGAGTCCTTCCGAAGACGCTCTCCGCGTCCGAATACGCGGGTCCGGAAAGCCGAGCCGGCCTCGGGCCTCGGCGGCGCCGCTGCGGGCTGCGTCCCGGGGTGCGGCGCTTGCGGTCCCGGACGCCGACGAACTGAGCGCCGAAGCCGACTCTCCAGAACAGGGCGGTGGTGGCCGCGCCCGGACTGTCCCCTCCGTCATGTGGTGGCCGCGGTCGAGCGAGGGCGGGGCAGTGACGCGCGGTCCGTCCACACCGCGAACAACAAAGTACCAGACGGGGAGTCGGCGCGAAAGCGTCCCGCAGCGCCCCACACGGAGCGTCTGAACGCGCAGCCGCCGCGTCACCGCGCGCCGGGGTCCCCTCGCCTCACTTCCTCCTGCGCCGTCTGCGGCCGCTAAAGACCGAGGCCCCGGTCGCGGCTCGAACCCGCCTCGGTCGCGCAGCCCCACCGGAGCCGAGCTCGCCCAGCCGAGGGCTGCCCGCCCGCCCCCAACAGGCACCGGCTCCCGCCGCTTCGGGACAGGAGCGACCCCCGCCGCCGTCGCTCACCCACGCGCGGGAGCCGGGCCTCCCACCGACCCCCTTTCCGGCCGCCGGGGACGGCCCTCGGCTCCGCGGCCCGCTGTGGGGCGTCCGCGCAGCAGCGCTGCGAGCGGGGGCTCCGCTGACCCCGAGGGCAGTCGTCTCCACACCGTCAGCGGGTTCGCTTCACTCTCACAACATCCTGTGAGAACAAACCGCGGACAGCACGACCCGTCCCGCCGTGGTCCTTGCTGGATCAGGCGCAGCGTCAAGGGACCCGCCCCCTCGCTCGAACCGGAACCGCCCCGCCACCGGCCGCGGTCGCGGGCTGGAGAGACGTCCCTCTGCGACAGGCCGCGGTGGCCTTCCGTCCTCCCTTCTGCGCCCGCCCCCTTAGTCCCTGGTAGAGGCGACGGCGGCCATTTTAGGTTCGGGCGGATGTCAAGTTAAAACTCGCGGCTTAAGGCCTGAAAACTAAAGTCAAGACCAGCTTGCGAGTTCAACTTAAACGCCAGGCGAGGAAACGGCTTCACAGGCTGACCAGGCCGCTGGGAGCGGGGACACACCCCCCCCCCCGCGCGCCCACACTCAAGATGGCACCGGCCTGAGAGTCACCTGTGCGGCCGCTCTAGCTCGGTTCCGGGTTCGTTCTCCTCAGTGGCGGCGTCGGAGGCCTGAAGGCTGGCGTTCTGTCCGGCTTCCGGACCCGTCTCTATGGTGGCGGAGGGAGCGTCCCCCCGCGAAGACTGCGCGTGTGGTGGCTCCGGCCGCACAGGGTAGGCGAGGGCGCTTGGTGTCAGCAGGGGGCGAAGGGGGCCCCCGAGCCAAGACCCTCGGCCGCCCTCCCGCAGGTAACGGGGAGTTCCGCGCCGCGTCCTCCGGCAGTGCGGGCCGGGGCGGCGGGGGAGCGGCCGCGAGCGGAGGCGGGGGACGCGCGCCCCACTCGCGGGTCGGCGCGGCGCGGCTGCCGGTTGAGCTGCGGCCTCCGCCCCGCCTCCCCTTGCCTGTGCGGGGCGCCCTGCGGATCGGGGCTTCGCGGGCGGCGGAGCCGGGCCTGGCGGGCAGGTGAGCTAGGGGGGCGCCGCCCCGGCCGCCCCCGGCGGAAGCGGAGGGACCCCGCTGGCCCCGGGCGGCCGTCCGCGCCGCGGGTCGGGCGAGGGTGCGGGGCGCTGGGAGCCGGCCGGGGCTGGCGGCGGGGCTGGGAGCGGGGGCCGCCCGCGTTTTTGGGGGGAAGCGCCGGCCGCGTAGGGCCCCGGAGGCCCAGCTGGCTCCGTGCGTGCGTCGTGCTTTTCCTCAGGGTGAGGGGGAAGCGCGTCCCGGAGGAGCGCGTTGGGCAGCCGGTGCGCACCGACGCGGGCCCCGAAGCCCGGGGCCACCGGCTCGCGTAGTTCCTGGGACCCGCGTGCGTGTCCGCGGTCGTCTGAGACCCGCTGCAGCCGCGCTGCGCTCTCCCGGCCCCGGAGGGCTGGTTCCGTGCCGCGGGGGCAGCGGCGTCCCCGGACCGCCGTGTCCGCTCCCCGCAGCTCGGTGCCGGCCGCCGTCCCCGGAGCCGCGGAGCAAGAACCGGGTCGTCTCGGTCAAAGTTGGAGGACGGACAGAGTCCCGCCGACGACGCGGGTTTCCTGGTGGAGCGTGAGGTGCCGGGTGACCCGGACAAGCGCCTGCGTCCTCCACAGGTGGCCCCGAAGCGCGACGCGACGCGCTGCCCAGGGAAGCGGGGAGGGGCCGGGGAAGCCGGGCACGTCGGGGCCGCCCCGCCAGCGCTGCGTCCGGGAGGCGCTTGGTAAATCCCGCAGAATAACCTTGCTGGGGCAGGGTCGAGGCTGCGCTTTCCTCTCTTTTTGTGACTTTTTTACTTCAGAGCAGTCGGCAGCACATCTTTTTCTTGCCTCCTAATTAAGTTCGCCCTGGGCGTAGGCTGGACCCCTGCTCCTGCAGAGCGTCGCCCTCCTGGCAGGGTAGACGTCTGGCAAGGTTAATCGTGCTTTTTCCTGAGAAAGGGAGTCGTTTCTTTTCTTTCTTTCTTTTTTTTCCCCCCGAAGTTGTATTTGTTAGTGTCTTAAGCCCAAAATACACACTGCTGAGAAAACTACCAGTTTGAACCTCATGAAGATTTCGTAACTCGATGTGGAAAAGCCCAGTGTTCCCACAGGGATGTATTTTGCTATTTAGAAATGACTAAGGTGGGCGCCTGGGTGGCTCTGTCGGTTAAGCGTCTGCCTCAGCTCAGGTCATGATCCCAGGACCCTGGGACGAGACCTGCCTCCAGCCCATATTGAGCCCATACTGGGCTCCCTGCTCAGCAGGGGTGCCTGCTTCTCCCTCTCCCTCTGCCACTCCCCCTGCTTGTGTGTGCTCTCGCTCTGTCCCCCCGCCCCCGAAAAAGACAAATCTTTTTTAAAAAATGACTAAATGCCCATTGCTGTACCTCTGCTGACTTCGATCGATTCAGCCAGAGCACCACTCCTCAATCCTGGTGACCATCTTATCTCCTTTGGGGACTGACATTAAAACTAAACAAACACGTGATATTCTGCCAAGAGGATTTTCATTTTCTTGTAGTTCCTTATGTGTTGATTTTGACAGCTGTATTTTGTGGCAAACAGAGAAGGAAGTTAGACTAACCTCAGATACACACTTGTCAAAGTAACCCTTCTCTCTGACTAATTCCTCCAGTCTGACTGGTTTTTCAGGCACAGGAGTTACCGTTTTCTGCTGATGAAATGGCACCTGGTTTCAAAGAACGTGGACTCATTCAAGCTACCTCAGGTGGACCTCTGGCCGCCCCTGGTAGTAGGAGTGTCAACGAGGCAGAGAGGAAATGGATTTACAGCTGGGTTTCCCAGGGCCTCAAGATGAAGGGTAGCAGTGTGCCTTACAGACCTGGCTGCGCTGCTCCCAGCCTTTGCTTTTCCTTCTGCTGCCAGCTGCCTTCCTCTGTGCTTGCCAAGTTTCTGCTTCTTCATGGTTTTGGCTCGCCATAGCCCTGACTCTACCTCATGGCATCCTTTTACCTTCAGCTAATGGAACTCTCTCTCATCATTCAGATTCCTGAGGCAGGCAAGGATCTGGCCATTTTAGCTCTTCACCCAGGCCCTTGGTGCTAGGGATGGCTAATGTGTGAATTGACTGGCCTTTGGCTCGGGAAGGGCCTGACCCATTAGCCATGCTCTAGAGAAGAGGAGCAAGACCCAATTAACAACTAATTTTCTTTGTAGTCCTTGTGGAGACTGGGACATATAGTTGAGACACTTGGCATTTTTAATACCGTTTCCCCCCCCTTACTGTTCTTAAGATAAATTGTAGAGGAGGTAGCAGCTCAGTGGATTTGTTACAAAGACGACTTAGTTCTTATCCGCAGAAGTATTCTTGGACTTTGAGTCATTTCAATTTCAGATCGCCTTAGCCCTCGTCATGTTGTGTTCCTGCTGCTCTACGTCGGTGGGTCTGTGGGCCTTGGCACTGTCTGGTAGGCGTGTGTCTTGAGCAGCATCTCATGCTTCGGTAACACGCTGTTGTGTGGAACTTCACTAAAGTGGAAAAAAAAAATCTCAGTAATGGGTCCGCGTGTGATTGCTGGTATATGTTTATTTAAAGGATGGGTTTTTTTTTTTTTTTTAAGATTTTATTTATTTATTTGACAGAGAGAGATCACAAGTAGGCAGAGAGGCAGGCAGAGAGAGAGAGAGGAGGAAGCAGGCTCCCCGCTGAGCAGAGAGCCTTATGCGGGGCTAGATCCCAGGACCCTGAGATCATGACCTGAACAAAGGCAGAGGCTTTAACCCACTGAGCCATCCAGGTGCCCCTGGATGGGATTTTTTTAACTGAAATTTTTAAAGATCGTTGCACGTTTGGCCTTGTTACTTAGAACTAGCAACTTCTTGCTCCATTGCCAGAGTTAGTTAAGAGCCCTCGTTATGTTTAATTCATTACACTGTGGTAAAGCCAGAACTGCATACTGACATGCATTTTTCAAACATATGTAGTTTGGCCTCTACAGGCTTAAAAACATTTGAACTAGTGTTGGAAAGTATGGAAATTTCCACATAAATCTTCAGGATCTTCAGGATCCTTATGGTAGATGGCCTGATCTGGGTGGAACTTGGGGGTGGCTGCTCCCCTCAGAGCCAAGCGTCCAGGTAGGCGGCCGCAGGCCTGCTCGAACTGCGGGAATTGGTATTGCCGCTGCAGAGAAAGGTGGGGGAGATGCAGGCATGTGTCTGTCTGGGAATTACCCATGATCTGACCCCTCCCCCAAACCTCTGTTAGGACTTGAGCGTGTTTTTTTGTTTTTGTTTTTGTTTGTTTGGGGTTTTTTGAGCATGTTTTTTCAAGTCTTTCTGTGAATGTTTCTGTATGCGTGTATGTAGATGCACACATAGATGGGGATATAGATATATGATGTATATTTCTTTTGGAAACAATGTTATTGAGGTCAAATTGATACATAATCAACTGAACATACTTTTTTTTTTTTTTTTAAAGATTTTATTTATTTGTCAGAGACAGAGGGAGAGAGAGCGAGCGAGCACAGGCAGACAGAGAGGCAGGCAGAGGCAGAGGGAGAAGCAGGCTCTCTGCCGAGCAAGGAGCCTGATGTGGGACTCGATCCCAGGACCCTGGGATCATGACCTGAGCCGAAGGCAGCTGCTTAACCAACTGAGCCACCCAGGCGTCCCTGAACATACTTGAAAGCATACAGTTTTCCAAGTTTTGGTATTTATAATCAGCCTTCACCATAATCAAGATAATAACTCTGTCGATTCCCCCCAGAGTTTTCTTACCCCGCTCCACAATCTTCTCCTCTCCCCCAACCCCTCTTATCTGGGTCTCCACCCTGGGCAGCTGCTGATCTGTTTTCTGTCACTATAGGGTAGTTTGCATTTTCTGGAATTTCACGTATGTGTGCATTTTTTAGCATTTGGGATGACAGAGTTTTACACTTTCCCCTTTGGACTTGGCTGGAGCGTGAAGAGAGGTGTGGGCGCGCTCTTTGCTGTGGTCATTGCCCTTTGTGTTCTGTGAGTTGTCTCTTTCCTTTCCCCGTGTTCTGCTGGTGCTCGCACTGCTTTGCTTGGCCCATATGAGCTCTCCACTTGTTAACATGTTTTTCTTCATTGTTAGAAATCCTCCAGGGGCGCCTGGGTGGCTCAGTGGGTTAAAGCCTCTGCTTTCAGCTCAGGTTATGATCCCAGAGTCCTGGGATAGAGCCCCACATCGGGCTCTCTGCTCCGTGGGGAGCCTGCTTCCTCCTCTCTCTCTCTCTGCCTGCCTCTCTGCCTACTTGGGATCTCTCTCTGTCAAATAAATAAATAAAATCTTTAAAAAAAAAAAAAAAAGAAAAAGAAATCCTCCAGGTTGGGGCGCCGGGGTGGCTCTGTCATTAGGTGTCTGCCTTCAGTTCAGGTCGTGATCGCAGTGTCCTGGGATCGAGCCCCCCTTTCAGTTCGCTGCTTGGTGGGAAGCCTGCTTCTCCCTCTCCCACTCCCCCTGCTTGTGTTCCCTCTCTCACTGTGTCTGTCAAAAATATAGGTAAAATCTTTAAAAAATACTCTAGGTTATAATGTTCTTTTTATAATTTTAAGCTATTGTCTTCCACATTATTATACAGAAGTTTTCTCCCTGATGAATTATCAGATTTTTGCTGCCCTTTCCTGTGAGGCCAGTATGTGCACGGGTTAGGGAGCATGGATGATCTTGTCCTGGTTTTGATTGGCCCAGAGCCCTGGAAGGGTCTCCGTGGGAGGGAGGGGGGTGTTGGGGCCGGGCAGGAACTGCCTGTGATGCTTAAGTGCATTTTCTCTGGAGCCGTGGGTGGGTACTTCAGGCTTGGCTGGGAACTGGCTGAGCTTTTGCCATTTTTACTGTCACACGGCCTCGTTGGTGAGGATGGGAGGAACGAGCGGGTGGAGGGGCTGGGTCAGGGTGGCGGGGATCCCCAGCACACGTGGCAGACAGACTCATGCTGGGTGGTGGTTTCTGTTTCAGCCCCGCTTGCTTGGCCTTGAGGAGGAGGCACCGCTCTGCCCCGCTGCGGAAGGGATGGGATCGGAGAGCAGCGCTTTGAAGAGCTACAGGCTGGAGGAGCCGCCTTTCACCCTGCCCTCTGGACTCACCGTTTACGCCGCTGTCCTGCAGGATGGCAGATGTGCTTCCGTCTTCGTGTATAAGAGGGAAAACGAAGACAAAGTTAACAAAGCTGCCAAGGTACCGGGAGAGTGAGGCTTTTTAGTGCTTTCTTAGTGCTTTCTCCTGTCTCGTTTTCTGTTTAAAGTGTAAAGTCGAAATTACCGAAGGTGCAAGGAGGCAGATGATAAGGAACAGTGTTCTTGTTCCGCTGTCCGTCCTTCGTGGGCGAATCTCCCAATTTGCATGACACGGTCAGATGCCAGGGATAGCCAGAAAGCTCCATGACACTCAATATGATAGCTTTTTTTTTTTTTTTTATCTCATTTTTTTTTTTTTTAAAGATTTTATTTATTTATTTGACAGAGAGAAATCACAAGTACACTGAGAGGCAGGCAGAGAGAGAGAGAAGGAAGCAGGCTCCCTGCTGAGTAGAGAGCCCGATGCGGGACTGGATCCCAGGACCCTGAGATCATGACCTGAGCCGAAGGCAGCGGCTTAACCCACTGAGCCACCCAGGCGCCCCTCAGTGTGATAGCTTTTATCGTATTTTTTTAGTGAGAAAGTTCGGAAGGTAATTTTACATGGCCATTAGAAGGTAAAGGAAGTTAATCTACCTTAGCAGAAATCTCTTAAGTCTTGACATTTTGGTAAGTATATTTTTTAAGTTGTAAAATTTATTTATTTTTACTTATTTATTTGAATTTTTAATTTTCTAATGTTTGTATTTTAGTTTTTAAATTTGAACATGGTTGACACACAATGTCACATTAGTTTCAGGTGTACAATATAATGATTCGACTTCCCTGTATGGTAGGCCGTGCACACCATGAGTGTATTGATGACAGACCTAGAAATAGAATATTTTGGAAAGTGTGACTGCTGCATTGTGAGGTCCGAGAAAGTTTGTTGAGCTGGAGTATTAGGCTGGACACCCCAGAAAGAACGTTGGGCCTGGACTCTAGTTCTTGGGAGGGGCCTCGCTCAGATCCTTCACTTCTAGAGGCTTCAGTCTCCTCTTCGGGAGGAGAGCCTCCCTGCTCCCACCTTGCGGCCACTCCTTCTGGAGGGGCACCTGCAGGAGACCCCGACCTCTCACCAGAAAACGTGATAGTACCTCGGTAGAATAATCCTAGCTGTTGTTTTGAACTAGAGAAAACAAACATTTTAGTTGGCATTTCCTTGAATATGGAGTCATTCAGATTATCTTCTGGAAGGTTCGGCAAGGGAAGCAGAGTTGTGGCTCTTCAGTGTTAATGCAGGCACATTCCTTCAGATGGACTTAGAGCTTTGTTCTGTTTGAGTTATGATCTGTAGTCCCGTGAGTCCCTCGTGCTAGCGATACGTGGGAGACATGGGTATCTCCGCCATAGAGATGGCTTTTGAAATGGCTGTTACCTTTGTTAGTGATTATAAAGGGTTTTAGTATATCTGTTAGTGATACAATTTCGGCATGTTATTTGTCACATCAGTTCATTATTTGATGTTATGTCTTTATGTCTTTGATGAGGCAGGAAGTTAACTCTTAAAAAGTTAAATGTGGTGCCTAAAGATCACATTCCCCTTGGGATGCATTTTCTATTAGTAGTGGTAAAAAGCATAGCTGGCTGTTCCATTGCTAAGTAATTTCACTTTTTGGTAAGACAATTTTTTTATCTTTCTGTCCCATCCAGTTACTGTTAATACTTTTTATTGTGATTTTTGCAAAAGATAAAATGCTTTGCTTCACTTTCGGATTCTTATGTGCAATTCATATCTGACAGGCTTCCTGCTATTTTCATTTAATAAGATCGCACATTTTTAAGTAAAAAAAAATAGGGTGAGGGCGCCTCGGTGGCTCAGTTGTTTAAGTGACTATCTTTGGCTCAGGTCGTGATCCTGGAGTCCCAGGATCGAGTCCCACATCAGGCTCCCTGCTCAGCAGGGTGTCTGCTTCTCCCTCTGACCCTCCTCCCTCTCTTGTTCTCTCTCTCAAATAAATAAATAAAATCTTTAAAAAAATTATGGTGATTAGGATGATTATTACTAGTGAAATACTAGAGATTTATTATCATTCTCAGTTTTTCTTAATAGAACCATAGGATTTTTTAATATTATATTACTCTTTATAGTGTATGTACCAAGAAAGTTGAATAACCCAGATCAGAAATTCTGTTTTGTTTAAGTAGGCTCCACGCCCAGCAATGGAGCCCAGCCCAGGGCTTGATCTCACGAACCTGAGATCAAGACCTGAGCTGTGATGAAGTCAGATGCTTAACCGACTGAGCTACCCAGGGGCCCCCAGATCATAAAGTATTTGAAGGAGAAAAAGATCCAGTGTCAGTGTCTGAGGACTTCTGGGCTGGAGGAATTTCAGAACTTGAGAGGGAACATTTTCCTCCTTCGTACATACTCTTCTAAACCACAACTGACTCTTTTCCAGAAGTTTTTGTCTCTTGTTCTGCAGGCTATCTTGTGGCTTTGAATACCTGACACCTGAATCTGGGGATGTGAAATGGCAACGAAATGATACGAAGTTTTGATTTAGATGCAGTACTTGAAAAAAATGTATCACGTTTCATCAGGTTTTAGGACCTTGATTTTCCTGGATACCTGAAACATTAATACACTAAACTCACCTCACTTCTTCCAGAGTGCAGACTCTCAGTCCTCCCTCTGGTAGTTTCAGTGACCACTTGAAGAGGGGTTACAGCGTTTTCCTTGCAAACATTGTTTGGTCATGAGTGTGCTCTTCCACTAGTGTTGTTAATAAAAACAGGCCCCGTGCCCTGTGACCTCTGGAATAAGACGAAATGCAGGTGTAACCTTTGGCCACAAAACAGTAGTAGAGGTCTTCTCGTTTTATCTTGATTTTATTAGGTCTTACAGCATTTTCTCCGTGGTGGTTATGACTCATTTCTAATGAAGAGTAAGGAATGATAAGTCCTAAATTGGAATTTGGATACCGTGTTTGCTGTCCTCTGAGCACTTCGTTAGGGCCTCACGGGAAGGACGGACTCACAGAACGATTCCTGACTGTCTTCATGCCACCAAGGCAGCCACGTTGGCTCCGGGAGTATGTATGTGGCTGCCGAGGCCAGGCCTTCTTCGTGATGGATTCGGGCGGCCCTGCGGAAGGGCTGGTCGGCATTTTTGAGAACGCACATCGTGTGGTGATGAGAAGAGAGGACTGCTTGCGCTGATCACTTCTGGAATGCTCTGTGGCTCTTCTGTCCACGTGCTCTTTTTGTTCCTTTCCCTGTTAGGCCTTTTCTGTACTATTTACAATCCTTATTCTAGTAAATCAACTTCCCTACGTTGTCAGCTTCTTAAAAAAATATTTCCTTCCCCGTATAATCAAAATCTGGTTCTCTCTTAGGGCTGCTGAGCTGAGCGTTAGCCAGTCAGAAGAGCTTCAGAAGTTCCCCTCCCCCATCCCTGGGCTGGGTAGGGCCACCTCCAGGTGGCGCCGGCCCCTTCTGGCCACGCCCATTTTCAGACTTCACGTTCTCCTCCCCTGTGGTGGTGGCAGCGGTGGTGGCAGCCTTGTGGCTCTCTGCCCCTAGTCAGGTGTCCGCCGGAACCTCTCTGAGCTCCAGATCCACATTCTCACTTGTCTGGAAATCTCAACCTGGATATTTCTTTGGCACCTCAGGTGCGGGCTTTCCAACCTGGGATCTGTTCTGCCTTCCTGTCCTGCTCTGTATTCCTCGTTTCTTCTCGAACCTCCAGGTGCGGCATTTAGAAACCCCGTACTTCGTCGCTATCTCGGGTTCTCGTCTTAAGGGTAGAAGGAAGAATATTTCTCCCTGAAAATTCTTGCTCTTTAGTTCAAGCATCATGGCTATTCTGTCATATTTCTTCAAGGCAGTGAAACTACAGCTCGCTTCCTGGCTAGAAACTTACAAGTGAATCGGAGCAGAGTAGCCTCTATGTTGTGAAAAAGCGGACCAGACCAGGGCAGAATATGGTAGTGAAAAGTTCAGCCCGTAGGGCGCGAGTTACCCTGCTGTGGCTCACAGCCTGTTCCCAAAAAGTAGAAAGGGTTTGTAGTCAGGACTTGATTTTCACACTTAACATCTCCATGTGCACGTGGATGTGGATGAATGTGGACAGGTTTCCCAGCGCAGCTCTTTTTTAACGATCAAGGTCCTTGCTCAGAATCGTCTTCCAAAGGCCAGTAGTAGAGCAGTGCATGGGGATAACAGGGATTCGTAACTCTAGAACAGAGACTTCTTTTTTTTTTTTTAAGATTTTATTTATTTGAGAGAGAGTGTGAGAGAGAGACAGAGCATGAGAGCAGGGTGAGGGGCAGACGGAGAAGCAGGCTCTGTGCTGAGCAGGGAGCCCGATGCGGGGCTCAATCCCAGGACCCCGAGGTCATGACCTGAGCTTAACAACTGAGCCACCCATGTGCCCCTACGAGAGCTACTTTCCAGGTGCTCCTTCCGCACAGTCCCCTTTCTCCACCAGAACAAAAGTCTTTTATCTCTTCCGGTGATGAGAAAATCTCATCACACTTCACAGGTGCATCTTGTCACTCCCTCTGTTCTTTGGGGCAACAGAAGCTTGAATCAAGAAACGTTTCTGTTTGGGGACGCCTGGGTGGCTCAGTTGGTTAAGCAGCTGCCTTCAGCTCAGGTCATGATCCCAGTGTCCTGGGATCGAGTCCCACATCGGGCTCCTTGCTCAGCAGGGAGCCTGCTTCTCCCTCTGCCTCTGCCTGCCATTCTGTCTGCCTGTGCTCACTCTCTTCCCTCTCTCTCTCTGATAAATAAATAAAATCTTTAAAAAAAAAAAAAAAGAAAGAAACGTTTCTGTTTGATTAATTGCTAACTTCCCTGTGAATCTGATGTATAATTTATGCAAAATATTGTGTGTGCTGAAGAGGAGTGACAAGTGAGGTTATGGCTGCTAAGTTAAGTGCCCTGTTTGGAATCATGCAATGACTTACACCTTCCTTCCTTCTTCAGTAAACAAACGAGTCACTGTGAACCAAGAATTCTGCTGTGAACTTAGGGTTAAAAAAAAGGCAGAATGAAATTTATTATTTCATTTATTAACGGGGTGAAATTTACTGACTCTATTTCCATGCCAGTACTCAGCCAGGAAGTATTTCTCCGGATTCACTGGTCTGCCCTGAGTATTAGAGGAGTAAAAGAAGGCACAGAAAACCCAAGGAAAATACTTAGACTCCTAACAAATAAAAGCTGAATGAATATTTTTATTTTCCTGAACGGGCAAAAATGAAAAGTTAAAAAGTATTTAATTATTGTTTTGCAAATTAGTTGGAATTATTCTTAAAACGCAAAAAGAAGAGGGAGGCTGCATAATTTTACTCAGAAACCATAGCTTAAAAGACACTTGCAAGAAGTTCTCTCCACTTAATCGTAGTTGTTCAGCCAGCTCACTAGCACAGCTCACAGCTCCTCTGGGTCTTTGCTGTGTTTATGTGCATACGTAGGGATTATTTTAAAGGCATATGTACAAATTAATGGTTCACAATTGTGTAAGAATTTTCTTAAGTATTTTTTATTAGAGTAACACAGGGGAGGCTAACAGCTTTCTTCTACAAGCAAAAAATCCTATTGGAGCTATTTCTAGAGTTGTCAAAGTTTGAGATTATCTTAAGAAAAGAAAAGAAACTAGACCATCCTTTTCCTCAGAAGATTCTCCTACGGTGTTCCCTAATAAACTAGTTCAAAGCAACTGATAGAAAACTTGTACCAGTGCTGTGTTATGGGCTCCTGTATGATCTCCTATTCTTCCAAGAAGGTATTTTAGAATGTTCCATTACAGAGTGCTTATTTGTGAAAATGAAACCTGATGTTGAGGTTTTTCTCCCAGTGGAATCTTGCATCAGTCTCCTGGTTTGCTGATTGGTTTCGAGGCTTCCTCAGTGTCCAGTGCCTTTTGCAGGGCAGACCCCAGAGATTGAAGGCCACGTCATTTCTTTTAGAAAATCTGGGTGATTTGCAAGGGAAACCATTATTCCGGCATTTTAAATTTTGTGGTCAATGATACAGTTATTACTAGCTGGGTTGGGCATCGTGGATGACCGGTCTGAGTGACTTAGGTCAGATTTTCCACAACATGCAGCACAAGGGAAGCTTGGGAAGTCTGTAGCTGATAACCCTGCAGATCGCCTCTCACAGTCAGACCCAGCATGGTCACGCACTTGTCTTCTGTCTCTATGTGCTCTGTGTCTGCTCAGAGAACGGTGTGTGCGCGGAAATTAATGCGCGGCAGGAGTTCGAAAGCGGGACATCCATAACCTCGGGGCTGTGCACTGATTCATTGCAGTTCGGGGGAGAAAATCAAGAGTGTTTTAATTTACTTTTAATCTTTTTTATTTTGGTACATTCTATCTTGTAGGGATTTTATGGTATTTGTATTTTATTTATATATGTAAATAAAAAATGTATATTGTAGGTACATAAATGAGCTTCTCATCTAACGTTGCTACTGGTGTGAAGTATGTGAGCTAAAATGTTTAATGCTAACTTTTCTAGATTAATAAAATGGCAACAATTTTAAAGATGGTGAAATATTTTTAAGGGGATTAAGTGCTTGATTAAATAGTGAGGTCAAAAGTAAGAAAACAAGGGCACCTGGGTGGCTCAGTTGGTTAAGCGACTGCCCTTGGCTCAGGGCATGATCCTGGAGTCCCAGAATCGAGTCCTGAATCGGGCTCCCTTCTCATCAGGGAGTCTGCTTCTCCCTCTGACCCTGCCCCTTTTCATGCTTTCTCTCAAATAAATAAATAAATAAAATCTTAAAAAAAAAGAAGAAGAAAGCAAGATCAACAAAAGATGGCTAAGGTGCTTATCCATTTAAAATGATTTTGTAGCCTGGTGTGGAGTGTTTCTTGAACTCGTTCTCCTGGGCTTGGGAAGAGCGTGTGTACGGCAGTTGCTGGATATTGTTTTCCAACTGTCAGTTTGATCAGGTTTCTTATGCTTTCATTTATTTTTTTGTTTGTTTACTTTTGCCAGTTCAATTGATTGCTGAGAGAGGAGTTTTTAAATCTCTAGCCGTGATCCTGGAATCTGGAATTGCTTCTCCCTTTTATTTTTGCTCTGTGTGTATTTTGAGGCTCTGCTGTTAGGGGCTTACACATTCATAATTGTGATGCCTTTTTAACAAATTGTCCTTTTACTCTTCAAAAACTGTCCCATTTGATGTCTTGCAATGTACTGTCTTGAGGTATATTTTCTCTGATGAGAATACGTCCACTCCAGCCTTCTTATGCTTCATGTTTTCGTGGCATGTCCTTTTCTGTCTGTTCGGTTTCTTTCCACACACCTGTCTCCAAATTTATTTTTAAAGTAAGTCTCATAGGCCCCATATTGTTGGGTCTTCTCTTATATCTACTCCTAATTGGAGTGTTTAGATCATTAACATTTCATGTAATTATTAATGTTGAATTTTATTATTTGTTATTTGTTTTCTATTTGCCCCCTTTTGGATTTTGTTCTTATGTTCCCCTTCTCTCTCTTTGTTTTTTTGTTTTTTGTTTTTTTTGGTTTATTAAAATAGCCCTTAGTATTTCATTTTATCTTGATTTCTCTGCTATATTTCTTTATATTTTTTTTTTAATGGTTGCCCTAAGGATTTCAGTTTAATAACTAGCTCATCGTCATCTGTCTGGGGTTAGAATTGTACCATTCACATAAAACATAGGAGGCTTGGAATCAGATAGAAATCTCCAGCCCCAACCCTGCTGTCCTTTTGTTCCATACATATCAACGCCATACACACACAGGCCCATGGTTAAATTGGGGTTAGAGGTACTGATTCCTCGCACAACTGGGCTGACTCCCTCAAAACTTAACTGCTAGTAAGGTACTGTAGAGTGGAAAACTTGCTGATAATATAAACAGTCAATAACATATCTTACTTGATACATGTTATATACTGTATTTTTACAATAAGGTAAGGTAAAACACATGTTAACTGGGAAAGTCGTAAGGAAAAGCCTTGTACAGCACCGTGCACTGTTTGTTGAAAAAGTCTGCGTAGAAATGGACACAGTTTAAACCTGTGGTGTTCGGGGGTTCCCTGTGCGTCACTCACGTGGAGAACCTGACCCAGCAGCGTCGTGTCTGCTCCACACAGTCCTGCGCAGCTTACCCAAGAGGCCAACGTGGGGCCTTGGAATCCATCCTGATACTTAACCATTTTTGCTGCTCTTCCTTCAGTTCTGGAGATCCACGTTTCCCTTTGGTGTCATTTCCTCTTCAGCCTGAAGAACTTCCTGTAGCATTTTTTTTTAGGGTGGGTCCTCTGGCAATAACTTTTCTGTTTTCCATCATCAAAAATGCCTTTATTTTACTTTTTTTTCCCGGAAGGATATTTTTGCTATATAATTCAGGGTTGATACTGTTTATTTTTTTGTCAGTGCTTTAGAGTAAGTATTCCCCTTTGTCTTTGGACCTCTGTGTTTTCTTTTCTTTTTTGTTTATTATTTGACAGAGATACAGCGAGAGAAGGAACACAAGCAGGGGGAGTGGGAGAGGGAAAAGCAGGCTTCCCACTGAGCAGGGAGCCCGGTGCGGGGCTCGATCCCAGGACACGCAGGCTCCATCCCAGGACCCTAGGATCATAACGTGAGCCGAAGGCAGACGCCCAACCACTGAGCTGCTCAGGCGCCCCGACCTCTGTGTTTTCCGATGAGAAGTTTGCATCACTCAAATTGTCATTCCCTTCCACGTAATAATGATTTTCTCTAGCTGCCTCTGAGATTTTTTAATTTATCTGATTTCTCCAGTTTGAAGATAACGTGTGTGATGTAGTTTTCTTTGATTTATCCTGTTTGGTGTTTATTGAACTTCTTAAATCTGTAAACTTAAGTATTTGGCTGAATTTGGAAAGTTCTCAGGCCATTACATTTTTTATGCGCTAGTTCTTTTCTTCTCTTTATTGGGACTCCAGTTATGTATGTTAGACCTTTATTATTGTCACAGTTTCTTTTTTTTTTTTTTTTAAGATTTTTATTTATTTATTTGACAGAGAGAGATCACAAGTAGGCAGAGAGGCAGGCAGAGAGAGAGAGAGAGGGAAGCAGGCTCCCCGCTGAGCAGAGAGCCCGATGTGGGACTCGATCTCAGGACCCTGAGATCATGACCTGAGCCGAAGGCGGCGGCTTAACCCACTGAGCCACCCAGGCGCCCCACACAGTTTCTTGATGCTGTGATCATTTAAAAAAAATAAAAAAGAAATTTTTCTCTTTGTTCTTCAGACTAGTTAGCATAGGTTCACTGACTCTTGCCTCTACATCAGTCTGCATTTTGTTGTTGAGTCCAATCATTGGGTTAGTTTCTAATATTTTATTTTTCCTTCCTACATTTCTTTCTCTGCTGAGAACTTCTGTTTATTTCTTGTTTTCCTTTACCTCTAGGGAAGAATGGTTGTAACATAGTGGGGAAATGGCCTTACATTCTTCCTAAGAGTTCTGTTATCTAGGCCATCTCGGGGTTGGTATTTCTTGGATGTCTTTTCACTTTTTTATGGTTCTTTGTTGAGTAGGAACATTTTGGGTTGCATCTCACACATTCTGAATGTCATGTTGCATTGACTCTTGGTTGTGTTAAAGTCTTCTAGAGATTACTGAGGTTTTTGATTCAGCAGTCCATCCCCTTTGGTTCAGGCTTCAAGTTTTCCAGCTGCTCGCCTGCACCTTTCCTGTGCACGGTAGTTCTAACCTCAGTTCATTTCTCAAAAGTTGGCTATGCTGGTTTGGGTCTGTTTTGTCCGTGCTTGATTCAGGAGTTAGTCTGAGACCCAAGTGGGTATAATAGATAACCAGAGCATCTCCTTCTCCAGTTCCTTCCCCTCTGGAATAGCCTCATACTCAGGCTTGTCTGGATTCCTCTCTGTCCTCCTTCTGGCCAGAAAGCTGCCAAGGTCTCGGTCAGAATTTCAGCCCCCTCTGCTACACTGCCCTCCCAAGCAGGGCCTGCCTTTAGCACACAGCTGTGAGAAGGGCCGGCCCTAAACCAGAACACCTACTCCCACAGGGGTCTCTTTGGCCAATCCTGACTCCCCTGTGTAGTCTGTGTGCTCTTGTTTATCTTGCTGAGCTCTCAGGTTACTGTTGGGGTACTTTGTTCAGAGTATATGGTCGTGTCGTGGAGAGGCCCGGGCTCCTGGGGGCTTACACTGTCGGAAGGGAACTGGAAGTCTCTATAGAATCCTTTAAATGTTGGTAAAGTGAAGGAAGTCAGAACAGGTCACAGATTTTCCTGTGCCTTGTTTGAGATTTAGGGGGGTAGGTGAGGAAAGTAGGGAGCGGGGAGGGACCTTGAATGGAACTAACTGTGTTCTGACTCGGACTTCGATGTATAAGAAACTATGATTAGTCTGGTTCTGAGTCATTAACTCTCCCACCCCTTGCGTTTGTATCTTTAAAGCATTTGAAGACACTCCGTCACCCTTGCCTGCTGAGATTTTTATCTTGCACTGTGGAGGCAGATGGGATTCATCTAGTCACTGAGCGAGTGCAGCCTCTGGAAGTGGCTTTAGAAACGCTGTCTTCCGCTGAGGTCTGTGCTGGCATCTACGACATCCTGCTGGCTCTCATCTTCCTTCACGACAGAGTAAGTACTGCAGACACAGGCTGCCCTGGGGCCTTGACACAGACGGGAGGGCTGGCCTGTGTGGGAGTGCTTCTAAGTTAGGGGAGGAACAGAAATTCTCACGTGAATCTTCCTGTGGGAGACGAGCTTGTTGGAAGGCATGAGAAGGGCTCCAGACAGGTGATGTGTGCAGTGGGCAAGGCTTCTCTGGCCAGTTTTTTATAGAACTTTATTTTTATAGGACTTTATTTCAGTTTACTGTCTCCCTCTGGTTTGGGGGAAATATTTACCTGAAAACACTTGCATCGGGTATTACTATTCTTAAGAAAAAGAGAAAGCCTTATCATCAGTGTTGCTGTAAACCAGAGTTCCTGTTTGGTCCCCGGAGTTCTGTGACATTTTAGATTTTGAAGGAAGAAATGACCATTTCTTAGGAAAAGGCAGAGCTTTACATACCTATTGTCATTTGAGTGGGTGTCTACTGAGAGATGGCCTCTTTTTTTTTTTTTTTTTAAGGTTATTTATTTATTTGAAGGAGCGAGAGTGAGCATGGGGAGGGGGGCACTGAGAGAGGGAGGAGAAGGAAGCTCCATGGGGACTCGATCCCACGATCCCAGGATCGTGACCTGAGCCAAAGGTGAACACTGAGCCACCCGGGCACCCCAGGAGACAGACTCTTAACACTGTGCTCAGGTTTGCTCTTAAGAGATAAGCATATAGTCTTAGGTTTACTTTTGGTCTATTATGTGACAGTATTATTGACCTTACTTTTTTTTTTTTAAAAGCGGTTTTTTTTTTTTTTTTTTTTAAAGATTTTTATTTATTTATTTGACAGAGAGAGATCACAAGTAGGCAGAGAGGCAGGCAGAGAGAGAGGAAGGGAAGCAGGCTCCCTGCTGAGCAGAGAGCCTGATGTGGGACTCGATCCCAGGACCCTGAGATCATGACCTGAGCTGAAGGCAGCAGCTTAACCCACTGAGCCACCCAGGCGCCCCAGACCTTACTTTTTTTTTTAAGAATTTATTTATTTATTTGACAGAGAGAGATCACAAGTAGGCAGAGAGGCAGGCAGAGAGAGAGGAGGAAGCAGGATCCCCACCAAGCAGAGAGCCCGATGTGGGGCTTGATCCCAGGACTCTGGGATCATGACCCAAGCCGAAGGCAGAGGCTTTAACCCTCTGAGCCACCCAGGCGCCCCTATTGAGTGATTTCTTAATGGAATTTACATTCCATTAAGTACTGAGTGAGGCCTTTGGCAGTCCTCCCAGATGAAAAGGTACCAGTCACCAGTTAGAAACACTGGCATTTGACTCATCTCAGTGTATTTTTTTTTTAACTTTTTCTGTTAATTGGAGACAGATTCCGGATATCATCTTGGATTTATCACCTTTTAAAAATATGTCTAAGATACAGGGCACCTGGGTGGCTCAGTGGGTTAAAGCCTCTACCTTTGGCTAAGGTCATGATCCCAGGGTCCTGGGATGGAGCCCCGCATTGGGGTCTCTGCTCCCCAGAGAGCCTACCTCTCTGCCTGCTTGTGATCTCTGTCAGATAAATAAATAAAATCTTTAAAAAAATATATATATATATACATATATATATATATATGTCTAAGATTCATATAAAGAAGAATTATTAGTGCTTCACATGAAGGAGTATTTTCTTTGTTGGAGAAGGTACATGCACATGGTAGAAAGTTTGAATAGTGTGAGAGTACATGCAGGGAAGGGTAAGCCCCCCACCCCGCATGCAGCCCCTCACCCCTGTCCAGAAGCCCCCACGGTGATCAGCCTCTTAGTCCCGAGAGGGCCAGTGTGCGTATGAACCACATGTCCCTGTGCTTATTCTCCTTTGTTTTTTTCAAATGTAAAAATCCCGTATACACTGTTCTGAACCTTCCTTTATATATATGTATCTTGGAGTGTTCCCTATCAAAATTTGCACATACTTGACCTAGTGAATAGAATATTTAAAATACATTTGTCTACTGAAATGATTTTTGGTTTGGAACAAAATACACTTCTATCCTGTTCTCATTTTCTTCTTCTCATTTATTTGGCTGGTTGTTTTGTTTTTTTATATAGTTTTAAATTTTGGCACTTTGGTGGTCTGTGGGGGAAAATTCCATTTTCCCCTTCCTCGAGCAGGATTTTTAAATGCCTGCTGACAAGATTTCAGGTGAAGTGGGTCTGGGTTTGTGATAGAATTTAGGTGAGAAAGAACTTAGAGGAGAAAAACAATACAGTAGCCTGTGGGAGCAAAGGTAAACTGTATCAAACTGTATCGTTAAAGGACGGAAGCAAACGATTCGGCTGTAAAGACGTGACCTCACGTCTGAGGAGCTCGGGTCCCCAGACGCCGGCGGAAGCCGGGATGGGCAGCAGAACAAGAGCCTCCGTGGCCGTGTGGTGCTCCCCGGCCTCACGGGGCCGAGCCAGGCTCATCCCATCCCTCGTTCCTTCCGGTTGTCCTTCCATGTTTCGCGCCGCCAGTGGGATGACTCACCGTATCTCTTCCTGGTGCTCAGTATTTAGTTTTTTTAAACTCCTGCTTCAGAAATTCTAGTGGCAGCCTCCTGCTCTTTTCTCCAGGGACACCTAACGCACAACAATGTCTGCTCATCGTCTGTGTTTGTGAGCGAGGACGGGCACTGGAAGCTGGGAGGGATGGAGACCGTCTGCAAAGTTCCTCAGGCCACACCCGAGGTAAGCAGGGGATGGGCCCTTGGTGCCTCTCAGAACTGGGTAGCATTTTGGTATGTGGGTCCTGCCTGGGGACTTTCTGCAGCGCTAGGGCGAGCGCAGGTCTAGGGACGTGACTTCACCGTCGGTGCTCGTGTTCCCAGAACGCTGGGCCTTACTCTTCAGAGGGGCCCCCGCCTCCATTCTTCTTGTCTCCCGATTTGGTCGCTGAGGAAACAGACTGAGAGGTAAACTGGCTCGGTCAGCTTCTTAATGGAATGTTCTGCCTGCTGCTCCTCGAGTACCTGCACTTAATCACATCACCTAATGCCGAGTGTTGAAATGACCTTCGTGTGTCTGTTTTCTTTGCCAGTGTTGAGCTTCTTGAGGGGGTCAGAGTCTTAGATTTAGTCTCGCCCAGAGTGGTGCCTGGTGTGCATTAGGTACAGAACAGATGTTCGTTTACAACCGTCCACGGTGTCCACAGACACACACTGTGTCCTACCAGCCGGAGTCGAGACCCGCGCATCTTAATCCTCCCGGCGGGCTGTGTTGTCGCTGCCTCTGTACCTCTTCATGGTTTGTCTGACCAGGATCTACAAATTTCCCTCCTCAGTTGATGAACCTTTCTCTTCTGTTTTTTCTTGTTTTTACTGTTTTACCTGTTGCCGCTAGGCTTGCTCTTTCTGAAAAACAGAACAAAACCAAACCAGGCCCCTCATGGCAGCCCTGTGGAGATGGCGGCTCGCTGACTTACTGGCTGTGTCTGGTTTCCCCGTTCTCTTGTGGGGCTTCCACACGTGAGCCACGTTAAATGTGCACCTTCGTGGCCTCTCGCCCAGTTCAAATGCTCCTTCCACCACAGAGGTGCTCCTCTCATAATATTTCTGCCCCAGTCAATCCCTTTCTTCTCAGAATTCACCTTACATCTAATTAGTGTAATAGCACGTAAGTCATCCTGTGACTCATGTTCCAGAGTCTTCACCATGGCCTGGGAGGCCCTCCGCAGGCTCTTCCCCAGCCTCCCTTCAGCCTCAACTACCACTTCCAGTCACTGAGCTGCGCTCTGGCCACCCCCCCGTGTTCTCTCAGGGCTGGTATCTTGTACCTCTTCTGCCCTTGCGTGCCATTCCATTGCTGGGCTCCTCATTCCCGGGGCTCTCTGGAGGATGGAACATCCTCCAGAAGAAGTCCACAGTCTAGTTGAGTCTCTTTGTGGCGCCTTCCCCTGGGCGTTCCCTCCCCAGTGAAATCTGTTGCTCCCTCTGTGCTTCCACGGCGCTCGGCATGTCACTCAGATTGCTAGTTTACATTCTCGGTCGTGAGCACCGGGCTGGGCCAGGGAGTTTGTCCTATTCCTTTTGTATTTCTCGTGCCTTGAGTGGTGTTTGGAACATAGAAGCTCTTGAACAATAGTCTTCGAATCAGTGAATCAGTGTCCTTGTTCTGTGGACATCATCTGTGTAGCTCATAAAGTCCTCAACTTTTCCTTAAGATTGACTTGACTCGACCAGAAGATTAATGAGGGATTTGTTCTATGCTAGAGAAGCCTTTTATTTGTCAGTAACTAGGCAGGATGAGAAAGACGTATCTCCGATGACTAGTGCAAGGGAGTGAGATGCAGAGAAGCCTCTGAACAGCAGAGGGTACCTGCCCTGCTGAGGGGTGAGGCGAGGGACCTAACCGTGTTTTCTTGAGCCTCGCGCTGGGCCAGGTTTCAGTTCGCAGATTTCAGATGTGTGTGTTGAACATGCAGCACTGGTGTGAAGGCATCATTGCTGCTGTTTCCATTGCTGGTTGCTTCTGTAACTTGGTATAAGAGACTGGTTCACCAAACCTATGTATGAATTATTTTCCTTAATTTATTTCTCTAGTTTCTGAGGAGTATTCAGTCAGTCAGAGACCCAGCATCTATCCCTCCTGAAGAGATGGTAAGATGATACGCTTCAGCTGTAACGAAGGCTTCTTTGGGTAACTGAGTATGAAATGTAACCTTTCGCCTGCCCCCTCTTTCTTGGCCAAGTCGTGGATGCCTCCTAACGCCTTTGGCCATGACCGCTTCTCAGACTAATCTCATCACCACAGCAGGGAGCCGTTTTCTTGACAGTCCGCTTCCATTTTTGGAGGTACGGACACCTGTGCTACTGTGTAAACGGAGAGGGCCGGTACTTGGTCCCCGCTTCGTGGTCTTTGTAGTTGCTGGAAGCCCGAAGAGCTGGGGACGTAGCGCCCCAGCCCCTCCTGCGCTTCCCCCAAGCCACGCATCGGCCTGTCGGTTATGAGCTGGGACTCCCCGAGACACAGCAGAGTGATTATTGGCATTAATAATCTTGTGTGACGAAGGTTCCCTCTACAGATTTCCCTGCCAAGTCGATGAACCTTTCAATTCTGTTTCTTGTCTTTACCACCAGCTGCTGGTGAAGAAAGATTGTATTTACCAGTAAATGTGAGGAAGTTGCTTCCTCTCGATTTGTTTTCATAACTACTGGAAACAGACAGTGATCCCCAGAGACACATTTCACTGCTTTACGGGAAACAGACCCAACTCCAAACTTGAGTATAGACCCAGGCCTTGAAATAAGCCCTGTTGATCCAGATTGGTACCGTGTGTATGTACTAGTGTTTTTCAGACTGATTTTTGGGTTTTAAATCAAGTTAGAGGTTCTGACAAGCTTTGAGAAAAAAGAGTAAAATAGAAAATCTCATTAAGTTCTGTAGGTAGTAAGGCTGAGTATTGTTTTATGAAACTTTTATTTCCATTATGTGTGTATTTATACTTATGTGTATGTACTACTGCCACTAACGATCATAATAATAAAATTTTAAAAATCTGGGTTGCAGTCAAATATTTTTGAAAGCCACAGACATATCCTGTTTAGCCCTTTTGTTTTCTTTTTGCCCTTGTTTGATATTTTTAAGTCTTTGATAAATTCCTTTCCCTCATCCTGTGGAAGCCTACAGGCTTGTGGCTGGTACCGTAAGGTTAGCTTGGAGTGTCATAAATGCAGATATGGGACAGGGAGAAACTGAGATCCAGTGTGTAAGGCAGATTCTCTGGTTTTAATCATCTTTCCTGCTTTCAGTCTCCAGAATTCACGACCCTGCCCGAGTCACACGGACATGCCCGGGACGCCTATGCATTTGGGACCCTGGTGGAAAGTCTGCTCACAATCTTAAGCGGACAGGGTGAGTCGGGGTTGTGCTGCTACATCCACAGAGTAAGTAGGAAGGTCATTCACAGCCTGCTCCGTGTGGGTTCAGAGCACTGCGGGCTTTGATCGCAGGGAGGAACCTGTTGCTCACCACATAACCTGTCTAGGGCAGATCTTAACAGCAGTTTCCCTGCTGAAAGAAGCTCTGATTTCTTTACTTTGCAGACGTAAAGCTTTTTAAGTAGGAGCCACTTTCAGCTCTGACTCTGGGTATCCGCGGTCACTCTCGGGATACTTACTGGGATTGGTCCTTGCGGGCCGAAGCCTGCGTTCCTTACCTGGCCGGCCACGGAAGTGAGCGCTGGTGCGGACTGATGTGAAGCGACCTGAAGGAAAGAGGAGGATTCAACATTTTTTATGAATCCAAAGCTTAACATCCCTGTATTCTTTCCGAGCCCTTTTGATTTTTTTCTTCTTGGTATAATGTACTTACTGCCTTTTCTTTCGCGGCCCTGGAGAGCCCAGGTTCCTGAGCACGCTGTTTTTTTCTCTCTTAAGCGCTCCAGTGGCCGCTTGGAGCCTGCTGACGGGCGGGGGGCGCGGGGGCACCTGCCCCGGGAGGCCCCTGCTGGCCGGGTCACACGTGGCCCGAGCTCGGTGCAGCTCTGATGTGGTTCCTCCCCCCAGTGTCTGCAGTGTTCTGGAGTCACAAGCGTCATTCAGCTGCTGGCTCGGAATCATCTCAGCCTAGAAATACTTGAGAATTATACCCTTGGGGCTAAGGCCTCTCTCGTGGGGCCAAACTTACTACCCCACTGAGTCTGGACCGGTGGTAATTACATGCCGTCCTTGGGCGATCAGAAAACACAGTCGTCCCAGCAACCTGCTGGGTTCTGGGGATGAGGAACCTGGTGGGAGAGGCCTAGGGACCTGCCACCTCTCCAGCCTTCCCGCGGCTGAGCTTGTCCTCCAGACAGGACAGCCGGGAGGTGAGGGGCTCCACGGCAAGGCCCAGGGGGGCGGTGTTGGCTGCATGGGCAGCTGCGTTTTCTGCTCCGGCCACGGAGTCTGGCTTCAGGCGAGCAGGAAGCTGTTTGGCAACAGCCAGGCCTTTGTTTGTTTGGGCTTTTACAGGTTGGTTTTTGCTCTCGTCAGTCTCCAGCTATAGAGGTCCTGGAAGCAGGGAGAAGGCATTGGAAACTAACTGTCGCTCTGGATTTCAGTTTCAGCGGACGTTCTCTCCAGCTTGCAACAGACCTTGCACTCAGCCTTGCTGAATCCCCTTCCAAAATGTCGGCCAGCGCTCCGCACCTTACTGTCCCATGACTTCTTCAGGTGAGGGCGCCTGGCGGGCTTGGTGGGCTGTCCCCACCGCCGGCCTGCCCTCGGACCCTGCGTCCGGCTGTGCGGTGTGGCGGCCCCAGGCACACACTCTGGCCTGTGCTTGCCGCTCGTGGTCAGGAGAGGTTCGATCGCGTCCACGTGGGGAGGCAGAGGTGGGCTGCCTCTCGGGGTCTTACCACAGGAAGTCTGAGAAATTTGAACTGTGGCGAAGTCTGGAGTCTAGAGGCCACAGCCCGGGGCCCTTAGGACTTGGGCCGATGCAGAGGCGAGGCCGTGTCCGCCGTGGCAGCCATCAGGGAGCTGACTCTGCTGCTGTCCTATTGTTGATAAGAATTTGTTACTGTTGAAATTTTTTCTTGTTGGGGGAGAGGAGCTCGTTTCTCTTCAGGCAGAAGATTGTCTTCTCGGTCTAGTAACACGGTGGAAGAGGAGCGCAGAGGCGCAGGTGGGGGTGGGGGCACGCTAGAGCGGTAGCCCTGTTGCTGGACTCAGAGATGGTTTTGAACCTCTCTTCCAGGCCAGTTGCGACCGGGTGTCCTCCTCTTCCTTTCCACCGCCCAAAGTCGCGACTTTTAGTGGCGAAATCGATCTTTTGTTGTTTTGAAACTGAAGACCCTAGTGTGCAGTTGGAGCCCCGGGGAAAACCAGAGCGGAGCGAAAGCTGACTTTATCCTGGGAGGGGGGCACGGACCTCTAGGGTAGGACTCAGGCCGTGTTGTTTAAAAGGGCAGAGAGGTAGTGTCACTCTAGTTATTAGCATTTTATTTATTGTTTACATTTCAAAGAAACTGTTCAAAACCTTTCTCATTACAAGAGTCTTTCTAGAGAGGCATTTCTGTGTCCTTTCTTATAATTCATACTGATATTTAATTTACCTTGATACAAGATCTCTACAAAGGACAATCCTTTACAGCAAGTAGATTATCTCATCACTGGTGGTAAGAGTTGTTAGTAAGAATTGTATTCGAAGCAGAGATGGAGGAGAAAGCCAAAACCCACACAGGCTCCCTCTTCCTGAAGCTGCTGGTTACGTGGGAGCCCACTGGATTAGACAGACATTTGTGCTTTTCTCTGCTGCTGAGCCAGAGGGAAAGGGGTGTTGATGTAAGATGTGCAGATGCGGGGGGCCAGCCGTGCTGGGGGGGTGCATGCGGGTGGGCCAGCAGCCCCGTCCCGCAGGATGGGAGGGCCGGAGCAGTGCTGCCTGGGGGCTGAGCAGAGTGCGCCTGCTGCCCGTCACCCTCCTCCCTGCTTCGGGCCGGAGCAGGGGGAAGATTCCTGTGACCGGCTCGAGAGATGCCTCTTTGCCCAAGCCCCTCAGAGTTCTGCCCCAGAGCAGACTGGAGATCTGACCACTGTTGGTGGTGCTGGTCACCCAATACCATGGCTCTCAGGACAGTTCATGTCACCACATCCTGTTGCAGCAGAAGCTCAGATGACTCTGACCGCTCAGACCACCGGGTCTGCGAGGGTGTGTTTGCGCACCGTGTGCGCCGAAGCACGTATCCTCTTCACAGATCTCTTTGCTGCTCTTAAAATGCTGGATTCTCCACGGCTGGTTCAGAGCGTGTGTCTCATGACTGCTTCTCCTCGAAGCGGCACAGGAGAACGCTTCCTTGGCCCTTAGCATAGTGTGGTCTGCGCTTATGGCTTCAGTATTTAACATGCCTTCACTAACCTATTGTCCTGCACATTTTTTTTTTCCTCTTTGGCATTTAGGAATGATTTTCTAGAAGTTGTGAATTTCTTGAAAAGTTTAACATTGAAGAGTGAAGAGGAGAAAACGGAATTTTTCAAGTAAGTTCAGAAAGTGAAGGGCTTACAATTCACTTAACTTGGATTAAGTCCATATTTTCACTTGGGGTGTTCTGGAGAGAGGAGTCCACGCTTACTTTCTCGGACCAAGCTTGTTGAACACCCTTCGTGTTGGCCTTCGGGTAGGCCCTGGGATGGACAGTTGGTTCTGGTGGGGGAAACAGTGATGAGATGCGGGGGGCATCCTGAGACCCCAGAGGGGAGGGCGGCGGTGGTCAGAGGAGGTGGTGTGTGCCCCAGGACAGCGTGAACTAACACACAGAGGCAGGGCTCGGTGCGAGCCAAGCATGGCACCGCCAGCAGCTGGGTCCTGTCGGAGTGCAGACCCCCAGGCAGGGGTGAGTGAGAGGTGGGCACCCTCCCAAAGTGGGGGGCGGTGAGGACCAGTAACACTGTCGGTGAGCGGTGGGCTTCATGCATCAAAGCCGTGAAAGCGGCCATGAGACAGTTACCTCTCCCAGGGCGGCTTGCTCTGGTGTCTGTGGAGGGCGCGGCCTGAGCTCTTCCAGGGGCTTGGATCAGTCTATAGACTGTGGCAGGCTCCAGGGGTACAGTGAAGGCACAGAGAAGGGGGCCTTCCGCCATCAGATTGGCAAGCCCTTGGAGATCCCCAAGAGCATGAGAGAATCCCGCAGGAGAGGCCCCAGCCGCTGGCACGTGAGCAATGTGGGGTCAGGGGTCCCTGCGCAGTGTGTGGGGGACTGTGGGCATAGATGTCCATGGGCACCTGGCCACACTGGCCCCGGAGAGACGGCGGCGGCCGCGGAGCCAGCAGGGAGGACTAGGGCGCCGCAGCCTGCAGAGAAAGTAGAGGCTTGGGGGACACCCAGCGCCCAAACTGTAACCCGGGGGGCAGCCACCCAGCCATGTAAGGGGGTGGCTGACCAGTGCGACAAAGCAGTGATGGGGACAGGAGGGCCAGAAAATGTGCGCAGCCCGGTGTTCCCGGCAAAGGCACATGCGGGGAGGTGGGGGGAGTCCCTGTCCCTGAGGAGTCGGGGGCACCAGCGGCCTCAGCTGAGGAGGAGCCGCTGGCGGGAGGGGAGCCAGGCCGCAGGTGAGCTCCGCAGGGACAGGAGCGAGGGAGTGGGCTCTGGGCAGAACCTCGCGAGACAAGAACTTCCGAGAAGAGAGCACAGAGTAGCCGGAGAAGGCAGTGGACACGGGAGGGATGAGTTCAGAATGGAAGAGATGCGAGCCGGTGTTTCGGCTGGGGGAGCAGGGCTTGGGGAGCAGAGCGGGGCGCCGTCCAGGCTGCGGTCCCAAGGAGGCCGGGCTGTGGGGTGACAGCAGTTGGGGGCAGTGAGAGGCAGTCTGCTGCCAGCCATGCTGTAGGGGGAGCTTGCCCCATGACTTCCTAATGCCTACGTCTTTTTTTTTTTCCCTTGTTTTAAAGATTTCCTTACTTGAGAGAGAGAAGGAGTAGGGCTTGGGGCAAAGGGAGAGAGGGAGAATCCCAGCAGACCCCCGTCCCCGAAGTCCAGAGCCCAACACGGGGATCAGTCCCACGACCCCCAGAGGGTGACCTGAGCTGAAGTCAGGAGTCCGCCGCTGACCCGATGAGCCTCCAGGGGCCCGGACACCTGTGTGTTCTTCACAGCGCGCTCTTACGTGTGTTATTTTAGGAAGTTTAGTAACAAAAGCTTTTATTTTTATTTACCGTGGAAACTTGAGACAATTTCATATCCTACATTTTTTAAATTTGCAGAAAGTCCTTTTAATCAGCTAGGAAGCTCCTGGCTTACTGGGGGAGAGGACCCCGGTGCCGTGAACATGGGGCAGTTTGGTGAACCCTTCCCTAGCTCAGGTCGGAGCTTGTCTGCGCACCGGCAGCCTTGTCTCGCACCCTCTGCATTTTTCCTAAAATCCTTGTCAGCACCTGTTCACCTTCCCTGGCCACAATTCCCCGTGCTCCCCACCCCCCACACACACCCCTGGACCGAGGTCGGAGAGGGTTGTGTCTGAAGTGTCACCCCCAGGTTCCCAGGCTCCTCTTCTCTGCCCCCAGGTTCCTGCTGGACAGAGTCAGCGGCCTGTCGGAGGAGCTGATAGCCTCGCGGTTGGTGCCGCTGCTGCTTAATCAGCTGGTGTTTGCGGAGCCCGTGGCGGTTAAGAGTTTTCTTCCTCATCTGCTCGGCCCCAAAAAAGGTGAATGTTTTTCAAAGGATGGTTGGTCATTAAGGAGTTTGGGCATGATGAGCCCTTGTTTGAGCTGAGGGAGATTCCTGCGGGTGGTTAGGTCTGTCTCTGAGAACAGTTGTTGGCCCGAGTGACCACTGTGACTCCGAGCGGCTGCCGGCGCCCACTGGGTCGAGAAGGAGCCTCCCCTGGAGAGTCAGGTCTTCCGGGGAAGCCGGCACGGGGTCCCCGCACACGCACGGCTGGAAGAGGAGACGCGCGTGGTGTCGGGAGAAGGCTCCGTCTTCGCGGGACTGTGCATTTACAGTGAGGCCGGTGCCTCTGACTCCCCAGGAGCGACCCATTTAGTTTGTGTTTCCAGTGGGAAGACTGGAAAGCCTGGAAATAACTTTCCTACTTGGAATTTCTGTTTTTTTCTGAGTGTGAAATGAGGGTGTTGTTCGGACCCTCCGTAGCTTCATAAGCACTGCGGACGGCAGCGTACCAGGTTAGAGAGCAGAGGATTAACGTCGCTCTGTAGAATTCCATGTTAGGCAGAATTGTGCTTTCAGAATCTCTTTTCTTAAAAGATCTTGATGCAGCAAAGCAGCATTATAAGTAACTCTCTTACAACATAGAATTTCCTTATATCCTTTGTCATTCCCTGAGTTTTTTCTTTATAGCTCTGTGGTTCTCTTGCTCGGTCGGACACGCAGCAGGGTGTGCTTTTGAGTCACCTGGGGAGCCTTTTACAAATGGGCCTGCAGGACTGTCGATCCTTGTTCATAACGGTCCCTGAATGACGGTGGGGTGTCTCTGGTAACCACTGCCGTAACTAGCAGGAGGAGAGGACCCCCAGCATCAAGTCCCACTAGGACATTTGCCACCTCCTCATTGGGGAGGTGAAAGTGAAGCAGCCCTATTGATCTAATCTAGTGTATGAAATTCCCGTGATGACACCAGCGTGTACATAGTTAGTGATTCAGGAGTCCATGAAAATACAGGCTTACTTTGTTCAATTGAATCTGATCCTGTATCTCAAAAATATTTCTACAAGTACAGTGTGTTTGAGAAAACTGAGCCTGAGTGATTTGGGGCAACCAAAAATGTTTCCTTTGGTTTGGGCCTGAGAATTCCTTCGGAAGAGTACTGAGAGCGTGGGGCGACTCCTGGGCTCGGTTAGTAAATTCTTTGGGCTCCTTTCCCGGAAGTGACAGTCTGCCTTTTCCTCCGTAACTGCCTCTGACGGGGGTAGACAGTGCGCCGGGGGAGCCGTCTCGTCTGCTGTCGCCGGCCCTGTTCCAGTCGCGGGTGATCCCGGTGCTGCTGCGGCTGTTCGAGGTGCACGAGGAGCACGTGCGGATGGTGCTGCTGTCCCACCTGGAGGCCTACGTGGGGCACTTCACCCAGGAGCAGCTGAAGAAAGTCATCCTGCCGCAGGTCAGAGGTGCTCGGTGTGGAGGGCGCGGCCGGGGCTGGGGGGAGGCGGCGGCCCTGGAGTGAGAAGACCCTCGCTCAGGAGGCTGGAGGCGGCGGCGGGCGTGAAAGCCGCGGGGGTAGCAGGGGCTGAGCGGAGTCGCATTTCCACTCCACTCACACAGGCACGTGGACTAAACTAGCGTATTTGGTCTTAACCTGGGAAAACGGATTCTGCTTTGCTTAATCTTTGGGGAAAAGGAATAGGAATCCTTTGTGGATGTTTTGTGACAGACATCGTTAAGTGTCTATAATTAAATACCATAAAATAATTAAGTCATCACAGGAGCGTGAGATGACTCGGACCCGAGCCTTCCAGCTGGTTTATCAGCCGCTGGGGACCTGGTAATGACCCCTGCCCGGGGCTCAGGTTTGTGCTGTTGGCGCTGGGTCTCGGAGAGCAAATACCACAATAGAAATCCATTCTCTTTCGGTTCTGGAGGCTAGAAGTCTGAGGTCATGGTGTCTGCGGGTCCATGCTTTCTCTGAAAGCTCTAGGGGAGAAGCCTTCCATGCCGGCTGCCCTGCTTCCTGGTAGCTCCTGGCGGTCCTCGGTGTGTCTTGGCTTGGAACTGTCACGCCAGTCTGCCTCGGTTGTCCTTTTCCCCTGTGTCTTCACTTGGCCTTTTTTTTTTTGTTAAAGATTTTTTTGCCAGAGAGAGAGAGAGCGCGCGCATGCGCATAAGCAGGGGGAGCGGCCAGCAGAGGGAGAAGCAGGCTCCCCACCAAGCAGGGAGCCCAGTGAGGGGCTCCATCCCAGGACCCTGGGATCGTGACCTGAGCTGAAGGCAGAGGCCTAACCCACTGAGCCACCTGGGTGTCCCTTCACTTGACCTTTTTAAAAAGATACAGGTCATTGGATTTGGGACTCACTCTAACCAGTGCAACATCATTTTAAGGTCACATTTTGGGTGGACATGAATATTTAGGAGACAATATTGAGCTCAGCACAAGGTTTTAAAAGATTTAAAACTTTTTGTCAGCCTGTAGGAGCTTTAAAATAATTTGTTTTCCTATGAGATTAATGTATTTGAAATGATTCCTAAGGCCTGTTTTTATGCCAGGTCTCGGGTCCTGGGGCCGTAGAGGTGTATAACACTTTGCTTTCAAGGAGCTAGGAGGTGGGACAGAGAGATGTTTGTTTTCTGTTGCTGGGGCTCCCCCAAAACTTAGTGCCTTAAATCAGTAGCCATTTTGGCCTCACAGATCTTTGGATTGACAGGGCTCAGTTTGGGGGTTCTGTCGCACACGAGGTCAGCTGAGGAGCAGTCCCCTGGCACCTCGGAAGGGATGGCTGAAAGGCTGGGCTTAGCGGGGCCTCCCTTTCCACATAATCTTGGGATGTGGCAGGGCCTCTGTTCCCCTTCGCCACGTCTCTGACAGTGTCCGTGAACTTCTTACATGGCTGCCCTGGGCTACTGGAAGCGCCAGGGCAGCTCTCCCAAGGCACAGGTTAGGAATGGACAGTGTCACTTCTGTTCCATTCTCCTGGTTCCAGTGGGTTGTGCGAGTCAGCCCAGGTTCGGTAGGTGCTGGCTGACAGCGCACGGCCACTGGGGACCACACTGGGAGGACTGGCTTTAGGGCCAGGCGGCCGCCACACCGCACGTTGTGTTTACGTCTGCAGCAGTCGCCGCTACCCTGGTGTTGTGGTGTCTGAAAATGCCGAAGAGGGATGAAGCACTCTGTCTCCGAAATGCAGTTCTCCTACGTCTCAGAGTTGGCTCTGAGCCGAGCTCAAAGACAGTGTCCGTGCTCAGTGTGTGCAGACAGTGAAGGCCTCCTCTGTAGGGGAATGACTTGGCCAATTTGTGAAAAAGTATATTCTGTTACTCTAGAGCGCGAAAGTGCGGGTGGGGTGGGACAGGGGGAAAGACTCCGAAGCCAACTCCGCACCGAGCGCAGGGAGCACGACACGGGGATCGCTCGCGCAGCTGCGGGGACATGACCGGAGCCAAAGCCAAGAGTCCGACGCTCGACTCACGGAGCCACCAGGTGCCCCACATGGCCGGTATTTATGCGCTGGGAAGCTCACTTTGGTAGCAGTGTGGAAGGTGGGGTAGTGAAAAGGAGGTCAGGTGGGCAGCTGATCGCCCAGCAAGAAGGCCACAGAAGTCTGGGGCGGATGCGTGGTGCCGGCCGAGGGAGAGGGACACAGGGGCGGTGGACAGGCGGGACTCAGCTGCTCTGAGAGGCGAGGTTTGAGGAGGACTCTCAGATTTGTGGCCGGGGAGGATTGTTGTGTTACAATTGCCGAGTGCCCTAGCATTGAAATTCTAATCATTTGCAAAAAAACACACTGTAGCTTATTTGTACAGCTTTGTTTTGAGAAAGTGCCTGATTCGTGAGCATTGGGCCTGACGTTCTCTTACTGAGTCTTGTTGCAAATCTTGATCTTAGATAAGTGAGGAAGCCAGACCAGAAAATTAAATGATGGGTCAAGTCATAATGAGAATTCCTAGAGGAGCTGGGACCAGAACCCAGAGTTCCTGGCACCCAGGAGGCCAGGCTGTCACCCCTGGGGAGGCCGGTTACCCTGGGCCTGAATCTGGCTGGCGCGGGTGGCTTTGCTCGCCCCCCGCCTGCGCACATGACTCTGCTGGTTCAGAGCAAAGCATCTCCTGAAGGCTGCACGTGACTATCTTAGTAGTTTCTTCCGGGTGCGAGTAACCGAAACCCACTCAGACAAGCTAAAGCCAAAAGAGACTTGGCTAGAAGGATGTCACATGGAGACCACGTGCCGCTGGGACTCAGCCAGACGGTCTTCAATTCTTTCCTTTCTCCATTTATCTGTCCCACTGTGAGTTCCCAAAGACGGGCTTTCAGTGTTCGATGTACACGTGGCCAGCATGGTTGTCCCCGTGGCTGTCCCCGTGGTTTCCCAGTTTATTGTCCTCCTTTTAGCAAGCCACAGAGCTAACTGGTCTCTCCACATTCCAGTTCGTGCCGGACGGAGGTCACAGCTGGCTCCATTTGGGGCAGGTGTTCTGTGCATCAGATGTAAAGACAAGTGTTCCAAGTCCTGTCCTTTGTGTGTGTAAAGCTGGGACGAGGGGCAGGGGTTGGGGACATAAGCACGAGGGACGGAGACGAGGGGTTCTAAGTATGCTCTGTCCCTCAACTGTTTCTGGTCCTGTAGTTACGCACGTACAGATAAGGAGAGTGAACATGTAAAACGGGTTTTTAACTGAGATATAATAAACATATAAGCTGTTTCAGGTGTACCACATGATTCAGTAGTTGTGTATATTGTGAAACAGTCATCACAGTGAGACTTGTTCGTCTGTAACCATATGTAGTTTACTGAATTCTTCTTCCTTTATGAGAACTTGTAAGATTTATGTTCTTAGCAACTTTATGCCATAGAGTAGTATTAGTGATAGTCACTATGCTGTATGTAACATCCCCATGACCTTTTGTTTTTTAGATTTATTTGAGAGAAAGAGAGTGAGTGCAAGGAGGGGCAGAGGGAGAGAGAAACTTTAGCAGACCCTGTGCTGAGCCTGGAGCCTGACCCGGGGCTGGATCTCATGACCCTGAGATCATGACCTGAGCCGAAACCGAGAGTCAGACACTTGACCGACTGAGTCACCCAGGGACCCCTGACTGACTTATTTTATAACTGGAAATTTGTACCTTTTGGCCCCTCCTCACCATCCTCTTTCCCATCTCTGGTACCACCGGTCTGTTCTATGAGCTTGTTTTGTTATTTTCATTTTTAAAGATATTTTAGTTTGGGGAGGGCACCTGGGTGGCTCAGATGGTTAAGCGTCTGCCTTCCGCTCAGGTCCTCATTTCAGGCCCCTGGGATTGAGCCCTGTGTTGGGCCCCCTGCTTAGCAGGGAGCCTGCTTCTCCCTCTCCCTCTGCCTGCCTCTCCTGCTCGCTGGCTCTCAGATGTATAAATACAATCTTTATTAAGTAATCTCCACGCCCAGCATAGCAATCGCACCCACAGCCCCGATGTCAGGAGTCTCGCTCTCCACTGCCTGAGCCAGCCGGGTGCCCGTTTTGGCTTTTTTTAGATTCCACACGTAAGTGAGATCCTATAGGGTTTGTCTCTCACTTCACTCAGCAAGATGTGCTGAGTCGATCCAGGTTGTCGCCGATGGCAGGTTTCATCTCTTGCATGGCTCAGTGATATTCGTGTGTGTGCGTGTGCGCGCACATGTGTCAAATCACATTTGCCTTATTCCTCCGTCCGTTGATGGACACTTGGTGACCATAGCTCCGGTGCTCTAAGTAATGCTGCGGTGTATGCTACAGTGTAAATTAGTGCTTTCCGTGGATAAATTCCGAGAAGTGGAATTGGTAGATCGTATGGTAATTCTTTTTTTTTCTTCCTGACTTTTTGAGGAACCTCCCTGCTTTTCCACAGTGGCTGCCCCAGTTACCCCTCGAGCGGTGGTGCACCAGCGTTCCCTCTTCTCCACGTGCTCACATCCTTGTTACTGCTGGTCTCTGGGACGGAAGCCACTCCGATAGGTGTGAGACAGTGGCTCATTTGTCCTGGCACGTGGCCACGGCCACGTCACTGTACTGCCGCTGTGCACGTGTTTTCTGGGACGGACTCACGCTGCGATCGGAAGCCTGTCTCCCCCTCCTCTTCCTCCGCTGTCCTCACCCTTGTAGTCCCTCCCCCTGGCAACCATCAGTTCTCTGTATTTACAGGTCTGATTCTGCTTTTTGTTTCCTTATTCATTTGTGTGTGTGTTTTGTTTCTTATTTACTTCATTTATTTTTAAAGATTTTATTTATTTGACAGAGAGTTCAAGCAGGGGGAGCAGGAGGGAGAGGGAGCAGCAGGCTCCTGCTGAGTGAAATCCATGTGGGGTTAGGCTTTCTTAGTCTGCCTCACTTCCCTTAGCATAACCCCCGCTAGGTCCATCCATGTTGTCTCAAATGGCGTGACCTCCTCTTCCGTCGTGGCTGAGCAGGCGTCCTAGACGCCGCATCTTACCGTTTGTCTGTTGATGGACACAGGTTGTTCCCTGTCTTGGCTATTATAAATAGCATTGCAGGAAGCACGGTGTGAAGGCATCTTTTCAATTTAGTGTTTGGTATTATTTCTTCTCTGAGTGTTCGGTGTGACTCACTGGTGAAACCATCTGGTCCTGAACTTTTGTTCTTCCGGAGTTTTTGGATGATGTGGTCTCCTTACCAAAAATCAGCCTGTTCAGATTTTCTGTTCCTTTATGATTCAGTCTTAGTAGGCTGTATATTTTGGCAATTTATCTATTTCTTCTATTTGCCTAATTTGTTGGCATCTAATTATTCATGAGTAGTCTCTTATGATCCTTTGTATTTCTGTGGTATCAGTTGTAACATCTCTTCCATTTCTGGTTTTATTTGTGTCCTTTTTTTCTTGAGGTGTTCAGCTGAGATTTGTCCATTTTGTTTGTTTTCAAAGAACCAGTTCTTAGTTCTGAATTTTTTGTTTTCTTTTTCATTTTCACTTTCACTGTTCCCTTGTTGATTTTACATCTGGGTAGGTGGGATGTTGAAGTCCTCTACAGTTACTGTCACTCAGTTTCTCTATGTCTGTTAATATTTGCTCTGTGTCTGTAGCTCCTTGTATGGTGGGTGTATATATATTTATAGATCTTCTGTCCTCTTTTTAGATTGATCCTTTTATCATTATGTTGTCCCCCTCTTTGTCTCCTGCTGCAGTCTTTGTTTTAAAGTCAATTTTATCTGATATAAACTGTTGCTACCTAGGCTTTTCTTCACTTCCATTTCCATGGAATATCTTTTTTGGTCCCTCCCTTTCAGTTTGTACATGTCTCTAGGTCTGAGTGAGTCTCTTGTGGGCTGCACATTGAGGGGTCCTGTTTTTCATCTATTTAGTCACCCTGGGCCTTTTGATGAGAGCATTTAGTCTGTTCATATCTAAAGTATGTTTATAGATGTGTACTCACTGTCATTTTAAAATTGTTTTCTTGTTGTTTTTCTAGTTCTTCTCCATTCCTTTCTTTTCTTGGTCTCTTCTCTGCAGTTTGTTTTCTAGTGTTGTGCTTGGATTCCTTTCTCTTACTTTTTCTGTCGCTATTACAAGTGTTTGATTTATGGTTACCACTGGCCCAGGTATAAAATCTTAGTGTATAGCAGTCTCTATTAAGTTGATGGTCACTTCAGTACTTTCTTTAGAACATGTTTGAACTTAATTTTTACTTCCCTTTTATGTATACCAGGTCATATTTTACATCTTTTTTTATGTGTTCTTTGGCTGTTTTTGTAGATCATAATTGATTTTGTGTTTTAACTTCTGCATTGGCTCTAAAAGTGATTAGTCTACTGCCTTTACTACATGTTTGCTTTTACCTGTGAAATTTTTTCCTTTCATTATTTTCTTATTGTAGATTATGTCCTTTAATTTCCACTCAAATAATTCCTTTTTTTTTTTTTAAGATTTTATTTATTTATTTGAGAGAGAGAGCAAGAGAGGGCATACACACAGAGGGAGAGGGAAAGAGAGAAGCAGACTCCCCACTGAGCAGGGAGCCCGATGCGGAGCTGGATTGTAGGACCCAGAGATCAGGACCCAAGCTGAAGCCAGACTCCCAAACAACTGAGCCACCCAGGTGCCCCTCAGATAATTTCTTTTAATGTTTCTTGTAAGGCCAGTTTATTAGTAACGAACTCCTTTAACTGTTGTCTGGGAAGCTCTCTCTCTCTCTCTCCTATTCTGGAAGATAACCTTGCTGGGTTGATTATTCTTGGTTGTAGGGTTTTCCTTTCAGTATTTGGAATGTCACGCCATGCTCCCTGGCCTGCAGAGTTTCTGCTGAAAAATCAGCTCATAGTCTTACAGGGTTTTACTTGACTGTTTGCTTTTTTGCTGCTTTTAAAATTCTCTTGATCATTACCTTTTGTCACTTTAATTATAATGTGTTTTGGCATGGACCTTCTTAGGTTAATGTTGTTAAGGGTCTTGTTTGCTTCTTGATCAGGTTATCTTTCCTTCCCCGGATTAGGGATATCTTCATCTGTTATTTCTTAACGTATGTTTTCTGCTTCCTTTTCTCCCCTCCTGGGATTCCCTTAATGCCAGTGTTACTGTGCTTGATGATGTCACTCAATTCCTTTAACCTATTCTCATTTTTTTTTCTTTTTCTTTTCAGTTTGGGTGCTTTCCATTACCGTGTCTTCTAGATCGCTGATCCATTCTTTTGCATCTGCTAGTCAACCGATATTTCTGCTAGTGTATTTTTTATTTCAGTTATTTGATTATTCACCTGTGATGGATTCTTTTTTGTATTTTCTACCTTTGTTGAAATTCTGAGTTCATCCATTCTTTTCTCAAGTCCAGTGAGTATCTTTATGGCAGTTACTTAGAATAAGGCATTTTGGGGGTGCCTGGGTGGCTCAGTGGGTTAAGCCACTGCCTTCGGCTCAGGTCATGATCTCAGAGTCCTGGGATCGGTCCCGCATCAGGCTCTCTGCCCGGCAGGGAGCCTGCTTCCTCCTCTCTCTGCCTGCCTCTCTGCCTGTCATCTTTTTCTGTCAAATAAATAAATAAAATCTTAAAAAAAAAAAAAAAAAAAAAGAATAAGGCATTTTGCTTATCTCCATTTCACTTAGCTCTTTTGTTGTTTTGTTGTTTCATTTGGGGCATAATCCTTTGCTCTTCATTTTGTCTCTGTTTCTATGTATTAGGGAAGTCAGCTACATCTTGAACGTAGCGGCCTTGTGTGGAAGCAGTCCTGTGGTGCCCGGCAATGCCTTCCCTGCCAGGTCATCTGTAGCAGGCACTCCAGTGTGCTTTGTGTACCCTGCTGTTCTGGTCGAGCCACATTTGCCTTCAGCGCAGGCCACTCCAGTGACACACTTTGACTGCTGTGGGCTCACTGGTAGTTAGGGCCAGTGGTCAGACTACATGTCTGCAGTTAGCCTGTTTGCCACGGGTATAGGCTCTTGTCACTCTGTCTTTTGATTGGAGTATTTCGATTCTTCAAGAATTTGGAGTCCTCTACAGCTCTTCTACCCTGAACCCTTTCTCAGCTGATCTGACATGAAGCAGGGTCAGTCCCCATGAGTCGTTGCTGGGCTGTCTCCTCGGAATACTCAGTGCTGCTGGCGTTTAACAGCGGAGATCTCCGGAGTGCCCAGTTGCCTTTGGTCCTGGGGCAGGAGCTGACCCACATCCTGGACAAGTCTAGAACCTTTTATAGTAGTTTAACAGTAATTTTGTTATTTCCAATGTATTTATTTTTGTTGTTGTATTTTTAACAATGTATCAGTCTGTGATTATTTAGGAGGGGAAAATACTGGTTTTTGATACAGTTTGAGAGCTACTGACCTCAGACAACAATGTAAGAAACAAAGACATCTAAGCTATTCTGACTGCAGCCCAGCTGCTCGTTTATGGGGAGAAAGGCTGGCAACATGGCTGTGTATACTTACTACCTGATTTGCTCCTAGGTGTTACTGGGCTTGCGTGATACCAGCGATTCCATTGTGGCCATTACTCTTCACAGCCTGGCAGTGCTGGTGTCTCTACTTGGACCAGAGGTGGTTGTGGGAGGAGAAAGAACCAAGATCTTCAAACGCACTGCCCCAAGTTTTACTAAAACGGTGGACCTTTCCCCGGAAGGTAAGAATGATTAAAAAGTATAGCTTTTTATTTTAAATGTTTAATAAGATTTTTAACATTATACAAATAATGCAGGTGGGTTGTCTTCCATCAAATGAGAGAGAATGGTAAAGAAACCCAATTCCTTCTGGGTGTGTAAGGTAACCAGTTTTAATAGTTTAGTGGGAATCTTTTCTTCCCTTTTGTTACACACACAAACACAGATGTATGTTAATACACACATGTCCATGTATAGGATTTTTTAACAAAACAATGAAGATACGCAATTTTACAACATAATGTTTTTGTGTAGTAGCTTATCAGGGACTGGTCTCCAGGTCAGTACGTAGAAATGGCAGCTTTTTTGACAGCTGCCTAATATTTCATTGAATATAATTCATTGTGACTTCCCTGTTGATGGATATTGCTTTCATTTCTGGATTATTAATTGCTGCAATTGATGTCTTCTATGTCCTGTATCTTCATGTAGTCTGGCTTTTATTGCTAGAGGATAAAGTCCCAGAAGTAGACCTGTTGGGTCAAAGGGTATGTATTTGAAATTTTAATAGATATTGTCTGTCACCGGCTAAAAAGGTTGTAGCAGCTTGTAACACTAGATGTTTTTAAGTTCTTCTGATGTTGATGGCCTTTTAGGTAAAAAGCTGTTGATTTTTAGATACTTCAAGAAATCCTTATTTCTGGCTTGTTCCCATTGGATGTTATATGGGACGGAGCAGTAATTTCTGGTCTTTGTAGGCTGTAAAAGTCAAGAGTAAGAATTTTATATCAGCATGATTGCTTCTTTGCTCCTTGGTTTAACCCTGACTAGGACGGTGACCTTGTTAAGAAATGCAGATCTCAGTCAGTTCTCATGGATAGTGAATACGATAGTGCACAGAAACTGTCACAGTGGAAAAGAACTGTCTGAATTTTCCTGAATTTTGATGCCAGGAGAATCTGTAAAGCAATACTGGTGTCCTGCAGTTCTGATGGGTCCAACTCTTCTTGGGGCTGAAGTCAGTGTCAGGAGCTTGAAGAGGGTGATGAAGCGGCTGCTCCCTCCTCTCCAAGCGCGACGTGTTCGTACACCTTGAGTGAGTGGAGTCTGTGTGTCCCCAAACAGCAGATGAGAGATGTATTTACCTTTCATAGCAGAGGAGTATGGGGACGGTGTGTGCAGTTTTGAGATAAGACTCGGGAGTCCCTCCCAGAGGGCGGCTTTGCGCGCCAAGTTGGCAGGAGTCCCCACTCCTCATACCTGTTGTATTTACTGCTGTTTCCTATTTTCTGCATTTTCTGGACGTTTTATATACTGTTGGCCCGTAACCTCTGTAAGAAACCAAAGGGCACCAAAGCAGGAGTAACATTAATTTTTACTAAACTTTCTGGAAGACTTAATAAGACAGATCAAGGTCTCTTCCCACTGGCTTCTCAATTAGGTAAGCTCTTTCTCCAAGACGGTGGTTGAGCTGCGGCGGCAGCCTGCGTTCCCAGCTCCCAGTTAGGAGAGGCCCTTCTTGCAGGGACTTGGGAGAATGCTGGGGAGGGGGCACGTGTATAGGAGGGGATCCTTGGACTTTTCTCTCCTTCTGTTCTTCCGCACTTTACCTATCTGGTCAGACAATATGGGATAATACTAAGGTTTATGAAAAGGGTACCTCAGGGAAGTCCGTCTGCGTGGAAGAGCGTTGCAGAAGGGGACACTGGGTAAGAACCACTGGTAGGCCCTGGAGGACAGGCAAGGCTTGTGATGATGTACCCAGGGCAGAGGAAGTATTAAGCCAAAAATTTTGCTGTTAATTCTTTGACCAGTGCCCACAGTTGATTATGAACTTTCTGGTAAACTGTTAAAGACAATATTTTTTTTTTAAACAGTCCCACCCCACCCTAGCTGGGATTAAAGGTCTACCATGACATAACATTTACCATTTTAACCATTTTTTCCCATTTTATTACATTTTAATCATATGTAACGGATAAAATGCCTATTTGCGTGTGGGGACATACAGATTCTACAGTATACAGAAAACGTATTTTAAAATTTCCCACCACACATTTCAAATTCAAACCTAAGACCAAAAAAGGTTTACAATATCATGTCAAGTTAAAACACATTGATGTTTACAAATACACGTGGATCTTTTTTAAGATTAGAAAAGTAAACACCAAAGTAGTAAAGTGATTATTTTAGGATGTTGTTAATTACTTTAAATCCATTTTAACCATTTTTAACTGTACAATGTTTGGCATTAAGTACATTCACATTGGTGTGCTGTACTCTTAGACTTTTTTTTTAAAAAGTAGAATCAATTATGATTTTAAATTGCCAAAATGTTCAAAGGCCATTAAGTTTTGTAAAACTCCTCACCTAATGCTTGAATCCTTTCGAGTCCCTTAACATCACGTAGATACTCAGCCTGCCCTGAAACACGTTGACGACAGGCAGTCCACTGTGTAACCGGTGTGTTTCTCCCGATACTGGAAGATGCTCTCTCCCTACAACCTATTTTTTCAAACTGTGTTAAATGGACCCTTTTCCCTTAATTGTTGCTCACCTACCCTGACCAAGAAGCAATTTACTATCCCTTTTATTTTTGGGAGTTTTTATTCATCTTCAGATTCTCCCCCACACGTCATCTGTAGCCAGCAGAGTCCGATGGCACCAGTCTTGGAGAACCCCTCCTCTGGCGTATTCCCTAAATGTCTCTCTTCTGGCAGCATGCCCATCAGCAAGAAGCACATACAACGAGCTTCCTACAATCCTCTTTTACAGACAGGTAGAAATATACCATTTATATAGCTTTACTACTGTTTATAGATGAATGTTTTCTTGAGTACCAAGTTTTAAGTTCTGGAAATTAAGGGCACTTTGGGGAATACTGAGGCTGATTTCTGTTATCACTTACAAGTTTGTAGTCAGCTGGGGTCTCCTCTGTGTTTCCTGGACTGCAGGGCACCTACCTCCCGTTTCTTCGTAACTGGTGAGGACAGCTGGCAGACATTACTTTGGTACTTCTGATGCTTTAGTGCGGCGTTTTCCAGTTGTATCGGAGGATGATAGTTGTGTTAGGTGGCAGGAGGTATGCCATGAAAAAGAGCTGTGTGCTTAAGTGTGGGGAAATGTTAGTAGCAGAGTCCGGACACACTGCATAAGATGCCAGGGCCTTGGGCGCCTGGGTGGCTCAGTTGGTTAAGCAACTGCCTTCAGCTCAGGTCATGATCCCAGAGTCCTGGGATCGAGTCCCGCATCGGGCTCTCAGCTCCATGGGGAGAGTCCTCTTCTCCCTTGGACCTTCTCCGCTCTCATCTTCTCTCTCTCTCAAATAAATAAATAAAATCTTTAAAGGGGGGCGGGGGGGGGGGGAAGAAAGAGCTTGACTGCATTTAAGGAAATTTATTTAAGATAGAGGGTATGTTGGGGCGCCCGGGTGGCTCAGTCTGTTAAGCATCTTAATCTGGATTTCATCTCAGGTCATGAGATCAAGCCCTGCACTAGGATCTGTGCTAAGCATAGAGCCTGCTCAGGATTCTTACTCTTTCAAAATAAATAAACAAAATTTAAAAAGTAAAACGAGGGTATATTGGGTTAAGACAAACTTACTTGACCACACAGCGCTTCTTGGGGTTGACACTGCCTGGCTTCAAACATTTCTATATTTGTCTATAGAAAATTAGTCTGTTTGAATATTTAGTGAATGATTATATGTTCCAGTTAGTTTAGTTTAAGTATTTGAATAACATATATCACATCCTTGCTCTGTTCTGCTGGGATCTCTTTTGTAAGTAGAATCTAATAACCTGGGTCTATTTCTAAGAAATTAGAGCCATGCTTTTTTTTTTTTTTTAAGTGTTAACCTTTTCCTGAATATACTGCTAGCTCTTAACACTTTATGAGAGTAGGTTCTGTACATGTCCCCACAGGTGATCAGTTTCCTCAGCCTATTAAATTTCCCATGAATGGACTCTCAGATGTGAAAAATACCTCAGGAGATCATGAGAACTTCCCATCAAGTTCTAAAAAGTCTGAGGAGTGGCCTGACTGGAGCGAGCCTGAGGAGCCTGAAAACAAAGCTGTCAGCATCCGGGTTTGTCCTGCAGAATCCTACGATGCCTCCACATCCCCGCTTGCTGACGTGCAGGCGGAGGAGGCGTGGGACGACCTGGAGCCTGGCAGCTTGGATGCTGAGCCTAGCGCGGGAGGTGGAGGCCCAGCTGTCCCCCCGGGTGCCTCTAGGGAACAGGAGGCTCTTCCTCCTTTGCTTTCACTCACTGAAGAGTCCGAGCCTTGGAAACCGAGTCTACCCCAAAAGACTGGTCTTGCACAAAGCAGGGATGACCCAGACCAACCCAAGCCACCAAAAGTGTCGTCACAAGAAAGGCGCTTCACGGCTTCATCAGAACTTGGTTTAGGAGAAGAGTTCACCATTCAGGTAAAAAAGAAGCCAGTCCCAGATCCAGAGTTGGACTGGTTTGCCGATATGATTCCAGAAATTAAGCCTTCAGCTGCTCTTCTTATTTTGCCTGAACTGAGGACAGAAATGATGGTTTCTGACAAGGATGACGTCTCACCAGTGACGCAGTTTTCCTCGAAATTTGCTGCAGCAGAGTTGACTGAGGTGAGGCTTACTTAGTAAGTCGGGCCGCTAGTTCCAGGGGTTCCCTTGCGCGTATCAGCGGCCGGTCTCGTCGGTACCAGACGCGCCCACGCACAGTGGCTCGCAGTGAGGGCTGCGGCCCTCGGTGACTGCGGTCGCTTCCTGTAAACGGTGTCTTTCCCTCCCCAGAAAGAACTGCAGTGCTTAGACTGGTTAGGGGGGCCACTGGTTACTATTACAACCTTTTTATTTAAAAAGAGGTTAAATCGAGAATAGGGTGTCACCAGACTGTACTTATGTGGTCCCTGGGAAGTTGGGTTTCCAGTGCTCTGGTTTCCTAATCTGGAACCAAAGTAATCCTCCTCCTCTTCAGCGTCCTGCTGAGGGAAGTTCCTTTGCCTAGTGCAGGGTTAGGGTTAGGCCCCTTTACATTCAGAAAGACTGGTCTCAGCAGCCTGCCCTTGGTTTGCTTTATCTCGCTGCAGGGAGAGTCTGCAGGCTGGGGAGACGAAGGGGAGCTGAACTGGGAAGATAATAACTGGTGACAACGGGTGGAACTTTAGGGAAAAGGATTTCCTTAAAAAAAAAAAAAAAAAAAATCAAACTAATACCTCAAAGTGGGCTCTGCAGACAAGAAAACCCAAAAGCCTCCGTTTCTGCCGTCTGTGCCGACTGAAGCTCGAGCCCCCCGAGTGGTGGCTGGCGCCCCGCGGAGAGGTGCGGCGCTGGGTTCGTGGAGGAGGAGCCCGTGTGCGTCTGACTGAGGCCAGTTTCTGTGAAGAGCAGGTAGCTGCGGAAAGGCTGAAGTTACTGCTTTTTTCCAGGACGATTCCAGAAGAAAATAAACACAAAAATTCCAGCTGATTAGCTTAATTCTGTGCCATTTCTTTGTCAGAAGAGTAAGCTTTATTATGAAATACAACTTACTGAAAAACTTTTAGCTGTAAAGTATATATAAATGATCTGAAATTACTGCAGTTTTCTTAGGCAGCTTATTTATTTGTCGACAGCTGCAGTGTCTGTGGCCCTGTGGGTACCCGGGCGGTCCCCGAATGGGCCACACAGATTACCTTGTACCAAAGTTCTTCCTGAGAAATCTCCCCCACCACCTGTTCTCTAAATGTCCAATAAAGACTATTTTTCACTAGATTCAGCTTTACAAAAGTTATTTTATGTGTGTTAGAAAATGCAGGCATAGTTACGTCAGGACATTCACCTACGGAGCACAGCGTAGGATGGTGGAAATCGTACCCGGCTGTCTGGTGACACGGTCCGGTCCATCCGAGAGTCAGCCTAGAGTAAGCGTCGTCTCAGCTCGTCAAGCCTTTCCTGGAGCATCTCCATCTTCTGTGGAAGCCAGTCTGGAGCCGGAGCCTTCTGGAGTAAGGACTCTACTGCCTCCAAGGCCCCTGATGCTGCCTGCAGCGCTGACCTGTACTCTTCTTCCAAGGGGAACTCCCGACGGGCTCTCTTTGCATCAGGCTGGCAAATGAGAACAAGAGGGGGTAAGTCATGCCATGATACCCATTCCCAAGATGATAAAGAGCTTTCTTTTGGGACTTCAAAAACAGAAATTTTATGTTCTCATGGGCTCACAAGAGTAGGAGGGAGCCACCATCCCTGTATCACCTAGAAAAACACCGGAAGGCGTTTCCGGTTTGTCACAGCAATTCAGGGTGCTACTACCATTAGGGCTCAAGGACACTGGGAATGCTGCCTTGGTTGGGTAATTTCCAGAGAGTGTTCTTTGGAAAGATCTCGTCCTGACAAAAAAAGCTCAAGGTATGGGTTTTCTAAATGGTTCTGGTTTACTTTTTAATGCTACATGCTGTGGTCTTTCAGATGCTTTTCAACCCAATTCAGGAAGTCGTCAGGCTTTCTAACATCACTGCACCTGGGTGGGGATCGGGACCAAGATGTCTAATGTCATCACAGTCTAACTAAGGAAGGTCATAAATTCTTGAAGGCTTCTTTAGAGCAAAGCTATGTAGTTTTTAGGCCTGAAATCTATAAAGTAAAATATGTCTTGAAAACAAGTTATTCACATAGACGTACTTTCTTTACATAAGAATTGTAACTACAACTCACAAGAACATTGTTCCTCTCTCAAATTGCTATTCTAAACAGTGCTCAAAACAATATTTTGAATATCCTTAGTCGTATCAGATTTCTATATACCAGTATATAGATTTACTATATACCAGTATCAGATTTCTGCCATTTAATAGGTAGACGTGATTTCTAGATACTGCCAGAAGTTATTTAGGCCGATCTGATGAAGCAAGGATCAACCGAAACATTTTGGAAGGTGAGTTCACTGGTTTTCTTCAGTGGCTCTCAAACTACATTTATATCTTCACTGATCCAGATACGGAACTTTCCCAAAGGTTACTATAAACAGTTCAAAGTCACACTGAAAGAGAAAATCTATTGTATTTTTGTAGTCCCACCTCTGTTCTATGGTTGATAGCCTTTCAGGAAGAAACAGGATTTTTTAGAAGAGCAGCTACTGTAAAACAGGAGACTTTTACATATATAGATCGATTTGATTATATTGTGACAGTCAATATGAGGCCAGAAGCCATACTAGTTTTTATTTTACTTTCACCAGTAAGGAGGGGAGAATTTCTCTTATCTGAAATGCAGTCCATACCTGTAGAGACAACCACTTTGCTGCTTCTACAGCAACTTTGGCAAAGTGTTCCTGGAAAATGACTTTTTCCTGTTTCACACGTTCCACTCTGGCAACTGCAGTTTCATCTTCAAGCCCAGTCTGCCACGGATCACAAATCAAGTAAACACCAAGCACATGTGACAGTCAGACAATGAGAAGGCTGGGGGCTCCTGGGGGGCTCAGTAAGCATCCAACTCTTGATTCGGCTCAGGTCAGATCTCAAGATCATGAGGTCGAGCACCGCTTCGGGCTCCGTGCTAGGCACATGTACTTCGCTTAAGATTCTCTCTCTCCCTCTACCCCTCCTGTCCCCAACTTTAAAAAAAAAAAAGACCACGAACGTGCATGCATGTGTGCTGTGTTTGTGTTTAAGCTCCCGGTGTTAAACTATTCTGGCTTATTCGCCTGTGAGCGAGGCAAATTTTGGAAGTTGGACTCATCTGTAAATGCATTATCGTCGTGGAATCTGGATAAAATTACAGTGTTCTCCTTCCCTACAGAAAAGTTGGACTGTCATTTTTCCAGATTTGGAAAAATGATCGTCTACGATGTGTAGGGTAAGAAACACAAAAACATGCAACCACATACTTGATCGGATATGTGGTGGCAGGTAATACACACGTGTGTACACACAGCCCAACTTAATAACGGGCGTGGGATTAAAAAAAAAAATAAGTAGTTAAGCCACACATTTAGAAGACCAAGAGAAAGTGAATTATGCTTAACTATTCTACTAGGGCTGCAATGAGCTCTTACCCTAAAACAAGCCCCAGAGAAGCTGCCTGGGTACACAAACGTGCGAGTCCAATGATGAAACAGTTTGGTTCTAACTATAAAAACAGCTTCACAAATGTCACTGTTTGGAAAACTAGGTCTTCGTCTCTGCCCATGCAGCAAAGCCATGGCTAAAGTGTGTCTCCATTCGGGAGGCACACATGGGCCTCTCGGGCCTGCTGCTGCGCGTGCAGTCCGACAGGAGCCCTTTACGGTTCTCCCCGGTCCTCCCAGCGCGCCAGCGAGCAGCACTGCCACAGCCCGCCCTGGGCCGAGGGGCTGCGGGTGCTCCACTGCTGCGGCTCGTCGTACAGGCCGCTGCTTCATGGCCACCTCGCCACTGAGCACTACGAGAAATGTAAGCTAAGAAGATACTTAACTTAGTTACAATCCTATGATTTAAAAAAAGAATGACAAAATCTGTGATGCTGCTGTATTCTGATCTACAGAAATAAATACCTTCTCCAGAAAGGACACAACTTTGTTCCTCGTGTCTTCAGAACGGAGACATTGTGGAACTATCTCTTCATGATTTGTTCCCTATTAAAAGATAAATGAGACCAATTTTAATGTATCTCAGCAGCTTGCAGAGACCACTCCGTACGTTCTAAGAGCTACCTTAATCAGGCAGCCGAAAAGAAAACAGCGTCAGAGGATACTCAAAAGACCACCAGCTCCTGGTTCCTTCAGGGAGCCTCGGGACCGGGCCACGTTCTGCACGAGCAGAGCTGGAGGCGTCCGTCACTGCTGCCCTGTAATCCTAATGTCTTGGGCCCTTGAGGGCCAAAGGCGGGACGGTACAGCTCCAGGCAAGAGAAAAGGAGCATCCCACAGGAGGCTCGCCTTCTCTGTGGCCCCCAGCTCACAGGTCCCTGTGTTCATCAACCTAACTCCGAGACAACCTAACTGACCGAGACAAAATGCATTATTCATTTCACACTCAAAAGTACTGTCTGGAAGACAGTGTCGAAGTTGACAGACCTGTTCTGAATGCCTGGTTCAGCTGTTCCCACTCTCCCAGGACCTTAGGAAACTACCTTCATTTCTCTATGCTCCACTGTTAGATGGTACAAAAGAGATCATTGGTATTATCTCCTCCAAGGGAAAATTTTCATGAATAAGACCATTTTGGCGATCACTTTGATAGGTTGGTCTTATAATTACCTCTGCGAACTGAGTAAACGCCTCCAAGGAATGTTGTTCTACTATCCAATTCCTGTCAGCTAGCAGTAAGGCAAAAATAGAAGACAGGCTGGGCAGAAGTTTGTCCTAAAAAGAGAACCAAACCTTATTAACAGATGCTGGGCCCACCAGGGTCCACAGTTACGCATGAATGAAAGAGTACTCCGGAATTTATTTAATGGTAAAAAAGAAGATAGCTCAAATGCAATTATCTTTGGATACTTTAGTCTAGAGTTGAAAAACTGTCAACCTCTCCATTCTTACATGGAAACAAACAGGATGGTATCATTTGCCTGTAAATAAGTAAGAGCCCTTTAGAAACTAGCCGGTTGTTTTTCTTTCAAAGACATCTATTGAGATAATATCCATCATATTTTTGCTCCAGTTAGGTGAAAAGGTTCTCATCAGTGAGCTGTTGTTTTTTTTAAAGGATGTATTTATTTATTTATTTGAGAGGGACAGAGTCTTAAGCAGACTCCTTGCTGAACACAGACCCGACTTGGGCTCGATCTCAAGACCCTGAAGTCACGGCTGGAGCTGAAACCAAGAGTCAGACACTTCCACAGCTGCGCCATTCGGGCGCCCCTCAGGGAGCTTTTTATAGTCTCTCCCATGGAGGTCAAAAAGAAAACAGTCAACGACCTAGAATTCCTGGATTCGACCACAGCACTGAGGAAGGCAAAACTCAGTTGAGGAGGAGGTTCTTTCACGGTGAGGTGGGTCTGAAAATTCAGAAGTGTATGCAGGCCTGTACGGAATTACAAATCCTCTGCAACACTTTCAGAAATACTGTCTTTAAAACAAACAGGCTCCCTTTCATGGATGTAAAACTACGAGAACAACTTTGATAAATTTCCTCATTTTATACTCTTTCATAAGAGACAAATATGTCTTTCTTCCTCAGGGACTTTGTGTGGTAAAGCCCAACTGGAAGGAGACTCAGACTACAGCCAACTCTAAATTATTTGTATGTCAAAATATATTTTTCTAACAAAACAAACAAAATACTTAAAATGCGTTCTATTTTGACAAAGTCACCATCTCTTCACAAAACACATTTTCCCCCGACTTTCATTGTCAACGATCCACAGAATTCCAGAAATTAAAAGTCGGGAAATTTTAGTAATTCTTACAAGGATCTTGTTAACACAGAACAAAAGAATTAAGAGTATTACCTGGAAAGCTTGAGGTATGAAAAACTTTCCTAGAGAAGATACAAAATCAAGCACTGCCAAACGAACGTGGTCAGGAGGCTCTAATTTAAGCAGTGAAGTCTGCAAAGTTACTACCTAAAGTGGTAAAGACCAAAGAACAGTTATAAATGAAAGTAAATATTTTGTAGAGACATAAGAAGATTCTGATGGGAATGTGGGGAGGGGAAATCCAAGAGTCGAACACTATGAAGCCTAAACATATGTGGAATTTGAATAAAATGATCAAATGACGCACTTAAACAGTGTTCCGCCTACCAACTGCTGTAAAGAAAAAAAAAAGTGTTCCTGAGAAACTATATACCAGTGCTCTTCTTTCAAATCCTTAAAAATTGTTTTGTATTTTAAATTCTACTGAGGGAGGTTCGCTATTTAAAGCAGGGATTGGCAAACTTTCTATGAAGGGCCAGTTAGTCAATTTTTTAGGTTTTATGGGTAATATGTTCCTTGCTGCATACTGTTTTTTTTATTTTTTAATTTTTATTTCACAGACCTTTGAAAATGTAAAAATCCTCCTTAGCTCTTGTCCTGTAAACAAGAGGGCAGAATCTAGCTAGGAAGCCAGAGTTCGCCAACTCCTGACTCAAAGGAACACAGAAAGTCGTCCATAAAAGAAGCAATGCCTAAGCAAACAATTTAGTTATGCTGAAATTTTAGAGCTTTAGTTATTTGGGTTTTTTAAAAGTAGGCACAATTCTATCAAAGTTATCCATATTTAATTTCTCAAAGAAGATTACTAGAGCTGTCAGAATCCAGTTTGAATCCATTATTTTACTGCATTCTCATTCTCTATAATTCAGTAATTCATGTTATACATACAGTAATTTAAAAATATACCTAACCAGTATTTGTAATGCTAAGTTTTTAATGTACACAACCACTAACAAAGCTACTAAAACAAACCATTAATAGTTTCACTTTCCAGCATACAGGTCCTATGACAGGGTGTTATTTCTTCCATCATCTTCCTAAGTAGGAATTAGTTTTACCTCATAACTTGATTTCTAAACATGCCTGTAAGCTTCGGCCAGCTCTTGATTTGGGGGATCAGTTCTGCCCGGTATGGACTAATTCCTCTAACTTCAGAAAAGTGCCTTTTCCTCTATCAGCTTAAAACCTCCAAAAGCAGGTCAGACCATCATCCAAAGCATCCCCTGACAGTGACCTCTGTTCTGCCTGTCCCAGCCATGTAAGCTGGGGGCCAGACAGAAAACTCAGTGGTCCTCTTAACATCAAAAGCATGCTGTTTCTTCAAAGAGACAATGAGGATTACCCTGAAGTCCACATCGGTTCTATTCCATACTCCCACAGCTGCTGGAATGCCTGTTTTGAATGTGGGGTTCACACATGATCCATGACTCCTAACCTCAGGGATGTTCTGGAGCAGTTAAAAAAAAGTTTTGACTATTCGCTCTCAGGAGACAAGGAAGAACAGATTTAGGCTGAATCAACAGCGCCATGTACGAACCACACTCCACAGCAGGAGTGAAAGCAATGAGGACACCTCCCTGAGACCAGCAGGTCCGTGACACTGAAGTTCAGTTCAACAGAAGGAAATCAGCAAACTGAGGAAGAAATCATTAAAAAAGACTGTATGTAGAAAGCTATTTTAAGTCTTGTTTTTCCAGTAATTTCCTCAGCAAAGTATCAACTAGCTTACTGTTCTTACCTGACTTATCAGATGAGGATCTAGAGTGTGAACGAAAAATCCCAATAGTGGAAGTAAAAGACTAAGCGTCTGCTGAACATGCGGCTGACCTGTTACCTTAAATAAGGAACACAAAATAGTTTTGATGAGAATTTTCAATTACACGAAAACAGCAACCTCTTAGGAAGCATTTAATATATCCCAGGCAACCTGGTATGTGCTTTATACTACCTCACATACACCTCAGAACTTAGTGAAGTAGAACTTTACTCACTTTACTAATAATTAAGAAAAAGGGGGAAAGAGGTTAAATAATTTGCTCAAGATCACATGACAGGTGGGGCGTCTGGGTGGCTCAGTGGGTTAAAGCCTCTGCCTTCGGCCCGGGTCATGATCCCAGAGTCCTGGGATGGAGCCCCGCGTCGGGCTCTCTGCTCAGCGGGGAACCTGCTTCCTCCTCTCTCTCTCTGCCTGCCTCTCCGCCTACTTGTGGTTCTGCCTGTCAAATAAATAAATAAAATCTTTAAAAAAAAAAAAAAAAGATCACATGACAGGAAATTTAATGCAGGTGGAGATCTAGTGACTTCTGTTTGCCGCTGAGAAACTTATGTATGCCTTAGTGTTCTTAAAATTCCATTTCTCTTCCCTATAACTATTGTTTCTATCGTAGTAGTATAAGCTACATCACCCACAGAGAATCCTCAGGGAGTACTCACTGAATGATTTGTGGGCACTGCAGAAGGGAAACTGAATTCTACATAAACTTGAATGATAAAACATTATCCGCAAAACCATTTCTGTGGTTTCCCAAAAGTGTGAATGTTGCCTTCAGCTTCCAGTGGCTGGCACTATTTAGTCAAAGGAAACAAATATCCTATTTACATTGTTTAACTAAATGTCATTTGTAAACTACAATAATCTGTGGGACACGCAGCATCCAAACTCTAGCCAGGGAAGAGGAACACGAACCAGCCGGAGCCACTCCCTTGCCCATGCCACCTTTAAGCCGAGTCCCTCTCCACTGCCCAAAGGATCGTATGGAAGACCATGGAATCATAGAAACAGGCCACACTAGCCCAAAAGAGGAGAGAAACAATGGGAGAAGAAGTTTGCTTTTTTAAGTAGGGTCCAAATGGTCATGAAAATAGCTGAACGGTCACTGTCACTCTACTAGGTTCTGGTTTTACGAATGTCATTCCGTCACACTCAGAACTGGCTGGAGAGGACACATAGGTATTTTAAGTTCTAGGCACAAGTTCTACCAAGCCCCTAAAGAAATTACATACATTTTACTCTACAGGGAATTTCGGGACCATGCTCTTTCTCAGTATTTTATTTGTTCTTCAGGGAAATAATCAGTTGCTTTCCTTACCAGGTTAGTGTTTAAAAAAGCCCAGAGCTGACTCCCAGTTTCCATAATCGCAGTTTGCTGTGGAACATCCAGAGCTTCATGGGCGGAATTACACACAGCAAGCAATGCAGACAGCAGCGTGTTCTAAAGGGGGAGAAACGGAGGAGTCCAAGGTCAGACCCCAGTCTAAAGGAGCGGAGGCCGCGGACGTTATGAGTTACTATAACCCTCCTAAACGCCCACGTCGAATTTATATTCTGAGACCCAAAGCCATCTTTTCAGCTACTTCTTAATACAAAATTTTATTAGAGCTGATTTTCCTCATAATACCCAGAAACATTTGCTTCATTTTCTAAATATTTTCTCCTTTTAGGTTAAAATTTAGTATTAAAATGGAAACAGCATTGTATTTTAATAAATAGGCTCGATCAAACGGTGAGTAGCTCAAGTTAATTTGTAAAGTTCATCAACTAAAAATTCTATTGTTTTTCACATTATGCAGCTAGCAATTTTTTAACATTACTAGATTTTTATTGTTGCTCTTGTTTTATGTCTTTAAAATTCCTCAGCAACACTGCATTTAATAAGCAAATATATAACTTGAGAAGTACACTTATCTAGATTTAAAACAAAACCACGTTTTCTAGATTCACTCCCCTTCACACATCGAATCTTTCTCTGACCGGCCAGGAGTGGGGGTGTTGGGGGACGGTGGGAGTAAAGTGAAGGCCGTGTGGACATGGAATGATCAGGAACAACGCCTTTAGTCTGTCATACTGCAGCAACACTTAAGTTTTAGTGATGCCCGTACAGCTTTTTATTTAAAATTTAAAGTTTTAGTGAGGGCAAAGATATATTCAATTTTAGAAATAGGTACATTACTTTCCCTAATACAAAATATTTTTTATCTTCAACTACAAAAAATCAGTATACAGTAAATGTAAAACCAGAACAATTTAACCTACTTTTAACTAGCTGTTTAACAGTTTTCTCAAAATAAGTGCACATAAAAACTTGTATTCCCTTTGCGTGTATGTTTTAAATTATCTTGATAATTATCATCAGATGCCATTATATTACAGGATCAGAACATTTACACTCAGTGTGGAGATAAAAGCCTTTAGAAAGCCCTGACCACCTCATTTAAAACTGCAAATAGACCCCTAACTCCTTGAATGCCCCGCCCCGCCCCTGTTTTTCTCCACTTACCGCAAGCTGATACAACATACTTCTACACGTATTGATTACTTATTTTACCGTCCACAGCTGAGTGACAATGCGAGCTCATGAGAACAAAAATTTTTCTTTTGTTCCCTGATGGCTGGAACAGCGGCTGGCACACAAAAGCACTCAAAATATGTTCGTTGGATGAACGAATGAACAAAGGAGGAAATGAAACTAAACTGGAAAATTCAACCACATGTACTATAGTCAATTTTTTCAGTAAACTTTAAAAAACCATGTTATTTTTTACTTCTCACAGATGAATTTCTTTTATATGTCATTATGTTAAGAACGAGTATTCTAAATGAAAAGTTCCATAAAGGCTCAGAACAGAGGTGTATAAAACGGGAATTGTGCTTTATCAAATAGAAGAATCATGTCTGGGGCACCTGGGTGGTTCAGTCGGTTAAGCATCTACCTTCAGCTCAGGTCGTGATCCCAGGGTCCCGGGACTGAGCCCCACATCGGGCCCCTTGCTCAGTAGGGAGCCTGCTTCTCCCCGGACTGCCCTTTCCCCGCTTGTGCTTACTCTCTCCTTCTCTGTGGCAGATAAATAAAATCCTAGCAAAAAAAAAAGTCTGCCTGATCTAATGATGTGTCAGCAAAAATACTATAAATACTTCATAACAGGTTTCATCTTGGTCCAGTGTTTCTTAAACTAGTCTCCCTGCCCCCCAATATAATTTACATCAGTCAAGATAATAAGTTTCTCTTGGACCCCTTTAAAACAGAAATCTGAAAATCCTGCTAGTTTCCAACCTGAGGGCAGAGACCGTATCTTATTAAAAGCCCATCACCAGTACCTTGTACTAGTACTAGTACTGGTACCTTGAGCAGTGCTCAGTAAATAGCTGCTAAATTAATCAAATCCATTAAAATTCTTGTTTTACCAAAGATTCAAGTTCTCCCCAAGTCCGACGGCTGCTGAGCCATTCCCGACACCGTGTAATCCCAACTCTGGTGACGTCACATACAGCTCCTTTCCTGAGCTCAGCGGGTAATGCCTGGAGGGAAATACACTGCCAGAGAGGCAGATTTTCTGCTGCTTTGGGGGAAAATTTCTGGACAAACTCCACCTGAAACAAATTGAAGTGTAACATAAGACAATCTGATGACTGGATGCACAAAAAGCTAAATATTCGCTTCCATGTTTTGTATTTTTAAGAAGTTTTTAACTGAGTAATAATATCACAAATACCAGACCATGGTAACTAGAGGAACACATACCATCATTTTTGCTGTTGTTGCATTTGTTTGCAAAATGAAAAACACAGTTTAAATGGAACGTGATATGAAGACACTGAGAAATGTTAAAAATAATGCATTTCATTATTAGTCAACCAGCTATTTTTATGCTATTATCTTCCTAAGAACTTTTGTGCTTGTGACCTTGTTCAGCTGAGTCCAAAGTTAATTTTCCAAAATAGGCCAAAAGGCTGATCTGGTAACCCTGGTGGCTGTTATCTCAGCTGACTAGAACACAGGACCTAAAGAAAGAAGCAAAGTCATAGGTTTGCTTTTCCACTGGGCTAGCTGGCTCTGCTCTCAGACAACACACAAAATTGGTTTCACAAATCAGCCCAGAGCAGTGTGGCTGGCAAATCTATTCTACCACTGAAATAATTCAAAGCCTTTGCCAAGTTAACAGAAAAATAGCACTGTTTTGTTAAAATGAGGCATCAGCAGACAAACAAAAAACAGAACACAAAAGTTTAAAAAAAACACCAAAAACAGTTTAAATGTTAGTTTCCAGTAGAAAAACAGCAAAAATACTATTGCACTTAATTTCTGAATTAAGTATAATCTAGGAAGTATATTAAAATGTAATTTTTAGGTAGAAGAATTTATAGTATCCCAAATCTGCTTGATAAGTGACAAATTCTTAAAGAAAAACCCACTATATTAAATTTGACAAAGAAATCTTCCTATGTTTTATATACCATATTTATATTTGAATTTTGTTAGCCGAAAATATTTAGCTATCAAAACCAAGGGGAAATTGTGTGGCTATCTGTTAGAGCTGTTAGAGCCAGAAAAATGGACCCTAGAGGAGCTACGTGTCTATTGTAACACGCTGCTTTATTCATGAAACGAAACTGCTTCATCAAAGCCAAGAGAACTGCGCCAACTGATAAACATCAGTTGAACATGACCTTTCTTTATAATAAAATCCAATGAAAGTGAATGAACTAGTTCCTTCCCCAAAATAGAAATTATAAATAATGGTGCCCTGGACAACAGAGGATAGGCACTGACAAACTTTGTTACGTAGAAAGAGGGATCCGTTTACTATTCTGAGTTTGAAAACCCTGGTCTCAACACAGTTTTCAGAATTTAAAGCCACCAGTGTCAACAGGGGTCCACAGCAAGTGAAGTGTAAGTGAGTAATCCGCAGAGAATTAGAACTTCTCTCCTTTAAAGTGAGAAGAGAGAAAGAATACAAGAGTGGGCTTAAAATGCAAATAATTATTGTACTTTTTACTTTCCATAAAAACAGTAGCACAACTAATAGTGTACTTAAACCAGGTATAGTAAATCCTTTCCTCTTAGGTAACCCTGTACTTTTGCTTGTTTCTATAAACAGAAATACTACCAATAGTTACACACTCAAGAAATAACAGGATATCTAGTAACTTCTCTCCATATTGAAAAAGAAACACATTCTAATCTCCCTATTTATACTGGCATTTCCCCCAATTACCACACGCACTTTTTTGTAAATTAAAACATCACTATGCTGGGATTCACTGTTTTCATATATGTAAATGCTACATCACTGATACAAAAATCTGGGGTTTTATTTCACTTTTTAAAAAGATACCATCTTGTGTGCAAAGGAATAATTATTTCCAGCTCCGTTACTTCCTTTCCTTTGCCGCAGGCCTTGCTCTCTCCCCACACTCCTGCCCCAGCAGCCTCTCCACCTTCCCCAACCTACGGCCTGCATCGAAAATGCCTCCATCTCCAACAGCTTCCCCTGGTCCTACCTATCCCCAGCCTGCAGCTCCCCAGAAACGATCTTCTAAGCTATGCACACCCAACACAACCTGATCTGGGCCCGTCCGGGGGCTCATTACGTACCACCACCGTTCACTATGAGCACGTTCATAAATTTATAACTTCTACTAGAATACATGTTTTTTCTGGGATCATGATCTAGTACAGTGGTTTCCAAGTTTTTTATTTTAAACACAAATCTCTATTAAAAATGAAAGAGCAAGCTTTATGCATGTAAAGAAAGAAAGCAGATTTCATGTGGTTCAAAGGAGTAAGGAGGCAGAGCCAACAACCCACACACAGAGGAGGCCCCAAAGCAATGGCAGGAAAAGGACCTGAAGGCGACACTGGGGCAGTGGGAAGTGCAGCTTCCGGAGTGAGAGAGGTCTGGCTTGGATCCCACCTCGCCCATCATCACGGGGAGTCTGCAGACATTTTTACTGCCCTAAGCTGCTGTTTCTTCATCTGTAGATGATCATCATCCACATACCCTACAGGCTGACACAGGAAGTCCAAGAACCGAAGTGCCTAGAACACAGCCCAGTTCTGACTGTTGTCTGTTCGCCTCCCTTCAGGGAGCCGGGGAAAGAGCAGAGCCCGGCAGAAGAACGAACGCTTGTGCGGTGCTCCCTTCAAGCAGCTTGTGTTCCAGGCCTCCCCACATCTCCGCCCTGCCGCCTAGGGAAGGTTAGTCTCTCAGGTTTAGGATAAACCAACACCCAAGGACTCTCAGACAAGAATTCAAATTTAGGTATGTCCATTTAAATTTTAACACTGTAACTAGACCAGGAAATCAGTATTTGATAACTGAAGGAAAAAATTAAATGTGACCCCTCAAAGATCTGTAACACACATAACCTGATAGCCTCAATTACCTGGAAAAACTTCGAACTGAGGAGTATCTAAGAGATCTCTAAACAGAAACTGGAGTTTATATCAAAGTTCCTAGATCTCACTTAGAGGTCATTCATTCTGAGTTGTATTATTCTAAACGTTAAAATTCACAACAACCCTGGGAAAAGAATACTTTTATTCTCATTTAACAAATAAGAAAACGGAGGTCCAAAGACACCTTCCCTCTCAACCCTCCTCCTTTAGGAAGGGCCTCTAAGTTAACAGGCCCTCTGTGAGCGACAGCACACCAGGAACCAGGCGCAAGAGTTTGAGAAGAGAATAAAAGGTATTAAAATTCGAAGGGATACGCAGCAGACAACTCTTTGGGAGTTTGGGAGGGGAGCACATTAACGCTTACATATTTTCCGGGGGGCCAGTAGGTGGGTCTAGTGTGCTTTCAAGCCTCAGAACAACCTGCAAGGAAGGCGCTGGGAGGCCGGCATGGCTTCTCTGGAGCCCGACCAGCCTCTCTCGGGCAGAAAGGCCGACGCGGACCTGAGGCAAATTCTCTATTCACAAGTAACTCCCGGGGCACCTGGGTGGCTCAGTTCCTCAACCAACTCTCGATTTCAGCTCGGGACAGATCGCAGGGTTGCGAGATTAAGCCCCATGTCGGGCTCTGTGCTGGGCGTGGCGCCTGCCTGAGATTCTTTCTCACCCTCTGCACACTTGCTCTCAAATAAATAAAGAAAGAAAACTAACAGCAAGCACTCCCAGTATTTACTGAGCATCCTTCTAAGCATGGCACTATGCTACATATTTTGTATATATGACCTCTAAGTCCTAACAAAAGTTTTCAAATTGTTAACACCTGTCACTCTGTAGGCAGGGAACCAAGTTAGGAAACTTCCCTGAGGTCACAGTAAGGTGACCAAGGTCACAGTAAGACCAGATTCAAACCACAGGATTCAAACCCCCTTCACTAACCTAGTGGTTCTCAAGCTTGTGTCCACGTCAGAATCATACAGGAATTTAACAACAATCATACCACGACTGACGGCCAGCATCATCCAGTTTTAGCAAGAATCCTGCTGAGTCAATCTGGAAAACACCCCCCAGCCTCGGTGTGTGTCCAGCAAGAATCTGACCTGCCAGTTTAGCAAGAACTACCTCCGTAGCCCTGACATTTTTCCTCTTAGTAATCTGCACTCATCGACCTACACGTTGCTCCTTCACTGTAGTCCCTAATAGGCTACGCTATATTCAGGCTTGAGCCCAGTTTTACACTGAGGCCTCTTTCCCCTACATCAAGAATCCCAGGGCAAAACCCACTTTTATCACTGTACGGCTCTGGTTTTTCTTTAACATCTAAATCTAAACACATCTAAAAGCAATAAGCAAAGCAATCAATAGGTCAAAAGCTGATGCTCCGGTCATATCAACATTTAAATGTGGAATAAATGGGGCAGCGGGAAGCCTTCAAAGAGTCTGAATCCTTTTCTCAGCAGATGCTCAAGGACAATGACTAAGATGCGGTCCTTGCCTGCTGGGGTGGGGCCATGAAGAAGAAGAGTCGCCTCAACAGTATGGACAGGTTGGTGAGCTGGTAGCATTCTCCAGGGCAGGACTTTATCTGGGAAAAGACAGAAGAGGAGAGACTGAATTAAAATCATGGCTTTTACAAGCTTTTATATGCTAAAATAAATAGCACTTAGTGAACAGTTTCTGAGACAGAAGATTATAAGTTATTTAGATTTTTAATTTAGAGCTTTTCTTTGTTTTTCTTCCATTAACCTAGATTACTTTTATAATGAGAAAGGAATTTTGACATTGTATTTAAAAACAACCCTCAGGAATTTTTATTTCAGATTACCATTTGGATGATAACTTGATATGTTAATCTTCTTACTCAAAGACAACTCATGGAATTTTTTTTTAAGATCTAAGCACAGTAGTGCAGAAGTGAATATAACTCTAGATATTAGCTCCATTAAAAGATTTTATAAGCTCAATATTGTAGAGATCGATTCCTATCATAATACACTAGGAGAGCTTTTACTTAATTAAACAAATGTATTTTATTTGAAGAAGATAATCTAACATAAAAATTACTTGGATCGGTCTTGTACAAGACATGTTAAGGGCTTAGAAGTGGGGACATTGTCCAGACGATTAGCCATGGAGACATATGCTCCAGCTGTGAGGTTATTACACACGTCCCTGGATTTAGTCTACAACATCTTTAAACGACAAACTAAGAAATGTATGACATAATAGCTACTAAGAAACGAAAGATGAGATCTGGGCCAGGGACAAAAAAAACAAAAACATGTCCATATCATATGGAATATATCAAGCATCTCAGAATTTAAAAGCAAAGGTCAACATTGAAAAAATTAAAATAAATCATCACTAAATCATTTTCTCTTTGTAGCTATTTACAAAGCATGACTTCTTTCCCCAAAGGCATCAATCACTGTCACATTTAGTCCCTCTCAAATCATCCTGAGAGACAACAAAATTAAGAGGCAGCTTGTCTAAGTCACTTTAAGGAAAAAAAAAAAACAGTAATCCACATTACATTACAAACTAACTCTTTTCTTATTTTCCACTTTGTGTTCAATTTAAAATTTACTCTTCATTAACCTAGTATCTCTTTTCCAAAACAATTAAGAGAACTCTGTAAGATTTTGACAGTATGAAACAATTTCCCTAGTTTGACAGTTTCTGGCACATCTTTCTCAACAGCATCAACATTAAGGGACAGGAAAGAAACTGTCAAAAAAATTTAGCTATCATACTATCCGTCCTTTTGATAGTCACATTCTTCAAGATTATCATATCCCTAAATGAACTGCCTATAAAGGGATTATTTTAGACCTTGTAATTCTACTCACCAGCTGAGCCACTATGGTGACATGGTGCGCACAGAGTTCAGCAGTCCCGTATCTGTGATACAAGAGAAGATTATCTTTCCAAAATAATTTTTACAAGTATTCAGAAAACCAAGGAGATGAACTTCCAAAAAGCAAATAAATATTCTAAGCTGCAATTTCTCCATGGCCAAGGAACACCACAATAGACAAAACCACCTAAGCAACAGTTACTTATTGACTTCAACCATAGAAGGAAAGAGGGAGCCTGGTTCGTGATTTAATACTATGATACGAAATCAAACCATTTTGAGGAGCTACTAAGGGATTATCGAGACAAAATTTTTCTATAAACTTCCAAGTATAAAACATCATTTACTGTCAATTACTACTATAAATCAATCCAAAAACCAAAAAAGCACATTGTACCGGGAAAGGAAGCACCACACATCCATAGCTAACAGAGACGTGATCATATTAGCACTGAGCACAGCATTCAACAGAGCAACATCCTAATGAAAAACAAAGTTCATGATACATTATTACAATACATTTCTCAAAACAATAAAACACCATCACAATCCAAGTAACAAAAGAACCTCGGTGAGAAGGCTCAACTTTCTAGTATCTGAAAGAATCCATAACACCATTCCTTCTGCATTTAATGAGCACCTGCTATATAGTAAGCATTGGGTTATGAAGAGTCAAAAGTGATTTTAAATGTGATACTCAGTCATTAGGATCCAAAAAATCTTAACCACTGTAAAAGATCTCAAATGATATTGATCCTTATGTAAATTTTAAGAATTCTTTCCCTACAATTTTATCAACTTATTTTCTACTTTAATCCCATTAAAGAAAATCAACATTATGCCTAAGATCTATAGGAGATAGACATGAAACTGAATCAGGTAAAATCTCAACACTTTTCACTCTTTCTAGATCTTGCCACCCAAAATGCTTTCTCAAATGTTTCAGCTAGCCATTGTATCTGAGGACTACAGGACTCTAGGATTACCATTTCCTAAGACATAACTGAATCAAAGGGTAAAAGGTACAAATTGAGAGAACATTCGAAAAGAATACACATTAACTACTCCTTTCCTCCGTATGGAAACCAGACATTTCGGTGAAAAGCAGAGGGACGGCCTGAGCGCGGCCCGGCAGGTGACGAACTCACCAGTTCGGGGAACAAGGAGGGAGGAAAGGAAGTGATAAATGCACAGAGATGAACACAAACGTGCTGGTACAGGGTGACGGCGACTTCCACTTGCCCTTTACTCTGTACTCCTCGCAGATGAACAGGCAGAGAGAGCTCACCGGCACACTGCTCAAAACTGCAGAAAACAGCTCTGAACAGAGATACCCTGCAGGGAAACGGAGAACACTGCACCCAACACTCCTCACATTTAACATTTAGCAGGTACGATAATAATATGGCATATGGAGGGGTATTTTCCCAAAGCAAAATGTCTCAAGAAGTATGGATCAATGACAGTTTCCAGTATGTGTGAACGTATAACCATAAAAATAAAAATATAGTCACTGTTAGAGAAATTCTTTAAAGGAGAAAAATTTTTTCCTGTATTTTTGCTTTTTATCATTTACCAAATGTTTATCATAGTACTGAACTACACAAAGACAAAATTCATCAAGGAACCTGAAATTTAAATAGATATTAGCTATCATATAGAAAAGAGGTGTAAGTCAGACAGAGGGGCCACTTTAAGATTAAAATAGTTTTACGAAATCTTCATAGAGGATTTAAACAACAAATCAGAAACAGGCAGAAATAAAGAGGCGAAGACGACAAAGCACGAGGAGAGACGGGTGTGAACAGCAGTGTGCCCAGAGCGCGGCATGTGCAGAGAACGAGTGTGCCAGTGACAGGACGCGGAGCGATGCTGGACTGCAGCGGCAGACGGACAGATGTGGAGGCAGAGCTGGACCGGACGGCATCGGGCTCGCGTGTCTGTGCAGGGAGGGGCGGGAGCTCACAGCCGAGCTCCACGAGGCGACTTGCTACCGCACACAGGGGCACAAGGAAAGGGTGAACGCCAGGGCCCAGCAGTCACGCGTACAGCGAGTTGCTACAGCCTGGCAGCGGCGAGGGAGATGAATACGAGGAGTGATACTTCCCGGGAGAGAACTTGCGGAATCCAACACTGTGTTTATCAGAGCTCATCTTGGAATGTTAGCAAATACATCTACCCTATTACACTCAACATTTATAACACTAAGTCTACACAAAAGCTTCTAAAACACTAAACAAAACGGATATATTTTTAGCATCTTATAGATTTATATGTTTATATTTATAAAGTAGCAATATATGAGGCCTACACAGGAATTACTAACTAGAATATCTGATGTAACCAGAAACTTCAATGTCAAGATCAGTCCAAAGGACTGTAAGGCGACCGGATGTAAACCGCCGCGTCTGCTACCTGGCCGCAGCGTCCGAGAGCTGGCTCTCTGTGCACCACAGCGCCTGCACGTGGTCGGGCTGGGCCGGCAGCTTATCCATGATGACAACCAGCAGGAGACACTGTGGGAGCTGTAGGTCACATGGCAGCTCTTGCAGGTAACAAAAACATACTCAGTAAGTCACAACAAATTGGTAAAAATATGCTCTACATATTTTCAACAGAAATCTGACTGTGATGCGTAAAGAAGTCAGAGGCGTAACTGCTTTTTGGAATTTCATTTAAAGAAAAGCAGAAGAAATTTTAAAAAGAATGATTACGTAAGGGAAATAACCTTGTCTCTAACAAGTTGTAATTATTAGATGATTTAAAATCAAAACAGTCTTGAAGCTTACCTAATTTACTGTCTAAAACCACTTGCATGAAAGGTTGGAATGTGAGAAGCTGACTGATGAGTGGGTCCAGTGTAACTAGGAAAGTGCCTGCTATTTCCTCCTGCTGTGCTTTAGAGATCCTGGCAGCGTATAGGCTTGGAGGAAATTTGCTGGAAAGGGGAGGGAAAAAATACGTCCATTAACAGGTATCTTCTAATTTAGGTAGACATAAGTACTCTAAACTGACCTTCTTCCAGCACTGAAAATATATAAAGAATACACACAGCATGTATTTTATAAAACAAAATTCAAAGTACTAAATTGATACCACAATTATATAAAGACCCCCAAACTAAATACATGACTATAATTCCACAAAATTAGAAGTTTATAATTTTAGACAAATCTTTGGTATTGTTTTGATGCATTTTAACACCATTTTGACAGCAGTGTCCTTACAAAAGGACCGTGAAGGGGCGCCTGGGTGGTTCAGTTGGTTAAGTGTCTGACTCTCGATTTGGGCTGAAGGTCATGATCTCATGGTCCTGCAATCAAGCCCTGTGTTGGGCTCCACATTCAGCAGAGGGTCCGCCAGAGATTTTTTTCTCTCTCCCTCTCCCTCTGCCCCTCTACCTGCTTTCTCTCGCTCTACAATAAAAATGAATACATCTTTAAAAAAAATAAAAAAAGACTATGTACCTATGACTACCAAGTAACCAATAAAAATACTATATATAGAAAGATATTTCTAATAAATTCTGGCTCAGTCGCTTCTGTTAAAAGTTGTTTTAAAATAAAGCAGGATGCTCCATTTGCTATGAATTAATGCTCACAAACATTGCTTGTAATGCTTTGCAAGGATTAAACTGTTTACTAGTCCTGGAGGAAGATGAAACTTTAGTCAAACCTATGTGAAGTAAAATAAAAACCTGTATTTTGATGTATTTGTTACTTTTTGCCATTTTATTTTGAGGATTTTTAACTTGAGGATACCTGAGAAATTCCTCTCTAGTGCCATGCTCTGTTCCAGGAGCAGGAAACAAAGTAGTGCACAGAATGCACAAGGTCACTGCCTTTATGAAGTTCACATGCTAATGAAGGGGGGCAGTTAGCAAATAAATAAGCAAGTAAGTCCATAATATGACAGATGTTAGTAAGTGCCATGGAGAAAAAAGTTAAAGAAGGTTAATGTGGGGACGCCTGGGTGGCTCAGTTGGTTAAGCAGCTGCCTTGGGCTCAGGTCATGATCCCAGCGTCCTGGGATCAAGTCCCACATCAGGCTCCTTGCTCGGCGGGGAGCCTGCTTCTCCCTCTGCCTCTGCCTGCCATTCTGTCTGCCTGTGCTCACTCTCTCCCCCTCTCTCTCTCTGATAAATAAATAAAATCTTAAAAAAATAAATAAATAAATAAAGAAGGTTAATGTGGACAGAAAATCCCACTGAATTGTTTGTATACTAGATCATTGGTGGGTTTGTACAGAGAAGTTCCATGATCTCATTGATGTCTTCCCACTCACTCTGGGTACCAGATGGCCAACAGAATAGAGGAAGGCAAGGGGGAAGGCAGAGAGTGGGCAGGATCTCTGTGGAAGCCCAGGCAAGAACCCAGTAGTGGACAGCATCGGATGCGAGTTCTGGTGGTGAGTGGCCGCGCTGGGGTGCGCATACACAGCGAACACACAGTTAAAGGGTATGATACTGACGACAGGCTAATGGATGACGTGTGGATACGAGAACAAGGGAAAATGTCAGATATGACAGCAAGGTTTTTTAGGCCTGCTCAATTTGAAGACTAGAGCTGCCATTTACTTATTGGGGTGCGGCGGGGGGCAGTGAAAGGGAGAGAGAATCTCAAGCAGACTCTCCCCTGAGCACGGAGCCTAATATGGGGCTCAGCCTCACAATCCTGAGATCATGACCCGAGCCAAAACCAAGAGTCAGATGTTTTACCAACTGGGCTACCCAGGCCATGTCAGAGTTGTCATTCAAACTGAGAAGAGGATGCTACCGGGAAGCAGGTTCTGTTGGCGGGAGAGATGGAATGGCTGGGAATCAAGAGTTCCGTCTGGGTGAACTTGAGTTCAGACACCGTGACTGGCAGAGTTAGACATTAAAAGGGGAGATGAATTTAACACTGTGAGACGAAATGACCAGTAAGAGATCAATGAGGCCTGAGAACTAGTCACTGAGGCACTCCCGACTTCAGTGAGGGAGACAAGGAACCTGCTAAGGAGAAGCAGCCAATGAGTTCAGAAGAAGACAGAGCGGTCTCCTAGAGGCCAACGGAAGAAAGAGTTCGAGAGGAAGGGTCAAGTGCTCAGACAGGTACATAACACGAGGCTGAAAACTGACCACGGGATGCAGCAGTGTGGATGTCGCTGGGGAACTTGACAAGAGGGGTTTTGGTCATGTGGAGAAATGGAAAGCCTAACTAGAATGGTCTCAAGAAAAAAAAAGTACAGACAGTAGTACAGACAGACAAATCCCAGGAGTTCTGTTGTAAACAGAAGCAAAGAACGGGAAGGTGTTTGGAGGAGGATATGGAATCGTGAGATTATGGTCGGCGTTCCTAGAGATCACAGCACGCTGCTACGCTGACAAGAACGACCCAGCTGGGGGGTTAGACTGGTGATGCAAGAGGGAAAGGGAACGATTGCTCGAGTGAGGTCCCTGAGCTTGTCAGTGCGGATGAACCAATGCACCCTTGGAGGGGCTGGCCTCAGGCAGGCGCACAGCCCGTTCCCGGGAACGGGGAGCACATGGGCCGAGACACAGGGAGAGCAGTCAACGTGCGGAGGAAGTCATGCTTCCATCTTAGTGACATACACAGTGACGACATGAACTGACAATGGGGGACAGGGAGAAGGTGTGAGAGATGTGGGAAGTTTAAGGAGGGAGAAGTATGGAAAAAGCTGTCTAGGCGACTAGAGAGGACTGCTGAACAAATGAGATGACCAAGTATTTTAGTGTCAACTGAGGGCTCCTTGGAGGTAATTGTCAATCTCACATATTACTAGCTCCTATCTAAATTATGATACTTTTCTATAATTTACATTTTTTTCTGAGATGGAGTTAATTACTACTAGACTTAAATCTCACAGAAGTAAAATAAAAAGTTAAAAGATAAAAAAGCAATATATCTACATACATAGAACCTTCTTATCCCGGCCTCTGGTATTTATCACCACACCGGTAGTTCATCCCGCAGGCATTAGGTACTAGTTAAGAATACAAAGGTAAGTAAAACTCACATGGAAGCTACTCTTTAAAAGCTTCCATCTCCCAATTATTTTAAGCAAGCAGATAAAAATTTACTAAAACAGTAAAAAACTACTCAGGTGTTTTATGTTAAATGGCATACACTTAAAGTTTGCATGGTTCAAATGTCACATTACGTTTTAACCATGACAGCTTTGCGCAGTGGCAGTATCCTAGCCAATGAGGTTTATCCGAGGCGCGATCATTGCTAATTGAACCGTTTTAACCATGACGTGGCGTTCTTCTTACCTGTGTATCTGAAGATAAAGCTGGTGCAGTGTACAGCAAGAATCAGAAAGTAAAGGAAGGAATTCCTAAAATAAAACAACTCTATTCATTCTTTGTATGCACCGTGCTTTTCTAATGCATATCTATCTTCTCACAAAGACATGCAAAATAAAATAAAATCCTGGAGGTGCCACATTAAAAAAAAAACACAAAAAGGTTCTTGCAGGAGAATAAAAAGGAGAATAAGGCTAAGCGTCTCATTTACCACCAGAACTATCACTATGACCACAGTCAGCAGCTCTCACCTACTGAACACCTACTAAGTGCTCGGCAGACATGCAGCAAGTGACTTGAGTATCACTTTATTTCACTTTAGCCCTCTCAAAAATCTTATGACATTATTACCCCATTTGACAGAAAAGAAAGCTAATGTATCAAGTAACTTGATCAAGTCACAAAACAAAAACAAGGCTAGGATCCAAGTACAGCTGTGATTGCTCCACTACAGCGAGGCTACCTCTTAGGAGTAAAACAAACAGTTCTTACTGTATTATAGGATGTAGAAAAAAGCTCTCATTAACTTTTTAAAATTAAAGATTCTTTTGATAGAAAAGGACTGATTTAAAATGGCATAATTCGGCACAATTTTGCCTCCTACATACCAAACAAGTATCAGATGGGCAAGTACCCATTAAGTGCCATTGGTGCCAGCACCCTCTCTACGGGCCCTGCCACTGATGTACCCACCCCGCTAAGCAGGGGCCAGGGTCCGAGCAGCCGACTACAAAGCGGCAGCCGCCCAGCAGGTCCAGCTCGGGAGCACACGGAAAGGCCGGCGACGTGTCAGAAGTCAGCGTGCCTGCCACAGAACCCTGATCGTAAGAGAGTCACTGGAGATCTTTATCTCCTCCTCCACAGCAAGGAAGACAAGTTAAAGACAAATTCAACAGGGACAGAGTATTTTTTCTTAATCATCAATATGCATTACTAATGATATTTCTTTGACTGGCTGCTCTAAGCATTCTCTGCTCTTCTCTCCAAATAATCTGTCTTGATAACTTACCTACTCTATTCATGTATCTTCAACTATCACTGCTATCCTAATGACTCCCCAATATGCAAGTGTTCTTAAAATCAGTATACAGTTTTAAACCTTTGAACATGTCAACAATTTAAAAATTTAAACTACGGTAGAATTTATAAACAGTATTCAAAGCCAAACTGAATTACCTTCTGAAAACTGACTTGTGCTTATATAAGTAATTTTATTTATATTTATACTTACCGATGTAACAGATGTTCAACATTTAATATTTAAAAAAGAAACATAAAATATATTCTTGACAAAATAACTTCAAAATATTGTTTTTGGTGGTAATGACAAAAGCAGGACAATTCAGAATTTATTGTGGATTTCACATTTACACATTATAAAAAAATAAGCCTTACCTTAGTATAGTGCAAAAGAGAGTTCGCAAAGAAACGACACAATTTGAGTGTTTTCTGAAATAATTTATAGTCAGCATTATCCTGTTCCAAAAAAAGGAAAAAAGAAACCATAACAAGAAAAGAATATGAAATCAGCTAAACTTATGAGACAATATTTTCTAAGAAGATCTGTTAATAAACAGAGTATAAACATTTTCCAAGCAAACCTAACTCTTCTCTGAACTGTTAGAAGCAACACAAACACCAAATGACAGATATTTCAAAAAATTAAGCTCTAGGGTGCCTGGGTGGCTCAATGGGTTAAGCTGCTGCCTTCAGCTCAGGTCATGATCTCAGGGTCCTGGGATCGAGTCCTGCATCAGGCTCTCTGCTCAGCAGGGAGCCTGCTTCCTCCTCTCTCTGCCTACTTGTGATCTCTCTCTGTCAAATAAATAAATAAAATCTTTAAAAAAACAATTAAGCTCTACTTAAAAGAAATCTTAAGTTATAAAGCAAAAGAGGTAGGTGATCATTCCTGGTTGATCTGAAAGTGAAAGAAATTTAAATACCTTATTGCTCTTAGCTATATGGAAATGAAGTGTCAAAAGAAAAAAGTCTCAAATCAATACAAGAATGAGATATGAAAGCAAACAGGAAAAAGATATGAGAAGACAGTTCACAAATATAAACTGTCAATAAACTAATACTGAAAAAATTCAAATTATAACCTAATTATATATCTTTTGAGGAAAAGGGGGGTAGGCTATTTGATTAGCAAATATGAAAAAAGCTGATAGTATCCCAAAGTTGCTAAAGAAGTGAAGTAACAGGCACTTTGTTTTACCATTCCTAGGAGCATCAGATAATACACTCATTGCATTATTATTAAAAGCTAAAGTGTTGAACTCCCTTGATCCAGTAGCAGTCCCACTTCTGGAAATATATCCTACAGAAACACTAGACAGCACAGAAATGTAATGCAACATTTTTATATAGTGAAAACTGAAATGAATGAAGTATCTGTCAAAAAATTCAAGGTATTTTCATAAACTGTAATTGCATAGAGCTATTATAAAGAATTGGGTAGATATATCTTCCTAGACACAGAAAGCCCTAAGATAATTCATTAAAAAATCAAGCTGTAAAACAATATGTATATAATCCTAGAATTATTTAAAACTGTGTGTTGTGTTAGTATTTGCTCCCTAACCCCACAAAAATAAGTCAAAACTTTCCCTGTGGATCTCACTATAAAGATAAAAGTAGGATTTCACTTTGCATATTAAATCTTACTGTAATGTGTGAGGGTTTTGTGAGTAGGTATCAGATTTATAAACTAGTAAAACAGTGGCTCAGTGTATGCAGGGGAGATAGAGACTATGGAGTCATCCTGCCTGCACTGAAACCCCAGCCCCACTACAACTACTACATACCTTGGGAAAGCTATTAAAGCTCTCTCTAAGATTGCAATGTGTGGCTTATACTACAGTTTGAGTTTTAAAGTGTCTGACACTGGGCAACTTAACTCAATAAATGTGGGTTGTTTTGTCACTCCAAGGTGTTAATACACACTATAATCCAAAAAGCTTAAATTAGTACCATAAAATTAAGTCAAATAGATACCTTACTGTCTTTAATTCTGAGAATAATTTCATATGAAGTAACTTTAATGTTAACTATGCTTGATTTCTTTCCAATATAGCAAAACCTTAAGTAAACCAATCAAAACAGCACTGGATGGTCCATTAATCAAATATGACCCTTTTTTATTTTTATTGACAATATTTGAAATAGTTAAATTTCCTCACCAGAAATTGGTTAGATGAAAATTCACTTTCTGTGATAATAATAAACATAAATTTTCTTATAAAGTTATAGAAGCTTAAAATTATGGACATTAAAAATGAATCTACGCTGGGGCGCCTGGGTGGCTCAGTGGGTTAAAGCCTCTGCTTTCGGCTCGGGTCATGATCCCAGGGTCCTGGGATCGAGCCCCGCATCGGGCTCTCGGCTCAGCAGGGAGCCTGCTTCCTCCTCTCTCTCTCTCTGCCTGCCTCTCTGCCTACTTGCGATCTCTGTCTGTCAAATAAATAAATAAATCTTTAAAAAAAAAAAAAAAAAAAAAAAAAAAAAAAAAAAAAAATGAATCTACGCTGACCATGTAATATACTCAATAAGAAATCTTAGGCTTAGGTGTTGTATCACAAGAAATCTTCCCTGACTCCATGATTGGGTTCCTAACTTTACTCCCATTAGCCAACATCAAGTTCTTCAAAGATCACACCATTCTCTAAGTACCTGTTTGTTTTTCTCCCAGCCTAGACTGTAAATTGTTGAGGACAGAAAACATGGCTTACACAGAATAAGATCTCTGGAAATGCGTATTAAATAAATGGCCAGTGACACACACTTACCATGTTTGCCTGCTTTCAATTTTTCTTTCTCATTCAAGGGAAAACTGTGGAATTTTCCTTTGCAATCCTTCAACCAAAGGACTGAAAGGATTAGTTTGGTTGAAGGATTAGTTTTAGTTCATTACTAAGCATACTGATTAAATCTAGAGCTTTTACTTTGACATTTTCAAAAGGCAAGTATACAATTTATAATTCCATCTTGATATACTGATTAATTTAAAGCAGGAAGTATGTAGGGGTGCTTGGTTAGCTCAGTTAATTAAGCATCTGCCTTCGGCTTGGGTAATGATCTCTGGTTCCTGGAATCAAGCACCATGTCAAGCTCTCTGCTTGGCAAGGAGCCTGCTTCTCCCTCTCCCTCTCTGAACATGTGCACTCTCTCTCAAATAAATAAATAAATCTTTAAAAAATTACACATATATAGTTATAATATATTCATGTATTTTTACTATATATAGTAAAAATTTACTAGCTATATATTTATGTAGAAAAGGGTATGTTCACTTTCTAAATAGCAACTTCTATAAGCATTATATGAACAAAGGTAGCAATTACGGTGGAAATTAAATTTATAGTAACTGCCTTACAAACAAATTTCCCTATCTTTATAAAAAACTAAATCAGGGCACCTGGGTGGCTCAGTGGGTTAAGTCTCTGCCTTCAGCTCAGGTCATGATCCCAGAGGCCTGGGATCGAGTCCCGCATTGGGCTCTCTGCTCAGTGGGGAGCCTGCTTCTCCTCATCTCTCTCTGTCGGTCTCTCTGCCTACTTGTGATCTCTCTGTCAAATAAATAAATAAAATCTTTCCCTCCCCCCCCCAAAAAAAAACACCTAAATCATTGGTGGTTAAAAACTGTATGTTAGAGTCAAGATGGCATAGGTGTAGCATGCTGAGAAGACATCAGGTCACAGGAGTTGAGCTACACAGTTATCAAATCATTGGGAACACCTACAAACCCAACAGGAGATCGAAGAGAAGAACAGCAGCAATTCTAGAAACAGAAAGTTGACCACTTTCTGAAAGGACATGCAGAGAAGAGAATCCGAAGCCACAGGAACATAAACCGCAGGGGGAAGGGCCGGCTCCCGGCAAGCGGCAGAGCAACAGAGCACAAAATCTGAACGTTTAGAAGTCTGCTCCACTGAGGGATGTTGCTCCAGAGGCTAAGCGGGGGTGAAGCCCTAGCGGGGACAGCATGGCCTCGGGTCCCACGGGGTCACAGAAGGATCGGGGGTGTCTGAGTGTAGCAGAGCTCACAGGTATTAGAGCGGGGAAGCCGGCTGCAGAGACGGAGCCAAGGACTGAGCTCTCAGCTCGGGGTTACCTTAAACTCTGATCTGAGGCACAGTCATACCACTTCTCTTTGGGCAGGGACCCCACAAGTGGCAGACCCAGGGAGACCCACCGCAAGAGCAGAGTGGCAGGAATCTGCTGGGTTTGGACACCAAATGGGGCCATGTGTCAGAGACAGAAATGCTCAGTCACAGGCTGGGGAAGCTTGGAGCGCGGTCGGCGACCAGGGACATGGGAGGGATTAATGGCTTTTCTCCGAGGGCGCACGGAGGAGCAGGACCCCGAGCTCTGGGCTCCTCCAGCTGGAGACTGGGCAGCCGCCATCTTCATTCCCGTTCTCCAAAGCAGTAGGGAAAGCGCTCAGAGAACAAAAGCCCCGAGTGCGACCCTGGGCAGTCGGGATTGCTTAGCCCGGCCCCTGGCAAGGGCGGTGCGGTTCCGCCTCAGGTGAAGACACTTGAGAATCACGGCAAAGGCCCTTCCTGCAGAGGATCAGCAAGAACAAGCAGCCCAAACCAAGCTCACTGATCAAGGAGAACAGCGGGATTCATAACAGGGGAAAGCAAAGCATGAAATTCATGGCTTTCTCCCCATGATTCTTTAATCTTGCAAAGTTAATTAAATTTTTTAATTTTATTTTTTTCTTATTCTAATTTTAAATTTTTCCTTTTTCCTCTTTTAAAGATTTTTAACTAGTTTATCTTAACAATACCTTTCTAAAAAAAATCTTTTAAAACCTTCATTATTACAGTCCTATTTTATCCTTCATTGTATTTAACTTTATTTTTTGTAATTCTAAAGAATTCTAAAGAATTCTGGGATACAACTTCTAATAGATCAAAATATACTCTAAATTAGCACAGGGCTTTGTTTTAGTCTCCAGCCTGAGCAAATTCTCTCCACTTTCTTTTCCCAACCAACTTATCAACTCTTTTCAGAGTATTTTGAAATTTTCATCTTTGCAGTCATATTCCATCCCTTCATCACGTTTACCCTTATTTTTGTGTATATACATATGTAAGTCTTTCTTTCTTTAAAATTTTGGGAGATAGTTTCTTCTAAGGTACCAAAATATACCCCAAATTAAGTCAGTGGCTCTGTTCTATTCACCAGTCTAATATATATATGTAACAAATATTTTAAAAATATTTTTAAACTTTTTACTCCCTTTCTTCTCCCCATGATTTGGGGTCTCTTCTGATTAGGTTAATGCACATCTTTTCTGGGGTCTTTGCCACACTTTTAATATTTTATACTCTTGCTCAAATACTCATATCTGGATAAAATGACAAGGCGGAAAAAGTCACCATTAAAAAAAAAGAATAAGAGGCAGTACCGAAGGCTAGGGACCTAATCCATATGGACATTGGTAATACTGCAGATCTAGAGTTCAGAATGACGATTATCAAGGTTCTAGCTGGGCATGAAAAAGTCACAGAAGATATTAGAGAAACCCTTTCTGGAGAAATGAAAGCCCTTTCTGGAAAAATAAAACAACTAAAATAGAACCAAGCTGAAATCAAAAAAGCTATTAATGAGGTACAATAAAAAATGGAGGCTCTTACTGCTGGGATAAATGAGGCAGAAGAGAATTAGTGATATAGAAGACGAAATGATGGAGAATAAAGAAGCTGAGCAAAAGAGAGGTAAACAACTACTGGACCATGAGGGGAGAATTCGAGAGATAAGTGATACCATAAGAGGAAACAAGATCAGAATTGGGATTCCAGAAGAAGAAAGTGAGGGGGGAAGAAGGTATCCTGGAGGGAATTATAGTAGAGAATTTCCCTAATATGGCAAAGGGAACAAGCATCAAAATCCAGGAGGCAGAGAACCCCCTCAAAATAAGAACAAGTCCACACCCCATCATCTAATAGTAAAACTTACAAGTCTTAGTGACAAAGAGAAAATCCTGAAAGCAGCCCAGGACAAGATGTCTATAACATACAATGGTAAAAATATTAGATTGGCAGCAGACTTATCCACAGAGACCTGGCAGGCCAGAAAGGACTGGCATGATATATTCAGAGCACTAAATGAGAAAAACATGCAGCCACGAATACTATATCCAGCTAGGCTGTCACTGAAAATAGAAGGAGAGATAAAAAGCTTCCAGGGCTTTGTAAACACCAAACCAGCTCTATAGGAAATATTGAAAGGGGTCCTCTAAGCAAAGAGAGAGCCTAGAAGTAGTAGACCAGAAAGGAATAGAGACAATATACAGTAACAGTCACCTTACAGGTAATACAATGGCACTAAATTCATATTTCTCAATAGCTACCCTGAATGTTAATGGGCTAAATGCCCCAATCAAAAGACACAGGGTATCAGAATGGATAAAAAAAAACAAAACCCATCAATATGCTGTCTACAAAAAAACTCATTTTAGACCCAAAGACACCTCCAGATTTAAAGTGAGGGGGTGGAAAACAATTTACCATGCTAATGGTAAATCAAAAGAAAGCCAGAATGGCAATCCTTATATAGGATCAATTAGATTTTAAGCCAAAGACTATAATAAGAGATGAGGAAGGACACTATATCAAAGGGTCTGTCCAACAAGAAGATCTAACAATTTTAAATATCTATGCCCCTAACATGGGAGCAGCCAACTACATAAACTAATTAATAACAAAATCAAAGAAACACATGGTCAATAATAAAATAGTTGGGAACTTTAAACCCCCATCACTGAAATGGACAGATCATTCAAGCAAAAGATCAACAAGGAAATAAAGGCTTTAAATGACACACTGGACCAGATGGACATTACAGATATATACAGAACATTCCATCCCAAAGCAACAGAATACACACTCTTCTCTAGTACACATGGAATATTCTCCAAAATAGATCACATCCTGAGTCACAAATCAGGTCTCAACCAGTACAAAAAGACTGGGATCATTCCCTGCATGTTTGCAGACTATAATGCTCTGACGCTAGAACTCATCCACAAGAGGAAAGTTGGAAAGAACCCAAATACATGGAGGTTAAAGAGCATCCTACTAAAGAATGAATGGGTCAACCAGGAAATTAAAGAAGAACTGAAAAAATTCATGAAAACAAATGATAATAAAAACACAACAGTTCAAAATCTGTGAGACACAGCAAAGGCAGTCCTGAGAGGAAAATACATAGCGATACAAGTCTTTCTCAAGAAACAAGAAAGGCCTCAAATACACACCTAACCCTACACCTAAAGAAGCTGGAGAAAGAATGGAAAAGAAAGCCTAAACCCAGCAGCAGAAGAAAAATAATAAAGATCAGAGCAGAAATCAATGAAATAGAAACCCAAAAATACCGAAGAACAAATCAACAAAACTAGGAGCTGTTCTTTGAAAGAATTAATAAGATTGATAAACCCCTGGCCAGACTTATCGAAAAGAAAACAGAAAGAACCCAAATAAATCAAATCGTGAATGAAAGAGGAAAGATCACAACCAACACCAAAGAAATACAATTATAAGAACACATTATGGGCAACTATATGCCAGCAAATTAGACAATCTGGAAGAAATGGATGCATTCCTAGAGACACATAAACTACCAAAACTGAACCAGGAAGAAATAGAAAACCTGAACAGACCCATAACCAGTAACAAGATTGAAACAGTCATCAAAAACCTCTCAACAAACAAGAGCCCAGAGCCAGATGGCTTCCCCAGGGGAATTCTACCAAGCATTTAAAGAAGAATTGATTCCTATTCTCCTGAAACTGTTCCAAAAAATAAAAATGGAAGGAAAACTTCCAAACTCATTTTAAGAGGCCAGCATTACCTTGATCCCAAAACCAGACAAAAGACCCCAGCAAAAGAGAGCATTATAGACCAATATCCTTGATGAACACAGATGCGAAAATTCTCACCAAAATACTAGCCAATAGGATCCAACACTACATTAAATGGATTATTCACCATGACCAAGTGATTTATTCCTGGGTTGCAAAGTTGATTCAACATCTGCAAATCAATGTGATACAATACATTAATAAAAGAATGAACAAGAACCATATGATACTCATCATCTATTGAGATGATGAAAAAGCATTTGACAAAGTACAGCATCCTTTCATGATCAAAACTCTTCAAATGTAGGGATAGAGAGTACATACCTCCGTATCATCAAAGCCATCTATGAAAAACCCACAGCAAATATCATTCTCAATGGAGAAAAACTGAGAGCTTTCCCCTAAGCAGGAATGTCCACTATCACCACTGCTATTCAACATAGTACTAGAAGTCCTAGTCTCAGCAAACAGACAACAAAAAGAAATGAAAGGCATCTGAATGGCAAAGAAGTCTTCAAACTATCACTCTTTGGAGATGATAGGATACTCTATGTGGAAAACCCAAAAGACTCCACTCCAAATCTGCTAGAACTTGTACAGGAATTCAGTAAAGTGTCAGGATATAAAATCAATACACAGAAATCACTTGTATTTCTATACACCAACAATAATACAGAAGAAAGAGAAATTAAGGAGTCAATCCCATCTACAACTGCACCCAAAACCATAAGATACCTAGGAATAAACCTAACCAAAGAGGCAAAAAATCTATACTCAGAAAAAAGTACTTATGAAAGAAACTGAGGAAGACACAAAGAAATGGAAAAATATTCCATGCTCATGGATTGGAAGAACAAATCTCGTGAAAACATCTATGCTACCTAAAGCAATCTACACGTTTAATGGAATCCCTATCAAAATACCATCAATTTTTTTCAAAGAAATGGAACAAATAATCCTAAAATTTATAGGGAACCAGAAAAGACCTTGAATAGCCAGCTGGCATCACAATTCCAGACTTCAAGCTCTATTACAAAGCTGTCATCCTCAAGACAGTATGGTACCAGCACAAAACAGACACATAGATCAATGAAACAGAAAAGAGAGCCCAGAAATGGACCCTCAACTCTACGGTCAACTAATCTTTGACAAAGCAGGAAGAATGTCCCATGGAAAAAGACAGTCCCTTCAACAAATGGTGCTGGGAAAATTGGACAGCTACATGCAAAAAGATGAAACTGTACCATTTCCTTACATGACACACAAAAATAGACTCAAAATGGATGAACGACCTCAATATGAGAAAGGAATCCATCAAAATCCTTGAGAACACAGGCAGCAACATCTTCAACCTCAGCCGCAGCAACTTCTTCCTAGGAACATCACCAAAGGCAAGGGAAGCCAGGGCAAAAATGAACTATTGGGACTTCATCAAGATCAAAAGCTTTTGCACAGCAAAGGAAACAGTCAACAAAACCAAAAGACAACTGACAGAATGGGAGAAGATATTTGCAAACGACATATCAGATAAAGGGCTTGTATCCAAACTCAACTCAACACCCAAACTCAACACCCGAAGAACAAATAATCCAATCAAGAAATGGGCAGAAGACATGAACAGACATTTCTGCAAAGACATCCAGATGGCCAACAAACACACAAAAAAGTGCTCCACACTCGGCATCTGGGAAATACTAATCAAAACCACACACCAGTCAGAATGGCTAAAATTAACAAGTCGGAAACAACAGATGTTGGCAAGGTTGCAGATAAAGGGGAAACCTCCTACACTGTTGGTGGGAATGCAAGCTGGTAGCCACTCTGGAAAACAGCATGGAGGTTTCTCAGAAAGTTGAAAATAGAGCAACCCTACAACCCAGCAATCGCACTACTGGGTATTTACCCTAAAGATACAAATGTAGTGATCCAAAGGAGTATGTGCACCCAAATGTTTATAGTAGCAATGGCCACAATAGCCAAACTATGGAAAGAATCTAGATGTCCATTAACAGATGAATGGATAAAGAAGATGTGGTATGTATGTATGTATGTGTGTGTATATATATATGCGCTATATATATGTGGAATACTCTGCAGCCATCAAAAGAAATGAAATCTAGGGGCGCCTGGGTTGCTCAGTGGGTTAAGCCTCTGCCTTCGGCTGACATCATCATCTCAGGATCCTAGGATCAAGCGCTGCATCAGGCTCTCTGCTCTGCCTGCTGCTCTGCCTACCTGTGATTTCTCTCTCCCTCTCTGTGTCAAATAAATAAATAAAAATCTTTTTTTTAAATAATAAATAAATAAATAAGTGAAATCTTGCCACTTCCAACAACATGGAAGGAACTAGAGGGTATTATGCTGAGCAAAGTAAGTCAATCAGATAAAGACAAGTATTATATGATCTCTCTGATAGGAGGAATTTGAGAGACAGGGCAGGGGATTGAGGGATAGGGAAGGAAAAAATGAAACAAGATGGGATCAGGAGGGAGACAAACCATAAGAGACTCTTAATCTCACAAAACAAACTCAGGGTTGCCTGTGGGAGGGAGGGAGGGAGAGGGGGGTGGGGTTATGGACACTGGGGAGGGAATGTGCTATGGTGAATGCTGTGAAGTGTGTAAGCCTGATGATTCACAGACCTGTACCCTTGAGGCAAATAGTACATTATATGTTAATTTAAAAAATTAAGAAAAAACTATACATTAAACAATCTAATACAGTATTCTCTTTCTGAAACCATGTTCAAGACTTAATAGAGAATAAATGCCAATCTTACAGCTGTTAGACGTTAAACTGTATCCCCCAAAAGGATATGTTATTGCCTTAATCCCCAGTACTTTAGTGACTTTATTTGGAAACAGGGCCATTACAGATATAACTAGGTAGGCTGAAACTACATTGGAGTAGGGTATATCCTCAATTCCATACGCCTGGTGTCCTTGTAAGAAGATGGTGTGAAGATTCAGGGAGAGAACAGCACATGATGATGAAGGCAGAGAGGAGCTCTCCAGCTGGAAGCCAAGGAATGCCAAGGACACCAGAAACTTACAGAATGGCATGGAGCAGACTCTACCCTAGAGCTTTAAAAGAACGCGGTCCTCCTGAGACATTTCAGATTTCTCTCCTCTGAACTGTGAGAGAATAAATTCTGTTGTTTTAAGGCATCCAATTTGTGGTGATTTCTTATGGAAGTCCTAGGAACCGAATACTGGGACTGATACATCTGTATGCTTTCATAATTAGCATAGATGCTATTATTTTGAAAAGTTTTATTTTGATTTTTTTTTAAATAAAGTGAGAAAACTTCTTGGAAGACTTTTAAGATAATGGTTCGACTCCTCAATAAATATCAATAGTGAACGGCAGAGGGCGTTGCGGCTCAGAATTTAGAGTTCAGAATGGAGAAACCAAACAGACCATTTGTCCATTTCAGGCAATGGACAGTGAGTAGTACTAGTCTCTCCACCAGTCCCACATTTTCACAAGGAAAAACATGAAAATTTGCTTAAACAGTTAGGAAAGTTTATATTGTAAATTCTTTGATTTCTACATTCAAGCGATTATATAAGTTAAACTTAGATACTTCATGTGCAAACAGCCACCCTGGTCAGGCAGCCCCAGGACTTCTCTTCTCTCTTCCACTACACTACTGCCTGGGCTCTCCTCATGTGTCTCCCACCCTGCATCTCTTCCGATCTTACTCTCCAGCACTAGCTGGAAAGTCTGTGGGGTCCGGTTAAGCAAGAAGGAAACTGGGAAAAAAGGAGGTCAAGGTTGAGAATGCAGATGTATAGGCTTAAAGTGAAGAAGGAACAACCTTCCTGCCCTGACACAAGATACTCCGCCAAAAGCCTCCTCCTTACAGAAGGGGGAGGGGAACTGGCAAGGGGACTTGATAGCAGGAAGTGGGGGTAGAAAAGAAAGGATGTAAGGGGAGAACAAATAAAAGAAAGTGAGGCAAGAAGGAAAAGCTGAGCCCCTTCCTAAAGCTACTCCTGAGTTCCTTCCGAACTCCTCTTCAAAATTCCATCTTCCCCTTGGGTTAGTCCTTTCATATCACCTCTGCCCTAACAATTACAACCAGTGTTTCGGAAAGGGAGGAACCCTTACACATCCATGCCCACAGCGGCTGGTTGGGGACAAGCACAGATACAAAGGAATTACCCGTATCTGTCAGCAAGTCCACAATGGAAAGAAATGTTACTGTTACTTTATAGGGAAGAAACATTTAACTCATTTTCCCATTGAAATCATTATATACAACTCTTAGGTCCTGAGTACTATTAAGGCTACAATTTAGGGCCATTATGAGTTAAATAAAATTTAAAGAGCTAGTCTGAGAACAAAAGATACTATGTATAAATTATTATAAGAAAATGAACTATTAATTTCCAATAAACTTCTTATAAATTTTTATAATACAGTATCTTTCATAAATGGGATGCCAATTCAACACAAACTTTCTGAAATCAAAATAAATGTAAGTGCACATCAATCTGAGAACACTGATACACACACACAGTTACATATCACATCACTACAGGTTCCAATAGATTGGTGAAGAACAGGCCAACTGCAGGTGTACCAGACAATCTTACATAAACACAGAGCTAAGGAGTTAGATTTTTGACCTAGGGTAGAAAAGAATGAAAGGATTCTGAAAAGAATGCCTTGACAACCAGTTATTACATAAAAAGGGGGGCTAGGCAGGAGACAGCTAGTTTCTAGAGAGAATAAGAGTAGGTAGGAGTCTAATGCCATGTTTGGGATGAAAAATAATTATGGGCTGTAAATAATCTTACATCAAAAAAACAACAACAACAAATTACAACCCTTTTAGGTAAACTGATCCATAGATTCAAATGAGATTTAGTAACTGCCAAATGAATAGAGCCACTGTTCAATGTGCTAATAGACTGTATTTTACCTGTGCCTCTGACTGTGTCATCTGCTCAGCTAACTGTAAACAAGAATGGAAGGAGAAAAGAATGTCTTCACACAAGCTGGCAATTATATCTCTGTGTTTCAGCTGATTTTTTATAACCGACTGGTGCTTAAGGCTCTGCCTAAATGAATAAAAAGAAAAGAACACAATCACAAGGAACACATCAAGTAACACAGGTCCATAAAAATATGACTTAAAGTAACATGTAAAAATCACAATGTGTCATATATATTAGGCATGGCATAATTAAGACGTGCTGATGTTACCTCTGAAGCTGTCATGTTAGCTTATTAAGTGGCTACTTTTTTACTTCTCCTTATAAAATACTATTTGAACTCTTACTAAAGTTCCAGGTATTCTGCTAGGCCCTGGGGATGGAAAAGTGAATGAAGACACGATCTCTGCTCTGTCTGCATGGAACATCTGCTCCAGCACAAGAGAGAACATTAAATAATCTTAATAATCAATTACAGCTGTGATAAATGCTAAGGTAGGAAGTCCAGGATGCTAAAGTAGCGAGATTTAAAATACCGTATCCTCAGGGTGGGAATATCAAAGAACATGATCACGAGGCTGGAACGCAACAGCTGAGAATGGAAAGACGAGCAGGAGTCAGCAAGGTGAGGAGAGTCCCAGGCAGAGGGAGAGTGGTGAGAAGGCCCTGGGGTAGGAGAGTTCGGGATGTTTGAGGAATTAGGAGCAGGGACAGAGCAGCAGACATGGGCTGGGGAAGAAGGCAGAGGTCAGAGAGGATTAGGTTGTAACTCATAGTAAAATGGGATGGATTTTAAGCAGCAGAGTGACATGATCTAACTGACATTTTCAAAAGATCAGCCTGAACACTGGCTAGCAAATGAACTGGAAGAGGACAAGAGTAGAAGACACTCAATGGTAAAGGCGGTGATGCGGTCATTTGCTGGGCTATGGGCCATGCAGAGTTCTTAGGATTTCCTATTGATAAACCCAATTAATTCTCACTATAAACCCACCAAGAGGGAGCATGGTGGTTCAGTTGGTTAAGAGTCTGCCTTGAGTTAGCAGAGCAAAAGTAAAATTAAATCATGCATCCACTCTACACACACACACACACACACACACACACACACACACACACAGCCTGCTTTCAACTTAGGTCATGATCTCAGGGTCCTGGGATCTGAGCCCCACATCAGGCTTCCTGCTCAGCAGGAAATCTGCTTCTCCCTCTCCCTATGCCCCTTCCCCCTGCTTGAGCTCTCTCTCAAAAAAATTAAATTAAAAAAATAAATAAATAAAATACACCCACCAAGAAAGCTCTATTTTAATTACTCCCATTTTTGGATGAGCAAATTGAGGTTCAGAGAAGATAACCAAACTGCCCAAGCATTCAGAAGAGTGATTTCAGGGGCGCCTGGGTGGCTCAGTGGGTTAAAGCCTCTGCCTTCAGCTCAGGTCATGATCCCAGGGTCCTGGGATCGAGCCCCACATCAGGCTCTCTGCTCAGTAGGGAGCCTGCTTCCTCCTCTCTCTCTGCCTGCCTCTCTGCCTACTTGTGATCTCTGTCTGTCAAATAAATAAATAAAATCTTTAGAAAAAAAAAAAGTGATTTCAGAATAGATTCAAGCACATGCAGACTGGCTCTGGGTTGACACTTTGAGCCTCTCCACTATTACTTATTGGCAAGTTAATGATTTCCGGCAGTGCAAGAAAAGCATCTAACATCTAAAAATATTACACTGACCTTTACTTTTTATGCATGTGTATAAAGCAGAGGTTCTTAGCCATTTTTTAATACCTCAAATCCAACTTCTCCCACCCCCAGGAATCTGATAAACACTATGGGCACTCTCCCTGGTAACCTTTCATAATGCTCTAGCTAAAATTACTTTATAAATGGAATTAAACTTGAACAACTCAAAGGCATATAATAAAGGGATTATATTCAGCTCTAATTATAACTATTTATCTACACCTGGAAATAAAATACCTTGTGGGTTAAATAACAGTAGCAGAAGGCAATTTCAGAAGTACTTGTGGGAGGCAAACCATAAAAGACTCTTAACCCTAGGGAACAAACTGAGAGTTGCTAGAGGGGAGGGCACTTGTTATGAGCATTGGGCGTCACGCAAGGGAAAAACCACTAAATTCTACCTCTGAAATGAGTAATACACTGTATGTTAACAGACTTGAATTTAAATACTATCTTGAAAAAGAAAAAAAGTATTAGTAACAAAGTAGAACTTTTTAAGTTTTAGAAGTAGCAGATTAAAGAGGCCCAGTTTGGTTCGGGAGCTCTGTGTACAGTATCTGGATTAATCAAGACAGCAGTGTCAGTAAACATTATTTATACACACCATACAAAATGTTTTAAATGCAATCTACAAAACGTAGGAATAATTAAGATTTGGGATATGGAAAATATGTTACAAAAAAATAAAGAAAGAAAACTTACTTAATTATAAATTTCCAAGTATTGGCATGAAACGCATGGTCCATACTGGAAATAACAGAGCAGATATCCAACAATGAATGAATAACTACAAAAAAAGATAACAGAACTCTTAGGACATTCAAATGTCATGCAGGGGAGTTTCTCCTATATTTAAAACTATTTACTGATCAATTTTGACATCTGTTAAAGTAGGTAATACAGTTAGAAAAAAAACTTTCAAAGTAATTTTTTAAAAAATAAGTGTCGTACTTTTGATTTATGGTTTTTACAAACTACAGAAAATTAATTTTTGATATTTTCACCTACCTAAATAAAACTAAATGACCTAAATTAACTGAAATGTTCAGTAGAATAAAAGTTGTACCCTATTATAATCGAAATATTCTGTAGCTATTCCAATCCAAAATGACAAAATAAACTGCAAAGGAAATACCAAACAAGGAATTAGAGCAAATTTGCAGTATTAATGAAAGGCTTCTCCTCTTTCATTTTATTTGAAAAAATGGCCAGTGACTTCCCCTTCTGAATCCACAGTTCCGCTCCATATTGCTCTGGGGCTTAGCTGTATGACACGCGCTGGTCAGTAGGATAACAATAACTACGAGGTCAGCAAAGAGCTAAAAGCGCCTGCACACTGGGGCTTGCCCTCTCCTGATGATGACCCTGAGGCTGTCGTCAGGTGACCAAACCCAGGCTAGTCTCTGGATGATGTGCCACATGTGGCCAGCTCAGCGCTTCTGCCTCTGCCAACAGCCAGATGTGAACGTAGTTACTGCAAAAACGCGAATGAGCGAGCCAGTTGTATCATGTGGACCAGAGAAAGCTGTCCCAGCTGAGCCCAACCTAAACTGCTGACTCACAGAATCATGGATAAATAAAGCAGTAGTTGTTAGAACCTAATAGATTTGGGGGTGGTTTTTTTTTTTTTTTTTACAGATCAAGAGGTACCTGGTATACTGCACAAAGTCAACTTAATTCTTTATACAGAAGCTATCAATGAAATCTTTGTCCTTATACATTACTGTTCTTCAAACTCTGGGTTATAATGCATTGCTGAGTGATAAAATTATGAAGCAGCAATCAGCAATTCTTTAAAAATGAAACAGTATAACAGAGTACATTACAGGTAAAACAGGTATTATTTTACATATAATAAATAAATGTGGTGTATACAGACACAGACACATTCACAAACATACACATACACTTCATTTCTTACTGAACTAAGGTTTAAAAACTCTGAAAGCTCCTGCCTCAGAATCTGGACTACTTTAGAAGGTATAAAGTTGCATGACTTTTTTGGTTAATCACTGTGGAAAAATCACATATGGTGAATATTAACTGAATATACAAATTTATGTTAAGGCATAACATGTCAATTTTATAAATTCTAAAATTTGGAAGATTAAAAATATATCAGGTAGAACTTAAATTTTTTTTATACATAATGAATAAAATACCACGAAGCATTAGAAATAATGTTGGGTTCAATAATTAATGGATATATAGTTTAGTCAGCATATGTCACATATTAAGTAGGAAGTGTTCTCACTTACCTATTACCATATTCAAAATATTAGCATTTTCATCTATTAAAGGGTCCATGCAAACCATATCCAGGAGTTCCATTAGCTGCTTTTGAAGACAATAGGCCTCCTTGAAAAGAGCCTGGAGAAGATCTGAAACTAGGTGTAAATGCCCAGAATAGACAGATTCACTATCCTGATCACAAATAAAAATGAGAGAATTAGCAAATCATAAAAAAAGCTCAAGAGCCAAGTTTACTTTAACTCATTCCATTACTGCACGTAACTTTAGTGCTTTCTCCTGAATTACATATTTACTCATTAAACAAATGTTTAGTGACCATCCGTTATGTATCGTGTACTCCAAGAAACACAGACACGTATAAAGCATGATCTCTGACTTCCCAGACCTTGGAAATATAGAACTAAAAGCGAGATACATAACGTTCGGTCAGTACCTGACATTTAGCACCCTACCACCAAAGAGAAGCATTCGTTAAACCAGTGATTTGATTCACCCAATGAAGACCAGTATCAAAACCACCTGTGACCCACAAATCCTATGCCAGCTTTTATGCTTTAAAGCTGCCTCAGGAATGTAGCCTCAGGAATGTAGACACAAAAGGGCTGGTGTCCTTTTGTAGGCACCTAATCCTTAAGGAATTCATCTGATCCAACAATACCATGACAGAACAATTTCAGGATTCCCGTGACTCAACACAAATCTGTGTCTCTTCTTTCTTTATAGAAAGGAAAAACAATAAAACAACAAAAACAAAACCACAAAAGCCCCCCCCCTTTTTTTTACATCTTAGATCCTGCTTGGACATTTCATTCAATTTATTGGAATGTTTTTTAAAATACCGCATTACCATTACAATACAGAATGGTATAATACAGACTCGCACTTCAATTACCAGTCTAACAGCATCAGAAAAAGTCATAGCATGAAATATATATAGAATCTAAGGCTCGGGACACCTGGGTGGCTCAGTTGGTTAAGCAGCTGCTTTCGGCTCAGGTCATGATCCCAGCGTCCTGGGATCGAGTCCCACATCGGGCTCCTTGCTCGGCAGGGAGCCTGCTTCTCCCTCTGCCTCTGCCTGCCATTCTGTCTGCCTGTGCTTGCTCTCTCCCCCCACCTCTCTCTGATAAATAAATAAAAATCTAAAAAAAAAAAAAAAAAAAAAAAAAAAGAATCTAAGGCTCTCCAATTATTCAAGTGTTTTCAACTTAAAAAACATTGTAAAAAACTCAAAAGATGTTGCTAGGTTTACTGAGTGCTTCTGACAGTGTAAAAATAAGACATAAAATAACACCAGTTACAACCATTAGGACTCACAATCATTTAAACAAAAGGACTGAAAAGAGTTGTATGACTTAATTGTCCAGAATTTGTAAAATTCCTTGTTTCCCAATAAAATATTTCTAAACCACGCATATTATCTAAAGCAGCTTTCCAGTGTATCAACACGCGTGCTCTCTTGGCTAGTTGTTTGCTAAAAATTAGCAGGAATCGCTTTTTTCCTCCACTATCATCTGGCAAAGATATAAAACCAAACTCCTTAACTCCGTCTGCCAGCTAGGCTACCCCCTACTGGACTGTGTAAGACATAAATCCAGCAGGACGATGGGACTATTTCCTAACTGCACATGAGAAAAGGCATACCCATGCCTCAAATTGAACTTCCCTGAATACGCACAGAAAGAATCCTTCAGAAAACTGACTTTCACAGTGGGGAAAAAAAGCAGCAGTGTTCTTTCTACAAGTAAACAATTTCAGTCACTGAGAACTGGTAGCCTTTCTAAAAAGTCTTAGTCTCCTTTTTCAACTAGTTGGTGGCCAACCTGGAACAGTTGTAGTTCGTGGGTATATTGTAAAGCCAAACTTTTATGATTTGTGTATTAATACAAATCATATTTTTGTGAGTCCATCTACTCTATGGATTTCTTACAAAAGCCCATTTTTAATCACTTCCTTATAACCACTTATTTTCATACAAATATTTACATACAGGCACACCTCAGAAATATCTCCGGTTCAACTGCAGACTACTGCAATAAAATGAGTTAAATAAAGTTTGTTTTCCCAGTGCATATAAAACTTATGTTTGTATTACTCTGCAGTTTGTTAAGTGTGCAAAAGCATTATGTTGAAAAAAAGTGTATATATCCTAACAAAAAATATTTATTGCTAAAAAATACTAACCAGCATCTGAGCTTTCAGCAAGTCATAATCACTGATCACAGACCCCCATGACAAATAATGAAAATGTTTGAAATATTTCCAAAATTACCAGAATGTGATGAAGAGACATGAAATAAGCAAATGTTATTGGAAAAAATGGCACCAATTGACTTGCTGGACACAGGATTGCCACAAGCCTATGACTTGTAAAAAACAGTGTCTGCAAAGTGCAATAAAACTAAGTGTGCCTGTATGTGGTTCTTTGTTCCATGGAGAAGTCTACTCCAGTAATACAGGCTAATATGTAAAATCTTATGTCCAACACTATTTTCCTCAGCCCTTTTGCCTGTGGATTTCAGGCCATTTAAAGTGTACTTAGACTCATACTCACCTTACAATGTACAAATGTACTTTTGATTACATGTAGGACTGAGGAAGGAAGACTATGAATGTTTTCTAGAATGATGGAGTCCTGGGTGGCACAGACATGCTGAACACAACCTGTAAGAGCTGCTAAGAGCTGCACCATTGTCTGGAAATAAGGAGAGAAATTTCATTCACACTATGTTTTTGTTCACAAACATAAAAAGTATCAGACATGCTGGGTACTAGGGATATAGCAGTGAACAACACGGATCCTGTATTCCTCCTTCACTGAACTTTAGTCTATCAGAACTACAAATATTGGAACAACTGGCCAGCCATTTGGTTTTTTAAAAAGTCAGAATCCTAACCCACACATCAAAGCGTATGGCAGGTGTTCTACATACAAGTTTTGAAATTATAGGTAAGAAATTATAGGTAAGGCAATTATAGGTAAGACTTGTTGTCTTATATAAGTTTGGTGTTTACTCAGCATGAAATTGTATAAAAAAATACAAATTTTTTTGCATTCTTATCTTTAAGTCTATAAATTTAATTCTAGCACTGGGCCACTACATAAAGGATATATAACTAATTAATATCAGTATAAAAATTCTTACACTGTTCAAGATCTTCCCCCATACCCTTTCTAATAAATTTCACATACCTGTAAAATATTCCTTAGAGTGGTCTGGATTTCTAAATTATGGCTTGACAGTCCTCTGGCTTGACTGGTTAACTCGTACATCATGTCATCAAATAATTTCACAGTCTGTGAAAAGCAAACATGTTAAAGAGGGGTAACAGAAAACACAAGAAAGGGAAGACATATTTTTTTTTTTTTTTTAAGATTTTACTTATTTTTTGACAGAGAGAGATCACAAGTAGGCAGAGAGGCAGGCAGAGAGAGAGAGAGGAGGAAGCAGACTCCCCGCCAAGCAGAGAGCCCGATGCAGGACTCGATCCCAGGACCCCGAGATCATGACCCGAGCCGAAGGCAGGGGCTTAACCCACTGAGCCACCCAGGCACCCGGAAGACATATCTTTAAGGAAAAAAAAAATCAGACTTTTTTTAATTAGTAATAGCCATGCAATATTATCTAGCTTAACACCCGCATTTAATAAACAATGCCTATGTTATAAAAGTAGTCATATAACACAATCTTTTAAAAGCTTCAGACAGAAATTGATTTGTTTTCCATTTCTGTGGTTTGAATCTATTTAATAACATCCATGTAAAAATCACTCCAAGTTCATTTTTTGGTGCCATAACAAAGATAAGTGCTACCCTAAACAATAAAGGTTGATGGTCTCAACCAATCGATGTTCACATGGATATTTATAAGGGTATTTTCCAGGGGTGATGATGAATTTGTGTTGAATTACCTATTCACTTGCATTTTAACCAACTTCCTGTTTTGAACAACTAAAAATACCATTTCTGGGGTAGGGGTACTATATGTGACCTTAGAATTGTTTTTTGTTTTTTGGGTTTTTTTAAATGTTGTGATTAGTCATCATTAGCTTCTGACGTACTGTTCCCAGATTCATTGTTTACCTATAACATTCAGTGCTCCATGCAATACGTGCTCTCCTTAATATCCACCACAGGACCAACCCATCCCCCACACCCTCTCCTCTAAAACCCTCAGTTTGTTTCTCAGAGTCCACCGTCTCTCATAAGAACTAAGTTTTTTTGTTTTTGTTTTTTTTTTTGGTCTGCGAAGTTAGCTACCCTAAGATCTCAATACTCAGATTTTTCTAAACAATTTAAATGGCCTAAACATTGGAAGAATAACAACACAATGTAATCAAATAGGACAGTTTCCCAAAGGCAAGCTAACATTCAACATCCTTATTTTAATCTATGTAACAGCTGGATCTTCTTCTGATAGTCAAGAACAAATTCTAAGAAACTTTTAGATAGAGAACAGTAGAATGAATATGAGTAATAGAAATTTTTTTTTTTTTTTAAAGATTTTATTTATTTATTTGTCAGAGATAGAGCGCGAGCGAAAGCGAGCACAGGCAGACAGAGTGGAAGGCAGAGTCAGAGGGAGAAGCAGGCTCCCCGTGGAGCAAGGAGCCCGATGTGGGACTCGATCCCAGGACGCTGGGATCATGACCTGAGCCGAAGGCAGCTGCTCAACCAACTGAGCCACCCAGGCGTCCCTGAGTAATAGAAATTTTGATGATTATCTGCTTCAAAACTAAACTTGGAAATCATTTTAAAAAATGTTTTACTTTTGGCACCAAAATATCTTTAATTCTTTCAATTAAAAATAATGCCTGTGCTTTTCAGAGAAAAAGTGTACTATAAATATCTAAAAGGTAATAGGAAACAGAGTAAAAGGTAATAACATAGTTGGTGAACTTAATGTCTTCTCTTGGTTATTTGATTTTACCAACATTCCAGCCTTTTTTTATTCTAAGACTTCTTCAATAAAATTTGGCTCCAGGGGAGCCTAGGTGGCTCAGTGAGTTGAGTGTCAAACTCTTGGTTTCAGCTCAGGTCCTGATCTCAAGGTTGTGAGATCAAGTCCTACATAGGTCTCCACACTCCCCCAGGCAATCTGCTTGCGATTCTCTCTCCTTCTCCCTGTGCTCCTCCCCCATGCTCTCTCCTACCCTCTCTCTCTAAAATAAATACATAAATCTTTTTAAAAAATTGGCTCCATTTTTCTAGACAATAAAATTTAATGATTATTAATAAACTCTACAGAGAAGATCTTAGCTAATTTCATCACTCATCCCAAATATTTATTGAACTGTCTTAAAATACAGAAGTACTTAAGATTACCTACAAATAATAAAATTCAATTAAAGGATCTATGCTACTTAAAATTATAATGCTTTTAATCACCTAATGATCACACTAACACCATTATGTTCTCACCTGAGATCTATTTCTTGCTAAATTATTTGTATATTGTATACCAAATAATCTGATACATTAAAAAATAAAGGAGCCAAAGTTAAGAATAAATGATTTAAAACTGAGAATAGATTTAAACAGCCTTTATAACACGTTGACTGATTAAGATGACAATAGTACTACACCTTTGGCAGCACTTGTGAGAAGAAAGTCTCTTCCAGTGTCAGGTGGTCCATATGAGGTAAAAACATTTCCACAATAATTTTCAGAATTTCTATAAAGCAAAATAGTAACATATTTCTAAGTCACATGGGAGAACAAAGATCACCGCCACTTCCCCAAATGCAAGAATATGTAAGTACTACCAATCTGAAGCTTTGTAGTTTCAAAAATGCCATTTTCTATGTAGAAAAACTCTGTTTATTAAACATATTAAACTATGTTTATTAAAAGATTTTACTGGAACACATGGGTGGCTCAGTCAGGTGTCTGCTCAGGTCATGATCCTGGGACCCTGGGACCCTGGGATGGAGCCCAGCATCAGGCTCCCTGCTCCTCTCTCTGCCTGCCACTACCTCTGCTTATATGCTCTCTCTCTCTCTCTCTCTCTCTGACAAATAAGTAAATAATCTTTTTTAAAAATTTATTACACACACACACACACACGAGCGGGGTGGGCAGGGAGGAGAGGGAGAGGAAGAGAAAGAAGCAGACTCCTCGTTGAGCAAGGAGACTGACACAGGATTCAATCCCTGGACCCTGAGATTATGACCTGAGCCAAAGGCAAACACTTAACCAACTGAGTCACCCAGGTACCCCTACACAGAGAAACCATTAGTATCTAAAATAATAACAAGAAAACAAACACTCAAAAAAATAATCTGTATGTCCACCCTTCGCGGACCACTTAAAGGATATGGGTACATATAGAATTGCTATCTAGAATAGAATTTGCTATCATTAAAATCATTATTAGAGATCATTTAAAACCATGAAAAAATATTCACAATACTCTAAGGTTAAATGATCAAGCTTCCAAAATAGTGTAATAGAATTTGCTATCATTAAAATCATTATTAGAGATCATTTAAAACCATGAAAAAATATTCACAATACTCTAAGGTTAAATGATCAAGCTTCCAAAATAGTGTAATCCCAATCTCAATATAAACATGTACATACAAAGAACAGTAGCCTGGCAAGAACGTACAGAATCAAGATGAAAATGTTCTATACTAAAATCTTAACCATTTCAGATTAATGGATATTTCACTATCTGTTCTGATTTTCTGCCTGTTTCAAATTTTCTACAAACAGTATGTATAAATATTCACTATAGAAAGATATACACACTTGATCTTAGCCAAAAGGCCGAGAAGCAATCACTGTAGAAATATATATATTGAGGATAAAAAAAAATTACTTAAAAAAACTAGACCCAACAGGCAACACAGATTGAAAATTATAAATATCCACAACCAAAGTGAAATATAAATAGAATAAGCTAACTCAAAATAAGAGTAAACTGTGGTCTGGTCTTTAATTCATCTCTTCTCCTAACTAAATAAGTAAATAAATAAGCCAAGCAAGATTAAAGAACACAAAGATGAGAAAGTCAACCTGAAAGCAGACTGCAAGTTAGGTTTTACGGGAGTCTAACCAGTTTAACAACCAACATTAAAAATTTCAATGTGCTTGTATTATTACATTAACCACAGTTAAGGCACCTATTCGAAATAAAATTTTAAAACTTTAAGTACTACTTGAAGGAATTCGGTCATTTTAAGCCACTGAAATTTAGAGGCTGTAACACTAACTACTAGAATACATTTAAAGGGAGTTTGGAACTGTACTGAGATATGCAGGACTCAGACTTTAATGGCATCAAAGTAAACAATTAAGATAATTTTACTTACGAATATGTTCAATCCAATTGTCGGAATGCTGATACATAGAGTAAAAAATTAAGGAAGGTCACAGTATCACAGTAATAGAATATTCCCTGCTAAGAATAAATCTACAAAGCAGCCTTCTTGAAGCTCAGGCAATGAGCAGTAAGAAATTGAAATTAAATTCCAATTACTGGCTTAATTTTACTTTTAAAAATTTAATGTTCTTAGGTAAACAAACTATAATATAATGAAAATACTTCAAGGAAATACTTTCAAAACTGAGCAGGGACAAAACTGTCTTTTCAAACTATGTGTAGTTGACATGCTTTTGACAGAGGAACAGTACTATATAATAAGCCAGAGATTTCTGTTTCTAAAACAGAAAAGGAATTTCTCCCTCCTCTGAACCTCTCCGGTATTTTATCTGCACCTGTATTAAGTCACTCAACATGTTCTTTTCATGTTCCTTGTGTGACTCTTAAAAAGCTCGTCAGACTGAAATTCTCCTGCACATAGCAGACACTTATACATCTGACAGTAAGTCTTCCTATGTCCATTACAAAAGTTGCGGTAATCCCACTATGAAGTGTACACTTGTACACCATTAAAAATTATTAGAAATTCTTACTGTAAAAGAAGTATTAAAGGATGTGTCAGCAAGAAAAATGAACAGATAACTCCAGAACACTAACACGAGAACGGATTCTTCTGACATCTTACTTTGCACATACCAATTTTACAGCAGCAATCAAAATGAGGTACAGTCATTAACTCATTTCACTTAGTTCAACAGGGTTGTATTTGTCTTACAGAAAAATCTCAGCAAAGGTCAAAAAAACTCTAGTCCCTTCCAAAGTTAAACCTCATTTATGATTATGCAGACATGCAGGTAAAAACTAGAAAAGAATATGTAAAATGCAAAATATGCAAATAATGTTTGGGTGATGTGCTTGTAATTAAAAACTCATCCTGGGTGCCTGAGTCGCGGAGCGTCTGCCTTCAGCGGAGATCGTGATCCCAGGGAGCTGGGACCGAGCCCCGCCTCGGGCTCCCTGCTCTGCGGGAGTCTGCTTCCCTCTCTCCCTCTCCCCTGCTTTTGTTCCCTCTCTCGCTTTGCCTCTTTCCGTCAAATAACAAGTAAAATCTTAGGGGAAAAAAAAAAGACAAAAGACAAGACTGGGGGAAGACGAGGTTTAGGTTGTCCTGCAGGTGAAATCCTGCAGAACCGAGCGAGAACGCGGACCTGCAGCTACTGAGGGCCCCGTGGCCTGAAGCGCAAAGAGGACCCGCGCTCCGCCGCGTGGGGCCCGGACCGCTGCCCAGCAGGTTCGGGGCGGCGGACAGGCTTTCCCAGTCCGGCGTCGAGGACCCGGCTCCGAACCGCACGACGGCTAAGAAACGCTCCTGCAGCTCGGCGGGGCCGCGCCCACGCGACGCGAGAACGTGTCCCCGAGGCGGCGCGAGCATCCGAGGCTCCCCGGACCGAAGGCGGCTCTTCCTTCCCGCGCAGCTCCGTGCTGAAGGCGGGCCCCCGGCTGGCGGCCTCCAGGCGCCCACAGCGAGACTAAGCGGGCGGCCAGCCCCGGACGCGGCGGGCGAGCCTCGGCGCGGCAGCAGCTCCCCCTCCGCAGCCACGACGGGAAGCGGCCCCGGGAAGAGCGCGGCGCGCGTTCCCTGGGCCGCTCACGCCCCCGGAGCCCGCACGTCTGCGCGCGTCGGTGTCCGCAGCGCTGCGGGGCCCGCACCGGCGCAGCGTCGGACCGGTCACGCCCAGGTAGCCGCGCCCCGCGCTCCCCGGCGAAGGCGTCCGCCCCGACCGCACGCAGAGGACTCAGCGGCACCGGGAGTGGAGGAGACGCCACAGGCTCGGCCCCGTCGGGCGGCCGCCGGCGCGAACCCGCCCGCGCTCCCGGCGCCCTCCTCGGCCTCGGCGGCTCCTCCGCCCACCCGCGCCCAGCGAGGGTTCAGGCCTCAGAAGCGCGCCGCGGCCGGAGCGAAGCCGCGGGCCCCCCCCCCCCCTCCGTGGGACGAGAGCCCGGGAAGGATATGAGGAGCCGCGGCAGGACGGACGGCAGCTCGCGGCGGCACAGCGCCTCCGGCCAGCTCCTCAACTCCTCCAGCGGCGCGGCGCTCCCCGGCGCCGCGCGCCCCTCCGACATGCCTCGCCCGCGCGCAGCTTCGAGCCGCCCGCCACCGCCCAGACCGGAAGCTCCCGGCAGGCCTTGCGAGCTCTCGCCGGCGCCGGGACCATAGAGAGGGGGCGGGCGGCGCTCCCGGGGCGCTGGAGCCGCGCCTGATTGGCCCGCGGAGGACTCGCCTCACCGGTGCGCGCTCCGCCTCCCGAGGGAGGGCCCCGCGGGGCGCGCGGACTCTCGGTGCCGGTGCCGAGACCTTCCCGGCCGCGAGCGTTCTCAGGGCCGGGTCGCTGACGCGCTGCCCTGACGCACTTTGGGGGCTGCAGGCGGAACCCCCGACTGGCTACCGCCTCTTCCCTGCGACTTCTGGGCTCCCGGGCGACCTGGGACTTGAGGCCGGAAACGAATCCGAGCCCCGGGGCGCGGGGAGAAGCAGGCACGTGCGGCGGCCCCCGGGTCGGTCCGCTGTCCTGACGGGACGCCGCCGCCGGCCGGGCTGGGCTGCAGCGGGCGGCGCCGAGGCGTCCCGCGGGGCTGGTGCCGCCCGCGGCCCCGGGGAAGTGGCTCCGCGGGCAGCGACTCTCCGGTCGGGCCGCGTCTGGCTTCTCCGGAGCCAACCGGCCTTCGCGGGCGGCTCCCGAGTCCTCCCGCTGCGGGCGTCGGCGCTGCGGGGCTTCGCCGGGCGCGAGGCCGGGGTCGCGGGCGGCGGACGCGCCGCGGAGCGCCCCCGCGCGGGGTCGAAGCGGCCCCGAGTGCGGCGATCCCGCGGCTTCCGGAGGTCGGGCGTCGCGGCGGGATGGCGGCGGGGAGGACGCAGCCGGGCCGGGCCTTCCCGCGCGGCCGCTGTGGGCTTTCGCGTTCGTGCGAGGCGCCGCCGCGTGGTGCTCTCGTCTGTGACGCCTGAGGAGGGCTTCCCTTTGCGTCCGGCTCCCTTCGCCGCCTTTACAGAAAAGCTGCGGGGGGGGAGGGGTAATGTTATGTTTTAATGAAATATGTCATTTTACCTTTTTTTAAGAAACCTCTATTTTATTTATTTTTAAATAAGCTCCGTGCTGGATGTGGGGCTTGAACTCCAAGATCGAGGCACATGCTCGACCAACTGGCCCCCCAGGTTCCCCTCGTTTTACTCTTGAGTAACAATTTTCTTTTTTTCCTCCAGAGCTAATTTGAAAGGAGACAGACGACCTCTACAAAGGCGTGTGGAAGCCTCTCTCAGTCTGCGTAACTGTGCAAGCAGCGAAGGGAAAATTGGTCCCCAACAGAACTAACGAAAATTGAAGCAGGTTTATGTGTGTGTCATCGGCTCTACCCAGAAGTCCAAGAATCCTCCTTTGAATCGAAGGGCTGTGTGCCTCTCTTGAGAGGATGACTTTTCAGTTTAATTTTACTATCGAAAACCATCTGGAAAATGAATCCACACCCCCTGGAGATGGAGCTTTGGCCCTGGATTCCTCCGAAGAGTCTTCAGTCTCAGAGAGTAAAAAAGGTCCACATAGGGACAGAAGACGTTCTGCAGAACAGCTTGAGTGGCCTCAGAATCATTTGTTGGAGCATAAGCCAGTGGGCAGCGCAGCTCCCTCTCAAGACACAGACGGCTCAGTCAGGGCAGCAAACAGCTCACGTAACCTGGAGCCCCATGAAAACCATCGCTGCATGAGAGTGGCCAAAGAGCATCCTATGCCCGAAGATGAAACAAAAGTGCTAGAAAACAAAGTCGTCGAAACATTACCAGGTCCCCAACATGTTAATGTATCCGTCGTGAAAACTGTCTTGTTGAAAGAGAACGTCCCTGGAGAAAACGTAGTGTCACAAAGCATTTCTTCTCACTCTGATCTGATTTCAGGGGTTTATGAAGGAGGCTTAAAAATCTGGGAATGTACCTTTGACCTACTGGCTTATTTCACAAAGGCCCAAGTAAAATTTGCTGGGAAGAAAGTGTTGGATCTTGGCTGTGGATCTGGGTTGCTCGGTATAGCGGCATTCAAGGGAGGGGCCCGAGAAATTCATTTTCAAGATTATAACAGTACGGTGATTGATGAAGTAACCATACCTAACGTAGTGGCTAACTTCACTGTGGAAGATGAAGGAAATGACGTCAACGAACCCGATGTGAAACGACAGAGGAAATCAAAAATAGCACAAGAATTATGTAAATGTCGGTTCTTTTCAGGGGAATGGTCTGAGTTTTGTAAGCTAGTACTAAGTAGTGAGAACTTCTTTGAAAAATATGATCTCATTCTCACCTCAGAAACCATTTACAATCCAGATTATTACAGTACTTTGCACCAGACATTCCTTGGATTGTTAGATAAGAATGGACGGGTGCTTTTAGCAAGCAAAGCACATTATTTTGGTGTAGGTGGAGGCACTTACCTCTTTCAGAAGTTCGTAGAAGAAAGGAATGTATTTGAGACCAGAACACTTGAAATAATTGATGAAGGACTAAAGAGATTCCTAATTGAAATGACTTTTAAGTAACTGATTTATTGTCCACCAAGTGTCCTAAGTGAAATAAACAACATAGCCAAAAACTTGTTTCGAATATTTGATTTCTGCTTTGCTGTTATTATTATTTTTTTAAAAGATTTTATTTATTTTATTTGACAGAGAGAGAGATCACAAGTAGGCAGAGAGGCAGGCAGAGACAGAGGGGGAAGCAGGCTCCCCGCTGAGCAGAGAGCCTGATGCGGGACTCGATCCCAGGACCCTGAGATCATGACCCGAGCCGAAGGCAGCGGCTCAATCCACTGAGCCACCCAGGCGCCCCTGCTGTTATTTTTTTAATTATGATGTTTGTTTATCCAAGTAATATACCAGCTATATTAATAACATGTACTTGCTAGGGAAGACTGAATAAATAGTGTCCTGAGCATTTGATGAGATCTAGGTGATTATTTTGTGGGAACGTTTCTTGTTCTCTACCTTTATTTTATCTGGCCTTTCTACCACCTTTTTTTTTTAAATTTTATTTATTTATTTGTCAGAGAGAGAGGAGCAAGAGCGAGCACAGGAAGACAGAGTGGCAGGCAGAGGCAGAGGGAGAAGCAGGCTCCCTGCCAAGCAAGGAGCCCTATTTGGGACTCGATCCCAGGACGCTGGGATCATGACCTGAGCTGAAGGCAGCTGCTTAACCAACTGAGCCACCCAAGTGTCCCTCTACCACCTTTGACATTACATAAATTTGTTCTCAGGGAAACACTTCTTTCTTTTTCTTTTTTTTTAAAGATGTTATGTATTTATTTCACAGAGAGAAAGTGAACATAAGCAGGGTGAGTGGCAAAGGGAGAGGGAGAAGGAGCTCCCCACGGAGCAGGGATCCCGATGCGGGCCTCTATACCAGGACTCTGGGATCATGACCTGAGCTGAAGGCAGATGCTTAACCAAATGAGCCACCCAGGTGCCCCACCACTTGGTATTTTTAGTTTGAACTTCTTCCAGTCTTCATTAGTTCCTGTTTACATGAAGTGCCTGTGGTCAGATGACGCTGCCATTAATATAAGGCCATACAGATGTATCACTAAATGGTACAAACCTAAATACTAGAATGAACACCTCAGGTAACTAGGAAAAAGTTTTTTATTTTTTGTATTCATTTATCTCCTATAAGAATAAGAATGCTGAGCACTTGAATTCACACAGATGGGAGAAATAAAGGGGAATCATGATAGTATAAAAGTTGCATAGAAAACCCAATAAAAAATAAACACTAGGGCACCTGGGTGGCTCAGTGGGTTAAGCCTCTGCCTTCAGCTCAGGTCATGATCTCAGGGTTCTGGGATCGAGCCCCGCTTCGGGCTCTCTGCTTGGTGGGGAGCCTGCTTTCTTCTCTCTCTGTGCCTGCCAGTCTGCCTACTTGTGCTCTCTGTCAAATAAATAAATAAAATCTTAAAAAAAAAAAAAACACTAAAAAAAATCCCACCAATTGATAACCTAAATTTTCACCTCAAGACACCAAAAAAAGACAAGCAAACTATCCCCAACAGAGGCAGAAAGAAGGAAATAAAGATTAAAGCAGAGGTCACCAAATAGAGAATAGAGGAACAATAGATAAAATTGAACAAAACCCACAGTGGGGTCTTTGAAAAGTTCAACACACTCGCCAAATCTTCAGCTAGACTTACCAAGAAAAGTATCAAATTATTAAAATCAGTAATGAAAGAGGGAGTAGTATTAGTGACCTTACAGAAATGAAACCGCTTTTAAGGAAATTACACGAGATTGTACTAAGTGAAAAGACACTGCGTTCAGGGGCCTGGAAGACAGCGTTGTTAATTCCGTAAATTGATCAGCAGATTGACCAGTCCCTAAGAAACCCTCAAGTCATTCACACATTTGTTATTTCTTGTCTCTTTCATGGTAATCACTGTGGGCTCCCATGCATTTGCAAATTACCTTTTACAACCTTAAAAGACACAAAAGCCAAGTGTTGAACTTTGGATCTCTTTACTCAGTGCTGAAGACAGATTTTGAAAATCAAAGTTTTTAATTTTTCTAAAAAAGATTTTATTTATTTATTAGAGAGAGGGATAAGTAGACTCCCTGCTAAGCAGAGAGCCCAATGTGGAGCTTGATCCCAGGATTCTGAGATCATGGCCTCAGCTGAAGGCAGACGCTTAATGAAAGGAGCCACCCAGGTGCCCCTAAACTTTTTAAATTTGATAACTATGGATTCATATGGGAGAATATATGTGAAAAATAATGCAAAGAGATTTTGTATTCCCAATGGTGACATCTAGCAAAACTATGGTACAGTATGACAACTAGAAAATTGACATTGATATTGTCAAAATAGAAGAGTTTCATCAACACAGAGGTTCCTCTGTTGTCCTTTTTTTTTTTTTTTTTTTTTTTTTGGCTACACCCACTTTCCTCTCTGGTTCCTTCCTTTCCTAACCCCCTGGAAACTATAGCCCTGTTCATCTCTATAATTTGTCATTTAAAGCACGTCATACACAGGTGCCCCCATGGCACAGTCAGTTAAGCATCCAACTCTCGGTTTTGGCTCAGGTCGTGATTTCAAGGTGGTGAGATCAAGACACTGGTCGGGTTCCACTCCCTGCAGTCTGCCAAGGTTCCTCTCCTTCTCCACCCCAGCACCCCCATTCTGCTCTCTCCTCTCTTGCTCTCTCTCTAAATCCTTAAAACATCCTTTAAAAAATAAATAAAAATTGGGGCGCCTGGGTGGCTCAGTGGTTTAAGCCTCTGCCTTCAGCTCGGGTCATGATCTCAGGGTCCTGGGATCCAGCCCCGCATCAGGTTCTCTGCTCAGCGGGGAGCCTGCTTCCCTCTCTCTCTCTCTCTCTGCCTGCCTCTCTGTCTACTGTGATCTCTCTCTGTCTATCAAATAAATAAATAAAAATCTTTTAAAAAATAAATAAAAAATAAAAATATGTCACCTTTTGGAATTTGCTTTATTTCAGTTAACATAACCTAATCATCTAATGTCATTGCATTTATCAATAGGTTGTTTCTTTTTTTCTCTTTTTGTTGTTGGATAGTGTTAAAAAAAAAAAAAAAACTTATGGTGCTTATTGTTAACCCCTGTAGCCAAGGAGTAGGAGACCCTAGGGGAAAAGAATAGCCAAGGAAAATCCCAAATTCTGGGGAGCATCGATTCCTTACTAGTTAAATAAGAAAGAGGACAGAAAAAGGTTTTGATTCTTTTTTTTTTTTTTTATCATGAAAAAACTGTATTTAGATTTAGCCAGCTGGACTCAGTTTAAATGATCCCAATTTTGTTGGCAACATCCAAAGCATCATAGTCAGGGGCCAGCCGAACGTATGCCTTCTTCTCTCCATCAGGCCTGATTAAGGTGTTGACCTTGGCTACATCAATGTCATAGAGCTTCTTCACAGCCTGTTTGATCTGGTGCTTGTCGGCCTTGACATCCACCATGAACACGAGTGTGTTGTTGTCTTCTCTTTTCTTCACGGCTGACTCAGTAGTCAGGGGGAACCTGATGATGGCATAGTGGTCAAGCTTGTTTCTCCTGGGGGCGCTCTTTCGAGGGTATTTGGGTTGCCTTCAGAGACGCAGAGTCTTGGGTCGTCGAAACGTAGGTGATGTGCGGATCTTCTTTTTTTTTGTGACTGTGGACGCCTTTCAACACCGCTTTCTTGGCTTTCAAAGCCTTTGCTTTGGCTTCGGCTTTGGGAGGGGCAGGGGCTTCCTTCTTAGCTTTCGGCGCCATCTTCGTAAAAGGGTTGATTCTTTTTTTTAAAAATATTTTATTTTTATTATTTATTTGACAGACAGATCACAAGTAGGCAGAAAGGCAGGCAGAGAGACACTCCATTCTAGGACCCTGGGATCATGACCTGAGCCGAAGGCAGAGGCTTTAACCACTGAGCCACCCAGGTGCCCCAAAGGTTTTGATTCTAATGTGAAAATGTTCACATTTGACATGCCTGAAGTTGGGATCTGCCTTCCTATTTATAGCTGTAGCATAATTGTAAATAATTTTTTTTCCCCTTCCTTGGAGGTACCTAAAACAATCATACAGCTTGGGCTCAATGAAATGTGCTCTTGACTGGGCATCAGTCAGGTAGGGACTTTTTATATAGCACCTTGCTTGATAGAACATTGTGAAGTATATATCACCCCCACTTAGTAAGATTATAGTAGCTACCAGTTTTCAGCATTTACTGTATGCTGGGCAGAAGAGTTTTACATAGGCTAATACTTCATAACAGCCCTCAATTAGGTTATAATTGCTATCTGCACTTTATAGATAAAGAAGTTGAGACTCAAAGAAATTGGCGAATTGATCCCAGTCACACCCTCCCCTGGACCCAGAATCTGAATAGAAGTCTTTTTAAAAGCTTTTCTGTTTCCACCAGTCCAGTGGTCTTAACCTTACCAATGCCTGTCTTTCATTACAGATACTGCCTTTTTTTTTTTTAAAGATTTTTATTTATTTATTTGTCAGAGAGCGAGCGAGCGAGAGCGAGCACAGGCAGACAGAGTGGAAGGCAGAGTCAGAGGGAGAAGCAGGCTCCCTGCAGAACAAGGAGCCCGATGTGGGACTCGATCCCAGGACGCTGGGATCATGACCTGAGCCGAAGGCAGCTGCCCAACCAACTGAGCCACCCAGGCGTCCCCAGATACTGCTTTAAAAAAAAAAATTTTTTTTTGTTTATTTTTTTGAGAGCGCAAGAGAGAGAGAGAGCACGAGATGGGGTGAGGCAGAGGGATAGGGAGAATAAGACTCCCCACTGAGCAGGGAGCCCGATGCAGGGGCTCGATCCTAGGATCCCCGGGATATGACCTGAGCCGAAGGCACTTAACCGACCTAGCCACCCAGGAGCCCCATCACAATTATTTCTTAGCACCCTTATATTATTCTGGAATGGAAGTCATAGTTAAAGAAACTAATTACACCCAGCATCAATTATATTGGGGCACCTGGGCAGCTCAGTCTGACTTTGGCTCACGTCATGATCTCAGGTGCTGGGAGCCTTGAGCCCTGCATTGGGCTCCCTGCCCAGCGGGGAGTCTCTGTTTCTTTCTGCCCCTCCCCTGACTCGTGTGCACTTTCTCTTTCTCTCAAATAAATAAAATCTTTTTAAAAATTATATTGTATGTAAATCCCTAATGTATATGTAATCATATATGTCATATTCATGATACACATATGTATATTAAACTATAATGAAGAAAGTCACAAATAATTTTTATCTCATCAAGTTAGTGTTGACGTGTAGCAATAGAGAAGACATGTCATGGTCAGATACTTACACCTGGGCTATTATTACTTTCCCTCTCTCTCCTCTCTTTCTCCCCCTCTGTCCCTCTCTCTCCCTTTCTCTTGGCCTCTCCCACCCCTCCCCCCCCGGATTGGATGAATAAATCTTTAAAAAAAAAAAAAGTAGGACCATCATCTACATCATCTATAGAGTAGGTTGTCAAAGGTTGTGCTTTCTCAGGATTAATACCCTATTGGAAAGAAACTATGTAAAAATTACAACAGTAACAAACAGCTTGGTAATCCAACTATTACTAAAGACAAGAGGGTATTTTACTCCCCGCTGCCAAGAACAGGATAAGGGGCCAATAAAGTTACGATCTCCAAAACAGGTGATGAAGAGGATGCGGTAGGTAACCCTCTTCCATGGTGTCCACCAAAGGAATGGGGAAAGATGGGAAGGAATGGCCTTTCAGGGACATGTATCTTAGGCCTTTGCAGTAGAATCAGAAGTACTGGGTCAGGGAACCCCAAATGCCTCAGCCACGCTGCTGCTGGACTGTGTGGTGACTTTGTGCAAAGAAAAGGAAGTTCTCTCCTGCAGGCAGAGTGAGCCCCGTGAGCGGCAGCATGATGGGGAGAGCAGAACAGGGTGTTCTCAGCTCCGTTTGCCTCCTCGGCTCCTCTTGCTAGTCCAGTGGCTTAGTCCTGCAAACTTCCACAACTTTCCAACTGACGAGACATAGGAAAAGGGACAATAAGCTGAGGAGCATCAAGAAATTGATGCCACCAAATGCAGAGAGATGGCACTGTGAGAGATGGGGTCTCCCAGCCCCGCTGCTGGGGGCCAGCCTCCAAGGTGAGCTGGAGTAAGGCCTTCACCATCTTATCACACAGCACGTGAACTTGAGGGAAACATTCGAACTGGGGGTTAGAGCTACAGAGGCAAGTGCTCCCATGTGGCCGCCCCCTCGGACACTGGACACTGTGGTATCGGTTATCAAGGGGACACTGAAGTCTGCTCCTATTCTCTGCCAGGAGTCTCTGAGGCTCTTGGGCTGTCCTGGCTGCCTAGCAGCTGCAGCGCAGTTCTCAAAACCTCTTAACATATCCAGCTAGCCCTCTGCGATGCGTGTAGCTCAAGGAATTTCCTCAGCCCACTCTGTCATCTCCAACAGGCCTCCCCCATCAGCAAGGCCCAGCTCATGCTCCCAGTATAACAGACGCACACTATTCAACCGTCTCCTCATCGGAAGCTACAGAGGGAAAGTCAATATGCCTCAGGAACCGACCATAAACTCACCCACACTAAGAAATTCATTTCGTCAAAGAGATACATAAAAAAAAATTATGATCCTTGCTCTCTTCATGGAAATCTAAGGTAGGAAAAGTCTAGGCTCATTCAAATTCTTTATTGTGTCTAAACTATCCTAGAATTCAAAATTCTTCTGGGTCTCTGCTAAGTCTGGGCTAAATCACTTCTGGTGGATGTCTATGAACTTGATTCTGAAACTTGTCTTAAATAACATGAAAAGACTGTTTGGGGGCATTTTTGGGGAGAGAATTTGTGTGAAAAGATAGAAAAAAGCCCACAGACTCAAAACACCCCAGTTGGTCAGTGGCACCCCACATTCCCAGTAACCCATCTTTTAGGCCAGCTTTTCTGTTATCCAGCCTCCGTGTTTTGAGAATCTTCAGAGGGAGCTCCATTTTCAGTGATTGGTTTTTCTTTCCACAAATTGAACTCTGTTTCCTGTCTCCATTGCTGTTTTCACGCTTCTCCAGGATTTTTATAATAAGAACCAGAACAGATTCCCTGTTCTAAGGAAACTACCCCAGAGAAACATTTTCTAGGAAGAATGGCACAGATGTTTCTAATGCTCTCGGTTTTAGTTCCTTTAACAGGAAATGTGTTCAAACCTGTGTTTTAAACATTAAGCTACCATACTCATCCCTTTGTGACTGTTTTTCATTTTCCCACAGTGGGAAAAGATCTTATTCTGTGACCTCCCAACAAAATACTCCAGAAACTTTTCTTCCCTGTCTCCTATTGGAGTCCTATTACTTTAGCATAAAGAGAAAGAACCTTAGTTAGAGGGAAAATCATTAGAGATTTTTATGTCTCTAGTAATTACAGTTTTCTATTATCTATTATTACCAAATAAGCATTTTGCTCAATTGCTTAAAAGTAAGTGACAAAGCCAAATGTCAGAGCCTGAATATAAATTATTTTACCCATAACTGGTCTAAAAAGACATCCTGGATAGGTTCACTATTTGCTGACATAAAACCATGCACTCAGAGATTTCTATCTCTTGGAAATATTTTAGGAGTAGGAAGAATTGACCATTCCCAGGTGCTAGCCCCTTCAGGTTGAATTTTCTCCAACACTTGTAAATCACACAGAATTCTGCCCTACTGAAAAGCCCAGGTGTGTTCTCATTCCAACAAGAATTCACCAAGTACTTACTTTGTGTGGAGAAGACAATTTGTGTCTTTAAAAATTTCTGTTAAAGAAATATAATACTTGTAATAAAAGTTTATTTTTGTGGGGTGTAGTAACTGAATGCACTCCTAGTTATACCTCATTTCTCCCAGATCTTTATAGAAATGATGTGATGAACAGACGGGTCCTCAAATATATTTAACATTTGTGTACCCCTTTTACTGTGACTTGTGCATTTCCTTTGTTAATCAAAGTATTTTATCAAATTTAATTTATGAAGGCTCGGAGGTTAACTAACAGGAAACAGAACAATAGGGTAACTGATAGCTTTGGACCCAAGCCTCAGAAGAAGAGAGATGCAGACTCAGAGAAGAGTGGGGTTGGAAGTGCAGAGAACTTACTATCTGCCAAGCACATTCTTGGGTGCTGGGGCAGGAGACAACGCTGCATTTCTAACGAGCCTCAGGTGCTGCTGATGGTGCTGAACTTGGGTGGTCCCCTTAGAAACAGATCTCCAAATCATGGAGCTACATGACCTGCCAGATGTGGAGACGTCTCAGAGAATGATGAAAGCTTCTAAAGCCAATATTTTTCCTGTTAAAATTTGCCACCAATTAAAGTTTCTTTGAAACTACATCTTACCAATCTAAATTATGTGTTCTGCAGGCACTTTTTTAAAAAAGGCATTCTTTTAAAATAACCTCACACAGTCCAGTATTTTAGTTTTAAATTGTATGACTGAGAATGAATATTTTTAAAGTGTGAGTTCAGTCTTTTAAAAAGCTATGCCCAAGGGGCGCCTGGGTGGCTCAGTGGGTTAAGCCTCTGCCTTCAGCTCAGGTCATGATCTCAGGGTCCTGGGATCAAGCCCCGCATTGGGCTCTCTGCTCAGCGGGGAGCCTGCTTCCCTCTCTCTCTCTCTCTGCCTGCCTCTCTGCCTACTTGTGATCTCTCTGTCAAATAAATAAATAAAATCTAAAAAAAAAAAAAAAAAAGCTACGCCCAAGATTCAAGGAAAACACCACCGTTCTTACCTGTGAAGCCGATACAGATCTCTGAGCACAAACCCTTGGGCTTCACTTGCACACGTACTGATCCGTCCATGACGTGTGTTTCGTGCAGGGGCTGACGGTGCTATACGGCAAGCAACCAGGCTCAGGCTGCGTTCTTATTTTAGTCGGCTTGACTGGGAGCTTGATACGTCTATAAAGCTCTCAGGGAAAGCAACAGAAACCTTTCTGACATCGTCACTAGCAATGTAGAGTGTTTGGACTTTATGTTGTTTCTTAGCCACCAGACACATCTCAGACTCAGCCACGCAGAGCAAAGGTAAGCGTCCACGACAGGTTACGATGTGCTGGAGAGGCCCCTGGACTAGGAGTCAGACAGACGTGAGGCCTCGACCTGGCTCACACCCTCAGTGGGCACGCGCTTCATCAAAGGGCCAGGATCTCTCCCACACTCTCCTCTTCAGTTTATCCCACTGAGCTATGAGTTTTAAATGTAATATTGTATATTAAAGTTTCCTATGAATCTGTGACAGTCACCTTATTTAAAACTGCTCTTTATTACAAAGCTGTCATCATCAAGACAGCACGGTACTGGCACAAAAACAGACACATAGATCAATGGAACAGAATAGAGAGCCCAGAAATAGACCCTCAACTCTATGGTCAACTAATCTTCGACAAAGCAGGAAAGAATGTCCAATGGAAAAAAGACAGCCTCTTAATAAATGGTGTTGGGAAAATTGGACGGCCACATGCAAAAAAATAAAATTGGACCATTTCCTTACACCACACACGAAAATAGACTCAAAATGGATGAAGGACCTCAATGTGCGAAAGGAATCCATCAAAATCCTTGAGGAGAACACAGGCAGCAGCCTCTTCGACCTCAGCCGCAGCAACATCTTCCTAGGAACATCGCCAAAGGCAAGGGAAGCCAGGGCAAAAATGAACTATTGGGATTTCATCAAGATCAAAAGCTTTTGCACAGCAAAGGAAACAGTTAACAAAATCAAAAGACAACTGACAGAATGGGAGAAGATATTTGCAAACGACATATCAGATAAAGGACTAGTGTCCAAAATCTATAAAGAACTTAGCAAACTCAACACCCAAAGAACAAATAATCCAATCAAGAAATGGGCAGAGGACATGAACAGACATTTCTGCAAAGAAGACATCCAGATGGCCAACAGACACATGAAAAAGTGCTCCATATCACTCGGCATCAGGGAAATACAAATCAAAACCACAATGAGATATCACCTCACACCAGTCAGAATGACTAAAATCAACAAGTCAGGAAATGACAGATGCTGGCGAGGATGCGGAGAAAGGGGAACCCTCCTACACTGTTGGTGGGAATGCAAGCTGGTGCAACCACTCTGGAAAACAGCATGGAGGTTCCTCAAAATGTTGAAAATAGAACTGCCCTATGACCCAGCAATTGCACTACTGGGTATTTACCCTAAAGATACAAACGTAGTGATCCGAAGGGGCATGTGCACCCAAATGTTTATAGCAGCAATGTCCACAATAGCCAAACTATGGAAAGAACCTAGATGTCCATCAACAGATGAATGGATCAAGAAGATGTGGCATATATACACAATGGAATGCTATGCAGCCATCAAAAGAAATGAAATCTTGCCATTTGTGACAACATGGATGGAACTAGAACATATCATGCTTAGCGAAATAAGTCAAGCAGAGAAAGACAACTATCATATGATCTCCCTGATATGAGAAAGTGGTGATGCAACATGGGGGCTTAAGTGGGTAGGAGAAGAATCAATGAAAGAAGATGGGATTGGGAGGGAGACAAACCATAAGTGACTCTCAATCTCACAAAACAAACTGAGGGTTGCTGGGGGGAGGGGGGTTGGGAGAAGGGGGGTGGGGTTATGGACATTGGGGAGGGTATGTGCTTTGGTGAGTGCTGTGAAGTGTGTAAACCTGGCGATTCACAGACCTGTACCCCTGGGGATAAAAATATATGTTTATAAAAAATTAAAAATTAAAAATTAACAAAAAACCTGCTCTTGATTCCCTTTTCTTCTCATACTTAACCAAAACAAATATTCCTAGTGTTACCACTGCCATTATTTAGTTCATGGTTTCCTTTGTTTCTCTCTAATCAAGGATTCCCCAGTTCACCCAATGCAAACTCAACCACTGCTAACCTATTTGACCCACACCAGCACGTAACATCTTCACAGCTCTCCAATTTCATTTCCTCTCTTCCTTGATTAACATCTTTCATGCCTTCCCAATTCTCAAAGACCATGATCTCCAACATGGGGGTATAAGACCCCAAACTGCAATGCAGGAAGAAATATTAGACCAAACACTTGTATTCATCTTTTATCTAAAACATAAGAAGAAATTAATTCTAGATTCATCTCCACAGCATAAGATGTACCAGGAGGTTCGTACCATCTCAGAGTACTCCCCTCACGACTTTCTCCGTCTTTATTTACATTACCTCTGGACCATAACGACCATGCCTACAGAAAAGAGGACTCATGAAGCCTTCATAAAGAAGGATAAAAGTGGGGTGACTATGGAAGACTTTCCTGGAGAAATTTTAAGAAAGACTTGTATTGGTACCACTGATTATTCCAAGGGCAGCCTGCTCCGACACACTTCTGGAGAAAGGTCTAAGTGCCTGAGAAAAGGGACAGTGTCTTTTTTTACTCTTTTACCTAAAAAATTTTAGTATCTCTATTTTCTCAAGGACAAAGTTCCAGTCACTTAGTCTGCATTCAAGACGCACCTAACGTAGCCAACACTGCTATTTCCATCCTGTCTCTACAACATCGTTATAGCTATGCCACTGAAAGCAACCTTTCGTTACCAGAAGTTACTCACCCCCTTATGACGGCATTGACTTCCTTTCTCTCTCTCTTTGGATTTTAATTTTCCTTTCGGTTTTATTGAAACATTATTGGCATAAAGCACTAAACTGCGTTGTTTAAGATGTGTAGTGTCGACTTGACTCACATACCTCGCAAAATGATTGTCACAAGCTTAGTTAACTTGCGTCATCTTATACAGAAACAAAAAGAGGAAGGAAAAAAAGAAAAAGTCTAGTTTTTCTTGTGATGAGAACTTTTAGGATTTACTCTCTTGGCAACTTTCAGATATGCCATATATCAGAGTTAACGCTAGTTATCAGGTACATTGTTACCTCCCCAGTACTTACTTATCTTAAAACTGGCAGTTTGTACTTCTGACCCTCTACATCCAATTCTCTCAATCCTCTGATAACTACAAATCTCATCTCCTTTTCTGTGAGTTTTTTTAAATTCCATATGAGATCATACAGTACCTGTCTTTTTCCGTCTGACTTATTTCACTGAACATAATGCCCCGAAGGTCCATCCGAGTTGTTGCAATGGGAGGCTTTCCTGTCTTGTTTACGGCCACACAGTACTCGTGCACAGCATGCGTGCACACAGCACATCTTCTTCCACTTCTCCGTTGATGGACACTTAAGTTGTTTCCAATCTTACTACTGTAACATCGTAGTGAATATGGAGGTGCAGAGTATCTTTCTTCGTTTCCTTTGTACATAGACCCAGAAGTAGAATTGCTAGATTGGATGATAGTTCTATTTCTAATTTTTTGAGGAACCTCCACACTCTTTTCCTTTTTTCTCTTCGATTTTAACGCTGCACCCTTCATTTGAGGTTTACCTTAAGCCTCCTCCATGGTGCCAATCCTAACCTTCGATCCTGTAGTTTGGCTCTTTTCTCTGAACCTCTCTGTAAAAGTCTGTGTGACTCCAAATAAAAAGCTTTACAGTGCCCACGGTCACATAACTGACCACCCAAACTGGCCAGTGCTTTCTCAACAATAGGAGGTTGGTAAATAATGATGAATGGTTTCCTTGATTTGTGGAAATACTCAGAGTTACCAGATTACATATTATTTCTTTTTTTTTTTTTTTTAAAAGATTTTATTTATTTATTTGACAGGCAGAAATCACAAGCAGACGGAGAGGCAGGCAGAGAGAGAGGAGGAAGCAGGCTCCCTGCTAAGCAGAGAGCCTGATGCGGGACTCGATCCCAGGACCCTGGGATCATGACCTGAGCCGAAGGCAGCGGCTTAACCCACTGAGCCACCCAGGCGCCCCCATATTATTTCTATCATAAAAACTAACATGCAAGAAATCAAATTTGAAAAAAAACATGGGTTTTCATTCAAGAAAGCACAAAACATTGAACTATGGCACAGAAAAGGTCCTCAAACAGCCATACTAATGTCAACTCTAGTTCTAAAGTTAGCAAAAGGCTAAGACGTATGAAAACCTGGTGAGTAGAAATGTGAATCATTCTTTGTTGTTGTTTATCTTGTGTTCTATGTGGGGCTCTCTTGACCTGGTCGTGGTTTCAGGGGAGCACAGGGCAGTCATTCTGTGGTCAGCAACAAACCTTCCCCTCAAGCCCACAGACACAGGCACCTGATACAGTGATACGGTGCCTTGCTCCCCTCTGGGTCTTTGACCTTCAGGTTCGTCGGCTGAGCCTGGTGTCGACCATCCCAGTACTCTTTTTTTTTTTTTAAAGATTTTATTTTATTTATTTGACAGACAGAAATCACAAGTAGGCAGAGAGACAGGCAGAGAGAGAGGAGGAAGCAGGCTCCCCGCCGAGCAGAGAGCCCGATGTGGGGCTCGATCCCAAGACCCTGGGATCATGACCTGAGCAGAAGGCAGAAGCTTTAACCCACTGAGCCACCCAGGCGCACCCCCATCCCAGTACTCTTTTCACTGTCAGTGCTCAGGAGATATTCCCAACCTTGAAACAAAGGAAATCTGGCCTCTTCTTCATGATTTACATGTTACAGTTATTTTCTGCTGAACCAAATACAGCAGCACTGAGCGTTTCAGGAACCGCCATCTCTTCCTGGACACCTTCACTTCCTTTAAGACTCCACTCTCCTTAATGGGCACTGCTGGGGCTTCCAGTGGGCACCACTGGTTCTGGTATCTCTTTTGAAGCCCATACTTCCCACAGGGTGCAGCTCCAAGGTGCCCAAGCTGTCCCAATGTGAGGTGCACAGAGAACCTTCTGCCCCCCTTTTGGGAGGGATTGCATTCTGTGAGTGCAAAAGCTTCAGATGTACTTGAACTTTTATTCTTTCCTTTATCAAAGCATTCAGCTCCAGCTCCTCTGGACTCTGCCATGGGTTCATTACAGATCCGGGCAGGTACAAAACTGGGAGGAAGACATCATAATTAGAAAATAAGCCTTCTTCCTTTCCCATCACCTAAGGATTTGCTACCAAATCAAGCTCTTTCTTGAAAATAGATTAGTCCTGTCCCGGGTAGAATTGTCAGAGAAAATACAAAGATTTTACTGGAAATGTGTATACTAAAAAAGAATTTATTGTTTTTCCGACATCTAAATTTAACTGTATGTCTGTATCTATATCTGCTAATTCTAATGAATCCACTCCCCGGGGCTCCTCAGTCTCTCATAATTGTCTTTTGCTGAGTCCAGTTAAGACTCAAGACAAAAGGGTGCTAGTGGCTCAATCGGGTAAACGTTGTTCCTTCAGCTCAGGTCATGATGCTAGGGTCCTGGGATCAAGTCCTGTGTCGGGCTCCTGCTGAGCGGGGAGCCTGCTTCTCTCTCTGCCCCTGTGCTCCCTCCCTCTCTCTCATGTGTGCTCTCTCTCTCTCAAATAAATAAATTAAAAAAAAAAAAAGACTCAAACCAAAAGCCAGTGCAAATGTTGGTCTAATTTCCTTCATGGTAGATCAACTGACAAAGGAAATGGCCAAGAATGTGAGGGATGACGTAGAAGAATCACATTGCAAATAAGAATAAGCCCTGTGATGGGAAGGAAATCGCCTTATCCTAATAAAGGAACTGACCACTTAATATCTTAAGTGGTCATTGCCTGTCATCATTCACTAGGCAGCAAAATGTAATCCTACCTCCAAACTTGCAAATAAGCCTGGAACTGGAAACATATGTTAGAGAGGTAAGAGGGGAGACAGGACAGTGTGATGTCCTAGAAATGGACAGATGAATGGAGGGAGAGATCAACAGTGTCTAATGCTATAGACTGTCCAAGTAAGACGAAATCCACTGGATTTAGCAACATGGAGGTCAATGGTGATGTTAATGAGAGCAGTTTTGGTGGGTGATTGCAATGGAAACATAAAAGGAGTATGTTCAAAAGAAATCTGGAGGAGAGTGACTAGGGACAGAAACTGCCTACAACTAGCTTGAGGAGTGGAAATACAAAGCGACAGTTGGAAGGAGAAATGAGATTTAGGGATGGTTTCCTAAGCTGGGGGGAAAATAAAATATAGGATGTTTGAATGATGATAGATTGATTTCTCTGAGATGTAGAACCTGATGCAGGGAAGGAAAGAAAGATAGTCACTGGAACAATGGTCCTGGTTGGCAAGGCCGTGTGAAAGTGTTGGCCTCAGAAGCACAGACAGACGATACACCCATGGAAATGCAAGAGGAAATGCAAAGTAGATGGTACAGGGGAAGACAAAGCAGTGGGACTTTGTAGAAATCTTCATCTGATGGCTATTTTTTTCAGTGAAATAGCAAATAATGCCATCATTTAAGACCGAGGGTAGGGAAGAAGATCCTGGAAGTCTGAGGAGAGAGGGAATGCTGTGAACAGTCATCCAGACAATAGGCAGATGAATGGAACTTGGGAAATATGGTACGAGAGTGTAGGGACCACTTGAAGTTAATAATTACAAATTTCAAGGAAGACCAGTGAGCAAGGTTTGGTGGCTTTTTGGCGATCGCGATCAGCTGCGGGGTGGAGATGCAGACTAGACAGAGTGCGACTGATGCAGCTTTGGGATTTGGCCGAGAGAAACCAATGACATGGAGTCCAGTGACTCATTTGTAAGATAACAATGGTAAATCCTGTGCCTGGAACACGTCTCCTCTCCAGTTCACAGTGGAACTGTTCACAGTGGAACTGTGAACTGCCGACAGCCCTTGGATGGTAACACCCAGCGGAATCCTGTACTGTGTGTGTTGCCTGAATAAAAGATTAAAATAAACATACTTGTGTGGTGCCTCCAGCTGTGCTAAGGAGAGCTGGTCAAGCCAGCTGCTCGTAAGAACCACTCCTATTCATATCCATTCATTAGCTCGGATCAGGATGAAAAAAGTCGGTTGGCTTCAGCTGGGGTATTTTTCTATGCCACATTTCAACGCTTTGTGCTTTCCTATATTGGAAAATTGTTGTTTCCTCCATTTTGAATGTTGATGAGGATAGAAGTAATACATGGTTGCTGGTGGCTCTGAGTCTGTCTGCACATTGACTAACCCATCAACAACTTTTGCCAAACTCTATCTACGCCCTGTCTGAGGTAAGAGCGTAAGACCCATAGTTCCTGACTCGGTAATGGCTAGGCAACAAGCACTAAAAGCCTTTGGTGAGTGACAGAAAACATTTTCTAGGAATTCAGAGAAAAGCTAGAGTCTGGGGGCTTGGGCAGGCTTCAGGGAGGTAGGTCTTGAGGTGCAGAAGCAGCTAAATTGAAAAAGAAAGAGAAGCCATTGTGGGGAAAGTGTTGGTGTGAAGAATATTTGTTGAGGAAAGCTGAAGGTAGTGTTCTTGGAAACAGATGAGCCAAATTTTAAAGCCTTAAGGAATTTCGTCTTTTCTCTGAGACATTGGAAAACCATTTCACGTTTTAGCAAAGTGTTGTGAAACGCCGGCTGTTGCTACCTTCCTCATGGTGCTAGGGCATTTCTTAGGGCAGCTGTACTTGGGAGGGGTTGGAAATTTTTTTAAATGGCTTTATAATATAAATGGAATTATGGTGCCACAATTTACAGTTTCAATGTATATTTTTAAAGCATTTGTATCTTCAACATTAAAAACAATTTGGCAAGATATTCTTGTGTATAAACCTTTGTGCACCTTCCTAATTATGCTGGCTGTATTATTAGGTCAAAGTGTACAGATTTTTTTTAGATTTCTGATATATACTGACAAATTATCATTCAGAAAATTCACACCAACTACCTGCCCAACATTTATATGTGAAATATTTTATTTTTTTCCAGGAAGAAAACATTCTTATACATTTTGCCTATTCATGGGGGAAAAAAGTGTTTATTTTCAGTGTTTATTTCTTTTCTTGAGAATGAGACAGAACTTTTCACATATATGGATAATTTAGATTTTTTTGTTATGAGTTGTTTTTTCTGTAGCTTATTTTATTAGGAGTATTCATTGTTTTCTAACTGTATTTATGTATATACATATTTATTAAATGTATTTTACAAATATACATATAGGTTATAAATGCTACAATTTTTTTCTATTTGTTGCTTGCCTTTTAATTTTGTCTATGGAAACTCTTAATATAAATTAATTTTTTAAAAATCAGTATTTTAAAAACTTCTCATTTTGGGGCGCCTGGGTGGCTCAGTGGGTTAAAGCCTCTGCCTTCCACTCGGGTCATGGTCCTGGGGTCCTGGGATCAAGCCCCACATCGGGTTTTCTGCTCAGCGGGGAGCCTGCTTCCTCCTCTCTCTCTGCCTGCTTCTCTGCCTATTTGGGATCTCTGTCTGTCAGGTAAATAAACAAAATCTTTAAAAAAAAAACCCAAAGGGGCGCCTGGGTGGCTCAGTGGGTTAAGCCGCTGCCTTCGGCTCGGGTCATGATCTCAGGGTCCTGGGGTCGAGTCCCGCGTCGGGCTCTCTGCTCAGCAGGGAGCCTGCTTCCCCTCTCTCTCTCTGTCTGCCTCTCCGTCTACTTGTGATTTCTCTCTATCAAATAAATAAAATCTTTGAAAAAAAAAAAAAAAAAAAAAAAAAAAAAAAAAAAACCCAAAAACTTCTCATTTTATAGGGTGCCTGGGTGGCTCAGTTGGTTAGGCGACCACTTCTGATTTCAGCTCATGTCATGATCTCAGGGTTGTAAGATGGGGTTCCCCCAGCAGGCTCCACGCTCAGCATGGAGGCAGCTTAAGACACTCTCTCTCCCTCTCTCTCTGTCCCTGCACCAAAACTCAAGTGCACATGTGTGCATACTCTCTCTCTCTAAAAAACAAAACAAAAAAACTTCTCGTGTATGGCAACTGTCATGATGTTAAAAAATGTCCCATCAAAGATTGTATGACTAATTATCCATATTTTCTCAAGTATTTTGATCTACCATCTATCAAAAAAATGAAATCAGTCCACCTGGAATTTATCTTAATGTAGGATGTGAGGTAGGAATCTAATTTTATCCTTCCTCTTCAATGATTAGTTACCTTAACCTACCCAGGGCTATCCTTTTTGATGATCTGAAATGTCTTGTCATATTTTAACTCCCTATGCATACATGGATTTTCTTCTGGATTTTTTATTCTGCTTTGTTATTTTGGCAATAACATCAAACTGTTTTAATCAATGTACTTTTATAATGTAACTCATAACTGGAAAATAAGAATTTACTTTCTTAAGCTTTTCTTTTGTAGGGGCAGTGAGATGCTATTCACTATTCATATATGTTTACTTTTCCCAAGTAAATTTTCAATCACTCTGACAATTTGTAAACAATTCCTTTGGTATATTGGTTGATGACATATTAAATGTATAGATCAATGGTGAGAATTGGAGCACTTAGAATATTAAATATCTTAATCAGTAATTTGGCACATCTTCCCACATATCCAATTTCTTTTCTTAAGGTCCTATTTATGTTTTTAAATTTCTTTACAAGTCCTACAAATTTATTGAATTTATTTCTATATATATTCTATTTTTTATTTGTTAAAGTTTATGGAATTATTTCCTTTTTTTTTTTTAAAGATTTTATTTATTTATTTGACAGAGAGAGATCACAAGTAGGCAGAGAGGCAGGCAGAGAGAGATGGGGAAGCAGGCTCCCCGCTGAGCAGAGAGCCCCATGTGGGGCTCGATCCCAGGACTCTGAGATCACGACCTGAGCCGCAGGCAGAGGCCTCAACCCACTGAGCCACCCAGGCACCCCATATGGAATTATTTCCATTACATTTTTAAGCTAGTAGTTTCTGGTAAATAGAAAAGCTATTTACTTTGGACATTTCCCTTTTCTTAAGAATTTGTCTTCCATTAGCTTTGTCACACTTTTCTTTGTTGAAATACCTCAGATCTCACTCACCTAGAGAAGCAGCTCCCAGAGGTATAAAAAACGTCTGGTTGAAATATTGCTTTGACTCTTAGTTCTGTACCTTAGTAACTGCATGACCTTGAACCAGCTAGTTAACTGGATCTAAGTACCAGTTTCTTTATCTATAAAATGAGGATTATAAAACTATCCTCCTGGGGTGTGTGTGTGTGTGTGTGAGGATTAAATGAAATAATATGTGCTATACGTTTACTAAGTTCCAGTCCTTAGTAAGAGGCACTCAGAACGTGGTCAATAAATGTTTGTTGAGTAAATATTGTCATCCGAGGGCTGTAATCCCCCAAGTCAACTGTGAGTGGTTTTCTCTTGCACTTTTTTCAGAGAAGAAAGTAATCAGGTAATAAATAAAAGTCTAGGGGCGCCTGGGTGGCTCAGGCATTAAGCGTCTGTCTTTGGCTCTGGTCATGATCCCAGAGTCCTGGGATTGAACCCCGCATCGAGCCCTGCATCGAGCCCCCTGCTCAGCGCGAAACCTGCTTCTCCCTCTCATTCTCCCCCTGTTTGTGTTCCCTCTCTCACTCTGTCTCTCTCTGTCAAATAAATAAATAAATAGATAGATGAAAGGCTATCAAGCAAGTTTTGATCTACAATCTGGTGCATGGAGATGCCTGCCCACATCATATGATTGGAAGGGACCCAGGAACCCCCACTCATGCATACTTCCTCACCTTTTGTCCAAAGCATTTGAAATGGAGTAGGGAGCCTGCTGTTGAATCAAACAGTGCTCTCTTCTGGGGACTCCTTTGAAAATAAAGTTACATCAGGACACTAATACTTTCATGTAAATTATTTTTAAAAAAATTTTTTTTTTAAAGATTTTATTTTATTTATTTATTCGACAGAGAGAGATCACAAGTAGGCAGAGAGAGAGGAGGAAGCAGGCTCCCCGCCGAGCAGAGAGCCCGACGCGGGGCTCGATCCCAGGACCCTGGGATCATGACCCGAGCCGAAAGCAGAGGCTTTAACCCACTGAGCCACCCAGGTGCCCCTATTTTTAAAAATTTTTTATTTAATTATTTGACAGCGAGATAAAGAGCGCATGTACATAGAACAGCGGGCAGAGGGAGAGGAGGAAGCAGGCTCCCTGCTGAACAGAGAGCCCGATTCGGGGCTTGATCCCAAGACCCTGAGATCATTAACTGAGCTGAAGGCAGAGGCTTAACCCACTGAGCCACCCAGGTGCCTCTCATGTAAAGTGTGTGTGTGTGTGTGTGTGTGTGTGTATGTGTGTGTGTGTGTGTGTGTGTGTCTCAGTATGTCTAGAAGTGAGGTCCAGAGAAATAATACCTCTGGTGGCTGTGGAGGAAGAAGACACACACACACACACACAAAGAGGGAGCCACCCAGGTGCCTCTCATGTAAATTATTTTACTGAGTGTGTGTGTGTGTGTGTGTGTGTGTGTGTGTGTGTGTGTGTGTAAGTATGTCTAGAAGTGAGGTCCAGAGAAATAATACCTCTGGTGGCTGTGGAGGAAGAAGACACACACACACACACAAAGAGGGACTCCAAAGATTAATGTTGCTTGTGTGATATTTCCCTCGGTAATTTCTCTGAGAAAGGGAACCCGTTTGCAAGTGAAAAACTCTCATTTTCAGTCCAGGGTATTTCCTATTACTCAGCTATCACAGCTCATAAATGTGCCCATTGTTTGTTTGCTAAGTATACAGCAATTCTCCAGGGGCTTCACAGTTTCAGGAACAAAGGGAGGAGAAATAGGGTAGGGCAAGGCACGAGGCTGCGGGAAACAGCTTACATCCTAGGTCTTACCGTGTTAGTCACTGAAGACTATTGTCCGATTGCCATGGTAAGTATATTCTTAAAACAAATCTTGTTTGAGAATTGTTTTTCCATCATCTAGACCAGTCAAATATATTAGCAATTTTCTTCTTACTGATAGAATTTCGGAAACAGTTCATCCTAAGGACCCCAGTGAACCTTTGACCTTTCTAAATGGGACTTCAAGCTTTCTATCCTGAAGAAAAATCAACTTTGCAACATATTAGCCACAATCAATGAAACACCAAATTTCCCATGAAAACATGTCATTATCAATGATCACATTTTAAAATTCTAAGCAAACGATGTATCCAGATTTCAAGGACTCTTTCAGTGTCTTACTTTCATGTTTTACATGGAACCCTGCATCAAAAACTAAGGATGTACTGTATGGTGACTAACAACATAATATTAAAAAGAAAAAAAAAAGACTAAAACTCTAAAGCTTCCTGTTGACAGTGTTGGTTTATTTTGTTGCCAGTATCTCTTTTGTGGCAAATCATAAGTATCTGTCCTTCTACGCATCTGTCATTCAGCCAGTAAGGATGGAGAATACTCAATACACATAGCTCAATGCTGGGTAGTACAGATGTAGAAAAAGAAGGATAAAATACCATTCCTTGTCCCAAACCATTTCCATTTCCCATGGACAAAGAAGACTCCATGTCTCTATTCCCTCACACAAAAAAAGTCTCTGTAGCTTCTACTTGCAGTTTGCATGTCTTATTTTTCACCATTTCCTTAATATATTCCAAATGAGCTTCTGTCTCACCATTTCACTCAGTGGACCCATCACTCGTATTGCCCGGCCCAGGGGCGCTTTTCTGTCCTTGTATTATACAACTGCACGGGAGCTCTGGCCTTCTATGATGCTGCACCTTCCTGGTTTTCCTCCCGTCTCGTTGACTGCTTAGTCTCAACCTCCTTTGTCAGTTCATACAGCTCTGATAACTGTCTAAATGCTCCCACAGCTCTAAGGCCTTCGTCACCTTCTTACCTCCACTACTACTCTGCATATCTCATCTACTCCCACGGCTTTAATTACATGCATGAGCCAATGACGTCAACTTATTGTCTTTGACTCTTTCCTTTCTACTGAGCTCTGATCATATGCAAGCACCTTCTCGAAATCTTCCCTTGCATGTCTAAAAGGCCCCTCCTGATCAATTTGGCAAAACAAAGCTTATGGTTCTTATTCTCCTTCTCAACTTCATTATCTGGACTCCTAGCACCCGTTCAGTTCAGGCACAAACAGAGGAATCACTGTTACTTTTCCCCTTTTCCTACTCCCACATATGATCCATAAACAAATCACATGAGCTCTGCCTACAAAAGAGATTTTAAGTATGTGCCATTTTTATTTATTTCCGTTGCTACAGTCCTATTCCAGTCCTGGTCTAGGATACTGAAATGGGCCCTAATTTATTTCATTCCTGCATCTTCATAATTAATACCATATAATCATCTTTTTAAAATATAAATCAAAAGCTCTAGAATACAATCCATGATAAATTTGTGTAAATTTTCTTATTATGCTCTATTTGTTCTGCGGGGACTATAATACTCTGCCCTGTCTGTAATTCCAGCCCCAGCACGGTCCATGTCCTCCCTTGCTCACCACACACCTACAGGCACACTGTCACTCTTCTGGTTGCTTGGACAGGCCAGGCTTGCTCCCACCTGAGGGAGCGTGTACTTAGTCATTCACTCTAAACATCTGTGCCTGCATCTTTGCACACCCAGCTTCCTGGTGGCCTTCAGTCTGAGCTCAGTGAGCTCACCGTCTCACAGAGACCTTTCCTAACCATTCCAGCTCGGGTCGACATTCTGCCTTCACCGTGTCGGTGTCCACAACCTGTATGTTCTTTGCAACAGGTTATCATTGCCTGAAATGACTCTGTTCAATCACATGCTTACCGATTTATTATCTATCTTTCCCCCTCTGAAAGGTCAGGTCTGTGCGGTCTGGGATTCAGCTATCTCATTCACTGCTATATCCTCAGTGCTTACAATGGAGCCTCGTGTGCAAAAGGCTCTCTCTATCTGTACTGGTTGAACGTTTGAGTGAAAAACCCTTCGACTGTTCCCACCTCATGGAGGAACGTCCCGGGGCTCACTCCTCAGGGCCTACAAGCTGCTGCCTGCTGCCTTACCTTTCACTGCCCAGACCTCTCTGAACTCTTCTTGGCTTTGACTTGGGCTGTCACGGTTCACCACCCGCATGTATTGTTCTCTGTCCTGGATGCTCTCCCGCCTCTGTATCCATCTCTGCTGGCCTCATTTCCGCTTACCTTTTAGGTCTTAGCTGGGACTCCATTTGTTCTGTGGTCACGGTTGATAATTTCACCAAACTGCTTCCGTTCGGACCAGAAATCTCGGAGTCTACATTTAGAAAGTTCAGAGGTCTCCTTGTCTTCTTGGAATTGGGTGTTTCGTTAAATGTCAATAACAAGACAAATGCTGGTGATTTTGACTAAGACAATGGTTGACAATTTCTGATGAAACAGTGTTTTATTTATTTATTTACTTTTAAGTAAGCTCTATGCCCCATGTGGGGCTTGAACTCATGACCCTGAGATCAAGAGTCGCATGCTCTACTGACTGAGCCAGCCAGGCGTCCTGAAAACTTATTTTAAATAGTCTATTACCATAGCAATCAAAGAAAATAGTCCTAGTGACTAATATAGTAAAAAACAATTTTAAAGGTTAGGCTAAGCAAGGTGTTTCCTATGCAAACCAATGGATTCTGTTTTATTACCCGTCTGCCATGGGCACCTCAGCTCTTCATGGCGTGTTTCCTAAGTGATCATGTTGGGGAATCGGTCTCTAATCACCAAATTTCATGAGACTATTTCTAAGTCAGAGTCAGATGTCTGATTAATTTAAACTGGGCAATACCCTTGAAACTAAGAATTTGTCATTTGTAAAAGTTATTTCTTTCTTCAGGGCAGATAACAGACGGTGGGGGGGTGGGTGGGGAGTGTCCTCCTGTCTACACATTCCCTGTGATCTTGCAAGATACCCTTCTTGGACTTTCAGACAGGATAAAGTTTCCCCTGCTCTGTGCCCTAATTCTTCTTTTACCACAAAACAGTGCATTATAATTGTTTTTCTACTTGTCAGTTAGCAAATAAAATCTCAAGCATGCCTGTAACATACTGAAAGGCAATCATCTTATTCTGCTTGACATTTAATAAATATTTGTTGAATTTGTTGAGTGACTGGATTGTTGAATGAAAATTAAATTAAAGTGACTCAGGATGGAATATCGCAAGCTCATGGGTGAACAAGTGCGAATTAGAGTCAGAAGAATGTCCTGAGGAGCAGAATAGGCAGAAATCACCGTGGGTTGAAGTAGTTGCGGGTTTCTTTGTAGGGGGTGGACAAAAACATGGCATTGGAGGTTGGATATGATCAAGTGCAGCTGAGTTACGGTTGAGTGACTGGACACAGTTGAGTAGGGGATACTGCTCCGGCAACAATCAGTGGCAGAGAAGACTTGGGCAAGAGGCACAGGACCAGTGCGTGGACGAGCACTGGGGTGGAATTAGGGCCATGCAGTCAGGTTGAGGTATAATAAGGGAGAGCTTGATGCCCTGGCTAAGGAGTCAGAGCCTTTTTTAAATTTTAATTTTTATTTTTATTTTATTTTATTTTTTCCTATGTATAATGGGAAAACATTAAAAATATTTAACTGTGCGAGTAACATACTGCAAATTCGATTTAAGGAAAATTTATCTTACATGGAATGCAGAATGTTTTGGATGGAGGAAAAAGTACGGCAGAAAGAAAGTAGTTTGGTGTCTCCCATGAGGTGTGAAGGGAAGGCTTAGATTTGGCAAACGGCTTGGAGAAGACGGAAGCCAATGGTGGTGATACAGCAGGTTAGGGAAGAGAGGATCCACAAGTCCTTTTCTTCAAAGTAGTTGTGTGCTTGAATTCCTGGTGGCCTTTGTGGACATCTCCTCCTGCATACTTTAGATGCAACAAGTCTCAGTGTCCTTCATCAATTCTAAATCAAGACCTTAAAATCCTTAAGATTAGGAGTTGACTTCCTTCCTCCTTTCTTTTCTTCCTTCCTTCCGTCCTTTCTTCTTGGCAGTACAACAGATGTAATCTGGTGGACTGGACGCTCAGGCAGAACCTAATGCTATAGACTTGAAGCAGAATTTCTTCCTTTCTGGGAAACAACAGTTTTTGCTCTTAAGACCTTCAGCTGACTGGATGATGTTCATTCACATTATCGAAGGTAAGTTTCCTTTACTTAAAGTCAACTGATTTTGTATAACCATAGTTCATCTCTAAAGGTTGGATACTGACATTGGTACAATACACAGCTTCGTCAGATTTCACCAGTTTTATATACGTGCGTGCGTGCGTGCGTGTGTGTGTGTGTGTGTGTTCTATGAAGTTTTGTACATGGATAGATTCATGTAACCACCACCACAGGTAAGAACAGAACTCTTCAACCATGCGGCTCTCTTTTATTGCTTACACTGCGCCTTATCTCACTCTTCATCCCACATTACAGGCAGCTACTAATCTGTTTTATTTTTATTATTTTGTTATTTTAAAATGTTTCATAAATACAGTCAATGTATACCATTTGACGATGGCTTTTTTAAACTTTACTCAGCATTAATTCCTTTGAGATCATCCATGTTATTGCATGTATAAATCAAATTGTAGCTCATAACTACATTTCTTTTTATTTCTGAGTAGCATTCCATTGAAAGGATGTACCACATTTGTTTAACCCTCCACCTGCTAAAGGACATTTCAGCGGTTTCCAGTTTTTAATGAAGAACGTTTCTACAAACATTCACATACAAAGTTTCTGTGTTAACAGATCTTTTTTTCATTTCTCTGGGGTAAGTGGTCAAAGTTCAAATGCTGGGTTGCATGGTAAGTCCATGTTTAGTCTAAGAAACTGCCAGGCTACTTCCAGGATGTCCTTGCCATCTTGCGGTCCCGTCAGCCTTCAGTTACTCTGCTCTCCTAGGCTCCAGAACTGTGCTTCCAATTACCTCGATGTCTCATATGCTCGAACTCAGCTTGTTGAAACTTGAGGTCATTACCTTCCCCTATAGACCAGTAATCCCGTCTTTGCTGTGTGGACTAACAACCCTTTCCTACCCAAACCAAACACCGAGAGCCATCTGGATTCCTCTCTCACACCTAATTACCTGTGCCAAATCCACCACTGAGGTTCGCCTATTTTATCTTTTACCTCTCAGACAGACCATCATCGACCAGAAATCATGATTACCTGTGTTCACATTAGGTTGTCCTAACTTGGGGTACTTTTGTCAAGTTAAGAGCAGGTATTTTTAGAGTTGGTACTTATATTAATGCCTAAAGCAAAGGACGTGAAAAAGGCTAGCTGGTCACCTATAAGTAGGTCTAAATTGCCAAGTGAACTCAAATCCCTCCATACGGTAGCAGCTTGGAAAACACAGACCTATTCTTGGCAGAGCTCTAGCCTCAGACTTGGGTAAAACTGCAAATGAATACAATTATGTTTATAAACAACTTATTTTAGCTGTGTGGATAATCAAGCATTTATAGGATAGTCTTTGGGCTTGGGTCCACTGTCAGTTATGATCGTTTGTAAAACAGTCCCTAAAATAATTGCCCAGGAGTTTAGTTAATAACAATTGTGCTTTGGTGACATAGTTACTAAGTGTCTGTATTTAAGATTTCTGAAGGAAATTTTCAAGTGCTTTGTGAGATGGGCCAGAACATGCTTGTTCCTGCTCAGCACTTGGGGTGCTCAATAGAATTTGAGAGTCATGACTACTGCTGTTACTAGCTACCCTTACCTGGAGTCGACCGTATGACTCCAGACCCCAAACTAGATCCTCCTTGTCCAGGGAACAAACTGTCCTCGGACCAAGCCTCAGTGGCATGACTTAATATTAATCAAATTGATAATCTGAAATAAAGTCCTGCTGAGATGTAAAATAAGGAAGTACCCAACGCGGAGTCAGGTGGCAATCCACGTCGTGGCTTCCTAGAGACCCTCCCTTCCAGGCCTCCCTCCTAGTTGTATGACCGTTTTCACTCCTAGTGGAAAAACCGTCGACTCTTCTGCTCTTAGTATGTCTATTAAGAAGTTGCTTATGGGGACGCCTGGGTGGCTCAGCTGGTTGAGCCGCTGCCTTTGGCTCAGGTCATGATCTGGTGTCCTGCAATCGAGTCCCACATCGGGCTCCTTGCTCGGCAGGAGCCTGCTTCTCTCCATCTGCCTCTGCTGCCACTCTGTCTGCCTGTGCTCACTTTGACAAATAAATAAATAAAATCTTAAAAAAAAAAAAAAAGAAGTTGCTTATATTGAGAGAAATCACTAATCCAATGTCTCTAGAGACTGTGTAGTGTGACTGCTTGGCAGAATTACAGAGGAGGAAGCCAACTCAATTTCGTAACAATAGGGAATATGCTCAGGAAATCCCCCATTTAAGCTCATTTCCAACCGGTTTTGCTCAACTAGAGCTAAGGGACACTGAAGTCCTTGGAAGTTGCAGCCATTATTACTGTTATGTCCTTCCTTAGGAACAGGTTCCACCAAGCTGCTGTGACCGCGGTCCAAGACATGTGGGAAACAAAGCCAGTTTCCTATCTCTTGTCCTCCTGCTTGAGCATAACTCATTTTCAGGCCCATTTTTCTTCCTAGCCACTCAGGGTCCAGCTCTGAGTCTCCTGTGGATAGACTGCACACAGAGTGAGCCGAAGAAAGCGAGGCTACAGGTTTGGACGGAATATTTGCCACAGAGGCAGCTAATCCTCTGAGAAGGTTGCCCTGCCCTAGGCCCAGAGATCTGCACAATTTTCAGGGAAGAACTCACTATTCGAATTCTTTCTATACTAGCTTTCCATTGCTGCAGTAATAAGTCACCACAAATTTAGCAGCTTATAACACAAATTTATTATCTTACAGTTCTGCAGGTCAAAAGCCTGCCAGGGTCTCACCAGGCTAGAATCAAGGTGTCAGGGGGCTGCGTTTCTCCCTGAAGGCTCTAGAGAGAGTTCCATATCCTTGCTTATTGGAGTTGTTGGAAGAATTCGGTTTTTTGAAGTCCCTGTTTTCTTGCTGGTTGTCAGCTGAGCACTGTTCCCAGTTCCTCACATCTACATTCCGTGGCTTGGGATTCCCTTCCTCCATCTTCAAGGCCAGTAGTGGTTAGCGTCCTTGTTCTGTCACTTTGAATGTCTTCCTTTGTCCTCTGTTTTATCTTTTTACAACCTAGGTAGGAAAGGTGTCCTGCTTTTAAGGTCTCGTGTGATTAGTTGGGGCTCATGTGGGCATTCTGGGACACCCTCACAATGTCAGGGTCTGTACCCTTAATCATACCAGCAAAGTCCCTCTCGTCATGCAGAGCAACATGTAAGATTCGGAGATTCAAGTCTGGGTGTTTTGAAAGGAGGGAGTCCGTTACTCTGCCTCTACGTTATCTAAAAGAAAGTATTCGTCATTGATTTATTCAACATATATTTATTTAGCGCTTGTTATATGCAAGACAGTTTGCAAGGCACTGGATGTTCTGTCCTATTTAACTTGTGAACTGTGAGAGGCGATGGAGAGGTTGTGCACTGAGAAAATCTACCCCCTGAATGTCCTCTTGAGCTGCACTCCTGCCGCCTACAAGAGGAGGACCAGGAAGGAGCTGATGAGGTGGGAGACTCGTAGACAACCACAGTAGTGGTGCGTGATTATCTTTCTTTGACCCCCACGCTGATCCGACTCACTTTTCACGGATGAGAGCCTGGGTGTGATGTGAGTTGGTAATGTGGGAGTGCTGCCGAGGGAGTGATCCTTAATTCAGAAAGAACTCACAGAATAAGACATAAAAGCTTCCATGTGTAGCACGAGGTCACGCTCACACGTGTCCATAGGCTTTGCTCTTTGAGATCTTACAGTGCAAGTCAGAAGAGGTGGCACTAAGGTGGTTTGACGTCAGGGCAAAGCTGTAGTCCATTTAATTGAAGTGGAAGTCGTGCGTCAGCTCACCTGCAGATTGAAGAGGGCACAACCCATGTGGGCTAGTGTCCCGCGGGCACCTGCTTCTCCCTCCTCCTGCTGCTCACCGCTGCTTGTGCTCTTTCTCTCGCTCTGGCAAACAAAGAAAGAAATAAAATCTTACAAAACATATTTTTTAAAAATACAAAATAAATATAAAATCTGTTTTTTAAAAACGCCATTGCTGCTGGTTCTGGAGCACCTGCTCCGTGCCAGACGCTGGTCTGGGCTACGTTAACTGTCTCTGGTCTTCCCCGCCATCCGATAAAACAGGCATTGTTATTTTCATTCCGTGGACGAGAAACTTGTTATGGGTAGGGATTAAATCAATTTCTTAAGGCCGTTCAGCTAATAAGTGAGAATCAAAGGTTGGAGCCTGAACTACCTGCCTATAAGACCAGTACTTTTTATTTTATACTATATGCCACTGTTTACTAATAAACAGCAGTATTTTCCCTCTTAGAAATACCACAAGGGGACATTGTACTTAACAACATGGGGGACACCCGATCATAGTCAGTGAGTCTACAAGCAGAGAAGAATCTGACGTAGGAAATAAGGAAATGAGAAGAACATAGCCGAGGAAAACAGGAAATGAGGAAGTACGCAGGAAGTGGCTGGAAGTCCTTTCCAAAGAAAAATGCTGTTCAGAAAGCAGTTATATTTAGAGGTTTCCAGCTTCCAGCCACAGAGCTGAGGTCTAGTAGAGTAACTCTCCCCCAGAAAACGACCATAGCTCCGGACCCCGGAGCGGCCTGCACCGGCAGGCATTGCAGCGGAGTCTGCAGTGGGAGGGAGGAAGGACACAAAGATGAAAAACATTTCCTTTTTTTTTTCCAGATTTTTTTTTTTTTTTTTACCTCAGAGCAAATTTTGATAGAAAAATCCAAAATCTTATCAGCCTAAAGAATCAGAGGGCAGAATTCAGGGCCGTCCTCGGAGCTGGAAGGGTGAAATCCAGAAAATGAGACAGCTAGGGAGCGGGAGCCCCCAGTTCTGTGTATCATAAGTCCAAATCTCTAGCTTACCGGTGACCTACAAACAGAACCGGTTTTCCAGAAGATGGTGTGAACATGTGCATGTCAGACACTAAGCAAGATTTCTTTTTAACCGTGTAAAGTTAAGCATTTCCTGAGGGCTCAGTGGTCCACGATGGAGATGAAAAAATAGGCTGGAAGTCATATTTCAGGACAGACCTTCTTAAGTCCATACTCTCTGACCTGGAATGTGTCAGTGGAGTTAAACCAACAGTTCTCCGGTGGTGTCTCCGAATAACTTTACCAACATAATGATAACAATTTTCCTGCGTTTGCCCTATAGACCTTATGAACCCTTGAGAGGCAGTGGGGTATGGATTAATATTCCCATTTTACAGACAAAGAAACAGGTTCAGAGAACACAATGTGCCCAGAGTCACACTGTAAATGGCAGAACAGGAACTTAATGCAGATCTACGCTCGGCTGACTGCGTGAGGAAGACGGACGGCCGACTAAACAGCGCGGCACACAGCTAGGAGCAAGCTGGCTGCCCCTCCTCTTTCTCCACTCCTGGAAGGGTGAGCAAAGCGCAGTGAAAAGGGAGAACTCGGGTGCGTGGGATTACGAATGGCGCTTCCCGATGGAGGCGTCTGCTTCTGAACTCTCACGCGGCTCTCTGCTCTTCCTTTCTCCCGGTGCCTGGCGCTGCCACCTCCATGCTGGACCTCCCAGGGGGCACCAGTCCCTCCCCACCCCTTGCCTTACCGTGCTTGGGTAGGAGAAAACAAGCTGATGACCATTTACTATCGTCCATGTACAGTGACTAAGGTAGATTCTTCAATATCATCTCATCAAAACTGGAATTAATGTCCTCATTTTACACACGAGGAAACTGCCAGAATTCAGGAAGAATTGAATAATCAAACCTGTCTCTTTGTCCCTTGCAGTGATAAATTCTTTTGCATTTTAAAATTAAAATGGTGCATCAAGTATTAAAGAAAAATTAAAGCAGCAAAATCAACCATAATTCCTTATTCTAACAACTACTTTTTGTGTATCCTTAGGTATATATATTTTGCTAGAAGTTGTAATTGGATGCATACAAATTTTATGTTCTGCTTTTAAAATTTAGCATCAGAATTACCTTCCACATTACCACAATCTTCATAGTAGACATTTTAGTGGTTGCATAGTAAATTATTTCCCTAATGGACATTTAGGTTCTTTCCAGTATTTGGTTGCCCAAATCAAATTGTTATGTTTTGTGCTAATAGCATTTTGTTACTATTTTATTATTTCCTTAGAATAAATTCTCAAGAGTCTTATGATTGAATAAAAGGGTATAAACATTTTTTATAGCCCTTTCCACATTACTAGGCAAAAGACCTTTATGAATCTAAGTGACGCACGCAAGTAAGTGTAGAGTTAGACATTTTCAAAAGAAACCCTGCTGTTTTCCATTTCTGGCAATATGATGAACATCCAATTAAAGTAACTAACAGACTGAATAAAATATGAGAACTATCTTCTTAAAAATTACTGACCCAGGGGCACCTGGGTGGCTCAGTGGGTTGAGCCTCTGCCTTCAGCTCTGGTCATGATCCCAGGCTCCTGGGATCAAGCCCCATATCGGGCTCTCTGCTCTCTGCCTGCCTCTCTGCCTACTTGTGATCTCTGTCTGTCAAATAAATAAATAAATAAAATATTTAAAAAATTACTGACCTGACAAGAAAATAAGGAATCTAACATCCTCAAATTAAAATCAACAACCTCCAAAAGTAAGTAACAAAGCTGGTCTTCGCCTTAGGTGGCTTGTTCAACATGAAAGAAAACTACATTGATGGGGCTGTATTCTTCCCAATGTATCATTTTAGGAGACACATGATTGAATTTGATCTATTTGGTTATGTTGAATTTGATCATTAGAATAAGGCAGTATCCATCAGACTTCTTCATTGAAAAGGCACCTTTCTCGTTAATAATTAATAAGTTATCTGTAAGGTGTATCTTGAGACTGCATGAATACCTTGTCCCCAACTATCTTTACTCAATGATAATACAGCCATTAGTAGTATTCTTGCCTGAAAGAAGGTGATTTTTTCCCATCATTTAACTATTGTCAGATTCAAACTGTTTCAACCAATTTGCACTTCTGCCAGGAGGATGTGAGACTTTCCAACATTCCATATCTTCACCAAGCTTGCTCCGGTCAGACTGACCAAGAGCAAGATGGAGATGGGATCATATATTGTGCAAGCTGATGGTTAGATTTGGAGGCTTGTTCTAGATTCCGGTTCATTTATTTAGTCAAGAATACTTCATACATGGTGGCGCATACTTCCTATTCTATCACATCAAGAGGTGCGTGAATGTTTAGCAGTCAATCAATGGGTTCAAATGTGGTCGACCTGATCTACCGACAGACAAATAAGGTTTCTCATAAAAAACCAAAAACAAACAAAAAACACTTGGCATATGGTATTATCTATTCTTTTTACAAAACAAAAGGTTTTATATGTGTATCCATATGTCTTTAAAATGCCTGTATTGCAATGGAATACTATGCAGCCATCGAAAGAAATGAAATCTTGCCATTTGCAACGACGTGGATGGAACTAGAGGGGATTATGCTGAGCGAAATAAGATAATCAGAGAAAGACAATTATCATATGATCTCTCTGATATGAGGAACTGAGAGGCAGGATGGGGGGTTTCTGGGGGTTAGGGAGGGAAAAAATGAAACAAGATGCGATCAGGAGGGAGAAAAACCATAAGAGACTCTTAATCTCACAAACAAACTGAGGATTGCTGGGGAGAGGAGGGTAGGGAGAGGGGGGTGGGTGATGGACACTGGGGACGGTGAGTGCTATGGTGAGTGCTGTGAAGTGTGTAAACCTGACGATTCATAGACCTGTACCCCTGGGGCAAACAATACATTATATGTTAATAAAAATAAGTAATTAAAAATAAAATAAAATGCCTGTATTGATTAATATAATTGTCTTTTGCAAAACAATTATTCCTCCAGCTCTGTCATTTCTTCTTTATTTATTATTTAATATTCTTCTATAAGTGAGAACTTCCCCTTCCTTTTTTCTCTATGGGCCTTGGATTCTTTTTTATTCAATGTGTTATAATCTATTAATCTCAATATTCTTTTTAATGCTCAAATTGTCCCAAATTTCACCAGTGAGGATTACTTCAAGCTGTCTCATGTGTCCTTTTGACATGTTTCCCTAAGTTTTTGTGTACTTGCTTATTTCTGGCACAGCAAGAAATTCCAGGCTCACCTTGTACATTACTTGTCCCAGAACTGAAGTCAGTCATTTCCGCAAGGAAACCTTGTTCCATTTAGAGAAATGTACTTAGAAATCAAGTTCCGTGCAACAGATGCAGTTATTTCCAGTTGGATATCACCGAGTCTAGGTCCCATCAGTGAATAGAACTAAGAGATGTATTTTTTTAAACAATGACTCTGTATGGATATCTCACCACAGTGTCTTTCTCTCATTTGTCAAATCCACATTTATATTTCTCTTCTCCCACAGTGATAATCTTAATTCCTGATAACATCAATGCATTTATTCATTTACTCAATCCTGTACTACACAAAAAGTAGTTTCTGGATTAGTGCATCACTGTTATTACCAATAAAATCCTACAAGCTAAAGTCCAAGATACTTTTGTAATTCTTTTTGTCCTTAGAGTATATCCACTGAGCATGGACAGTCAGGGTACTATGTTCCACTGGTATTTGGATTGGCTCCTTTTTCTTCTTTTTTGAGTTTATGTTAGTTTATTTTTATTTTTGAATATGCAAATGTAAATATGGTCTCCCATTCAAAACCATATGTAGACACATATTCAACCAACTGAGCCACCCAGGCGTCCCTGTAGACACATATTCAAAGAAGCCTCATGTTCTTCCACTCTATCACCACTAACAACAAGGAGATGACTAATCTCATTAGTTTCTGATTTAATTTCTTGGACTACTATTGCAAAAAAAGCAGATGCACACATATTTATCTTATTTCCCTTCTTCTACACTAAAGGTGGCAGACTATACACCCCTTGGCACCTTGAGTTTGTAAAATTAGCAACATAATTGAAAAATACTCCATTGTAAAGATGTATTATTATATATTTATTATGTTTCCTCTTTTGTCCATTTAGAATATTCCCAATATTTTGTCATTAAAATTATACCCTAACATGCAAACTTGTGCATATATACTTTTATACTGTTGGAGTGTGTCTTTACCCCAAATTCCTAGAAGTGAGATTGCTTAATTTAAGAATAAATGCATTGTATAGTTTTGCTGCATATTGTCAAATTCCCCTCTCTAAGGGTGGTCCCATCTGCACCAGCAACATAGGAAAATGATGTTTTCCCTCAGCCTCACCAAAACAGTGTGTTGCCAAGCTTTTGAGAGACTGCCCCCCATCTCTTCAAATAGTTTGATCTCATATCGTCCCAATTCTGCTTCTTCTTCCCACCTTTAAAAAAAAAAAAGATAATTATTTTTTTGCTTTGTTAGGACTTTGTTTGGTTCTGTTAACTCTTCAGAAATAGCACAACCTGAGGAATCTATCACATTTGCCTTGCAATTTTTACATCTGTAACATTTTATGAGAGTCTACTTATTTGTACCTGGCTTGGTCTAAGGCAGGAAGACTCTGCTGCATAGTCTTAGAACATCCAACCAAATAAAAACAGTTCTAAAAATGACTAGTTCTGAAAAATTTACACGCTATTATGCTGAACTTTGCAAAAGCAAAGCCAAATTTCTTCTGGGATCAATCACTCAGCAAAACAAATCTCAAAATAAGTTTCTCCTGCCTTGAACTTTTACATGACTATGTACAAAAGGGACAATGAGTGTCCAAGCCAATGCCAAAGGTTGTAAGACTGATGGGAAAAAAATGATAGGAAAACATTTTATATTTCTGCTTATGTAGGTAGGAGGTTGGAGAATGTTATTCTTGTACAAAATGTTTTCCTTATTTTTATCAACAGGATTATTTTCATTAGAAGAGAACCAATGTTTACAGAAATGCTTGTCTATACAGTGGGCCCTTAGCTTATAAAAGCAATTTATTTGCAGATTTGAGTGAATGAACATGCCATTTGGTAATTTACAATTTTGCTAAGACTGGAACTGGAATGGTTTAACGGCACACAAGAAAGGCAAGTACACATTGGTAGAATGTCCCCTCGCTAGTGGCTGAGTCATTCTCTCTAGGGCTCAGTGAGTTTTAATTATATATACATAGATTAAGGAGGAAGGGTAAATGCTGTGCATTTTAATTTAGATTGTTCCCAATATTCTGCTATTAAAAATTATGGCTATAGTGAATAACCACATGCATACTTTTCTCATACTGTTAGAGGTGCATCAGAGAATGGGGTTGTAGAGGGAAATTATCTATAATCAAGTGGACTGGGAACACACATCCACTCTTCTGAAGGACTTCTCAGAGCCTTTAACACGCTCTTCAAGACTCTTCAAGAAGAGAGCCACGTTATGCAGTGTTTCCAAACTTATTTGCCTGTGATATTTTTTTCCACATCTGTGGAAAGTAGAGTTCTGGGGAAAATAGTTTGTCAACATATTTTGCTGTGGTGCAAGTATACAGCTGGGAACTCTGGCAGGCCTTGATACCCGCTTCACAGGAAGGTCAGCGTCTCCCTCCCGAGTTCAATCTGTCCTCTCCAGACCTTCCAGACTGCTGTACTGCTCTACCACTGGCAACCTTTCCTATTTCTTTTCCTTCATTTGATCTGGGATCTGCTTCCCAAGGAAAGGGCTTCACAACGCTAGCAGGGAAATTTCTCATCTGCCCAGGTGGATAGAGTCTATTTTAGGATTCTGGCATTTGCGAACAATTATTTAGTCCCGGTATAAAGGCCAAGCAAATCTTCAATTGCCATCTGGCAAAGCCAGGTCAGCCACTCCTGAAAATTAGCATTTCTAGGGGCAACTGGGTGGCTCAGTTGGTTAAGCATCAGATTCTTGATTGCAGCTCAGGTCATGATCTCAGGGTCATGAGATTTTCTCTCTCTCTCTCTCCCTTTGCCCCTCCCCCCCCAAATAAAATAAAATTAACATTTCTAACAGTATTTTACCTGGTACTATTTATTGAGTGACTATATATATGCTAAGTGCTTTATTTATATTACTTCATGTATTTTTACTCTAAAAAAAAAACCCCACAGCATTACAACGTAGAAAGAATTTCCATTTTACAGATACCATATTATTTTACAGATGATGAACCTGAACTTCAGAGAGATTTAATATCTCACTGAAAATCAGTCCGTTTATGGCATCATCTAAAATGTTTGTTTTGCAGATTTGCATAACTACAATGACCAGATTTTTCTTCTGCTTCTCTCTGCTTCCCAGTAATTGAGCAAAGCCAAGACATTAGTCAATTATCTATTAGATACAGAAAACCCAAAAGAATGTATTTTTGCTTCACTTTTCTGAATATTTCAAGGGAGGAAAGTGACTCATTTCTGATCCTCCAGATAATCGCCTTATTTCTCTGAGTTTTTTGTTGGTGGGAATTATGGCCCACTCACACTCCCATTGGAGAAAGTGTTTCATTTCCCCAAGTCAGAGGAGGCTCTCTTAATTAAGGGAAACATTCCACTTGTTAGAATCATAAAGACGCTCCCATGCTAATTACCTTTAGCCAGACTGACTGGAGGCATCTTTCTGTAAGATAAAGCGATAAAACTGAGCTTCTTAAAAAAGGTATTGTTCATCTCTTCCTCTCTTCCTATCTACTAGAAGCAGAGATGAGGCCTTGCTGGTTTATGAAACTGCCCTCTCTATTCCTGGAACATTCCCCAGGGGATGACCTGTGGGTTTTTGAGCTCTGTTTTCTCTCCAAAATCAACATTGTTGAACAAGGAAAGGAACCTCTAACCATCCAAGGTCAAGGGAGCCAACATCCAGAGAGCAAGGAAATTCTGTTTGGAAAGTTAGCCCAAATCTTCTTCCGCAGTCCTCCTTCTGGACAATGCCTGCGTGCTCTCATTGTCAGATTTATTATTTCTTCCCTCTGCATGCTCTGCTCCACACAAACATTAACTTAGCCCCTGCACCACTGGCAAACAAGGTGAAGGGGATAAGGCTGACCGCCTGACTCCTGGGTCATACACAGATGGCTCTTGTCTGTGGAATAGGCACAGTGGTGCACACACAGAGGCAGGGCCAGGATGGCTGCCTTGGTGTGGGAGGGGTCCAGACCAGGATCCTTCTTTCTAGACATCCTTATCATAAAAGAGATTGGTTTCCTACTTTTGTTCTAACATTGTCCCATTTTGACATGAACCGTACAACTTCCCAGAATTAGTTGGGGAAGGCTCCACATATTCTAGTAAAATTTTAAGTTTTTTTTTTTTTTTTTTTTTTGGTAAGTAGGCTTCATGCCCAGCATGGAGCCCAACACAGGGTTTGAACGCATGACCCTGAGATCAAGACCTGAGCTGAGATCAAGGGTTGGATGCTTAACCCAGGCACCCCAGAATTTTAGGATATTTTAAAGAAGGTTTGTAAATGCTATAGTTCAGAATGATTCCTTATTGAGAAAAATCTCCTACTGCTTTTTAGAAATAAAAGCACGTCTAATAATTGAGCCTTATTATTTTCAGTATGGACATGTTCCCCTAAAGGAGTTCTTGCTTTCCTATGATCTGACTACAGGTAAGCACTCAGCATGAAGAGGGATGTACATAAGTGTCATCAAACCTCTCACTGAGCTCCTCAAAGTTGGCATTCAGTTTGATACTAGGAGATACCAAGGCTGGCAGTTTTTCCCATATGATTTTCTAACCCAACACTGTCCTTAAGAACCTAGATGTCCATCAAGAGATGAATGGATAAAGAAGATGTGTTGTATATACACAATGGAATACTATGCAGCCATCAAAAATGAAATCTTGCCATTTGCAATGATATGGATGGAACTAGAGGGTATTATGCTGGGCGAAATAAGTCAATCAGAGAAAGACAATCATCATATGATATCACTGATATGAGGAATTTGAGAGGCAGGGCGGGGGATTCTGGGGGATAGGGACGGAAAAAATGAAACAAGATGGAACCAGGGAGGGAAACAAACCATGAGAGACTCTAATCTCAGGAAACAAATTGAGGGTTGCTAGAGGGGAGGATGGTGAGAAGGATGGGGTGGCTGGGTGATGGACACTGGGGGGAGTATGTGCTATGGTGAGTGCTGTGAATTGTGTAAGACTGATGATTCACAGACCTGTACCCCTGAAGCAAATAATACATTTTATGTTATAAATAAATAAATTAATAAATAAGAACACGTCCTTTTTAGGATGTGAGCTATTCTGAAATCCATGATTAGGACACAAAAGCAAGTGTTTTACATTTCAAGTGACTTCATTCATTTCTTAATCCAACAAATATCTATGATCATTTAGTAAAAGCCAGCCGAGCTGGGAGCTGGGGAATGCAGCAACAAATAAAATACTCTATGAGAAGGCATCGTTATGAAGTCCAGAATTACCCCCTTAATTCAGTAAAAATTTGAACACCAGCACTAATGGGCAATAAATAAAACTGTGTTACAGCAAACATTGTGTGTTAGAAAATGACTCTATTTATAGTCAGTCAGTCCTTCCACATCTCTCTTATTTAGAACTCAGCAAAAATAAAATTCCAGTTTATTCTGGACAACAACATCACACAGGCCAAAAAATAAGCAGCAAGTTCATAGATCAAAAAAGGGAGACAAAGAAACTTGTATCTTCGGCCTTGCTAAGCATTTATACAAACCACTACTGATAGGACAGCTAAGTATAACACACAAAAAAGTTATGGAATTCTCAGAATAAGATTTTGTTGTTGTTGTTTGTTTTTTGTTGTTGTTGTTGTTTTTTTGTTGTGTTTGCTTTTTTTAATATGTTTTATTTTTCTCCTTTGAGATTTCCGCAAATATGGTCACACCATAAGTAGAGTCAGAAGTAGGACAAAAAAACAAGCCAAGTTTGGTTAGGTCATCCGAGATCCTTAAAAATAGCTGAACTCTAACAACATGTAAAAAAAAAATATATATATATATATATACATACACATATATTTATATATGTATATATATATGTATAATATAAATAAAAATTATAATTTTCCTTTTTTAAAGTACTTTCTTTTTTTTCCTAAGATTTTATTTATTTATTTGACAGAGAGAGCAAGAGAGCACAAGCAGGGGGAGCAGCAGAGGGAGAGGGAGAAGCAGGCTCCCAGCTCCAACAGGGATCCCGACATGGGGCTCAATCCTGGGACCCTGGGATCTGAGCTGAAGGTAGATGCTTAACCATCTGAGACACGCACCCCTTTTAAAGTACTTTCAAGAACAACAACAACAAAACCTGGCCTTGGGATCTTGGTTCTTCTGTCTTCCCCTATTTCAACCCTATGCAGAAGTGGTAGACAGAAGAGCAACAAGGCAGAAGACGTTGGAGAGATTTGCGAGAGGGATTCAAGCCACCACTGAGTTTGGAAGGTGAAGAGGTCATAAGCCAGGGCATGCAGGTGGCCCCTAGAGACTGAGAGTGAACTCCTGGCTGACAGCCAGCAAGGAAACAGGGATCTTAGTCCTACCTCCACAAAAGACTGGATTCTGTCGACCATCTGAATGACCTCGGAGCTAGATTCTTCCCAGAGTCTCCCAAGAAGAGCCCAGCTAGCTCACACTTTGATTTTGACAATGTGAAACCCAGAGCATAGAAACCACCACCATACTCCTGACCTGCAGAAACTATGAACTAATAAACTTGGGTTGTTTTGGCCATCAAATTTATGGTAATTAGTTGCAGCAGCAATAGGAAACGAACACAGCCATCTTGTCCCAACACGACAGACAGAGTTCAGATCATGTCATTTCCACCTGCACGCACCTGACACTCTTTGTGGCGGGTTTTGTCCGGCCTCAGAGATCCATCCGGAAGTGCAGGGGCAGGGGAATTAACCACATCTTCCCAGGGTCAGCCCTTAGCCCCTGACAGACTGGAATGGGTGGGCCCATCCCAGCTCCTGAACCCGCCTTGGAGCTATTAGCTATCTCCAGAGCTCCTTGGTAGGGCTGAGGCTGTGATCCCGCAGTGGTGACCTGCTTATCAGCACACCTTTACCAGGTTCCTTCCTCTCCGTGTCTAACTTCCTCGCTCTCCTGCTGTGCTTCCTGGGATCATCTCCCAAATGAAGGACTTTCACCCACATCCTTGTCTTAGGATCTACTTTGAAAGGATCCCAACCAGACGCTGAACTTGCAGGGCCAGCTGGGGTATGGGAAGTGAAAGAGGTTGCTTCAACATTCTTTTTTTCCCCCTGTAAAAACTAAGGTGTATTTCCTGCTGGGCTTTCTGTCTGAGCAGGCAGGGAATGAACACCAAGGATCTGGTCCTTAGAAGAGCCCAAACGTGGATCTGAGTCCCTGCTGACCATTTAGGAACTCAAAAACACCACAGACACATTGTTTAACTTCTCCGGGTCTGTGTTTTGTCCTCTAAAATGAAATTAATAATGTCTCCTTTTATTTCGTGAAGTTTGTATGAAGTGATGCATGTGAAGCACTTGGTATCCAATAGGTGCTTTATATACGGTGTCAATATTGATTAGTACCTAACAGCGTCACAGCTAGGAAAAATAATGAACGGTTGGGTTTAAACTGGTGCCTTTTCCCTAGATTTACGCAGAATATTGTAATATATTATAGCAGCAAGGACTTTAGTGAAGCACCTTTGATTCTCAGATGGGAAATCTGGGGCTTTAAGAGACACAGACATCTTGCTCCAGACCAGAGGGCTACCTGGAGTGAGAGAGCAATCCTTGGTATGCAAATAGTGACCAGACCCCAACTTTTCTGATATGAAGCCAGGAGAGCAAAGCTAAGAATAGCCCTTTAGGAAACCTCTGTGTTACGGAATAAGCAGCGCCGGGTCCAAGGAAAACAAGCGAGGGGACTTTTCTGAAAACCCAGGGACATTTTCTGCAGTCCGTTGCCCAGTGTCGGCAAACAGTCTGGCTACACTCAGGAAAAGCTCTGTCAGTCCACCGGGCTGCCCACACTTGTTTCTTCCGCTTTGGGAATTCACCGCAGTTGGCTCATTTTGGAGATATTCCCATTAGTTCGTTCTTAGATCCCCAAACAGAAAACGGAAACTTCAAGATAAGGTGCTGCCAGAGAGGAAGCGAGGAAACACATCAAATGTCTAAGTCTCAGAATCATTTAGGAAGTCCATAATGGGGAATCAGAGGAATTGCAGGCTCCTTTTGAAGGGAGATAAGAGATTCACTGAATGTCTCCATACTTATATCACTTCTTCAGCAGTTTTGGTTAAAACCCACCTAATTCTCATGTCTAAGAACCCAGAGCTTCCACTCATCCCAAATATTCCTTGTTTGGGCCCAGCACTGCTACCGGTGGGGCCTCGAGCCTTCCAGCAGAGAGGCTCTCAGGATTACCTACAGTGACATTTTGGTCAAAGTAAGGTCCCTGCAACTGAGCACAACCATAGGGCCTTCTTGATATCCTCTTACATGCGGTGGGCCTGGGCTCACCTTTATGGCTCAGAATGACCTGAGATGTCCGATGATACTGATGATTCCTGGGCCCACCCAGACCCCCTGCGTCAGAGTCTCTGAGTGCTGGACCTGAAGGTTTTTCATTTAAACAAGCTCCCTGCGCGTGGGGTGGGGGCTCAGACTGAGCCCGGGGCTCTTGCCTGACCCAGGTGTTCTGAGACAGCTACAAATGCGAAATGAGTGAACATGCCTTCCCGCAGAGTCAGTTCAGAGGGGACCAGACTGGTTTTCCATCAAATGGTCTTGTGCTCTGACCAACAAGAAATGCCATTTTATACCATGATACAGTTCATTTCATTTCATAATTTTGGGTGTACGAGACATATCACATTTTTACTCTGTGGATAGAATTATATCCATATTGAGATGTCTTCTCCCTACATTAGACTCTGCAGAAGTACAGTAGCTGTTGGCAGAGTAGAACTTTAGCAGAAGCTATCAAGGCTTTAAAAAACAAACAAACAGGGGCGCCTGGGTGGCTCAGTGGGTTAAGCCTCTGCCCTCAGCTCAGGTCATGATCCCAGGGTCCTGGGATCGAGCCCCGCATCAGGCTTTCTACTCTGCAGGGAGCCTGCTTTCTCCTCTCTCTGCCTGCCTCTCTGCCTACTTGTGATCTCTGTCTGTCAAATAAATAAATAAAATCTTTAAAAAACAAACAAACAAAAAAACAAAACACCCAGCCAAACTGCTCAGATGTAAAGGAACCAAACCGAGAGCCTCGGGAAGGCCGGTGCTCCGCCTTGCAGTGCCCTTCAGCAGTGAGGAACCAAAGCCAGATTCACACCTTGACGGATGGTCTTGCCCCTGTGGTTATGGCTGGCGCTACCTCCCGTTAAACCCAATAGTCTCCTGTCTGTAGCTTTCATTTGTCCCTAGCTATTGGTAGTATACAGGATGGCTTTGGATAAAAATGGGACATTTGTCTCGGCAACTCCCAAATCCTCTTCCTGGCCATCTCTCACTCCCTTGGGGATGCTGAGGGGACCTGGGACAGAAGGGAAGGTGGGTCAAGTCCTTAATGCCCAATAAAGGCCGGAGAGGAGAGCACAAACGACCTCCAGGAAAAGGGATGAAGAAGCCAGGAAGTGTGGCGCGCCCAGACGAAAGAGCTCTGGTGGTGGCACCTGGGGTGAACCCGTGTTTGCACCGTCTTTCCTCTTCCCTCAGCACCCCCTGCCCAAGCGGAAACTGCAAATATGAAGCCAGAGCTGAAACCCAGCACTCTGGGGACAGCATGCTGCATCTTCAGAGCCTGGAAGATTCTACAGGTCTTGAGGCACTTCTCGTCAGCCTGTTCCTCAGGAAACAGGTTTATTTGGGGAGGGGGAGATGATAGTCACTCAACATCCCCAAATAGCTCTCACTCCATGTCTTCAACTCATCCTGCACCTCCAGCAAGTGAGGGCCTCACCAGGTCCTCCCCTCACGGTCGTCCCTCCTCCCCTCACTGTGCTGAGTCCCTCCACGAGAGGCCGACGGGTTTGTTCACAGCCGCTGCCGCGGGCCTGCAGCCTGAAGAAAGCCGCGCAGCTCCCCGTCCCCATGTGTCCGATTCGCGGCCCCACCTCAGGGGCGTATTCTGGGAGAATGCAAGGGGGTATGGAGCGTCACACCTCTGATAAAGATGAATTATCTTCACTCTAAAATTCCTCCCATGTCTTATTTCTCTTACTCTCCTTCTGGTGTTGGGTTCTCTCCCCACGGTTCTTTCCGGGTAAATGTAGCCACAGAGAGAATGACAAGAGGCACGGCTGGGGCTATCACCCCAAGGAAATGTCACTATGAAGAACAGAAGAAGTGACATTATATATATCTCCTTCGCTTGCATTTCGACTCAGGATTCTTCAAACTGTGTAATTTTTACTCTTAAAAGTAATAGAGGGCCATTGTCAAAGTTGGAAAATGCTGAAAATAACCAGGAAAAATAGAAAACTTGCCTCAAGTCTTGCCATCCAGAGACCGCCACGGTTCACATCCTGGTTCGGTGTCGTTATTCTTCGTGCAGTCATATTTTAAAACTGTTAAGTAAAATTGGAGTCAAGTAAATATTAGTACATAGAGTTTTCATCCTTTTTTTTTTTTTTTCACTGAACAAATCATGAATAAACATTATCCAGATGTGGACAACTAAGTCTGTTTCCCATTTTTGTTATTTTAAAGAAAGAAGGCATTATTTCAAACATTTATCTGGGAGATGTTATTTCTAGTAATTTAGCTATAGCCATGCACAGAATCTGAAGATTAGCTTACACCTCCTGACCCGTTCCTGTGAGACAGCACTGGTAAGAGAGAAATGGGTTGCACTGGTAAGAGAGAGAGAAAAAAATGGGTTGCACTGGTAAGAGAGAGAGAAAAAATGGGTTGCACTGGTAAGAGAGAGAGAAAAAATGGGTTGCACTGGTAAGAGAGAGAGAAAAAATGGGTTGCACTGGTAAGAGAGAGAGAAAATGGGTTGCACTGGTGAGAGAGAGAGAAAAAACCAGAAGACTGTCGGCAGCACACTGCTGACAGCGCAGATGAGAAATGAAGAATGACAGTCCACAGTTACTAACACCAGCGCAGAGTTTGCTTATGTTCATGAAATTCTGGTTATTGCAATTACAAGAGAGATGCTACTAATAAGCAAAGTTTTCAGGCTTTTTAAAGACATCGATTTGGTGTTATTAGAATTTAAAACCCCACATTTGTGCCTTATTAGTAGCACTGATGTAAAATTAAAAGACACGAACAAAGGAGAATTAGCTTGGAGGACTAGAGTCTGACATCACTGTAATTTTTTGGAGTCGTGGATATTCCCGGGAAACTTTTTGGATGCTGCCGGGGAATTCCTCTTTACTGGGTTTGGACACATCCTTGTATTATTACTCACAGGAAACCAGCCTCTCTATAAAGGCGCTCCAGTAGGAGCGGTGCTCTGCGGCTCTCGGCTGACTTCACACCAGAATCGCTGGTCACAGGAGACAGAAGTAGCAGGAACAAAAGCAGGATTTCGAACACAGGCACCGAAGCCACGACATCACAGAACAGTAAGTGCAAAGAGCCTTTGCAAGGCTGACCTTGAACCAGAGCTGTCAGTATGAATAGAGATGCAGAAAGCCTTTGATAAAAGACCTGTGCAGCTCCTTGTTGTATCCAAACAAGTTAAACTCTGGTTTTTCTCTTTCACCTCCATGACGAAAATCTTTAATTTTATATGTATTCATTCTAGCCAACTTCCATGAAACAAGCAAAGACGGTGGCACTGTTACTCTTTACCTAAAATCTTAGGATGCTGCCAAAAACATCATGTAGAATGATCTCAGTAACTGGCTGCCTAAGATTTCTTCCTGTAATTAATTTTGTGCTCCCCCCCCCCCGAAAGGCATTTCAAGATCGAACTTCTGATAAAAAGAGCCCTAGAAGTCATGATCACCTCACAGCTTCTCTCTGCTCTCACTCTTGGTAAGTCAATGTCATTCATTAGATCAGGGTTTCTCATCCTGGGCACCACTGGCATTTCAGGCAGGATAATTCCTCCTCGTGGGTGGGGTGGGGAGGGGCATGTGTTTTAGGGTGTTTAGCAGCATCTCTGACCTCTCTGCGCAGTGCAATCCACTGTGGGTTAGGGGCAGTTTACCTCCGTGTGCCTCTGCTTCCTGATGTGTTAAGTGTTGATCGTTAAGTGGCCTATTCCCAGAGGTGTCGCGAGGGTCCAGTGTCATGGAAAGGGCCTCGCACAGGGCTTGGAAGTGCATATCAAGTGCTCGGTAACCTTACTTATTCTGATGATTACACTACTGTAGGGATATCCTGGCAGATTGTGGGTGGGTGAGTGCAGGGAGGCCCAACCCCCAAAGGTATGCACAACAACAGCAGTTTCTCCCTCCAGACCCCTTCTTACTTTGGAAAAGGTAAAAAAAATTCAAATCATTCCCAAGGCCCCTGGTAGATGAAAATAAGACTATAAGAAGCCCAGTGGATAGAGTCGAACTACAGCAGGACTAACCTCTCCATGCCTTCCCTGTGTTCCCCTTTAGCACTTGTCCTGTTTGAAGAGAGCAGAGCCTGGTCGTACAACGCGTCCACAGAAACCATGACTTTCGACGAAGCCAGCGCTTACTGTCAGCAAAGGTACACGCATCTGGTCGCGATTCAAAACCAAGAAGAGATTAAATACCTGAACTCTGTGTTCAGCCATTCACCTACTTACTACTGGATCGGAATCAGAAAGGTCAATCAGCAGTGGACCTGGATAGGGACCCAGAAGCTTCTGACAGAAGAAGCCAAGAACTGGGCTCCCGGCGAACCAAACAACAAGCAAAACAATGAAGACTGTGTGGAGATCTACATCAAGAGAGACAAGGACACGGGCATGTGGAATGACGAGAGATGTGACAAAAAGAAGCTCGCCTTGTGTTACACAGGTGCGGGGCTCGCAGCAGCGTGGGAGGGCGTGTCGAGCTGTGGGCCTCTTGCCAAATTATTGACAGTCTGCAAAACCTGGTCTCTACCATGGTAACATTATGCTCTAAAAAAAAAATACCATTTTAAAACCTTCTGCTTGGTAAATTACATCTTTTTGCTTCTTTGTGTAAGTGTAGGCAAGAATGTATGTACCGAGGTAGGTCGACACGTATGTAGTGTGTGCTCATACAACGCATAATTGAGTTACTCATTTATTTGTAGAAGAGCTGTCTTGAACGTCTGTGAGAAAGGGCATTTTCTGTTCTCGATGCCAGTAACAGCTCTACCCCCTGACACTTGCACATGAACATCAAGGTTTAAAATAGCTGAGCTCCAAACCCAGCTTTGTCTTTGGGTGAGGCCCTTTAGTTAAAATCTCTGGCAGTCCCTGTAACTGGTGACTTCTCTGTCATACACTGTTGCTCCTGAACCCCAAGGATGGCATTGTAAGCCCAATGACGATCCTCTTCCTCGTTGTTTTCTGCAGCTGCCTGCACCCCTACATCCTGCAGTGGCCACGGTGAGTGTGTGGAGACTGTCAACAACTATACCTGCGAGTGCCACCCCGGCTTCAGTGGACTCAGGTGTGAGCAAGGTGAGTCCCCGCCTCACCCGTTCCTGCACTCCTGTTGGTAGCGCGGTCGCTGTCCCAGCTGGCTTGGGTGTCGACTCTGCCCGTCCTCCCTTCCCTGGGGCGTGTAGTCTCACGTGGTGGTTAAGGGCCCTGGTTTCAAATCCCAGATTGACCACTGTGACTTCAGACGCCCGGATCAGGTGGTTAAACTCTCGAGTACCAGTTTTCTCGCGACAAAATGAGGGTGATAATGGTGTCAACACCAATGGTTAGGTCTATGTGAGTGACAGCATAGCGCCCGGAGAGAGGAGGCGTTCGGTAAACAGTAGTGACAGTTTCCAGGGCTTCCTCCCTTCGTGCCGGGCCACAGAGAGCAGATCTGATGTGGTCTCTCCTTTCAGCTGTGACCTGTCGAGCGCAGGAAGACCCTGAGCACGGAAGCCTGGTCTGTGCCCACCCTCTGGGACTCTTCAGCTACAATTCCTCGTGCTCCGTCCGCTGTGAAAAGGGTTTCATCCCAAGCAGCACGGAGGCCACACGGTGCACTTCTGCGGGGGACTGGAGCGCCCCTCTTCCAGCCTGCAATGGTAAATGCCTCTGAACGCACACCACCCTCTGACTTGTCCCTCACGGCCTCGTTTTTTTTTTTTTTTTAATGCAACTAACAGCACTTTCAAAACTCCAGGGAAAGTTCTTTTTGTTGTTGTTTTTAGTAAGATTCACCTCACCAACAGGTATGATCAGTAGGGTGCCTGCTCGGTTTCAAAGAGGTTTTTGGAAAAACCACCGGGTTTGAGATGGGCTCTTCTGAGACTCTGGTGATTTGTAAGAGAGTGCCCGTGGCGCTGGGACCACACTCGAGAAACCTTCATGACTTCTCCCACTTGGCCTCTCTCCATGCAGCAGAAGAATAAGACCATGGTAGTCAAGCAGTCCCGACAGCTCTTTTTCTCTCTCAGGCTTATCTTTCTAGGCTGGAGGTGAAAATTTTGTGCATCCAGGTCCTGCTGGGTGGACACCAATGAATGTCCCGTGTATGTCAGTATTTCTGTTATTACAACGATCATAAATCCTGATCGAGAATCTGTTTTTTTTTCTGTTTTTGCCTTCCATAAAATAGATCAGAGACAGGATGAGAGATGTGACAACATAGATCAGAGACCACTTAGCATAGTCAAAGTGTAAATCAGTCAGAGAAGATGGAAGTATTAAAAAGGCATAAAAGCTTTATCATGTGCATGCATATCCCCAATAATTAATTTCGGACTTTGGGATCTACGGTTTGAAAGCTGCTTCCTTTGCCTGTTATAAGTTCCAGCTCAGTAGAAAGTAAACATATTCACGGTACTCGTTCAAATCCCCAGTGGTTGAGTGCAGTGCGCTGACAAAGCCCGCCAATGGCACTGTGGACTGTCTCGAAAGCTCTGGAAACTTCCCATGGAACACAACTTGTGCCTTTGCTTGTGAAGAAGGATTTGAACTAATGGGCTCCAAGCGCCTCCACTGTACCTCATCTGGGAATTGGGACAATAAGAAGCCAACATGTAAAGGTACAGTTGCTCCATGTCAAGATTCACTGTAAACATTCTTCTTCTCAATCTGTACCTGAGGTGGTCAGGCCAGACCTGCTAATGTTCATGGGTGTCTATGTTACAGCTGTGACATGTGAGGCCATCAGCCATCCTCAGAACGGGTCTGTGAGCTGTAGCCACTCCCCTGAGGGCAAGTTCACCTTTGGGTCCTTCTGCAGTTTCACCTGCGAGGAAGGCTTCCAGGTGCAGGGAGCAGCCCAACTTCAATGCACCGCGCAAGGGAAATGGAGTCAGCAGGTCCCAGTCTGTGAAGGTAAGCTCAAGAGCATCTCCTTTCTACACCTCTTCCTTAAAGGGCAGCAGTCTTCAAACTAGGGCAGTTAAAATGAAACTAGATGCCTACTTTAACTAGAGTAATCAGATTTGATGGGCAACATTCTTCCTATGTTTTTGAGTTTCATATAAAAGAACCAATGCTTATCCAGGGAAAGGATTATATGTACTAAGAGGGGATGTTTTGCTGGTTTCTTCACTGTGCTGTGTTAATATGGCTTCTTTGGCATTGGCATGGAGTAGGCAGAAACCCTAATCTAAGAGAAAATCACATGAGAACACTTAAAAGTAGCATTATGAGAACATGACCTGATTTTAAAACTCTTATAATCACTTTTCTTCTGAAACTGCTCATAACTAGCAGTGAAGAGAATGTACGAAGTGTGGTATCATATATAAACACACTAAAATTTAATCCACTTTAAAGCAAGAGTAATGATGTTGAAAACAAGCAGTTTTCATTATCACATACTGGTACTTTTGTCACCAAATATAGCACAGAATGATTTCCAGTGTTAAGAAGCCACAAGACCAAAACCAAACTGCAAAGCAGACACATTTCACGGGCTGCCTTCTTACCTTCCTTCTGTATTTTGGCCTCATCTGTTAGCATCCAGGACCCAAAATTTGCTCTCTGACTACATAAAATCTTTCTCCTGACTGTAACTTCTTTCAAATGTGAGGACAGTGCTCAGGAAACACTGGTTCTATTACAGGCTGTCCTTTACTGAGGGCCATTATCAACGAAGGGACTGGCATTCAAAGACAGTCATCTTCCAACTGTCCAGGGAGGAATGAAGAGGCTTTAGATCTCTAAACATTGTTTTGCCCAAAACAGAGGGGTTCATTCATCAAATGAATGAACTCTCTAATTCCACTGCAGTATTTTCTGACCATCATTTTGGTGTTTCAGCTTTTCAGTGCAAAGCCTTGTCCATCCCAGAGAAAGGCTACATGAATTGTCTTCCAAGTGCTTCTGGAAGTTTCCAAAGTGGGTCCAACTGTGAGTTCTTCTGTGAAAAGGGATTTGTGTTGAAGGGATCCAAAAATCTCCAGTGTGGCCCCACAGGCAAATGGGACAGTGAGGAGCCCACATGTGAAGGTACAGTTTTTGTTTTTACTTCAAGATAAAAACTACTGAAGACCTAGGGACTTGATTACTTGAGAAAACGGTTGCTTCCTGATACAGACTTCTAATGTGCTCACTTGTGTCCTCCAGCTGTGAAATGCGACGCTGTCCGGCATCTCCAGCGTGGCTCAGTGAGGTGTGCCCACTCCTCTGCTGGAGAGTTCACCTACGAGTCCTCCTGTGCCTTCAGCTGTGAGGACGGCTTTGAGTTACATGGGTCAGCTCAGCTCGAGTGCACCTCTCAGGGACAGTGGACGCAGAAGGTCCCCTCCTGCCAAGGTAGGGCTGAATTTAGACTTTAAGGAGTTAGGTCAAATACTTCATGTGTGTCTGAAGCTAGATTGCCCGATGGGGCTTGACCCTAATTTCCTACATGCTGAAAACTAGGTAATGCTTATAAGTCACATCTGTTGAAAAGTTTTCAGTCCGTTTTAGACCTTTTCCAGGAGACCTTTGTTAACCTTCCCACGGGTCCATCATTCGCAGTGGTACAATGTTCAAGCCTGGCAGTTTCCGGAAAGACGAACATGAGCTGCAGCGGGGAGCCCGTGTTGGGGGCTGTGTGTGCGTTTGCATGTCCCGAAGGATGGACACTCAATGGGTCTGCAGCTCTGACCTGTGATGCCACAGGACACTGGTCTGGGATGCCGCCGACCTGTGAAGGTGAAGCCCTGACTGGTGCTGGTTGTCTGGGAGGCTAGACGGAAGAGGGGAAAGAAACGAACCGTTCATTACATTCAAACAAGAGAGGTTCCTAAGGTTGAGAAGCTGGTGAATACTTAGTTTTATGGTGACAGAAAACAGAAGAGCGTGGATGTGGATGGAATGGGTAGAATTGTGACAAGTGGAAAAAGGGGAGCTCGAGGTCAAAGTCGGGAAGCAGAAGACAGGCGAGGGAAAGAGCAAGCAGCCAGTCTTGAGCAAGGTGCGGTGGGTGCTGGGAAGGGCTTGGAGGGTTAGAGAGCTCCCGGCAGCGGTGGGAGACAAGCTGCGCAGGTGGTTGGGTCCGTCTCAGAGGACTTAAGTGCCTCTGTGTGTACTGAAGTCGGGCTCATCAGTGTGCAAAGGAAAGGGCAAATGGACAGAACAGAAAGACTTGAAATTCAGTTCCTTCTCGTGACCGTTCCTCCCTCTCGGTTTCCCTAGCTCCCGCTGAGTCCAACGCTCCCCTGGCAGTCGGCCTTGCTGCTGCTGGGACCTCCGTCTTGACGTTAGCCTCATTTCTCCTCTGGCTCCTGAAACGCCTGAGGAAGAAGGGTAAGGGAGTTTGGGAGCACACTCCAAAAATGTTTTTGAAAAATGTATTTTTTTTCTCCTTGATGAGTCATGTTCTCTCTTACACATTTAAACAGTAATTAGACTCGAGTTACTAGATAAACAGTAATAAACAGTATAATTGAGCTGTGGTCTTAGAAGAAGAGTTTTAGGAAATACACGTTAATGAACAGTGGACAGTTCCGAGAGATACCATTCACGGGCAATTCTGCATCTCCCATGGTTGTTGTGCAGTGAGGCTTTGGGTTTGTGCTCCCAGGAAATGGTTAAAACATTTCCAAAACATTCACTTGGAATATAGGCTTCAATATGGAGTATCTCCTGGGGACTGTCCCCTGCAAACACGTATAGCCACACTCACAGCTTGTTTGGCTTATGAAATATTTAACACTTTTTAAAATCAAGTTCTGACATTTATAAAATGAGAACTCTCTCATAAAATTTAGGTATGGGACTTCTCTTGAAAAACTGGCAGATGAACTCGGCAAGCTGAGCCTGCGGCTGTCGCTAGCATTAGGAAGCTGCTGGGCCCTTAGGATGAGTGTGTACTTTGCACATCCCCGGCTTGCCCCAGCTGTGTTTGTGCTCTGATTATCACAGGGGCCCTGAAGGCATGGAGCTTGTAGTCCCTGGTGAATAGTGCCATATTTTTTCTGAATGTGATATGTCCTTCAAAGTCTTTTAGTCCAAATTAATGGTCTTCTTTTTCTTGCAGCAAAGAAATTTGTTCCTGCCAGGTAAGTTGCATTCTTGTCCAAAGCATGCCACTGAATATTCTACACATTTTTCTCTGTTCGTGTTGGGAAACAGAGCTTAATTTAGTGTTCTTGTGTATTCCACAGCAGCTGCCAAAGCCTTGAATCCGACGGATCCTTCCACATGGCTTTGTAGTCACTTTTAGTCCAAAGGAATCAGGTAAGACTTAAAATCCCATATGATTTTGAAAGAGCATAACCTTTCTTCATGTTCTGTTGCTCCTTGAGCCCGCCAAACCTGCTAGTTCTTTGGGGGAGAATCACCACCTTTGTGGTGTTTTATGAAAAGTTATTTCATTTCTTTGCAGAAGGAAAAGAAAAAATAAACAAGACTTGGCCTAATAGAGTCATTTCACTTGTGAAAGTTAATAATAATGATGATGATCGTTAATCCTTATGTGGCACTTACTATCTTCTAGAACTGTCCTAAACTAGGAATTGTATGAGATGGGGACTGTTGCCAATTTCTTATCGTAAGGGTAAGAATATGAGGAACAGACAAGTTACATAAACTTGTTTAAAATCTTAAATCTAGTGAATGGCATAGCCAGAATTCAAACCGAGGCAGAATCTGTGTTCTTAGCCACTCTGCTGTGCTTTCTGAGAATTTGGAAGGGTCAGTTCTCTCCCCTGAATATATTTTGTAAGTTAATAGACTTTATTTTTTTTAGGCAGTCGTAGGTTTACAGAAAAAATGAGCAGAAATTAGAATTCCAACATACTCCTTGACCCTTCTATGTCCTCTTTTAGTAACAACTTGTGTTAGTGGGGCATTTTGTTACAATTGATGGGTCAATATAGATACATTATTATTAACTAAAGTCCATTATTTACATTAGGGTTTCCTCTTGGTTTTGTATAATCTATGGGTTTTGACAGGTGTATAATGACGTGTGCCCACCATTCCAGTATCATCCAGAATAGTTTTGCTGCCCTAACTAAATAGAATTTTGTTGTTCATGCTTGGACTCTCTAGTGAGAGAGAACACAGTGGTCTGGGCTAGAAGGTGAATTTTGTTGTTGCTATTAATGCAGAATATTAAAGGTCCTTGACAGTATGCATTCTTCGTTTGCAGGAGCACTGGTACCTCCAGGGGACTAGACCAATAGTCTGATGAGGGCAGCGACAGAAGGGGATCCTCTGGTCTCTGGTGCTTCTCAGCTCCCACATCTGCCACCTTGACAGCTGAGAGCATGGACCCCATGAGGACTTCAATGGCCCAGGCTCTAGTGGGGAGGCCAGCCTGTCACCAGCAGGACTCGGCTTTCTCTATCTTGTTCTCAGCATCTGGAAAGTGCTGATGGAGGAAAAGCATATTCTCTTCTTGACAAAAGTGAAGAGACTTCGGCTCTAGGGTCTCAGGATTCCTGTTCTAACTGTCTCCCTGCTCACTGTGAGATCTCGTGGGGAAATATGGTATTTTGTGGTATTGTTTCTTTCTGTATCTCAATTACTGATTGATTACATGGCTCCTGTCGTCGGAATGAATAACAGTCAGGAGTTTAGGGAAAACAACTCGGCCAAAGATACTCTATTACCAATGTGCAAAAAAATGACCATTTTTTAAAGCCCACAGGCGAGTGCATGGGGAAATCCTACTTAATACTCTGTGCGAAGATTACTAAGCAGTCTTAATCACTTTTATCCCTGTGGGATTCAGTGCTTTATAAAGTGTTCTTAGAGATTATGTTCTTTTATTTGCATTGGCTAAAGAACAACCTTCCCTAATTCTTAATTCAGTGTAAGTATTGTAGGGACTTTAAAAGATGTGCAGGTTAAGACTATGGCTAGGGTAAATGTTACTTAGCCTAGATCTTTGTTTATTAATTAACAGGTTCTGTAGTAAATTTATTTCAAAAAAGGGGAAATGCTGTCCCCCAGCAATGTATATTGTTAACCAGTGTAAAGTTGAGATTCTTACTATAGTTACTTTTAAAAACATGAGTAGCTGGGCACCTGGGTGGCTCAGTCCATTAGGTGTCTGACTTTGATCTCAGCTCAGGTCTTGGTCTCAGAGTCACGAGTTTAAGCTCTGCAATGGGCTCCATGCTGGGTGTGGAGCCTATTTAAAAAAAAAAAATAAGTAAAAACACAAGTAGTATCAGGAGAGTAGAATCCCAATGGCATACACTTGTACAGTGTCAGCTTTGTTTTCAGAAGGATGTGGCTTTCCATGCCAAAAACCTCCATTAGGCCAAGTGTTCTGATTTGAAAAAAGCATAAATGCAAACAAATAAAATTACACTTTCATGAATATCTTTGTTCTAAAAAAAACCAGGTAGAAAATGGATGTGCTTTCCATTCCTACAAAGATGTTTATCAGATGTGATGCATCAACGTATCATTCTTACATATGACATAAGATTTTAAATTCATGATGAGAACTCTCCGTGAAAAGGATTTATCCAATGGTTTTTTTTAAAGTGAAGATTTTTAATATTAATTCCTTAACTGTGTTATTCTGTTTGTTAGGGTGTTCATGAAGAAAGGACAGTCTGTATGAATGAATACTTGTGTTTATTTATGAGGGAAGTTAAAATTCCTATGGAATCTTCAGTTATCAGTTGATCATTGGCAGTGAGAAATTCTTGGCGCGTCCATCACCAGAGCTTCTCACTCCATCTTGCCAATGATGTGAGAATCAAAACTCTCTAATCTAGCTAGATTCACTAATCTGGCATGTGCTGAAAAATCAGTTTCGGAGAAGTGCTGGCTGCATGTTGGCCAACGCAAAGCCAAAAGTCAACAGGGAGGCATGCTAAGGGTCAGAAGGTCAGAGATTTTGACAGAGCAAAAGAACTCTGGGAAATAAGGGAGAGAAAAATAAACAACTCTGCAAGCAGGCTACCTATGGAATAGCTTATTATTTTCTCTTAAATTGCTCAAATGTTGTACATATAAATATTTATATATACTGCAATGGAAATAGCTGTGTGAAATGTAAATATGGTGTTTGAGTTTAACAAAGTATTTTAAATTATGATTTAAAATATTTTATAGTTTTTAAAGTATGTATTTATTTAAGCTTATGCCATACCTATTCTGTGTTTGGCATGGCAGTACAAAGTTTGATAATAAACGTGTTTATATTTAGTTCTGTGTGTAGGTCCTTTCTTAAAAATTCTATTCTCAGGGGCACCTGGGTGGCTCAGTGGGTTAAAGCCTCTGCCTTCAGCTCAGGTCATGATCCCAGGGTCCTGGGATCGAGCCCCACATCGGGCTCTCTGCTAGGCAGGGAGCCTGCTTCCCTCTCTCTGCCTACGTGTGATCTCTGTCTGTCAAATAAGTAAATAAAATCTTAAAAAAAAATTCTTTTCTCACAGCCCATGTTTTTCTTCCTTCCTTTAATTCTAATTAACTAATTATTGAGTAATTGCTTAATATCTGTCTTTTCTGCTAGATTCTAAGTTCCTTAAGGGTAGGAGCAAATTATCTTGTTCATTGCTGTGTTTCTGGGATTTAGCATATGCCTGATATGCCACAGACACTCCACAAATATGTTTTGAATGAACGAATAGAGAAGTGGAAAAACAAAGGCAGACACTCACGATAAGGAGCAGAACCATTTTTCTAAAAGGAATGAGTTGTCTCAGAAGGCAAGGTTCAAAATCCTGTCATGGAGACAAGATAGGTTCGACAACAGTACCGAACAGAAGGGAAATGAAGAAGCTAGTTAATGGCCTGGAGGTTCAACGAGGTACAATCGACTAGTGCTGCAATGAGGTAGTTGAGCACTAGGTCTACAAGAAGGGGCAAACTACGGGGGTGGGGTGCTGGAGTATGCGATTTCAGAGTTGATACAGTTTGGGGTGAGGTCAAGATTGAGGCTGTGTCCAGGGGAGAAGGTAGTTCAAGCGGAGGGGAGGAGGATTCTATTGGAGAACAGGCACCTTGGCTGTGGGGTTCCTGGTCGTTGTCTGAGACTGAGCATTCCTTCTACCCATGATAAATTTGTGTTGGAAACTGCAGTGAATACAACCTTGGTTGGCAGCAGTGAGCAAGCTGTGCAGTCATGTGTGATGGGGATGGGCACAAGGGAAGGACAGTGGTCCTTCCTATGGACCTAAGGCTTCTTCTGTTGATGGTATTCATTGACCCTTGCTTCGGCCATCCCATGGTGGGCAAACAGCCCTCCAGCATTAGTTTCAATCTCACTGGGGTTTTGCAATGGTTTATAACATTCACCTACTCATTCTAGTTCTGCCCTTTGGGGACCACAGAATAACCAAATAACCACTCTTCTCCTGATCACCCTTCAGGTGGCTGCTAACACGTCCCATGACCTTGCCTACCCCATACCTTCTCTTTAGACTGAATGTGCACTATTTTAAAAATTTTATTATTGAGGTGAAGTTTATATAGCATGAAAGCAACCATTTTAAGTGTATGATTCAGAGAGGTATTTAGTACATTCATAGTGTTGTACAATCACCACCTCTATCTGGTTAAAAATATTCTCATCAGGGGCGCCTGGGTGGCTCAGTGGGTTAAGCCTCTGCCATCGGCTCAGGTCATGGTCTCAGGGTCCTGGGATCGAGCCCCGCATCAGGTTCTCTGCTCAGCAAGGAGCTGCTTTCCTCTCTCTCTGCCTGCTTGTGATCTATGTCTGTCAAATAAATAAATAAAATCTTTTTTTTAATCACTTAAAAAAAGAAAAAAAAAAGAAAAAGAAAAAGAAAACCCTAAACCCAGTAACAGTCAGTTTCCATTCAACTCTCCCCTCAGCCCCTGGCCACCACCAGTTTGTTTCCCATCTCTACGGACTTGCCTATTCTAGGTATTGCATAGGAACAGATCGCACAATATCTGGCCTTCTGTGTCTGGTAACTTTCCCTAAGTGTGAGGCATTCAAGATGCAACCACACCATAGCGTGTATCAGTACTTTGTTCCTTTTTACGGATGAATCATGTTCCATAGTATAGATGAGTGTGCAGTAAATTTAAGCCAAATTTCTCACTGTAGCTTCAAAATGTTTTTAACCAATAAAAAATCCAACCATATGACTCAAAAGCATCCATATGAAAAATGCCTTGATAAAAGCCAAAACCCACAACACCGATGGACTCGGTGAGAGGACCTTCAGAGGGGCGAAGTTGTGGTCTGAGTCCTTTATTATTTGTTTGTTTGTTTGTTTTTTAAGATATTATTTATTTATTTGACAGAGATCACAAGTAGGCAGAGAGGTAGACAGAAAGAGGGGGAAGCAGGCTCCCTGTTGAGCAGAGAGCCTGATGTGGGGCTCGATTCGGGGTTTGATCCCAGGACCCTGGGATCATGACCCGAGCCGAAGGCAGAAGCTTAACCCACTGAGCCACCCAGGCGCCCCCTGAGTCCTTTAGAAATCTAACTTGATATAAGGCCAGAATTTAAAAATGTATAGAAAAGTGAATAAACGGAGTGTCTATCTGACAATGTCACTAAATAACTCCTCCCTCTAAAACCCAACTTTCGATGGACCTAAGGTCTCTCCTTTTAGGACCTGTTGGCGCATCCTATAAACACGGAGCGAGTCTGGAGCTTGAATGTCAGATGACCTAGACCAGCTTTCTGAAGAAAGCCCTGGATCTTGGTTTTCAAAGAATAAGAATGTCCGACAAACAAGTAGAACAAAAAGATATCAACAAAATAAGGAGACCAAAAAAGTTTAAGTCTTTCCTTAAGAAAGAAAAGGATATTTGCAGTTTATGACCCCAAAGGGGTTTATTTACCCATTTACTCAATGGCATTTATTAATGCTGGACCTTCTGCTTCTGAAAATACAGAAGATTAATATCCTGAAAACGCACCTGCTGTAATATTTTTAATTTCTAGGTGGATTCTAATACCCTATTTAAATGACTGGCTGAGGTTACAAAAAAAAAAAAAAATGGAAATCTCAGAGGACAAAAATGATTAGGAAGCAGGTGCTGGACCATGTAAGATTCTGTGAGCCAGAGTAAGGACTACAGATTTTACTGTGTGTGGGATGAGAGGCCACGCAGGGTCTCACTTGTGCTCTCTCATGCTGGTTATTTTCTTCCCCTCTGCTACCCTCCTTCACTGCCTGTCCATTCTCAGGCCTCCTTGCCCTGTGCCCCAGAGGCTGAGCCCTGCAGAGCGCCTCACTGGGCTGGTGTCTGATTGGTTTGACTATTAAGAGGCCTATACAGGAGATCAAAGAGCAAGAGGAGAGAGCAGTCACCGCCCTCTCCCTGTGCAGGTGTTCTCTCTAGAAGCCGCTGTTATCTCTCCTCCACTACAGCTCTTAATGGGTTGCAATTCTCATTGGATCCTGATAACACCGTCTCCTCCCTTGAATCTTCAGTCTGGGGGATACCACTTCCTCCGGTTACTTTCAGTCTCTGGTTGCCTTGACCTCTCATTTGTTTTCTTAGCCTTGCCCAATCCGTGGCTGGGTTTTGGTCCCTCTAGTAAAATTTGAGAAGCTTTTTAAACTACTGAATGGAGATGATCAGGTAGGCATTTGTGGCTGGGAAGTCCTTGCTGGAAATAGAAACGTGGCAGTCATCAAACATTTAGATGTTCTTCAGGGTGATGGCTAGGATCACCAAGTCAGAAAAGAAATCCGTGGTGAGCCCTGGCACACCCTGCAGATTTACAGAGTGGAGAGAGGACTGCAGCCCAACAAATGACACAGAGAAGGAACAGTCCATGAAGTAGGACGAGAGCCAGGGGCTGACCGGACAAATAACATGAGCACAGAGAATTGGCTGCTGGCTTTTCTGAAGCGGAAGACCTTGGTGGGAACAGTCTCAGGGAATCGGTGTGACTGAAAGCCTGATTGGATAAGGGTCAAGAGAGACTTGAAGGAGGAGACTCAGAAATACAAGTGTAGACATTCCTCCAGGGTATGATAGTAGGAACAGGCACTTCATGGAGCTCCCTGGCTCCAGGTTTGTTCCCACTTCAACTTGTCTTCCAGAGCCCAGGCAGAAGATGTGCCTCCTAATCATCGGGATCATGGGCTTCAGAGCTGACTGGCCTGGGTTCAAAATCCCAGCTGTGCGTCTCTCTAGCTTTGTGACCAAGCACAACTTTCTGAAGCTCCATGAGACTGCTTTAAATGGGGATGATGATGGTGCCTGCTGGGGAGCAGCAGTGCTTAGCCTTCTGGAATGTTCGGTAAGGTGACCCGTGGGCTGTGTTGGTCAAGTTCTCCAGCTACCGCTGTTGTTACTGATTTTTCTAAAATTTAAATATGCGAGGAGAGCGGCAAGATGGCGGAGGAGTGGGAGACTTAAATTTTATCTGGTCCCAGGAGCTCCGCGGGGCAGTCACCGGAGCGTCCCGAGCTCCTCCGGGCCCAGCGGGGGGTGACGGGAAGAACAGCGGCGACTCCGGGAACGGACAAGCGGCACTTTCCGGACGGTCGGACGCGCGGAGACGCGGCCCGAGGTGATGTTCGGCGCACAGACCGCGGGGAGGGCCCCGTCGCCACTTACCGGCAGGGAGAGCAGCGGCCGGGATCCCGGCGGCCGGAGGTCTGCCCGCGGCGGGTCGTCGCTCCAGGGGCGCCGCGGGGTGGGGGCCTCGCGGGGACCGTGGGGTCGCGGGTCGCTCGGGGTCGCCGGAGGACGGCGGGTCGGAGTCCGGCAGAGCTCCCGGGGCCGGGCGGAGACGGGCCGAGGAGGGGCTCTCAGCGCGGGGTTGCCGTAAGCCGCGGCCTGAGGCGCCGTCGGGCCACGGGTCGTCAGCGGGGACCCCACAGCGGCGGGGCCGGGGGACCCTCCGTCCTCTTGCAGGGGAGCGGCGAGGCCGCGCGGCAGGATCCGCGGGGTCCGGAGGCGCCGCACGGGCCGCGCCAGAGACAGAACCGCTCGGTCACCGGCCGGGGCGCCCGGAGCGTGGCCTGAGACCAGACCGGGAAATGGGAGGGACCGACGGCCTTTGTCCGAAGTCGCGCTGAGGAGCTGCCGACCTCTGGGTTCCTCCGGCGGAGACGGGGGCCGCCATCTTCTTTCCCGTCGTCCACCGCGGTACGGAAAGCGCTCAGGGAACAAAAGCTCCGAGCGCGAACCCGAGCACGTGGCTCAGCCCGGCCCCTGCCAAGGGCGGGGCGGTTCCGCCTGCGGCAAAGACAATTGAGAATCACGGCCACGGCCCCTCCCCCAGAAGATCAGCAGGAACGTCCAGCCAAGACCAGTGGGCAGAGGACATGAACAGACATTTCTGCAGAGAAGACATCCAGATGGCCAACAGACACATGAAAAATGCTCCACATCACTCGGCGTCAGGGAAATACACATCAAAACCACAATGAGACACCACTTCACACCAGTCAGAATGGCTAAAATCAACAAGTCAGGAAAGGACAGATGTTGATGAGGAGGCGGAGAGAGGGGGACCTCCTACACTGTTGGTGGGAATGTGAGCTGGTGCAGCCACTCTGGAAAACAGCATGGAGGTTCCTAAAAAAATGTTGAAAATAGAGCTACCCTATGACCCAGCAATCACACTACTGGGTATTTACTCTAAATATACAAATGTAGTGATCCGAAGGGACATGTGCACCCGAATGTTTATAGCAGCAATGTCCACAATAGCCAAACTATGGAAAGAACTAAATGTTCATCCATAGATGAATGGAAAAGGAAGATGTGGCATATATACACAATGGAATACTATGCAGCCATCTGAAAAAATCTTGCCATTTGGAAAGACATGAATGGAAGTAGAGGTTACTATGATAAGCGAAATAAGTCAGAGAGGTAAAATTATCATATGATCTCACTGATTTGAGGAATTTGACAAACAAGACAGAGGATCATAGGGGCAGGGAGTGAAAAATGAAACAAGATGAAACCAGGGAGGGAGACAAACCATAAGAGACTCTTAATCTCAGGAAACAAACAGAGGGTTGCTGGAGGGGAGGAGGGTGGGAGGGAATGGGTGGCTGCGTGGACATTGGGGAGGGTATGTGCTATGATGAGTGCTGTGAATTGTGTAACACTGATGAATCACAGACCTGCACCCCTGAAACCAATAATACATTATATGTTAAATATATATATATATATAATCTAATTTTGTCATCACTCTTCCTTTCCATAATATAGGTCCTAATTTCATATGCAGTCTATTTCCTTCACATTTTACACTCCAGAAATAAAAAATGCTCTAGGGCCCCAAACTTCCCAGGGCAAACACCTCCCCAAGGCTTTGCCTTCTTTAGGGCCGAACTCTAGGAGGTGCCATTGCCAGGGACCTCCAGGAGGGGGCACGCAAGGAAAGAGGGCGCAGGAATCCTCTACTGAAGCTGGGCCGGCACTGGGAATTGGTGCCAAATGCTGTTGTGATCGTGTGTTTTGCAGTTATCTGGGACCCGTTACCATGGATAGCCAAGAGGTAGTGCAGGGTTTATCCAAGAAGAAAGGAGGGAAAGAGAGAGAGAGAGAAGGGAGTGGAGTGGAGGAAGGGCGGAAGAGAGAGGGAGGAGGAGGAGGAGGAGGCAGAAAGGCAGGAAGGCAGGAGGGAAGGAAACAGGGAAGGAGGCGAGAATCTAACAACATGCGCTGGTCAGCAGCTCCTTCTCTCTCAGGGTGATGACAGAAGCCAGGTTAGCAAAGGGGTGGAGAAAGGGGAGCAAGAAGGGGGGGAAGTAGGGGGAGGGAAGGAGGATGTGAGACTCAGTCTGAGAAATGAAAAAAAAAAAGCAACCCTTTCTGGTGGCCTCCACGCAGCCTCCCCAAACGCAGCACACCTAGCTGTGGGCGAGGACCCAGACACCCTGGTGCTGAGTGGAGAGGCTGCGTTCCAGAAGAACTCAAGAAGGACAAATAAAGCCATGGTGAGCTTCTCAGCCTCAAAGATTTCCAGGTGCTCAGGTAGAACCCCCTTGGGATTGCAGAGACAGGTGGCAAAGGACAAGAAACGAGACACTTCATTTTTGGTTTTAACAAAGCCAAGAATTAAAAATGCTGAGTCTAAAGGGTGCTTCTAGACTCTTTCATCTCAGATGTGCTGATTTCTCCTCATTGACTTGTTTCTGGTGAGATCCTTGAGGAAATTCTATCTTGTTGAAATAGGCAGTTTTGCAGCTAAACACTGGGGCTACCTGAGAGGCAATAAATTCAGAAGATATGGTTTTAAGGTGGGCAGAGAACTTGTGGTCTGGATTCTGCAAAATGTATTTCTTTTTAAATTGAAAAAGAAATGAACTGCTTTTCTTTACTGGTGCCCGGCTAGCTAATACTTTTTAAGTATTTGAAGCATTGAACCATTGTAATCTAGTTTAAGATTTTAGCATTTTAATCTCAGACATCAATAGTTCATTAAACAATCAAGAACACTTTAAGGGGCGCCTGGGTTGCTCAGTGGGTTAAAGCCTCTGCCTTCAGCTAGCAGCATGATCTCAGGGTCCTGGGATCGAGCCCCGCTCTCTGCTTGGCAGCAAGCCTGCTTCCCCCTCTCTCTCTGCCTGCCTCTCTGCCTACTTGTGATCTATGTCTGTCAGATAAATAAATAAAACCTTAAAAAAAAGAGAGAACACTTAAAAAATATACATGTTAAATATAAAATAGTTTCATCTAACAACTCAGTGGAAAGTACAAAAATTATTGAAATGTAGAAAAGAATCAGCGTGGTAATAATCAGCAACCTGAGGCTAAAAGGTAAGGGTGGAAAAAAAGCAACAAAAGAAAAGCTACAACTCTGTAACAGTTTTGAAGCAAATTTAATGCTACTTTTTTCATGCACATCTAAGAAACCTCTCACTTCAGACAGGGTTCGTGAGCAGAGGTATTTTATTTTGAATTCTAAGAAGGTTGCAACCCCCTCCTTAAGGTGCTGTAAACTTGCGATTTAAGAATATAAATCTAACTATAATTCTGTATTTTCTTTGCAGATATTTCCATGGAGATGTCACGGCTTTCAGAGGGGTTCGCGGCCTTCCGTCAAGGTGTGGGTCTGGGCCGTGCTCTGCTGTGGTATGTGACGGTATTTGTTTATTGCTAAGCCCTTCTTTAACTTGTGCTTAGTCTCCTTAAATATCCCCTGAGTGCATGCAATTGCAGGGAAGATTATGAGGTAGATAGTTGTTAGTTCTATCCTTTTTATAAACATCTTTTTCTTCCTGTTACTTTTAGTACCTCCCCCAGAAACCTCCTAACCCTGACACACCTTTGTTGGATGGTCTAGATCTTGATAATTCCACAAAAGTCTTAATTATGAAGAAATAAAGTCAATTAAGAAATATCTGATGGGACACTTACAGTCCATACCAAATATTTAGCAGGGAACTTTCTTTCTTTTTTCTTTTTTTTTTAAGATTTTTATTTCCAAGTAATCTCCACACCCAACATGGGGTTTGAACTCAAAGCCCAAGGTCAAGAGTATCACATGTCTTCCAACTCAGCCAGCTGGGTTCTCGGTGCTCTTGTTTTCCTTCAGTAGTTTAGTGCACATCAGCATCATTTCTACAATGAAAGTGTGAGCTCCTGAAGGTCAGAATATATATATATATTATATATATATATATATAATTAATATATATATATTATATATATATTATATATATATATCTCACTTAAATTAACCTTTAAATTTAATTTTGAATATATTTATAAATTTACACATATTAATGTATAATGTATTTATTATATATTAATAATATATTAATTAATATAGCAAGAATATAGAATATATTTATTATATTATATTATATATTAACATATATTAAATTTATATATAAATGTAATTTTAAATATATATTTATTTTAAATATATATGCATATATATATTTCTTCTCCCATTGGTGTGGTGAGTTTTTATGTCTGATTCTTGAAGATTCTCCAGCACTTGTTTTGAACCTTCTTTCCCCTTCCTAAGTAAGCTAGTGCTTCTTACCCCCAGCTTAGATTTTGAGCTCTGGCCAAGCAAATGTGCTTTCCTCTGCCCCTGACACATTCCTTACGCCATGTGTACCTCATGTCACCTGCAAAGCTAGTGCTCTTTTCATTCAACAAATGTTTTTACAAGTCCCTCTGATGTGTCAGACACTGTTCTAGGCCCTGGGGATACAGCACCGAACCAAACAGTTTCTTCCCTCTTAGAACTTATATCCTGGTAGAATGTTCCTTCAAAACTCTGTTACAAATGTGTATTTTGTTACATTCTTTACTCATTAATCATATCTGTTTCTTAGTTCTCTGTTCAATTCTGGTATGTTTAATTGGATCAAGATTAATTATGTTTTCTTTACGGCTGTTATTCCTTGTTCAGAACCTTTAGGAGACTGTGAAGATTGGATCTATGTTTTCTTTGGTATTTCTCCATGGCTTTTGCCCTACACAATGAAAACTCAATAGATATTGATGGCCACAAAAACATTTACCTTAACGGTAACACAGTGTTTCACATAGATCATACCATGCTTCGAATGGCATATAACACCATGAGGTCATTGCGTAATTATGTGTTTGTTTCAGTCTTGTCAAAGCCCTCATATTTGAAGCACCCTATGATTATTAAACACCATCAGCTGAGTATCCTTGTGTACAGAACATGATCTAAGTAAATTTCATAATCCTGCAGCATTTAGTTTTGTAAATTACTCTTTTTTTTTTTTTTAAAGATTTCATTCATTTATTTGACAGACAGAGATCACAAGTAGGCAGAGAGGCAGGCAGAGAGAGAGAGAGAGAGAGGGAAGCAGGCTTCCCGCGGAGCAGAGAGCCCGACATGGGGCTCGATCCCAGGACCCTGAGATCATGACCCGAGCCAAAGGCAGCAGCCCAAACCACTGAGCCACCCAGGCGCCCCTGTAAATTACTCTTTTTTAAAAAAAATAGTTTTTTTTAAAAATAGCTTAAGCTATGTATGGAGGATTTCCCAGAAGTAGCTCTTCCTGTGGTAAAAGATTACCTTTTTGATATGAAAGAGAATACTTAAAGTATGTTGTTATTCCTGTCCTTATATTACTTCTCCCATAGAAACATAAATGTTAGCTTTTAGGAAATTATCCCATGATAAAAAGGAGTGGGCAATACATTTTAAGGATATATAATTATACAGAAATAGAAAAAGAAATATGGATTTCTAAAATATGGTGATTAAATTTCACTTGGAAGAATTTTGGGGAAAAATGAGGTTATGAAATAAAATCTTAGAAGCTACCAAATTTGTCTAAAATAGAGAAGTGAGCAGAAAGTATTACATTAGGAGAAAAGTGATTAGGAGCCAAAGGTCTAGGTTCTACCTCAAATCTGCAAATGACTGATTCTGTGGTCTTGGTGTTGTCATCTTTAAGTGGCAAGCTCAGTCTGGATTACTTCTCGCTTCTTTTCGGCTGTAACCGTGAGCCTGTATAATTCACACTCATGTCTTGCAGATTTCCTTGCACGTGATGGAACCAATGGCTGGACTTACCACTATTCTGAAAAACCCATGAACTGGGCAAAGGCTAGAAGGTACTGCCAAGAAAATTACACAGATTTAGTTGCCATACAAAACAAGGGGGAAATTGAGTACCTGGAGAGGACACTTCCCTTCATCAACACTTACTACTGGATAGGAATCCGGAAGGTCGAAGGGATATGGACTTGGGTGGGAACCAACAAGTCTCTTACCAAAGAAGCAGAGAACTGGGGAAACGGAGAGCCCAACAACAGGAAGTCCAAAGAGGACTGTGTGGAGATCTACATCAAGAGGGTCAAAGACGCAGGAAAGTGGAATGATGACTCTTGCTACAAACAAAAGAGAGCCCTCTGTTACACAGGTAAGGAGGGGCCAAAGTGGGGAGAGCGATGGGACTCATCCCAGAGGGATGGCAGGGAGGGAAGCAGCTTCCAGCACATTCTAAAAATAAGTCCAGTCCTCTAGAAAAAGAATAATAAAATAAAATAAAAATCAGGTCCTCTCTGTGCATTTTTGGTGTGTGAGGCTGCTCCTAACACCCAGAAATGACACCTCAAAATCCACTTCTGTCAGTATGTAAGTGTGTGTAAGAAGTAAGGCAGGGAAGTGGAAGCAGAGATGGATCTGGCTGGGAGTTCTGGCTCAAGTGACCTCTGTTTCCTCGCTGTAAGGTCGGGGCTTTATGCTCATGCCTCCTTCTTGGCTTAATGTTATATCCTTCCATAGCAGGAAATACTGCTGTGTTTCGTTATTTGTGGAGGATGGAGATTTCTGTTTTCAGCTCCAAAACAGCCAGTGTTTTTCCAAGTCATATGTCAACAGTGAAAACACAGTTCATTTGCTCTCTTGCATATTGGGCTCTTTACTGATTTAGCAAGTGCAGACTTCTTTCTTTCTCTAGTACTTTCTATAAAGGAAGGGATTGCCAGGCATACTGCAGAAATGGTTGAGGCTAGGTCATCACTAACCTACTTAAAACATTTAAAACAAAGCGATTCCAAGGGTTTCAGAGTACAAACTAAGTTTCCCCAAAATGCTATAGAGTATTGGCATTGGCAAATTCATTCTATGCATATGTCTGTGGCTATACGGCCAGAATATCCCATAAATTAAAAGATTCTAGCATATGGTTTTATTGCAAAACAGCTATGAATGTGCAAATAAACCTTTCCTGTTCATTCAAATAGTTGCAGCCAAAAACTTACCTATACCTGAAGAAATGACTATGAGGACTAAGAAGTAATCATGTTAAAATAATTTATTTCTGGCCCCTACACCCCCTTAAAGCTTCTTGTCAGCCCTGGTCATGCAGCAACCATGGAGAGTGCGTGGAAACCATCAATAATTCCACCTGCAGCTGTGATGTGGGCTTCTACGGGTCTCAGTGTCAATTTGGTAAGCCCCTTCCTGACTTGATTCTTGCTGTGTATAGTCACAGGGGTCCCTGTAGCTTGTAGAGGTTGACTGGGACAAAATGATACTAGCCATTCCGAGAAATGAGAACTTTCGATCAGAAGAATATGCTTGCACAATGTGGTTATGTTTCCTGAATGGTTTCATAAGTCAGCATGAAACTTCAGTCCACTTCTAGCAAACCGCCCAAAGAAGGCAGTTGGTAGATTCCTGTTCTTAGGGGACTCAATCCTGCCAACTTGTCGGTTTCATTAGAAGTCCAAACCTTGAAAGAAACATTGTCATTTATAGTTAGGAGGGTAAATTACCTAGTAGGTACTCTTAATTTCTATGTAGTCCTCAAAGTTATGACAAGGCGAGGCTGAAAAGAAAAGTTCACATAATGATACAAAATATAGGTGAGAGAAATATGGTAATAAATCCAACACATTTATTTGGGCTATGATTTTGGGGGATAGAAAAGCAAATCTATTACAGATTCTGCCCATAAAGGATTTGCAATTAGCTAGTGGAAGTGATATATGCTCATAATTTCATTTGATGGAAAGCAAGGTAAGTTGGAATTAAGTACCTAATGAAAGAATCTGGCCTTTACTTGACAGCAGGAGGCCACTTAGTATCTTAGCACCTGCATTTGGGCACTATTCCTAGAAGCAATGTGTAAGATGGACTGGAGAACAGAAAGAGAAGATGGACAGAATCGGTAGGAAATCATTCACAGTCATGGTGGTAGAAACAGAAAGCAAAGAGTACATAGACTCAAAGTCAGGGAGTCTTTGACCCAGTCAACTCACTACTGAAAGAAATGTCAAATCCTTTGACTGATATTGATTGAGTTTCAAAACTATGGTTGAAGCATCTGGTGCACAGTATAGAAAATTCTAAGAAGAGAAAAGCAATGTCTGTAAAGGGTAAAGAATTAAAGCCAAAATAAATTTCAATGCCAACCAACCGGAATAGGTCTTACTCATTTCACTCAATTCTCACCCAATACTTTCACTCTACTGCTGAAGTTTATTTTTATTATTTATTTATTTATTTATCCTTAATATTTTTATATTTTATTTTTTAAATTCTTATATCATTGGCATGTCCATTTCACTCTCTTTCAAACGTTTTACTTTTTTTTTTTTTTTGGTCTCAGCTTTCATTTTATTATTCTTTTTTTTTTTTTTTTTTTTTTTTTTTTTTATTCTTATTCTTTTCTGGCCTTCTTTCTACCTCTAATCATTTCTCCTTGCGTTTCTTCATGGGCACTTACTTGCCCAAGCCCTTATGCTACCATTATTTCTCATTTTATGTCATTCTGTCTTTCGTCCAGGGATTCTACATGACCCCACTTTGGTTAAACTTACCAACTTCTGTGGACTCACAAATTCATGTGAGCTTTGGACTGACAAATCTTTGTCCAGCCCTGAATTCCAAATATGCTAAGCATATCTTTTGCGATGCCCCAAAGATTATAACATCAGTTGTCCCGGCCAGCTTTCCTTTTTGTGTTTCTATCTCATTATGGGGCACCACCATTTACATGAGTACTCTGGTATGAAGTTCGTTCACCTCCCTTTACATTTATGCAAAGTAACACAATGCTCATTTTTATAACTTACTGTTTCCCTAATATCCTCCTATTTATCAATGCTGCTACTAGTGCCCCCATTCCTCCTAGATTGTTGCTTTAATTTCTTAGTTGAGTTTTACCAGGTTAAATTAGCTCCACTTAAAAATACTGTTCATGCTATAGGTAGGCTGATTAATCAAAAACAATCAAACGAACATCACACATATATCCACCTTTTAATTTCTAACTATTGTTTGTCCTACAGGGTGAAACCTGAACTTCTCCAGCTTAGAGAAATGCTTAATACATAATAGGTACTCATTTAATGCCTGAAAAAAGATAACAGCATTTTGCCTTAGCTCCTACCTTTCTTTCTTTTTTTATTTTTAAATGATTTATTTATTTATTTGACAGACAGAGATCACAAGTAGGCAGAGAGGCAGGCAGAGAGGAAGGGAAGCAGGCTCCCCGCTGAGCAGAGAGCCCGATGCGGGGCTGGATCCCAGGACCCTGGGATCATGACCTGAGCTGACGGCAGAGGCTTTACCTCACTGAGCCACCAGGCGCCCCTCCCACCTTTCTTTCTAATCTCATTGACATCATCCCCTGCATCCTCTTTCCTTCTAGTAACATCACAAAGCTTGTCGTTCTCCACACTTTTCATGTGTGCTTCGTATCCCACTGACTTGCTCATGGTTTTCTCTCTCATTTTGACATGGCTAACACACCTGTTCATCTTTAAGACATAGTTCAGGAACCATTTTTTTTTCCCCAGAACGCTTTCTTTGGACCCTAAGGCAAACTAAGTCTCCCTGTCCCCTGTTTCAATTGCTGCACATGTTTCTTTGTTGTTTGCCCCACATTCGTTGGAGTCATCCATGCGCTTGTCTGTAGTCCCTGGGAGACTGACGCTGGAGATCAGTAAGTACTATTTACTGCTTCCTATGGCAGATTGAGACTAGGCCTGGAGTATATTAGGCATGTGCTTACAGGTATGAGTTAAATTGGAGAAAGTAAGTTAATTTGGACTTGTACTGTATATGGAAAATATAAAAATTTTCTAATGCTTCTAGTCCATTCTTCATTGAAATCTCAAAACTAAGGTCACAATGATGGTTCAAATGTGATCATCAATAGGACACAAGACTTGAAGTACTTCCTCAAATGGCATGGCAGGCCCTACAAATGTGAAATCACTATTTCTAAGGCTCAGTTTGGTCTACTGTGAACCACAAGTCAGTTTGATCTACTGTGAACCACAAATCAGGGACATAGTCTCTGAAGGGGCTGAAGGTAGGACCTATAAAGGGTGAAGACAGACTCAAGGCTGATGCTTCCTAAAGCCTCCCCACTCTTTTCCACATCTCCTGCTCCCAGCATTCTAATATACCTAGGAACTCTGATGTGACAGCTATTTCCAAACTGAGCTAATCATTCCCATGTAAACCTATGTAGTTTTAAACATTCAGATAATGCCAACAATAATAAAAAGACTTAGCTTAGTGTTTAATTAGGACTTCCTATGATCCAGGTTCTCTTCTAAGGCCTTGACTTACATTAGATCTTTTAATTTCCACCCCAGCTCTAGGAAGTTAATAGTCATTATGATTACTCTTTCTTCCTTCTTTTTTTTTTTTTTAAGATTTTATTTGTTTATTTGAGAGAGTGAGAGAGCATGAGCAGGGGGCGGGGGAGAGGCAGAGGGAGAGGGAGAAGCAGGCTCCCCAAGGAGCAAGGAGTCTGATGTGGACTTGATCCCAGGACCCTGGGGTCGTGACCTGAGCCAAAGCCAGAGGCTTAACCCACTGAGCCACCCAGGCGCCCATGATTCCTCTTTCACAGATGAAGAGACCGAACCTGGAAGGGTTAATTCACCATATGCCAAGGCAGAGCTAGGAGTAAAACCCAGACATCAAGTCCTCTTCACACCAGCCAGTACTGTTTCTTTTCTTACTGCAGTGATTCAGTGTGAGCCTTTGGAAGCCCCTGATTTGGGGACCATGGACTGTCGTCACCCCCTGGGGAACTTCAGCTATTCCTCCAGGTGCACCTTCAACTGCTCTGAGGGAACAGAGCTCATTGGGATTGAGGAAACCACTTGTGGACCTTCTGGAAACTGGTCATCTCAAGAACCAAACTGTGAAGGTGAGTAACTCTTCAAACCAGAGGTTTTGTCATGGCCTCCTTGGGTTTACGGACTAAGAAAATGCAGTAGAGATTTGCTAAGAAGTCTTTGTCCTCTTTGGAACACAGTTTAATCTAACTTAGATCACACTGTGATGCTTTTTAAAGGGATTATTGTTGCTTAAATTGAAAAGAAAAACCACAAACAAAAAAACAACCAAATACCTCTGAAACCATCTCACAGTATATACACAATTTTCAATAATACATGGTGTGGCTGTGAAGTGTGTAGGCCTGATGATTCACTGACCTGTACCCCTGGGACAAATAATACAGTATATGTTGATAAAAATAATTAGCAAGGGCGCCTGGGTGGCTCAGTGGGTTAAGCCGCTGCCTTCGGCTCAGGTCATGATCTCAGGGTCCTGGGATCGAGTCCCGCATCGGGCTCTCTGCTCAGCAGGGAGCCTGCTTCCCTCTCTCTCTCTCTGCCTGCCTCTCCATCTACTTGTGATTTCTCTGTCAAATAAATAAATAAAATCTTTAAAAAAAAAAAAAAAAAAAAATAATTAGCAAAAATAATAATACGTGGTGTGATTATACTGTTTTATTTTAGTTTTCTCATTGTCATGGCATAAATTGTCAGTCTTGTTGAACCTTAGTTAAATGTTGGTTGTTCTGTTCTCTCAGTAACCCTTTTATTGTGTCATCTTCTTGAACACCAACCAAATTCCTTCCCAGGGGGTTGACAGTTTTGGTGTTCTGGTTTTGGGGGGTTTTGCTGTTTTTTTGTTTTAAAGTGGGCTCCACGCCCTGTGTACTCAACATAGGGCTTGAACTCACAACCCTGACTGAGATCAAGACCTGAGCTGAGACTAAGAGTCAGACACTTAACCACCCAAGCCACCCAGGTGCCTCAGTAGGGTTTTTGATTGTTTTATTTGGTTTATTCTTAAAATCATTTTTACCTTTCCTCCTCTGTGAACTCTCAGGGGAATAACAGCTGCTGTGAAAAACACACAGTCTCTCTCTCTCTCTCTCTCTCTCTCTCTCTCTCTCTTTTATTTTTTTTTCATTTGAAATATGGTGGGTTTTTCTTTTTTAACCTTCAAGAAGGCTATCCCTATATGGGAGAAAACTGGTGGTATCTGAACTTGTGAAGTTTTGGTTACACTTTCTACATTTATGCAGTGGATTCACAATTTTAACTGGCTTAATTCTCAAAAAGTTATCAAAATCACATTGAAATCATAGAACTAAGTTGAGCGACCTGCTGAATTTTATAAAAGTTGAGTGACTCACCTCAGAGAATTGGGGTGTTTGTCAACACTGCTTGCTTTAGATCAAGTGACAGGGTGGGAATGCTGTGCCCTCACTGAGCACATTCCCTGACTGCTCTTGTCCATCTCCATGTCATGTCCAAGGCCATGTAGCATGGTACCCTTCCAGCAGTGCTGGAGAATTACCAGGACTGGAGCAGCAACAACTCCACCCTCTGCCACCTTCCCCCCAGCAAGGGCTGTCAGTGCCCCTGGATTCCCCTCTGACTCACCACTCTCCATCACCATCAGGAAAATAAAGTCTGGGAGCGGCATTATCAGAACTAACTTTTTAGAGATAATAAATGTCTACATTCAGATGGTTCCACAGTTGAGTCAAGAGACTTTGGTTAAAAACTTTTGGTCAAGGGAGGGTCTCTGCTCAGAAATACTCAGAAATACTTTCCTTTTTCATTGAAGTGATTCAGTGTGAGCCTTTGGAGGCCCCTAATTTGGGGGCCATCGATGGTAGTCACCCCTTGGGGAACTTCAGCTCTACCTTCACATGCACCCTCAACTGCTCAGAAGGAACGGAGTTAATTGGGGAGAGGAAAGCTTTTTGTGGATCATCTGAAATCTGGTCAAGCCCTAGTCCAAAATGTCAAAGGGAATAAATTTGTCCCGATATAATGAATACTTAAAAATGGAACTGCTAAATGATAAGAGAGTGGGGAAGATAGATTAAACCTTTAAATTTCATTGTTAAGTGTGAATGGCCTAAAGATAAATTTGTACACATTAATTTACTGTAAAATCCTGGGCTGTTCTTATGTCTTCCTTCAGTGACAGCCTTTTCTCTCTTCAGCTGATTTTCAACTCCTATCTTAACAGCTAGGCCCTAGATGCTTAGTGTTAGATGTTTCTATCTTAACAGCTAGGCACTGTCTCTGACTTATTTCTTACTCATTCTTCCATTTCACTACTATATCATTTGCATTAGTCCATTTAAATATCTCTACAAAGGTCACTAGTGACCCCCTAATTCCCAAAATAGCAGATATTTCTCTGTTATCACTAAGCTGATGCCTTCCTAATCTGTGTATGAGAAGGACCATGTCTTCCTCGTTTCCATGGACGCCCCCCCCCCCCACTCAACACAGTGCCCATGCTAAATAAGGTGAATTAAAAAGTTGTCCTCTGTTTGGGTCATCTGGGAACTTGAGCCTATTTTCTATTATACATTTGGGTGTGAAGGTGGATGCACCTTGGAAAGATTCATCAAAGTAACACGAAGAATAAGGGACACAGACATTCTACTAATAGATAAAAGTACATTTACTTGATCGGTGGTAACAGAACATAGTTTTTTCATATGGGTAGTTTTTCAATAAAAGTTCCCAAATAAACTCAGCTCACTCTTTCAAGAGGATAGAGGTGTATCCATCTACTTATGTGTAAAGAAACTAGAAATACATGGTAAGTCCACATCACTTGAAAGACAGTTTAGTGTAGGTCCTTGCCATGCAAACAAATACATTTGTTTCCACAGCTGTCTCAAAATAAAAGCATTAATAGTTTCCATTGACAGATAGGTTACCTGGTTCAGATCACTGGCTTTTATTTTTCTTGAAGTCATATTAGACATGTTAGGTCTTCTCAGCATCATTGAGTCCCAACTATTGAACAAGGTCACGGAAATAAATACAACGATGACCACTTTTTGCCAAGATTTTTAGGTACTTCTTCTGGGAGTTCCATGAACTGCAAATCTGGAGATTAAGAATTTATAGGCATTGGGGTAGAAAAGCTTGTCTTGTCTCTCCCTCTGCCGGAGACTCGTCTTGGTCCCTCCCATGCCAGTGTCCTCACCTGTCAAATGACGTCACGTGGCTCTTACTAGGAGATGTGCGGAGGAACAAAGCCTAACGTCATGAGGTGCTCTGAGCGAGTACTGCCGTGGTCTCATGCTCCGTATCTCTCTTTCAGAAGTGGACAGAAGCTTCTCAATGATCAAGGAAGGCGACTATAATCCTATCTTCATTCCGGTGGCAGTCATGGTTACTGCTTTTGCTGGGCTGGCATTTATCATTTGGCTGGCAAGAAGATTAAAGAAAGGTATGTGAGTTCACCTTCATAGGAAAGTAACACAATTCAAAGTGGAAAAAAATACAGAAACCCATAGGAAATTAAGTATGATCAGTTCAGCTGAAGTGGGATACCAAGTTCTGTGTCCTGTCACCAGCATCCCTGGGGGTGTGTGAAACAGCCCATGCACACTTCCATGAAAACAAGTTGGCTGATTTGTGCTTATCCTCTGACAAACCTTTTAAAAATACCTATTGTCTTCAAGGTACCGTGCCAGGGTGATAACAGACAAATGAGATATTTTAATGGCTCTTTGCTCTTCTTTAATTCTGAAAAAAGGATGCATCATCTCTGTCCTCTAAGACCCTAAATGCCTTTGATCTCAGTGCTACAATTCCACTAGAGAAGGAATCTAATGACCAATAAGGTTTTTAAGGCACTGTTCCCCAAAACCTGAGTCACACACCTGTCTGGCTTCTGACGTGTGGGAATTGCATTGTCCCTGGAAAGAAACCCTCACGTTTTCTCCGCAATGTCTATTCACTGAGGATACAGCTTTAACCCAATACACAGCATTCTCGCCCCTCCCCCACCCGACTCTGGCCCCGGGGAGGAAAAGCGAATGAGGAGGGCTGTTCTGTTCGAGAAGCTGCTGCTTGGACCAATGCAGGGGACAGCACTGGGGAAAACAACAGCCCCACTCCCCTCACCTCCCCGCAAGTGTGTCCAAACCCTAAACCGGGACCGACTTGCTGGTCACAGGCCCACAGTCTGCGGCAGGCCCGGAGTGTGCACCGCCACATCTGGCCAAACTTACTCAGCAGAAACATTTAAGACTAGGAAGTTCAGGGACAAGACCAGCTTTTGAGCTCTCGTTGCTTTAAGTTCAGAGGCCATCGGTGACCTCGAAATAACTGCTAACCAGCTGTTTGGTGTTGCCTTTCTATGGAGTCAGTTCATCGCCATTTTAATTTTACTTCCATTGATTATTTACTCCGTATTCTGCTCCGTGAGTGCGGTCTATAAGGGCTGCCCCTCACCCATCCTCACCACCAGTGACAGGAATATTTACTACCCAACCCTAATGGTCTTCTCCCGTGATCTGATCTTTCATCCCCAATTTAAGAATGACACTAGATTAGTTTTATAACCGACCCAGAAAGATGATGGAAGGGGACACTGTTGACATGCAAGCACTTCCTTAGGGCCAAGGGAGGGCACCAAGCAGTTCGAATATCTCTGCTCCTGCTCTTGGGAATTCTGCTAAGACTGGATCCCATCATCGTACAGTACAATATGACGCACTCAAGTACTACTCTAAGGCATGGGAAGAAAGAGGGTTTTTTTTTCTCCCACCACTGATGATCTTTTCCACTGAGATTCCAAAGCCTGACCCCAGTAGTCCTCTTGAAGGGTAGAGAATGCAGTGGCCCATTACACACAGCCCTCTGGGAGATGGGGGCTGTTCTCTAAACAACCTTTAAGGTTTTGGGGGCTGTGAGTCACCTTATTAAGGAGCATAGTCCCAAATTCCAAAGTCCTTTAATAACTGTTAGTAGAATCAAAAGACCAGAGTGAAGTTACTTGCATTCAGTAGCAGGGTGTGGGGTGCAGGGCGGGGGTTGGCTGGCAAAGGCGGTTCTCTCAGTAGGGGTGAGAACAGCAGTGGGGTTGTTTTTACACTTTTTTACGTTGGTATCATTTCTGTACAAGATCTCAAACTGATAACGTGAAAACTACATGCCCCTGCTGTGGGATTAAGTGTGGGGCAAACAGGAAACAGATAACGGGCAGTGAGGCTAGATACACGTATGCCAGCAAAGAGAACAGAAGCCCCAAAAATCACTCACTCTGTAGGGGAGTCGGGTGCCTTTAATGTAGCATTTTAATAGACTTCATCTGCGGAACGTCTTCTGCTAGCTCCAATTTTCAAGTGACTTCATCTTCCAAAGATTGCAATTGTCACTTAGTTCTTTGCAACAAGAAGAATGTTTTTACTATAGAAACGGTGTTAGGGTGATGGTTAGGTTCCCAGGCTAACCTCCCAGAGCTTTTCTGACAGTGTAGCTGACACATTTACAAGAAAAAAAGTTAAATGCAGTAAGTCTCATGTGTATAGTGGTTATCTACTCCAAGGATGTCACAGGTGTTTGGGGTGGGTGTAGCAAGCTGGAAAAAGAAGACAGGCGAATATTTTTTTTTTTTAAGATTTTTTATTTATTTATTTGACAGAGAGAGATCACAGTAGGAGAGAGGAAGGGAAGAGATCACAGAGAGAGAGGAAGGGAAGCAGGCCCCCTGCTGAGCAGAGAGCCCGATGTGGGACTCGATCCCAGGACCCTGAGATCATGACCTGAGCCGAAGGCAGCGGCTTAACCCACTGAGCCACCCAGGTGCCCCAGGCGAATATTTAAAACCTAGTTACCCAGTGAAACGACTGTGTTCTTGACTCCTGTCCTGTCCTCAGAGAAATCTACTAAAACTACAGTTTGGCACCTGCCTTAATAGCCTTGATATCCATGTTTTGCTTCATTGTTCTGGAAGAGAAATAAATCCAGGCTCCAGAAATGCATGTCCCTCTGAATGGGCTTGCCTAGAAACACGTTTGTCCCCTAGATAATCATTCTCTCATAAGTCATTATCATTGCCCCCTTTGGTAAATAAGGAAACTGAGGCAGGGATTTTAAGGCCAGATGTCTCACATCCCATGTTGGCAGGGGCCAGAATCGGAGATCAGATCCCCACCCTCACAGGACCTCAACAGTGGCAGTCTTCAGATTAATGAGGCTCTCTGTTTTCTCTTGGTTGGAAGAATTCCCCACCCAAACCAACCCACAGGGTTAGAATAGGACACGAAACTGAACACGTGCCCCTTAGTTCCTTTTTCTTCAAGCAGACCTCTCTCAGTAGTAACAGATTCTTGCCCGCATTTTGTTATGTGTGTCATTGGTCCTAAAAGGAAAATGTATTTATACGAAGATAAACAGAGCCTGAAGTTAGCTCAGATTTCATTCTCCTTGGTCAAATGTCTTCAGCCCATGTTATCAGAAGGCTGAAATTTTGGAGGAAATGTGTAAAAGAGTAAAGCCTAACATTTTAAATGCTTAAAACAACATCTGAGCACTGTGTGTGGTAGGCCCTGGCCTAAATACTTGGAATACATTTTATTTTACCAACTCGGTGTGGAAGATGTGGTTATCACGCTCCTTCCACAGATGGAGGAACTGTGGCCGGAGAGACTAAGCCGCTATCCGGACACACAGCACAGCTGATAAAGCAGGTTTGCACCCAGACTGGATGATTCTAGAGCTTCACGTAATCACCACAGAAGCATAGTGCTTCCCAGCGATTTGTTTGTTTCTCAAAAAGATATATTTTTCTTTTTTTGTTTTATTTCCTCTGGAGTCTAACTCTGCAGTTTGTTCATTAATCTACTTAGTTACACTCTTTTGTCTTTGGAAACAATGTAAGAAGGTTTATGAAATGCATTCCACATAGTAAGTTAAAAATCAGTTTAAAAATAGGTAAGAAAAGGAAGGCTAAAATTAGGGGAATAAAAAGAAGTTAGAGCAAGAAGTGGAGTTGGGACACAAGAAGGTAGGTCATGAAATCCTATACACTTGCTAGGAAAGGGTCTTAGCTCAGGGTCTGGTTCCCGGCAGCCAATCAAAGAAGGGAGCGCAACTGGTCATGATGTCGCTGTGTTTGTAAGGTTAAAAACACATCAGGTACTCAGATGAGTGAGTAATTCCTACCACTGGGACCCGAGTGAAATTTCTTTGTGGATTCTCCCAGAGGAGGTGGTGTGAGACGTCATGACACATACTTCCAGCCCCAAGTCTCTTAGGGGGGAATGTGAAGGTGAGCTAAGATGGCAGGCGGTAGGGGGTAAGCACGTGCCTGGATGGAGCGGGTCTGCCTGTCCGGCAGTTGGAGCTAGACTTCTGTCTTTACGACCAGCAGAGAGGATGGGATGGAATGCAGAAGCGTCTGTGTCAATGTGTCTGTTGCGCACGAGTACACACCAGTTTGAATTAGCACACAGAGCCAGCATCTCAAATCTCCTTACACACAGATGGGGTTCACCAACAAATACGCAATACACCCCAAAAGCCAATTTTGGGAATGGGACTCTGCTTTTGCTCTTACTTAAAAAAAAAAAAAAAAAAGGAACTATCTGCTCTCGCTGATGCCATTTTTCTGTTTCTTCTATTTTTAGGTAAAGAGTCCCGGGAAAGGTAAGTTTCATCAGCGAGAAGTTTCTACATCTGTTGATCTTTTCTCCACCTTCCTTGAGATACTTCCTGTTACAGTCAGACATGTCAACTCCTTGGTAGCTACATGAGGTCTCACTCAAATGCAGTTTCCGTATAAAGTGATAATCTACTAGCCTCTTTTAAAAACTGTGCTTCTGGCTTCTATGTGTGTGAGTGGTTTTGCTTTAGGGTCAAGGGATTAGAATGAATGAATGAATGAATGAACAAATGATGCCCTGTTAAGAAAGGACAGCTACGTGAAGGGAGCTCTTTCTGATAAGCCCTGAATTTTCTGTAAGGATTGGAAGCACGACGATGTGTCTCTTCTTGTCCTAGGAAAATATAAGGGCAATACCAAATACAGTGTTTGTGAAACATTCATCAAGCATTTATTGAGAAACCAATAAATCCCAGGCCCTAAAAAGGTATAATTCTGGACCCCAGGCCTCCACACCTGCTGCAGGAAAGTCAATGACTATTTCTCTGATAAGCGTTGACCTTCAGAAATGTGGAAGAGGTAGGGAACATGAATTCTGCCTGTGGCTTCCCCAATGAGGCCGTTCCTTTTAGCCTGGTCTTGGCCCTCAGACTCTTAACTACAGGGAACAAACTGAGGGTTGCTGGAGGGGACGGGGGTAGGAGGAGATGGGGTAACTGGGTGACGGGCATTAAGGAAGCACATGTGATATAATGAGCACGGGATGTTGTAGGCAACTGATGCGTCACTAAATTCTACTCTATATGTCAACTAAATTGAATTTTAAAAATTTTCTTTAATTTATTTGACATACAGAGATCACAAGTAGGCAGAGAGGCAGGCAGAGAGAGAGGGAGAAGCAGGCTCCCCACGGAGCAGAAAGCCCCATGCAGGGCTTGATCCTAGGACTCTGGGATCATGACCTGAGCCGAAGGCAGAGGCTTTAACCCACTGAGCCACCCAGGTACCCCTAAATTGAATTTAAATAAAATATTAAAAAATGAGAAATGGGGGAGATATAAGGCAACATAAGCCAGATCATAACTTATAAGCCCTATTAAGGAGGTCTTTGGGGGTAAAGCAGGTGAATGCCATGCTGAAATTTTCACCTTACAAGGATCATTCTGCAAATAGGGGAGCTGGGTGAGCCCGGAGGCGAAGAGCAGTTCTGGAGGCACTTGAAGTTATTAGGTTAAAGCTGATGGTTCCCATCTAGAGAAAGAACAGTGAGTTTGAGTTCTGAGGTAAGAGGTAAAATCAAGTGAATGTGGTAATTAATTGGCGAAGTGAGAGAGACAACAATCAAAGAGGTCATCGCGGGTTTGGTCAGGAACAAGTGGGTGGTCACTGTCTACTCTGTACTATTTGCTGAGAAGGGAACCCGGAAGAATGAGAGTGAGGGTGCAGGTGAAGGTGACAGGTTCGGTTCTGTCTGTGTTGAGCTTTAGGCATCTGGGGCTCACCCACAGTTCATTGGTTCAGTTTGTTGCACAGCGGCCACCTTGGGGCAGGAGAGTGGATTTGGGGGTTCTCACATTCCAGGAGGTTAACTGCTTTTTTGGGAGCAGGTACAGTCATCTGGGCAACACGTGGAGTGGGAGAACAGAAGAGGTTGGGGGAGGGGACGGGAACCCGGGGGACATCAGTATTGAAAGGACTGATGAAGGAAAGGGGATGGGGAGAGTTGCCAGAGAGACAGAAGGAAGATGAGGAGAGTCTGGGTCACGAATGCCAAGGAAAGAAGGAAGTCGAAATGGTTTCCAGGGCTGCTGGGAGAACCAGTGAGTTCCCACTGGATGTAACAAGGGTATCAGTGCAGAGACTGTTCTGTGTTTGAGGTCATGACCGAAGTCTGATAGCCAGGCTGGAGGGTTCAGTGGGGGTGAGGAAGTGGAGACAGAGCAGGTAGGCCATGTCTTTATAAAGGCTTGACTAGATGAGACAGGAAGTGGATGACTGGATAAGGACATCAGGTTCGTGGAGGTTCTTACGTTCTAGTTTATTTTATTGTCCTGTCTTCTGTTCAGTGCTGTAAATGGGGAACTAGGCCCTTCTCTGGGCTGGGCTCCCTATCTCTGTGGGCAGGAAATCCACAAGATGTAGAGATTTCTTTCATGCTCACACCCATTGAGTGAAAGTCTTTCCTGGCACAATCCACCCAGAGCTGTTTTCTCATTACAGGAACCACCTGTTTTTTAATTGTCACTAGATGGAAGCAGACCAGTTCAACTTTTTAGAAGATTTTGGGGGACAGGAAGAGAGGCTGGCAGGAAGAGTATTAGCATTAAGTTAATTACCACACTCAGCTAATTGCCGCATAAAGTGTAATGGCTCACTGATTCTGACAATGAATCAGTCAATAGTTGTTTATGGCGTACTTTTGTGTTGGAACAATGCTAAGCTTGACTGAGACACCAGCAGGAGTAAGTCCTTGGCTCAGACCTCAAGGAGATTTTTATCTAGTTGAGTAGTGAAGACAGAAAAATAAATTAAAAAATTATTTTCAGAAAAATATAAGGCAGAGGATGGTGATGGACAATGAACTCTGTCTTAAAGTTCTTTTTCTTTGTGTTAAAGTACTGTGTTAAAGTATTTTTCAATAAAGAAAATCTTACCAACAAGGTGGATCCTGGGTTGGTTTTGAAGAATGGATGGCATTTAGGTGTATGAAGAGAAGCAGGGCAGAAGGACTACAGGGAAATGATTCAAACATGCTACGGCATGGGGCTGGCACAGTGTGTTCAGGGGGCGTTCAGGGTGCAGAGGAGCTGTGAATAGAAGTTGGAATAGAAGGTTGGCCCCATCGAGGTAGGTCCTGAATGCATCGCCAGATGTTCTAGAAGGATCTAGCCAAGGAGCATTATTTGCCCAGGTGCCTTGAGACAACTCTCATTTATTGACCAAGGTGACTTCAATTCATAGAATTATAAAATTTTAGGTATTGAAGTGATCTTGATGGACATCATGATCCAACTTTCTTTATAACTGAGCTAGTTAAGTCACATTCCCATTGGCCCTGAGCTAGTGACATAGTTAAGATAATTGTAAACATTTATGAAGCATCAATTCCACACTGCACAATTCTCTGGGTGTTATAGGTGTCTGAAATCCTTCCGTGTTGCCTACAAGCCTGGGGGGGGGGGGGGAGAAGTACTATTAATACTCTCATTTTGGGGGTAAAGGAACAGAGGCAAAGAGAAACAAAATGCCTAGTCTGAGGTCGTGAATGAATGACAAAGCTGAGATTTGTATCCACCTGGATCCAAAGGTCATACTCTTCATTCTTATGCTTCTAGAACTCTGGACTCACTGATAAGAGTCCCGAGTCCCAGACACCCTCCTCCCCCAGCGATGTGATGGTTTTTCTCCCCGAAACCATTTGTGATGGCACCGAGGATGGGTGGGACGGAAGAAGCAGAGCGTGTTTCTAGAACAAGCCAAACATAAAATGAGAACCATAACGCTAAACACTGGAGCGTTGTTTCTAGAGCTCCGGTGCCAACCCACACAGCCCTGGGTGCTTCTCCTTCAAAGCTCTTCACCGGTGAATGACCGACTCCTAGGGCACCTGTGGTTTCAGTTCTTGCCAGGTTATTTTTACTGTTCTGCAAATTGGTTCTGTTTACCACCTCATTTGGTTTCCAGTGTCTAAATTCTGCCGGGGTAAAAGTTACACCCAAGACACACAGGGAGATACGATGCCAACCTCAGTGGAGGGCATATGTGAAATTTTGTTTTCAGAAACATTTTTATCTCTGTGTCGGCAAGCGCGTTTGCAGCTGCTGAACCGTGGTCTGCCCTGGAAGGTCATCATGAGAGCAGAGTCTCAGAATCCAGTTCTCCCTTGGAAAGGTGCTAATAAGACCCGCTCTGTTTGGCTTTTCTTTCCCCACCCCTTCCCCCTCCCCTGCAAGAAGGAGACAACGGTGTCACACACACACAAAGGTGTGGTTTATTTCATGAAACTAGATTCGTCTCCATTTCCTTAACTCATGACCCACCAGAATCAGGCATTTAGAATCACCACCGTACCTTGCGTGAGTTTTGATTTTTCTCTAATTTCCCTTTTTATTTGAGCATTGTCATCTTCTACCGCTTTTCCTTGACTGCCCGTTGCTCAGAATCTATCTAAAATGCCCCTCATACTCATCCGATCTGAAAACAAAGGCTGTGCCCCAGAAACGCCTGCATGGACCAGCAGCGTGGACATCACCAGGGCTCTGTGAGAACGGCAGCATCTCGGGCCCCACCCAGACCCACCTAATCAGTCTGCATTTTCACGCCGCCTCTGGGTGGAAGCGCCTGCAAGTGTGAGAAGCGTTGCTCTACGGTTTGCTTCTCATTCCTTTGCTTTAGTGAATGTCTTGTCCAAACCTACCTGAAACGCATTTCCTCCACTCCTCTTCTGACATTTGACCACCGTTCAGTTTTGCAGTTTTTAAGCTCCTTATTTTAATTTCTGTTCCCCGTTTTTCTTTCAGTGTCAATGATCCGTATTAAAGCACCCTTCGTGGAAGAAAATTCTTCGGCTGCTCAGGTGTTACTGGACCCTTCGGATCCGTCCCCAGAACGTATCACGTGGTGTTGAAGATGAAGTGCGTCTGTTTCGTGGCATCTGGAAAGATTTCGGCGAGACCAGCAAGCTCGTTCTGCTCCCACTGTGCCCCTCACCCACCCCTGCAGCCCCGGCTCCGGCTGTGCCTTACATAGCTCAGTGTTTTATTCTCTTTTTCATGGACCATGGGGGAGAGGATTGCTATGGAATGTAAAGATGCCTGGTTTTGCTCTCTATCCTGACTCCATTTCCAGTTCTAATTCCACGCTGTACCTGCTGACCTTAAATACAGTGGAAACCTGACCCATGTGTTCCTACTGCCTCTGATTCCTTGCAAGTTTTATCTCCCTCGCCCTCCGGTGCCTCTAGGGGTGCATTCTTAGACATAAGTTTGTAAAAGTGCTGTTGTTCTTGCTTTCCAACTCCAACAGAGTAATGGGGTTCAGCTCCAAACAGAGAACGTCCTGCTTCTCACCTTCTGGAAATGAAGGTCGTCCTATTTAACTGCCTCCACACCCCCCACCTTCTGCCCCCCATTCTGTCTCTTGTTCCCAGCTGGCTGGCTTCTGCATGGAGCATCTCATGAGGACCAAATCAAAAGAGAGAAGAGTGAGATGGTCTTCACTGATATTTTAAATTTATTTTTTATTCTTTGGTCTTCAGTGTTGCTCTTTGTACTGGACCCCGCAAGATATCTTGTATTTGATGCTTTTTTTTTTTTTTTAGTGACCACTCTATTGTTAATTTAAAAAAATCACCAGACTACTAGCTGCAGACTACTAGCTGCTGACATCTTTGATATCAGGTTGAACGAGTGGAGCGAGATTCCTCCCACCCTAACCTTCTTAGTGATCTGCTGAGATTCTCTGGATCTTTAAGATCCATTTCAGTCACCCCTGCCCCCAACTTCTTTCATAACTAGTCCTCTCACAGCTGGTCCAGACTTGTGGCCTCCTACTGCAAGATTGGTCTACAAGGGGCGCCTGGGTGGCTCAGTGGGTTATGCCGCTGCCTTCGGCTCAGGTCATGATCTCAGGGTCCTGGGATCGAGTCCCGCATTGGGCTCTCTGCTCAGCAGGGAGCCTGCTTCCTCCTCTCTCTCTCTGCCTGCCTCTCTGCCTACTTGTGGTCTCTCTCTGTCAAATAAATAAATAAAATCTTTAAAAAAAAAAAAAAAAAGATTGGTCTACAACATGCAGTTTTGTGCTTAGTTGTTTTTTTTCTAACACTACCTAAAAGTCATCACGTGTATGTTTTCTCCCAGTGACATGCTACCTTCCTTAAAGGCACAGATTGTATAGGAGCAAACAGTGTGCGGCTGGTAGGAGTGGCCGCAGGACCTCTCTCCATGCATGCCTCTCCCAAGCAGACACTCATCCAATGTGGCTAACTTCTTCCAACAGGATAGGGACCTGGTAAAAGCCAGTTGAAATCCCGTCTTGCCCCATGGCCAGGTGTTACCGCATATATATATATATATATGAAATTATATATAATTTGTATGAAATTATATAATTAATAATTAATTAATAATTAATATTAGTTAATAATTAATAAATCATATATAATTATATATAATTTCATACAAAATTATACATGTTATGGTCATGATTTTTTGGTAATGATTATATTTTCTTTTCTCAAATGCATCTCAGATCCTGCTTTACAATATGAGCTGTTGCCAAAAAATTCTCCATGTTCTACACTATGAATCTAGGCTATATTATTTACATTCATGTAGCTTAAGATACATCCTTAGAGTTGTACAGTGCACAACCTGTACAAACTCACACAGCAGCCCTAGTGTTATTTCTTGTAAATAAGGTATATTTAGACTAAAAAACACAGTCCTTAGTTGAGCCTAAGGCTACTATGAGATCCTAGGAAATATGTCATGCTATATGTTAGATAAAGATTCATAACATTCATAAAAAGTAAATAAGGGTTCATAAGATAAATTTTTCCAAAGACCATGGGTTTAGCCTCACTGAGACTTAGTTTCCTGTTTCCTTACCTATAACATAATGAAACATGCCTTCTTTACCTCCCGGGGTTATTGCGATGATTGAGTCAGGTATGAACTTGTTTTGTGAATGGAATCTTAAATTTCGATTGCTTTCCACCAAAATCTTGCCTTCTGTGCTTTCTTGGTGTAGGATTTTGGATCTTATGCATGGGCTTGAGCAGAAGCAGGTCTGAGAACTTGTCCTAAGCTTAAAAACCAGAGAGTCCCTCCTTTATGTTCAAATAGGAACCCAGCGCTCAAATTCCCACCACAGGTCAGCTCTGCACCTGCACCCTTGCTGGAGTGACACGGAAAGTCACAGGCAGGGGAGCCCCACTCGGTGGGAATCCTGCCTCTACCTCTATGGGGTGACCCTACAAGTCATTAACCTCTCTGGATTTCAGATTTGTTTGTGAAATGGGGCTACCATTATATTCCTCACATAGTTGTGCTTCAGATTAAACAAAATAGCCCCTTTCTTCATAACCCAGAATACCAACCTTCATGAAATTGACAGGAGTCCAAGAAACACAGAATTACCCATTCCTCTGGATTTGTTCACCAGAGCTCAGTGAGCCTGGGCCATATTAATTCAGTTTCCTAGGGAAATCTCTCTTTAGATTGATATTTAATTTTATGACCTTAGCTCTGATATAAAAAAACCTGTCACCCGAATGTCACACACTTCCCACATATGCCCTAGTTTTCACCCTTGACCTTCCCAAGACTGTGCTGTGTTCTTTGACACAGTCTGAAACAGACCAGCTCCATAATGATTTAATGAGAAACAGGTGAGTCACCGTAAGAGCCTTCCTATCCAAATCAGACTGTGGGAAATTAGTAGTTATCCTTTAGATGTCGATGCTCTTCCCCTCACAGACCCTATTCTCTGCCATCTGTCTCTTCATTTTGTCTTTTCCGTAAAGTCCCTTGAACATTTCCCCGTCTCGACTCTAGCAACTTGATTCTTCCCCCTGTTTACATGCCCCATTCAGGAAATAAAAGTCACTAGAACCAAAACAACCCGTAACCCATGGCAAAAGACAGGGAAATTATTAGCAGAAATAATGAGATTTTCACTTCCCTTTAGCCTCACCAGTCTTGTCTTATCTAACAGGCTGTCAGCATTCCATGAAGTAGAGCCTTGTCTGTGTGACCCTGAAAGGTTAATTGGAACTAAGCTCTACTCAGGACCTTGGCTGAAGCTTGGTCCAAGCCACAATTCTAGTGTCAGTGTTTCTAGTACTAATAGTTGTAACAGCCGGAGTTGCCATAATGATGACACTGTAGGGTAGAGATTTGTAAAGTTGATTATCTTCAGTTTATTTTAGTTGACATCCCATTATCTTATTTGACATCCAAGTCCATACCATATCAGGAGAAAACTGTCTTTTTTGGATAAGGCTCTAAGGTAGAAGAACTTTACGAGACAGGTTACCAGAGGCTGTGGACATAGGGGGCATCGGGTGGAAGGAAAAAGCACCTCTAGCTGCAGGTCAAGGCAGCATGTGCTCTGGGGTATTGGAGTACAAGTAGGAGATGCTGCCGTTCGGAGAGGCAGGGGCCACGTGGCAAAGGGCAGCAGAATTTGTAGGTAGAATCAGATCCTGATAGAGGTCTAATTAGCAACCAGAAGGTGAGGTAAGTATCCAAAGCAAAAGCGTTGAAGGCAGAGATGTCAGACGGGCTTTATGGGCTTTGCAGAGGACCAGCAATGAAAACGGCACAAAACAGCTTTAAATCCCAGGTGAAAACTTGCAAAATTTATTCTGGAGTTTCTGGGAACCCTTGAACAAGAAAGGGACAGGACCACAGTGATATTCTGGGAAGATGAACACGTCCAAGGGTTTAAGAGTGGGGAGAAACGGAAGCAGGGAGACTAGTCAGTAAATCTAATTACTCCAGCCTGATGATTAGGGTGGGGCCAGGAAGATTCCAGTGGGAAACACTGTCACTGGCTTTTGGTCTCTGACTCGCTGGGGTGGAGGGACAGGGAGGGGAAACGCAAGGAGTGCAACAAAGCATTCAGAAAGGAAAAACGTAAAACAAAGGTTCTGGTTAAATATGGTTTATGCAAATGTTCTTTTTTGTTTTCAAAGAATTTGTAGGAAAGTCCCTCCTTTGTTATATTTCCCCTTGGTGAACCTTATCTCTTTTATTGTTCATATAGGATTGAGTCAAGGATACAGTCAAAATGGCTTTGGATTCACAAAGACAGTGGTGAAGACGAAAATAGGAAAAGTCCCCAAACTCAGGCTCTTAAAAATGTGGGTTTGAATCAATTCTGACTCCTTAAAGGAAAGCAATCTGAGTTCAGATTCAGAAATGCAATTTGGATAGAGACCCTGATGCCGGCTGGCCAACCTTGTCTCAAAGTGCTGAGAAGTTTCTGAAAATACCTGACGGGGGCGGGGGTGGGGGGGCTCACTTTGATTATGTGGTCTAAATCCTGTTTCACGTGGATTTAGACCTAATAGGCAGAAGGCATGTTTGATGGGGCACATAACTTGCATGGTGTGCTAATTACTTCTGGAACATTAGATGAACTTCCTAGAGAAATCAGCATCTCTCTAGAAAGCATAAAACCACAGGACTAGTTTCCAAATTTTTCTATTATGAGGAACACTCATCGAAGATACAAAATCGCAAGATAGTAGTTATTTTTACTACCCAATAATTCAGAAAACACAGATGTATGGATGGATGATGTAAAAAAGAAAAGAAAAAAAAAAAAAAGACTTCTTGCCTGAAGGGTAGTTAAGGCCCAGAGATTAAAAATCACTGCTTGTCCCTACCCTGTAATTTCTTTCTTTTTATCCTTTTTTTTTTTTTTTGAGACTTCGTTTATTTGAGAGACAGACAACACATGTGGAGCAGGAACATGCATGGGGGGAGCTCGGAGGGGAAGGAGAGGGAGAGGGAGAAGCAGCCTCCTTGCTGAGCATGGAGAGAGACCTGGGGCTCCATCCCAGGATCCTAGGGTCATGACCTGAGTTGAAGTCAGATGCTTACCCCACTGAGCCACCAGGTGCTATGAAATTTTTGTAAAGAGCCCAGCTTTACAGATGATCACTCTTTTCACTTTCATCACACTGTGTATTCACCAGCAATCCCCACGCAAATACACCGGTGCTTGACTTTTGGATGAATACAGAACATTTCACTTAACCATCAGGCAATTCTACTACCTACGGAACACATACAGACATAATCATATATTGGACTACAAGTGTCAATTAGTTTCTAGGAACTGGAATCATAAAGATCAAAGCCTCTTCTGTTTCTTATGAGTTAATAATAAAAATAATTTTTTTAAAATTTCAGTATGTTTAATAATTTAAATATAGTTAAGTAACTCATAAGTCAAAAAAATCACAAACAAAATTTTGAAATTTTACAGTTGAGAAATGTTAAAAAATAGTGCATACCAGCCACAGTGGGGTGCAGCAAAAGAAATGTAAAGGAGAATTTATCATAGAAATGCTTATATGAGACAAGCAGAGAAGGCTAAAACTTAAAACATCCAACTTAGGGATTTAGAGAAGAAAGAATAAGCCATAAGAAAATAAAGAGATGGAAATAACATTTAAGAGCAGAAATTAATATAGAGAAACAAAGGACAATAGAATCAAAAGGATCAATAAGTAGACAATCTAATAAAAATGGCACAAGTATGAAAAATCAGGAGTATAAAAATATGTATCTAAAGATATCATGGATGATTTTTTAAAATTAAAAAACAGTAAGAACAGCTTTAAAAAATATATTTGATAATAATCAATTTAAACACATTTGCTAAAAAATAATTTACTTGAGAACTTTATCACCCCCCAAAATAGAAAGACTCTCTTATAATCATTTAAAAATTTGAATTTGCAGTTAAAACTCTTATCACAAAGAAAACATCAGGCTCGGGGTCCCTGGGTGGCTCAGTCGGTTAAGATTCTGACTTTGGCTCAGGTCGTGATCCCAGGGTCCTGGTCAGGCTCTCTGCTCAACAGGGAGTCTGCTTCTCGTTCTCCTTCTGTCCCTCCTCCTCTCTCTAAAACAAATAAATAAAATCTTTTAAAAATAAAAAGAAAAGAAAACATCAGGCTAAGATAGTTCTACAAGTGAGTTCTACCAATTTTCAAACAAGGAAACAAAGAAACCCCAGATTTTACCACATATGTTCAACAATTTCTAGAGATACAAAATAGTGAACTAGTCCCCAACTACCCTGTGAGGCCAAAATATTATTTTTTTTAAAGATTTATTTATCTATTTATCTGACAGACAGAGATCACAAGTAGGCAGAGAGGCAGGCACAGAGAGAGGGCTCGATCAGGACAGAGAGCCCGATGCGGGGCTCGATCCCAGGACCCTGAGATCATGAGCTGAGCCGAAGGCAGAGGCTTTAACCCACTGAGCCACCCAGTGCCCCCAAAATATTCTTAGTTCAAAAACCAGATAAAGACTTTGCAATTAAAAACAGAGTCCAGCATCAATCATGAATATATGTGAACAAATTTTAAACCTGGTTTTCACAAGCCATATATAGCAGAAAACAAACAATATAATCTGTGCTCAGGTGAGGTTTAGATTCTATTCTACCCTTAGATTCTAATTCTACCCTTAGATTCCGGAATCTAAGGGTAGAATTTACATTAGAAAATCTTTAATTGTAAATCACCAGACTAATAGATTCCATGAGAAACACCGTGTTATCACCTCAAAATTGCAAAAAAAAAAAAAATGTATGATCCTTAAAAAGAAAAACTTTGGGTAAGCCAGAAAAGAGAATTGCCTTAAACACACGCACACACACACACACACACACACACGAACACGCACGCACACGCACACGGGCTACGCAGCAAGCACTGCAGCAAACCCCATCCCCAGTGCGGATGGTTAGAAGCTGTGTCTCTGCACTCAGGAGTCTCTCAGGGTCGCCGACGGGTCTCGGGAGCCGTGGATACCACTGGGATCTTGCGTCCAAGGGTGTGGGGGGCTGACCAGCCGGCTGTGGCCGCTTCGGGAGCGGAGACGACACACCCCTTGGGCTTCTCGCACGCCAGCGACCGTCCACAATTACCACACAGCACAGGCTCACCCTGCGGGGGTGGGGTCCTGCCCGGCCAGCCCCTGCCTTGATTCCAGCAGGCCAGGCCCAGGCGGTCAGGGCTGTGCTCCCTCCTCAACTCCTCCCTCCCTCCTTCCCTAGAGGCGTCCTGCTTTCACCCCATTCTAGAGACTCTCCCCGCCACTACGATTTGTTCCTTTTAGCCTTCGCAAGTGTCTGTCCTAATGCAGCTCTTGAACCAGAAGGTGAGCGAAGTATCTGTGTCCTCGTCCAAGTGTCTGGGCTTTGGAGAACCTGACGCGACCCACTAGCACCGCTTCTGCTCCCCACGACTGTGTGCTGGGCGCCCCGCAGGAAACATCCTAACACGAAACCCGCTCACTCACGCCAGCACCTCTATCCCGGGGATAGCAGAGTATATGTCAGTGTGGACCCAAACCTGAAGATCGGGTTCGTCTTCTCCCTCCAGGAGGGACCCTGAACAGTTCCTCCCTGGGGGAGAAAAATAGTTGCAACTATTAGGGCCAATTTAATGTTAAAACCTGTTTAACTGTTTTAGGGCCTGCTTAGCCAGAGCGACTCCATATTGCCTAGATAGCCATGTTGTTGTTTACATCCACGGACTTCATTCCGGGAATAAACGCCCTAGTAGTTCCTGCTATGGTTTCGGGTATTGATTCCGGGAGTAAACGCCTTTACATTAGAAGTCATGTACCTTGGGTCTGCGGTTCTGCCCTATAAAACCAGCCTGTGAGACTGGGAGGGGGTCGCTGTCTTCGGAGGCGGCCCTGGCCGGTCAGTCTGACTTCTAACGCTTGGCATAGAATAAAGCTCTACATAACTTTCACTTTGTCTCAGTCTCGTTCCTTTGATAACGGACCCAACACAACGTGTCATTAAACCGGGGTTCTGGAAGTTCTTGACATTGGGCTTATTAAATTCCTCTTGCCGCAATCTCAGTGTCGTTTCTCTTTTGGGGCTGGGGAACTGGTAGAGACAGAGGCGACTGGCCAAGGCTTCCACAATATTCTAGTGACAGTTAACCCAAGATCGTTGATTTTTGCCAACGCTGGAACGCGTCTGGAACTCTCAGCAGAATCCGGTGGTGGTCCGGAGTGGTGCCCCCAGGGAAGGGTCTGCTTCTCCGGGTGAGGGCTTCCCTTCTCCCAGATGGGCCACTTCCTCAGAGCAGGAGAGACTGGGCGAGCCTTCTGGAAAAGCGCCTGAGGTTATAGGTCACCACTTCCCCTTCCTGCTCTGCTGAAAAGTAATGTCCGGGCTTGGCCGAGGCCTCCCTGGCCAAGCCCTCGCCGACCCCCGGCTGGCCCTTCAGCGACTACTCACCGAACACTTCAGGACGATGCCCGGAAGACAGTCCTAGGGAAGCCTCGGGGTTGGGGCCCGAGTCACACCCTGGTTGCCACGGTGGCAGGGCCGGCAAGCGACACGTTCGGGGAACGGAGCCTGGCGGGCTAAGTGCAGATGAATCCAGCTTCAGCTCTGTCATGCTGACAAGGAACGTGCCAAGAAACTCACTTTTCCTCAGAAGGAACGTGTTATTGCCAAACACTGCGCTCATACCCCGCTCAGCTGCTAGCAGAGGGGCCCGGGGTGCGACCGGGCCTCCGCCCTGAGCGGGGCCAGCAGCGAGGTGGGTGTGGGATGGGGTCGGTGTCGGCCAGACGGACGCCGACGACTGACGGAGGAGCTCGTGGCACCGGCGACCGACACGAGCTTTATTCATCCCTGTCCATGCGCCACATGCTTCCCGGGCCTTGGAGATCGGTGAGCCTGACATGTCTAAGGCTGGAGCTTGACGCCGGGTCCCAAGTCCACCGCTGGGTCTGTGTCCGTGGCTTGAAAACAAGACCACCACGTGTGGAAGATCTCTGCAGCCAGTGCTAACCCTAAATAGTTCTAACGGGCCCCAAGTACGTCTGGCCACGAGAGACTCTGATAACTGCTCGTTGGTAATGACCGCGATCTGCAGGGTCTGCTGTGCCCAGCCTCGGGCCGCACGGCTACTCTGGGGGCTCCACGAGTTTTGTGTCTCGGGGACGGTGCCCCTGGGGCCAAGCAAAGCTCTTGCTCTGGATACTACCGCTCGATACTTGTAGAGGAGGAGCTACCACGGTATGGATCAACTCTCACAATTGTCTCAAATCTGCATAAAAAATGTTGTGAGAAGGAATATCTCTGGTTTATTTTTAAGATTTTATTTACTTAACACAGAGAGAGAGAATGCAAGCAGGCAGAGCAGCGGGCAGAGGGAGAAGCAGACTCCCCACCGAGCAGAGACCACCCTCCCCACTCCCATGCAGGGCTCGATCCCAGGACCCTGGGACCATGACTTGAGCTAAAGGCAGATGCTTAACTGACTGAGCCACCCAGGCGCCCTGGAATTATCTCTGTTTTGTAAATGGGAAATCAGAGGCTCAGAGAAAATCAGTCAGTGGACCCCCCCTACCCCCAAAATGTCAACAGTTGAGGATGAAGGAATAAGGTGTGAAATCTGTTTGTCTGGGGTCACCTGGGTGGCTCAGTCGGTTGAGCGACTGACTCTTGATTTGGGCTCAGGTCATGGTCTCAGGGTGGTGAGATGGAGACCCTCCTCGGTCTCTGCATTCAGCGGGGAGTCTCTGGGGAGCCTCTCTCTGTCTCCTTCTCCCTCTGCTCCTCCCCCCACTTGTGGGCACGCTGTCTCTCTCTTTCTCTCTCAAATAAATAAATAAAATCTGAAATCTGTTTGCCAGACTCAAAAGTTTGGGTGCTTCCCACTATTCTGTCAGTCTCAAATGCCTCAGCAGTGAATGGGTATCACCTCATGCAACAGACGGTTATTGAATCCCGCTAATACGAGCAGACCCCTACTGGACACGCAGCAGTACGTCCTAGGCTGAGGAGACCATGGGGACAAGACTAACAGCGAATACGTCTGGGCTCGATATGTGACGTACATTGTCCATGTGTTTTTCCTACATTCATTGAATCCTCACACCAACTGTGTGAGGTAAATATTACTTTTGTCTCTATTTGCAGACGAAGAAGCTGAGGAAGAAGAGTGACTTGCTCAAGATGACACAGCTGGTCAGGGACTGATCTGGGGTTGAGCCCCAGAGTTCGTGTACTCCACTTCGGGCCATGCTAACAGGGACCAGTAAGCACCATTTCATAGCTGCCGTGATACATATGAACTGTGGGGACAGGCATCGTGTTAAAGCAAAGAACATTGTATTAATTCATTTTTATTCAAAGGTCACTGATCTCTCAGTTTTTACTAAAAATCTATGTATGCATTTACACGGAGAAGGAAATCTAGGAATATTATATACATGTGTGACTGTGTATGTGGACGTACAACTTTTTAAAAATTATTATTATTTATTATTTTTGTAATATCTAGTTTTTGCCAAGAAGAATAATATATTAATTCTGTTATAAACATGATAACACATTTTGGAAAAATATCCTACATACTAGAAAAACTAGATTTGGATTTAAAAAGTATCTTTCGGTGAGGTTGTTGGGGAGAAAAAAAGCTAATGTCCAAAGAGAAAAAATTTCACACTGAATCTTTCCAGGACTTACCTCTGAAAACATACGTGAAAATTGAGACCTACGCCCACCAAGTTTCTCAGCTAAATGTCGAAGAAGAGTCCGTTAGCTTCGGAAGATATGAAATTATACTGAAATTTTTGATCACTGAACAGTAAATCTCAAACGTTTAAGTCAGTATTTGCCGGACTTAAACACCAGGAGGGAGCTCCTCGCCTGGGAGGCGTGTCAGACTGTGGAAGAGCAAAGGCTTTCCAGTCATTAGAGCTGGGTGGGAATCTCGACTCTCCCACTTCCCACTTACACGACTGAGGCTCTAAGTCCTCCCACTTACACGACTGAGGCTCTAAGTCCACACCTGTATGTATCGTGGAGGCCACGTCCCGGGCGGCAGGGCTGTTAAAAGATTCAGCTACCCTGTGGGATTAAAGGGCACGTCTGTAAGGGGCCTGCCTCTTTGCCCCACAAATGCTAATTTCTCCAGAGAACAAAACATTTTATTTTAACACCAAAGATCAGATTTACACCACAAAGTGTTTTCACCGTCCCCCTCTTCTTTTGAGTCCAATGTGTTAGCAATACCCAGCAGGTATTAAGAGAGAAGGAAGGCTGGATGGTGTATGTTCTACGCGTACATGTACCCAGGCATGTACGCACTATTCACATAACGCAGTCTTCACAATCATCTCTGGGTGATAAAATCCCAAGTGATTTTTAGAAACATATTCCAATTAAGATGACTTTCTTCTGCACTTGGCTCTCAGTGCCAGCGTGAGCTTCTTTGGGGAATCGCGCCCGACCCCAGTCTGCTCTTCAGAGCCCGCTCTGTGCCGGAGAAATGAAGACGTCGCCGCAGGTGGGACGGTCTCCGCGGACTCAGAGAACAGAACTTAAGAACAAAGAGGGAGAAGTCTGAAACTTCCATCCTATGGTATACATATATTTTCAGATTCTTTTCCCTGGCAAGTTTTAAATTAATTTCTACTCCATCCAATAGGAAGTAGAACCAAATTTTCCTTTTTACCAAGAGTGCTTAAATGCATCTGTTGTTGGAGGTGGAGGCTGTCTTCTTAGAAGAAAAGGACAGCATGCTCGGCCTCCTCGAGGGTTGGAATCCAGGAAGAAACCATGCTGTTGTAATTTGTGGGGAATAAACCTATAAACGTGAGAAACCTATGACCTGATAAATGTCCCAATTACACCCAAGTTCTGAATCTTTTGTTCCTATTCCCCTCCCCAAATTTGCCCATTCTTAAAATGCTTGACGGCTTCTTTTCTGGACAGGCGAAACCGTGAGCAAGGGGGAGTGCTGAGGCTGACTTACCAGTCTTTATTGCCAGTGACTGTTTGAAATTTTTGAAATACAAAACACATGAAAAGGGGTCCACGTCAAGAATGCACTGCTTACTGAGTCTTCCCAAACTGAGCACACGCGCGTCATCAGCCCCCAGATCAAGACGCAGACCATTGCCCCCCCCCCCCGAAACTTCCCTCCTGACCTCGCCCGGTAGCCAACGGCCGCCCCACCCACCAAGGATAACCCCTTTCCTGGTTTCCAACAGCACAGATTGGTCCCCTGTTTTGAACTTCACAGACTCTTTTAGTTTCATTCTGTCTCCTTTTCTTGGTTTCCAGTCTGGCTTCTTCCACTCAGCATGAGACTCGCATGTTGTTGTCTGGGGACCGTGGACCGTCCTTGCCTCACAGCGACCTGTTCCACCTGTACAGTTCTCCTTTCTCAGACGCTCATTTTCGACACATAAACATGTTTACGTACTGATGTTAGCCTTTCTTTTTTTTATTTTTGACATAACAGGATTCATGATTTTTGCACCACACCCAGTGCTCCATGCAATCCGTGCCCTCTCTAATACCCACCACCTGGTACCCCCAACCTCCCACCCCCCCCCCCGCCACTTCAAACCCCTCAGATTGTTTTTCAGAGTCCATAGTCTTTCTTTTCCCAATTTCCTAAACCCCCTCCCTGCACAGAGTTTCCTAAAGGAGATCAGCGAGGAAACTTTTCACTGTAGAAAGGAAGATGTTGGGTTCCCGAAAACTCCTGTTTGTTTAGAGTTTCCCACAATGGAAGGTATGGCAAGGGAAGTACCATGCTGCCTGGGAAAGGCACCACTATTTATGGTCCGCGTCTGCCAGGGCCGTGCGCCCAGCTTCCTGGGTAGATCTCCAGGAACTGAAGACAGGAAGAGACGCTGTCGCCTTGCCGCCCGAGTGACGGTGTCCAAACCAAAGCTGGGACCTGGCCCACGGCGACCCAAGTTAGGTCAGTCTCTGCCGCCGCCCCAAACCGCTTATCACCATCTGCCCACCTTATATCGCTCCCTAAGGAGCCTGTGCTTACGGCCCTCTTTTTCGTCCGGAGGTGCACACCGCCCCAAGCGACTGAAGCTGGGCGCTTGCAATTGCTTCCCCATGGCTCCTTCCCCCAGTCGGGGTCTTAGAGATGGCGGGAGGAAAGCCAATTTCCTAGACCATGCCAGGACCCCTAGTAGATCGCTGAGTCTTTATAGCAGAGATCCTGGGACAGGATCTCTTTTTTAAATAATTTTTAAAATTTTAATAGAAACATAGCTGATGTACAATATTAAGTTAGTTTCAGGTATACAGCAGTGATTCAGGAATTACATACCTTACAAAATGCTCACTAAATAAGTGTATTACCGGGACTATATTCCCTATGCTGCACTTTTCGTCCCTGAGACTGACTGACTTATTTACTGATTTATTTTAAGGATTTATTTACTTATTTATTTTTTTAATTTAAATTCAATTAATTAACATATAATACATTATTAATTTCAGAGGTCGAATTCACGGGTTCATCAGTCTTACATAACACCCAATGCTCATGACATCACGTGCCCTCCTCAACGTCCATCGCCCAGTTACCCCGACCCCATCCCACACCCCTCCAGCAGCCCTCAGTTTGTTTTCCAGGATTAAGAATCTCTTACGGTTGGGGCGCCCGGGTGGCTCAGTTGATTAAGCGGCTGCCTTCTGCTCCGGCCATGATTCCAGGGTCCTGGGATCGAGCCCCGCATCAGGCTCTCACCAGAGAGCCTGCTTCTCTCTCTCCCCTTCTCCCTGCCACTCTGCTTACTTGTGCTCTCTCTCTAGCTGTCAAATAAACAAATAAAATATTAAATAAAAAAAAAAGAATCTCTTATGGTTTATCTCCCTCTCTGACTTTGTCCTGTTTTACTTTCCCTCCCTTCCCCTGTGATCCTTTGTTTCTTAAATTCCCATCGAGTGAAATCATACAGTAATTGTCCTTTTCTGGTTAACCTGTTTCTTTTAGCATAACACCCTCTGGTGCCACCCATGGTAAATGTCTCTTAAGCAGAAGACTATGAGTTGACCAACCCAGTAACACAGGGAGTCAGAGAAGGAGACAAACCCAGTAACACAGGGAAACTCAGTGAGGATATGAACCTTCGGCAGGCACTGGAGAGCAATTGCAATTCATACTAAAGACTAGGGTCTGCTCGTGGCATTCTTGTGGAACAGTCGGGTCAGTCATCTGCCTGGGAATGGGAGGACCCAAATATCTGCCGCTTCCCTCTGTGCCTCCCTTTACCATTTTGTCACGGTCACACCAGGGAAATCCAGCTTTCTCCACTCTTCAAAATATTGGTCATCTCTTTCTTTTTCTTAGGTAGTTGTTTAATCAACTTGCCTTGTACAAACCATTTGCTCATCCAGATGGCCAACAGACACATGAAAAAGTGCTCCACACCGCTCGGCATCAGGGAAACACAAATCAAGACCACAGTGAGATACCACCTCGCACCGGTCAGAATGGCTAAAATTAACAAGTCAGGGAATGACAGGTGTTGGCGAGGATGCAGAGAAAGGGGAACCCTCCTACACTGTTGGTGGGAATGCAAGCTGGTGCTGCCACCCTGGGAACCAGTATGGAGGTTCCTCAAAAAGTTGAAGATAGAGCTACCCTACGACCCAGCAATCGTACTACTGCATATTTACCCTAAAGGTACAAATGTAGGGATCTAAAGGGGCACGCGCACACAAATGTTTATAGCAGCAATGTCCACAATAGCCAAACTATGGAGAGAACTTAGATGTCCATCAACAGATGAATGGATAAAGAAGATGCAGTATGTATATGTGATAGAGTATTACTCAGCCACCAGAAAGAATGAAATCTTGCCATTTGCAAGGACGTGGATGGAACTAGAGGGGATTACGCTGAGCGAAATAAGTCAATCAGAGAAAGGCAATTATCATATGATTTCCCTTATATGTGGTATTTAAGAAACAAAGCAGAGGAGCATAGAGGAAGAGAGGGAAAAATAAAATAAGACAAAATCAGAGAGGAAGACAAACCATAAGAGACTCTTAATCGTAGGAAACAGAATGATGGTTGCTGGAGGGGAGGGGAGTAGGGAGATGGGGTAACTGGGTGATGGGCGTTAAGCAGGGCAGGGGATGTAATGATTACTGGGTGTTCTAAGCAAAGGATGAATCACTGAACTTCTCTGAAAGTAATACATTATATGTTGATTAATTGAATTTAAATAAAATAAAATTAAAAAAATAAAAACAAACCAAACCATTTTCTCAACAATAGTGATTGTATTGTGCCTGTCTATCTCTCCTAGGGATGCTGGGATATTGATAGAAGATCCTGAGTGCCTAAATCCACAGAAGAAATACCAAATTTATTGATTAGTATAATAATGGGAATTATTGTATTATTTTATAGAGCATAATAATAATAGCATTATTTTACAGAGCATCTGCTGGATGCCAGACCGATAAATGTATTATCTTGTTTAATCCTACTGACCTCACTTTAGGAATGAAGCATAAAGCTCTAGTAATCTGTTCAAGGCCATGTAGCCGAGAAGTGACAGAACTGTGATTCATCTATAGTCAAATCTGACTCAGGAGCCCACTTCTCAGTCGTACAGACCCCTTTGTGCTGTGCATTGACTTTTCCACAACAACAACTGCCAGTTTTAGGCTTGTTTTCTTCGCTCTATCACATAATGTGAACGTGGCATTTCGCTCTCTTATCTGTCCCTGGGGCCACTTCCTCTTTCATTTCACTGAGCAGAGCAAAGAACAAGTTGTGTAGAATCGTCTTCTGATTCTTCAGATTCATGAAGTAAAACCTGCCGGAGGAAGGCTTTGTGTAGCTCACAACTTGGTTTCTCCTTTTTAACCAATATTTTGTAACTTTTCAACCCTATTATGTAATTTCTTACTGCAGTGTACTTGACATACAATAGGGTTTTAGTTTTAGGTGTACAACATAGTGATACAACATTTATGTACATTATAAAGTAATCAGCACCATAAAGGTAGCCACCATCTGTCACCATACAGAGCTGTTACTTTATTACCTATATTTCCTGCGCCGTACATGGTATCCCCACATCTTATTTTAGAACGAGACATTTACACCTTTTTATTCCTTGTTTCCTGTTTTGCTCATCCCTCTACCTCTCTCCCTTCCGACAGCCGCTGTCAGATCATTCTCTGTATTTATGAGTCTTTTTCTTACTTTTTCTTTTTTTTGTTCATTTGTTTTATTTTTCAGATCCCACATATGCTACCAGTCTCTGATTTTCTTCACTCGGCACAGTCACCTCTGGGTCCGTCTACGTTGTTGCCGTTGGCAAGATCTCGTTCTGTCTGACGCTGCGTTATGCATGTATATGGGACACGTAGGTCACCTCCCTACCTTGGCTGTGTAAACAGCGCTGTAGTGGACAGGGAGCGGACGTATCTTTTTGAATTAGTGTTTTCATTTCCTTTGGGTAAACACCTAGAAGTGGAATTGCTGCATCGTAGGGTAGTTTTGTTTTCAATTTTTGAGGAACCCCTGTACTGTTTCCACAGTGGCTACACCCGGGTTACACTCCCACCAACGGTGCGCTGGGTTCCCTTTTCTCCACCTCCTCACTGACACTTGTTATTTCTTTCTTTTTGGTAATGGTCATTCTGAGAGTGTGAGGTGATCGCTCTTGTGGTTTTGATTTGCACTTTCCTGATAATTAGTAAAGTTGAGCATCTGTTTTGTGTGTCTATTGGCCATCAGCATGTCTTCTCTGAAGAAATGTCCGTTTAGATTCTCTGCCCATTTTTAAATTGAATTGTTTGGCTTTTTGGTATTAAGTTGTTAGAGTTCTTTATTTGTTTTGGATCTGAACCCCTTATCAATTACGTCATTTGCAAATATCTTTTCCTGTTCAGTGGGCTGCCTGTTGATGGTTTCCTTTGCTGTCTTCTCATTTTTGTGCAATCTCAGAGTGTCTATTTTTACCTTTGTTGTCCTTGCCTTAGGAGACATTTGGAGTTTATTTTTATTTTCTTTTAAAGATTTTATTTATTTATTTATTTATTTGACAGAGAGACACACAGAGAGAAAGGGAACACAAACAGGGGAAGTGGGAGAGGGAGAAGCAGGCTTCCCACAGAGCAGGAGCCCGATGTGAGACTCCATCCCAGAACTCTGGGACCATGACCTGAGCCGAAGGCAGTTACTTAATGGCTGGGCCATCCAGGTGCCCCTGGAGCTTATTTTTTTATCTGATATAAGGAAATGGTCCAGTGCCATGCTTTTGTGTATAATTGTCCAGTCTCCCCAATACCACTTAATCAGGAGACTATCTTTTCTCCACTGTGTGTGTTGGCTCCTCTCTATTATGAAACGTTTCTCTTCCATGCTATTTAGTTTCCAAGTTTGACTTGTTAATCTTCATTGCCGTCTGTCATTCACAAATACAAAAGGGAGTTATAAGTAATCATCTTACTTACTGACGCTTCTCAGGACAAGGTCTCAGTCGGAGGCCATATGGAGTGGTAACCCTAAATTCACACTAAGAGGCCACCAGGATTTCCTTAGCTAGGATGGGGTATACACATCCCAAACCCCGTTTCTGAGGTGTAGTTGTGCACAGATGTTCCCTCCACGATGCAGCTGCATGTCAAGGTTAGGCAGTTTAGAGGAGAAAGCCAGACGATGGCAAAGTCTTAGTCGGTTACGGGACAGGAGGGAGACTGTGTCATTGTGGCAGTTACTGAAAAAGCATCGACTCGTAAGGCTCGGAAGACAAGGAGGTCGCTGACATGGCCACTTACTCCGTGGTCCTCCCAGAATTCCTGCAGCCTAAATCTCCAATTATGGGACTTTCTGAAACTGAAATAGCCCAGGGAGGACACCTTCTAGAAGAGAAGCATCCCCTCCCATCACAGCGGCTGCCGCTTGCCCAAAGCAGAGCCCCATGGCACCTTGTCGAGGGCAAACCCTCAGGCCACACTTGGCTGCTGCTCCTGCTGCTTCTGACCTGTGCAGCCTTGTATCCAGGTCAGAGACACTCTGTGGGTGTCTCAGAAGCATTTGTGGCTCCACAGAAATACACAGAGGAAGGTACGGTGGCTCGTCTTTTAGCCAAATGAGGTCTCAGAAACCTGCAGGGTGACATGGAAAGAACACAGGCTTTGAAGTGAGGCTTTGTGGCCTGGAGTGTAGACGCGGCTCTAACATTTACTAGCTCCGTGGTCCAGGACGAGGCAACTAGCTTGCTGACACCTTAACTGTTCATCTGTAAAGTATCACTGATGGCCTATAATAAAGATATTACACGGTAACTACAGGGCAGTGCCTGGGAAGGCCTAGGTGCTCGGTAAATTTTATTCAGTCAGGAAGAAACCCTATAATAATAATGAAGCCTTATGGGGTTCTTGTTAGATTTATATTAAATCTATAGGCCAGTTTTAGGAGTATTATATATTTATGATTCATAAACATATCATTTTACTTAGGTTTTCCCTAACATTTTCAATAAAGTTTTATAATTTTTAGTAAAATGACATTGTACATATTTGGTTAAATTCATCCCTAAGTAAAAGCCTTTTAATAAAAACATCACGTTTTCTAATTCTTTGTGTAGGTGCTTGGAATGGCAACTTAACTTTGTCTATTGTGTCTTTACCAAGCCACATTTTGAAGGCTTTTTTTCCCCCATTAACTCTAACAGTGTATCTGCAGATGCACTGAGGTTTTCTGCTCAGATAATAGTATCATTTGTAAATAAAGAACATTTGGTTTCTTGCTCTCCAACACTTGTATCTTTTATTTTTTTTTTCTTTTATTCCTCACTGTCTTTCTAAGACATCTGGTGCCATATTGAATAAAAGTGGAAAGAGCAGGATGTGATCTTACCCATGACCTTAAAGGGAATGCTTACAGTGTTTCACTGCAAGTGTAACCCATGCTATAGGTTTACTCTGCAAACACCACTCATCACATGGAAGTTCCCGTCATTCTAATTTTTTAAATGAACGAATGCTGTATTTCATTCAATTTTTTGTGTATGAGGATGATATTTTAATCTGTTAATATGGAGAACTATATAACTGATTTTCTGATGCATTCCTGGAATTTTCTTTGCATTCCTGGAATAAATCCCAGTTGGTCATGGAGGATTCTGGAACCTCTTTATCATTTCCGTAGCTCACATAGGGAAAACTGAACTCAGAGAAGTTGAGCCATTTGCCCAAGGCGACGTGGCCCATGTTTTTTGTTTTTTGTTTTTTGTTTTTTTAAAGCAGATTACAAAAACCTTGAAGATCTAAACAATTTAAACTGGAAGAAATAGGTTGAGACTAGAAGGTGTTTAGAGATTACCAACAGACCGCTCCATTCAGAAAGAGCCACTGTCCCTTGGATAAGGCACATAGAACTAAACTTCCTGGCAGCACAGCTCTCTTGGACCCCAAAGTTCCGATCACGGCCATACAGGATCCCTATCACCTCCTTTTTAAAGAGATTTATTTATTTATTTATTTAAGAGAGAAAAAGAGGGGGAGGGAGAGAGAGTGCATGGGCAGGGGGAGGGGCAGAGGGAGACAGACTCCCCACTGAGCAGGGAGCCCAACACAGAGCTCAATTCCAGGACCCTAAGATCATGACCTGAGCTGAAATCAAGAATCAGGTGCTTAACCGACTGAGCCACCCTGGCCCACCGCCATCGCCTCTTAAGCAAATCCTCAGGGAGGCGATTACAACTCTGGGTAAGGGAATTCCCTCCTATTAGAAGCCAGGATCACAGAATTATTTGAAGACTAAAAAAAAAAAATCAACCTTGAGGGCACCTGGGCGGCTTAGTCAGTTAAACATCTGCCTTTGGTTCAGTCAACAAAAGACAAAAGACAACCTACAGGATGGAAGAAAATATTTGCAAATGACTTATCAGATAAAGGACTAGTATCCAAAATCTATAAAGAACTTATCAAACTCAACACCCAAAAAACAAGTAAACCAGTCAAGAAATGTGCAGAAGACATGAACAGGTGTCCCACCCTATAGTTTTTTTTTTTTTTTAATAAAAGGTCATTTATGGTAAGCAAACAAAAACAAATAACAGGGTTTTCATTGGTATGGGATATTTTAAGTCAGTTAAGCTACATTATCAAATAGAATATTATGCAGCCCTTATAAAGGTTGATGTAGAACTATATTAACATGAAAAGATGTCTTTAGTATATGGTTTAGTTTTGAAAACTAATATAGAAAAATAAAGCTTAAATCTATTTCCACCGAAGATTTATTTGTGAATATATGAATTTGAAAATGTTGAAAGTCAACTAACATGTTAACAGTGGTTGTCTTTGTGGAGAAGATGGATGGCTTTTATTTCTTTTTGCCTTGGATCTCTTATAAAAGAACATAGTACTTTTATGTTTTCACTTTAGCAAAAGACTATTTTCTTGTGGAAATTTGTTTTTATTAAATACATTGACAGAAGAGCTACAAAATTTTAGTTTTATTGTCTTAAAAAGAGTGAGACAACAAACTAGCCATCAAAAGAGAACACTTATTAGGTGCAGATTGAGTACAAAAACTAGTCACCCAAATCACAGTCTCAAGTTACGTCTTTTCCTGTCTCTTAATTGTTAAAAGGAAAGCAAATCCCTGAGCAGCTATTACACTTTTTGGTAAGACAATTCCCTTTTATCAGCAGCCAGAATCATGGCATTAAATGAGGATTAAAACTTTGGACTTGATTTGATTACTTCCAGCCAAGTCACCTTACACAGCTGTTATTTTTCCGATTCTTTATTTTATTCTGATCTATTGTTTCATGTCGTAGCTGGAATTCACATGTGTTTCAATAAAGTACCCATTTTGATAATGAAAATATTTACAAGAAAAGGAAGTAATTTGTAGATACAGACATCAGTTCTGAAACAGTTCAAAATTACCCACGCGCTTGCGGGACTCGGGCTCTGAGAGGAGCACTGGCAGCTGCCCTTGCTGTGTGCTCAGGCCTGGAGAAATCTCCACCTTGGGGAGGCAGCCACCGGGTCAGATCGCACAAGCAACCTTTGCGGGCCCACCTGTAGGACAGAGACACTGCTCGGGAAACCATTCTGAAAACCATTTGTACGAAAGTACACCTGCTAATCTAGCTGAAATAAAAATTTCGTATTTCTTCAGTTCTATCGTGCTTTTGTTTAAATAGAAAGCTGTGTAGCAGGTAAGCCAGTGTGCGGTGGGAGGGGACGGACTCAGATGCAGGGAGTCTGATATGACTTGCTTTGATTTTCAGCCAGTCCACAAAGAGTCAGAGGACATGGAGACCACTGAGGCATGGTTCCTGCACTGGAGAACTTTACCGCCACTGAGGGAGACCGAGGTCCAGACACAACCAGCAGAGGCAGTGGCTTAGGGCGCCCAGGGAATCCAGGAGACAAAGGGACCGAGCATGGGGCTGCCTATCCACGCCTTCTCTCACGAGACAGTCTCCTGCCTGCAGAGGATAGCTTCTCTTCCACACAGCAGCCCTTCAAAGACTCGAAGAGTCCCCACCCCAAACCCTTTGCTAGGTTCTCCTTTCAGAATGAAGTAGATGAGGTCAGCCTGGGGGGCTCAGTGGGGTAAGCCTCTGCCTTCGGCTCAGGTCGTGATCTCAGGGTCCTGGGATCCAACCTGGCCCGGCATCAGGGGGGGGGTCTCTGCTCAGCAGGGAGCCTGCTTCTCCCTCTCTCTCTACCCCTCCCTTCTGCTTGTGCGCTCTCTCTCTCTCTCTCTCAAATAAATAAATAAAATCAGAAAGAAAGAAGTAGATGGTGTTTGCCTTTTCTGATATTCATTCTGACCCTTCTAGGGCTTAAAACCAGGCCGACCGAGAAAAAGTACGGGCTCCTCTCCGGGTCCCAGCCTGTCCTCCCGCTGTCCCTTGGCCTCCTCTCCCTTTCAAAGACCCTCCTCTCTTACTCTTTGCCTTGATACTGTCTGTGGCCTCAGGATTTTGACTCTCAGACCTCCTTAAGGTCCAGACCTGCTTGACTCCTCCCAAAACCTCCCTCATTTGGTTCCTTGAGATTCTGCCCTAATCTTTAACTGGCCCAGACCCTGCCAGCATAGTTCCATAGAACTCTGACTCTTCCTGCCAGTATGGCGAGGGTCTCAAAGGAGGTCGTAATTTTGACCCTGAATTTAGGAATTTAGGGGAAAACATCAAAAAAAAAAAAAAAGGATAAAACAGTTTTACGTTCACCAGACTCATAAGAAATTTATGATTATTGAAAACAATAATTAAAAAATTGTATGTGCAATGTGTGTGTGTGTGTGTTTTGGGAGGAATGGTAGAATGCATTTCTCCCCGCAATACCTCTCTCTGCTTAATCTGATACTGCTCAATTTCTTCCTTCCTTTCTTTTTTTTTGGGGGGGGGGAGAGTGAGTGGGCATGAGCAGGGCAGAGGAGCAGAGGGAGAAGGGGAGAGAGAATCCCTGCAGACCCCACCCTCAGTGCTCAGCACTCAGTGTGGAGCCTGACTCAGGACTCAATCCCATGACCCCAAGATCATGACCTGAGCTGTAATTGAGAACTGGATGCTTAACTGACTGAGCTACCCAGGCACCATGGAATCACTCAATTTCTAAAACCTAATAAATATTAGCATTTTCAGAAATAATAGGATTGGCTATCTAGGAATGTTCACAGCTCTATGGGATGTTGTGGGAAGCTGACATCCTCTAGACTTGTGTTGCTGGGGCAGAAATCGCAAACGGCACCGCCTGTGTAGCCCGGCTTCTCAGCTACCTCCCTGTCTTGCTGCACGCTGGCCACCTCCTGGTCTGCGTGGGTGTGCATGGGCTCATGTCATCCTCTCTCCTTTCTCTGCAGATGGCTTCCATCTCCAGCTAGACCAACAGCTCTTACAGGCAGCATTCCGTGCAGACTCAGCAAACCGACTTGCATATCTGTGTCAAGTCCAGGTTCTAGAACAATGCCCCACTCATAACAGCCAGTCAAGAGATTCTGCTGTTACATAGATGGACGCTTGACTGAGAGGTCTTACTGTATAATTCTCTTCGTTCTCAATGGAAAAAGAGTTGATTAACTGGAGGAACACTTTTCTGAACTACAGCAGGGACCTCTGAATGCCAAATTAGTATTGTAAATTCCGCATTTGGTTGTCCTGCCTCGAGAATGCTGGAGGTGTCAGGAACTGTGAGGTTGTTACTAGTTTCAATAGCAGTTTGGGTCATCAAACCAGATTTGCTGGATAAAATTTTGTAATGAAAATGTGTTATGTATATTTCTCCCAGTTTTATATCTATTTGCTATTTCAGAGATGTATGCCCCTTCAAAAATGAATGACTTCAGAGAGCAGACATCATTGCCATTAGAGGTAACACTCCCCTGTGTGCATCAAAAGAAAGCAAATTATATGATGTGAAGACCAACAGTTCTTTCATTTTTTATTGTATTTGATCTTGGGAAAGAGCAAAGCAGGAAGACTACGAATGTTGTGAGAAATTGTAAGAACTCTGAACTGCATAATCTTAGTCTAGATGATTAGACAAAGGACCAGAAATCAGTCTGTTCTCCAATGTTTATAGCAGAATGTTTACAATAGCCAAACTATGAAAAGAGCCCAGATGTCCACTGACAGGGGAATGGATAAAGAAGCTGTGGTATAGAGAGATATATGTGCCCTGGACTATTACTCAGTCATTAAAAAGAATGAAGTATTGACATTTGCAATGATGTGTATAGAACTAGAGGGTTTAGGCTAAGTGAAACAAGTCGGTCCGAGAAACATAAATACCATATGATTTCATTCATATGAGGAATTTAAGAAACAAAACAAATGAACACAGGGGAAGGGAAGGAAAAATAAAATACGATAAAAACAGAGAGAAAGGTAAACCATAAGAGACTCTGAATCACAGGAACCTGGGCTGCTAGAGGGAGGGGTGGGGGGACGAGGTGACTGGGTGGTGGGCATGAAGGAGGGCACGTGATGTGATGGGCACTGGGTGTTCTATGCCACTGACGAATCACTGAAGTCCGCTGAAACTAATAATATGCTATATGTTAGTTACTTGTATTTAAACAAAAAAATTTAAAAATTAGCCTGTTCTATCTCCCACTCTCTCTCGCCTTATTTCCTCTGGATTGAACTGGAGCATTTTTATGTTTGCCTCATATTTCAGACTAAAAACACATTCCCCAGCAAACTGGCAACAACTTCCAACTGTGATCAAGGCAATTTTAACCCACGCAGGCTGACTCGTAGCAGACCCTGACCTGAGTCGTGACCTTGTGTCCTGACTCGGATGTGAGAAGTAGTTCGGTTCAGTCTCACTGTCAATCCATCTTTCCGTGCCAGAGCTCCTGAGCATAGAATACCCACAAGCCTGCCAAGAGAAGGGGGTCAGAGGAACCTCTCCTTCCCTTGCCAGGAAGTGCTTTGTACTGAGTATAATAGAACAAACAACAACAAAAAAACAGAGTTTAGGGAAGTATTGTCTCACTCCTGGACTTGAATTTGAACCCTGTCCTTCTCCTGTGTCAGCTCCGTCATCCTGAGCAAGGCATTTAACCACCCCCGAGTCTCAATTTCCCTTTCAATAAGATGCCAATCACAATAATCTCTGAGTAGACGGACCCACTGCATGGCTGGGATCTGCCTCAAAAAAGCCACTGTGAGGATTAAGTGAGATACTGGTATTTAAATGGTTCTCGCAAAGTCGGCCCAAGAATGAGTGCTCAACAACTGCAGCTCACAAACCCAACGATGTCTCTGCCTCACTTCCTCGGCGACTTCGAAATAATCTGTTCATGGTATTCGTTTACAGACGAGTCACCGTTGGATTATGTTTCTAGTGTTCTAGTGTAGGTGACAACCTTTCTGTGGTTATCACAGCCTTCTGGTAGTCAAAGGGCCCCTGACACAATACGCTTTTGGAAGAGTAAAAAAATTTTAATGTGAAAAACCACTTTCTAACTCATCTGCTAAGCTTCGAGTATCTTCTGTGTGTACATCTCCAACCATTGAGCTTGCACAGAAGAATCCCGCTTCTTCCTCTCAGCGGAAGGGCCCTTGGCTCCCAGCACCTCTTCTAGCCACGCTCTGAGACCCCCAGCAGGTGTTAGTGGTGCTCTGTGTGGTCGTGCGAGAGCGGGTCCCCTGGCTGGCCCCCCACGCTGTTGGAATGACCTATCTATGGGTCTGTCTGTCCACCGGTCTTCGAGCTCCTGCAAAGCGGGGACCGTCTTGTTCCCTTAGTTGAGAGCCCAGCGCTCATCCTCATGGAAACACAGAAGATGAATAAATGAACGCCGGGGTGGGGCTTCGAGGGCATGAACACGGTCACGTGGACTCCGTCCCGAGAACCCAATTTCTATTTCAGGTTACGTGTGTTGGACATGTTTGTTGTCTGAGACCTTGGCCCGGATGATGGATTCCACTGCCTTTCCTTCCCTTTCAAAAACTGGAGAGCAAAGATAGAGAAAAGAAGTGCCGAATCACAACACCACAGACCCGTTAAATTGAGCTTCAACAGGAAGATTGAGAAGCTCGAGAACCTTGTGTGTGGTATCTTCGGGAAGCCGTCTGGGGAAGGTTCACATCTTGGTTCGTGACTATGGGTCAGACGCTTCAGGCGAATAAGTCACAAGGGCTTCGTTGGTCTGGTGAGTTTTTTTTTCCTTCTCCCATTTTCCCCTTTCTGGGAAGTTTTGATATAAAGTCCATTCAAACCACGGGAAGACTTAACTTCATCCTCCACTGTTCATCTTTAAGTCGTATGTGTAGCTCTACTTGCAGCTTCTTAAATATTGTTTTGTTTTTAATAATTTTTTAAATTTTTCTTACAAACATATAATGTATTATTTGCCCCAGGGGTACAGGTCTGTGAATCGCCAGGTTTACACACTTCACAGCACTCACCATCGCACACACCCTCCCCAGTGTCCATAACCCCACCACCCTCTCCCTACCCCCCTACCCCTGGCAACCCTCAGTTTTGTGACATTAAGAGTCTCTTAGGATTTGTCTCCCTCCTGATCCCATCTTGTTTCATTTATTGTTTTCCTACATATTGGCGGGGTTTTTTGTTGTAACTACAGCAGAAATATATTTTAAAGCATCACAAAGGTTTATATCTCACCAAACAAAACAAGACAAAAAAAGCATTGTATCAAGTGTACAATGAGATTCTAATTCCATTTCAGTTCCACAGTATGAGGGGAGATCTTTTTCCCTCTTCTTTGTGCTTTTCCGAATTTTCGTGGGTTTTTTTTTTTTTTAACAATGAACATATTATATGAACAATAAGGGGGAAGAGCTACGTGTTCTTTTTTCCGAGTTCTAGCCTGCCTTCTATTTCACATGACGACAGGTGGTACACAGGCCAACAGCCAAAACGTGGCCTGAGACTGGGCACGGTGCAGGTGCTTCCTGCCTGTCCAGCCTCCTTTACCACCTGCAGGCACTGTCCCGGGGCTCCCAGGCAGCTCTAGTCTGTGACTGGCCTAGAATGTTCTCCCCACCTGATGTGGTAATGCTTATTCAAAGTACGTCCTCAGCTCTGAAATCCGTGTCTCTGGGGAGACATCAAGCTCCCATCATATCCTTTCACTGCAACACATTTTTTTCTTTCTGCATTTATTCAGGTGATTTTTATTAATATCTAATGCCTCCTCCCTAAAAAAAAAAATAATAAGTGTGAGGTCTATTAGGGTTTTACTGAATCCCCAGAGCTAGCCTGCTTCCTGGAGCCTTGAAGGAACGCCAGTATTTGTTGCACGTATGAATGCATGTAAGAGGACATGTGGAAATCCAAGTGGAGATGGGAGAACATTCTCACTATGTCTGCCCAGAGTCATCAGTCTGATTAATGAGGCATGAGTATTTGCTGAGTGTCTGTGTGCCCTCTGCTAGACGCAGTAGGAGAGGAAGACTAGCAGGAGAGGAGCCCGTAGACTATGAAGAGATGAGAAAACATATGAAACACATAAATCAAACTAATTAAACTACTACACTGGCATCGTATTGTATTTTTAATGGCCACATAAATAGAAAAGACCTAAATTTTCTGTATAGACGATATCCATTGGAGCAAATGGTATTCATGTTTTCTGCCTGAACAGCCTTTCAACAAACTCAAGTGTTTTCCCACCATTCTTCTCCCCAGAAATCCTTCTCGACTTCCCTCAGACTCCCTAAAACTTAACATTATCCAATTGAAAACATATTAGCAATAGGGACCTATAGTCTAGAGAGCACCTTCCCTCATACTCATCGGAGAAATTGTTTTAAAAGGAGGCAATGCCAACTACACAGTCTGGAGAGTGAGAAGAAGCCCAGAGGAAATGGAGGCGAATCTCAGGGGGAAACTGGCCCCATGCGCACGCTGTGTGTGTGCAGGTGCGCTCCGAGTCTTTCCTGTATAAACCATTAGTGGTGCCATCACTTCCATGCAGCCCCTGTGATCCCTGCTTATTATGAAGCTAGCTGAAGGAACTGAGTCACAAGGAGGGTAGTAAGTTGCTCAAGGCACACACCGGTGGCTGGCAGAGCCCGGCAGTCTGGCTCCTGGGGCTGGGCTCCCAGCCACTGCATGGGGACAGCTGTCCCCCCCCGCCCCGAGTCCCAGGTTCCCCTGCCATCATTCTTTCCTTGCCACCTCCTTCCCCAGGCTTCCTACCCTACATAATTAATGCCTTCCTCTTGGGCCCAAATTCCTCCAAGCAAATGCAGCCCCAAGCTCCTTAAGTCATCGTTATCTTTGGACTTCTTTCCAGATCTTTCCATGTTTAATCTTACTCCATTTTTATTCTACCCACAAGATGCCTATTTACAAGCTGGGCCACTCATGGAGCAATGAAGAATGGCCTGCAGGACCGCATAGGTACGACCCCAGGAAGGCAAACGGGAGGTCGGGTTTCCGACTCAACACGGAGTGCGTGATCTGACTCTGCTGATAACAGCTCTGAGAGCAGCCACCGCGGCCCCCTTCGCTTGAGTTCTGACTGTGGGCCAGTTACTGTTTCCAGTGCTCTCCCGTATTAACTCACTCAGCCGCACAACCACCTGTGAGGTGAGTCCTGGCGCTGTCCTTCTGCTTCACCGTTGGAGAAAAGAGGCCAGAGAGTTTAGGTCATTTGCCAAAAGGTGGGACAGACGTGCAGCCAACATGGGTCTCTGGGAGCTCGCCACAGAGCCCCAGCCTTCAGCGCTGAGCCCACAGCCTCGAAATTTACTCCCACCCACGAAACTTCCAGTTTTACATCTTTTTCTTTCTAATACAAGAAGCAGAAGCTCTTTTCTAATAATGACCCATGTCTGTTGTATTTCATTTCAAGACCGTTCCCAGCAATCACCCTGCCCCTCTTGCCAGGATTTTCTCAGTGGCTTTTTCCTTTCCTACTTTGTTATTTTGTGTTATTATTTTTGCTTCCTTGTCTCAGAAGGCTGCTGGAATTGTTAACATTCACTGCGATTTCACAATAACTGGAAAATTTACACGGGGACGTTATGATTAAGACAGAGCATATTTTCCAAACGTATGACCTTAAATTGGGGATCGTATCATAATAAGAGGAAATTCGACTCCCGGGCATGTGGGCACTATTCCTGCACTGCTCAGCCCGGGATGTCCACGAGTGATTCACACATGCTCCTGTCTCCAGACCAGCCTCGCATGGAAGTAGGTAACCTCCTGCCCCCACCCCACCCCTGGTGACCACTGCTGCTAAGTATTATCAGCAGCTCCTGTATTATCAACATCTAATTTCATGGGAAGGGCTGTGGTGAGTTTCTGGAACTTGAATAGGAAGTCGCTTTTCTAAACAGCTTGACACTGAGGGGAGGCAGCGAGACTATAAGAAGTCCGGGCTCGGCGGGCGGCCGAGAGGAAGCCCAGGCGCAGAGGAGATGGTAAGTTCATTTCTCTGTATCTGGGACCGGGTGAGACGTGGCGTGCAGGCTGAAGCAGGCGGGTGGGGAAGGGCAGTTGTCATGGTGCTTTGGGGAGAACAGTCCATTAGAGTGCGAGCATCTCCAAACCTGCTGTCCACTTTGGAGCCTCTAGCATTCGTGGGGGTTGAGGCTGCTCTTTCCATGCTACGAGTGAAGCCGCCGAGCCTCATGGAGAACAGGAGTTTCGCGCACGGCCGCACTGCTAGGCTCGACAGTGCCGGGATCTGCACTTCTGTCCTCTGGTTTCACGCTGCTGTTTCTCCTTAGAGCTTCCGAAACTCTCATGGTGCAGATTTTGGTAAAGCCTCGATCACCTTCTCCAGGACTGCTCTTCTCTCTGGCTTGAAGGCAAGGCAGAGCAGGTGCCCTGGGATGACCTGAGATTGAATGTGTTCTCATCCCAGCCCTTCCGGTTCCCTATCTGAGCTCTAGGAGTCTGCCGGGACTTAACGTGGAGACTTCGAATGGTTTCCATTTCTGCCTTAAGTCTCCATGCTGTTAGTGACTCAGTTTCTCCATCTGTAAAATAGATAAAATTCCAGCACTCTATAGTGTCATGGGGAAGATTAAATAAGATTGCACTGAAACGCATTTAAATCTGAGGCTGGCACATGGTAACTGATTAGTAAACGCCAGTTAGTATTGTTGTGAAAAAGAAAAAAATTTGTGGAGTTTGGGATCCAGGAAAGATACAAGGGAAAGTAGGTATTTTGGAACTCATTAAAAGATAAGCCATACAGTTTTACTCCTGACTTACCAGGAATATCTCCCACAGTCCCAGGGTCCAAGACCGTACCATCTGTAGCTAGCAAGGAGCCATCTGTCCGTGTTTTTGAGCTCCTTCCCATGGGATGTCAGAGGAAATCAGCATTCATACATGATTCACCCCACCTCTTTGCTTTACTACGGTACACTTTTCAAATACCTGCAGTGGGGATTTTCTATGCTGGGGATAATAGAGAAGGAGACTTGAGTTTGAGTCTGTCCTGAGTTTGAACCCCAATGACATGAGAATGTGGATTGCCTTTGTCTTATCTCCTGCATATCACACATTCTCTGTGCTGGTCGACTTACATGGACAAGGAGTTAGTCATCTCCTCCTTCTACTCAGTCTGGGATCCTCCTCTATTTCAGAAGTATGTGGACACATTGGATCGTGGGGTTCCTTGGGGTTCTAGCAAAAATACAACTCTTCATCCCAGATGAAAATGCAAACGTCCTCATAAACACAAGCTTTCTGGACAAGGACAGTGGGTTCCCCGACCCACACATGGGTCTTAGGTTAAGAGCCCTACTCTATTGCCTCTTGTGCTTCAGGCTTAGAAGAACCGCCCTTAGTGTCTTGAAACTGGGCTGGAACTCTGCAATCTAGAGCTGTTTTCCATATTCCAAAAGTAAGCCCTCTTCCTTTGGCCCTGGGCACATTTGGCTCTTGGGATTCAGGAACCTCAACCCTCTGTGTGTGAATCTGGCTTCAAGTTCAGAGTGACCTCAGTGAACCTCTAGGACCTGAGGAAGGAGGCTCAGGTTTATCTGGTGGAGGGTTCTCAATTGGATGAGTCTTGAAGAGGGGAGATTGGGAACGCGCAGTTAAATTGTGCTGATGTTAGAGTTTTTGTGGGCTAAGGAACAGTTCTAGAGTCTCTTTCATTTCTATACCTCAACCATCTTAGGTCTGTGGCTTTTAGTTCTTTCTCTTCTTTTACCTCTTTTTCAGAATGTAGCTATGGGGTTCACTTTCTCCTGGGCTGACCACCCCGCTCCTAGAATAGGTAGCTTCAGAATTAAGTAAGTGGAAACTTAATCAAATCTCCAAAAGTCAAAAATGACCTACTGCTTAATGGGCAAGACTGAGAAAAGACCCTGGAAATTAGGTTCATGGTGGTTTCATGAACGACATTTATTACATTATCTTCTAGGTGTCTCATTTCTTTGATTGAAAAGCAGACAGAAACTTTATACAGAGCTACAAGTACAAAGGAATCAAATACAAAATGATTCCTTTGTACTTGTAGCTCTGTCAAGCTCTAATGGACTTTTAAAAATTAGGTATGCTACTTTATTTTTAATGCTAGTAATTCAACCTAAATAATGGTGATTGGTAGTCAAATTTAAAATACATGCTCGGATTCTTGGTGTTAATGTCCTGGGCTCCTTCCTGTTTTTATTTCTAATTTGCTGTTGGCCTGGAGACCTCTTTTTATTTTTTTTCACTGTGCTTCATTTTCTACCTTTAAGCTGCTGGGGCTACTAACACCTGGGCTATGCCAGCACGACTGTGTAGTGTCGGAAACTTCAGGGAAGTATTTTGGCAGTTGTGATGCCTTGTGAAACCTGGACTTTGCCACCAGCAATGTGTATAGCTCTGCCCACTCCACAACTCTCACATCTACCTCCCTGCTTTGCATTCCCATTGGCCTTGGCCCCAGCCAGACCCCCTTTCCCTCCCCCTGGGACTAGTATTGTAGCTTCCCCTTTGCGAGGCCCAGCCTTTCTGCGGCTAATTCATCAAATTCATCAAAACCACTATACTCTGGGGCGCCTAGGTTGCTGAACGGGTTAAGGCCTCTGTTTTTGGCTCAGGTCATGATCCCAGGGTCCTGGGATCGAGCCCTGCATCAGGATCTCTGCTCAGCGGGGAGCCTGCTTCCCTTCCTCTCTCTGCCTGCTTGTGATCTCTGTCTGTCAAATAAATAGAAAAAAAAAAAAGAAAATTAAATAAATATACACTATACTCAAGTCCCTCTGCTGAGGACGCTTCTCTGTTCAGAGCCCTGGCCATTAGGTCCCTTCTGGGCTATTACATCAGACTCATGAGACCTGGCCCCAACCTCATGTGGTTTGGAGGGGGCCGGTGGGGGGGGGGGGGTTGGAGCCAGCAACCATGAAAGAATTCTTGAGATGTTTCCAGTGCAAAAGAGGGTTTTTATTATAGCATGGGGATAGGACCCGTGGGCAGAAAGACCTACACTGGGACTGCGAGGAGTGACTGCAGATAAAAGATTTTCTGTCCTATGGAAGGAAGGGTGATGTTAGGGTTGCAGGGAATTGAGTCTATAGCTTTCTGAAGAATTTTTTTTTATTGCAAATCATTAAAACAGTTGCAAATGGATGGAGACTCCGATCCTGCTGACTGTGATCTTTATCAGTTAACCCTTTGTTTCCCCTTTCCTTTGATCTTGGGTGCCAGGCGTGCCTGAGGAATGTCACACACAGCCCCCTGGCAGAGAGGTGGGTTCCAGTGTGTGAGCTTGTGCTGTCCCCTCAGCTCCCTTTTCTCACCCTCATCAAAAATCCCTTTTCAATTAATCCCCAGGCTCTCCCAGTTTTCGACAGCAATCAGACGACATCATAGCCTCTATTAAAATCCACACCTCCCTCCCCAGGCTACTGCTCTTTGCATGTAGAACAAAAGCTCATCCCCTTGTTTTAGTTCCCAAAGGCCCGGAATGATCTGTCACCAGCTTCGTGGTCCTCTCTTCCCACTGCTCATTCCGTTCCAGCTCATTCCGTTATCCAGCGGATAACGCAGTGTACGCTCCGCACTTCGCTGCCACCCAAAGCCTTCACACCAGCTTTTCATTCCATCTTTAATTCCCTTCTTCTTGCTTCTCCCTGCCTGGCTTCTTCTGGCCCTTCTGCTTTCAGTTAAAAATGACCTCCTTAGGGGCTTCTGGGTGGCTCAATCATTAAGCATCTGCCTTCAGCTCTGCTCATGATCCCAGGATCTTGGGATCGAGCCCCACATCGGGCTCCCTGCTCAGCAAGAAGCCTGCTTTCCCCTCTCCCATTCCCCCTGCTTGTGTTCCCCTCTCTTGCTGTGTCTCTGTCAAATAAATAAAATCTTAAAAAAAAAAATGACCTCCATAGAGAGATCTGCCCAAGGTAACCACCAGTCCCTCTATCCCACTTTAATTCTCAACCTAGCGTGTACCACTAGCTCCCAGGTTTCACCTTTATCTGTTATGAACTGTTCTGTATTTATTGGCATGTCATTGTCCGTCTTCCTCAGTACATTGTATATTCCATGAGGACAGGAATGATGTCCGTTTCTACCATCTTAGTGCCAGTGCCTCAAAGAGTACCTGACACATTTAGGCCTTTGATAAATTAATAGCTACTGAAATAAGCAATGGGAAAGAACAGGGAATAACAGGGAGCACCTGTCTTGGTGGGGGCGGTGACTCTGGTGATAGAAAAGGCTCCTTTCAGGAGGAGATTTTTGGATTTATAGCACTAGGCACACAGAGAAGGAGACGGTGCTCTGGGCAATTAGGAGAACAGAGGGCACATATAGTACATTCTGGAAACGACAAGATGTTTTTAATAAATGCATAGTTGAATTGTGTGGATGGTGAGTAAACTGAAAGTTAACGGCAGGAGAGGAGACTAGACAAAAGGAAGAGACCATGTTTTGAAGGGTCTTACCTGTGTCATCTTGAAGGGTCTGTATTTGTTGCTCAAGGAATGGGAACAGCTGATGGACTTTAGGTAGTAAAGTGATACGATCAGGTTTGTGTGTTAGGAATGATTCTGACTTCATTATAGAGAAAGAATTGAAGATGGATAACTTGAAGGTAGTAACTTGAGGCGAGGCCAGATAGAAAATGTGCAAGAAGTGAAAGAATTATGTCTGCTCTAGTACCTTAGCGGAAATGGGAAATCTGGAGAAAGCCCAGATATCTGATCCAAAGGTAAGGTCAGTATGATTTGATGACAGGTTGGTGTGAAGGGTTTGGATAAAGGAGAGAGAGCCTTTGTCTTCCCTTCATGGCCCAAAGGACTTCAGGGTCACGGGGTTCAGGCCAGGGAGACTGACTGCTAGTAAGAACCTATTTCTCTTCTAAGAGCCCCTTTGAGTGCTAAAGTCTTCCTGAGAGCCACACTCTCTCCAGAGGGTTGGGTGGAAATCTGCTTTCTCGTCCCCAACTTCTAAGAGCTGCTGCTATTTGACGCCCTTCTGGGCTTTCCTGAAACACACCACCCACTGTCACAATCGCAGGTTTTCCCACTTCTCCACACATCCTTCTGTCTTACCCGTACAGTGTTAAGAGAGTGAGTCCTACTCATTGTTCCCTCACACAGGATGTGAGCCATCATGCCCCTTGCTTCTCTCACACCCAAATAGAGTGACACAAAGTACCAAGATCATTTTATTTATTTATTTTTTTTTTGCACAGCTTTCTTGGGCTCTTCTGCCTCATCATAATATACTTTTAAATTTGATACAACCACTGCTGTAGCCTTTTGATACGGAGTTATAACCATCACATATTTTTTTCAGTGTTTTCTTACTCAGAACCCACTTGTCTTACCTTCAGTCATTCCTCTGCCTTTGTTCTTCAATTTATTTGCTCACTCATTCATAAAATATTTATTAAGCATTAAGCGTCTGCTTTCTACTATCGCTGAGATTCAGACCTAAGTTATCTTGGCCTTGAGAAGTGTCTGCCAGCAGCACCTTCTGACTCTGCACACACAGGCTTGCTTTGCGCTTGGACTGCCGATGTCACGCTCAGGAGGGAAGTCAGGGGTGGAGATGCTGCCTGCGGGCCATCTGGCACACGGATGACCAGAAGAAGACCTCAAGAAAGCAGAGGAGTGATAAGAGAATAGGGTCATGGAGGCAGGAACCTAGGGAAGTCTCTATCTCTACAAGGGCAAGCAGTGGGCTGACATACATTCAGAGGAAGACGCATCAAAATTGCTCAAGATGTCAGATAAGAGTCAAGAGAAACAACGGAAGCATTTTCAATAAAAGGAAGTATTCAGTAGTATTTATTGGTGGAGAAAGGTCAAGGAAGATATGAAGGGAAAGTGTTCACTGGGTTTGGTAATTAGGGTTTCAGTGGTAAAGTTAGCAAGAGCAGTTTCATGGGCTGGTGGTTGGAGGAGGCTGGAGAATAAAGGGAAAGTAGAAAGTTCAAGAACCTGAACCATAGAGGAAGGAGAGAGATCAGGATTGGGGCAGAAGGCAAACAGTCCCAGCGGGGGAGGGGGGGTCATATTGTCAACTCTGCCTTTAGAAGTGCAAAGCTGTGGTCTACAATGTAGACAGGGGAACAGAATTCCTTCCCATGGCACCATTTCTGCCCACTTTGCAAGCCACCCTCCACGTTGGCAGCCATGGGACTCCTGCTGGCATCCAATACTTCTTCCTAAGCAAAGTGTGGACAAGGGAAAAAACACTTGGTCTGGCATTTTGTCCCTGCCCCCTCCTCATTCCATTTTTTTCAGTTCTTAGGAAAAGTAAAATTAAAGAGAACTATAGTGTAAAGCAGCTTTAATAAAGGTTTACAAGGGTACAGGATATGATTATAATGACCTAGTCACAGACTGTTTCCCAGTGACTTCCAGTTTGAAGCCGACAGCCAGAGAACATTACAGATTAGCAGACCCATGTCCGTTTCTCTTAGAGACATTTGCTCTTGTTTCAACACTTAACTAGCTCAATAACACATGGAAACAGCCCTTAAAATCTCCAGGATCTTAGAGCTGAAGATGACAGTGTAGACCAGGAACAGAGGTGAGAAAGCCTGCCCACCCCAGAGAAATTTCAGAGGAAAATGACCAGTCAAAGGAAGATTCTCAGGCATCATCCATTCTCTATGCTCACACACAAAACATTTGTCTGTTGCCAGTGACTTACTCCGTTGCCTTAAAGTTCACAGAGATTTGGACTCGCAGTCCACTAAACATGGACATGTGGACTGTCCATGAACTGTCTGAAATTGTCTAAAAACAAATTACAGCTGTGCATTTTTTGAAGAATCCTGACCAGTGCTTTTATCAATCTTTCAAAGGAATTCAAATGTTCTGCAAGAATAAGAATCATTATGTTAACCCAACATCCACCTTGAAAACCTTAAAATGTTTAAAAACTCTCTTTCTCTCTCAGTTCTGTTTGAACCATATTTCAACATTTAAACAAGCTAGTTAAAATGTGAAACAGCTGGGGCGCCTGGGTGGCTCAGTGGGTTAGGCCACTGCCTTCGGCTCGGGTCATGATCTCAGGGTCCTGGGATCGAGTCCCACGTCGGGCTCTCTGCTCAGCGGGGAACCTGCTTCCTCCTCTCTCTCTCTGCCTGCCTCTCTGCCTACTTGTGATCTCTGTCAAATGGATGGGTAAAGTCTTAAAAAAAAATAAATAAAATGTGAAACAGCTCTTTTGGGATAGTGGCTGGAGTCGGGCATGGACAGTGAAGCAGCAGCCTCCCCTGATCAGCCTCCCACGCACTCCCTTGAACATTCCCTTAAGTCAGAGGACCCTCTAGAAATGCTCGACAGAGAAATGTACAGGGAAACAAACACTTCCAAAGGGCCCATGGGGAGGACCACTAGATCAAAAATACTATACTCCTCCAGTCTACTGGAGAAGGAACCCAGTGCATGTTCAAAGGTGAATATAGGGGGAACCCAGCACACATTCAAAGGTGAATATTAGGGGAACCCAGCTCACGTTCAAAGGTGAATACTGGGGTCCCCTTCATGAAATCTGCATGATGGTGTTCTTCAGCAGTAATGCTTTTGCTGCTTGTGCCTCTGATAGAATTTTGGAAAGTTGTGTAAACTCTCACACCTTTTTAAGTAGAAAGCTAACTTCTTTGATCATTAAGTTTTAAACTTATAACGGAGGGGATGTCTAATACATTGTAAATATTAGCCTTTTATAATAAATAGATGTCACATCATTTCTTAATATTCATTTCAGTGGAAGTAAATACTGTAGTGATCTAATAACCCTCACCACTTAAAAAAAACATAAGTAAGTTCCAGATAGTAAGAAATTTTATATTATTTCTTTTCTCTCCTCTCATAACTATTTGTATTCCACTTTCTTTGCAGAATTTTAACCTAATAAAGTACAATTTTAAGCTTAAAGTCTTTACTTGATCACTATGTCTTACTTTTTTCTTTTCCATTATCTCATTTAATTTTTTCCAATTAACATATAATGTATTTTTTATTTCAGGGGTACAGGTCTGTGATTCATCAGTCTTACACAATTCACAGCACTGATCATAGCACATACCCTCCCCAGTGTCCATCACCCAGTTACTCTATCCCTCTCACAGCCCTCCCCTCCAGCAACTCGCAGTTCGTTTCCTGAAATTGAGAGTCTCATATGGATTATCTCCATCTGTAGTTTCATCTTATTTCATTTTTCCCTCCTCTGTCTTGTTTCTCAAATTACCCTTTTTTGTAAAAATTTAAAAAAAATTTTAAACATACAGGGGTACAGGTCTGTGAATCGCCAGGTTTATACACTTCACAGCACAGACCATAGAACATACCCTCCCCAATGTCCATCACCCAGCTTCCCGATCCCTACCCCACTTCCCCCGGCCCCCCTCAGTTTGTTTTGTGACATTAAGAGTCTCTTATGGTTTCTCAAATTACCTTATCAGTGAGATCATATAATTGTTTTTCTCTGATTGACTTATTTCACTCAGCAAAATACCCTCTAGTTCCATCCACATAGTTGCAAAAGGCAAAATTTCATTTCTTTTGAAGGCTGCATAGTATTCCATTGTGTATATATACCACAACTTCTTTATCCATGCATCTGTTGATGGACATCTAGACTCTTTCCATTGTTTGGCTATTGTGGACATTGCTGCTATAAACATTCAGGTGCATGTGCCCCTTCAGATCACTACATTTGTATCTTTAGGGTAAATACCCAGTAGTGCAATTGCTGGGTCATAGGGTAGCTCTATTTTTAACTTTTTGAGAAACCTCCATGCTGCTTTCCAGAGTGGCTGCACCAGCTTGCATTCCCACCAACAGTGTAGGAGGGTTCCCCTTTCTCCACATCCTCACCAACACCTGTTGTTTCCTGACTTGCTAATTTTAGCCATTCTGACTGGTGTAAGGTGGTATCTCACTGTGATTTTGATTTGTATTTCCCTGATGCTGAGTGATGTGAAGCACTCTTTCATGTGTCTGTTGGCCATTTGGATGTCTTCTTTGCAGAAATGTCTGTTCATGTCTTCTGCCCATTTCTTGACTGGATTATTTGTCCTTTGGGTGTTGAGTTTGATAAGTTCTTTATAGATTTTGGATACTAGCCCTTTATCTGATATGTCATTTACACATATCTTCTCTTATTCTGTCGGTTGTCTTTTGGTTTTGTTGACTCTTTCCTTTGCTGTGCAAAAGTTTTTTATCTTGAAGTCCCAATAATTCATTTTGGTACCAGTTGAGACCTGATTTGTGACCCAGGATGTGATCTATTCTGTAGAATGTTCCATGTGCACTAGGGAAGAATGTGTATTCTGTTTCTTTAGGATGGAATGTTCTGAATGGATCTGTGATGTCCATCTGGTCCAGTGTGTCATTTAAGGCCTTTATTTTCTTGTTGATCTTTTGCTTGGATGATCTGTCCATTTCAGTGAGGGGAGTGTTAAAGTTCCCTACTATTACTGTATTATTGTCGATGTGTTTCTTCGATTTTGTTATTAATTGGTTTATATAATTGGCTGCTCCCATGTTAGGGACATAGATATTTAAAATTGTTAGATCTTCTTGTTGGGCAGACCCAAGTACGACATAGTGTCCTTCCTCATCTCTTGTTATAGTCTTGGCTTAAAATTGAATTTATCTGATTTAAAGATTGCCACCCCAGGCGCCTGGGTGGTTCAGTGGGTTAAAGCCTCTGCCTTAGGCTCGGGTCATGATCCCAGGGTCCTGGGATCAAGCCCCGCATCGGGCTCTCTGCTCAGCGGGGATCCTGCTTCCTCCTCTTTCTGCCTGCTTCTCTGCCTACTTGTAATCACTGTCTGTCAAATAAATAAATAAAATCTTTTAAAAAAATAAAGATTGCCACCCCAGCTTTCTTTTGATGTCCATTAGCATGGTAAATTGTTTCCACGCTCTCACTTTAAATCTGGAGGTGTCTTTGGGTCTAAAATGAGTTTCTTGCCGATAGCCTATCAATGGGTCTTGTTTTTTGTTGTTGTTGTTGTTTTTTTAATCTATTCTGATACCCTGTGTCTTTTGATTGGGGCATTTAGCCCATTTACATTCAGGGTAACTATTGAAAGATATGAATCTAGTGCCATTGTTATTGCCTGTAGGGTGACTGTTACTGTATATTGTCTCTATTCCTTTCTGATCTACTACTTTTAGGCTCTTTTTTTGCTAAGAGGACCCCTTTCAGTATTTCCTATAGGGCTGGTTTGGTGTTTGCAAATTCTTTTAGTTTTAATTTGTCCTGGAAGCTTTTTTTTTTTTTTTTAAAGATTTTATTTATTTATTTGACAGCGAGAGATCACAAGTAGGCAGAGAGGCAGGCAGAGAGAGAGGAAGGGAAGCAGGCTCCCTGCTGAGCAGAGAGCCCGATGTGGGGCTCTATCCCAGGACCCTGAGATCATGACCTGAGCCGAAGGCAGCGGCTTAACCCACTGAGCCGCCCAGGCGCCCCTGTCCTGGAAGCTTTTAATCTCTCCTTCTATTTTCAATGATAGCCTAGATGGATGTAGTATTCTTGGCTGCATGTTTTTCTCATTTAGTGCTCTCAATATATCATGCCAGTCCTTTCTGGCCTGCCAGGTCTCTGTGGACAGGTCTGCTGTCAGTCTAATATTTTTACCATTGTATACTATAGGCCTATTGTTCTCAGCTGCTTTTAGGTTAGGATTTTCATTCTGTCTCTGAGACTTGTAAGTTTTACTATTAGATGATGGGGTGTTGACCTATTTTTATTGACTTTGAGGGGGATTCTCTTTGTCCATATTGATTAGGTCTCAAGCCTCTTACTCTTTTTTTTTTTTTTTTGAGGTGAATTTTTCCACTTTGTCATTTTGTCCAGAGAATAGATGAATGAGAGAACAAAATGTTAAAAGGGTAAGATCAACCCCAGAAAAATGTATACTAAACAAATCAGAAAAGACTCAAAACTGGGGTGAAAAGAAAGGGAAAAAATATATATATATATGTTGTATGTGTGTGTCTATCTCAGGCTGGTGAATAGAACAGAGCCACACAGCTGATTGTGGGTATATTTTTGTCTGTTAGAAGAAACTGCCTCCCCAAATTTTAAAGAACTAAGAACTTACATATATACAAAAATAAAGGTAAACATGATGAAGGGATAGAATGGATAGAATATGACTGTAAAGATAAAAATTTAAGTAGATTTTTAAAAAAGAATTAATGTGATAAGAAGTTGGTTGAAAAAAGAAAGAAAAAAATATTTTTTAAAAAAAGGAGAGAATGTGATCAGGCGGGAGCTAGAACAAAGCCATACACTAGATTTTGGTCTCTAAGAAGCTGTATCCCAAAATTTTAAGGAAAGAAACACACATTTCATGTTGGCTGTGATTCTCAAATGTCTTTGCTAGAGGCGGAACCACACCGCCCTTGCCAGGGGCTGAGCTAAGCGATGTGTTCTAGGTCGTGCTCAGAGCTTTTTGTTCCCTGAGTGCTTTCCCTCTGGCTTTGGAGGACGGGAATGAAGATGGCAGCCACCCAGTCTCTGGCAGGAGGTGCCCAGAGCTCAGGGCCCGGCTCCTCAGTGCAACCTGAGAGAAAAGCCGTCAGTTCCTCCCGTCTCCCTGGTCTCCGGCCGTGCTCTGAGCTCCTCCGGCTTGTGACCAAGCATCTCTATCTCTGGTGCATGGCCCTGTTTGGAGTCTCCAAACCTAGCAGATTCCTGCCGCGCTCCCCCGCCACTTCTTCCAGAGAAGAAAGGGTGGAGGGTCTCCCCGATCTACCATTTGTGAGGTCTCTGCTCGAAGACCAGTGTCCGAATGTGCCTCAGGTCAGGGTTTATGGCAACCCTGAGCTGAAAGCCCCCTCCTTGGCTCTGTCTCTGCCCCCAACTTCCCCCGCTCTGATACCCGGGAGCTCTGCCACACTTGGACACGCCGGGTCTTCCTGTAACCCTGAGGGAGCTGAGACCACACTGTCCCCGCGAGGGTTCTACCCCCCCCCCCCCCCCCCCCCGCTTAGCCTCTGGAGCGATGTCCCTCCGTGGAGCAGACTTCTAAACGTTCCAATATCAGGCCCCGCTGCTCTCTCACCTGCCGGTAAGTGGCTGATGGAGAACCCCCCCGCCCCCGGTCTGTCTTCCCCTATATCTCTTTGGGTTCACTTCTCTGCACGTCCGACCTTCCAGAAAGTTGTCGCTTTTCTGTTCATGGAATTGTTGCTCCTCTTCTCATCAATCTTCCATTGAGTTTTTAGGTGTTAAGGATGGTTTGGTAACTGTCTATCTGAACTCCTGGGGCCAGATGAAATGTAGGTTTCCAACTCCTCCGCCATCTTGCTCCTCCCCTTGCCTAAAAACATTTTGAAAATGTTAACAGATCTGATGAAATCCCAACAGAAGGGAACTAATTAGAAATAACACTTGCTATTGATCCAAAGGGAGTAAGTTTATTATATATGTGTTATGCATATATATTACTTATTGAATAATACTGTGGACATAGGCTGAAATTGACAAGCAAGAAGATAAAACATAGATCAATAACACAGAGTAGATGGTGTAGCACAGGATAATTCACTGCTGCCCCAGGCATCAAAGCACAGGTCAGTCAGGGAGTCTGTGTGCAACTTCCTAGTACTTTAGGGTGTGGCATACTAGTTCTTAAAGGGAGATTATTGCATAATAACAATGACAATCTTTTTCTTATGTGCATATTACAGAATGTTCCATAAACAAAAAATATTAGTTGCACAGAGTAGTTACTTGACAAATATCTTGAATGAAAGAAGAAACAAGTTCTGTCCTCGGCTATGGTGCAGGGTACAACTCGGAAGCAGAGTAGTGAGAAACAAGAAGGAGGCAGAGGGCTTGAACCTCCACCCTCACTGGAAACAGGGAGGATTATAACTCAATATACTGATTATGGACAAGAATTTTTTTTTGGCTTCATTGATTTCACATCGATCCTAAAAAGAATTTTCTTTTCTTGTTTCAGGCCAGCTGCCTAAAAGCCATCTGGAACTGGAGATTTCACAGAGTGGTCCTCAGAACAGCCCAGCTCCTTTGGTTCAGTGCCCTGATCTTTGGTAAACTTTATGTTAACCCTTCATCTGGCCCTGAGTAAGGAGGAGACCTTCTCCAAGTAGGAGAAGTTAAGGATGGTAGCCAGTTGTTGTGAGGCATGGAAATACTCTTCTCACCCAAATGCCTGGGGAAAAAATGCACCCAACACCATCACACTTCTGGAAAAACTCTGGAAAAACTGAAATGAACATCTCCAGGACCAATTATCCATTAGGCCCAGCAGACACTGGTCCACAGTACCATTAGGGACTCACAAAAATGTCTTAGTATACAGTATTCATAGATGTATTTACTTAAACCACTACAACTGTAAAACATAGTTTTGAATATGTTATTATGGAAGAAGGGGCTGATTGAGGTAAAACTGCCTAATCTCCATGGAGGTCAATATTGCAGCCGTGGTGACACCAGAATAAAGTTTTAGGGCAAAGCACTGCAATAGAGGAGTCAGTGAGGGAGAGACCAGCATGACCATCATGCCAGCAGCAGAGGACAGGGTTGAGTAGGAATGAGCCTCTATAAACAGGAAAGACGGCCACTTCCCGGGCTGATTGCCTGCCCTGTACACTTCTTCACATGGGATCTGGCCTCTCCTGGCCCCGGTGAGTTCCCACTGGCTACAAAAATATTATCTTCCCTCAGAGTGCCCCTTACACTTTTGAAGGGCACACCCCTTATTTCATTTAATATCACAAACATATCTTAAAAGGCTTGTTTTAACACGTGAGTGAGCGGAAGTGGAGGACACAGCATAATTTATCAGAGAGAAACAGTCAAGAGCGGCGGAATGACTGTGAGACTGCAGGTCAGGAGACTTGATTTGTGACCTGCCTGGGTCACAAACACGTTGTGTTTCACTCAACAAGTATTTCTGGGACACCTGTGAGGTGCCACGCTCTGTGCTTGGTTAAGGGACCCAGAGATGAAAACAGAGCACTACCAAGATTCCTAATCTTGCCGTCACAGGAAGAGACATTCCCACACCCAGTGATAAGGGTGGTAGAGGCAGAGATAAGGTGCAGCAGGAGCCTGGAGGAAGGGGCAGCGAGCCTACCTGGGCGAGTCCTGGAAAGTATGGGGAGGCCCATTCTGCAGGCCCACGTGGGGAGGGCAGCCGGAATAGCAGGAAGAGCACTGCAAAGGCACAGAGTGGGAGTCTATCTGCTAAGAAGGTAAATATGGTGGGTGATGAGGCTGGGCCAGCAGGCAGACTCCAGGTCATACAACATCTTATTTTACAGGTGAGGAGGTAGAACCTGTAGAGCAAAAGGAGCCACTGAGCCATTTTGTGTGTCCCTTAAATTGGGCAAATTACTTAATACGTCTGCCCCACTTATAAAAGGAGGAGACGATGAGACAGCCCAAGTCTGTTATCACTGTGACTACAAATTTCTAATCCTCAGGGTCCTCAGAATACAATTTCCCATTCTGACTTCATGGGTATATTTTTAAAGATTTTTTTTTTTTTTTTTTTGACAGAGAGAAATCACAAGTAGATGGAGAGGCAGGCAGAGAGAGAGAGAGAGGGAAGCAGGCTCCCTGCTGAGCAGAGAGCCCGATGCGGGACTCGATCCCAGGACCCTGAGACCATGACCTGAGCCGAAGGCAGCGGCTTAACCCACTGAGCCACCCCGGCGCCCCATGGGTATCTTTTTAGATGAAAGATGGAAACTCGTGTTCTTCCTCAGAACAACTAGGTCAGACAGGGAAGAGTCCTGTTTTAGGCCCTGCGGTCGGAAGCTCTTCGGAGCCACGCGGGATTGTCTTCACGCTCAGGAACTGTGCGGGGTCAGGGCGCTAACCTGGCCATCCCTCTCTCTCCTCAGACTTAATAAAGCAGGAAGAAGTGGCGGCGTGGACCTACCACTACAGCACAAAAGCGTATTCCTGGAACTACTCGCGGGTGTTCTGCCAGAAGCACTACACGGACTTAGTGGCCATCCAGAATAAAAAGGAAATCGCTCACCTCAATGAGGTCATACCGTACTCCAGCTCGTACTACTGGATCGGGATCCGGAAGGTCGGCGAGACATGGACGTGGGTGGGAACCAAACAGCCCCTCACCGAGGAGGCGGCGAACTGGGCCGACCACGAGCCCAACAACAAGAAGAACAACCAGGACTGCGTGGAGATCTACATCAAGAGCGCGTCGGCCCCGGGCCAGTGGAACGACGAGCCGTGCGGGAAGCGGAAGCGCGCGCTGTGCTACGCAGGTGAGAGCCCGCGCCCGGCTCGCTCGCGGCGGCGCGTCCCCCGGGTCGGTCACGCGGTCGCAGAGTCGGGGCTGCGACAGCAGAGAACCAGCCACGGCAGGCCCGGCACTGAGCGGCCCGAGGCACGGACGACGGGGAGGACAGGAACCGGGTTTCTGAGACTCGAATTTCACCGTCGTTTCTGGGTCGCTGGACCCACTGCCTCATTGTGCTCAGGCGGTCTCGTGTCCCCGAACCGACGTCCAGAGCTTTCTTGCCCCTCGCTGCCCGAGGAGACGCGGAGAGGCGCTGCGCCACGGCCCGGAGCCGCGGCTGCACGGCCGCCGGCCCATCCGTGCGGCGCGGGCCCTGCGGTCGGTTCGGGGCTCGGCCGTCCGCCGGGTCCAGTCCTGGGGCGAACCTCGTCAGCCGGACCCTCTGGTTCCCTCAGGTCGCTGACGAGACAAAGGCTCGGGCTAGTGAGGAGCGCGCGCGGGGTTCCGAGCCACACGGCGGAGCCGGTTCCAAACTCTTGATCCAAAGCGGGTGCTGTGTAGCCACGAGCGCCGCCGTGCCCTCCGCCCCCCGTTCTCAGGAGCCAGCACGAGGCCGGGACGGACACCGCGTGTTACCGCTTCCCTTCAGCAGCGCGCGCGGGTGCTGGACGGTGGGGGCGGGGTGCGGCGCGGGGAGGGGTGACGGGCTGTGTCTGCTTCCGGGAGAGCGCACGCGCCGCGGCTCGGCCTTCTCAGTCGCGCGCTCGCGCGTCGTCCTCACAGACCAGCCGGGCTGCCTCACGCGCCTCCCCCACGCTGCGGCTGCGCGGAGACACGGCCCGGGGCTGCCCGGTCCCCAGCGCTCTGACGCTGCGTCTTGCAAAAGAGCCGCCCTCCGCCGTGGCCGTTCTAAAACCGACGCGGCCGGGCCCAGAGGGGTTAGGCTGAGTGAAGGAAGTCACGCGGAGAAGCAGTTACCACGGGGTTTCCCTCCTGCGCGGAATGTAAGGAATGGCGCGGGGGCCACGGGTGGGGGGAGGGTGGCTGAATGGGAGGAAACCATAGACGGAGACGAACCGAGAGAGACTCGGGGCTCCCGGAGCCGAACTGAGGGCTGCGGAGGGGAGAGGGGTGGGGGGATGGGTGTTAAGGAGGGCACGTGTGGCGAGGAGCGCGGGCTGTTACGGCGGCTCAGGAGCCGTTGAACACTACGTCAGGAGCTAATGATGTATTACGTGTTCACTGATGGAACTTAAACAGCAAAACCAAGTAATAAATAGATAAATTCTGGGAATCGTAAACACTCCCCTCAGAACTCCTCCTCCTCTCCTGTTTCTCTCTTCTCCTGTCCAGCTCCCATCCGAGGGAAAACGTATCCGTAAGTGCATTGCCCTGTAGTTGGGTCTCATTTTATAAATAATTTATCGACGAATTAACAAATTTATGAATGTAAACAATCACGGCCTGTTCTTTGTAGGCCAGGACGAACACGACCAGAATCTCCGTGCTTCCTGCGGCCTCCCGGCCAGCTCCCTACACTCCCTGGGTCGTGCCTCCCTGGAACGGTCCCTGTAAGGTTCTCTTGTTGCCCGTAGATGTTTCCAGCTCGCCACTGCTCCCCCTCCCTGCCCAACCTTCAACATCCCTCACTCCAAGATCACCTTCCCCAGTAAACTGCAAAAAAATCCCAAGGAAGGAAAGCGATTAAAAGCTACGGTCGTGCGTCATACCTCTCCTCTAACCTTCAGGAACGGGGGACATGGCTAATGGCTGCAATTTTGCCGCACAGTCGAGTTTCTGGCTCCACCAAACACAACACTCTAGGCAGCCACTATCCTGCGTGGCATGTTTTTGCCACCCAAGCTGGAAAGGGTGTAGGGAACCATCAGCTCTCTGTAGGAAACAGATGAGAAGCCGACATGTCGTCTGCAACAAGAAATTAAGTTGGACCACTTCTCTAAATGTCAGGATTGTTACATCTCACAACAGCTTATCAGGAGGGAAAAAAAAAAAAAAAAGATTCATTTAGCGAATCATCATTATGTCCTTTCCTGAGGATTCAAAGTTATAGACGATTTCTGACCTGCCTGATTCCTTGAAGTGGAGTAAAGGACAGACCTGGGACTGTTTTCTCATGTATAGCATTCTGAGGTCCTGAGGAAGCTACAATCGGAACAGAATGTGCGTGCTCTACGAGCACAGGACAGACAGGGAAGCCGGGTGAGGTCGCGGCGATAGGAGGGAAGATGTGGACCAAACATCTGTCCAGTATCTAGTGGCTGCTGCTTCCCCTGCATCTTCCCGTTCCTTGGAACCCTTTCTAGTGCCCCTGTGCAGCTTCACCACACTTGCCGGCTGCCTTAGGGACGTCCTCCTGTGGAATCTGCATGACTTCTAGAATTTTCACATCTCAGAGTTGTGAGGGAATGTAGAGGTCATCTAGTATAACCCTCTATGTGACATATGAGTTTTCTCTTGTAATGGACCCCAAAGTGGACCACATGTGGCCACAGCTCGGTGCTGAGGAAACACCACCAGAAAAGAGTCTAGCCTCAGACCTTGCCCCCACCTGTGACCTCATCAGTAAAGACATTCTCCGTGCTTTGAGAGTACTGATTCTAATGCCAACCCTCCATCAGGTGCCTAGTGCAGAGTGCATCCGTCCATCCCCAAGAGCCCCCTGCAGGAAAGAAACTCCAGCCCATCTATGCTCAGACTTACTGAGATGGGCCTGGCTGGCCAGTCATGCTCTCCACACCTAAGCCTGGTATCCTGAGACCTGGGAAACACCTCTTGACGAAACTGTTATGTGCCACAAGGAGGTCTTAGCGTTTCGTTTGTTCCTCTGCTCCTCCACCATGTGATGCTGGCTGCAGATTTGAAAGGAACAAAAGGCTGGAAGGGCTTTGGCCCTGATCTTGTGCAGGTTGGCTTCAGAGAAGTAACTTGTCTGAGTCCCTTAATAGTAGGCAGCAGAGCCAGGATTCTGATCACGTGTGTGTGGCTGCCCACATCTGCTTCCTAAACTTTACGCTGCACTGTCACAGGGGTTTCTGTAATACAACTCTAAGAATATTCTTGGTTAAAAGCCACAACCTATTTCATACCACATAGAGGAGTGTCTCTGTCTACACATCTGTTGGTGGCTCTTTGTCTCTCTGCCTCACATAGCCATTCCTCCTTAGGAAACACTTAGCTCAGCCTAAAATGGAAGCCAGGCAATGCTCTGGTGGGTTCCTACAATGTCCTTCACAGGGGCCAGGCTGGCCCAACAGAGGACACGGTCATTTTCTGTTGTTTGGCCAGCTCAGTCTAACCCAAGAGGGGCTGAGTCTGTGGCCTGGGGAATAACCCCGCTTTTCTTCATGCCTTCTGGGAATGCCCATGATTCTGGTCCTTCTGAATCCATGCAGCCTCCTGCCAGGACATGTCGTGCAGCAAGCAAGGAGAGTGCATCGAGACCATCGGGAACTACACCTGCTCCTGCTTCCCCGGATTCTATGGGCCAGAATGTGAATATGGTGAGGCCACTCTTTTATTGATATTATTGTGGTCGTTGGTCTTGTGCTGGAGGTGGTTCCAGGGAAAGAATCATGTTGGAGACTCACCAGTGAGTAAAGGCTAGCCCTGGCCCCCTCCATGATCTGTGAGTCTGCCCCACTCCAACTGTCCCAAGACATACACTCTGGGGAAAACATTTCCTTCTTGGAACATTGACTCATAAAATCCTAAAGGGTAAAAGAAACATAAAGAAAGCAAAGCAAAGGCTGATATTGCTCATTTGATAAAAACCGGTGAAAGACTGATTATTTCCCAAGATGCAGCCAATACCAAAGCACCAAGTAAAGAGGACCAGGTTGGGTTAGAAGCCCAGAGAGATGGGATTCAGAGGGTTATACAAATAGCTTCCAATGTCTAGCAAACCTGACATTGTCTTTAAACCTGCAGTGAGAAAGAAAATCAATATTTTGTCCCCACAGTCAGAGAGTGTGGGGATCTCGATCTCCCTCCGCAAGCATTCATGAACTGCAGCCACCCTCTGGGAAACTTCTCCTTCACTTCAGAGTGCAGGTTCCACTGCACAGAAGGGTACGAACTAAATGGGCCCAGCAAGCTGGAATGTTTGGCTTCTGGAGTCTGGACGAGTGAGCCACCGCAATGTGTCGGTATGTGGACCCTATTCTCTCCATCCTCACTGACTACTAGAATTTCAGAGGAGGAAAACAAACTTTCTCCATTAAAAAAAAAATATGAGAAATCATGAGGATCCACATTAGATGGGGAATTCTGATTTTTGATATTGCCCATCAATAAGAGTAACACTAATTTTGATTTTCATGATGCTTTGTATCTGTAGAGTGAGGTAATCGGTGTAATTCTTGATTCTTAGGCAAAAGCATCACAAAGAGAGACAGGCTCTGTCTTTGTCAGTTGCAAAGCAAATAGAGTATAATAATGAGGCCTTAGGGCTGAGTATTATTAATTTGGTAATTTTACGTTGCTTCTTCAAAAAGTAAATGAACCATGAGGATGTTTGGGTCTTTCAAAACAATTGCTGAAAGTTTTTTTTTTTAAGATTTTATTTGTTTATTTGACAGACCGAGATCACAAGTAGGCAGAGAGGCAGGCAGAGAGAGAGGAGGAAGCAGGCTCCCCACTGAGCAGAGAGCCCGATGTGGGGCTTGATCCCAGGACCTTGAGATCATGACCTGAGCCGAAGGCAGACGCTTTAACCCACTGAGCCACCCAGGTGCCCCTGAAAGTACCTTTGAACCAACCAGTTCTGTCACCTCTCCCATCACTGAGGGAAGGTTTCGATAGCCACTGTAGCATCCCGAGCTTTCCCTGGCACTGGGCATAACCCAAGGGCTCACACCATTACTCTGGGGTTGTTTGTAGCTGCCCAGTGCCCACCCCTGAAGACTCCTGAGCGAGGAAGCATGACCTGTCCACACTCGGCCGAGGCCTTCCTGTACGGGACCAGCTGCCACTTTAGCTGTGAAGAGGGATTTGCATTAGTTGGATCGGAGGTGGTGCAGTGCATGGCCTCAGGGGTGTGGACAGCCGCAGCCCCAGTGTGTGAAGGTGAGTTTCTGGGGATTGGGTTTGGATAATGTCCACCATGCCCTGTTCTTGCTGCGAGTACAGATGGCAGTGGCCAGCTATGGAGACGTTGGCCTGAACGGCCACAACCTGACCCTCCTTCCACCCGCCACTCACAAGTCCTCCCTTCTCCCAAACCCACAGCCCTCGAACAGTTTTAGAACAGGCCCCGTTCATAAATTTCACACAAGATCTGGTAGAAGATCTACCAGGACAGGTTCTTAGAGGTAAAGGGAATGGAGGACGTTAGGAAGAGCTTGGAGGACTCCTTTTATATTTTAAGACTGAGGTCACCCTGTGGACTGGTCCCCAAGTCTGGACAAACATCGTGAAGGTCTCTGACCCTCACAGATTCCTAGCTGCACCTGGATTTCCTGAGGTAGTTTCATCATCGTCTTCCAGCTGTGGGCCTGGTTTTTCCTTTCTTAGTATCTCTCTCTCTCTTTCTCTCCTTGGTGCTTCTCTCCAGTTGTGCAGTGTCCCCTCCTGGAAGCCCCTGGCAAAGGAACCATGGACTGTGTCCACCCCCTCTCTGCGTTTGCATATGGCTCCAGTTGCAAATTTGGATGCGAACCTGGCTACCAGGTGAGGGGCTGGGCCTCTCTGCGCTGCACGGGCTCTGGCCAGTGGACCGCACCCTCGCCAGCTTGTGAAGGTAGGAGTTTCCTTCCGTTGCCCCCCTCCACCCAGGAAGGGTCATGGCACATTGGCCCGATCAGGGGCTCTTCACCTCAGGAAAGCCTCCTCCAGGCTCTGACAGTGGAACAGGTGTTTCAGCCTCCAGGAGGCATGGTTTCTTCACCCATGAAATGAGCTAAGAGTTCCCAGGTGCTTTGTGAGCATGAAGGATGTAAAAAGTATGCAATGAAATAGCATCGGTGAAGTAGTTAGCGTTAGACCGGTCACTCAATTTCTATCTCTTTTTTTCCCCTTCCTGCCTCACTGGCAATACAAGCTGTGGGACAAGGCCTCTGCTTCAGAGGAAGTCGGAACGTGGCTATTAGGACAAAGAGGGGAATTCCCTGTTGAAGTTTTTGGAGGTGACTTTGATCCTGGAGGGAGGCAGGCTGTCCTGGCTGAGGATGTGACACAACCTTCCATCCTTGCATAAGAGCACGAGGCTGAATTCCGTGCAGTTGCCTCATACCCTCAGCTCATTAAGCAGAAAGAGGGATAGGGCAGCAGGAAATTGAATATTGGATGAGCGAGTGCCCAGGAGACTTGATTACAAGCCTACCTCAGCTACTGTCCAGATAGCAGAACTTGGAAGTAACTTAACATTTCCAGACCTCACTTTTCTCATCCATAAAGGAAGAGAGAAGAAGTACTAGAGGATCTTTGGTTCTTAGAGGCCCTGATTCTGTAAAAACCAGAGGTCTAAGCCCAGGGTTGATGGGAGCTTTTGTCTGAAAACCAAAAACAAAACAAAAAGCCAAGCAGGAATAGCTTGGAGTCAAAATGTTCTATCAAGGAAGTGCATGAAGAAATCTGACTTCATCAGAACTGGGGTCACTCAGGGATTAATTTCATGCAGGAACTCTCCTTGGACTGCACTCACTTGGCATTCAAAGTCTGATGAAGTTGACATCCTGTGTTCCAGAGATATGACCCACTCAATATCATTTTATAAGCCCGGGTGATAGTGTATCAACAATGGGCTCTATTATCCCAGCTTTTTCCTTAAAAGTCCAGCCTATTCCATGTCAGCTCTTTCCAGATCCAATTCCACAAATACGACCGGTAAATATTTAAAGAGTATTTAATTTAAGTAAAGAGTAAATATTTAAAGAGCCAGGCCCTGGGATCCAGCTCAGAATGACTGAGCCCAGCCTCCAGGAGCCTGTGGCCCAAGGGGTAGTGCTCGGACAGTGTCTGCAGGTGCAAGGGGCATGGAGAGCGCACTAAAGGAGTCATTAGTCCTGATCTGGGGTGGCCAGGGAAGGTTTCCTAAGGAGAGTGCAGTCTAAGCTGAAATCAAAGGGCAAGAGAGTGACCCAGGCAAAGAGGACATAGGAAGGTGTCCTACGCAGTTTCCATTTTGGAAAAGGGAGGATTCGGGGCTCTGGACATGTGGGTAATTTTGGTAGGAAAGATGCATCTCTTGAGAGGTCTTCCTGAGAAGGAACTGAGCCCTTCCACGACCCAGTTTCAACGACAACTTTCTCCCATTTAGCCATTGCCTGCGGGCCACTGCAGAGTCCCGTTCACGGCAGCATGGACTGCTCCCCATCCTCAGGAGCATTCCAGGACAACACCAGCTGTAGCTTCCGCTGTGCCGAGGGTTTCAAGCTGGAAGGAGCTGACTTAGTCCAGTGTACTGAGTTGGGACAGTGGACAGCGCCAGCACCGGTGTGTCAAGGTACTGTGACCTTGGAACGTTCCTTCTGTGTCTCTCAGTTGGTTAGGCATCACATCTGCGTTTGAAGTAAGGCATTTATGCATCAAACATTCACCAAGAACCACTAGTGCCAGACCCTTTGTGTCGGCTCTAGGGAGGAAAGGGTGAGCAAAGTGCATGTCCATTACAGCGTATTGGAGCTCAAGGCGAGAGTTGCACTGACCGATGGAATGTGTTGGCATGACGAAAAGGAGACAGGTTGGGAGGAAGGAATGATGCACAAGGAACAACGTAGGGCGGTAGAAGACTAATGCACAAGGCATTTAGTCTAGTTCCATCATTTCCTGGCAACAAGATTTTGGTCTCTCTTAAGTTCAGTGTTTCCTGTAAAATGGAAGTATTATTATCTGCCTTACCTACGTGCCTCATTCATGGTTGTAAATTAATGTGTGCAAAGAGAGCTTAAAACTGCTATGAGTTTACAAATGTATGTAAAATAACAACATTACCTTATAAATCCTATGTCTGCAATCTGATTTTACAAAGTAATCTTCCTTCGATAGTTCATGTTTTCTATATTTTGCTCTTACAGGAGAGCAGAGGCATAAGGAAGTCACTAGGATTATTATTTTTACAAGGAGTACTCCACACAGAAGTCACGTCCTAGAAATGCAACATTGGCATTTTGTGTTGCTATTTACTGGGATCCTTGGGCAATTTATGTGAATCCCCCGGATCTAAGTATATCCTGATTTTAAAATGAGGCAGGAATTGGAAATCAGGGTTGCAAACAGGGAAAAAGGTTTGTACACTCATGTCCATAGCAGCATTATTCATAATAACTAAAACATGGAAGCAACCCAAGTTTTCATGAATGGATGAATGGAGAAGACAACTGTGGTTGAGATATACAATGAAATATTATTAGCCTTAAAAAGGAAGGACATTCTGACATACGCTATACCATGGCTGAAACGCAGGGACATTGTGCTTAGTGACATAAGAAGACAGATGAGGATAAGGGGTGAGTGCCCTCATACAAGGTCCCTGGAGTAGTTCAAATCATGGACAGAAAGCAGAATGGTGGTTGCCAGGGGCTGAGAGGAGGGGACTGCGGGGTTCCTGTTTGATGAGTATGGAGGTTGAGTGCACGATGAGGACAGGTGCTCTGTCGCTGGTCGGTGGTGATGGCTGCCCAGCGAGATGAGTGTACTTTGTATCAGTGAACTGTGCACTTAAAAGTAGTTAAGTGGTAAATTTTATACCATGTGTATCCTACCACGATTAAAAAAAAATGGAAAAATGAACCCAAAAATGAGACAGTGAGGGACTAGATGACCATACACCGTGAGGGCGAGGGCAGTGGGATGTGTCGTGAATGTGTCTGAGAGACAGACACAAAAGGGAGCTTTGCTGTGCTTAAAAGGGAGGGAGAGATCTTAAGAGAATCCCTCTGGGGCCATTCTTGTCTCCAGGCACGTAAATGTCTTATCACACCCCAAGACGGTTGGCTACTCTCTTTAGCTTCCTGAGATGTGATCTCAATAACTCCGCGGCCAGGCTTCCCAGGTGTTTTCTGGGAAGAGAAAGAGAAAGAGAAAGAGACGGTCAGGGTCTGCTTCCAGTGGTGTTACTGCCATCTGTCAGCACGAGCTGCTGCTGCTTGCTGCTGTCCCCGGTAATATCTGTCGACCACGGATAATATTTACTGAGCACTTTAGAATCTCCATAGGGTAGTTACATATCTCCATAAGGTAGTTAGAATTATTGTTCACATTTTTACAATGAGAAAAGACTTATCATATTACAGTGCACCTGTTCTCTCTGACCGTCTGTTTTACATGATTGAGATCATAGCATATATGTAATTTTTATTCACTTTTCACTGAACATTGTACATTGAGATACCTCCCATACCTTTCCAAGATGAAATAGATCATTTTTAGCGACCTTTAGTACTCCTTCCATCGATTCAGCATAATTTGTTATCAGCCTCTGATCAGTGGCATTTCCGTTTATTTTCAGTATTTTGCTCTGAAAAGTAATGTCTTCATTCAAAAAAAATCTCTGAATTGATTTTTTGCTATGCATCTTGATTACATTCTTAGCATACATTCTTGAATCTAAAAATATGATCTTTTGAAAATTGTTCATGCATATTGCCAAAATGCCAAAATGCTTAACAATGAGTTTTCCGTATAAATTTCTCCATGTGCCATTGTGATGGAGGCTTTTCTCATCCTCCAGTTTAAACAGTCCCCACTCAGAAACCCCCGTTCTTGGCCCTAGAAAGGATTAAGCGGTCAAAATTAATGTGTACCTGTGTGTTACTCTGTCCTCACTCCCTCACTTTCTTACTTGCAGCTCTGCAGTGCCAGGATCTTCTGGCTCCAAACAAGGGGCAGGTGAACTGCTCCCACCCACTTGGTGCCTTTAGGTACGAATCAACCTGCCACTTTGCGTGCAGCGAAGGCTCCCACCTGGTGGGAGCAAGCGTGCTGCGGTGCTTGCGCTCTGGGAACTGGAGCTCTCCTCCTCCAGAATGCCACGGTAAGGTGAATTCTCCTCACCTTCTCAGAAATCCACTGTAGGCTGTATTTTAGCAGTGGTGACTGTCTAGGGGCCAGAAGTTTGAAATGGACTGGAAAATTAATAAACACTTTCCTCCTGTAACCCATTGATTCCAAATTCAGTAACCTTAAAGGGCCAGGCAGATAACATGAGTAGCAGGATGTCTGGCAATAGGAGATAGGGAAGGGCCCTATCAGCCTCTGACCAGGATCTGGAAGCTTCTGTCACAAACCAGGTACACTGTTCTCCTGGCTAAAAACAATGCCTCAAAAGAAGGCCACAAAGGAAAAAAATAGCTTCGGGATGGTTGCCCCAAGGCTGACTGGCATTTTGCTCCTAGGAACCAGGCGGAAGGTGGGCGCCCTATGGGTGTCCTGATGCGATGGGAGGGGCACTTGGAGTACTTGGCCGAAAAGAGAGCCGGGGTCGTCTGCCAATATTTTATGAAATAGAATGGGTTCTAATCCTTTGTGTTTGGGAACTGAAGCACAGATGTATGCTTTTTATACCCTCCCCCCATTCCTTTTGTCCCCTCGATGTATCCAGTTCTTTGGTTGTATTTATGAAAATATCACTTTTACAAGCAAGATTCTTATTTGTAAAACTACAGGAAAATAAGAACATAAAGAAACAAAAAAATCCTCTCAAATACTCCCAGCGTGAAATAGGCGTTGTTTTAGCTTTCTTATATGAAATCTTCCAGTATTTTCCCCATTCACTTTCCCTCTATGCAATTAGTATTTTTATGATGCATATATAATTTTAATAATTAAATTAAATAGTAAAATACTAGATAATCCTGAATTGTTTGCCTTTGCCTTTCACTTTGTACAGACTTTTAACATCTGAGTGAAAGCAGGCAGACACAGGTTTTTAATGAAGAGGAAACCACTTGCTATTCAGGTCACACACACACACACACACACACAGTTACGTCAGGTCAACAGCGAATAAATGAATGGTTGAACGAATGAATGAATGAACTCAATAGAATTGGACGTCCTTCATTTCCAGGCACCAGAGCATGGCAAGCCCCTGGTGCTGGGGTTGAGAGTAGCTTCCAAGCAGGGTCTAGAAGGACCAGAATGAGGCTTCTGACCTTGCCTTCTCAGCTTTAATCCTGGCCACACTGGAGCCTGGGTATATTACAAATTCCATGAAGTTCTGGGGAAGAACTCAGAGTCCCTGCGGAGGGCTGTCCCAGGGACTGGGATCCTTCCCCAGAATTCTGTCATAGTCATCAGAGTCATGGTTCATTGCCCCATACTGTGCTGCCTGTGGGTGTTTCACAGCAGGGAGGCTGACACTCACCATGGCTTCCTGTGACCTTCTAGTTCCCTCCTGCTTTTAGCTCTTTGTTGATTCTGACTGAACTTTCTCCTGTTGTTGTTGGGTGAGCTTCAAGTGAAATACCCAAATGTGGGCTGGGCAGGAAGGGACCAGAAGGCTTGCAACCCGCTCACTGTTGTAAGACTCCTGACCGTGTCATCAGACAGTTTCCCTTTTCTAAGTCCCCTTTGCCCTGCTGCCTTCTGACACGCAGCTCTCAGAGCCCCGCTATCAGAAGGCAAGGCCATAAAAGAGCTTGATATGGATGCCATGGCACCAAGACCCTCCCAGTTGTTCCTTCCAGGCCACAGCCTTCTTGATGTGTCTCCTCTCCTCTCTCCCACCACCCACACGTGCACACTGAAGACAGGAAGATGTTTCAAGTGGCAGAAAACGACGAGGTCTTTGGAGAATTTGATCAGGTTGAGGGGGATATAGCTGGAGAGGGGAGGAGGGGAAAGGGAAGAGAAAGGTATAAAAAATACTTTTGGAACTTCAAGCAGTTCAAGTCAGTGGCTGAAGAGTGGCCATGGGTTCAGGCCTCCTGTCACTGACTCTGGTCCGAAGCCGTACGCTACTCAGTCAAACCGAATAGTGAAGAAGAAAGCCCTAAACCGTGCATTCTCTTAGTCTTCATTTTTTAATGTTGACATGTTGAATCTGGACATTATAGTTTCATTAATTGTCGGAGGGATATTTCAACAGTCACTGACATTTACTTAAGAGTCTTTTTTTTGCTTTTGACCCTTGTAAAAATTTTGGGAGCCAGGCAGTGCCATTTTCCTCATTTTAGAAGTGAAGATACTGAGGCTCTGAGAGGTTTAAGTGATTTGCCCCATCCCTCAGAGCATGATCTCCAACCCAAGCTAGCCCCCCACCATCTCCAGCTTTGTGTGTATGAACTGTGGTCAAGAACCACGAGCTGTAATTTACCTTTTCTGTAAGTGGACAAGTAAGTCACTGGGGCTGGTCACCGTATAGGATGGCATTGGTGGGAAGAGCATCTGCAGATGGCCAGTTCCATTACGTGCTTACCATGTGTCCGTGATCTTTAAGATATTTTTAAATTTAAGTTTTTACATCTGATTTAATTTATTATTCTGTATAACTGAGGGCCCCTGCAAGGTGGGGAATATCATTTTCCCATTTCACAGATGAAGCAACTAAAGATCGGAAAGGTCTAGAGACACTGTGCTGGTAAGGACACAACAAGGATTTAGACCCAGATTCTTTCTACCCGCTGGCTGGGGAAAGGAGCTTTTGTGGGAGGAGAAAGTATTTTACTTTGTTTTCCTGTTTCCTGTCATTAGTCACTGTGCTCTGGCAAGGTCAATGGTTCTTTATTTTTTTTTTTTTAAGATTTTATTTATTTATCTGATAGACAAAGATTACAAGCAGGCAGAGAGGCAGGCAGAGAGAGAGGAGGAAGCAGGCTCCCCGCTGAGCAGAGAGCCCAATGCGGGGCTCGATCCCAGGACCCTGAGATCATGACCCAAGCCAAAGGCAGCAGCTTTAACCCACTGAGCCACCCAGTCACCCCGAGGCCAATAGTTCTGTTTCTAAAGGTGTCAAAGCCACTTCCATGCCTGTCCAGGGACACTTGAAGCTATCTTTCCAAACCACCAGCTCCCTTTTTAAATGACGTCTAAAGCTCTTGATGGAGGGGTTTCAGGATAACGGCTGCTGCTGTTATACACTCGCCTGACCTCTAAGTGGTGAGGAAGCAGCATGAAGCTCAAATGATCGTTCCAGCCAAATGCTGGGGTGGATGAAGGGTGCGTACACAGGCTGATTTCAGGTTGCTGTGTTCTAACGACCCCACTCTGCTCTCTCTGCCCGTGGTAGCCAGTACGTGCACAGCTTTGGGAAGCCCTCACAACGGCACAATGACCTGCGTCCAGCCTCTGGGGGATTCCAGTTACAGGGCCACGTGCCGATTCGCCTGTGATGAAGGATTCTCTTTATCCGGACCACAAGTACTGGATTGCACTCCATCTGGACATTGGACAGGCTCTGCACCAACTTGTGAAGGTAGGATTGCGGCTCTGTCCTTTCGTATGGCTTCTCAGATAAGAGGCCAGAAGGAAGAATCACCAGGGATTCGTGTAAAACTGTTCCCAATCTAAAGCGAACCCCCTCTCCGCAGAGCGGGGTCACTCTGTCTTGCTCTCTGCATTTCCCTGTACGTTTAAACGCTTCACAGCCTGGTAAAGTGCGTTCGTAGCACTGCGAGTTTTAACGTCTTCCCTGTTCTGAAGTAGTGGAGAAGGGCAGTGTCATCTCTGTTTCCCAACCGAGGAAGCAGTGGCTCAGGGGGGCTAAGTGACCTGTTGGGATTCGCATCCTGAGTAAGAGACGAAGTGCAGCTGCACCAACGGACTTTCACTTCCTTATGGAGTGTGTTTCCACCAGTGGCTCATCACTGCCTACACCGCCTTCACCGAGCCCTGCTGAGCCCCGCACTGAGGCAGCGATGGATGTGATGCCATCCCCACCCCTCCGGGACCTCGCAGGCCACTCGGCCCCTCTCTGCGGGCTCTGCCTCCACGTGGACTGGGAGGTCCTCCGCGGCAGGACCCAGGCCTCCTTCAGCTCTGTCTCCCTGCGGCGGAGAGGAAGGAGCCGTGTGGCAAACACTCACCAGCTGCCGCTTTTCATTCACTGTTGAATTGACTCACGCACGAGCCCTGTGGACAGTGAACTGTCCCTTCAAAACGGGAGCTGGAGCCTGTCTGTCTTGGTCTGCCCCGAGCCTCTGGCTAACGGAGCCCAGGCCCTCATGGCCCTTTTCAGGGTGCTCAGTCATGACTAGACCAGCACCAGCAGCTGATGTTTACTGCCTACGGGACAAGGACCAGCTCTGTCACAGACAGAATCCCATCCGACCCGCACCACAGCCATGAGCGTGGATATTCTGATCCCTTGTAAAGATGAGGAAATGGAGGCTTCGAGAGGATGCCTAGACGGCAAAGGCCAAGGAGCTGGGAAGCATGGAGCTGGACTCCAGCCGGGTCCGGCCGTGCTGTCATCGTGACACTGCACTGCCCCCCAGCGGCGGTGTCCCTAAACCTCGGTCTCTGGCGCGTGCTCTCTGTTGGCCAGCGGCCAGGCTGCCGCTCTACCGGAGGCCGTGAACTTCAGAGATGACAGTGCCTGGTGATCAGACCAGAGGCTGTGTTGGTAGAAATCTATTAGTGTTGCATGAAAGAGAAAAAAGCTGAGACATTGTTTATTCCTTCTTGCGGCGTGAGCGCTAGATGAATACTAGAAGACCTGCGCTGCTCTTCCCAAGCCCTGCGCCCTCTAAGGCACAGGAGAGCCTGTGGCAGGGTGGGGTGGGGGGCAGTTTCCTAGATTCCAAAAGGAGAGTAGACACGCCGATGTCTTCTGTTCAAGATGTCTGAGGTTGGGGACACAGAAGGCTGCCATCTGCTGTGAGAGCTATACTGCGGGCACCGGCGGAATCTAGAACACTCCGGGGATAACACTAAGGGCTCAGGCTTCCTCATTCATTTTTCATTCACTCAGTCATTTATTCCACCGGCATTTATCATAAGCTGTTTTTCCACATTCTGCATTAAGGCTAAAGAATAAAAAATGCCTAAGAATGACCTCACTAAAATTTTAGATCATATATGCCACCACTGTGGTTGTCACAGCTGGAATCTAATCTCCAAAGTTCCTGTTTCCCCTTTTGTCTGTCAGCCCCTCTTCTCTGGGAGAGGAGGCGTTTGCCTCCCCTGGTACAGGAACCGGTCCTGCCGCGCCTGGAACCTGCCGTGGCCGGCAGCTTCGGCCAGCTGTGGGCCTCGGAACCAGCAATGCTGTCGGAGCCTCAGCTCTGGTTGTTGGGTCTGTGTTTTCACCTCACCCTCCAAATTTATCCTCTGGATTTAGGCAAATCATTCCTCTTCTTTTCCGACATGCTTGAATCTGTAACATTTTAACCTTCAGCATTGACCCAGAAGCCTGATTTTTGCATAGAGTTTTGTGGCTCTGTGTCAGGCTCTGTATCAACAGGGCTTGAGGACCACTGAGTTAGCTGGACGGGGTGGCCGGTGGCGCACTTGGTCTCCCACTTCAGAGTGCAATGCGAGGTCTCATTTTCCAGTGGCTCTGCAGATATTTTCATTCTTTTTTAGTCAGAACACCAGTCCCTTGGCCCTTCGCGATTTGGGTGCTGCCGTATTTCCCAGTCTCACTGCCTTCCTCCCCTGGGACCTGAAGTCCTTTCCCGAATTGCTTATCTCTGGTTGCTGTGACCTTTATGTCCCTAACTGCTGGGCCACTATCTTCACTGATTTTACCACTCTCCTAATCACTTTGTCACTGACCCTCTGGAGACCACGTTTGGCCACTGGACCCAACTCCTAGTGACCACTCCCAGTCCCGTCTCTGCTCTGCCAAGTCCCTGCTCATCCAAGTCCTATAACATAGCACCCCGCTGCCCTCTGAACCCTGGCCCGGCTCATATCTCTGCGGTTTTCTCCCCGCTCCAACGTTTCTCTGACTCCCCAGAGGAACGCAGTCTTTATCTCTAAAGTTTGAGTTTAGGAATTTATTATTTATACTGTATCTTCCTTTCAAGATTTTCTTGACAAAAATTAACTCAAGTAAAAAGAGATAATAAAAAGATATAGGGGAGAATTTACTAAGTCTATTTAAGATAATATAAGCCAATCTGCTGTCAGTTAATGACAGAGGGCCAGTGAACTCGACAGTTCATGGATTTACATACAACCCTTCGTGGGTTACAGAAAACATCAGTGAAGGTCATTGTGATAGTACTGCTTGGAAGCTCACGGAGATAGAGCACTAAGCACTAAGCACGTGACAAAAGCAATTCTTATCAGTTCTCTATTCTTGTAATTAATTACTCCTCCTCTCTTTTGGCCCTAGGCCCCTCCCCCGGCAGCATCCTTGGCCACTTCACACCTGTAATTCAGCCACGTTTGCTGGGCGCCCACTATTTACCAGACGGGGGTTAGGCCTCTGTGTATCTCATCAAAGCTGCCTCTCAGACAGGAGAATGTCTTCCCTACTTGATTTGAAGTCAAAACCTTAAAGTCACATAGAGGCCTTTGTTTGGACAAGGTTAACTCTTACCTAAGAGGATTCAGAGACTTTCATATACAAAACAACAACAACACCCCAAAAAGCAAAAACCTGTAGCTACAATCTTGGCAGAACAAGAGTGACAAACTGAGATAAAAGCCATGGCCCCCAGTGTATTTAATGCTGTAGTAACTCGTTGTGTACTGACGGTCACATGAATGAGTTTTTCAGAGAGTAACTCCTCCAGTTTCTTTTCAGACGTAAACATACTCGCTAGCATGCATCCAAGTTACATACATCCAAGTTACGTTCATTTGACAAACATTTTAGAAGCCCTACTAGGTGCCAGGCCCTATCCCCTGGGATATAGGGTTGAAAAGGACTGACAAGGTCCCCGCTGTCCTGCAGCTGACATTATACACTTTCTTGGGCTTAAATATAAAATCCTGAAAGAGTCTAAAAAAGTCATTTTAGTGAAACTCTTCACAGGTGATTTAATGTCTATGATTTACACTAACAGACATATTTAATAAATGTTTGGTAAATGAAATTGATCTGCCAGCCCTGGATTTACCAATTACTCAAAAATTTGAGCATTCTAAACTGAAATTCAGGGTGTTACTTTGTTTGAATGGATTCATGACATGAGGATCCACAATCTTTTGGCAAATCGCCTGTCACTGAAAAACACTTGGGGTGCTGTGTAAAGGCTAGAAATAATCACTTTTCTGTGAGGTACCACATAAGACTTCAAGAGGTTTTGTTTTGTTTTGTTTTGTTTTTGAGGCAAAAGTGCTAAGCAAAATGAGCCTGGCTTGACTAAGGCATTGCGTTCAAATAGCTTGGATTTAAAGAAAGAATAGTCACTGAGTTTGTCGAATATTTGATGATAAGTGATAGTCTTATGTCAGAGAATTTAGTGGACATAAAGACATGATCCTTACAGAAATAAATAACTACAGTAATTTCTAAAAGTTTTTTGAGGTAAATGGCTGATTAAACTAAAAATTTGTTTATTCACCCACTTAGCAAATGATTCACGAGTACCAACTCTTGAGACCCGGCAGTGTGAACTGTGAAACACACAAAGTTTTGTGATTCTTGGGATTTTTAAAAATTTTTTTCTTTTTTAAAGTAATCTCTATACCCAGTGTGGGGCTCGAAATCATGACACCAATATCACGAGCCACACGGTCTTCCAGCTGAGCCAGCCCAGCACCCCTGGCTCTTGGATTTTACGTTTTCCATCCAGAAGGTGAGGGAAGCTACAGCAGGGGTATGACGACATGTAATCCCAAACAGAAAACTGATGTGTTCAGAAGAGAAGTCCAGGCTATAGAGATCAGCAGAGTCTCTACAGAGGCTGTGGTCAGCTGTTTCCTACAGGAGGGGTAGGATTTTTTTCAGTGAAAAGAGAAAGAAATTCAGAGCAGCATGACCAAGAACCAGAGGCAAGTACACATAAGTCAGTTCAGGGAATTTCCAGGGACTAATCTAGCTTGACCAGAAGGTTTTCAGCTTTCCTGTGCTAGGGGACTGTGGTATTAAAAAAAGAGCCTGGGGATCCAAACGGAGGAAATAGTTTAGAACAGAAGATCAATCTTGCCTTTTTAGAAATGTTGGGTTTGAGGAGTTGGCAGGATATCTATGAGGAAGTAGCCTCGGGCAGGAGGAAAGGCAGAGGTGGAATCGGGGACCGCACCCGTCCAGACAGGACAGCGAGAGCCTTGGGCGGCAGGGTTTCCAAAGCACAGGGGCGTAGAGAAGAGGGTGAAATTGTGGGTTCTTATGTGTGACTGCTTAAACCTTTGACTTCTTCATTTCTGTAACTTCTCCCTCCACCTTCAACTGTGAGCCTGCCATCCCTTCCCTGCCACTGCATTAAACGATCTGTCCTATTAGTTGTGGAACACTGGCTGCCTAGCAAAACACCTCACCTAGTAGATGCTCAGTAAATATTTGTTAGAGACATGAATGAATGAATTCGGTGCATACCTGGCTTCTGAATAAACTTGAAGATTGTGACATAATTTGTTTGACTCTCCAGCCATCAAGTGCCCAGAATTATTTGCTCCAGAGCGGGGAAGTCTAGCTTGTTCTGACACGCATAAGGAACTCGGGGTTGGCTCCACCTGCCGTTTCTCCTGTAACAAGGGTTTGAAGCTGGAAGGATCCAGTCATGTTGAGTGCACAGCTTCTGGAAAATGGACGGCACCTCCACCAACCTGCGAAGGTAAAAAACTATACACTCACTGAGACGGCTCTTCTTCCGGAAATTTTCTTCAAAAAAATAACAAACACTTATAAAAGCTCTTACTATGTGACAGATATGCGTTATAATACTATTACTGTGAAAGCTCTTTTTCTTAGTCTAAAATGGGTCATCTTCTGGAATCGAAGAAACACAGCCCATGGATTTAAAAGTTTGTAAGGAGTGACAGGACTTCTTATTTCTGTGATTAAAAAAAATATATGGATTCTTTGAAGATTTGCACTTATTTATGAAGGAGAGGGGGAGAGAGAGAGACAGGGCACAAGTCGGGGGAGGGGCAGAGAGACAGGGAGAAGCAGGCTCCCCCCTGAGCAGGGAGTCCGATGCGGGATTCGATCCCAGGACCCCGGGACCATGACCTGACCTGAAGGCAGACGCTGACTGAGCCACCCAGGTGCCCCAGGATCTGTGGATTCTTAAGCAGAAATTTTCTTTCATGACGTTGGCCTCTTTTCCTCAGAGACCTTCACTGAGTCGATTGAATGGTCTCCTTTGCTTCATCCCCAGGAGGGTCCGAGGGACGGAGTCACTGGTCCCATTTCTCAAATCAAGGAACTGAGGTTTTAGGTCAACAAGCATCCTCCTGCCACATAGAAAATCAGTGACAAAGCCGGTGACATCACGCACACCTCGCATTTCATGTGGCCCTTCAGCCACCCGACGATGCCACCTCCCAACGAAGCAGCAAGGGCAGACAGTTAGCTTATGCACATCTGGTTTACGGCTGAATTTTTTACATTTCTGCACCAACTCTTCAATTTTTGTTTTATTTTTAAATGTTGGTAACATTGACGTCATGTCTCACCTTCCATTCTTCCTCTGGTCTAGAGAATTACTTATCCAAGGATAGATAGATAGATGATAGATATTATTTTTGTTTCTTTTTTAAATATTTTATTTATTTGTTAGAGATCACAAGGAGGCAGAGAGGCAGGCAGGGAGAGAGGAGGAAGCAGGCTCCCGCTGGGCAGAGCGCCCGATGTGGGGCTCGATCCCAGGACCCTGAGATCATGACCTGAGCCGAAGGCAGAGGCTTTAACCCACTGAGCCACCCAGACGCCCCCTCCAAGGATATTTTTAGGCACTTTTTTTCTCATCTGGTTTTCCATACCTGAGATGAACAATTCACTTTAACTTCCTTGAGGAGCTATTGCTAGAGCCTCCCTTGCTACCAGGGCGGAAGCCAGTTACTCCGTGTCAGTCTTAACTCCATTACGCTCCTTTGAATGGGAGCTCTTTAAAGAGAAACATGTTTTCACGCAGGCACAGTAACGGCCCGTACTTCAGAAGCGGTCCGATGCCCAGCCCTCATCACGCCAGAGCAAGGAACCATGTCCTGTAGGCACCATCTGGGAAACTTTGGCTTGAACACCACTTGTTACTTTGGATGCAAAGCTGGATTCACACTCATGGGAGACAGTGCTCGCAGATGCAGACCTTCAGGACAGTGGACAGGAGGAACTCCGGCATGCAGAGGTAACAGGAAATGGGCATGCAGCTCTGCTGCCGCCTTCCGGCTGGCGGCCACACTCATCGTCACACTGCCTGTTGAAATCCCATCCCGCCCAACGACCACTACACATGTCAGCTCCCCCATGAAAGCTACACTAATCCCACTTGGTGGTAATGTGCCACAGGCATGTCACCTCTCCCCTTGCTATGTCACAAGTGAATGTCCTGGTCTCAAAGACATAAAGGAGGAAACGTTTGCAAATGTCCCAGTGTGTGAAAGCAACAAGTTTGCCCAACACGAAACCAACTACAAAAATTGTGAAATAACAAGTTGCAGTTCCATGAATGATGTGATAGTGTAAACATCCCGTACTTCCCTAACTGGAACCTAGCGAAAAGGACGAGCCACACGCGATGTCCCTGGAAAGGCTGTCACCCCGTACAGAAGTACTGTGTCTCTTCCGTCTTTGGGTTCCCCATGAGGACCCGGATGATGCTTTGGGAATGTTGCTGTTGCTCAGTAATGCTGGAGTCGATTTCCCGAGCTTTAGTTTCCATCCACGCGTGAAGGACAAGAACCCGAAGTTCCCTGAAGAAAAGGTTAGAGAAGGCCACAGTCTCTACTTCCTTTGAGCTTCTGGAGGCAGCTGTGTTAAACAAGTATTAAATATTTTAATTAACACATGCTGACATGCCGGCTAATTACCAGTGGTGCTGATGATCCAGTTAGAAGAGTAGTATTTTTGAGACGTGAAATTCTGAAAACGGTATTTTTGTAGGTAAGGTTGATGGAGCCATTGGCGGGTATTCGGTGAACGCTCCTCCGCGCCCATCCTAGCTCTCAGGCTGCCGTTCTCTGAGCGGACGTCGCAGCACGCGTGATGTTGGAGGAGCTGGTGTGACTGTTGATGTGGCCCATCCCCTTTCGGATCTGCTGGCAATGCTGGCAGGTTACAGAGGAGACCGTAAGCTCTGCTACCTTCATTCAACGTGTTTGCTTTCCCTGCAGCTGTCAGATGCTCCGAGCTGCGCGTGATTGAACCTGGCGGCATGAACTGCTCCAACCCCTGGGGCGGTTTCAGCTACGGATCAACCTGTACCTTCTACTGTCCGGAGGGCCAGGTACTTAACGGCTCAGCAAGAACAGCGTGCCAAGAGAACGGCCAGTGGTCAACTCCCATGCCAGCCTGCCAAGGTATAGTTCCCACAGGGGTTAAGAAGTCACTTTGATAAGGAACGTAACAAAACCAGTGTTTCTTTTCTGTGTATTTTTGACAGTGTCTCCCTTTCCATCACGGGGTTTCCCTGTTTTAATGAATGTTTCAGGACAAACAGAGCAGAATCTCCTCGCCTTAGGCAGAGCAGTGGGAATTAAATTCTGTGACTCTGTGCAGACAATCACCACTCCTTTCTCAGAGCTCAGATGTGCCAAACGCATCCTCTCATTTCTTTATAATCTGTGTGTGTATAAGACATCCTGAAGTTTCAGAATATTTTTAACTGGAGCTTACTTTATGCAGATTGCTAATTTACTATCTCAGAGAATTTTGTTTACCACACACCTCTAAAAACACATAGATCTTTTTAAATTGAGCTTCATGTCTTTGTAAGGTTTATTTCATACACCTCCTACGTTTTCATTTATTTCTCTACAGCTTGTCGCGACTACATTTTGTCATATACTGAATCTTGGGCCCCCAGAATTAACCATGGTTTATTTTATGTGCTTGAACTTCTACTTCTTTTATCATTTTGTTCACTTTATTTTTTTTTAATTTATTTGACAGAGAGAGAGAGACATCACAAGTAGGCAGAGAGGCAGGCAGAGGGGAAGGGGGAAGCAGGCTCCTTGCAGAGTGGAGAGCCCGATGTGGGGCTCAATCCCAGGACTTGAGATCAGGACCTGAGCTGAAGGCAGAGGCTTAACCCACTTCGTCACCCAGGCACCCCCATTTTGTTCACTTTATTAAGTCCTTCCCCTGACGCCTTTGGACATTGTGTTTGATATTTAAGCATTAGGAATAAAATAAAATGCTCCCCACACTGTTGGTGTAGTTTTATGGCTTCTAGATCTCTCCTTCCGGGACCATTGATAATCCTGTGTGGTCTCACAACTCACAGTCCTTGGGACCCTCCTGGAAGAATGATGGCCCTTGGTGCAACACACTTCTTACGCCCTGCTTGTGTGTCTGTTCTGCAGCAGGGCCGTTGACAATCCAGCAAGCCCTGACTTACTTCGGTGGAGCAGTGGCTTCTACAATAGGCTTGGTGACGTGTGGGACACTCCTGGCTCTGCTAAGAAAGCGCCTCAGACAAAAAGGTAAATAGGAAAGCGTCTTCTCCTTCTTTTCTTCTTTCTTGTGAAGAAGATGCGTGATGTTGGAGGAGCTGGTGTGACTGTTGATGTCATCACTACTGGCATTGGGCCCGTCAAACCACAATGTCAGTAGTCCATGTTTGAAAAACATTTTCCCTTAAAGAAAACAAGCCCAGGAGAAGTCCTCTCCAGAGCTGACTGCCCATCACAATCACCTTTGCAAATACAGAGGTCCTCATGTAGGGAGAGCTAGAGGCTGGCCGGGAAATCTGAATTTCTCGAAAGCCCTCCCCTCTGAACTCTGATGAGGCCAGTTGACTCATTGGCATTTGAGGATCTCTGGTCCAGGTAGCCTTAGTTATCACCAGGACTAACCGGCAAGCGTCACGCTCCTTTGTCATTCTCTTACGTGATGGTCATTTGTTGACCCAGGGCGTTAGGTAGTTAGTGCTTCTGAATCAAAATCAAGTGCTTCTGGAGGAAGGGAGAAATGAAGCCAGAGGCATAAGGAACGGCTGCTCAGTCATGACCTGGTGTGACACACTGGGACATCTGTACGTTCCCATGAAAATGCGTGGCGCTAACACAGGACTGAAGCAGGGATGTGACCCAGTGGAGGAAGACCGTCTGTAAGGGAGATGTGTTTTCCAGGTTGTTCATCAGGGAAAGAGGTCTGGCCTAGGACTACAAGAAGGGAACCATCTCTTAAGGGTTAAAGCAATCTTTGTCTGTCTGCCCCAAATGTTCAGCCATGAGTTCAGAAACCTCTTTTCATAGCTAATGTGTCTCTTCATCATTTCTCATGGATGGGAACTAGGGGCATCTGAGGCGTCAGGAAGGCTCAGCTCAGATGCCCCAGTACAGGTAATGGCCACTTCCGACAGCGGCACCAGCTCCTCCAACATCACACATACTGCGATGTCAGAGAACAAAGGATGGGCGCTAGGATGTGCCCAAAGAACTAGGACGGGCACAGAGGAGCATTCAGTAAATACCTACTAATGGCTCCATCAATCTTACCTATAGAAATACCATTTTCAAATGGTAAGGCCATTGTAGCTGACGGGTTCTCGCGGAACTGACGACTTGAGAACCGTTCTTAACTGCTCCACGGCAGAACCACTTGCTCTGTTGTCTGAAGCTCTCTCCATGCACAGAGCCACATTGCACTGAGGCTCGTTTTCTAAAGTTCCTCTCCCGGGAAGGGGTGCGGAGCACAAAGGACAAAGCGTGGCTCTGACGCTCTGCTTGACCACCAGAGAGCCGCAGCCAGTCCTTCGGTGGGCCATTTGTGCTTAACCAAACCTGGAGGGTTGCAGAAGGGGCTCCTAGTCTCCTAGATCCTACTCTCCATACCCATGTCGGAATCACACGATTTCTGCATTTCCCCCAAGTTCTTTCTTCAGTTTGGGGACATTGCTAGAGAACCCTCCAGTCCATGAAGAGGGAGCAGCAGCCACCCATCCTCCAACATCTTTAATAATGAATAAACTCATTTGTGAGGATGGGGGATTTTTCCTTGACATGTCCCAAGCTGATTTTAGCCTTTTTAAGATCCTGTGGCCAAATAATAATAAAATGCTGCATATACATTCCCTCTAAATTCGAAATACATAGTCATTATCACCTTGAAGGCTCCATAATAATGTAATGAATACACTTGTTCATCTTCATTTGATCTAATATTTTTGAAATTTACTTAGCCATGAGATGACTTTCCCCCTTTATCTATCCATGGGATGATTGACAGGCCTGCTGCCATGTTTAAAGTTTCCACTGTCAGCGTCATTGTTTGGGTTAAGATGGGAGGCCCTGTCCCCTGTGTTACCAGAGAAGGCAGACAGCCCTTGTTATGTTGGTGTGGATTTGTCTGTGTGATTAGCCCCAACAGGTGGCTGGGGGTGTGACATAGGTTGCAGGGATCGGGGGCCTCAAGGATCAGAGTAGTGGGTTTCAAGAACCGATGATCTCAACATCAACAACAACAAAAAATAGCCAAGACACTGACGGCAGGAACCGGAGGAAAAAGAAGACATTGTCACTGAATGGGAAGAGAACAAAGAGGAAAAGACTCTGGATTACATACTGTCAAGTGTTTAATTTAGCCTAGCAGAGGTCCTACCTCTCAGAGAGAGCTTGTTCTCAGTATACGCCTGACGATGGGCCCATCTGAAAATCAGTACACCGACTTTCCCCAGCCCCTCCTACCACCGATGACCTTTCTCCTCCGCCTCCTGTTTTTTTTGTTTCTTTTCAACTGATCATTTGTGTCTTCTTGCTTATTCTAGATGATGGAGAGAGCCCCTTGAACCCTCAAAGGTAAGATAGACCTGTTTCAAGATTGAGTAAATGTGTCTAGTTTGGCTTTTTAATTCACTGTAATATGTCAGAATGATTACACGTAATGCCCCCTTTCTGCTACAGAGTTTTTGCCCTGTCCCCTTTACTAATTCTAAAGTAAAATACTCAGATAACATATTTTAACCACACATAGTGTTTTTTAAGATCAGTAAGTGCTCTAATTATAAAGTAAAGGAGAAATGAAAGGGAAAGTGACAAACAATGGAAATAAAACGCTAGAGCCGAGGCATTATTTGGCCCGTTGCTGTGAGCACCTTTGGGTCAACAACCGTAAAGTCCAACAGTCAGGAACCTTGTCTCCGTGCCTCAGACAGCGTCAGAGCTGTTGCCGACACCAGCCTGACTTTTTCAAGTGATGAATGGCTCTGGTAGAGGGTTGGAAAACCTGTCATAATCTTCCTCAATTCACGTGGCAATTGTATTCTAAAAGATGCCAAAAAATATTATTTATATGTAAAGCAATTAAATTCTAGGCTCAGGGGTTGTTCACCTACAGGAATATCGAATAGATATTCTAAAATTATGTGGAGTGCTGGATAATTCTTTTGTGCCCTGTGCCTTCTGCAGTATCCAGTGCCCCTGGCCCTTTCCCACTATGTGTGGGCAAAATTCTTGATCCCTATGAAAATTTAAAAAACACCTGTAGGGGGCAGCACTACCATTCTTTGAAAACTGTTGCAGATGATCAAGCCTGGGTATTTTCTAAGGATTCCTTCTCACCAAGAAGAGGCGTAGCAGGTTACTTGGGTACCTAGAGCATCAACGATCACGTTGCGTGGGTGTAAGTGCTGTGCCAATCACCCAGAGCTCCCAAGTGGGATCTCAGAAAGCTCCTGTGCATTTATTTTTGTTTTCCTTTTAAAGCAGAATTCCAGGGTGGGGTGGTACTCCAATGTCTCTGCAGGAAGCATGTGCTGGACTGTGGGCAGGGACCAGAACTGCATAGTAGGTCATTTTTTATTTCTCTTCCTTAGCCACCTGGGAACATACGGAGTTTTTACAAATGCTGCATTTGACCCAAGTCCTTAAGGTAAGTTACCTCTGAAGATATTTTTGAAGGAAATGGAACAGCAGCGGAAAGAGAAAGAATGTTAAACCTTGATGTTTCATGATATAATTAAACTATAGGTTTATAATATAATATATATATATAATATAATATATAATAAAAATAGTTCAATTTTAAGTATGTATTAAGCTTTTAAGACTTGAAGGAAATTGTGTTGGCATCTGGGGGATAAGATATGTCACTAGAGTGACAATAGAAAGTTAAGTTTATATGAGGGTTTCCATTTCCTCCAGGCTAGAAATGTTCTAACAAGATAGAACTATTTTTAGGATGTGTGACATTCCCATTAATGGCTGCTTGGAGGTATTAACAACCCCATGGCCTTGCCTGATGGCCAGAAGTCATATTATTAGAAAAATTTTACCATCTTTTTAAAAAGATTTTATTTATTTGACAGAGATCACAAGTAGGCAGAGAGGCAGGCAGAGAGAGAGAGGAGAATGCAGGCTCCCCACTGAGCAGAGAGCCCGATGCGGGGCTCGATCCCAGGACCCTGAGATCACGACCTGAGCTGAAAGCAGAGGCTTAACCCACTGAGCCACCTAGGATCCCCTTACCAGCTTTTATGGAGCCAATTCCCTCTGTGACTTGCTGGGACAACAAAAATTATCTGACACTTTCTTTCTTCCCAAAAGCTCTGTGAGTAGTGGAGTTTCCTAAGGAACGTCGCCTGGATGGCAAAATGTCTGGAATCCAGAAAGAGACTACGTGGATCTTTAGGGGACAAATATGCTGAGCGCTCACTGTCTTGCTTACAAGCTTGCTTGCTTTCTTTTAAGGAAAATCGATTTAGTTTAATTACTTCTGTCTCATTTTCAGAGACTGTCCTGCTGGTCTCCTTACTCAACCTCTACAGGATCCTATTTTTGAACATCAGGCTTCCTGCCAGACTTGACTTCAGCTGTAGCATGTTTGCTGCAGTTTTCTGGAAATACTTGTTAAAGAAGGACATGGGGTTTCCTGTAGATTAGTTCTGGATGAGAGCAGAAGGATTGTGCCACAAGCCCAGACTCTCCAGTCACCACTCCTTCCTGCTCTGCCTCTTCCTTAAGCCCCGGAAGCCGGGGCTGGAGCTCTGCCGTGGTCTGTGGGTTTTGCTGTCCCTTTCTTGACAGACTCATTAACCAGAGACCGAAGCATCTGGCTTACCAGAAGACCGGACCGTGGAAAAATAAAAATGCCTCTTTATTTTCAGACTGGAGGAAGGCGTACGCTACTGGTTGGAAGGCAGGGGTGTCTGTGACTTGAGGGAATTTCTGTAAGACCTTCTGGGGTCTCCAGTGATTGTTGTTTATGCAGCCCTATTACACTTGTGTTGCAAGACTTCCAGAGAAGCCTCTGGAAGGCAGCAGAGAGACCAGAATCAACATAGAGACCAGAATCAACATTGTGCCAGAAGACCAAGAATCAACACAGGAAGCCACGTGTCCCCTTCCCTTCACTGGTCACTCTCCCCAAAAGAAACTCAAGATCAAAATTCAAATGTGCGATTAAAGAGATTCTTCCCGAATGCCATGCTCTATTATTTGATGTTTTGTTCAGTGGGATCTGTGTACCTCATTTTGTTTACATCGATGTAAAGCACAATTACCGTTGTCCCAAGTACAGATTAACCTTTCAATCAGTCAGCAAATATATACCATATCCCTGCCCACCCCACCCCAGAATCAAAGAAGAAAATATCAGAAAATTAGAGAAGCAGAGAAAATCCTCAACACTTGAACATCCTATAAGGAAAAAGAGATGTTATTTATTAAATCACATGTTTTTAGATTGTTGAAAGTTACATAGTAATCTGGAACTGATGTGAAAAGTAGAGAGCCAAACAATACAGTTATCTTGTCTCTGTGAAATATGAGGCAATAAAGGTATCATGCACAATGAATGATTCATGGGCCAATATGCAAATAAAATTGTGAAAGAGTCTAAGTAAAGGTTACAATAATTTTACAAGAACTTTGGCAGTAAACTTGGGATTGAGGGACACACTGCTTTTTAAAGTTTCTCTCATGTACTGTTGATAACACCTCTGCTTGTCTTAACGCCAATCACTACGCTGGGTATCATGGGACAGTGGTTACCAGCCCTGTGTCAGAGTCAGAATCTACAATTTGTGGGGCGCCTAGGTGGCTCAGTGGGTTAAAGCGTCTGCCTTCGGCTCAGGTCATGATCCCAGAGTCCTGGGATCGAGCCCCGCCTCGGGCTCTCAGCTCAGCGGGGAACCTGGTTTCCTTCCTCTCTCTCTGCCTGCCTCTCTGCCTACTTGTGATCGCTGTCAAATAAATAAATAAATAAAATCTTTAAAAAAAAAAAAAAAAAAGAATCTACAATTTGTGAAAGCTACCCAGGGAATTCTGACGGTTGTCCGCTTCTGTGGCTCTCACAGATACAGAAGAGTAAGACACTGTTGAGCTCTTGAACAGTTTATAATCTAGTCAGGAAACAATAGTTACCCACACAAATAGAGGGCATTTGATATGAGTATCATATGTGAATATCGTGGTAGTTCATTAAATGGAAAAGGCCAGTTTGAGTCCAGAATTAAGGAGAGAGAGAGGACTCTGAACAGACACTGTTCAGCAACAAGGGAGGGCTGGGCATTCTAAGCGGACAGGGTATATCAGCAAAGGAGCAGACCGGACTGTGCAGAGGAGGAGTGAAGTATGGAGGAGCCCGACATCATGGAGACCTCATGTGAGGTGCCAGGTTACAATGTAGCAGATCTATTGAGACAAACTGTGTTAGGACAGAAGCTGGGAGCATGCCTGGGTGGCTCAGCCCATAAAGCATCTGTTTTCTGCTCAGGTCATGATCCCAGGGTCCTGGGGTTGAGTCCCTTATCAGGCTCCTTGCTCAGCGGGGAGCCTGCTTCTCCCTCTGCTAGTTTCTCACTCTCTCTGGTAAATAAATAAATTTAAAAAAAAATTTTTTTAAGACAAACTTGGAGGAGTGCAGATTCAAGGAGTCTCAGACAGTTATAATAATGCTCAGGTTTCTCAGGTTTTCTATTAATAGCAAAATAAGATCTGATTTTTAAATTATTATCTTATGGTAGTCACCATACAGTGCACCATTAGTTTTTGATGTAGCGTTCCATGATTCACTGTTTTTGTGAAACACCCAGTGCTCCGTGCAATACGTGCCCTCCTTAATATCCATCACTGGGCCAGGCCATCCCCCTCCCCCCTCCCCTCTAAAACCCTCAGTTTGTTTCTTGGAGTCCGCAGTCTCTCACGGTTCATCTCCCCCTCCGATCCCCCCCACTTCATTTTTCCCTGCCTTTTAATGTCCACAAATAGGTGAAACCATATGACAATTGCCTTTCTCCACTTGACTTATTTCACTCAGCATAATTTCCTACAGTTCCGTCCAGGTTGATGGAAAAGTCGGGTGTTCATCCTTTCTGACGGCTGCGTGATGTTCCATTGTGTATGCAGGGACCACATCTTCTTTATCCATTCGTCCGTTGAAGGGCATCTGGGCTCCTTCCACGTTTGGCGACCGTGGCCGTTGCTGCTCTGAACACTGGGGCACAGGTGGCCCTTCTGTTCACGACATCTGTATCTTCGGGGTAAAAACCCAGTAGCGCCATTGCTTAAGGCAGTGTGAAACAGCCAGATCCTCAAGAAACCCAAGGGGCCCCTGCGGCAGGAAACCCCAGTCCCAGGAACACAGGTGTGCTCCACGCCAGGCTGCCCGGAGTCGGAGCCCTCGCGTCCCAGCAGGTGTCTCTGCAGATTACCGGCCTCGCGCCCGCGGCGGGACTGAGCTCGAAAGACGCCGCGGCCCTGCCCTGCCCACGCCGCGCAGCCAGTAAGTGGGTCCGAGTCGGCTCTGCCCTCCGCGGCCGCGGCCGAACTGCGCAGGGGTGGGAACCGGCGAGCGGTCCGGGCCCACAGACCCGCTCTGGGCCGCTCGGGCCCGTGTACTCACGCCCCCGCGTCCTCACCGACAGGACGGCGGTTCGGTGCCCCTAACGCGGCGCTACCCTTCCCCCAGACCCCAGGGAAACTGAGGCAGAGGGCGTGGGCTGAGCGTCGGGCAAACGTCGTCTTGCCCCTGGGGGTTCACGGCGGTGGTGAGGGAGGGGCCGCCGCCCTGGGGCGCCCGCAGGTGCCGGCGCGGGCTCGGTTCTGCCTGCGCCTCGCGGGTCCGCGGGGCCGGCGGGCTCTGCGCTGTCGCCACCTGCTCCCGCCGTCGGCTCCGCCCCGAGCCTCGCGTCCCGGGGGCGCCGCGCCTGGCCAAGCCCGCGCCTGGGAGGGCGCTCGCCCGGAGGACCGCCCCGCGGCCGCAGCCCCGGCCCGCGCCGGCCGACGGCGGGAGGACACCGCCTCCCGCAGCCGCCCGGAGTGCACGCGCGCCCGGCCGCGTCCCGGAGCAGGACAGCCATGGCCCCGCGCGGCCCGCGCCTCGGCGTCCTGGGCGTCCTGGCGGTCCTGGGCGCCTGCTGCGGGGCGGCGGCCGCGCGGCTGCGGCAGTTCTACGTGGCGGCCCAGGGCGTGGACTGGAGCTACCGGCCCGAGAGCCCCGGGCCCAGGTGAGGCGCGGGCGGGCTGCGGGGAGGGACGGCGGCCGCGCGCGGGGACGTGCCTCCCGCAGCTCCACCGCTAACAAACAAACAAACAAACAAACAAAAACAGAAAACCCCAACAACTTATTGCTCATTTTTAACCAAAATCGCTATTTTGCTTCTGACCGTAGAGTGCCCGGGAGGCTCCGCGCGGTCGTCTGCGCGCGCGGCTGGAAGGAAGGGTTGGTTGATGGGGCTTTGTTGCTGGGCTCGTGGGCTTCATCTGCGCGTTGGTTCGGAAGCTCCAGGCACGACCCCCTCGCGAGCCCAGCCCCTGCAGAGCCCCTTCCCGGGTCCGAGGCGCCCGGGACTTTACGGACGCCCGGGCCGGAGCAGTCACCGGGTCCCCGCAGCCTCCGACCGCTGGAGACGCGCGCACCGTCCGCGGTCCAGTGGGCTGTTCATGGCACTGGCCGAGCAGCCGTGGTTTCCAGCACCCACCGGGCCACAGTTTCTGGTTTTTCACCTTTTCTTCCACTTCGTGGGACTCTTCGCTTTTGTCACTTCTTAGCCCCTGGGATCCGGTCTGCCCTGGCCAGTGTGGAAGGTCGCGGTGTAAGGAAACGGTGGCTTAAGTAACAAAACTCTATTTCTGAACTACAAATTGTTTTTCCTAATTGAAAGGCTAAAAACAAGACTTCCCAGAAATTAAACAAATTGTAGGACCGACTCACTATTTCCATTTGGTTATATTTTTATATTTTTTATTAGTAAACCTCTCAGTGTGACTCAGGTTTTTTTTTTTTTTGTTTGTTTGTTTTTAACTAAAACATCACCATTTAAATGATTGTGAAAGACAAGTTCCTCTTTTAGGATTACAAAACCAGAGCAATCTCCTAAGAAATAATGTAATATTTTAAGAGTCCGGTAGAGCAAAACATGAAACCCCTTAAAGAATTACTTTGTAACTGTGTTCTTTTGGACAGTATTACATATTACCTGGGTCTTGTAACAATAAGAAATCTTTAAAAAAATTTTTTTTAAAGATTTATTTATTTATTGGAGATAGAGAGGCATAGAGAACACAGCAGGGGGAGCAGCAGAAGGAGACAGAGAAGCAGGTCTCCCCTGAGTAGGGAGCTGATGTGAGACTCGATCCCAGGACCCTGGGGTCATACATGACTTGAGCTGAAGGCAGACACTTAACCCACTGAACCACTGAGTTGCCCCCAAGAAATGCTTTAAAAAAAATCATTTTAGGGCGCCTGGGTGCCTCAGTGGGTTAAAGCCTCTGCCTTCAGCTTGGGTAATGATTCCGGAGTCCTGGGATCAAGCCCGGCATCAGGCTCTCTGCTTTGTAGGGAATCTATTTCCTCCTCTCTCTGCCTGCCTTTCTGCCTACTTGGTGATCTCTGTCAAATAAATAAATAAAATATTTTTAAAAATCATTTTAAATATTGTCTTTTGAGTTGATGATCTAGATCATACCCATACCATACCCTTACAGAACTGCCAAAACCCCAAAGAAAATCATAGGCTTTCCAACATTAATTTCTCTTGCTCATGGCCAGACATTATCATGCTGGCTATCTTTGCTGGGATATTCTGTGCTTATGCTTGGGAGTTTGTCCTTTCTTCTGTAGTTAGCTCTGAAAAATAACAAGCAGAATATTGGAAGCAGAACCACATAGAGAAAAAGCCTGACTTACACAGGAGCACTCCAAAGGGAACCATGACTGTTGATCTGATCCCCTCGATCTATGGTTGAGTTTCCAGAATTCTGGTAAGAGTCATACTTCTGGTGTCAGTTTTTGAGCCCAAACCATACAGTGACAACCTAGACCAACTGTCAAGATTTTTGAACTTCGAATCATGTCATTTTCCCCTGTACAAAATCTAACCTGTACATCCAGCTGCTTAAACTAAGAACTTGTACTAAGTGTCCCACACCTACAGCGGAATGATCCTTTCTGTAAGGAGATCAACATAACCACCTGTTTTTTTGCCAAAGTGAATTTCAGCACAAAGCAAAGATCTTTCCTCTTACTTCATCTAATATTAGCAGGAGAATACTTTTAGAGGTGGGATATATCTATTATTCTTGTCTGAAGTCTTAAGTAAATGTTTTTGGAAACTTCCCTAAGGAAACTTGTTCAGTCACTTACAGGTATGTGGTAACAGATATTGAAGTAAAAACATATATATTGGGCTGCCTGGGTGGCTCAGTGGGTTAAAGCCTCTGCCTTCAGCTCAGGTCGTGATCTCAGGGTCCTGGGATCCAGCCCCGCATCGGGCTCTCTGTTCAGCGGGGAACCTGCTTCCCGCTCTCTCTCTGCCTGCCTCTCTGCCTACTTGTGACCTCTGACAAATAAATAAAATCATAAATAAATATATATATATATTTTTTTTTTTTCTTTTTCCTCTAGAGTTCAAGAGTCCCACTCTTACTGCCTCCCTTTCTGTGAATTCTTTACCATGAATACAATGGTTTTACCTCTTTGAGTCTTGGCTTTGCCATTTATCCATTGTTTCTCCTCTGGACAAGAGACTTACATTTCCCAAGACTTGCCTTTTTCATTTGGTTTGTTTGTTTTTAGTAGGAGTGCCCAGGGCTTTAACTCCATTAGTCATCTCCAACTTCTCAACTAGAAACAGGGTTCACCAAAACAATGATTCTTTGTAATGTTCCCCAGTAATTTAAATCTGTATATGACTCATCATTAAAAATATAGCCCATGTATTTATTCATAAAAGATTTGGTTATATCTTTAGTCATTTAAAATCTAAGCATAAAGTTTGGGTTCACACAATGATCTTAGGTTCTTTTCTTAGAAAATGGATTCTGAGTAAGGATTAGTTAAGGCAGACTAAGTTGGGATAGAATGGTTGCCACAACAAAATATTCCTAAAGAGATCAATAATTATTTTATTAACCCCATGTATTATTCATATTTTCAAAACCTTGAGTTTCTGAAATGCAATTAAAATACTATTTTTCCTACTGTGTATCTGAGGACATGAGAAATCCATTTGTTTTGTGATGTGAGATGTAGACGTATATGGCTCTCAAATTAATTTCTGTATTTGATTTCTAGTTCGAATCCTTTCTTTAAGAAAATTGTCTACAGAGAGTATGAACCACATTTTCTGAAAGAAAAACCACGATCCAAAACTTCAGGTAAGCCGGAAGTACATTCTTCAGTTTTAAAGATGAATCTCTGAAAATTTGCTATCCCTGGTTATCTAAAGTATCTGTTTGGTGACATTTTTTAGAAATAAGTGCTTTTGTTGTTTTTAAGCAGTCCGGGCTGTCTAAGTTGTGGGGGTAAGTGAAAAATGAAGATGTGGAGCCCGGAATTCACATTTTTGAGAATTTCAAAACAGTGGCAGCAAAGCATGAAGCCAGAGGTCCCTTCTTGCCTGAGGGGCTGTGCTCACGAAGCCGGCTGTTTTTAACACTGATCAGAAAGCTAAATAAAGCGTTTAAGAGTTTGAATTTTATTCACTTATTGAACAAAGTACTCTTGAGCACTGGCTACAGGCTGGGCATTGAAGAGGCACTACGGACGCCCCAGTTGGCAAGGCAGAACCACATCCTGCCTTCCTGGAGCTGACGGTCTAGTTCATGGAGCGCAGCTGAACCCTGGCAAGTGTCATTGCTTCTGGCCGGCTCCCTACACTCATTCAGAGGAACCATACATGGCTGGTTCTCTTGCTTCGGTTTTTCCCATCTCTTCTCCTGTTTTTTTTTCTTTTTTTTAAGATTTTATTTATTCACTTGACAGAGAGAGGGGGGGCGGGAACACAAGCAGGGGGAGTGGGAGAGGGAGAAGCAGGCTCCCTGCTGAGCAGGGAGCCCACGCTGGACTCAATCCCAGGACCCTGGGATCATGACCTGAGCCACAGGTGGACGCTCAATGACTGAGCCACCCAGGCGCCCCTCTTCCCCTTTTTTATTTAGTGTGAGGTATACAACAGCTGTTGTTTTCAAAGAAAAATCTCTTCTTTTTCCTCATCTTTTCTTTTCTTTTTTTTTTTTTTTCCTGAAGTTTGTGTTTGTTTATTTGAGGAACAGAGAGAGAGCATGAGCGGGGGAGGGCGAGGGAAGAGAGCAGAGGAAGCAGGAGACGCAGACTCCCTGCTGAACCCAAAGCCTCCTTGAGCCTGAGATAGATCATGACTGAACTCAGGTCAGACCCTTACCAGATGGATCCGCCCCAATACCCCTTTCCTGATCTCCCCTTTAATCAAAGAAAGTGGGTTGAATGGGTTTTGGGGTTCTTGAGTATGATACCATATTTCCCAGGAATGGTAGAGGCCATAAAGAGAGAACTTCCTCCCTTGGGTCGCCTGGTCAGTAATTCACTCGTCCTTCCGTACTAACCAAGTGAAGACTGGTCAGCTTCCCCGGACTCATCCTTCTACCTCTCTGTGCAAACTGTTTAGTTCTGCTTCCTCTGATCTCCCTTTGTCCTCAGTCTTCCTTGGCTAGAACCTTCCTTTCAGCCAAAACTCAACAACAGTAAAACAAAACGCAACTATGTTCAGGCCCACCCCTTCCTAGAACAAATCTCCCCTCGACTGCCTGCCTTTCCTTCAGGGCCATTTCCCCACATGAGCCCTCCGCTCCTTTCTCTGTAATACTGTTTCCTCCCTGACCCTCTGTAATATAAGTCCGCTAAAATGACTCTCAGAAAATAGCACCCATGACTCTGAGATGCCAGAACCAATGGTTTCTTTCCAGTTCTTTTCCCACTCGACGTTAGGAGGATGCTTAGTGACCCCCTTGAAGCTGTTCCCTGCTTTCCAAAACCAGCGCCACTTCCCTTGGTGAATGGAGGTGAAGGAGGAACTTAGAGAAAACGGTTCCCCGAAACTTGGCTCCTCATGTGAGGAGAGACAGGGAGGTTCTGGAAGGGAAGGAGGGGCGTCAGTATATTTTGGACTTTTACAAACAAGAATACAGTGACTTGACGTATCCCGTAGAAAAGGGGAGGGTAATCACATCGGAGGGAGAGTCCTGGCCGGAGCCAGACTCAGAAGAAGTAGGACATGATACGATGCAAGAGTTGGAGGGACTCAGCTTGAGGAAGAAGAGCGGTCACCTTCAGGGAGGACAGCAAGGCAACAGACAGTAAGGTCACCACGAAAACCCAGTTGGTCACTGTGGGCGGGAAGTTGAAGGATCTCCTGTCCTCTGTCAGAGTCTCTTCGTGCTCAGAGCTCTGGTTCCAAGCTTAGTACGGACAGCAGATGCTGAAGAAATATTTAACTAAATTAAACTATAGTTGTGCAAAGGGAAAACAAGCTGGGAAACACACTCACAAGGCCTGGAAAAAAGAGGAATCGGACAGGTGTTTGGAGCCTTTCCTCTTTGGCTTTTGCCAAGTTAACGGAATTTGAATGTCTGGGCCATGTAAGCCACTGTGCCGAGAACTGTGTTAGAAAGGCCAGGGCCAGGCTGGGGACTATCTTCTGGGCAGGAGGGAGTCATTGATAGTTTTTGGAGAGGAGAGTACGTGATCAGAACCCTTTGCCTGGGTGGTTCAGTAGGTGAAGCGGCCGCCTCCCGCTCAGGTCATGGTCCCGGGGTCCTGGGATCCCCCTGCTGAGCAGGGAGCCTGCTTCGCCCTCTCCCTCTGCCTGCTGCTCCCCAGGCTTATGCTCTCTACCAAATAAATTAGTAAAATCTTTTTTTAAAAATCCTTTGAGATTATTAGCTTTTGTAGAAATTTCCTGATTCAACCTCATTAATTACAAGTAGACCTTGATCATTAATTTACGTTTAAACCCTGTGCACTTAAAACTTCACCTCTCTACCGACCCCTGTGTATCTCATATCACATTTGTTTTCCGAGAACTCTGAGGCATTTTAACACCATTTTAAAGCAGCTTCTTCCTGAACTCGTAAAGTTACTTAACTATGAATCCTTGAAAGGCAAGGGTAGTATTTTGTTCATCTTGATGTCTGTCTGTAGCTGATGCAGTGCGGCAAGTCCGGGGTGAACCCTGTGAAGCTCCGGGTTCAGACACGGCCACCAACTCTGTGACCTGCCCCATTCCCAGCCTGGTTCTGGGTCACTGGCACCTTTCCCCGTTTCCGGCTCTTGGCGGGTGTGATTCCAGCTGAGCCTTGTGCGAATGAGTCAAGTGACACTTCTACAGCCTGAGCCCAGAAGTCACTGTAATTGTGGGTGGGGGCGAGGCCATAGGACTGGGGGTCTGGAGGGGTCCCTGCATCGAGGTTTGCAGCCATGTGGACAAGTGCAGGGACTGGGCTCATTTTTGGGAATCCAGGCTGGGGCTTTGAAATGGCGAGTGTCAACTCTGAGTGTTTTCAAGGAAGGGTATGAAACGTTTGCCCCTGAAGGGGTTCTGAACTAGTACAACACTGGGCTTCCCTGTTTTCTGTAACTCATATGCACCCGAGCGCAGGGGATAGGATTAGCTGACTTTATGTTGTCCTTTTCAACTCCAAAGCCGCATGAAATTGGGTACACTCTGTGCTACCTTCCTGGGACCACAAGGTAGGTGGCCCCTTCCCCCACATCACTGCTGGGACCCAGGCCATCAGGCTGATGGAGGAGCTAACCAGCAGCTCAGGCAACACTCATGTGTTTGTCCACATGAGGGAAGGTATTTGGTTTGCATTTATGAAAACATCCCTTTGTTTTGCCTTAATTCCAAGGAAGCAGAAAGGGAGGCAAATAAATACTCCAGACCATTCATTGCAGCAAGAGGTCTTATTAGGTTAAATAACTGAGGAGACTTATCCCAGGCACGGGCATTTGTAGCCACGCAATGCCAGCAAACAAATCACCCAAGCAAGGTGCCATGGCAACAAATGCAGTGCATGCTGTGACCACCTGGCCAGCATCTTTTGGGCTCCTGGGCATCCCCGGCAGGTCGGAAGAGCCAGTGGGGGCTTCCATCAGGAGCTAGGATTGAGGGTAGCAGCCAGAAGAGAGAGCGAGCTCAGCTAGTCCTGCCGGTTGTGGTCAGGAGTCACAAATGGTGTAGACATTGGAACTATTTCAGGAGAGGGGGCGGTTCTGAACCTGCTCTGTGCAAGGTGGTAGAGAAAGCTTTGGTTCAAGAGTCCAGAGCCCTGAGTTCTAACCCCAGGGGCACCACCCAATGATTGACTGACCTTGAGCAAGCCATCCACCCACCCCCACATCCCAGGCTTTGTAAGTATCTCTAAATTGAAGATTGAACAGTGTGACCTCCACAGTCCTGTGCAGAGCGAACACAGAAGCAAACAACACGCTCCAGGCACAAGATCAGCATAAACTCCAGCAGCGAAGAGTTTGCTGAAAGCAGTAAGAAAACTGCAGGTAGAAAGATAGAAGTAGGGAAAGGGGGTTCAGTCTCAGAGATACTGTTTCCCCCACTGCCAATCGGTAACATATTGCCGCAAACTTCAGCTCAGAACTTCTAGCTCAGAACAATACAAATTTATTATCTTGCAGTTCTTGAGGTCAGAAGTCCAAAATAAGTTTCACTGGGTTAAAATCAAGGCGTTGGCAGAGCTCTCCCCCTCTGGGGAACAGTCCTCTCCTTGCCTTTTCCCGTTACTGGAGGCAGGCTGCACGTGCGAGTTTGTGGCCCCTTCCTCCGGTTCAGATCCGGCAGGGCTGTGAGCTCAGCTTTGCCTGCATCCTGTTTATAAGGATGCTGGATGACATTTCCCTTGGGATAATAATCTCGGAAACTCTACCATTTCAAACTTCTTTTAGTCACACCTGCAGAGCCCCATTGGCCACCCCGGGTAGGGTATTCACAGGTCCCAGGAGTAAAGATGCAGACATCTCTGCTGGGCCATTATTGTGCCTACCATATCTAGCAAACAAAACCTCCCATGGTGTCCTCATGTCAGAGAAGGTTACCTTCCTGCCCCCGCTCCCCAGCAAGAACATCACCAGCCATCCACAGCAACTTGGTCTCCCTCCCCCTCCACCCATATGCCATCCATCAAGCCCTGACGTTTCATCTTCTAATAGCCCTCTAGCATGTTCTCATCATCACCTTACACTCTGTCACCACATCACCCACCTGGAGCCCTCTGTTCTCTCAGCATCCACTCTGAGTTCTCCCCAGCTCATCCTCCACCAGTGCCCCCAGAGATTTAAAACCCCAAATCTGGTCCATGTCTCACCCCTGCTTAAAACTCTTGATTGGCTTCCAGATACACTTAGAGGCAAAACTCAAAGATGTGGAAGGCTCTACATGATGGGGCTTCTGATCGTGCCTTCAGCCTCACGTTCTGCCTCTCTCTCTTACCTGTTGAACTTTACCTTCACTGTGGCCATCTGTCAGTTTTTGAATAGGCCAAGTTTTCTGGTGCCACGGGCCCTTTGCACATGCTCATCCTACTCCTTGAAATGTCCCTGCCCATGCCTTTGCCTCTTGGCCTTTGGACTTCAGTTGAAGCATTGCTTCCTCAAGGAAGCATGTCCAACCCCGAGCTCCTCCCTTTCTCCAAGATTGGACACGATCCCTCTGTCAAATGCTCTTCAGTGTAAGCTGTGCTTTTGTATGATGGTTTGTTAAAATCTGTCCTTCCTACTTTTTTGCAAGCTCTGCAAAGGCCTCTATTTTAGTCAGCATTACAGTTCTGTAAGTGGGGGCCCGATTAACGTGACCATCAGCCCTGCAAACAAATGCTGGCTGAACTCCATGACTGCTGCCTCTTTCTCCTCAAGCTCCCGCGGTCTCTGCTGGGGAGAAGCAAACCGCACAGGGTCTACAGGTGGCTGGGACGTGAGAGCAGTCAACTTTTCAAACATTTAATTTTGGGAAATTCTCATGTATGATTCTGCCGAAGCCCGACTCAAGTATCACCTCCTCCCTTAACCCCTCAGACAGAACTGGCCCTTCATCCTCTCTCCGTCTATAGCACTTTGCCCACATCTCAGCGGTGGCTCCTACCGTGCGTTTGCCCCCAGACGAGCTTGCGAGCTCTTCGAGGACAGGGACAGGGTCTTATTTCTCCTCGTGGCTGCAGGACTCAGCACACTTGTCATGTAAGACTTGAGACGTCACTCTTGATATCTGCCCGTCTCAGCTGTCACCCCCGGTGTCCCACACTGAAGTAACTGGTCACGTAGTTTACCCCATTGCTCAGATAAAACACCGCAGGGTCACCCTTGGCTTCGTTCTCTCAGAGGCCACGTCAGCCAACCGGCAAATCCAGCCGGCTCTGCCTTCAGAATCCGGAACCAGCGTCTTCCCCCACCTACCGCGTGTGGCTTCTCTGTGTCACCTGCTGCCATTTCCAGGCCCATCACTGCACACTGTTCTCCACACTACAGCTGGGAGGTCCTTTTTTTCCCTCCAGAACGAACTTTTAAAACCATGTCTGTCTGCGGCACAAAACCCCAGCAATTTTCCATTTCGTTCAGAAGATAATCCAAATTCCGGGGCGCCTGGGTGGCTCAGTGGGTTAATAAGCCTCTGCCTTCGGCTCAGGTCATGATCCCAGGGTCCTGGGATCGAGCCCCGCATCAGGCTCTCTGCTCGGCGGGGAGCCTGCTTCCTCCTCTCTCTCTCTGCCTGCCTCTCTGCCTACTTGTGATCTCTCTCTGTCAAATAAATAAATAAATAAATCTTTAAAAAAAAAAAAAAAAAAAAAAAGAAGATAATCCAAATTCCTTACCAAAGCCCATGAAGCCCCACGTGACCCGCCCCTCCCTCATCTGCTCGCGCGCCACCTGCACTCTTCCTTTCTGTTCTTTGGACGCATCACTCCTGCCTCAGGGACTCTGAACTCACCTCAGGACCAGCGTACCCTGTGACCTTCCCCCTATCCTCACTTTATTGAGGTCTCTGAGGTTCCCCCGCTCAGGGAGATCTAATGGAGCCAGTCATCTTCCCTCAAATCACCCTGCACAACCGAAAGTGAACACCATTCTTCTCTTGGCCAAAGACAGTAATCTGCAAGGAATGACAGGGGTCAGGATGGGGTAGACATGATCAGAACTATTCCTTCTCTCTCTTGACTTGCTTTGAGCCCACGCCAAACATTTCTACCTTCTTGTCCTGTCCTGACTGCGTGCAATGTCGAGACAAGGGGCCGGCAAACCCTTCTAGATCAAAGACAAGCAGGCCAGCCTCAGGGCCGGGGGAGTGACAGCCATCTCTCATGCGGGTCTGTGTCTCTCCATGCTTAGCAGCTCTGTCTTTGGTATTCCTGAACGCAGATAGATTATAAATCCTTGTTTCTATAGGACTTCTTGGGCCTACCTTGTATGCTGAAGTTGGAGACATCATGAAAGTTCACTTTAAGAATAAGGCAGACAAGCCCGTAAGCATCCATCCTCAAGGAATTAAATACAGTAAATTCTCAGAAGGTAAGAGTAATTTAATACTCCTCTGGCAGTGGAAAACATACAACTCTAACACCGGTGTCAGACATTTAAAACCAGATTGTTAACCACATGTTAGAGAAATCTCCTTTCCTTCAAGGGGTGACTATGAAAGCTGTTGCCTTTGTAAGTCTTAGGGAGGAAAAGGAACAAAATCCGGAGCCGTCTGGACCTCAGGTGTTTACTAGGTTCTTGCTCTTTAACAGCTGGATGGGAAAATTGCCTAATCTTTCTGAATTCCAACATATGCACGTGTAAATGAGAACAGTAATACATGCACATTTCAAAGTGGGTTAAAGCAGGGGGCGTCCACAGACTTCTCTGTGGGAAGCCAGGTCCTAAGTATGTTGGTTTTGGGTTATGTCTTGTAACTGCTCAACTCTACCTTTCAACACAAACACCATCACAAACAATGTGCAAGTGAATGAGTGTGACTGTGTCCCAATAAAACTTTATTTACAAAAACAGACAGCTGGCTGGATGTAGCCCAAGAACCGTAGTTTGAAACAGTGGCATTGGACTGATGTGGCACGGGTGGCCTGACACAGAAAGCGCGCTTCATAAGTGGTATTTGGTGGTTGCGGTGGCGGTGGCGGTAGAAGTCTTAACACAATTTTAGATGAAGTGAAATGGTTAAGAACTTGCGCTTTGAAGGCAGACATACGTTCCCATTCCAGATGCATCACCTCTGGTTCTATGAGCGTTACCTCTCTGAGGATTAAAATGAGACTGTTCAGGTAGTGTCTGAAATGAGACTGTTCAGGTAGTGTCTGAAATAGGATTCCTGGAACATGGGAAGCCCTCAGTAAATCACGATGATGATGATGGCAGCGACAGCAAAGGTCACAAAGACGAAGGTGGTAGAAGTGACCACATCAGCCACGGGACAGTAAGTACTGTTGACGACCTTGCTCTGATTATTTCTATCACGATCATTCAGACCACAACAAGCACAGCGGACTTCTCTTAGGAGCTGATATCAGAAAATTGTAACCATATTGTACTAGGTATTAGTATAATAACACGTTTAAATACCTTCAGTCCTTTCATGACTCACAAATTTTCTTTCTCCCATATGTTCCAGCCGTCATACCTTTGAAGGGGGGCAATTAAGCAGGAAAGTGATTTACAGCGCAGGTTCTGGAAGTAGACTGCTTGGTGCAAATCTTGGCTTACACTTATTAGCTGTGTGGCTTTTGAGAAGTTGCCCAACCTCTCTGTGCCTCATCTCTCTCTCGTCTGTAAAATGAGACTAAGAATCATACTACCTCATATAGGTTTGTTGTCATGAAATCTCTGGATAAGGCCTAGCATATAATGAACACTTGACAGATATTAGATGTGATAGTGAGGTTGATTTTTCAGTTAAAATGTATTCAAATTATGTTACATCTCAATTAAAATTTTTAAGTGTGTTCAGATAATTTCCTACTTATCTGGTAATTTGTGGATTACACAGTGTGTTTTACATTTATTATTTCTTGTGTAAATTAGTAGTTAAACTCATTCCAACTAACACATAAAGGACTGATAATAGGTTAATGAACTACCCTTTCCTGGAGTATTTGCATCAGCCCTTAATCTTTGGCTTGAGGAAGAGCAATGAGCATTAACTGAAACATCAGACATCTTTAAGGGCCAATTTGGCAAGACTCTGAATGAGGCAGAATGTGCAAGAGTCTGTCCTATATTCCTAAAATCATACAGTGGCATAACAAACAACCATTTAACCTACTTATGAGGCTTCCAGGCAACTACATCGAGAATTCAGCAATGTCATGCCAGAGGGAGGAACCCCCAAATGTCCCATCCAGGTTCCATTTCAAATGTGGGAGGAGGTAAGGTTCATGGACTTTGTATTCTAGCTGGGCTGTTTGCATAGGGAACGGACCTTGCAACATTATGCCCCTTTCTTTACTGTTTATTTGTTCCTGCACCCCCCCCCACCCTCAGCCAGTTGTCTATGAGCAGCTGTTTAAGATGCTCCCGCCACTTCCACTGGTCACCTCACTATTGCCCCTAGTTGCCTAAATCCGAGAAAGGTAAATACAGATTGGTGGGGAAAGTGAAATTTTTATTTTGGAAACGAGAGGCAAACTCAATCTATTTAAGATTGAGTGCCTTGTGTGGAAAAAGACAAGGCTTCTGTTCATTTTATTTTGCCCTCTGCTTTAAAATAAAACATCTTCTTCTTGCCTGACACTCATCCTGGCCCACAGCCGTCCTCCAGGGCTTGAACTATCTGGGGCAGTGTGGGAAATCAATGAAGCACACACTGGGCCAGTGAGAGCCCAGACTCCTTTTTTGCAGACGTAGAAGTGCATGGTGGGAGATTGAGACGGTAGAATAGGCCTAAGGCAGGACTCAGTCCTTGCCCCTGGGGCTACTTGATCTGACGAGTCAATGATCCAACCTTGACCACAATCCTACTTTTCTGGGAATTAGTCCTTGAGCTCCAGCAAGCATTTGGAGACCTGTTTTCATCAGTTAGAAGGAAAGGACAGCCTTGGAAAGAATGCTGGCTTCGGAGCCAGAATGACCTGGCTTTAAATTTGGGCAATTTGGGGCAACCTTCTTTACCACTAACCTTTAGTTTTACATCTGTGACACGGGCATAGCGATTCCTCCCCTCGAAGGTTATGGCCGGGACCAGTCGTAGTATGTGTCAAGTTCTGGGCCCATGGTTGATGCATGACGATGTTACCTGTTGTTGGTTATTTCGTGTCTCGTCATTGTGACTGCATTAAGATTTGTTTTCAGTCGCTTAGATTAAAGGAAGTCCCTGGCCTTGGATAGTCCTCATCATTTTACTTGTACTTGAATGAAATAAAACTCTCTCTTAGAATTGAGATGTCAAAATGAACTAAAATTAAACAGAAAACCTCAGTTATCCAGAGCACAGAGGAATGAATCATTTTGAATTATTATATTTTCCAGATAGTTTGGAATTTACTTCTTAAATGTCTAAGATTTTTTTTAAACACTTTGGATATATGTTACATTTCCCAGACTCTTTAAAACACAAGATGAGAAGTAAAACTCCAATCTCTTTCTAAGCCATTATTTCTAATCTACCATGAGATTATACAGACACCCACGGATATTAGAATTATATACAAAGTAGGCAGACTTGAAACAGACTTGAAAATTATTGTCTATGGTATTGTCTATCGGTAAAGACCCTGAGCTTTCATTCGTGGGTGTTGTTTCTTAATACCTATTTTGGTTGGCCAGAAGTCGTGTTGCCTTTTGAATTCTTGGCTATGCTTTAGTCTCCCATCCAAGTACTAACCAGGCCCAACCCTGCTTAGCTTCTGAGATCAGACGAGATCGGGCGCGTTCAGGGTGGTATGGCCGTAGACTTGGCTATGCTTTAGTTCGTTGATGGTTGGAAATCTGAGTTCTGGCCAGGGAAGACAGTGCTCTGAGTGAAAGTCTCATGCTGGCCGTGGATCCATAAATTGGCAGCGCCTGATGCAAAAGCAAGGTTGTAGCTCGGTGTCGCACCCGCACCACTCCCCAGGCATGACTGGGGGACACCTCACTAGTACTTAGGGCAAGGACGAGTAACCCATTTGATGGGTTGGACAAATCACGATTTGCAAAAAATGCTCACGAGAACATTTCCTTTAGGCATGTGTTTAATAGGAATATATTCTGAAACCAGGAAATAAAATATATGCAGCTATACCTGATCACTTAAAAACTTGCTATCACTAAGAGCCTAAATTTGAGGCTAAAATTTCAGAAACTAACTTGAACACATGGAACTGTTTCTAATATGCCCCGTTGAGCAACTTTTGTTCTTCAGTAAGATTTCTGTAGCTGTTTTGGTCAATTAACTTTAAAAGTTTGCTTCAGAGTGAATCTTAATAGTATTTGTTTATTGCTTTATGTAGTCACTTAAATGTGTGAGTTGCATTATGAGTATTTCATCACAAAATTAGTTTTATAATATTCAGCTGTCTGCTAGTGAGCCAACTCTGAATAGAAATGATAGATAGACAGACAGATAGATGAGATGCATTTTCCATCAGATTTTTTTTTACGTTTGGTGTTGCCAAATTCTCCATATGAAAACTTAGTCTTTTGGATTTGTCCAAAACATTCCAATGCTTATGTGGGCACTGGTGTTTCACTTTTCATCTGAATATTTTGGCATTTCTTTGAGTATATGATAAATACCCAAAACAAACTGTAGTGGCTGATATAATAATTCTCGTAAGTGTCAGAAATGTGAACGCCCCTTCAAGAGAGACTTGCCCTCCCCGTGCCGTTCAATCCATTTCCTTAGAAAACATCGGCATTCTACTTTGCCTGTTAACTAAATTACAGCTTCTTTTTTTTTTTTTTAAGATTTTATTTATTTATTTGACAGAGAGAGATCACAAGTAGATGGAGAGGCAGGCAGAGAGAGAGGTGGGGAAGCAGGCTCCCTGCCAGAGCAGAGAGCCCAGTGCGGGACTCGATCCCAGGACCCTGAGATCATGACCTGAGCCGAAGGCAGCAGCTTAACCCACTGAGCCACCCAGGCGCCCCTAAATTATAGCTTCTGAAAGAAGGCTCCTAGTCTTTGAATGTACACTGAAGCACGCCCTACGTTAATTAAATGGAGAGGAAAAGGGTTGTTTAAAAAAAAGAAAAAATGAGTAACAAGGGAGGATCTCAAGAACGAGCAGCCTAGTGGGTAACCGAAGTGGGTCTTTACGTAACTTTACTTTCCCAAAGCTTATAGGTAGCATTTCACATTTAAAAAAAAAAAATACTGAGAACCTTTTGGCTAATAATTGGTTTATCATGATCAGTAAACAAATTGCAACACTGACTATGGGCAGAGCAGGCAATGAACAAACTTGAGTAAATATAAAATGAACGGTTACCCTTGGTGTGAAGAATTCATTCTCGCACAAAGCTGAACAGGGACTTCTTGTGCTCTAGCACAGTAGTCTTTCCTGTCTGTTTCTCCTCTCTTCAGTTAAGAGCTTAAACTTTTATTTCAATTACAAAGTCAAAGTCAGATTCACCAAAAATGCGTTTCATAAATGCTTCCTTTAAGTAACTGCTTGTATTTCATGCTTCATATTACCTAGGTTGTGAAATCAAAGCTACCACATGCCTCTTTTGTTCTAGACTAAATATAGGATAAAATACTTTGAAGTTAAAAGAATAAAAACACTGATTAAATTATCCCAAGATTACCTCATAAGTAATAATCCTCACTTAGCGTAATTAGAGAATCTTTCCCCATGTACACATTTGTTCACTATTTCTTTCAAGACGCTCATTATCCACCTTTTAAGTTGTATCGTGAACATAATCAAAACCATTCATTCAACTATTTTATTTTTTAATATTTTATGTATTTATTTGACAGAGAGAGATCACAAGCAGGCAGAGAGGCAGGCAGAGAGAGAGGGGGAAGCAGGCTCACTGCTGAGCAGAGAGCCCGATGCAGGGCTCGATCCCAGGACCCTGAGATCATGACCTGAGCCGAAGGCAGAGGCTCAACCCACTGAGCCACCCAGGTGCCCTGATTCAATTATTTTAAGTTTATCTTGTATGTAACTTCATATTCTTATTCACGTCAAATGAATATGAAATTCTCAATAATTTACTTTGATCAACTAGACAGACACTTAAAAACCATTGTTTGTTCAAATAAAACTGAATATGAAACCCTGATCATTTAAAAATAAATTTGATAGCATTCAACAATCAGTCACATTGCTATATCTAGTATGTGTTAAATCTTTTAGGGTGATTCTTAGATATTGATATTGTTTGGTTCATATTATGATGCACAATGTGTTCTAATTGTGGCTTCTCCACTGAAGTAGCCCTAAAAGAAATCTAGAGGGGAAACCCGTCACAACCAAGACACCAGCATGTACCCTACTGTTAGCTGAGCTGTGAGTCCCTCAGGTCTTACAGACTTCTTTGTATTTGTGTCCGGGAACCTCCCTCAGCCCGGAACATGATCATGGCGATGATGATGATGATTTCTGGACTGAGGAACTGAGGAGTGGATTAGAGAGTAGAGCCTACACATTGTTTCCCCTTTGATCTGAAACCTATTAATTTTGCTGGTGATTATGAGCAATCTTATTACCAGTTTTTGCCACTTTTAGAGTAGATAAGTCACCACCTCTAATCTTTCTCACGTGTGTTGACAGAACTCAAGGGCACTTAGATACACCTTATCAGATGTACAGCACAAAGGAGAGAGGTTGTATCAGTTGCAAATTGGCTGAGAAAGAAAATAGTCAGCATACTCAAATGTATTGCGACGGGCCGTCATAGCATTGGTCAGGAGCCAGACATTTTACATGTGTTTTTAGTCCTCATTACCCATCAAAAATGATTGTATTGTTGCTAGAGAAAACATTATATTGTTACAAACCAGAAAAGGGAGGCTAAAAGAGAGGTTAAAGAAAGCCAAATTCACAGAGGCAGCAAGTGTTTCAACCAAGAAATTTCAATTCTGGACTCTCTCACAATCCAGTGAGAGAAAGTATCATTAATTATATAATTTCATAAATATTTAATTAAAAATGTGTATATGATATTTACATCTAACTATATTCATAAATACATGTAATATTCACCAAGGAATGGGTGAACTGCATTTAGGCTGATGTCTGAAGGATGCGCACACATTTGTCCAGAGAAAGAGAGGAAGGACTTCAGAAGTTACCTCTTGGCCTACAAAGAATATCACTTTTTGTCCTTCTGAGAGCTTCTGAAGGCAATGGAAAGAAAGCCACTTTCTACTCTAGGAATTTCCTGTGAGGCTTTAACAACTGGAACAGTAGACACATCATGTCCAGAAACACCATTTTCTAACTTCATGAGGCCAAGAATCAGGAACATTGAATCAGGGCCATTGTGCTTGGTTGGAGTTAGCTCTAGTCAACAACTCGCCATGCCAGGTCCAGTCAGTAGACAAGAGGGCAACTCTCCTTATCAGACCTGTTTGTCCTTTGCTTCTAGAATTATTTTGTAACTTCCCAGAGATAATCCTTCCTATGTGTTAGCAGAGACTCTTCCTTATACACTCTTTTTTTCTTTTCCATTTAGACTGAAATAATATTATTACTCTCAGGAAATTGTCCAAACTTTTAAAATTTCTCAACTCCTGGGGGCACCTGGATGGCCCAGTCGTTATGCGTCTGCCTTTGGCTCAGGTCATGGTCCCAGGGTCCTGGGATCGAGCCCCGCATCAGGCTCCCTGCTCAGCGGGAAGCCTGCTTCTTCCTCTCCCACACCCTGCTTGTGTTCCCTCTCTCACTGTGTCTCTCTGTGTCAAATAAATAAATAAAATATTTTTTAAAAAATTTCTCTACACCTTAATCGTCAGACCCTTTTTTACTTCTTTAAAGATTTTATTAATTTATTTGACAGAGCACAAGCAGGCAGAGTGGCAGGCAGAAGGAGAGCAGGAAGCAGACACCCCACTGAGAAGGGAGCCTGATGAGGGGCTCCATCCTTGGACCCTGGAATCACGACCTGAGTCGAAGGTAGCCACTTAAGCCACTGAACCACCCAGGTGCCCCCAGATCCTTTTTTTAATATTCAGATCCTTTTCATCATCTGAGTGAAATTTCAGCCCATAGTCAATTTGGCCATCAATGTCAAGCTATCTTTGAGGGCAAAAATAAGATACAGTGTGATCCCATGTTAAGCTTTTCACTAGCACAAGTGTCACAACACGGATGCCTACAGCTTTCAGGAGGGAAGTCAATGAAAAAAATGTGCCCTTTAAGGACTGGGGACCACAGAGTCATTGTCTTATCTAAAGGAGGTAGCCAGGATTCAGGGCAGCAAATTCTATGCAGAAATTTGGTCACAAGAACTGCATTTTAGTGTTATTCTTGAAGAACAACAGAAGAAAAGACAGCAACTCAGATTCTTATATATTATCTCCATAATGTTAATGTTGGCATGTAATTTGTTGTAATACCGTGCATTCCTAATCACCTATGAGCTAAGACATGATAACCTTGATTCTAGCCCACAGGATCTTAAATCTTAGAAATTCAGCATACATTCGGTGAGCACCTTCTCCATGCCAGGCACTGTGAAAGGTACCAGAGACATTAGCCAGATACAAACCAGCACCTGCCTTTGAGTGGCTCACTTTCTGGTGACAGAAATGTGCATGATGTAAATTGTTATTATTTAGTAGTAGAAAATGAACTAAATCATCCAGTGCCATACATACTTAATTATAAATTATCACAGCTTCTGTAGAAGAAAAAATGGGTAGTACAATTAGAGACCAGGAAAGGGGTAGGCTTGTATTTAAGGTGACATCTAAAGGATGAGCACATATTTACCCAAAAGAAAGACAAAGAGGGAGAACACTCCAAGCCGAGGCAGTGCTATCTGCCAGGACCTGAGGTTGGACGGAACTTGGCTGGTTTGGGGAACTAAAAGGTGGCCCCAGAGAGTGTTACATAGTATCAAGGGGAAAAGTCATACACAATAAGTATGGAGAGAGAAGTGGGGTAGATTACATATGGACTTGTGGTCCATGTTAAAAATTTTGTAAAAGAAGAAGCTGTGGTTAGGATTTTAAACAGGAGTATGGCAAAGTAAGATCGAAAGTCTAAAGGCATCATTCTGTATACAAGTCGGGAAATTGATTGGGAGGGTAGTCTTGCACCAGAATCCCAGTGACCAGTTAATAGGCTAATTCTGGAGTCCAGTTTTATCCTAGGGTTATGGCATTAGAAACACAGGGAAGAGTGTAAACTTGGGATATATATTTTGGAGGTAGTAGGTGGCCTTGAAAGTTTTGCCAAATGAATTAATACAGCTGGATTTGTGTTGAGAAAATAGTAACCAGACTCGGTCTCCTGTCAAGATTTTATGGTCCAGCCATATCTAGTCTTCTTTTCCATATGCCATCAGTGTAATCACCATCAATAAATCGTAGCTTCTAAGAGCATTAAAGTCCGTCTTTGTTTCCTATCTGTAAGGCTGATATTATGACTATCATGTCATTTCAAGTTTGGTTGTATTCATTCCCATTCATATAAAGATGCTCTGTCCTGTGAAGATATGTCAGTGAATCTAGATATATCTACTCAACTCTTCTGTCTTATGGCTTCTGTGCTCAGAACCCCATGCAGTACATGGTGCATGTTGCTGCTGTGCCCAAATGCCTCATTGATGATGGAAGCTTGTGCCTTATTCCACACTCCCATCTGGAGAGCCCAAACATGCTGGTGCTATGCAAGCTCACGTGAGTGTGAGTAGACCAGACTCGTCCTGATAATGTGCAGTTAGCTACGACAGTAGCTAATAATCTACAAAATGAAATCATCTGTATAGGAATTCAGCAGTTCAGCTTTGGCTTCTGAAAATGAGGGATTGTATCCATCCTTTTGCTTAACAATGAGACAGACAGACAGACAAAACATATGAAATAGCAGTTTTCAGACACTGAACAACAGACGATGCAAGGGAATGCTCCAAGGGAGGAGAATAACAAATGAGGTGGGTCTGTGTGTACCCAGGCTCACTGCATGGAGACAGTTTCCAGGATAGCACGATGAGGGTGAACTCAGGCAGAATTCAATAGTCCTTTAGTTAAAGAAACAGAGTTTAGACTTTTGGTAGGCTGAAGTGGCTGGATTTGCAGGATGGAATCCTCAAGAGGATGGTACACACAAAGAGAAGGAGTTCTTAAGAATCTACATGGAGGGCTGTCAGGTCTTCAACTCAGTGTTGATCTGCACATGCATGTGAGGAGAGTATTAAAAGTATGGAAAATACCACCAGAAAGAAACAGGCAGAACAGTCCCTGGACCACACACAGAGAAATAGTTTATGTTCCCATCATTAAACAAGAAAAGACCTAACAAGCGGGCACTCAGTAGAGGTAAGTCAACAGAAGGCACAGAAATTGGATAAAATTAGTCCAGACTGCAGACTACTCAGAAGGTGATGAAACTTTAAAAACAAGACTTGAAAGTATCCAATCAATTTCACACCTCTTCACTGTGTGCCAGTGTAACATATTAGTTACAAGAATGCAACAAAATTCAGCAACCAATATGTAAAACTCACAACGCTAATAAAGATTAACAAGCATTAGAAGGAGCAGGAAATGTACTACCCATAGCCAAGAAAAAACTTAAATCAATAGAAACAGACCCAGAGATAAATGATAGAACTGGCCGGCAGAGACATTCAAACAGCTATTACGAAGATTCTCCTTATGTTCAGAGCATGATGGGGAGAGAGATGGAAGACATGAGGACACACAAATGGAAACTCTGCAGATGAATATAATGGCTGCAATGGAGAGTATACCAGATGAGATTAACAGGGGATATTATACATAACAATGGAAACTACCCAGGTGAATCATGAAGATAAGAGAGACTGAACAAAATGAACAAGACATTGGTATTCTATGGGACAATATCCAGCGATATCACATATGTATAACTGGAATCCTAGAATGAGGAGAAACAGAAGAAATATTTGAAGACATCAAAGCTGAAATTTTCCAAATGTGATGACAGCTATAAACCTACAAAGGTTTGACAAAACCAAGAAGAAGGAACATGAAGAAAACCCTTACCAAAGCACATCATGATCAAGTTACTAAAGACCTATGATGAAGAGAAAATGTTAAAAGTTGTCAGAACAAAAAAAAAAGAAAGAAAGAAAGAAAAGGGGCGCCTGGGTGGCTCGGTGGGTTAGGCTGCTGCCTTCGGCTCAGGTCATGGTCTCGGGGTCCTGGGATCGAGTCCCGTGTCGGGCTCTCTGCTCGACAGGGAGCCTGCTTCTCTCTCTCTCTCTCTCTCTCTCTCTCTGCCAGCCTCTCTGCCTACCTGTGATCTCTCTCTGTCAAATAAATAAATAAAATTTTAAAAAAAGAAAGAAAGAAAAGAAAAGATCCAAAAATGAAAATAAGAGTGACAGCAGACAGTGGAAACAATGCAAGCCAGGAGATAATTAGGGATATCTTTAAAGTACTGGTGTGCAGTGGGGGAAGGGCATTTTGTCCCCTTAATATTCTGTACCACAAATATCCATTTAAAATGAAGAAAAAAGAAAGACTGTCTCAAGCATAGAAATAAGAAGTAATTTCCCACTTGAAGTCCAGAAAAACACATGAAAGGAAGTCTTAAAAAAAAGAAAAAAAATGATATTAAAAGACTATTTGTATCCACAAGAAGGAATAAAAGGCTTCAGAAATGGGTAAACATAGAGAAAGTTTTTCCTCATTTTTAATCTGTTGAAAAGACAATCATCTAAACTTCAAAGCAAAAATAACAAAATTTATTAGGGGGGTAGTATATATGCAGAAGTAAACTGTATGCATGATGAACAGTAGCACAAAGACCAGGAGAAACGGAAATATACTATTGCGAGTGTCTTACAAGTGAAATGGCATCATATTATTTGAAGGTAGACTCTGATAAGTTAAAGTCATATATTGTAAACCGAAGGCACTAATAAAACAAAGAAAAGCTAATAGTAGTGGAGATAAAAAGAGATACTCGATTAATCTAAAAGAAAGCAAGAAAGAAGAGAAAAAGGAATAAAGACCAGATGGATCAATAGAAAACAAGAGGAAGACGGTCGACTTAAACTCAGCCGTATCAGTGATTATATTATAAGCAAACGGAAAGAACACTGCAACTAGGAGATTGTAAGCCCAGATAAAAAGAATCACCTTCCTCTATGCTGATTTGAGAAATCCACTTTAAAGACAAGGACAGGGAAAGGCAGAAGACGGAAGAAGATACACCACACGAACATGAGTGACACAAGAGGGCATATGATCTATTGTTCGCTTCCATGACCTCAGAGGACAGAGGAAAGGAGTGACAACAGCAGATCGGAAGCTGCTGGCCCAGAGAGCAGGGGAAGGTTCTAGCTGCAAATGGCACAAGGCAACTTCCCAGAGCAAGAAAACTGTCCTGTACCTTCATTGTGAGGGTAGCCATTCCACTCCACACATCCGTCAAAATGCAGCTAGCAGTATACTTAAAACTGGTGGGTTTTATTGTACGTGACTTCAGTAAAGATGACGAAAGGAAGAGGGGGAGGCAGAAAAAGAGAGGAAAGGGGGAAGAATAGAGAAGAAAAGGAACAGGAAGAGAGAATAGGAGTGAGAAATTAATCATTTGTTTTAAAAAAGCACAATCGCTTCAGTAAGAACGGTTTCCACAAAGCCTTCACCCCATCGTGTTAAACATCTGAGCCCTTTTTTCCAATCCTTTTTGTCTGCTCATGTCTCCACTCTGATGGTCTCCCCTTTGACGTCTAATTTATCAAGCTGTTGTACCAAACAGAAGGTAAATGCATCCCCAAGAGAAGTTCCTGCACCGGCTGATGACCGTGAAGCTCGCCTGAGTAAAGGAGGCATGGCTCACACATTTGCTGTCCACGACACTGACCTCCCCCTTCCTGACCTCACTTGCTCCATCTCTAGCCGCATCTTCTTCTTGCTGTTGAAGATCCACCCAAGTCTCTTCTCTCCATCTTCCGCATCTCCGTTCCCTCTCTTCAGTAAGGAAGACCAGCTTCGACATCCTGCTCCTCTCCCACCAGTCAGGACACCAGAGTATATGTGGGACTGTTAACAGCGGGTCTTCAGACACGCAGGGGACGGGAGGAGAACATCTAAACATCGGATGGTAGACACACTTCATAATCACAGCGGTGACCAGACGGCGTAAGGGAGCTGGGCTCCAAGGCTCTGGGGATCGTCAGGGTGATCACAGGATGGGGGGGTGGTAAAGTGAGGAACTAGGGCTGGGGTTGTCAGAGGTGGGAGAGAAGATATGAAATACAGAAGGAAAACAACATAGAAAAAGCTCTGAGTGTACTCACATCCAATGCTAACAGGCAATTAAATGAAAGAGATCTTGTCAAGCACTATAGAGAAAATAGAAATAAAACCCATTCTCTTAGCTTGAGGTGATTTTCTGGTAACAGTGATTCATCTCTCTGATGATACCTAGATACTAATCATTTAGATACCCTAGAAAATGAACTTTCTAAACCTTACCGAATATACTAGTCGCTTTCTGATTCACTTCAAATCACCATAGACCAAAGCCCTTATAATTGCATAGACAAAGAAGTGGGCGTATGTGAATTTTTCCAAATAATGAAGGTTCACTATTAAAAGGCATAGATATCTCTGTAGAGACGTTATGTTCCCCCAGATTTGAGGATGATAAAACGTTGTCCTCAGTGACTGTCCAGGTGTTTCCATGGCTCTTTTTCTCCAGGTGCTTCTTACTCTGACCACACGTTCCCTGTGGAGAAGATGGATGACGCCATAGCTCCGGGCCAGGAATACACGTACGAGTGGAAGATCAGTGAGGGCAGCGGACCCACACACGATGACCCTCCGTGCCTTACACACATCTATTACTCCTATGAGAATCTGATACAGGACTTCAACTCTGGGCTGATTGGACCTCTGCTCATTTGTAAGAAAGGTAAGGAAAAAAAGAGAGAGAGAGAGAGGGCAACAACTAAGATTGAAATGGTAAGGTATACTATAGTGAAATGAGAATTGGGAGAATCTTGGAACCTTTCTATAAATCAAAGGGAGAAGCACAGAAACCAGATCCTTGCTCACATTGGTATTTGAGGGTCGGAATATTCCTGTTTCTTCTAATCCTTCCTTTTTCTCAGTCCTGGGAGACTCTCCCAAGTAAATCCCTGTCTGAGAGTATGTTCTGATACCAGGTCCATAAGATCTCTAGCATTTACCTCAAGGCCAAGTCTTCTTGAAAGTATACATCCTATATATTGCTGAGAGTACTTGGAAAGAAATTTAACATACGACCCAGCAATCGCACTACTGGTATTTACCCTAAAGATACAAATATAGGTATCCAAAGGGGCACGTGCATCCGAATGTTTATAGCAGCAATGTCCACAATAGCCAAACTATGGAAAGAGCCTGGATGTCCATCAACAGATGAATGGATAAAGAAGATGTGGTATATATACACAATGGAATACTATGCAGCCATCAAAAGAAACGAAATCTTGCCATTTGTGACAATGTGGATGGAACTAGAGGGTATTATGCTGAGCAAAATAAGTGAATCAGGGAAAGAGAATTATATGATCTCACCGATATGAGGAATTTGAGAAACAAGACAGAGGATCATAGAGGAAGGGAGGGAAAAGTGAGACAAGACAAAACCAGCGAGGAAGACAAACCACAAAGACTCTTGATCTCAGGGAACAAACCGAGGGTTGCTGGGGGGTGGCGGGATAGGGATGGGGTAGCTGGGGATGGACACTGGGGAGGGTCTGTGCTAGGTGAGTGCTGTGACGTGTAAGCCTGACGATTCACAGACCTGTACCCCTGAAGCAAATAGTACACTGTATGTTAATTAAAAACATAAACAACCACAATAAACTACACTGTGGGAAATGATGTGATAGACTCGCCCCCTGTCCATACATACACACATACACACATTCCTGATTCATTTACTCACTGCACAAATACACATTGGCATTGCCTGGTATATAAAAATACTGTGGTGGCGCTGAAAAAAATTCAAATTTATAAGAAGCTCTTACTTCATTTTACTTTCATTTACTGCCAGCTGCCTTTCTCAGCTGAGAGAATGGACTAACCTTGACCTCCACAAATTCTTTAACGCCTCATCACACGTACAAGCAAGGTGGCTGTGTGGGACTCGGAGGGTGCCTTGCCTGCTGAGCTGAAGTCTCTGTTCATTGGCCTCTTGACACTCAAGAAAATGAGTACTTTCACTAAAGTCCTGACCATCACCACATTGTTTTCTTCGTGCCTGGTCACGTTTACCTCTAAATCCCATTCCTCAAGGCTGTGAGATGTCAGAGAAAATCCTTACCATGGCACTAGGATTTTAGCAAGCCCCCGATCACTATTACTTGATAGAGATGCTACTTTTTAAAGATTTATTTGTCGGGGCACCTGGGTGACTCAGTCAGCTAAACATCTTCCTCCAGCTCAGGGTGTAATCCCAGGGTCTTGAGTTTGAGCCTCTCATCAGGCTCCCTGCTCAGCGGGAAGCCTGCTTCTTCCTCTCCTACTCCTCCCCCTGCCGGTGCTCTCTCTGCCTGTCAAATAAATAAATAAAAACTAATAAATAAATAAATAAATAGATAGATAGATAAATATTTATGTCTTTCAGAGAGAGAGAGTGTGTGTGTGCGTGTGAGTTGGGGGAGAGGCAGACAGAGCGGGGAGAATCTCAGGCAGTCTCTGTGTCGAGTGTGGAGCCCAATGCGGGGCTTGATCTCTGGACCCTGAGATCCTGACCTGAGCCGACATCAGGAGTCAGCTGCTTAATCAACTGAGTTACCCAGGGGCCCCAAGATACTATTTATAAAAATAAGAACTTCTTAAAATTACCATCATGATTGACTTCTTGCCTTAAGTTTTTTGCTGTCTTTGAGTACCTAGCGAGAGTCTTCTGTCTGGGATGCTATTAAAAAGTATGTTCTTCCTTTCATAGGCGCCCTCACTGACAACGGGGTTCAGAAGATGTTTGACAAACAACATGTGCTGATGTTTGCTGTGTTTGATGAAAGCAAGAGCTGGAACCCGTCATCATCTTTAATGTACACAGTCAATGGCTATGTGAACGGAACAATGCCAGGTAACATGTGGCTGGATGCCATCCAGCCACAGCGGAGTCATCAGTGCCTTTGGTCCGTTGTGTTCCTTGAAGTCCTACAGAAGTTGACCAAACTCATACACACTATTTTTCTTTTCTTTTTTAAGATTCTTATTTGTTTATTTAACAGACAGAGATCACAAGTAGGCAGAGAGGCAGGCAGAGAGAGAGAGAGGGAGAACAGGCTTCCTGCTGAGCAGAGAGCCCGATGTGGGACTCGACCCCAGGATGCTGGGATCATGACCTGAGTCGAAGGCAGAGGCTTTAACCCACCGAGCCACCCAGGCGCCCCCGTACACACTATTTTTCAACTCCTGGTCAGAAAGATAATGTAATCCACTTAAGTGGGTCTCAAGATCCCATCATCTGTTCTTTGTTTTGTGTTGGGTGTAGGCTTTTTTTTTTTTTTTAAAGATTTTATTTATTTTTTTGGCAGACAGAGATCACAAGTAGGCAGAGAGGCAGGCAGAGAGAGAGAGGAGGAAGCAGGCTCCCCACCAAGCAGAGAGCCCGATGCGGGGCTCGTTTCCAGGACCCTGAGACCATGACCTGAGCCGAAGGCAGAGGCTCTAACCCACTGAGCCAACCAAGCACCCTTGGGAATTTTTTTTATGTTGACACTATTTTATTTGACCCAATATATCCAAAATGTTATCATTTTAAATTAGGATCAGTATAAAGTTATTTGTGAGATAGTTTACATTCTTTCTCTTTATAACACAAATCTCTGAAATTCAGCACACTTTACGCTGATAGTACACCTCATTCCATGTTCAGTAAGCGACAACCATCTCGGACATGTAGCTATAGACTTTGAACTAATGGTGTCTGAAAGGGTAACAGAAGCCCCCCAGGAGGGCGACTTAAGTATTTAAGAGGTCAAATATAGAGATGGAGCACATGTACAAATGCTGCCCTACTTGGACTCTTGATTCATGAGAGGCCTTGAGATCCAAGAAAGCATTTCTAGAACATTCTTCAGAAGAGTATATTGTTATCATTTGCCAAATTCATGGCTGTTCACTTGTCAAAGTATTATTTTGAGAAAAGATGCATATATGGAGAAATTTTTTTTTCTTTTCAAAAATTTTTATTTAAATTCAATTAACACGTAATGTATTATTGGTTTCAGAGGTCAGCGATTCATCAGTCTTCTATAGAGAAAGAGTGTGCAGCTAACGCACGGGATGTAGGGATGTGAGCAGGTTCCACCTTGCCCTGTGCCTCTAGGAAGACCTGCAAGATACAAGCTCAGTCTTTCCCTCAGTGAGTTCTGTGGTTCTTCTGCATGATGACCATGCCTTCCTCCACAGAGAAAGCCCTACAAAATACAAATTCAAGGTCGATCCCTAGCAGGAAGCATCAACAAAAAGAATGCAAGGAGTGGGGATGAGTAGATCAGGAGAAATACGCCACATACAAAAATACTAGGAGGTTTCAAAAGGCGATGGATGAGTGATGTCCAGTGGCGTGTAGGACATTCACTCTCTGTTTTCATGGAGACTCTTGTGGAAAAGGAAAATCATAGCAACTCTTAAGAGAAAAACAGGGGCTCCTGGGTGGCTCAGTTGGTTAAGCATCTGCCTTCGGCTCAGGTCATGATCCCAGGGTCCTGGGATCAAGCCCCGCATCAGGGAGCCTGCTTCTCTCTCCACCTCTGCCTGCCACTCTGCCTGCTCATGTGTGCGCTCACTCTCTGACCAATAAATAAATAAAACCTTTAAAAAGAGAGAGAGAGAAAGAAAAACAACAAAACTGACTCCCATCCAGACTTCTTCCATCTCTCTGATAGAAATAACTTAGAACCAAAGACCCTGAGGAAAAAGAACGGAAAAATGAAAACATTATTTTATTAAATAATTTCATACTTCATAACACTAAGCTTCTCAGAGGCCATTCTCTGTATTTGACAATCGCAACTGGCTTACTTCCTAAAGACAAAACTTGTCCAAGGTTGAGATCTGGACTTCATTTTTAAATTGTATTCTATTTCATTTGGCTCTCCCTTCCCACCTGGTTTAATACAGATGTACTCAGATGACTCTGGTTGCTACTCAGAGTCCCCAAAACTTCGTCAATTGACGTCTGTCTTAGGATCGGAGTCAAGCCTTGCTCATCTCTCTAGCTTGGTGTGGTCCTTGATAGTTAATTGTCTCAATGTGCCTATTTACAAAAACGGATTAGCCATCCATCCTTGGGCAGAGATTGTTAGGAAGTTTCTTACATATAAAAGACATTGCCAGTGCTATAATGCTTAGAGGGGAGTGGTCAAAGATACATTGTATCTGTGTCCTGGCAGAGTGAATCATTTCTGTAATTTCTGTATTTACATTTTATATTTCTCTAAATGTATAGAAGTCATACAAAAGCAAGTCCTATACAAAAAATTAATAACTTGATCAGGTCATAGAGTTTATGAATTTATAGTCAAAAAGAGTAGTTGGGACTTAAGAGAGGCAGGATAGGGGGCTGTCATTAGTAGAAACAGAAAAGTTAATGCTTCACAATTGCCTCATGGAGCAAGGTAAATCAAGTAAATATGACAAATGCTAATATAGATATGTTAAATGCTCAATCCAGTGTAAGAATTTCTTTGGAGTACATAAACACTTTCGTCAAAGCCTCCTACCTTCTAGCTTCTTGTTCTCACCCATGATTTAGGAATCCCCGCCAGGTTACAGTGGTCTCCTAAAAAATACAAGCTCGTCAGCCTCTCTGTAGGTAAGGGACTGATTCTCGGCTCCATAATGTAGTATCTAAGGGCTATGAATCTGAAATTCAAAACCCAAGCCAAGGATGGGGGCTAGGGTTGGAATCTCCCACCGAGCACATTAGCATTTCCCCAGTTACCGTGAGCGCAAAGAAGGAACGAAACTCAGCTTTTATTCTGTTTCCATTACTTCATCCATTCAGTGCTCCTCATGGCCTGGCATAGTGGAAATTTGTCCATTGCATTTAAGGAGAGTCTATACCCCACAGAGTAATTCACTGCATTGTCAGTTAAACAATCAACAGGTGGTTAAAGAAGCAATCAAGAATTCCTAAAGCCTCTTCACATCTTTCCCGTAGACAGAGCTTTGACCTCTGTCCAGCTGAGAGGATTAGACCCCTGAACTCAGCCTTACCTGATTAGACCTGATTAGAACCCTGAACTCAGCAGGTTCCGGTGACGCCTTCCGGCTGAGCACAAATTGATTCTAAAGAATGACCAATTGCCCAGGCTTTCAGACGGCTTTCCCAGTTTCAACAGTGAAAATCCTGCACCCTGGGAAACTCCTCAGTACCACGTAGACCAGGATGGTTGGTGACCTACGTGGTTCCCTCCTTGGCTTAATCCCTTAGCAATCAATCCTTGTCTTTCTGAGCTAACTTTGCTCATCTCCGGGCTCTGTTGTTGGCTCTCGAGCACCAGTCATTGCCGTGAGCTGTGATTGCTTGTTTGCCCAGCACTCTGATGTCCGTGCTGCCAGGGCAGGAGGCACAGCAGGAGGGTGGTCTGTACCCCCAGAAACAATGGCTGATGCACAGCAGGTGCTCAGTACGTACCTGGTGAGTGAGTTGTTCATTACAGAGCGCTGACTGCCTGTTGTTCCCCGCTTTCCCCCTCAGATATCACAGTTTGCGCCCATGACCAGGTTAGTTGGCATCTCATCGGAATGAGTTCTGGCCCAGAGCTGTTCTCCATTCATTTCAACGGCCAGGTCTTGGAGCAGAATCATCATAAGATCTCGGCTATCACCCTTGTCAGTGCTACATCCACTACTGCAAACATGACTATGAGCCCAGAGGGAAAGTGGATCATATCTTCTCTCGTCCCAAGACATTTTCAAGGTAAGAAATTCTTCCAACAGTTTTGCTTGTGAGTATAGGACCTTTCCAGCCCCAGCACAAATCCCCTCATTCTCCTTTGCCTTTTCAAGCCACCCATGCTCCAGACATAGGGCCTTCGTCCTGAGAACAGAATCCCATTATTCTGCGCTTAGACTTTAACACATGAGTTGGAATAGAGGAAGTGGAGGAATTGACAAAGATTTCCTAAAATGAGGCAAAAGCTGAAAAAGGGTCTACTTCCTCAAAAGGAGAAAAAGGGAAGGAAGTAAATGCATACATAGAGTTATTCTTCTTTGGGCTATTTAGTATTCAGCTAAAGAAAAAAACCTAAGTGCTAGAACAAATCAAACATCTGTAAATTTATGGAAGCACTAAGTTACAGAAAGCGCAAAAGATTGAACATGGAAAAATTATCTTTTATAAGAAGGTGGACACAAAGCCTGGCACAAAGATTAACCCGCTGGATGTATGTTGAATAGAAAAAGCATAGTATTTTACTAGCTAAGGAGTGGACTTTAAGGAACATGGGTAAGTTTTGGTGGGAAAAAGAGTCAGCCCAGGTTGTTACATGGTATCTTGTAAACAAAATAACTAATTGTTCTATTACACATTGTTGCTTGAAAACTGTTGGGAATACCCCTGAAACAAATAATACATTATATGTTAATAATAAATAAATAATGTGTAAATAAATAATAAAAATAATAAATAAAACTTTGGGGAAGAGGGTCTGTGTCAACAGAGACCAAAATGTAAGTAAGTGATATCACTACAGGAAATAATTTTCTTACCAAAACAATGTATGTAAAAGCCAGACACATAAGAAAGAGACACTTCAGTGGGATCATTTTGTTTTCTGTTTGCACTGAGCAGTCAAAATTATATTCAAAGTCATGAAATTGTCACAATACCCTCGGTAGAGTCCTCCATAATAATAAAACAACAACAGCAAAACTATCATCATTGACATTAAGCAATATGTATATTAACTTGTTTAATTCTTAACAATAATTTTATATAGTATGTGCTTGCATTATCTCCATTCTACAAATAAAGGGACAGATGATGGGAAAAATGAGAACTCAACAAGACTTAAGTCATAAGATTTTAAGGATCTGGAAATTACATTTTTTTTCCTCTGAAAGAAATGAAATCTTTCAGTGGGTAGAAGAATAAATGAAACAAGATGGGATTGGGAGGGAGACAAACCATAAGTGACTCTTAATCTCACAAAACAAACTGAGGGTTGCCGGGGGGAGGGGGTTGGGGAGAAGGGGGTGGGATTATGGACATTGGGGAGGGTATGTGATTTGGTGAGTGCTGTGAAGTGTGTAAACCTGGTGATTCACAGACCTGGGGATAAAAATATATGTATATAAAAAATATATGTTTATAAAAAATAAAAAAAAAAAAAAAAAAAAAAAAAAAAAAAAAAAAAGAAATGAAATCTTTTCATGTTTTTTCTTTAACCCATCTTCTCTTTCCTTTGCTTTTAATTCTTACCCCTTTCTCTATGGTACTGAAAGAGCTGCAGACCAAAATGTCCAGAAGTTGTCTGAGCAGCACTTTTGCTGTAATTACTTAAATCTTCCACAAATTTATTTAAAAGATAGACATTTGGATTGGCCGTAATTTCTTCTCTCAAATCTTTTCATTGCCTTTGTATTCTAATTCAGCTGGGATGCAGGCTCACATTGACATTAAAAACTGTGCGAAGAAAACCAGGAATCCTAAGAAACTAACTCGTGACCAGAGGCGGCACATGAAGAGGTGGGAATACTTCATTGCTGCGGAGGAAGTCATCTGGGACTACGCACCTGTAATACCAGTGAATATGGACAAGTGAGTTCTGGGGTTCTTACCACTGTGTGAAGGTTCAGGGGTCTTAGAAGCATGGGGTGAAATGCCATGAGTTGACTGCTCTCAGGGGTATGCATGCATTGGTTTCAGCTCTTTTTGTCCAAATCAATCTGGAATTACTCTAAACTCCCCATGGGAACTCAGCAGCATGAGAGTAGGAACAGTAGTAGTAGTAGTAGTAGTAACAATAATAGTAGTAGTAGTCGCAGCAGCAGCAACAGTAGTAGTAGTAACAGTAGTAGAAGGAGGGGGAGTAACAATAATAGTAGTAGTAGTAGCAGTAGCAGCAGCAGCAACAGCAGTAGTAGTAGTAGTAACAGTAGTAACAGTAGGAGTAGTAGTAGGAGTAGTAGTAGCAGCAGCAGCAACAGTCTTACTAGCAATAGCGCTACCCACTTGTTGGATGCTTGCTATGGCCAAGCACCATGTGAAACATTTACTATGAGTTTTACTTTAACTCTCCAAGTTAGAAACAGCTTTTATTTTATTCTGTAGATTAGAAAAGATGTCAGAGAGAGTAAGAAATTTGGAAATTCAAATAACCTTAACACTTGAAAAATACTCAAGTTCACTCACAATAAGAGAAGTGCAAATTAAACTCCACTGAGACATGATTTTCCAGCTCACAGACTCACAAAATCTGCTGACATAATCTCTTGGCTAGGCTGTAGGAGAAAGTGCTATCATACATTGTTGGTGGGACAATAATCTGATGCAGCCAGTCAAGAGGACGATTCGACAATAGGTATCGCCATTACAAACACACGTGCTCACGGTGATAAATGCGTGTGTCCTCGGACCCAGCAGTTGTACTCTGGGAATTTGCTATGTAGGTGTATCGTTCACATATGAAGTGATGTATGTACTGGATATTTACTGCTACACTGTGAGTAGTGGCAATGGTTTGAAAACAACCTGAAATGTCCTTCAGTAGGAAATGAGTTTAACAAATTATGACACATCCATATGATGGACTACTATGCATCTGTTTTCAAAAAAGGACGTAAACACTCCCTATATACTAGTATAAAAAGTTCTCCAAGTTATGTTATTAGATTAAGAGGTCAAGAGAAGTAAAAATGGCAGAAGAGGAGGTCCCCTGCCCATATCCCTCCACAGCAAGAGTGATTTGACAGCTATCCACAAACAGAAGTACTTCTGTGACAGCTTTGGGATCCAGGTAGATTTGAGAAATTGCAAGACCTTCCTAACAGAAGCCAAGACCAAGGAAGGATATTTTGAGAAGGCACGTCATGCTTAGATGGTAGATTCACTGATGGTGCTCCCAGCTAAAAACTTGGAAGCAACCTTGTCCCATTATGGACTCAGCTACTGCCCCACTTGACCTTGGTCTTGACACCAGCATCATTTGCCAAAGGACCCAGAAGTCACACCTGACCATGACCCTGAAGGGTGGCCTACAGAACTTGGATGGTGTATGTATCTTAAAGTGGCCCTGTAACCAGCTCCAGCCCTGGAATAGTCCTGCCAGCTCAGGGACTTTCAGGAAATCCCATCCATCCATGCCCCAGGAGGCTGGTCTGCAGACCTCGGTCCCACTGCAAATCTTGAAGCATCACTGTAACCCCGCTCCAGCTCTCCCAACTGCGGTCTTGCCCACCAAGGGATATACCCAATGACCTGATGGGAACCTTCTCAAGGACCAGATGGGAGCCACACCCATCAAAAAACCTAATAACAGCACTGCCATTTCCAGACTCCACTATAAACCTTGAAATAGCCACTACCCCAGCACTAGCTCTACTGACCAAGGTCCTAGAGACAGTTGTATCTGCCCAGAGACTAGACAGGATCCATGCCCGCCTGACCCCCTGGTAAAAGGCCCACTAACCACAGATGCCACTCTAGGTTCAGAAGCAGCCACATGACCTGGTTCCAGCTTCACTCAGCTGTGATCACAGAGGCAATCCCAGCAGCCCAGAGACTTGACAGGAGAAGGTCTTTACCTGACAAAATCAGTCAGTAAAGACCAGAAGAAGGTGTTTACTCCTTCAAATGTACATGAATACAAGGCTACACGAATCACAAAAAATCAGGCAAAAATGACACCATGAAAGGAAACTAATAAAGCTCAAATAACCAATGTGAAAGAAATCGAGATCTACAAATTGTCTGACAAAAATTCAAAAACAATTATCTTAAGTGAGGGACAAGAGGACAGGTAGGCAAAGAAATGAAATCAGGGGGATGCCTGGGTGGCTCAGTGGGTTAAAGCCTCTGCCTTCAGCTCAGGTCATGATCCCAGAGTCCTGGGATCGAGTCCCGCATCGGGCTCTCTGCTCAGCAGGGAGCCTGCTTCCTCTTCTCTCTGACTGCTTCTCTGCCTACTTGTGGTCTCTGTCTGTCAAATAAATAAATAAAATCTTAAAAAAAAAGAAAGAAAGAAATGAAATCAGGAAAACAATGCATGAATAAAATAAGTGTAACAAATAAATAAAAACCATAAAAAATAACCAGAGAACCTGGAACTGAAGGATATAATGACAGAATTTTAAAAATTCAGTAGAGAACTTCAGTAGCAGACTTGATCATGCAGAAGAAAGATTCAGCAAACTCAAAAATAGGTAATTTAAAATTATTCAGTTATAACGACAAAAAACGAGGTGGAGAATGGAAAAGAATAAAGCAAGCTCACATGACTTATATTTACCGTCCAATATATGCATTATGAGAGTCCCAAAAGGAGAATTAATGAAGGGGTAGAAAGCTTATACAAAGATAATGACTACAAATGGGATTCTTGATCTTGGAGTTGTGAGTTCAAGCCTCACATTGGATGCAGAGATTGTTAAAAATAAAATCTTAAAAAAATAATAAATTTTTTTAAATCAGCAAAGAATCTAAATTGACATTTTTCCAAAGAAGACATACAATTGGAAAATAGATATGTGAAAAGGTGTTCAACATCACTAGTTGTTAGGGAAATACAAATCATATCCACAATGAGATTATCACCTCACACCTGTGAGGAAGGCTACTACAAAAAAGTGGTAACCAGGGTTGGTGAGGGTGTGAAGAAAATGGAACTTTGTACAGTGTTGGTAAGAATATAAATTGGTGTGACCATTATGGAAAATAGTGAGAAGGCTCCTCCAAAAATTAAAAATAGAAGTACTGTATGATCCAGCAATTCCACTTCTGAATTATATCCAAGGGAAATGAAGTCAATATCTTAAAGAGGTATCTGCATTCCATGTCCACGGCAGCATTATTCACAATGGCTAAGATATGGAAACAACCTGAGCATCTGTTGATGGATGGATGGATAAAGAAAATATTACACACATGCAGGAATATCACTCAGTCTTAAAAAAGAAGAAAGCCTGCCATTCAAGACAATGTGGATGAACCTGTAGAAGATTGTGCTAAGACACGTTCCAGACACAAAATGACAAATGCTGCGTGAGGTGATGAAAGTGTTAATTAGCATAACTGTGTTAATCACATATACACATACATAAATCATCATGTTATACTTCTCAAATATATACAGCTGTCAAAATCACCTCAATGAGGCTGGGGAAATGCAAAAAAAAAAAAAAAAACAAACGTCAAGTTTCCTTTTCTTAAAGGGATGAGGGTATAAGAATATTTATATTTGCAAGTCACATTTCCATATTTATGCATAAAAATGCTCTGGAATGATACATATGAAATTAATGCAAGTGAATATCTAGAAAATACAGGGATGGTCAGGGAGGTGGGGTTGATGGGAAAAATATGTGAGTGAGAGCTTTCTTCTGTAATCAAAATCATGTGAATGTATTTGCTATTCAAAAAATTTGACTGAGAAAAAGAGCAAAAAAGGAACTTGCTCAAGATTATATAATACTATTTGATGGAACTGAGTAAGATTCCAGGGCTCTGGCAATAGTGTGTGCCTTTTATTGTGCAGAATATATGCAGAAAATGAGTAAATTCTATCACAGAACTTCTGTTTTTGCAAACTAAGGCAATAAAGAGGACCAAAAGGAAAAGTGGTTCTTGTTGCAGACCCAAGTCTTGTATCGAGTTGCTACAGAAGATGAGTGGAGATGGTTGCTTTTTAGTTGGCACTTGGATTGGATGGCTGATAGGAGGGTGAGCCCAACAGCACAGAACTCTGACTAATGAAGATAGTCAAAGCTTCCAGGTGTGGGGCATAACTTTTAGAGATCAAGAAATATCTGGGAAGTCAATAAAGTTACCATAAATTAAGTCATAACAAAGACTTGAGAAAAATTCACAGTACATCCTCTCCTTTCTTTTGGATAGACATTTTCCCAGAGACGTCTAAGGTCTTTATAGTGACCAGAGTGACAGGAGGTTCTAAGTAGCTGTTTCTAACCAGGCCTGCAACTTTGTCAGTGTTGCAGGAGACAAAGGTTTCTGGTTTTCCAGCTAAAGAGCAGATATTGGGACTTTGCAAACCACATTATGAATTTATTTTTAGAAAACTAGCATTTTTAGCTAATCCAAGAACAGAACTTCTAAACACAAGGAGTTTCAAAATCGTAAGGGGTCTTTACTTGAGCAGATGGTTTAATTTTTCTAAAAATTCATTTCACTTTAAGAAAATACAGATCTCTGCATTTGGATAATTTCTCAAACCAAATTGGAAAACATTATAAGAAGGTTGTCTACAAACAGTATCAAGATGAATCTTTCACTAAACGTATGGAGAATGATAATATCAAAGAAGACGGGATCTTGGGCCCGATTATCAGAGCCCAGGTCAGAGACACACTCAAAGTAAGTAACAGAAAAATAGAACCGTGGGAGAAATTAAATAGAAAAGACAGTTTATAAGCACTGGTTCTTTGTAGTAAAAAGAAAAATATGTCCATGTAGTTTTTAATTCAAATGCAACTTTAGTTTCTATGTAGTATTTGCTCTGATTTATAGCCTACCTCATAATACAAAGAATCTGCGACAATTTACCAAATTATAAAGGAATAAAACAAAGAGCCAATGTAATTGAGGTGAAGTGTGATATGGGGGCAAAGAAAATATAGCCATGGGTAAGTATACACATGCCATGTGCTGCTTTTTTTTTTTTTTTTAATATTTCTCACTTAATCTTTTTTTAAATTCTTTTATTAACATAGAATGTATTATTTGTTTCAGGGGTACAGGTCTGTGATTTGTCAGTCTTATACAATTCACAGCACACCGTATGCTTCTATAAGGTTTCCTACAAGTTTCGTCCAAAGTTTTCTAGCATCCAAGTAAAATATGTCAGGGCAAGATTCACAAAAGTCATAAACAAACATAATTCCCCTTGATACTGAGACCAGTTTCCCCCATGGATCCTTAAAAAGAGGATGCTGTATAATACAGCGGGTAGAGTCTGTGATAGCATCCCTACAAATGGTTTAATAAATAAGTTGCTGGGGCCCCTGGGTGGCTCAGTTGGTTGAGCATCCAACTCTAGACTTTGTCTCAGGTCCTGATCTCAGGGTCCTGAGATGGAGACTTGCCTCTAGCTACATGCTCGGCTGGGGGATCTGCTCGAGATCCTCTCTCCCCCTCTGCCCCTCCTGCACCACATGTCCACTCTCTCTCTCTCTCTGAAATGCATAAATAAATCTTAAGTAAATGAATGAGTGAATCAGTCACATAGCTTTGTAAAATAAATGTTTGTCATTATAGCTGAGAACAGAACAGTAAATCCAATTGAGTATAAACAAGTCACCATTGTGCTCTTGGTATGTAGTTCTCCCTTGGCTGGTCTCTGATGGGGATAAATTTAGACATGACTCAAGAGCACCGAGTGTTCTTCAGACAGCTCTCTTTAAAAATGTGCCCCATCATCGTGCTTTTGGTAGGAGCTGGGCAGCAAAGACGTGCAGACTGCAAACGTTGGCAAGATTCTAGAACGCAGGTCGTCTGCAGAGTAAGGGGGATCCAAATGCTTAGGCAGTCAACCAATGGAAGGCGAGAGAAGGTCCTCGCTTGAAGATTAAGGAGCATGGCTGGGGCCCCTGAGTAGATCCTGTTCCTCCCTTCACCCCTTTGTCCGCACACAGGGCATTTTTGCTCAGTTACATTCCCTACAGACGAGAGCGCAGCCCTTCTCTGTGCTTCTCCCCCTTCCCACATTTCTGAGCTCGCCCATCCTTTTTACGTGCTTTCTAGCGGTGTGACTCTGCCTCGCCATCTGTGTGCCATCTGTGTGCCCCTCAGAAAGGGACACCGAGGACAGTGTCCCAGGGGATCTGCCAGGTGGAGGGCATCGCGGTCTAAAGAGAAGGAACAGAGCTGAAGGCGCACGTGGTCGAACCCAGCGGAGGGGCAGGGGCCTGGGGTCGGACTGGGAAGGGCGCTGGGCTGTGGGAAGGCCACTCGGAAGGGCAGACTTCTCTCTCCGGTTGCCCCTCCCCGCGGGGTGGAGCGGCCTGGAAGGTTCGCGGCGACAGGAGAGGTTGCGGCCCAGGCAAGCGCACAGGCTCCCGCGCGGCCGGGGGCGCCGGCGCCGAGTCGGTTCTCGCGACCCGACCGAGGCCCGGAGTCATGGGTCTGGGTTGCCTTCCAGATCGTGTTCAAGAACATGGCCAGCCGCGTCTACAGCATCTATCCGCACGGAGTGACCTTCTCTCCGCACGAAGACGACGCCAACGCGTCGCTGGCTTCAGGTGCGGACGGGGTCGGCCCAGGGCAGCCGCGCCTCTGCCCGCCCGCTGTGCCCTGCCCTGCCCGGGCTCGGCGACACGGCCCCAGCGGTCCGGTGGCGGTCGCTCCCGCGCGGTGCCCCCCGCCCTGTCACCTGCTGGTGCCCGGGGCCGCCACCCGCGGCGCGATCGCGGCCTCTCCGGGGCGTCGGGCCTCTCCGGGCTCCCGAGGGCGGGTGGGTTCTGGCCAGAGCTCCGGCTCGCGGCCCCGCGCGATCCTCCGGAACGGAACGGTCCGCCTGTCTCCCTCCAGACAACACGACCATGGTCAGGGCCGTCCGACCCGGGGAGACGCACACGTACAAGTGGAACATCCTGGAGTCCGACGAGCCCACAGAGCACGACGCGCAGTGCCTGACGAGGCCCTATTACAGCCACGTGGACGTCACCAGGGACATCGCGTCCGGCCTCATCGGCCTCCTGCTCATTTGCAAGAGCCGCTCCCTGGACAAACGAGGCATCCAGGTACCCCGTCCGCGGACGGGCCCTGCAGAAACCCCAGAGCTTGGTGGGCTGGAGCAGATCCGGTCTCCAGGCTCAGTGACGGGGCTTCGCCTTCTAGAGAACAGAATACTATGTGGCCCTCTCTAACGCCAGTGGGACAACATGTATTCCTTTGTTGTTTGTTTGTTCGTTTCTGTTTTAACTTGTCTATTTTCATGTAGATTCTCACTCTAGAGGGCAGTTCTGCAACGTGACACCATATTTTGTTGTAGTTTGAAATTCCAGGTCTTCTGTATGTCATCAGCAAGCCACTTAGCTCTCTTAATTTCTTCCTTTTATTAAATGGGTAATACCCTCCTAAAAAAATTTTTGCAGGGTTGTTTTGGGGCTCAGCGAGATGCCACCTGGTAAAAGTGTAAAGCACTCTGCCAATCCTTGTTCTATTTAGAGACCTGGACCGGGGAGAAATAAGAGGGAGAATACTTTGGAGACATAAAATCTGGTGAAGTTGGACCCAGACAATGGTCCATCTCTAGTGATACTAAATTATAGACACAAAAGTGAACAAAGACACGGATCTTCATTGGAAAATAATAGTCCCATGCTATTAACTTAAAATTCTGATCAGGCTAAGCTATAATCAAAGAAGTTCATCCTAAGGCATACACAATAAATAAATGTCTGGAAAAATCAGAAATGGACCTTTGGAAGACCTTAATTTATTGAGCGAGGAAAGGAAACAGGTAGGGAGAGGTAGAAAGCGTTCCTATTGCAACCTTCTGTTTTCTCCTTGCAACTATGTGGAGCATGTCTAGTCAGTCATCCGGGTGGACAGGTGTCCACTCACAGAGATAAAACAGAATTATAACTGCCATGAGGAGATAGAATTTTTCTATTAGGATGTTTTAGTCTCTGAATTTTCTGATCTGCTCTGTTTGTCTTTGCATATTACCTTTGGCTCTAACAAAGGCTTTGTACAAAATGGGCTGTCATAAATGCCAGACTTTGGGGCTGCGGTGGCCCCAAGACTGTGCCTCTTTGGTTTCGGAGAACTCAGTGCTGTGGGTCCTCTGCTGGGACGTTGATCACCAAGCAGGGCACGTTTCCCCTCCAGAGGGCAGCAGACATCGAGCAGCAGGCCGTGTTTGCGGTGTTTGATGAGAACAAGAGCTGGTACATTGAGGACAACATCAACAAGTTCTGTGAAAATCCCGACAAGGTGAAACGGGACGACCCCAAGTTTTACGAATCAAACATCATGAGCAGTAAGTCCCGTCACTACTTTTGTCCATCAGTTTTTCCCTCCCATGCTTGAAGGATGACTGTGCATGAAGGCAGAGGCACGGGTTAGAATTCAATCGCCACCCAGACATTTGGGGACGAAGTTACTGGGGAATACTAGAGCAGCCGTCCTATGACCAGAGGCTAAAAGCTGTTTCTTCTTAGGAAGTCTTCTTGGCCTCAAGCTCCAAATGTGCATGTGCGTTTACACACATGCTCTGGGCTCGTCCACTCTGGAGGAACAGGGTGAGAGCGGGGTGTTGAGGAAGGGGCTCCAGGCCTTTGTCAGTGGTATGTGGGGTTTTAGACTGCGTACAAGCTGAACGGGCTCCATGGCCGGAGCAAAAACAAGGTAAGTAGTCCGAAACTAGGTGGTCGCATTAAATGGAGGCAAAATGCAGATGGGGAGCCAGAGTCTTAAAAAGCCAATTCATGAAGAGGTTTGAAGTGAGAGGTAGGAAGTTCAGAACAGAAGGAATTCCCTGAGCCAAAGTTCTGGCATTTGCTGTGGTTTTCAGTGCCAGCGCCTAAAGCCACTGCTATGAGAAGTCTGAGAGAAATGGCACTGAGCCTGCTAAAAGCAAACTTTGCCACGGGTGTCAAGGTTCCCACCACTGTTCCTCAGAGTCAAGAGCCATTACGATCACTTTCTCTGATATGAATGATGGAATTCTCAGAACAGGCAGGTGTCCTGAAAATAATTCCAAACAGGGAGTTACTCAGCTTTCTTTGCATAATTTCATTTTGGGCAGTGAATCTGTCATAGTTTTAGGCTAATGTTATCCATTAGAAATTCTGCATGAGCCACAAATATAATTTTAAAATTTCTAGTAACCATATGAAAACTTAAAGTGAACTATATCCCAAATATTATCATTTCAACATATAATCGATATAAAAATGGATGAGATTGGCTTTCTTTATTTCGCACTAGGTCTCTGAAATCTGGTGTGTATTTTATACTTACAGCACATTTCAATCCAGATTATCCACATTTCAACTGCTCAATAGCCACTTGTAGTCAGCGCCCACTGTATCAGACAGGACAGCTATAGACCATTTAGAAGAGCCTCCCAAATGAAATACAAACTAAAAACATATTATGTCATTAAGTGCTCCCTGGTGCCAGGCATCACTTTAGTATCTGGGCCAGAGTGGTGGCACAGGCAGAGGTGGGCCCTGTGATTTAGCACCATGCTTAGAACCTAAGTAAATAAAGATACTGCCTTTGAAAAATAATCAAAATGTGTGAACTTAATACTTGATTGAAAACTATAGATTATCTCAATGTTAAGAGGATGTAATTAAAGCTGCAAAATGTGCTAAATCTGCCTGCCTGTGAGGGACACTATCTCTTACTCACTAATCAATGTGTCAAGGTGAATTGCTTATATTATGCTTCCCTTCCAGGAAGACTCATTCTAGATAATATTGTAAGTTGAGGTTTAGACCATCTTTAAAAGTTGAGTGTGGAAAACAGAATTTGATACACACTTGACCAATGAATGAGTAAGTCAATGGGAATGAAAGGCTTTATCTTTCTCCTGATACTTCTCCCTTGGCTAACGTAGGGAAAATAAGTTCTCATTTGGGAAGTCTGAGTTTGATGTAGTCACATGTTAGACAGGCTGGTGATGCTTATCGTAATCACTGCTTTGCTACAACCAAGTTAATATTGGGACATTAATCAAGGGTATCATTCAACACATGTCCTTTTGTTGGCGGAGGCTTCATGTTAATGGATTTTCCTCCTTCAGCGATCAATGGCTATGTCCCTGAGAGTATACCCACACTCGGATTCTGCTATGATGACACCGTCCAGTGGCACTTCTGCAGTGTAGGAACCCAGGATGACATTTTGACCATTCACTTCACCGGGCACTCATTCATCTATGGAAAGAGACATGAGGACACCTTGACCCTCTTCCCCATGCGTGGGGAATCTGTGACGGTCACCATGGATAATGTTGGTAAGAGCCTGGACGCTCAGAGAGGAACCTCTGATCTATTAAGGTCTGCTACAGCTTCCCAAGCTACCATAGTTCCTCAGTTCATCTTTCTGATCCCATACAGACTTTCCTTTCGGTACTTCTCGTGATTTCTCTTTGGGGAATTAATCACGTAAACGGACCCAGTCCTTTCATGTGGGCTCCGTTCATCCTTCTCTGTGCTAAGTGAGAAGGAAAGACGCAACAGCAAAAAGATAAGGCGTGACTTTGAGGAGGAGGCATGAACATTCAGCCACAAAAGAGTGTTCTTTGATCAAAATGGCCTTTTCCATTTCTAGGGCTAGCCACACCACTGTGGGTTAGTTAGTAATCAGATACAATACCTCGGAGGGTGGGCTTTGGAGCTCCTCGGATGTGCTCGGGGACTCAGTGTCTGTGTAACCTTGGACAAGTTCCTTGACCACACTGAGCTTCCCGTATTCGTCTCCAAAACACAATCACACTTTACAGGGTTGCTTTGACCGTGAATTGTCATATGTACCAAATGCCTAGCGCTCAGCAGACACTCAACAAGTGTAACTGTCGGAGACGCCCCAGCACATCTGTATGTCAGGAAATAATGCCATTTCAAAGAGATTCAAAATTGCCTTCGAACCACCTGAGTCATTCATTGCTTAGAAATACATCTTACATCATCCACCCCGTCAGTCCAATTGTCAAACGAGATGTGCAACCAACAAGATGTTTATGATAGCTAAAGCCTACTTTATTTTTAGCTTTTTCCTTTTTAAATATATTCTAAAACAGTGACTCTTAAACTATCTGTGCTAAGCGTTTTCTCCCTCACTGACCAGCACTTTCAGTCTGTATTGTCATATGAGATAAAGGCACTGATCACATATCACATTGGGTGCACAGCAATGTCAGTTTGCTGAACAGTTTCCTAAACACCTTACACCTAACTTCTCTCCTTATGTGACTACAGGTAATCAAGAGTTCTCAGGTCAGTGGTGACCCACAGACCACACTTGTCAACCCCCACCTGAAGTTTGTTGAAAATTGTCTGCCAATGGGTCCTAGGGTTTTTGTATCTTTTTCTGGGCTTAGAGCTGTTTTCTCTGTCTCTCTTCTATAGGAACTTGGATGTTAACGACAATAAATTCCAATCCAAGAAACAAAAACCTAAGGTTGAGATTCAGGGATGTTAAATGTATCCGGGATGATTACGAAGACTCGTATGAGATTATCTACGGACCTCCCGCATCTACAGCCATGACTACACGGAAAATGCGTGATTCTTCAGAAAACATGGGTGAAGAGGTTGATGATGACGATGATTACCAGAACAGCCTGGCTTCATGGCTGGGAATTAGGTCATTCAGAAATTCATCACTTAATCAGGAGGAAGAGGAGTTTAATCTTACTGCCCTAGCTCTGGAGAACAATTCTGAATTCATTCCTCCTGATACAGCTCTTAGTTCAAATTCTTCTTCCCTAAGTAACATTAGCAGGTTTACTGTCTATAACTTTGCAAAACCTCAGAAAACTCTTCCTCACTCAGCAGCCACCATGGCTGGCCGCTCTCTGGGACACATTGGCTTAGACAAGAACTCAGCTCTCAACCGTTCGACAGCAGAACATTCCAGCCCTTATTCTGAAGACTCTGTAGAGGATCCTCTACAGCCAGACATCACAGAGATAAGCCTACTTCCATTTGATGCAGAAGGATTCAGGGGTCAAGAACATGCTAAGCATAAGGGATCCAAGAAAGGAAGCGAGCACACAGCAAAGCATAGGTTCTCCCAAGTGGAATTTTCAGCACAAAAAACTGGGAGATACTTAAGCCAAGGCAATTCATCTCCTTCCAGAATGGGATCATGGGAAGACCTTCCCAGTGATCCGTTACTCTTAAAACAAAAGAATCCATCCAAGGTTGTGAATGGGAAGTGGCATGTGGTGTCTGAGAAAGGTAGTTATGAAATCGTTCCAGATGCTGATGAAGACATGGCTGTTGATAAGCTGCTGGACAGCCCCCGGAATGCCTCAAGGACTTGGGGAGAAAACATCCCTCTCATAAAAAAGCACAGAAAGCAGAGTGGCCACCCCAGATTTTCTGGAATTAGAAATAAATCTCTCCAAGTAAAACAGGACAGAGGAAACAGTGGATTGAAGAAAATCCCTTTTTTCATTAAAACACGAAAAAAGAAAAAAGAAGTGAAGTTTGCACACCATATTCCTCTATCTCCAAGGGGCTTCCACCCTCTAAGAGGAAAGGCCAATACCACATTTTCAGACAGGAGACTTGATCATTCGTTGTTACCCCATAAATCTGATGAAGCATCTTTTCCCACAGACCTCAATCAGACATTCCCCTCTGTGAATCTGAGCCAGTTAGCCTCACTTCCTGACCATAATCACAATGCCCCAAATGACACCAGTCAGATGAGCTCCCCTTTAGATCTTTATCAGGCAATACCCCCAGAAGAATACTATCAGGCATTTCCTATTGGAGAGTCCGATCAAATACACTCCACTACAGACTCTAGCCATACATCTCCTCCAGAGTCTGGCCAGATGCTCGACTATGACCTAAGAAAAAAGCCGTTCCCTACTGACATTGATCAAGTGTTCCCTTCTTTGGAACCTGAAGCCTGGCAGGCAACTCTCTCTGCAGATCTCAGTCAACTAACCATTTCCCCGGATCTTGACCATACAACCTTTTCTCCAGACCTCAGCCAGACAACCCTGTCCCCAGACCTCAGCAAGACAACCCTTTCCTCAGACTTTGACCATACAGCCTTTTCTCCAGACCTCATCCAGACAACCTTTTCTCCAGACCTCAGCCAGACAAACTTGTCCCCAGACCTCAGCAAGACAACCCTTTCCCCAGACTTCGATCATACAACATTTTCTCCAGACCTTGACCAGGCAACATTTTCTCCAGACCTTGACCAGGCAACATTTTCTCCAGACCTCAGCCAGACAACACTTTACCCAGACCTTGACCAGACCAGCTTTTCTTCAGACCTCAGCCACACAACACTTTCCCCAGACCTCAGTCAGACACCCTTTTCTCCAGACCTTGACCAGGAGACTCTCTCATCAGACATCAGCCAGACAACCCTTTTTCCAGACCTCGATCAGATGCTCCTTTACCCAGACCTCAACCAGGCAACTCTCTCTCCAAACATTAGTCAAACAGCCCTTCCTCCTGATCTAGATACATCACTTCCTCCAGACCTTGATCAGACATCCTACACCTCTGAATCTACTCAGTCATTGCTTCCTCCAGAATTTGGTCAGATTTCCTCTCATCCAGACATTGGTCAGGTGCCATCTCCTACCCTAAATAACACTCTTGTGCCAAGAGAACTTAACCCACCAGTCGTAATAGGCCTCAGTGCAAATGATGGAGATTATATTGAGATTATTCCAAGGCAGAAGGAAGAGAGCAGTGAAGAATACACTGCTGAAATTGATTTTGTGGCCTATGATGACCCTTACCAAACTGATACTAGGACAGACATCAACTCCTCCAGAAATCCTGACAGCATTGCAGCGTGGTACCTCCGCAGCAACAGTGGAAACAGAAAATATTATTACATTGCTGCTGAAGAAATATCCTGGGATTATTCAAAATTTGCTCAAAGGTTTGGCCAAATTTTCTCCTTTTATATTCTCATGTTTCCACTACTGCTAAAAAGATTGCTACAGTCCAAGGAAAAAATTCTGGGCAAATTATACTAAGTATAATTTTGGTCCCCTATTACAACTTGTCCTATGCAATTTCCTTTGTAAATTCCAAGGTTAGCTCTCTACATTTGGTGATATTTGGACAATGCAAGAACAATCACTATAAGAATCTATGAAAATCGATAGTTAAGGAAGCCCCTCCTCTCTCTTCCGCTCTCACCACACGTGTTCCTACCATGTTTCCTTGCCTGAGTGCAGAATCCAACCTATCCATAGCTATCTGCTAATCAACAAGATTTCATTGAAGTTGGCTTCACATCCAAATTTGTGATGTAGAAATCTCCTTTTGCATTTGGTTACCAAAAAAAACGTTAAAATTGTTTACTGATCAATATAAAGTATACAGCATCTTGGTGACATTTGATTCAAATTACATGAGATTCCAGTAGCAGAGGCCAAGGATACAAGCCAGTTTAGAAACAAAAAGTAAGTTTATATCTTCAACTGAGGCAGTCATTCAGTGATGATGTACCTTAATTTAAACTGGGGCTTTAATTTGGCTCATAGAATCACTCCTCCAATAACTCTTTAATGAGTGCTTATTCTCTCCTAAGCATTGTGCTAAGTGCTGAGACTCTAAAAGAGAATAATATAAACATACACGACTCCTGCCCTCATAGAACTTGTGTCTAGTTGGGCAGGTGGATATGAATTAAATACTCCCATAAATAAGTGTAAAATATAACCAGCTAAAGACCAAGAAGGAAAGGAAGATACATGCTGATATGAGACTTGAGGAATCTGACCCCAAGGAAGTGGTATTTGAGCTGAGATTGGAAGATGAGTAGAAGTAAACTAGGTAGGAAGTAGAAAGAGGAGAACATTCTAGACAGAAAGAAGGGCATGATGAGGACCTGTGGAAGCAGGAAGCCCTGAAACCTGTAGTTGGAGCTCAGGAAGAAGGTGAGTGGTAAGAAAGCGTTTGGCTAGCTCTGCAAAGGCCAGATGCCGCTAGGTTTTATAGGCCATGGGAAGAATTTTGGTGTTTATCCAAAGAGCAAAACTAAAACTTGACATTGAAAATTTGAACTTGAAATGAAAGTTAAAACTTCAGAAGTTTGAAGCCATTCCTGGTTTCCTAGAATATATGAGCTCCTTTCCTGGACTCTACTACTTTCATTTTTTAAATGAAGATGTTACACTGAATGGCCCCCAACATACTCTTCATATTTAAACTTTCAGGATTCTAGTCACTCTTCAACCACGGAGTTGGAGGAGTTCATGCAGTTTTGCAAGTGGCCTAACTACAACAGAGAGTTTCTAAGGGATCCATAGACATTTCTAAGAGTTTTCAGTTCAGTTCCACTTAAGGATAAACACCATAATGAGGTGGACTCTGTATTCTGGGATGACAATATAGAGAAAGAAGAGAGGAGGGACAAGGGGCAAGGCTTAGCTGCAGATTCTCAGGGACACAGCATGGTGACCATGCTTGAACAGTCTAAATATAGTACAATATAGCTTTTCCAAAAGCTAATGGGTACAGTAAAAGCCAAAAGCCAAAGGATAATCAGAGTAAGCAAGCACAGTGCATGGTATGGCTTACAGAAATTATTTCATTAATCTGGTGCTGGCATTTCCATATTAGAACTCAGTTAGTTTAAAACACATTTTTGGCGCACCTGGGTGGCTCAGTTGATTAAGCTTCCAACTCTTGATTTCAGCTCAGGTCATGTTCTCAGGGTTGTGAGATTGAGCCCCACATTGGGCTCCATGTTGGACATGGAGCCTGCTTAAGATTCTCTCTCTCCTTCTCCCTCTGCTCTTCCTACCCCCCCCCAATAAGAATAAAACATATTTTCCCATGACTTTCTATTTAAATGTAGCACCCATTGCTATGTGAGAATAAATAGTTTATCTAGGGATTTCGAAGAGAGGCTCTGAAGGAGTAAGATTTAGGGCCTTTCCAAAGTGGAAAGGGATGGAACCAGTTCCTTCAAAATCCTATATACCATTCCAGACATGCAAGCCAAGTGTATGGTAATCAGAGCTGCTTTGCTTGCCCCCAAGTGCTCTGTAAAACTCTGTTACGCTTGAGGTCTGGAAGGATGGGGTCGGTAGGGTAAGAAGTGGGAAGGAAGACAGAATGGGATCCTCTATTGGCGGCTCACAGTGCGTGACGGACGTGGTGCATGACGGAGGAGTTTTGGCCTGTTTCCACAGGCCTGGGGCGTGGAGGAGTCAGTGAGAGAATACGATGTGCTCTGGCCACAGACTGAACTAGTGAACTGCACATGGAATAACAGGATTTTTCAAAAGGAAATGAGAGAAAAATGGCTACTTTCAGAGTATAAAACTCCCAGCCACCTAGTGACCTTCACGGGGTGACCGTTGACACCTGACAGCCCCAAGCCCTGGCTGCTTCTGATACTTGAAATCTGCTAGGTGACTATGTGGTTATATTTGTTCATTCACTGATGTGTTACATAAAAATCTATCAAGTCCCTACTGTGTGCTGAATAACTTGTTAGATACTAGAAATGAAAGAGTGAGCAGATTAGGCATGATTCCTGACTTCATGGTGTTTTCACTCTAGTATTAGAGTCAGATTCTAATAGATAATCTCACAAGTAAATGACATATTTAAAAAAAAAAAAAAAAGAAACAAATAAATAAGATAATTTACTATATGTACACTAGAGAAATTTAAGAGTACTCCAGGAATATACTGTATATGCTATAGCAATACTATAGAAACTTATGGAATCATATAGACAGATTTGACCTATAAAGTTTTATAGGAAGATTTACCTAAGAAATGATATGTGAGCGGGGATCTGAAAGATATTTATTGGCTTAAGTTTTTACTCATTTATATTCTCATTCATTTGTTCCTCGAGTACTAATTAAATAGCCATGCTAGATACTATACTCAGAAACAGGGATAATTCCCCCAGTTCTTTGAATGGCCTTTCATTTGTTCCTTTAAACAAATACTGTTCTTATTATTATTTCAGTGAAGACATTGATGATGATCCAGAGAACACCATATACAAGAAAGTCGTCTTTCGGAAGTACCTTGATAGCACTTTTACCAAACGTGATCCTTTGGGGGAGTATGAAGAGCATCTCGGCATTCTTGGTCCTATTATTAGAGCTGAAGTGGATGATGTCATCCAAGTAAGTCATCTCATGAGCATTGCTAAGATCATCACGGAAATTTCCACAAGCACCAAAGGCTTTGTAACAGTGGAAGGGGCAGGAGGGCTATAGGTAATTTATTTTCCAAAGTTAACAAATAATTACACTTCTTTTCAGAGACTGTTTGCCAAGTGATTTGATAATCTTAAAAGAAATGATCTAAAAAAAAAAAAAAATGATCTCGTGATTTTATTTCTTCCTCTGCGGATCTCCTGTTTCTTCCATAAGGGCCAATTCTGTTTTCCCCAAGAAACTCCTGCACGTTCAGCCGAATTGCTCTTTTCAGACATTCTGTCTAACCCCATTCATACTTTGGTTATGGCCTTTTGGTCCCAGGTCTTTAATGTCAGTCTCCACGTGTCGCTGCCTCTTCACCAAGGTTGGAGACTTACTGTGAGCGAGACCCAAAGCTCATTCATCTTCAGATCTGCAGTACCTGCTGTGGTCACGTCACACGTGCCAAACACTTCTGCTTTACAGCCTAAGAACAAACATATTTTGGTGTTCTTAGGGTAAACTGCGTGGGCCCTATCTCACAGGATGTTGTAAAGATTAGATGAAGTAATATATGGTTACCTTGTACTTGTAGGCAGTTAACATATCTCACTGTATATACACGTAGGTTTAATTTAATCTGCTTGGATGTATAATACTGACTTTTTTTAATTTGGATTTTTTGGACTTAGTACATTTGTGGGTCATTCTTTCTTCTAGGTTCGTTTCAAAAATTTAGCATCCAGACCATATTCTCTTCATGCCCATGGGCTTTCCTACGAAAAGTCATCAGAGGGAAAGACTTATGAAGATGACTCTCCTGAGTGGTTCAAGGAAGATAATGCTGTTCAGCCAAATAGCAGTTACACGTATGTATGGCACGCCACCACCCGATCCGGACCGGAGAGTCCCGGCTCTGCCTGCCGGGCCTGGGCTTACTACTCAGCAGTGAACCCGGTAGGTACATCCGTTGAAAGTTTTTGTCACTCGCCTCACCTTATAACCTGAGTCCACCAGATAGAAGGGTCAAGATGATTTCTCCTTAAATGTCTTGCTTTCCATGACGAATTTGTAAGGGTTCTGGTCAACAGTCTGTCGCAACTTGTCTTCAGAGGACCACGAGAGAGAAGCATGTGCTCCGTGGAGAGGAGAGAGGGGTATGGAAATGATTGAGCCCATGCAGAGTGACTACTTTGCAGAGGAAGACATGTTTTTGCAATTTCCTTGTGCAAGTAATAGCTTTGTTTTGCTCTTCTTTATGAAAAAGCAGCAAAGCCAAGATGCCTTCATCTTGGGTGGACTTGCTAGAGAGAAAGCACAGACTTCGATTTCAGTTCCTATCCTGTCACTTACTGGGGGGGCCTGGGAAAGATACTTGACCTCTCTCAACCTCAGTTTCTAAAGTTAAAAAATGAGGAAACAGTGGATAGCACACAATAGGCACTTGGTAATGTATATTTAATAAGTGAGCTTATTTTTAATTTATAGGAGTGCTATCTGAATTAAATAAGATACTACCAGCAAAATATTTGCTATAATAGTAGATGCTCAATAAATACTAATTATAATGGCATTGATACTGTCATTGATATTATCATTACTGCCATGCTGAGATCAAGGACGAATCAGAGGAAGGGACTATGAGTGCCACGGGATCCCATGATCAGAGATACCCAGGCTTACTGAGCTCTTCATTTATAAACTTCAAACTCAGAGCTCCTGAGGTTTCCTTTTCTACATAATCAGTGATTGTCAGAAGAGCAAAGGGAATCCTGAGAAAGAGAAAATCTGTGCATTTTCCTCCTACTGTCTTCCAGGAAAAAGACATCCATTCTGGCTTGATAGGTCCCCTTCTGATCTGTGAAAAAGGAGTCCTTGATAAGAGCAACACGCCCATGGATATGAGAGAATTCGTCTTACTTTTTATGATCTTTGATGAAAAGAAGAGCTGGTACTATGAAAAAAAGACTCAGTCCCCCAGGCCTTGGAGACTTGCATCTTCAGAAGTCAAAAACTCCCATGAGTTTCATGGTATTTTCCTCTGACTTTGATCCAGTCTCCGAGCTGAATCACACTGGGTGACTCTAGGTCTTCATAAGATTAGACAGGACGTGCTTCTGAGGAATCAGGAGCCTTGACCCGCACCAGGTCCTTAAACAGCTGTGGGCTGCTGTCCCCCGGCAGATGGCAGGCACATGGAGGAGCTAGAGAAGGTCTGAAAGCTAACATGGGAGCTTCTTTGAGAACATACCCAACCCACCCACCCACCAACCAAAAGCCAGTGTGCACACACGTGCACACATGCACACACACTCACATACGTTTCACAGAGCAGAGAGCAGATGAAGCCCGAGAGCCCAAGACATTTACGCTGGGAAAGGGAACAGAGGAGCTCTCATAGGAATGAGAGAACAAACAGGGACCTCGGTCATCCGCATTCCCAGATTTGCCCGGAGCTCTCTCTGAATTTAGGAGGCCCCGGGGTGACGTGCTCTGTATCCCCTCACTCTCTTTCCTCTGACCCCTGGACTTCACTTCTCTGGCTCATGTTCGTCTTCCTGTTCCTGTAGCACAGGCAAACCCACCCTGTAAAGGTCAAGGAGACAGAGCAGGGCAAGTGTGAGGTGCGGGGTGGAGAGTGGTCAGCTCTGTAGGAGGCTGCTGGAGGCCGACAAGGGGAGGAGCTGGGGTCCCGTTTTAGCCTCTCCCTGATACCAGGGTACACAGGGGTCCTTACTGTACTATACTGTCCTTACTGTACTGGGCAGGCAGAGCGGTAGGAAGATGGGTCGTGAGGCGGGAGGCCTCAGACCTCTTCGGCAGCCTCTCTCCTGGCGCACTCAGATCACTAACCCATTGCGACTCTCTCTCCTTTCAGCCATTAATGGGATGATCTACAACTTGCCTGGCCTGAGAATGTACGAGCAAGAGTGGGTGAGGTTACACCTGCTGAACATGGGCAGCTCCCAAGACATCCACGTGGTTCACTTTCACGGCCAGACCTTGCTGGAAAACGGCACTCGACAGCACCAGCGGGGGGTCTGGCCCCTGCTGCCTGGTAAAGACCCGCACGGGAAAGAGGGAAAGAGGTCCCTGGTGAAAAACGGCTAGGGGAGCTATCGCTGGCCCTCATTCCCTCCTGGGCATTACTTCCTGAGGGTCGGGGATGGTTTCTGGCATAGATCCTGGGCAGACACACCCCCCCAGACTGCATACCGAGTGCGAAAAAGGCAGCTAACGTGTGTGCCCTTTGCAGCACCACACGGGCTAATCCCCCCTTAATAATGAAAAGGCTTCAACAAACCAGTCATCGCCAAGGATTCTTAGGTACGAGTGGGTTGTAGGTCTCCCTGTGTGTTGTAGGAGTGGGTAGGGGTATGAGCGCCGCGGCCACTGATTCTGCAATGGTACTGAGCACAGTGGAAGTCTAGGAAGCTGGTTAAAATGCAAATGCCAAGGCAGAGATTTGCTTTTGGAGCTCTTGATCTGGTAGATCTTGGGATCTTCAGCAGATGCCAGACTCTCTCCTTTTTTTTAAGATTTTATTTATTTATTTGACAGAGAGAGACAGCGAGAGAGAGAGAACACAAGCAGGGGGAGTGGGAGAGGGAGAAGCAGGCTTCCCAGGGAGAGCGGGGAGCCCAATGCAGGGCTCGATCCCAGGACCCTGGACCACGACCTGAGCCGAAGGCAGACGCCCCACAATGGAGCCACCCAGGCACCCTGAGCCTCCGCATTTTTAACAAACAGCCCATCTCCCGCAAATGCTCTGAGAAGCTGAGGGCAGTAGGGTCCCTTGCCAGTACTTTGGGTGGAGAATTTGCTGTGTGACTCAGCCTTAGAAGGGCACAGCAGTCCGAACAGGACTGGGTTGGTTTGGGAGAGGGAAAGGGCGTTCTTGTTTGTTTCATTCAGGCCTGTGGTGCATTCATTAAGCTGTAAAGACCCGCCCTATTAAAATCAGAGACAAGAGGGGATTAGGTGAAACTCATTCCTGACTTCACCAGATGTAGATTGCCAGATCAGTCCTCCTTTCCGAAACACTGAGAAGCTGGAATTGGCTGCCCTGTCCAAATCTTCATATCTAAATGGTCTGTACTGGACAGTGGAGGATGACCATCGGCTATTAATTCTCACTCACAATCTGGAAAATAGACATGAATTACAGTCAGCAGAATTCAAGTACGAACTAGCAAAGGGTAGCATTAAAGATCAGAGTGGATGATCAGAGGTTTCAGACATTTCTTTCTTTCAGCGAATTTTCTGAGGTAGTTCATGCGTCTCTCTATTCAACTACGTAAACTCAATAGAAGACTTGAAAACGTGGGAGAAGGGTGCTTGATTTTGATTTTCTTTTTTTTTTTTTTTTTTTTAAAGATTTTATTTATTTATTTGACAGAGAGAAATCACAAGTAGATGGAGAGGCAGGCAGAGAGAGAGAGAGGGAAGCAGGCTCCCTGCTGAGCAGAGAGCCCGATGCGGGACTCGATCCCAGGACCCTGAGATCATGACCTGAGCCGAAGGCAGCGGCTTAACCCACTGAGCCACCCAGGCGCCCTGATTTTGATTTTCTTATAAAAAAGGGAAAAACTAATGAAGTGAAGGGAGAGAAAGGAGACAGGGACAGTTTTCTTGAGGCCTAGTCATGAGTCGCTCCGGGTCATTTTCATCCTTAGGGCTCAGCTGTGCTGTGTATGACTTAGCTTCTAACTTTGTATGAGAGCTTCTTTCCTGTAAGGGGTGCTGGAGATTTTTTAAAGTCCTGGGGCAGTTGCTTTTACTAATGTGTGTGTCATTGTTTTGTTTTGTTTTTATCTGTTTGTTACACTTCTAGTCCTGCCTAAGAGAAAGGGGTCATTCTTAAATTCTTTTCTAAAGCCTCTTGTGATGCAGGGATTTTAGGATTCTTTGATAGCTGTCAACTAATATTGTTCATTAGGGGTGTGTAATATTGTCCTTCACTCTCTGTTTTAGGTTCATTTAAAACTCTTGAAATGAAGGCATCAAAAGCTGGCTGGTGGCTGCTGGACACAGAGGTTGGAGAAAACCAGAGAGCAGGGATGCAAGCACCGTTTCTCATCATAGACAGAGGTACCGCCCAAGAACCACGTGATGCTTTTAGCAGGACGGTCCCTGCTGGAACATTCCTAACTTTTAGATTGGAAATAAGGAACTCTGAGACTCCTCATGACAGGGGCAATAATGCTTTTATTCTAACTGCTAACTGATGCATTCTGACCCATCCTCTGATGGTGCCGCAAGCATCAGTCTTCAAGGAAACTTAAACCCCGTGTTTCAGCCCAAAGGCATTCTTCTCAGTTGGGGAACGAATATAAAGTGGCTTCCTTCATGATGTGTGATTCATGGGAAATGAATGTAAGAAATTTTCCAGAGGAGGGAAAAGATACCAGGAATTCAGCAACAACTGGGATCGTCTCTGAACTTGGCGTTCCAGTATTTGAGAAATCATTTCCATCTGCCCATCTACCCAGCCAACCAGCCAGCCAGCATTTATTTAATATTTGCTGAGTACGTAATCCTCAAGCACTGTGTCAACATCCAGACATCTCAGTGGCTGGCATTTTCTTTTGTGATCAGGATATAAATAACTCTGTAACTTTCAGGTCAACTTTTGAGAACATAGACTTACAGGGGGTAATACTTAAGGTTGTAAAATGACTTACTTTAAGATACGAGCAGATGGAAATCTGTATAAAACTAGTTGAATTTTGGGGTCTCCATGGTTTTCCTCTAGGGTGTCACTCTGTTAAAGACTAGCACCAATTACTAGTCTTGCTAGTACTAGCACTAAATGTAACCAGACATGTTTAAGGCAGTGCCACAAAGCGAAGTGAAACTATCAAATGACTGACCCACCAGAGGTATGATCTCCTGCCATGGAGATTTCACAGTTATATGTATTTTCTAAGCAAAAATTATTCATTGCTCTGTGTGTGTGTGTGTGTGTGTGTGTGTGTTTTGTCTGTTTTTTAGAATGTAAGATGCCGATGGGACTAAGCACTGGTATCATAGCTGATTCACAGATCAAGGCTTCTGAGCATTTGGGTAAGTGGTTGCATCATCATCTTTGGAAGCCATCTCCTACAATTGTGCAGTGTACAGCCTGAAAAACAACCCATGACAACCCCTACCTGTCGAATCTACGTGTCATTGCTCCTCCCTGGGCTTTGCTTATGAGGTGCTCATCTGGTAGAGGAAGGAGTGTATAATAGGCTCTAACATCCTCTCTAATGTATAAGGTCCTATAGAGTCTGTCTCAGGGAAGACCAAGAGCTAGGGCTCCTCAGAATCTCTACCCAGGCAGCCCAACCTCTCGGCAAGGATTGAGCAAGGAGGGGATCCCTTACTCCTACGACCATGTTCCCATTTTCAAAACCCTCCCCATTCATCCCTTTCCAGGTTTGATCACAAACATAATATTACAGCCAGATTCACAAGGTCTTATTGGCCCCATACTACTCTCCCCACTAGTAGGGTTCTTTGTTGTGCCAACCATTCAAGGACTTTGCTGACCACCCACTGGGTGTCAGGGTCTCCTTCTAAACTTCCTCACTCTGCCTCAAAACCCTTCCTAAGACCAAGAGGTCAGTTGGAAGGGATCAGGAGGCTCCCATAATCCCTCCCACGTCCTCCCCTTAGGCAAGCACTCTGGGCAGCAGCCACATCAACATAACTGAGAAAAGACAAACAGAACCTGTATGCAGGAGAGGGGGTGGGCGGTGGTTGACAGCTGACCAAGCACGGACTGAAGCCAAGAAGATTTCACCATCGAGAACGAGCCTCGTAGCTGAGGCCTTGTGTCAACAGCCCAGTCTCCTAACTTCAGCAGAAGACCTTGCAGAGGTCTGGCCATCCAGTGGGACTAAATTTACTTGGGAAATGGCCAATTATATGCTTTTGGTTTGTCTGTTTGTTTTAATTCAGAATATTTTTTTTTTCTTTTTTGGATTTAGGTTATTGGGAACCCAGATTAGCAAGATTAAACAATGGTGGGTCATATAATGCTTGGATCACAGAGAAACCTTCACCAGAACTTGACACTAAACCTTGGATCCAGGTATATCTTATTAACCTTATTAATATTTACAGCACCATACTAATAAAATGACAGTGGTTTAATAATTTCTCCTTGTTGTTCTTGCAACATTCTAGGTACTACCCTAAGTACTTTACATACTCAAAACGAACCCTATGAGGTTAGTGCTAGTCACAGCCTAGAGATCCTTTTTACAGATGAAGAAACTAAGGCAGAGCGGGCCTAATTAAGTGCCAAATGTCTAGTAAGTGGTTGAACTTGGATTCAAGCCCAGGTCCTCCATGCTCACATGTGGGTTGTTTCTGGCCATTTTATTAGCACTAAGACCTTGGGTGGTTAGTCCCAAAGAAAGCCGGCTGCACAGTGAATCACGGAAGCAGCGTGTGACTTGTTGACAAGGACAGTCCGTAATGGCTTTGCTGTGTGGCAGGTGGACATGCAGAGGGAAGTCGTACTCACGGGGATCCAGACTCAAGGGGCCAAGCAGTATCTGAAGTCCTACTACACCACGCAGTTCTCCGTGGCGTACAGCTCCGACCGCACAAACTGGCAGATCTTCAAGGGGAACAGCACCAGGAACGTGATGGTCTGTGCGCCCGTTTCTTTCCCACTCCCTAGACTCACCCTAGGCTCCCTAGGCTGCTTGTGACTATGCCTGTCTTCGTGTCTTTTTATTTTATTTTATTTTATTTTTTATTTTTTTTTTTTTTAAGATTTTATTTATTTATTTGACAGAGAGAAATCACAAGTAGATGGAGAGGCAGGCAGAGAGAGAGAGAGGGAAGCAGGCTCCCTGCTGAGCAGAGAGCCCGATGCGGGACTCGATCCCAGGACCCTGAGATCATGACCTGAGCCGAAGGCAGCGGCTTAACCCACTGAGCCACCCAGGCGCCCTCTTCGTGTCTTTTTAAAAAATACCTTTCTGGGAGATAGAAATGCAAATGGTTTCCTTAGGCTTTAGGAAGGAAAGTGGTGTAGCCTGGGTCTGTCACCACAGAGTAAAGGATGAGCCTGACTTACGACACTTCAAAACTCCACCAAAAACTCACTTCTGGATCAAACTAGATACCCAGACCTCTCAGACAGGCAGACGGCGGACGGCAGAGTGGAACATCGGGTCTTGGCCCTTCCGGAGCTTAGGCTAAAAACGGGCTTTGAAGTTTTGTTTCTACTGACTTTTCCATCGTATTTTGTTCTTTGTCTCAGTGTACCTGAAAGGAAGCAGGTATCGGTGTCCACGCCAGTTCGGCTCTGGGCAGCGCGCTTGCCCTTCTGCTCCCCGCCCGAGGAGCGACAGGCCTGCCCCTCTTTCGGAAGCTCAGCCAGGATTATTCCCCCAAACCCCTGTGTACCAGCCCCAACTCCCCTTCCTCCCTAGTCCCCTTCCAAAGAGAGCTCTCTGAATGGAAGGACTCGGTCTGCCGTTACTACGCTGAGAACGCTGAATCTGTTTCATTTTTCCTGCAAATCAGTTACTATTTGACTAGTGTCTGTATTATCAGTAGGTATCTCTAGTAATACGTTACTTACAGTATCCCTTTGAGCAGATCATGAAAATCTCTAATTACAGCCCTTACTAATCTGTCTTGGAGAGAGGGACAGATTACAGTTACAGAATTCATTACTTCAAGACTTTTGCCCTTATATTCATGAGGAATATTGGTGTGCAGTTCTACTTTTATAATGTATTTCTCTGGTTTTGATATCCGAGTAATACTGGCTTCATAAAATAATTTGGGAAGCATGTCTTCTGTTTTCAGGGAGAAATTTCTAGAATTGGTGTTAATTCTTGAAATATTTGTAGAATTCACCAGAGAAACAATGTGGGCCTAGAGCTTTCTTTTCCAGGAATCTTTTTTTTTTTTTTTTTTTTTAATTTTCAGGATAACAGTATTCATTATTTTTGCACCACACCCAGTGCTCCATGCAATCCGTGCCCTCTCCAATACCCACCACCTGGTTCCCCGAACCTCCCACCTCCCGCCCCTTCAAAACCCTCAGATAGTTTTTCAGAGTCCATAGTCTCTCATGGTTCACCTCCCCTTCCAATTTCCCCCAACTCCCTTCTCCTCTCTAACTTCCCTTGTCCTCATGCTATTTGTCATGCTCCACAAATAGTGAAACCATATGATAATTGACTCTCTCTGCTTGACTGATTTCACTCAGCATAATCTCTTCCAGTCCCTTCCATGTTGCTACAAAAGTTGGGTATTAGTCCTTTCTGATGGAGGCATAATACTCCATAGTGTATATTTTAAATTATGAATACAATTTCTTTTTTAGTTACCGGCTCTGCACATTTCCTATTGGATAAGTTGAGATTGTATTTTTCTAATCGATCCATTTTCTCTAAGCTGTTGAATTTATGTGCATAAAGTCAGTGGTGTATTCGCCTATGCTTTTGATGTCTGCAGGGTCTACAGCAATACTGATATTGGTGAATGTGCCTCTCTTTTTGCTTTGTCATTCTTGCTAGATAATTGCCTCTTTTTTCATCTTTTCAAAGGACTGGCTCTGTTTCGTTGGTCTGTCTGTTATTGTTCTGGGTTTTAGTCTTGCTGTTCTTACCCTCTGTTTTAGCTGCTCCTTCTGACTGCTCTGGCCAGGAAAGGGACTGGGGCCCACCTCACGCCTGCCAGGTGGGCTTCGAAGTCCAGGGTCGCCCCACAGGAGGACCACTCTTCGTTGCTGTTGGGTGGGAATGGGACAGACTCCATGATACACAGTGGTGGGAGCCTTATTAGGAACTGGTGGGGATGAAAGTCCTGAGTTCCTATTTGACCTTCTCTAATATAGTCCTGGTGAGGGTGCTGGGGTAACCCATTACGATCTTACGAGCATGGAAGTCTAGGCTCCCCACTGGGTCTTTGCTGCTCTGGGTGGAGGAGGGGCCATGGTGTTTTCTCTGATGTTTATCTAGAAGTTGAGCAATTATTGTCTGAACGTTCTCCAGCTTGCTGGACTGCCCTTGCCTGGTCCTGTGGCTAGAGAAAAGAATCCTTCACCAGAGCTTTTTTTTTGGTCTGTATCTGTTGGTGTTTCCTGGTTGCTGGTTTCTTCACTTCGCAGTCTGGGATATATGAGACAAAAGTGAAACCCAGGGAGCCCACTAACTACCATGTTGTTCTTTGGGTCCCGAGAACCCTAGCTGGTCTGCCTTCTTCTCTTCATCTTTCAGTGGCTTCTTGTGTTTTAGCTGCACTTAGCAGAAGGAACAAGACGAGGCACATTTACACCACCTTCCGGAAGTGAAAGTATCTCCAGTTTCTTAAGACCAAGTGATTTAATTCAGGCCACCTGAAAACTTAATATGACAATATTAAGTTAAACTGAAACTTTATTATAAAACCACTTCATAGAGAATTGTTCCATAACTAAGCTTTCCTCTTTTCCTCTAGTATTTTGATGGCAATTCGGATGCCTCCACGATAAAAGAGAATCGGTTTGACCCACCTATCGTGGCTAGATATATTAGGATCTCTCCAACAAGATTCTATAACAGACCGGCCCTTCGGTTGGAGCTGCTAGGCTGTGAGGTTAACGGTAAGATGCTAAGGTGCATTACTGTCTTGCTGCCTCTCAGAGAATCAAGCTTTAGTAGATACAGAGGAATGGATAGAATTAGTAGTTCTATTCAGTCACTGAGGTGCCTCAAAAAAATCTTGGTGAAACAGGTTCTTCTCAGGCAGACTCTCATTTACATCGTGACCTAGAGCAAGACTGGTTCTACCAGCCAGTGGGCGGGCACCATCTCCAAACAGTGCCAGCGTGGCACGGACACTGCCATGACCCTCCAAGGAGAGGCCGTCGCTTAGAATAACTGCCATTAGCCAATTTCAATAAGAACTAAGATTCAGACTAGCTCTGACTCTTCCAAAGTCCTACAGGTCACACTCAGACTTTAATGAAAGTCCTGAGCAACATTACTGGCCTGTGTTAGATGTTCAGTGAATGTTTTTGAGATCTAAACTACTTACCAATTCCTGAAACTTTTTTTTTTAAAGATTTATTTATTCATGAGAGAGAGAGAGAGAGAGCGAGCAAGCTGACGGGGAGGGGCAGAAGGAAAGGCGGCGAGAAAATCTCAAGCAGCCTCCCCATGCAGCAGGGAGCCCAAGGCAGGGCTTGGTCTCACGATCCTGAGCTAAAATCAAGAGTTGGGTGCTTAAGTGACTGAACCACCCTGGCACCCCCAACTTCCTGAAATCTCAACTGAACTCTATACTCCGTTTGGTGCTCCCTGTAGGTACTCAAGTTTTTTCTGTGTAAGCTGCTGTTTTTCAGGGAATATAATGTGACCGGTAATATAAGTAAGTTGAAGTAATCATAAATGGCCATAATAAAATTCAACTAAATAGAACAAAGGTGCAATAGAGTCACTGTTTGTTTCTTTCTATATAGTATATGTTGTAAATGGTAGTTTGTTCAGATCAGAGAGTCAAACTAAAATATGACATTCAACTCAGTTGACCTATTCAAACATTTTTTTTTAAGATTTTATTTATTTATTTGAGAGAGAGAGACAGTGAGAGAGAGCATGAGCGAGGAGAAGGTCAGAGGAAGAAGCAGACTCCCCATGCAGCTGGGAGCCCGATGCGGGACTCGATCCCGGGACCCCGGGATCATGACCTGAGCCGAAGGCTGTCGTCCAACCAACTGAGCCACCCAGGCGTCCCCGTTGACCTATTCAAAACATCTATTTTCTATTCAAGAAGCATGACTTTAAAAAAAAAAAAAAAAAAAAAAAACTCTTCATTTTCTTGATATAATCAGAGTTAGCTGTAGGTTTTCTTTTTTTTAAGTCATTTTTCATTGAGAGAGATATCACTTCAAGAAAATGTCAGCATGATTTACCAACAAGAACAAAGCATCGCGGAGCTGACGGTGGTGACGGGTTGTCGGCTGGGCTCACTCACGAGCTGTGTTCTCACGTTCCCCGACCAGCTTTGAGGACTAACATGCAACCGCGCACCTCGGCAGATGTCTCCGTGCTGCGTCACATGAATCACCCTCCATGATTGAAAACAATCTACTGAGCATGACTTCAAAGGGTTCACTCTTCTTCTTTGTAACTTTTTCTTTAGAAAGAGAAATAGGATATATTCTTATGTACTTAGGTAGTGAAGGAGTATTTTCTACCTCAGAGAAAAGGCAGAAGTTTCCATGACTCTCCAAAGGAGGAAAATGGGTTTAAATATTCAGAACATGCGTCAGACTTCCTGGGCTCCAATTTAGTTTCTGAATCTTCTGGTAGTGTTGGTTACTTTTTCTTGCTATTCTTTGGTTTTCTCACTTAGTAATATACATAGAGCTTAAAAGCAGTATTTGGCCTTTGGGCAATAACATCATTGGTGACAATGGTTGTTTCTGTTGTGACTTGGTAGTGATATTTTTTCTTGTCCCCTCTGCAAGTGAGAAACACCATGCAGGGCAGAGTGGTGGTGCACAATTAATCTCATTACTTCTCTCTTGACAGGATGCTCCGCACCACTGGGTATGGAAAATGGAAAGATAGAAAACAAGCAAATCACAGCTTCCTCATTCAAAAAATCTTGGTGGGGAGATTACTGGGAACCCTTCCGTGCCCGTCTCAATGCCCAGGGTCGTGTGAACGCCTGGCAAGCCAAGGTAGAGGATGCCTGTGAACGGAGCTCCCTCAACCTTCCAGAAGGAAACACAGACCCTCACTACGGGAAACATGGGGTCCTGGGAAGTCAGAATATAATCTCGCGTTTCTGCCGGTTGTGATCCTAGGTCCGAGAATCTAGGATGTCCGCTGGTTTGATAGCTTAGCTCTGACTTTGGCTCAGAGACGTTATTTATCATGTCTGTGGTTCTTGATCTAGTTTTGATTTTTATCAAGTGTGGGCAAATTTCTTCCACAAAGGACCAGACCATAAATATTTTAGACATTGTGAGCCATACATTCTCAGTCATAACTACTCAACTCTGCCCTTGTAGCAGGAAAACAGCTATGAACAGTACATAAATGAGCATGGCTGTGTTCCAATAAAACCTGATTTACAAAAACAGGCCGGGGACCAAATATGGCCCTTGGGCTAGAGTTGGCCAGCTCCTAACTGAGACAACTCATATTAGTGATAAATGATTTAGATTTGCAATACTTTTTTTTCCCACAATTTAGCAATACTTTTCATTTTCTTTTTTTCCTAATTTTTAAAAAAGATTTTATTTATTTATTTGACAGATAGAGAGTACAAGTAGGCAGAGCAGCAGGCAGAGGGAGAAGGAGAAGCAGACTCCCCACTGAGCAGGGAGCCTGATGCGGGGCTCCATCCCAGTATCCTGAGATTATGACCCAAGCTGAAGGCAGCCGCTTAACTGACTGAGCCACCTAGGCACCCCAATACTTTTCATTTTCATAGTAGTGTTATTTAAAATTTTTTTTGTTCCCATTTTTTGAGAACTTTGTGACATTCGTTTAGACAGTTGGAGGCATGGCAAAATGTTGCAAAACCAGGGTTATAGATCCGTGGCCTAAGTTTAATAAGCATCCTCCAGAGAGTTCTGTTGTCCAGATAATAACCCATTGGATAATTCCAGTGACTCAGTTTTAGGGTAACAGTTCATAGTTGACACATTTTTATTTCACTCTTCAACTGACTTAAAAAAATCACAATGGCATCAGAGCTCAGAATGATTCTACCAGTCAGCTTAACCCTTCCCTCTTTTCTACACTCCTCTGTCTCTTCCTTAAAACACCTGCGTTCCAGTTCCCTGGACTCTATAGAATTCCAGGTCCTATCCGTGGGTTAGGCTGCCAGCAACAGAAGGGGAGTTGTGGTAGGAATGGAGAAAATGGAAGAACTTGGACCCCCTACAGATAGTCTTGGGAACAGATATCCGTGTCTCAAAACTCATTTCTGGTCTGTCACAGTCTCATAGAATGTAAGAACAGCAAGGGGTTTGCTAAGCATCTGGTCCAGACTTTTCCTTTTAAGTTTAAACATGAAGGAGATTAAAGCATTTTAGCTTAGTTTGGTGGCAGAATCAGGAAGCCCATTCTCCCGATAAACAGATCAGTGGTCCTCCCACCATTGGAAACCACCCAAATACCTCATTTTGCAATTTTGTAGAGGGAGAAACAGAGACCTAAAGAAGTTAAAATAATAAAAGTAATAATGTGATACTATATTGCATTTCTATAGTTATATAAATAAAATGTTAAATAATAAAAAAAGTTAAGGAGAAAGGATATCATCCAATTTTTTTCCAGGTAACTTTTTCACCCTACTCTGTATTATAGCTTTTTGAAAAATTTTGCTCTGTATATAATTTGCTCTCGGTCTTCATGATATAATAATGGATTCAAAGATGAAATACTAATTCTAATTTTTAAGGTCACCATTTTAAATCTGGAATTCTAAATCAGAACTGTTTCACTTAATCTCCTATTAGAATCCAGTGTCTTTATGAGGTCTCTTTAGAGAGGTTAAAAATCTCAGCTGGACCTAGGCAGGCACACATGCAAACGGAGGCACGCCCGCCTGTTTTATGTCTATGAAAGATCATTATGCCTCCCGATCTCTCTAGATCCCTACCTCTGTGTCACCAGTACAACCTGGACTGGACACAGACAGCCTGAAGATACACTAAGAAATCACCAAATGTCACTAGAGAGTGCTACAAAATTAACAAAAATTAATTAATGTAATAATTTTAATTCAATTAATCTGCTTTAAAAATACATGTAGTATATGAATTACACATATATCTGTGTATCAATATATACACGTACATACATGTACACATAAGTGATGTTAAAGAAATAGATCAATATTCGTTATTTCATGTAGGACTGACTGAGACTATGGGGCATGATTAATCTCCCAAGGGTGAAAATCGGTCAGTTAGTCCTTCTGACCCTCTTTCTCCAATATGTGTCAGCAAACATATGATTAAGCATTTCATCAGGCCAGAGACAGAACAGCTCCTGTACCATATCAGATCCTAGTCATGGCTTTATTAGGTCTCTCAGGTATTACATTTGTTTGAAATATCAGAGAAGAAGAAACTGGATGACTCCTCCTAGCTGACAGAAGCAAGAGAAAGAAAAGTGGGACTTTTTTTAAATGAGGTTAAATAGAGAGAGGAGAGAGTCCTTTCCCAGATAACCCATCCGCAATATCATCACGGCATTTAAATAAATTTGATTAAGAGAATAATATTACAGATAATTTAGCAATCTAATTTTTTTTCTCAAGTAAGATTCATTTATTTATTCATTCAGCAAATATTCCTTGAACACCAACTCTGTGCCATGCATTGTGTTAAGTATCTGGAAACAAAACACAATAAATCCCAGCCTTCGAAGAGATATAAACAAGTAAACCATTATTGTACGATATATGAAATACACCACTAAAAGTTTATATACGTCTGTGACAGCAAACAAGAAGGAACAGGGAAGTCCTCTAAAGGACAGAGAATCCTAAGGGATGAGATAGGAAAAGCTTTTGAATTCTGCACATTTCTGAGTATCTTGGTCTAAAAAGTGGGGGATTTAACATCGGCCTTGCTCATGTGTCCTCACCATCTTCACAGGCAAACAACCACCAACAGTGGTTACAAATTGATCTGCTCAAAATCAAGAAGATAACTGCAATTGTAACACAGGGCTGCAAGTCTCTGTCCTCCGAGATGTACGTGAAGAGCTACAGCATCCAGTACAGTGACCAGGGCATGGAATGGAAGCCTTACAGGCAGGGGTCCTCCATGGTGGCCAAGGTAACAAAGCGACAGCAAAGCAACTCACATCCCGCTCTGGCGAGAGACAGCCTTACCTTTGCAAAGAGCTCCTTGCTTTTGACAAATATGCACAGACATGCACCTCCCCTCTAAGAAGTCTGAACCCCAGTTCCGCAGGGAGCTGCTCTGAAGACAGATAATGCGCAGGCTAACTTTCTGCGGAGATGGAGCCCCTGCAAAATAGTGAGAATTTGAGGGGGACACAAACATGTCGTCCATAACGGGGGTCTGGGGGAACGTCCACTGTGAAATAGCATCATATTAGCTTATCTTGGGTCAGCTTGTTATTCTTGACTGAGCAAATACCCACGGCCATAAAGCTTTCTGTGTCATATTATTAAAGCAGGAGACAATGAGGTTCCTAACCGATGAGGAACCCAATTTCCTGCAAGACGAACTACTCCATTACGCTCCTTAATCCCCAGCCATGTGTTTTCAAAATGCTACTAGGGAAAAATCAGGGAGATGAGCCTAATATTCCAGGAAGAGAAACCAGGCTGGAGCCAATAGGACAACACAGGAGAAGGGGTGACCTTTACTGAATGCTCATCATGGGCTCAGCACCTACCTTGGTGAATGCATTTGAACCTTCTCTCTTTAAACTCCTGGGCTGTTTGTCTGGTGGGTCGTTTGGTTTGGCTGGTTTTATGTGTCTTACCTGGATGTCTTTACAGCCCAGTAAGCATCAGTGTCATGAACAAAGAGTGGCCCAGCTGCTGCTCTGGGTAGATCTCAGGGAACTTGCCAGGACGCAAAAAGAAAAAAAGAAGTCATAAAACGCTGTTCAATTGAGGGTAGAAGACATTTGCCAAAAAGAATAAGTCAAAGCCCATGGTTGCATTTTATTTTCAATGTCAGTGACAACTAACCGTTATCTGTCACTCACTGTGCACTTGTCACATATTTATATACTTAAACAACTCTTTGTAACGACTCCTGTGGGGTAAACTTTTATTATTTACCAGTGAGGACATGGAGAGTTGGAGAATATAAGAGACTGGCCCAAAGTCACACACAGCTACTGAGGCGCTAAGGGCAGAGATGGTTTCCCAGACACCTCACAGCAAGGTCAGATCTCTCTGTTTTTCTGACCCAGATCACTGGGAGGTGGAATCCCTAAAGAGGTCTGTTAGGCATGGGATTTCATAATCGGCCAAAGACCATCTCCAGTGATGTTGTATGTGTAATGCCCTCAGCTTGAACGAAAATTGCAGAAGAAAAGAAAATGATCTGTAAGATTTTTATAACCACGATATCATTTTTAAAGACCTTCTCATATTTTGCTTTCAGATTTTTGAAGGAAACAATAATATCAAAGGACACGTGAAGAACTCTTTCAACCCACCCATTATGTCCAGGTTCATCCGCATCATTCCTAAAACATGGAATCAAAGTATTGCACTTCGCTTGGAGCTCTTTGGCTGTGATATTTACTAGAATTGAATATTCGAAGACATAGGAAGGACTTGTAAAGCTATCAAACCATTTAGAGCAGGCAATGTATTTTATAGCTTTTTAAACATTAATAATTTTCGGTATTTTCCCTTTTTTCTATTAGAGAATAAAATTTTATATATGAAACTTTCATAAGGTAAACTCCTTGCTACAATTCAGTGAGATGATAGCTGTTAATTCTTAATTGATCTGAATATAGATGGGAAAAATATCGAGAACCAACAAGCAAATGGCTTCTTTCACAATGATTAAAAATGCTATGTAAAGTAATATTTATGTAGTTAGCAATGCTTCATTATAGTTCTTTTAAAACCTACACACACTAATAAAAAAGATACTACTTTAAAAAAAAAACCATTTTTAGACCTGGATAGTTTTCACTCCTACCTTTAAAAAACCAAACCAAACCAAACAAAAATCCCTATGATTTAAGAGTAAAGGAAACAAGGTTTTAAATGTTTCATTTTTCTTAACATGGAAAGAAAAAAAAAATCATACCATATGTAAGAATGAGTGCTTAAAGTACCCTGTCTTACCCAAACAATGATTTTTCTGACCCTCTATGAGTAAAGACGCAGTTGTCCCAACTTGTGAGTCTGGCCTGATCTCCCTTGGAACTGAATCACCTATTGATGGTCAGAGTGAGGGGTCTTTAGACACGGAACACAACCAAAATAACCATGGGAGAAATGAGTGTGTAACCTTGGCTTCATTCTAGCTGGCACTACAATGGTTTACCTTTTCAAAACATGGGTTCGCCTAAGGGAAAGCTAAAACCTGCAAAACGGCCTTGGAGCCATTCGCCCAAAGGCAACTGTTCCTGCTGGGACTGCCAAGTCCCTGAGGCTCCCTTCAGTCCCCTGAAGGTGACCCCAACCTCCTGCTCTCCCTTCCTTAATGACTTCCCCTTTCTGCACTCCCTTCCCTGGGAACTTGGCATCCAATGACACCATCGACATTGAGAGACTGGGGAGCTTTCTGGCCTCCTGGAAGTCACATGGAACAGTCACTGGTGAGGTTATCTTTCTGTGGAACAAACCACCCCAGATCTTAATGCTTAAAGCAACAGTTAATTCTCTCTCTCATGATTCTGTGGGTTGACTGGGCTCGGCTGGGTGGTTTTAAGGCTAACTTCATTTGCGTTCTCCAGTGAGATTATAGTCAGATGCTCCTGTAGCCAGAGTCACCAGAAGGCTTCAGGAGATGTTGAAACAGCTGGTTCTCTGTCACTCTCCATGTGGTTTCAGTTCTTTTCCTCTTTACATGGCTTCCAAGTGGTCTATCCTTTGGATGTTTCCAACAGGGGAGCTGGACTTCTTGTAAAGTGAGTCAAGCTCTTCAAACAAGTGTTAACAATTTAGGGAGCAGAAACTGTGCCAGTCCTTTTAAATGCTAGGCCCAGAACTGGCACAGCCTCACTCTGAGGTATTCTACTGGTTAGCACAAGTCACAGGTGCATCCCAAGGAGTATAATTCATTGGGGACACCTTTAGACACGGTCAGTTACCTGTCGCCTCTGTGGGTGGGCTGAGTCCTGTGAAGGTGTATAGGAGCTTCAAACACCCACAGAACATAGGCTTCAATAAAGGTGGGAGACAAAATCATAATAACATTTGACAAAATCATAATATACTTAAGTGTACAACTTGTTGATTTGACATACCTCTACGTTGTGAAAGGATCCCCATGATCAAGTTCATTAACATGTCATCACCTCACAGTTATTCTTTCCGTTAAGGGGTCTACCAGGGCTTGATCTCCAAACCAGACCTGCACTGCTCCTGAAGCTGCAGATGAAGGTACTTCACAGCCATCAGCACGGCCCATCCCTCCCTATTTTCGCCCTTGCTCATGCTTACTCTCCTATCCCATCCAGCCGACCACCCCCGAGGGGCACGTTCAGGCACCCCTCGGGCTCCATGGGCAGTGTCTGGGATTCCGGGCTTCGTCTCACCACAGCTTGGTTCCCCAGCGCCGCCAACATGGCCACCTCCTTTGGGCAGGCAGACAAAACCACCCCAGCCGCCACCACCAGCCCACCCTACATCCCAGCCGAGACCCATTTTGAGTTGATTTTTGCATATGGGGTAAGCTACCAGTCCAAGTTCATTCATTTGCGTAGGGATACTGAGTTTGGCCAACACCATTTACTAAAGAGACTATCCTCTTCCTACAGTGTTTTTCTGCACCTTTGTCAAAAATTAATTGACCATGTATGGATGGGTTTATTTCTGGACTCTATTCTGTGCATTGATCTATGTCTGTGTTGTTGTTGTTGTTTTATCTATGTCTGTTTTTATGCCAATATCCAAGTTTTGGATTACTGTAGCTTTGTAACGTAGCTTGAAATCAGTAAGTGTGGTGCCTCTGCTTTGTTCCTCTTTCCCTAGATTGCTTGGATATATGGGGCCTTTTGTGGATCCATATGAATTTTAGGATTTTTTTTCCTAGTTCCTTGAAAAATATTGGAACTTTGATAGTAATCGCACTGAATCTGTAGATCACTTTGGATTCTATGGACGTTTTAACAATACAAATTCTTATAATCCACAAGTAGGGAATGTTTATCCATTTATCTGTGTCTTCAATTTCTTTTATCAATGTTTTATAGTTTTTAGTGTACAGATACTTAATCTCCTTGGTTAAATTTATTCCTAGGTATTTTGATACTATTGTGAATGGGATTATTTTCTTAATTTTTCTTTCCAATAGTTCATTGTTAGTATATAGAAATGCAACTGATTTTTGTATATTGATTTTATAGCCTGCAACTTGACTGAATTTATTAGTTCTAACTGTAATATATATAACACTATAAGAATAGTGTAATCTTTAGGGTTCTCTGTATAACATCATGTCATCTGCAAATAGAAACAATTTTACTTCCTCTTTTCTGATTTGGGTTCTTTATTTCTTTTTCTTGCCTAATTGCCCTGACCTGGACTACCAGTGCTATTTTAAATGAAAGAGGGAAGAGTGGGCAGGCCAGGTCTTGCTCCTCAACTTGTTCCTCTGGATATGTTTAGCTGTGAGTTTGCCATATATGGTCTTTTTATGTTGAGGTATAGTTCTTCTATATCAACTTATTGAGAAATTTTACTGTGAAAAGATGATGAATTTTATTAAATGTTTTGATTATGTTGATTGAAATGATACTACAATATAGATTCTTCATTTTGTTAATGTGGTATATCACATTTATTGAATGCATGCATTGAAATACCTTTGCATCTCAAGGATAAATCCCACTTAATCGTGGTGTTTGATCCTTAATACTGTATCAAGTTCAGCTTGCTTATATTTTGTTAAGGATTTTTGTATCTATATTCATCAGCGATATTAGGTTGTAATTTTCTTTTTGGGCATATCTTTTTCTGGCTTTCAGATGAAGGCTCATACTCTGGCTTTGGTAGGGGCTCATAAAACGAGTATGGGAGTATCATCCTGTTTAATTTTTTGTGGGAGTCTGCAAAGGATTGGTATTAATTCTTCCTTAAATGTTTGGCAGAATTCACCCATGAAGCTATCTGGTCCCAGGTTTCCTTTCATTGCGAAGCTTTTGATTACTGCTTCAATTTCATCACTCATTATTGTTCTGCTCAGATTTTCTGTTTCTTTGTGATTCATTCTTGGTTAGTTATATGTTCCCAGGAATGTGTTAATTTCTCCTTGGTTATCCTAGAAGAAATCTGTTGGTGTACAATTGTTCATAACAGTTTCTTGCAATTCTTAGTATATCTGTGATATCAGTTGTAATGTGTCTTCTTTCACTTCTGATCTTATATTTCAGTCTTCTCTCTCTCTTAAGTTAGTTAATGTTTTGTCAATTTTGTTAACCTTTTCAAAAAATCAGCTCTTAGTTTCATTGATCTTTTCTATTGTCCTTCTAGCCTATATTTTTTTTATTTCCATTTTGTTTTGTTATTTCCTTCGTTATACTAACTTTGGGCTTAGTTCTTCTTTTTCTAGTTCTTTAGATATAATGTTAGCTTTATGTGAGAGCTTTCTTTTTCTTAATGTAGGTGTTTATCACTATAAACTTCCTTCTTAGAACTACTTCTCCTGCATCCCATAAGTTTTTGGTATGTTTCCTCGTAAGCTTGTTATGTTTTCCATTGGTAGCGTTTCCATTTTTCATTTGCCTCAAGATTTTTTTTTATTTCCCATTTGATTTCTTTGTTGATTCACTGGTTGTTTAAAAGCATGTTGTTTAATCTCCACGTATGTGTGAATTTTTGCTTTCTTGTAATTGATTTTCAGTTTCATGCCATTATGGTTAGAAAAAGCGTAGAGGTGATTCTGGCTTTCTTAAATCGATGAAGACTTGTTTTGTGGCTTAACTATGATCTCTCCTAGAACATATTGCATGTGTGCTTGAGAAAGGTGTAGTCTGCTGCTGTTGGATAGAATGTTCTGTAAATATCTGTGAGGTCCATCTGATCTACTGACTGGTTTTATGCCACCTGTACATTGTTGAAAGGGCAGCACTGAAGTCTCCTACTATTATTGTATTGCTGTCTATTTTTCCCCTCAGATCTGTTAATAATTGATTTCTATGTCTAGGAGGCTGACGTTGGGTACCTAGGTATTTATAGTGATTATATTCCTTTGATGAATTTACTCCCTTATCATTATATAGTGATCTTATTTTCCCTATTGTTTTAGACTGAACGTTTATTTAGTCTGATAGAATTTAGAGCTACCATTGCTCTCTTTCTGTTTGCACGGAAAAATCTTTTTTTTAATCTCTTCTCTTTCAGTCTGTATGAGTCCTTAAAGCTGGAGCTATTCTTTTAGGTCATGCATGCTTAGTTCTTACTTTATGTCCATCAACCACTGTATGTCTTTTGTTTGGAGAATTTAGTCTTTTCACACTTATAGTAACTATTGATACATATGAACTTAATCTTTCCATTTTGTTCATTGTTTTCTGGCGATTTTGGCATTCCTTTGTTCTACTCTTGCTCTCTTTGTGATTTAATGATTTTCTATAGTATGCTTTGATTCTTTTATCTTTTGTATATCTACTGAAGGTTTTGTTTTATAGTTACTATAAGGCTTATGCATAATATTTTGTGTATATATAACAGTCTATTTTAATCTGTTAACAACTTAACCTCAAGCACATACAAAAGCTCTACATTTTTACATTCCTTCCCCCACATTTCGTTACTGATGTCCCAATTTACATCTTTTTAATATTGTGTCTCCATTCACAAGTTATTGTAGCTGTAGTTATTTTAAGACTTTTGTCTTTTAGATCTTATACTAGTATTGTAAATTACTTACATACCAGCATTACAATGTTAGTGTATTCTGAGTTTACCTATATATTTATATATTTACTTTTATCAGCAAGTTTTATACTGTCTTATGTTTTCACGTTACTAGTTGGCATCCTTTCAGTTCTTCAGCTTGAAGAACTCGAACAATTTTTGTGAGGACTGTCTAATGATGATGAACTCCTTCAGCTCATGTTTGGGAAAATCTTCCTCTCTCCAGTTCTGAAGGATATCTATGTTGGGTTGAGGGTTCTTGGTGGCTATTTTGGTTTTTATTTTTTCACTTAGCACTCTGAATGTATCATCCCACTCTCCTCTGGCCTACAAGGTTCTGCTAACAGTCTGATGATAGTCTTATGGGGGTTCCCTTATACATAACAAGTCATTTTATGTTGCTGGTTTTAAGGTTGCCTCATTTTCTTTAATATTTGACAATACAATTATAGTACGTCTTGGTGTGGGTCTCTTTTGGATTCATCTTCATCTGAATATCTGTTTCTCTCCTAAGGTCTGAGAAGTCTTCAGCCATTGATTCTTTGAGTTGGCTTCCTATCCCTTTCTCTCTCTTCTCCTTCTCAGATATCTGTGATGCATGTACTGGCCTACCTGATGGTATGCTATGAGTACCTTAAGCTATATTCTTTCTTTCTTTCTTTCTTTCTTTCTTTTTTTTTTCTTTTTTTCTTTTTTTTTTTTTTTTTTGCTTCTCTCATGGGATGATTTTCAGTGTCTTGACTTTGAGTTCACTGATTCTTTCTTCCACTTCATCTAGTCTATTGCTGAAGCCCTCTATTGAATTTTATTTTTTTTTAAGATTTTTATGTATTTATTTGACAGAGATTACAAGTAGGCAGAGAGGCAGCCAGAGAGAGAGCAGGGAGCAGGCTCCCCACTGAGCAGAGAGCCTGATGCGGGGCTCGATCCTAGGACCCTGGGATCATGACCTGAGCTGAAGGCAGAGGCTTTAACCCACTGAGCCACCCAGGCGCTCCTCTATTGGATTTTGTATTTAAGTTATTGTATACTTTAGTTCTATGATTTCTATTTGGTAATTTTTAATATTTCCCATCTTTTTGTTGAAACTTGCACTTTGTTCCTTCATTGCTATCTTGATGGCAGTGAGAATTTTTATCATTATCTTGAACTCTCTGTCAGGTAAATCACTTACTTCTATCTCATTAAGGTTGGTCTTTAAAAATCTATCTTGTTCTTCTGCTTGGAAAACATTTCCCTGCTTTGTCATTTTCCTTGGCCCTTTGCCTTGTTTTCTGTGCAATAGATGAAACTGCCAACTCTCCCAGACTTGACTGACTGGACTTGAGCCTCATAAATCAGCCTAGCCTGAGGTCCTAGTTGCTTCTCAAATCTTTGTGATTATCCATTCTGCTGTCTTTATTTTTATGGGTCCCAGTAGTAGATTGTCCCAGAGATGTGGAAAATGTGCACATGCCTGTTCAGTTTCATGAATACGAATTATCTGCTCCATCGTCTCACCAGTGCAGGATAACTGGAAGCCTAACCTTCAGGCAGTATCTGGAAAAGTCAGGATATTAGAGGTACAGTCCAGTCTCCATCAAAACCACTCAGGTGCTGGGTGGTTTAGCTTACTCTGTTCTGAACCAGGGAGAATAGTTGCTAAAGGTGTTTGTACATCCATGTAGCATCATTTCTTGGTATCATATTGTCCTGGGGGACTTGTGAATGCTGAGCTCTGCCAGCACCAAGAGCTGGATGATTTGGGATCCATTTCCCTCTGTGGCAGCTGTAACATTTGGGTGCGAGATGTGTAGACATGCTTCTTCCAGGGAGAAGCTGGAGACTTGGTTTTACTGCTGGACAAGCTGGAGGGAGATCAAAGGGGGCATGCCCACCAGCTCTTCCAGTCTCCTGTGAGGATCCCAGGCTGCTCCCACATGCAGTCTAACTAAAAGCCAGGACCTCAAACAGCAGCTAGGAAAGTAGTCAAGTACCCTCTAGGGAGAAATGGGGAGATGAGTGTTCTTGCCTCTTCTTTCCATGCTGAGATGGGGAAGGGAAAGCTACAAAAAAAGCTTGTGAGCCTGTTTAGAAACTGGTTTCTTTGTTTAATGTTGTCCTATGGGATTGTAGATGCCAAACCCTGGTGGCTAATGGAGTTAGGTGACTTGGGAACCTGCTCCCTGAGTGACAACTGCAAAACTTGGAGCACTTTGTGTGTGGACAAGTTCCTTCCAGGAAAATCTGGCAACTTAGGTGGTTGTTGTTGTTGAAGTGAGCCAAAGAGAGACTATGGGACAAGTGTCCTCCCGCTTTTTAGGGCTCCTAGGATGTCCCAGTCAGCAGCCAGATGCAAACTGATTAGAAGCCAGACCCTCAGCCAGCAGCTGGGAAAGTCTGCACTCAAACTCCTTCCAGGGAAGAACTGGGGATGGGTACCTTTGCCTGTTCCAGCTGTACTGAGCCTTAGGGAATAGGTGGGGGAGTGTTCGTGTGCCTGTTTAACAGCTGCTTCTTCATTTGCTATGTTCCTGTGGGGCTTGTGAATGCCAACCCCTGTTGGCTCTCTGATGTGGGAGATTTGGGGACCCATCCCTCTCATAGTAGCCTTAAAAGTTGAGCATGAGATGTGGGGTACAAACACTTCACTCACAGGGAGAAGCTGGGAGTTGGGAATTCCCCCCCCCCCCCGATTGTAAGGCATTGTGCCAGGGGTGGGGTTTATGGTACACGTCTCAGCATTTCCTACCCTTCTTGATGTGTTTTCTCAGTAGGCTGATGTGGAGGAGTTATTCACGTGGTTTTTAGATATCATTCAGAGGGAAGTGATCCATATGCAGCTGTCTAGTTGGCAAATCTGTGGGAGGAGGGAAAGTCAGGAGTCTCCTGTTCTGTCATTTTGGTCAATGTGAAACATTGGCTTTCTAATTCTGTATTCTCATAATTTCTTTCCTTTAATGATTCAGGTCACTGTTCCACCGAGATGTCTCTGATTTTCATTCAGTTAGCAGCAAAAGAGAGCCTCTGAATGTAAAGAAAAATTCCTTTGTTCTCTCCAGGGCCAGCCTCATGGATTGCATGATCTGTTCAAGTCACAGGGTCCCCATGCTCACAGGAGCCTCATGCTTATTTAATGCTCTATTGTCACCCCCTTGAAATTCTTAGTAATTTTTTAACTAGGAGCCCCCAGTTTTACTTTGCAATGGGCTCCCCAAATTTCGTAGCTAGCCATGGGTCCCTCTGCTGAAGTGGTGGGCAGGAGCTTTCCTGATCTAGAATTTACCAAGATATAACAGGGACAAGAAAATCATGTGGAGTAATAGGCAAGAGATGAGAAGAAGAGAGATCGTGAGACCCAACTTTGTTGCCCTGTGTGGAAGGGTAAGTCCCCAAAGGTTAAACAACTTACCTGAAACTATTGCCTGTTTGTGTCAGAGCCAAAGCTGGAAGCCAGATGATCAGACGCCCAGCTTCTTTTTGAGTCTGGTTTCGTTTCCACAGAATGGATGTAGTAACATTTATAATTCATCCCCTCCAAACAGGTAGACATGAATTGTTAATATATAAATATTAATTAAGAGTGCCTGTTAATCTGAAAAATACTTATTTGGGGATCAACAGGATGCTTTGTTATATTTGATGCTATGTGGGAATATTAAAATACCTCTATTTTTTAAATAAAAAAGCATATCTATATTTTTATTCCTCTATTTGAAGTCACTTAGATGAGGTTATAACTTTTGTTGCATAATATATCCTCCACTGACATCTCATTGTCCACTGTTTGTTATATCATAATTGGTTGCTATGCAGAGGAGCTAAATGACTCACAGCAGAGCCATGACTTGAAGAAACTAACAGATACTACCCTAAACATTACTAATAGTTCTAGTTGAGAATTAGAAAACAGTCTGTGGGTGTATCACAAAGATGAAAAGTTCAGAGGAAACATAGAATTACTACTCCAGGATTTTTTTCAAGTTGTTAAAATTACAGACTTCATTGTTCTTAGAACTAACTTTAAATAATCACAATTATTTGATTTTACAACCACTTTGGCAAAGGCAGGGAAAAAATATTAACCAAATAGCTCAAATCATCTTAAGAGCCAAAAACATAAATGGTATACATTTATTTCTCCAGATAGGCCAGGAAAGATGGGTCAGTGGATTTGCTGCTATAACTGGCATGTGTCCAAAGATAGTGAGCCTAACATACACTTAAAAATATCTGAGATTTCCATGCTACCATTTTTCTTGGCATTTTTTCCTAACAAAAAGTTATTTTATGGAAAATTCTGAATGCTTAATTCTCCTGAGTTCTTACGTTTTCAGAGACTAGAGGTGGGACAAGCAGTAAGACACAGGCAGATAAAATGACTTTGCATGGATTGACAGTTACATTATCAATGCCCAGGTAATAAGTTTTTCATATCTGGGTACTATGCTGTAAGCTTTAAGATTTGCTATTTCTTGGTTGTATGAAATGTCCCCACCAAAGATATTTATGTATTTTGTATTTAGTATATGAAAAGAAAAAATAATATTAACATCCCTAGTCATAGCACCATGTTAAATTGTTTTTTTAAAAATATTTATTTAGCTCATCCTACCTATACAATAAATCACAATGATAGGCATTGAAGGAGAGAGTATATTAAAAATGAAAGACACTGCTCTGGCTTTTTTAAACATTTATTATCTAGTTGGATAGAGAAGACAAAAATAAGAAGGAAATAAAACACCAAAAGAAAAGCTTTTGTTTAGCAGAAAAAACCATCCACAAAACAAAAAGGCAACTTCCTGAATGGGAAAAGATATTTGAAAATGATATAGCCAATAAGGAGTTAACCTCCAAAATATATAAATAACGTACACAACTCAACAACAAAAAAATCTGATTAAAAAAATGGGCAGAGGACCTGAACTGTTTTTCCAAAGAAGACATATAGATGGTCAAAAGACACATGAAAAATGCTCAACATCACAAATCATCAGGGAAATGCAAATCAAAACCATAATGAGATCTCCCCTCACACCTGTGAGAATGGCCAGAACAAAAAGACAACAAACAACAAGTGTTGGCAAGGATATGGAGAAAAGGGAACACTTGTGCAACTGTCAGTGGGCGTGTACATTGGCACAGCCACTGTGGAAAACAGCATGGAGGTTCCTTAAAAAATGAAAAATAGAATTACCATATTATCTACTAATTCCATTACTGGATATTTATCCAAAGAAAATGTAAACACTAATTTGAAAAGATATACACACCCATGTGTTTATTGCAGTATCATTTATAATTGCCACGATACGGAAGCAAACCAACTGTCTGTCCGTTCATGAATGGATAAAGATGTGGTGTATGTATACAATGGAATATTAATCATCCTTAAAAAGGAATGAGATCTTGCCATTTGTGACAACATGGATGGACCTAAAGAGTATTATGCCAAGGGAAGTGGTATTAGACCCATAAATACAGAGAACAAAGTGGTGGTTGCTAGAGAGGGGGAAGGGAGATAAGCAAAATGGGTGAAGAAAAGTGCGGACTACAGCCTTCCAGTTACAGGATGAGTAAGTCACAGGAATGAAAGGTACAGCTTAGGGAATAGTCAATCGTGTGACATGTGGCAGTTGTGTTTGTGGGATGTACAGTTGTTGAATCACTATGTTGTACACCTGAAACTAATGTAACATTGTGTGTCAACTGTACTTCAGTTAAAAAGAGAGAGAGAGAGAGAGAGAGACAATGGCAGATTAACTCCAAGTGAGATAAAGTCCATCAAAGAGCAGTGCCCATGTAAGATGGAGTGAAGCTTTTTTTGTTTTTTGTTTGTTTGTTTGTTTTTAAGATTTTATTTATTTAACAGACAGAGACCACAAGCAGGCAGAGAGGCAGGCAGAGAGAGAGGGAAGGAAGCAGGCTCCCTGCGGAACAGAGAGCCCAATGCAGGTCTTGATCCCGGAATTCTGGGATCATGACCTGAGCCAAAGGCAGAGGCTTAACCCACTGAGCCACCTAGGTGCCCCTGGAGTGAAGCTTTTGAAGGTCATTTGACTCAGTTCTTGAAGGTTTTGGATGCGAATCAAGGCAATCTATGCGGAATGCCAAAGCAGGGGATTGGGGTAAAAGGTCAGTGAAAACCAGGGTAGTCTAAGAGCTTTATGCTTAAGGACAGGGTCCTGTAAGCCTTGCCCAGCCTGTCCAACCCTTCCCCTGTGTTCTCTGTACAAGATCTGATAATAATGCCTTACCCATCTGTCTCCCTCCATGCCCCACTCCCCGCCCAGAAACCCAGTGTGTTTGCAAAGTCAAAAAACGTAAAGGCAGCAGCCACCCACGGAGATCCAGTTACCCGAGGTTGGGGTAAGAAATGCACATGGATACCAAGTACATCCCTGATCGGCAAACTGTGAATGATGGGTGGTGGCAACCAGATTAAAAGTAGGTTCCCTTTGAGGTGGGACAGAGGATGCCGACCTTGGACGGGATTCTGGCTTGCTCAGAGGATGGGGCCTGCTGGTCAGAAGGAATGGTGCTGGCATAGGGCCCCAGGTGGGCACAAGGGGTTCATATGTGGGACACTGACCCGCTGAGAGATGAGGCGACCCCACAGGTCTGTTTGGGTAAGGACAGGAGTCCTTGTGGCCGAGATGACGCTCTGCTTCACTGTGCTTCCCGCTCGCCCCCGCCAGGGCCTCCTTTAGGCTCACGCGCCCTTGCACGTTTTCCATGCCGGGTAACCTCTCTGTGCTTCGGAGAGTGCCACACACCCGCCTGCTTTTGGCCGCACGAAATTTAGCAATGGGTTGACCGTTCTGTTTGCCCCAACAGCCTTCTCTCGAGGTTCCTTCTTGCGGACTGAAGAGGCTTCCTGAAAGTGGGGAATGTGGCAAGCCTGTTTGCAGGTGTCGCAGATAAGAAGCTGAAACTTCTCTGTTCCCTGTAGTCTTAGGGAAATAGCGACAAAGACTGTATTTTCATGTAAAGTGCCTAGACTGGTACTTGGCACATATTATGAGCATGTATACAGGCAATGATTATTACTAATAACACTGATCATGTAAATATGATAAACTATAACATCAATGCAGTGCTATTAGTATGAACAACTGTTACTAATTACTGTTGTGTCAAACACCTTGTTTTAGACCACTCCTCACTTTTTAAAAAAAATTATGGTAAAATACACATAACAAAAAATGGTTGACATGTACATTTGAGACATGTAAGCTCACTGGCATTAAGGGTCACAGGGCTCAGCCCCCCATCCTGACTGGGCCCTAGGGCTCTAAGCTCTGTATGCCCGCGCCCTCCCAGTGCGTGGCGGCCGGTTGGGCTGCCCGCGCTCTCCCAGGCTCGCCCAGAGGTGGAGCCTTATGACGGGGCTACAAGACTTGAACAGCTTGCATGGGCTTCCTTCTGTGGGCTTAACCCCGCCTAATCCGTGTTTTTCCTCGGGGGCGGGACTATTTAACATTTGCTTGTGTCTGGAGTCCACAGGGCTAGTACAGGATCCAGAAATCATTGTAAATCCTCCAGAGACAAATTGGATCTTTTTTAAATGAAACTAAGTAAAAATTTTGTGAGTGTGCAGTGCATTGGTTGCCTGTGAAGGAGGCATGAGATGGGGAGACGTGAACCAGCCGCACCAGAGAGAGAGGAGGCCCAGCATGCTACATCCGGCCCTGTCATGAGGACTAGACTTGCCTTCAGTGCCCCTTAAAGGGCCTCACGAACTATTGGCTGGCGAGGACAGTGTGGTTTGATATTGGCCAGGTACGACACAGCATCTTTTCTGCCCTTCTAGCACTATCCTCCTAAGTCAAAAAGTCTCCTTCTTCCAAGGCAAAGGAATTGAGAGCACCACGCTCTCAGCGAAAAAATAAAACTCAAGCAATTAAAAACACATAATTTGATGTACATAGGAATGAATATATTTAGCTCTCGACTCGTTCCCCTAAGAGATCTAAGGTTGGGATTCCTGGGTGGCTCAGTGAGTTAAGCCTCTGCGTTCGGCTCAGGTCTTGCTCTTAGGGTCCTGGGATCAAGCCTTGCATTGGGCTCTCTGCACAGTAGGGAGCCTGCTTCCCGCCCACCCCCACCTCCGACTGCCTTTCTGCCTTCTTGTGATGTCTGTCAAATGAATAAATAAAATCTTAAAAAAAAAAAAAAAAGAAGTAGGAGAAAAAGCAAAATCAGTGGGAACATAAATGGGACTCAAGAAAGAGGGGAAATGCAGACCAGAAACCCCTGCAGCTTGCTTTGAGTGGGCTTGGGGTTAGTGGGAAGTTTTAAAATAGCGGATGCAAAAAGTAAAACCTTAACAGCTGTTAGGTTGGGTGTCCCCACAAAAATGTTCACCCAAAGCACTTTTCTTGATACTGAAGTTAAAAATAAATTTCGCCCAAAGAACCACAGAAAGAGGACATCATGTAGTGTGCCCAGAACCGACAAGAGCAGACTTTAGAGGGCTGTTTCCCATGCGCCCCTCAGGAGTGGGCGAGCCATCCTCAGCGAAGGACAGCTCAGTGAAAGGTCAGTGCTGTGTGATCCAAGGGCACGGCTCTCTGATGGTCCAGCTTAAGGCAAAGATAGATTTCATGGTCTCTGAAGGAAAATGGTTTTCCTTTAGACAATAGCTCATGTCATAAACCTTGTTTTCTCTAAGACATGATTCTGGTGGTCATTTGGTAGCAATGAGTTCAAGACTGTACAGGAGAGCTCCGCAGAGCTCTTGCGCCAGAGTCTATCACAAGCAAATGGTGGTAGGATTTGGTTTCAGAACAATTTACGGGAAAAAAAATGGAAACTAAGAAAAGTATTTCCATTAATCTAATTTTTGCCTATAATCTTGGAATAGAGCCCATTCTGTTTGGGTAGTAAAACACCTTAATCCAGCTCACAGAAGGATACCAATGGTAAACGTGTCAACAATCAAGCATCGTAAGTACAGACATCTGTATCTTATTTACAATTTATTTCATTTAGTACAGATTCATCACTTCTTATAATCCCCTTTCCTGAAAATGAATATAACATTTTTGGCATCATTCAATTCCATTAAACAAACATTTATTGGTCATTATTTACAGTAAACAAGTAGCTAACTTCTTATATTTTAGGGTGTGTTATCACATTAACACTCAGTCCCATGGACTCTAAACAAAATGTTTCCCCCAGAATTTGGCATCTATGGCCTAGATTTTGACAGAGCGATGTTAATGAGCCTCCTGGATAAGGTATTTGCTTTAAGAAGGTGCCATTTACCAAGATTAAAGCTTTGCAAATAAAACCAGGTTTATATTTAACTACCGACCCCCATTCTTCCCTTCATTCCCACAGTGCTATTTCCCTCACACTTCACTGTCTGCACTGCCAGTGCTCACCAGATGCCAGTTTTTCCTGTTTTCATGTTAGGAGGACGTCTTTCAAAGAAACCCTTTCTTATTGCCTATTTTACCAAGCCATTTCTTGCCCTTCAGTGTTTCACCTCTGAAAGCACTGGCCTACCTAAACCCAAGGCCACACTTCAAAAAATGCCTTCTCACCCGGGGCCAAAGTTTCTCACAATCTCAACCCATTTGGACGTGGAGGGACGTTCAGTTCAACCGCAGGCTTCTCCGCTGACCCCTAACCCCTACCCCAAGCCTTTGTTTTGTCTCTGACCTGGGATCTGTCCCCGCCCTTGGACGAGTAAGGACCTGTTAGAGAACATTAGTCGCTTGTTAAGACTTGCCTTCTTCTATCTGTTTTCATTTCTCTTTCCTCTTTCCAGAGAAAATGACCTTTTTCGTCACGTCTCTTTCTCCTTTTTGTCTATGCTGACGCTTGTGTTCCATTAAAACTTCACCTACAGTCACGAGCAGGTTTGCTCGTTCGGAAGTGCCCCGCACCTGAACAAGGAGACCAAGTCCGTCATCTAATGGCATCACCCTCGAGCTGAAAAAGAAAGAGAGTACATAATAAGGAAACCTCTAGGACATCAGACATTAGGTCCTAAGGCAAAAATAAACCAGAGGAGGCAACGAGGAAGAAGGTCACTATTAAATAGGATGGTCAGGGGGTGTCCTTTAAGCCAAGACCAGAAGGAGGTGAGGAGGGAAGTAAGCACCACAGGTACTGGGAGGGAAAAGCAGCTAACATCCTGCAGTAAACGCGCGTCCTGGGGCCGGGGTCGGGGGTGTGAGGGTGATCCGGGAACAGCAAGGAGACCCAGGAGGCTGAAGCTGAGGGAGCCAGAGGGGGTGCCGGAGAGAAGGTGAGATCAGTGGACAGTAAGATGGGGCCGTAAGGGTGGGAGGCAAGGAGGCGGCTGCACCGTTCTAGAAAGCACAGGGGGTTTTGCTGAATGAGAAAGGGACGTACACCCAGGAGAAAATTTATGACCTGAGTTACGCTTTACAGGACTCTTTCTGGCTGCTGCGTCCTGGCGAGGAGCGAGGACGTTCACAGCATGACCAGTGTAGATGCGGTCGCAGGTAACCCTGCCAGCGGGCGGTGGCCGTCGCGGTGGCAACGGCGGGGGGACCCTGGACAGGCTTCCAGCGGGGCATCTGCGGGCGCTGCGGGCAGTGCACACTGTGCGGCCGCGCCCCGCGGGGGCCCGGGGAACACCCGCCCGGGGAAACCCTCGCCGCGCTGTGGGAAAGCCCAGGGTCTGTCCAAACGATCCTGTCCCGGCGTCTTCTCTCCGCGCAACAGACACGCGTTGACCCGCCGAGCTCACGCGCGACGCTCAGCCCACCCGGCCCGCAAGTCCCTGCGCTACCCGGGACGCGGGGCCACCGGCTCCCAGACGCGCCTCCCGCTCTCTCAGCCCCGCGTCTTCTCCCGTGGGCTCCCTCCGCGCCTCGCTTCTCCAGCCCTCCTCGCAAACCGGCCCAGAACTGTCGTGTGCGTCCTTCTGTCCTCCGTCCCCAAGGCCCAGAGGTCCGCGGCCTCGGACTGCGCCAGCCCCGCGTCCCGCCGGCTCACAGCCAGTCCCGTCGCGACGCCCGGGTGCTCAGCCGGGGCCGCGCTCGCCGCCCGCTGCCGGGTCTCCCCAGGGAGGTCACCGTCCGCCGCCGGAGGTCACCGTCCGCCGCGGGAGGTCACCGTCCACCGCGGGAGGCCCCTGTCCGCCGCGGGAGGCCACCGTCCGCCGCCGGAGGTCACCGTCCGCCGCGGGAGGCCCCTGTCCGCCGCGGGAGGTCACCGTCCGCCGCGGGAGGTCACCGTCCGCCGCGGGAGGCCACCGTTCGCCGCGGGAGGCCCCTGTCCGCCGCGGGAGGTCACCGTCCGCCGCCGGAGGTCACCGTCCGCCGCGGGAGGCCACCGTCCGCCGCGGGAGGCCCCTGTCCGCCGCGGGAGGTCACCGTCCGCCGCCGGAGGTCACCGTCCGCCGCGGGAGGCCCCTGTCCGCCGCGGGAGGTCACCGTCCGCCGCCGGAGGTCACCGTCCGCCGCGGGAGGCCCCTGTCCGCCGCGGGAGGTCACCGTCCGCCGCGGGAGGTCACCGTCCGCCGCCGGAGGTCACCGTCCGCCGCGGGAGGCCCCTGTCCGCCGCGGGAGGTCACCGTCCGCCGCCGGAGGTCACCGTCCGCCGCGGGAGGCCCCTGTCCGCCGCGGGAGGTCACCGTCCGCCGCCGGAGGTCACCGTCCGCCGCGGGAGGCCCCTGTCCGCCGCGGGAGGTCACCGTCCGCCGCCGGAGGTCACCGTCCGCCGCGGGAGGTCACCGTCCGCCGCGGGAGGTCACCGTCCGCCGCGGCTGCCGCAGCCCGTCCATCCCGCGGCCCGGTTCTCCGCGCACCGAGCTTCCCCGCGCCGGGAGAGAAACATCGGGAAATGCTTCCAAGGTCACTCCAGTGCCTGCTCCTGTTTCCACCCGCCTCACCTCCTGCCCCGACTGGGAGAAACGCCTCGTCTTTCCCCGCCAAGGCCAAAGCTCACCTCGTGGTTCTGGGCCGCGGAGCCCCCCGCGCCCAGAGGCCTGTTTCGGAAACCCCTGATCTCAGACCTGCGGGTCTGTGACTGCGTCTGCGGAGCTTCCAGAACTACACGTTTCACTTACTGTTTGTTGGTTTTAAGATTTTATTTATTTATTTGACACAGAGAGCGAGAGAGGAGCACAGGCAGGGGGAGTGGGAGCGGGAGAAGCGGGCCTCCCGCCGAGCACGGAGCCCGATGCGGGGCTGGATCCTAGGACGCCCGGATCATGACCTGAGCCCAGGGCAAACCCTTCATGACTGAGCCAGCCGGGTGCCCTATAGAACCACACGTCTTAAATGGATGATTTGGGGGGATAAAAATTGTATCTCAGCAAAATTAAAACGAAAAACCAACCAACCAACCTGCATCTCTTCTGCCCTTTTCGCCTCTGCTCATACATACATTCTCGTCTCGGACAAAATAAACAAAAGCCAAATTCGGAAAGGCAATCTGCATTTGCTGGCCACACAAGCATTTAAAGAGCGCCAGCTGTGTGGGGCATCTCTCCCAGGTACTTGGAAGCTGAGTCACTGTGGTACTTAGCTAATGGCAGATCTTGCTTTGAGATCAGTTTTGTGCCATCCCCTGTGACCTCCCTGTCCTGATTGCTGGGCCCAGCTACATGCTTCCAACCCAGCCGCCCCTGCTAGAACAAGGGACCGCGGTGCCCAGTGCGAGTGTCGCGTGGGGGGAAGCCGTCAGACACAGGACCCTGAACCTGTAGCTCCTCCTTTGTATCTCACAGCGGGAGGAACATGGGCCCTGGAACCCTGGGGGAGGTGGCGTCTAGGGAAGGTGAGAGGAGAAATAAACCTGAGTTACAGGCAAAAGCATGGATGAGTTGCTCTCCTTCAAGGGTCTTCATCCTCTACTACAGAGAGAGACCTTTTCTCACCCTGTGGTTTTTAACAAACTCTAAAGTTGGTTTCATCTGAAGATCTTGCATCAACATAGTCACGTTGGCCAGGATGGGAGAGGGCCGAGTTTCAGATGCTTCCAGGTGGTCAATACTAGCTCCCTGAGGGACTGGAGAAGCTCAGTTCTCTTCATGTTTACTTTCAAGAGTGAGAAGGGGGGGCACCCGGGTGGCTCCGTGGGCTAAGCCTCTGCCTTCGGCTCAGGTCATGATCTCAGGGTCCTGGGATCGAGCCCCACATTGGGCTCCTTGCTTAGCGGGGAGCCTGCCTCTCCCTCCCAGCCCCCAATCTCTCTCTCTGCCTGCTTCTCTACCTACTTGTGCTCTCACTGTGTCAAATAAATTAAATCTTAAAAAAAAAAAAAAAAAAAAAAAAAAACGCGTGAGAAAAGTGCTGGGCTCCCACTTATGTTTCGAAGTTCTGCTCCAGAGCCACCAAAACCTAGCAGCCCACCGCTTTGGGGCACACATGCAACATCGGGGCCCTTCCCTCCCAGACACAGCACTACTTTTTTAGCGCTGAACCTTGAGGCCACACACAACAAGTCACAGATTCATCCTCAGGAAATCACCGAGTTCACCGTCCTGAAGCTCAGAAGGGACAAGGGAGGATGGCAGAGCTCTACCTCCAGAGTATCCGTTGCCAGCCTGCCCCATGGGCCAGTGCCCTGCGTCCGGACTGGGCCACTCAGCCCCTGTGGAGCAGACACTTTGCGGTCTCCACCAACCTCAGTCTAGGATTAGTCCCTCCCCTTGTGGGTCGGGGCTAGGCACACCCAGGTGCTCACCACCTCCTCCCTGCTGGGGCCAGACTTCTGCTGGGGCCACAGATCTCCCCTGGGACCCCCTCCCATCTTTTGTGCATGGTGTGGGGATGCCCCCCCCCCCCCCGCCCTGTGCTCCAGGACGGACCAGGCCCTGCCTCGTGTCTACTGCCATCTGTGCTGTGAACTTACCGCTCGATAAAGTCAGGGCAACCAGAAACAAATGGAAGAACTGGGCTGTGAGCATAGAACACAGCTAAGTGTGGAGTCCCAGTACTTGTGAGTAAGCAGTGGAAAAGGGTTAATGAAGGCTGGAAGTGTAACTCGTGAGATGGGGAAGTGTCCACCCGCAGACTTTTACTGAACCACAGCCACGCTCGAAATGGTGGAACAGGCAGAGGGAACAGAAAAAGGAGGACCACAGAAAGCCCGCAGTTGGTGGGAAGAGGTTGTGTGTACAAAACAGAAGTCGTTTACCGGGCAGCATGGGGCAGGACTTGGCATGAGTAAATGGACCTTCAGTACTCACGTCCCCCACTACCCGAGCACCTCACCCACAACCAAGAGTATCTCCTCTGCTGGGACGAATTCCAGCCGAGAACCCTCACCCTCGAAACCGGGAGGAGAGGGAAGTTGAACATCTTACCGGAGTTTGGACTATGAAAGCCGGTACGGGAGGTTGGGTTAGTGTTCAGATAAAGAGCTGAGAAGAGCATTTCCTTAATAATCTCTTCTATCTGGGTGGACTCCACATCAAATGCTTGGAACCTTCCATTTCGGAGGGCGTTTGAAAACACCTCACGAAATCCCATGGAGAACACATGACTGAATGGGAAGAGAGGGAAGGAGTGTGTGATTAAGCGTTTGCATGTGCTTATGCGTCGTTGAGAAGGAGGGGAGGAGAGTGACACACCAGAAACATTTTAATAGAGCCTGACTCTGTGGCCGTGAGAACATCTTAAAGCCCCCGATCTGTTCCTTGTGTCAGTTACGCCGCCACAGATGAGTATTAGATGAGAGAGGAATCAACATGCCCTATCTCCGTGCACTCAGGATTTCCTAACGAATGACTCATTCGCCTGTGACTGTGAATGCTGTTTTGGGAGGTTGCCGTAAAATGTTACACGTGTTCCTAGAACAGGACAGTTTTCTAAAAAGTTATATGCATTCTTTAAAGAATATAAAGGATGGACAGTCGCCAATTTATGATGGTTGGACTTAGGACTCTTTGACTTCATGGTGGTGCAAAAGTGACACACATTTGCAATTTGAATTTGGGTCTTCTCCCCAGGAGCCATATGTGGGGTGATCCTCTCTTGGGACACTGAGCAGAGGAAGTGAGGCACAGCTCCCAGTCAGCCCCATGATCCTGAGGGAACAGTCGACACACAACCATTCTGTACACACACAACCATTCTCTTCCTCAGTTTCAGTGCAGTATTCAACAAATTACATGAGATACTTGACACATTATTATCAAACAGGCTTTGTATTAGATGATTTTGCCCAACCGTAGGCTAATGTAAGTATTCTGAGCATGCTTACCATAGGCTAGGCTAAGCCATGATGTCTGGTAGCTTAGGTGTATTAAATATTTTCAACTTACGGCGGGTTTATTGGGACATAATTCTCTCTTATGTAAAGGAAGATCTGTGTATGGAGAAAAATGATCTCATCATGTGGCTTGGCTGACTAATCTCGTCTGTTCTGGCCTCAGATGGAATTCATTCTGTGAGACTTGAGGAGGTTCAATAGCTGAGTCACAGAAAGGACTTCCCAAGTGACTGTCAGGTCCCAGGGCGCTTCTGGCAAACTCCAGAACCTCCCAGGACCTTCCCAAGGGCACACCCTGAACCCTGGGCCATGTGCATTCTCGTTCTAGTGTGGTAGCTCAGAGAACTGACAAAGGTGGTTATGGTGGGGGAGATGAGACTTCTGAACAGCATCTTCAAGGACGGGTGAACAGCTTGTAGCTAAACATGGTCAGTGTACAGGTGAGTAGTGGATGGTGTAACTGTGGGGGGGAGGTTAGCCAAAGTCAGAAAGAACAAGTTCCAGCTTTATTCAAGAAGCACCCCAAATTCTTGAACAACCAGAAGGACAAGGGTAATATTCAATGTTAGAAAGATTCCCCAAACTGTGGTATGGAGGAAGAGACTAGAGGCAAACGAAACAACAACCCTATAATCAAAGAAATGCAAGTTGGAGGATTAAGGTAATGGTTCGTTGATATGTGAAATAAGGTTAACAACATGTTTGTTCTGGTAGGGTGTGCTGCCTTTTCACACAGGATGGGATGTTTTAAGAGTGGTGAGTGATGGGGCCATCCCAGCTTAGACGGAAGGATGGCAGCAGGCTGACAGAGGCAGGAGAGAGGACGGCTTCCACAAAGTGTATCCCGAACCACCTCCGGAACCCTTTCCCAAAGGCCCTGTTGGTGTGGCCATGCCTCATCTGTCTGGAACCGCATTCCCAGCCCACACAGGTGGACCAGGCCCTTTAGATGGGCTGCTCCATGACTCAGTTCAGCGGTGGGGTGAGGCCTTGATGACTCCATACAAAATTCTGGACCAAGTATTTAAGAAACAGGGAGGAGAGGGGCACCTGGGGGGCCCAGTGGGTTAAGCCTCTGCCTTTGCCTCAGGGTCATGGTCCCAGGGTCTTGGGATCAAGCCCCATATGGGGGGGGGGGGGTCTCTGCTCAGCGGGGAGCCTGCTTTCCCCCCTCTCTGCCTGTTTCTCTGCCTACTTGTGATCTCTGTCAAATAAATAAATAAAATCTTAAAAAAACAAACAGGAGAATTGCTTGTGAACTGACTTGGCCTTTAACTGGAGAGCACAGCACAGTCATTTACTTGCTTCTGTTGTGTGACAGTGGTCGCCAGTTTGGGAGCCATTCAGGGGCGCAGGGCTGTGTAGGATTTGGATGACTGATTCACCACCAGTTCATCAGATGAGCACCCCAAAGTTGGGGACTGTCTAGTCATTGTTTCTCGATGACACCAAGTACAATGTCTTGGGCAACAGGCTCTCGTATAAACTCTCGATAAACTTGATAAACTCCCTCTTGTTGAAGGAACAGATGTGACCTTGATGAACTGAGATTTCCTACCCCCCAGTCTCCATCCAAAAACTGAGAAAATTGTCTCTTTATACACATCTATTTGTACCTACCATATTTCTGAGAATGAAGTCAAAATATAAGTAAATATATTTGAAAGTCATTTCAATACTCTGCTTGCCAGGATAATTGCTTTGTGGTACATTATATTGAAAACTAAAAAGAAAATATAACTACAAGAAAGCATAAAAGTCTGCATGGTATGGAGGATTAGTATTGGACTGCGAGTCTACAACCAAAGACTGTTTTGAGTCTGCTTCTAGCTCTCTTGGTGATCTTGGTAAGTTGATTTACATTTCTTGGCCTCAGCTTCAATATTATTTTCAAAATTAATGCTGTATGATTATAATTACGTTTTACTGAATTCCATCTTTATTTTTCCTGTAAAACAAAGCTCACACTGGGCCAACAGGCATGTTTCCAATTTCATCATATCATACCACATGTCCCTTAAAGTCTCTATAACACAGTCTTCTTCTGGAAAGTGGTGCAATAGACAAGCTGATCTTAATTCTTACCTTTGCTCTAAAATTCTGTGTCACACAAGGGGTAAGAATCAGTGCTCCTTTCCTAACTGCACTTATACCATAGGTGAAAAAAATGTTGGGACTCCCTCATGCTGTGTAGGTCACTGCTTGCTGGGGCAGCTGTCCTTGAGGTTTGGCAATGGGTCATTTAAGGGATTAGAATCAGTGATCTGTAGAAGGCCATTCATTCACCAAGAGTCATTAAGTTCCTTCAACTTGCCAGGTACTGTGCCTGGAAAACAAGAGATTAAAACAAGATGTCAGCTCTCAGTCTCCTCAATAAGATAGACCAAGTAAATAAATATGATCATTTAATCCTTCACTTTATATTACTTCTATTTTATTTTATATTAGTATATTTCCATTCTTTTTTTTTTTTGAAAGATTTTATTTATTTACTTGAGAGAGAGACCGTGAGAGAGAGCATGAACCAGGAGAAGGTCAGAGAGAGAAGCAGACTCCCCATGGAGCTGGGAGTCCGATTCGGGACTCGATCCCGGGACTCCAGGATCATGACCCGAGCCGAAGGCAGTCGTCCAACCAACTGAGCCACCCAGGCGTCCCAGTATGTTTCCATTCTTAAAGGGTTTCCTTTAAGTCTTTTAAAGTACTAAAGTACCATTAAGTACTAAGTACTGATACTTTCCTAGAGTATACATGTCTCCGAGATTGTTTTTGGAATATTAGTATTACTTAAATTTAAGTCACTTCTAAATCTACAATTTGTTTTTATATATTCCATAAGACTTTTCCAAATTTAATTTCCTTCACATGGATCAACAGTTTTGCCAGTTACATTTATTAAATTATCCATCCTTTATTCCACTTAATTGAATAAAATAGTTGTCATTTATTTAATGTTCATAGATAGTGAGCCCTATTTCTGAATTTTCTATTTCACTTACATAGTTGGCTATTCCAATAACATTACCAAACTTTTTAATTTCAGCACCTTTACAGTATGTTCTGATATCTGGTGACATAAGTATACCTTGCTAGTCCTTCTTTGTTAAATTTTATTGGCCATTCTTGTACATTTAGTATTCCATATAAACTTTCAGATAATTTTGGAACCTTAATTGGATAGTGTTTGTATTCCAGTTGGAATCATATTAAAAGTCACTTTGGGGAACAGAATATTTTTATGATGTTTCCTATCTAAGGGCATAGTGTGACCATTTTTTCAAACTTTGCTTTATGTTCTTCAATAAGATTTAACTATTTGGCAAAAAAGAGTCAGGAAAAAGTATATTTAAAAAATAATATTTTCAATGAGGAGACAAAGGGTTTCTAAAATATAAAAGGCTCTTATCAGTTGATAAGACAGGGATAAACAACCAAAATAAAAATGAGCAAAGGACAAAGATAGGTAATATACAGAAAAGTAAATCCAAACAGCTTACAAACATATGGAAAGATGTTCAAACTCACCCCTAAAGACTTCCAAATTGAAGATAAAAGCAGGTAGTTCTTTATACTAGGGTTTCTCACCGGTGGCACTGTTGGCCTTTTGAGCTAGATAACTCTTCCTTGTGGGGCTGCCTTGAGGACAGTAGGATGTTTAGCAGAATCCCTGGCTCTGCCAACTGGAAACTAGTAGCACCTCCCCCCAGCCATAACTAACAATTATGACAATCAGAAATATCTCCAGACTTTGCCAAATGTCTCCTGGAGCAGACACAATCATTACAGTTGAGAACCACTGATTTTTTCCATTTATCAGATTAGCAAAACAAAACAAAAAAACCCCAACAACTTGATTACACCTATTGTTAGCAAGATGCAGGGCAAAACCAATACTCTCATGTTGCTAGTTTCTGGAAAACAACTGAACAATGCCAATTAAAATAAAATGCGTATACTCTTTGACCCAGCTAACCCACTCCTGGAAATAAATTTCATAAAAATGAAGCAAACGATACATAGACATATATTGTCCAAGGATGTTAACTGCACCATTGTGGGCAGTGAACAAAAACCTAAAAACAGAGTCAATGGCCATAAATAAATTACAGTGCACCCACACAATGGGATATTAGAAAGAATTAGAGTTTCATCTTACCACAATAGAGCGTTTTCTACAAATTATTCCTGAGGAAAGCAAGATTCAAAACTACATAATATAATTCTTTTTGTAAAACCCACATCTCCACATGCTTTTTATATTAATAGAGAAAAGTAAAACTGCCCTTCAATAGTTTATTTACATCAACAGAATAAGGAAAAATATTTGCATGTCATCTCTCTGACAAGGGTCTAATATCCAGATTATAAAATGAATTCTTATGACTCAAAAAAAAAAAAAAAAAAAAAAGAGAGAGAGAGAAACAACAATCCAATCAAAAGTGGGTAAAAGACTTGAAGGGATATTTCTCTACAAAAGATATATATATATTTAGCTAACAATTATATGAAAATGTGCTCAATACCCTCAGTCATTAAGGAAATGCAAATGAAGATTACAGTGGGATACCACCTTATGATAGGTATTTTTAAAAAAAAGGAAAAAAAATGTTGGCAAGGACATGGAGAAACTGTCACCCTCATATATTGTCAGTGGGAATATTCACGGGCACAGCCTCGGTGGAAAACAGTTCAGCAGTTTCAAATAGTTAAACAGAGTTATAAAGTGATTGCAATTCTACTCCTAGGTACCCAAAATAATTGAAAACCAGTATTCAAACAAACACTTGCACACTCACGTTCATAGCTGTACTACTCACAATAGCCAAAAAGTAGAAACAACCCCAAATGTCCATCGATTGAATAAACAAAATGTGTTATACACGTAAGATGGGATATGTTTCAGTTGTAAAAAGAAATGAAGTACTGATAAATCCCACAATGTTGATAACATTAAAATTATTATGCTAAATTAAAGAAACTAGAAACAAAGGGTTATGGACTGCATGATTCCCTTTGTGTGAAACACCCAGGATAGGTTAAGTTCGTAGAAACAGAGAGCACATTAGTGTTTGCCAGGGGCAGGGGTAAGGGAAGAGAGAGCAATAGGCTACAAGTTTCCTTCTGGAGAGGTGAAATGTCTTCCAACTGGGTGGTGGTGCAGGTTACACAACAATGTGAATGTACTAATGCACTGAGTTGTCCACACAATGGTAATGGATAATCTTATACTATGTGACTATTACCCCAATTAAAAAATACATTCTATTTGCCTCTGTATTACTTTCCTATTGCTGCATAACAAATCACCACACAGTAAGCAACTTAAAACATTACAATTTTTAAAAATTTTTATTTATTATTTTTTAAATTACAACAATTTAGCTCATGGTTCAATACATCAGAAGCCCAGGTGGGCTTGGGTGTGTTCCCTGCTTGAGAGTTTCACCGGCAAAAATTAAAGTGTGGGACAGGTTGGAGGCTCTGAAGAAGGTTGTTAGGGAGTATTCAGTTACTGTGTTTGAAGGACTGAAATCACCAGCTTGCAGGCTGTCCACAAAGAGTCAGACTCGACGGCTGTGGGAGCCCACGTCCTTGGTACATAGCCCCCTCCAGCAGCAGCACAGCACATCTTCCTCAGTCTTCAAATATCTGACTTTCTCTTCTGCTACCATCTGGAGAAAATTCTCTGCTTTTAAAGGGCTCTCATGGGACGCCTGGGTGGCTCAGTGGATTAAGCCGCTGCCTTCGGCTCAGGTCATGATCTCAGGGTCCTGGGATCGAGTCCCGCATCGGGCTCTCTGCTTGGCGGGGAGCCTGCTTCCCTCTCTCTCTCTCTCTCTGCCTGCCTCTCCATCTACTTGTGATTTCTCGCTGTCAAATAAATAAATAAAATCTTTAAAAAAAAAAAAAAAAAAAAGGCTCTCATGATTCGATTGGTCCACCTGGATAATCTCATGTGGCCTTATAATGTTGTCATCCGATTCACAAGTTCCACCCCACACTCAAAGGGGAGGGGATTACAGAAGGGCAGGGGTCACTGGAGGTCATTCTTAGAATTCTGCCTAGCATAACCTCTTACAGAAAAATAATAAAAACATTTTCTGCCCAATTCAGGAACAATTATTATTCATTAATGCCCAACATTACAAAGAGGATTTGAAGTGTGAGTGATTAATACCAGGGAAATTTTCCAGACCCAGTGATTTACAGATTAACACAGTCCAGGTCTTCAAGCCTCAGGAAAGGGCCAGAGAGCTGTTCCCAACAGGCAGACTTCTCCTGAGGCCTCTCCTGTTTCTTTCTCTTTCCTTCTTCCCTTCTGCTACAGCACTGAATGTGCAAAGCGATTGCCCAGAGGACGTCCAGTCTTCCCTCCGAAGTCATGATGACCGGTACACACTGTGGCTACAGTTTAGGAACTAGATAATTATATTATGTAGATGAGACGTTCTTACTTTTTGGTCTCAAGATTCCTGTTACTTAGGATCCTAAAGAGTTTTTGTTTTTGTGGCTTATTCCTATTGATCGTTATCATATCAGAAATTAAATCTGGAAATGTTATTCAACAGGAAAACATACAAGCCCCCAGTTTCTTAGCCTTTAGAGTGATGACGTCATCGCATCGGGTAGCCTCTAGAGCGGAAAAGGCAGGCCTATTCAGTAAAGGAAATAAAGTCCTACACTGCTACGAAAGTAGTTTGGCCTCCTGAAACCCCAAAAGGTCCCAAGGGGCCCTCGGGTTTCTGGATCACACGCTGAGGCCCACGGGCAGGTGTAAGCCCAAGGACCGCATTGCTTCCGACGCACCAGCTCCCATGCTGGTGCCCTCACCTGAGCAGCCTCGGAAACCAGCCTCACTTACTAGCAGGTGGACGCACCCCGCAGAGTCGTTCCTGCGGCGGGCGCTGTGCCCGCCAGAAATGTCACTTGCCACCCCAAGAGGAAGACTGAGCCAGACGTGTCGTCACAAAGCAAAACAGTTGAAACCCGGGCTCTGGGGGCTGCGCAGAACCTGCGACTCCGGCCGCGGGGGGCGGGGCTCCGTGGTTGAGCCTCCACCTTCGGCTCGGGTCGCGATCGCGGGGACCTGGCGTCGGGCCCCGCGTCGGGCTCTCTGCTCAGCGGGGAGCCTGCTTGGGATCTCTGTCGAATAAATAAATAAAATCTTCTTTAAAAAGAAAGAGCGAGCCGGCGACTTTGCCAACACCACAGGGAAACCCGCCTTCGGCGCAGCCCGGCCTGCAGCGCAGTGACCGCCGGCGTCGGTGACCGGCCGGAGCGGCGCTCGCCGGGCAGGGGAGGCTCTGGGAGCGGGAGTCGGCGCTCGCCACGCGGTGCCCCTGCCACCTGGCTCTCAGGAAAGTCGCCGCTGCGCGCGGTGGCCGCGGTGGCTCGGCGCTCCCACCTCGCCGCCCACCGCAGGCTCCGGCTCCGGCCGCTCCCCCGTCACCGGCCGCGGGAGGCTCACCGCGAGCTCCAGCCCCGGGCCCGGCTGCGCGCGCCGCTCCCGCCGCGGGCTCGGCGAAGCCCCCGGGGCTGGGGCTCGGGCCCGGCCCCGCGGATGAACGCGACCGAAAACGCGACGGCTGCCGGCCGAAGGCTCCGGCGTCCCCGCGCCCCCGGCTCCAGCTCGGCGGGGCCCGGCCTCGCGTGCGGGCTGCGGGCAGTCCCCGGAGGGACGCTGACCCGGAGGGGGAGAGCGCGCGTGCGGAACGGCGCCCTCTCTCCGGGCGGGGGAGGGCGGCCGCAGGTCGTGAGGGAGGAACGGCGAGTCGCCCGCCAGCGCGCGCCCCGGCCTCCGCCCGACGGATGCGCACGGCCCCGGCCTCCGCCCGACCGATGCGCACGGCCCCGGGCAGCGCGGCCGCCCAGCCCGCGTCCTCCACAGCTTCACGCCGAGCCCCGCAGGTCGGCGCACGTCAGCCGACCCGCGCTCAGCCCGCGCCTCGCATTTCAGAGTCCGCGACCAATGGGAGAGAAGCAGATTCTAGGAGTCCGCTGCGATTGGCTGCGCGCCCGGGGGGCGGGGGCGGAGGGGGGCGGGCCTCGCGGTCCCTCTCGGGCGGCAGCATGCGAGGCGGCGGCGGCGGCGGCGGGACTGGAGGGCCGCCCGGGGAGGCGGCGTCTGGCGGAGCGCGACCTGGCTCCGCCGCGAAGGGCGCCGCTCGCGACTGCAGCGTTCCGCGCCGCGGCAGCGCCAGAGCCGGAGCCTCCCCGCGGCGGGCGGAGGACGAGCGGGCGCGCACGGGCGCCGGGCCGGGTCCGCGGCCTCCGCACGGCGAATGGATGTGCCCGGCCCGGGGTCCCGGCGGGCGGCGGCGGCCACCGCGCTCCTGCGCTCGGCCCGCGTGCCCCGTGGGGGCTGGTTCCTGCCCACGGCGCTGCTGTGCGCCTACGGCTTCTTCGCCAGCCTCCGGCCGTCCGAGCCCTTCCTCACGCCCTACCTGCTGGGGCCCGACAAGAACCTGACGGAGCGGGAGGTAGGCGCGGGCGCGCGGCGGGGACAGGCGCGCGGCGGGGACAGGCCCGCGGGGGGAGCAGCGCCGGGCGCCTCTGCAGAGCGGCGCTGCCGTCCCGCAGCCGCGGCGGCTCGGTGCGCTTTCCCGCCGGCGGCCGGGCCTGCGGCGTGTGCGGGGCCGGGGCGCGGCGGGGCCCGGCGCGTGGGCTTGAGGCGGCGTGTGGAGGCCGCGGCGCGGGCGCTCGGGCCTGCAGTTCCCGCGCGCGGCGGGAGGGGGCGCGGCGCGTGGTCCTGGGGCTCGGGGAGTTGGTGTCTGGCTCCGGGCGGAGGAGATGCCTGAGCGGGCAGCCAGGGGCGGAGGACCCCTTGCTTCACAAAACTTTAAGGTTTTACTTATTTATGTGACGGAGAGGGACAGCGGGACAGGAGCACAGGCAGGCAGAGGCGCAGGGAGACGCAGGCTTCCCGCCGAGCAGGCAGCCCGATGCGGGGCTCGATCCCGGGACCCTGGGACCAGGAGCTGAGCCGAGGGCGGACGTCCCGCCGCTGAGCCCCGCAGGCGCCGCGGAACCCGTGGTTTTTGCAGGAATCGTGTCCCCGCGCGGCTGCGTCTTCCCCCATCCCGTGCTTTGTTTACTCCGCGGGCCGGAGGTCCTCAAGTTACGGACCGAACAGAACAACCAGCACATGCACCCCTTAACTGGCTTGGATTACTGATGGGGTGCGGCCTGGTTCGCGGACGTGCTGACCCCCGTGCCCGCCTACCGCGTGAGCGCACCCCCCGCCCCCCCATGAACTCAGTCTCCTTCCCGTGGTAGTCCTCGCCCCGCGGGGCAGCCGCGCACTGTCCCTGCAAGCGGGTCGGAGCACGAGGCAGTGACTCCCAGTCCCGCTTGTCGTCGCTTCGCCCACGTCCGCTTTCAAGGACACTCGGGGAGTGGAAGGTCACCGTGCGCTCCTAGACTGGCGACTCCGCTTGGTCTTGCGTTGTCCGACTCCAGCAGGTGGCATTGCTTTTCACCCAGTTCAAGGTCCTCCATTTCTCCGTCCGAAGGACACCCCCCCCCCCCCCGGACACCGCCGCAGGTCCTCATTCCTGTCCGAGTTTTAACGCGGCTTGCATTGTACCCCCGGGAGCGAGCGATTTTACAGGAAAGTTACCGCGGAGAATTCGAGAGAGTGACTCCGAGGCAGGCAGTCGCTCCTGCGGTGCAGCCACCGAAGCAGCAGTGATCCTGGAGCTGCTGATGGGAACGGCCATGTGACCCGCGCGGGGCGGGCACCTGGCCGGAGAGAGGGGCGCTTGGGGGGAAACGAGCTCCCGCTGTGGCTGCTTGAAAGCCGATCTGTTTTGTCACATGCCCTGAGCCGGGGAGTTGTCATGTGTCATCATGTGCCCTGTCCAATCAGAGAGCTTTCTAGCTTCGTTCACCTTCAGTGGCATTGGAGTAGCACAAGGGTGCGAGACCCGGTAAATACTGGCTGATTATGTAACAAACACAGCACGATTTCTGTTACTGCAAGAGGAGGAGGATGGGGGCCGAGTTTGAAAAGAAATCCAGTGGTCGTTTGTCCAGGAGGACCTTGGACCTTGGCTGATACTGCTGTTCAGACGCAGTATGGCTCTGTCCACCTTCCTGGGTACTCTGGGTTTCCAAAATATCTAAAAACAGAAATAAGTAGAACAGCTTGTTCTCCTTCCTGGCCTAATGCTTGCTTTCACCAGTGGACAGTTAATAAAATGATTTTCAGCAAAGTGAATGTCAGGTCATGGTCAGTGCTGTTTGTGTCAAGTGCGTATTTACTTGTAAGACTTTAGAAGGGCCTCCGTAGATCATCATAAATGGAGCTATTGTTAACCGAGTCTAAAGGCAGAAGAAGGAAAAGGAGGATGGAATTTCCTCTATCTTTGCACCCTCAAAGGATTTTTTTCTTAGATTTCAGGAAAAAATGATTACCTGTTCCAGGTACCATTTTTAAGGGTTTTTGTTTGTTTTTTTAAAGATTTTATTTACTTGTTTGAGAGAGGGAGGACATAAGTGGGGGTTGGTGGGCAGAGGGAGAAGCAGGCTCCCCACTGAGCAGGGAGCCCAGTGTGGGTCTGGATCCCAGGACCCTTGGAATTATGACCTGAGCAGAGGCAGACACTTAGCAGACTGAGCCACCGCCCACTGCCCCCACACACGTACTTTCTAAGATTTAAACACATTAAAAATGGAATGTGTTCTGACAGATGAAGCCAAACATTTAATAAAATAGAGCTTTATATTTCCAACAGTTTTTTATTCTTTCATCTTTTTTAGCATGTGATTTGACAGACATTCACTACCTTTCTTTGATTTAAAAAAAAACAAACAACTTTCTACCTATTCTGTCTGATATTCAGAGTCCTACAGAATGTGGCTCTTAACCTCCTTAACAGCCTTATTTCCCGCTCCATCTTTCTTCTCCTTGCCTTCTTCCTCTACATGCCCATCTGCCATCCACATCAATCTTCTCATCATAAATCCAGCATATCCACAATCTCTCACCTACCAGTCTGTACTCAAAGTTGTGATTTCTTGCTTGGAATAAGCTTCTCATACCTATCTGTTGATATCTTTCTGTTAACCCCTAACTTTGTTCTCCTTCAGGGGCCACCTCAAAGAAGTAGCCCTGTATTTCCTATCTTCCTGATCAATAACGTATGAATATATATTGCTCATTAGGTTCAGAACTCCTGAAGAACTAAGACTTTATTTTATTTTTTGTAATCCACACAGCTTAAAGTGTTGTGCAAATAAGAGCTTATTAACTAGTTGTTTAATTGAAACTGGATTCTAAAATAAAGTCTAAATCCTAATTAGAGCTTGAAATGAACATCTGTTTTCTTTTGACTTTTCTATCTCAGAAGAAAGCACAAACAAGCTCTGATCCAAAGAATGGTAAAAGGCACCTTTTCGATAAAATCAGTTCCCTTTGCTCACATGGCAGATTTTACCTGAGATAAGTGGGTATTGTCCAGAGTGTGGACAATAAGTCTGTAATTTGTCAGTAAGTCTGCACACTTTGTCCTGTGGGAGGTTTCCCTTTAGGATTAAAAGCATCTGCTGGAGAAACATATTTTGGTGTAACAGTTTGTCTGTGGTGGCATTTGAAAAAGAATGGATCTGGGACGCCTGGGTGGCTCAGTTGGTTGAGCAACTGCCTTCGGCTCAGATCATGATCCCAGCATCCTGGGATCGAGTCCCGCTTCGGGCTCCTTGCTTGGCGGGGAGCCTGCTTCTCCCTCTGCCTCTGCCTGTCACTCTGTCTGCCTGTGCTCACTCTCGCTCCTCTCTCTCTTACAAATAAATAAATAAAATCTTTTTTAAAAAAATAAAAAAAAAAAAGAAAAAGAATGGATCTTCTTTTGGAGATCCAGTGGCTAAGCTCCGGAGATTGTGTGGTCTTTATCTCTTCAGGAATGCCCTATAAAGGCACTTTCAGACGGGTTGAAAACGCTGCTGCGGGCACTAGCAGTAGCCCCAGAACATAGCAGATGATCAACAAGAGTTTTCTGATTGAAGAAATGAGGCATTTTCTTGTGGTAGAATCAGAGTATCAAGGTTCCGATCCTCCCTCTGCCAGTGCTAGCTGTGAGAACTTGGGAAAACTTGCTTAATCCTTTTGTAAGGCCAAGTTTCCTCCGTTGGTAAAACAGAGGTAATGAAAGCGTTTACCTCTTAAGGTTGTTGTTTGGGTTAAATGCAGTGAGGTAGGTAAGGCGATTCGCATAGTGGGTGGTAAGTCAGTAGACCTTTGCTATTATAATGATAACATCCTGAGAGGGACATTCATCTTGGGGTGACCTCTCTCTCATAAAAGAAAAGTCAGTTTTTTTTTTTATTTCGAATGAGTCAAAGAGAACTCATCTCTTCCCCACCACTCCCACCCACCTTTAATTTTATTCCAGGCATTGCAGGTCTGGCCAGGTTCCTGTTCCTCATCTTTGTTACCTTAATTGTAGTTTTCTGTTAGGAGTAGAATGAATCTCATAAATATAAGCACGTGAAGATGATAATTTAAAGGATGAGTTTTTTATAATGAAAACGTAGCTGTTAATCATTTGGGGACAGCTGTTATCGAAAGGTATAGGACATGCGTATGTACAGACAATGTTGCGGGAGTGAAGAAGTCAAAGTCCTGAAGGGAGCGTTGGGAACAAGAGAACATGGGGTACTGAAGGAAGTGACGGAGATTCTTTCTGAAGCAAAGGCTTGATGGCTAATGGTTTGGAGTGTAGTGTTGGGAAAAACAGGTTGGGGAAAATGTGAAGGTGAAGAAATGAGTGGAGTCAGAGGAGGCAGTTGCACACTTAAGAAAACTAGAGGAGACTATCTGTAAAACCAGAGGCAAAAAGAAAGAGTAGGGAGTTGTTAATGAACACCTCTCTGAAGTCACTGCTTCTGTCTCAAAGGTACCCTGTACTTTTTTTCTGTTGAGGTGTCCTAGGTCGTGGTGGTGCTTGATCTCAGTTGCTAAAATTTTCACACTTTTAAATAACAATAATTTCTACAGTTCTTCATTATTCTTTTCATACCCATATTCAGGAGCAAGAAATTTCCTGATCCAGTAGAGATTGCTAAATGATTTATACAAATACAAATTGGGCTAAAATTCATGAATGTGAGACTGTTGACAAATTATTTTTGATATCTGGCCAGTCAAAAACAGAAAGCAAGTCTGGGCTATATTTCAGATTATGTTCTACTTTTGTAGTTATGTTCTGCCCTGGCAAAGATTTTACAATAACTGTTTTTACTGGATTGTTCCTCTAAACCCTGACCCTGATGAGCCCGTTTTACATTTGGGTGAAATGTAAATTTCACCCAAATGTAAAGGTGAGAAAGCCTACATGAGAGTTAAAAAAAGAAAGTTGTCCTTGGCCTTAGATTGTCAGAGTCTAGAGTTAGATTGCTCCTTGGCGAAGTAGTTAGCCTGTTACCCAGGCTTCCTTTCAGCAAGCACTTAAAGATCTGGGCCAGTGATCTAGATTTTTAAAAAACCAACTTACATACATCCCCAGGACCTTGCTAGACATGGGTAGGAGTAAAAGAAGGGAGGGTCTCCTACAGTGATGGATCCTGGAAGAATGGGGATGGCAGGTCAGCTGAATTACTCATTCATATTGTCCCAGAGGGTCTGTTTCAGCTTCAGTTCTCAATCTTGACCTCTAAGAAGAGAAAGTGAGTGATTTGCATGTGTCTATCCTGTCCTTTAATCCTTGCAACAAGCAGCCTTGTGATGTAGGGTTTATGCCTCTTAAACTGGTAGTGAAGAGGAAGGCTAAAGGAAACTAAACAAAAAACTTGTGGATAATCACACAGCGAATGATGGGGGTGAAATCCCAGGAGAGTCTGTATGGTGGAAGATTTTTAGAGATTATTTTAGAGATTTTTTATTCTAGAAAAAATTAGAGATTTTTCAGAGATTTTAGAGATTATTTCTACTTTATTCCAAGTTTTAAAATTCCATTAAAGAGGGGCGCCTGGGTGGCTCAGTGGGTTGAGCCACTGCCTTCAGCTCAGGTCATGATCTCAGGGTCCTGGGATCGAGTCCCGCATCGGGCTCTCTGCTCAGCGGGGAGCCTGCTTCCCTCTCTCTCTCTCTCTGCCTGCCTCTCCGACTACTTGTGATTTCTCTCTGTCAAATAAATAAATAAAAATCTTTAAAAAAATAAAATAAAATTCCATTAAAGAGAAAACAAAACTTCTGTCCTTTTCATATTATAGACAAGCCAGAAAGAAGGACATCCAAGTTGCCTATAATCCTATCATCCACAGAGAATTGTTCGGTCAAGACTAGGACAGAACTATCCTCTTTACCTATTCCCTCAAAGCAAGGAAACTTAAAATCCGAGAAAACTAATCAAACAGTAGCATCAAGGCTCCCTATTCTGAGGCTAGAAGGAAGAATCGATGACCATTCCCAAATACTTACCTGTTTCCAAAACAGTTACTGAGCCAAGTACAGTCCACGCAGCGTGCTGGTTGCTGGGGCTGCGGGTCAGCGTTGGCCGGCGAGTCAGACCTCAGGAGTCTGCCCGCTAAGGCCATGGTCCTCAGCTCTGGCTCAGACAAAAATCTCCTGGGACGTAGTTGGCGAGGCATGCACATTTTTTAAAGCTCCATGGGAGATGTGCAGCCGTGGGTAGGAAGCAGTGCTGGGTGGGAACTGGGGGGATGGGCACACACGAAGCGGTATAAGGGGAGCTCCAAGGACTGCGCCGTGAACACTGTCCGCTCCAGCAAAGTTGGCTCAGACGAGGATGGTTTCGAACCAGGCCTTGATGAAGGGGGAGGACTTTAAGAAAAAGATGATGGGGTGAAAACGGGGAATTATATGCCAGACAGTTATCAGAATTGTTGTTGAGGTTTCTTTGGTTGATAAAGATGATTTATTAGATGGGGCGCCTGGGTGGCTCAGTGGGTTAAGCCTCTGCCTTCAGCTCAGGTCATGATCTCAGGGTCTTAGGATCCAGCCCCGCATCAGGCTCTCTGCTCAGTGGGGAGCCTGCTTCCCTCTCTCTCTCTGCCTGTCTCTCTGCCTACTTGTGATCTCTGTCTGTCAAATAAATAAAATCTTAAAAAATAAAAAGATGATTTATTAGAGGTATGGGTAGGTTGTTTTTATAAGAATACATTGTGACGAATATTCCAGGTCCATTGATACCACTAATGGGTTTTTAAATTTCCTTTTTCTCTCAGGTCTTCAATGAAATTTATCCAGTATGGACTTACTCTTACCTGGTGCTGCTGTTTCCAGTGTTCCTCGCCACAGACTACCTCCGTTATAAGCCTATTGTTCTGCTGCAGGGACTCAGCCTTATTGTTACATGGTTCATGCTGCTCTACGCCCAGGGACTGCTGGCCATTCAGTTCTTGGAATTCTTCTATGGCATTGCCACAGCCACTGAAATTGCCTATTACTCTTATATCTACAGTGTGGTAGACCTGAACATGTACCAGAAAGTCACAAGTTACTGTCGGAGTGCCACCTTGGTGGGCTTTACTGTGGGCTCTGTCCTGGGGCAAATCCTCGTCTCCGTGGCAGGCTGGTCCCTGTTCAGTCTGAATGTCATCTCTCTTACCTGTGTTTCTGTGGCTTTTGCTGTGGCCTGGTTTCTGCCTATGCCACAGAAGAGCCTTTTCTTTCACCATGTTCCTTCCACTTGCCAGAGGATGAATGGCATCAAGGCACAAAATGGCGGCATTGTAACCAACACCTCAGCTTCTAACCACCTTCCTGGGTGGGAAGACATTGAGTCAAAAATCCCCCTAAATATGGAGGAGCCGGTAAGTTTAGCCTTAAATGTCTTGTGGTTGGTGGAGCAGTGGTGACAGAACAGACAGGAAACCTCCTCTTGCTAGACTTCATATTCATCTGGACTCAGGTTTTTATTCTGAATTGGTCCAGTGGTTCGTTCATCCACTGATTAAAGATAAGGTTGATATATATGAGGGATGACGAATGTGTTTTATCCTAGAGTGAGTGACCTCCAATGTCAGACTGCACAGCGTGACATTGCTTGTGTCAGAGGTGTCTTCAGAGGCCACAGCAGGAGCTGTGTCTTCTTCACCTCTATCCCCAGTACTTGGTCTATAAAGAAAGCACTCAGAAAATTTTGCTAAATGAATAGATGAAATGATTCCAATAAATGATGAATATCTACTTCCAGTTCTGAATTGAAACCCAAAGTATTTAAGGCTGGGAGCTTAATTTTCTCTTCAGTGCTGGAAGTAGTATCTGTATTTTCAAGTGACACTTTCCCAGAGGGGGTTAGTAATGAACAGCGCAGAGGAAGACAATCACAAGAGGAAAATTTAAGATGATGATGGAATACATTTAAAAACGTGACTGTGAAGTTGTCTCTTAGGTTTATTAGATTATCAGAATAATCCATCCGTACGTTCTGGCTAGCCAGCAATACTAATTGCTTCCCCCATTCATTCACCCTTCTTTATAAAAGCTTCTTATCTTTCCAACAGGTTATACCCTGTGAGGGACAAGGTTCATTCCAGTGATACTGAATTAGTCTTAGCTTTCGTGGGATGTGTTTGGAAATAACCTGTTAACCTTCTTACTGTCTGGGTCCATAAACCTTGTCGTCTGAATGAGAGTAGAGCACCTACATGGGTGGTTTTCGGCTCCCCACCCGAAGTTAACTCAAATTGTTTCCATGTGGCATCTAATTACTCTCTGATGCCTACCCCTGTTCTTCACTTACCATTACTAGTTGCAACTTAGGTTATCCTACCAAAGAGCTTGAGCCTAGGTGACTCTGGTCATGAAACTCACTTTTATTCCTCGGGCACCTGCGGGTAGCATCAGTCATACCTGGATAAAGTAAGAATGCAGTGCTGATTCTTTCATTGTTTGTTTGCCAACAAGAGTTGATGGAGGGGGAAAGAGTTAAAATCACCTGATCTTACGGAGTAGAAAAAAAGAATAAGGACCCCTTTTTAATTCTTTTCAAATGTGTTAAAATGGTTGTAGCTAAAATTAATATGTATACACATTTGCATAATACTTCTATATCTTCAATATTAACATTGGCCATACTTCTGAAGATTTGTATAGACCAGGAAGTTTTAAACCATTTTGAGCATGAGTAAGAAACACATCTTACATAGAAACAAGTTCTGCCGATAGGTGTGTATGTTTTTTCTATATAACTGAAGCAAAGGTTTTACTGCGCAATACTTTATTGATACATTCCATTCAATTCATTTATTTGATAATAACTTGTTTTATTTTTAGTTTTTTAATTTAAGTGTAATGAATATATAGTGTCTTATTTGTTTCATTCATTTTGGGTTTTTTTACAATGCAGATCACTGCCCACTACATTGATTTTATTGCATTTTAATGAGTTATAAACCACATCTAAAAAACTCTGTCGACCAACTTGACATTTGTTGTTTATACACATGCAAAATGTCAGTACTTGATATGCTGAAGAATTCTGAAACTTAGAGTTGAAAGTGATTCTGACCACAGGCCATTGCACGGTCAGAGTGTCTGAAAGTTACAAGGGACTTTAGATGTCATCAACCCTCATTTTAGAGATAGGGATTGGGAAGAGATGAGTGACGTGTGTGGAATCGCACTGATAGACCCTGTAACATCATTAAAGAGAATGTATGAGATCCACTTGATCTGTACGTTATGCTGTAAGGTCTTTCACGATGGGGTCAGAACCATCCTCTCGGGTACAGTGTGGTAAAAGTTAGATCGAGTCAGTTCCTTCGTATCCTGGCTGTGCTGCTGGCACGGAACAGGCTGTTGGGGCTGCTTGGCAGCTGTACAGGGCGAAAATAGTGCTGTTTCTCTTGACAGGCTTGAAGAAGTCAGAATACAGATGATAGGGACCGCAGTGCCATTTTAAGTTGATAGAGCCCACAGCTGAACTGTGTAAATCATAATTGTAAATATGGTAAAGAAGAGTGGGTAGGTGGGTGGGTGGTTTGATCTTGGCTTGATGGAAAGGGAAAATAAAGTGGAAGTCAACAAAGTGACAGCCCCGTCCACCAGTTACCCTCCAGTGTCTGTGAGTTCTTTTCAGAACGGGCCTCTTGCTGTGGACACTCCAGCACAGCCAGGGATTCTCTTTCCTAAATAGGAAACGGGATTCCTTCTGTGCTCGGCCTAGTGTCGGACCTGATTTACTTTAAATTGCTCATCCGTTAGAAATGATGTAAATTAAGCCCCTTCTTTAGCACAGGGCCTGACACATGATTACCGGGAGGATACCTGTTAATACACCCATACTTTTATTTGTAGACTGATACCCTTTATGATGAGTAAGCATTCTTTTGTGTATGTGTGTGTTGAGCTCTATGAAACATTAATGTTTCCACTTTGTACTTTATATAATTTCTAGCAGCACACCATAGTGGATTTTGGAGAAGGTCAAATGGAGGTTCTAGTACTTAACCAGCAGGGTGATCTTGGGCAAGTTACTTAATTCTTTGAGACTTTGTTTCTTTACTCCTTTTTCTATCTGCCTCACAGAGTTATTTCGTGTATTAAATTCAAAGGCAAAGTAAGGCTCTCAAATGAGTATCCGTAGTAGGTAATCAGTATATGGTTCCATTTCTTTTTAAAGATTTTACTTATTTATTTGACAGAGAGGTTACAAGTAGGCAGAGAGGCAGAGGGAAAAGCAGGCTCCCTGCTGAGCAGAGAGCCCGAGTGGGGCTCGATCCCAGGGCCCTGAGATCATAACCTGAGTGGAAGGGAGAGGCTTAACCCACTGAGCCACCCAGGTGCCCTATGGTTCCATTTCTATTGTCTTTATCATTATACCTGAGTAATCAAGAATAGCCTTGTGCCTTCACTGTAGATAGTTGTTGTGGGGCTGCAGATAACCTTTCAGTTCGAATTGGTTCCCCCTGGCTTTCTGAACCTTAGGAAAGGTGTCTCCAGAACCTGGTCCTAATTCTACCACTAATTCTTTAACTGAGGCTACTCTTAACTGTAGACTGTGAAACCAGATGATCCCTGAACTTTCCTGAGCTCTGGAACACTGAGTGTGATGAGCTGATTGATCTGAAAGTACATTTTTCTTCAGATTCCCAGGTATCACACAAATGCCTTTTCCTTTCCTGTCCAATCCTCTCTGTAATTAGGAGCACATAGTGTCATAGAAGTGGTTTAATTGCAGTCATCAGCCCTTGACTTAAATCTTCACTGTTTAGGCAATAAACCCAACTTATCCTACCCCCGCCCCCATATATTTTCCTGTTGTGTGTAGAAAAAAATCCAAAACTCATAATGTGGCCTGGAAATCCCCCTGTAATCTGGCCTATCTCACATGAAACTCGCCGAAACACATCAAGCTCATTCCCACTTTAGAACTTCAGTCCAGAGGTTTCAGTCAGGACTGCCCTTCATTCTGATTTTCATGGCTGGTTCCTTTGTGTCACTCAGGTATCCGCTCAGGCATGAGCTTTTCAGAAAGCCTTTCAACACTCTCACCAGCCTTCCTTTTCTCTACCACAGTCCCTTGCCACCCTTTCTTCATAGTATCATTCCTACTGTAAGCTCTCTCACGTGTGTTTATCGCCTGTCTCCCTTAACCAAAATGTCAGCTCAACGAGGGCAGGGACTTCTCTGCTGTATTGCCAGAATCTAGACCATCGCCAAACATGCAGTGTGGGTGCTTGTAAGTATTTGTTGATTGTCTCAGTGAGCCATGATAGAGTACAAAGGAAACCAGCATTTATTGAGTACTTGCTGCATACCAAGTAACACCCACTGAGTTCTTTCAAAAGCCTGTTGAAGTAAATACGCATTTCCATTTTATAGTAAAAAGCCCAAGATTTAGAAATTTTTTCCATCTGCATGTAGGCAGGTGTACTCCTGTGGTTTTTTCCTTACCATCATTGTCGCCTCAGCTCCCATTTGTTTTGACCTGGGCACTGGATACTGTGGTAGAAATCTTAGATTCTTAGCTCATTTTATCCTTATGAAAACTCTGTGATGTGGGAATCAGTGCCCCCCCCTTGTACAGTTGAGGGAACGAAAGCTTACATCAGATAACTTACCCAAAGGCACAAAGAAAGTAGCACGGTCAAAATTCAAACCCAGATCCAGCTAACTTCAAAAACCACCGTACTAAAGACCCCTATTCCTTGGTGGAGAGAAAGAATTTCTCAAGGTTTTGTTTTGTTTTTCTTTTAAGACCACGTCAGAACCTTTCTTTAAGTGGCATCTGAAACTCGATTTAGGGCTGGTGTGAGTAGGCCTAGATAGCTGTGGAACATTACTTGGTTCTCATTCCACGGAGATTATCCTCACATTTTAGGGAGAAAATAGCCTTTATTTACTTAATTTCATGAGTCACTATGGATACAATGTATAGTTAATATATCATCTTAGTAGGAAAAAGTCTGATTTTATAAAGATTCACACTTCATTTTTTAATTAAACAGTAAAAGAAAACTACATAAAAAGAAGTCTGAATCATCTGATCTGCTACCAACAATAGTAGATTACCACTAATAATAGTTGAGTGACCTTAATAAGCATCTCTTTTCATATATACATAAGTATGTATTTGTAGGTATACATTTTATAATACATGAAATTACAGTCTGCATGTAGTTTTCGAACTCTATGGGTTTTTTTGCTCCATGGTATGTGATCCTTATCTTCCTTGTCTTCTCATATCAAAATATTTTGCTTTCAGAATCTAAGGAAATGAAATTGAAATGGTGACAGTGATGGTGGGCGGTTTGTGTTGGGACAGTAGTCCCCCTGTCCATCCAGGCTGGCCCCAAGCACAAAGCCAGAATGGTAGAGAGTCTTTGTGAAGGGCATAGTCTCCTTTCGACCCTTCTTCTCTCCTTATGGTCACGTACCATTCCCTCTGGATATCTCCAGTCAGATCCCAGCCAGTGGATGTATCTGAGCTGGGATGGGAGGGAGGGAGTGTGCAGCCCTACGTGGTTGTACCCTTCCCTGTTATAGCTCAAGTTCAGTGCCCTTGAACTTGAGAGAAGTGTCATCTTCCCTGAAACAGTAGCCAAAGACAGGTCAACTCTTAACAGGTTGTTAATGCCTTACTTTCTGGTTTAGGAATGAGAGCTCAGTAAGCTACCAGGCTAAGGCAAGAATGACTCTTGGAGCAGAATAAGTGCACAACAGGCCAGAGCAGGAGAGAGAGTCCTAGAAGCTTTTTATGTTTGACTAGAACTTCACTGTTGCCCAATTGTAAACCTGCCTCAACAGCACCTATGCTTCCTTGATCCATATTTTGTTTTGTTTTGTTTTCCTAAAAACAAATGTACATTATTTGTTCCCATCAGTTAAGGCTCACTCTGTATGCTTTTACTGTGTTTTGGATAATGGAATATCAACAGCTAAGGAGATAATGATAGGCTCCTTTTCATCATGAAAGTGTTTGTTGTTCATAGCAAGAGTTAGGATTGGGATTGTGTCCTTCAAAAACATTTAATAAAAGAAGCAAACTTAGGCTTGGAAATTTCCATCCTAGCTGTTGTTTTGGCTACAGACTGGTCTCCCTCTGTGCACAACAGGGCTGAGAAATGAGTGGTATTGTAACTTGGCCTTCCAAACACCCAGCTATACCTACTCAGAGGTTCTGTTTACATCTAGAGGTTCTCCTTTGCTGAAAGACCTGATATTTGAAGTAGACTTTGGGAGGCAAATAAGATTTGAATAGAAAAATAATGAAGAACATTCTAGACAAAGGAAATTTAAAAAAAAATTCCAGAAGTTGCTGTTAGAGGCTGTTGTAGGGTTATTAATTGACCTAATCTCCATGTTCCTGTGCCTCAGGGAATGGGACACCTGGGGAGAGGGAAATGGAGGGAAAATGGCAGGTCAGTGGGGCAGTCAGAACACATACCACATTTGCTGATGAAGTTGGCTGTCTTCAATGGGTACAATTCAATTCATGGCAGCCCAAAACAAGGACAGTAGTAACATCAAAGGTCACTGATACAAACCACCATAAAAAAAAAAAATAATGAAAAAGTTAGAAATACTGTGAGAATCACCAAAATGTGACACAAAGACCCAAAGTGACAAATACCATGGGAAACCTGGTTCTGATAGACTTGCTCGAGAGGGTTGCCATAAACCTTCCAGAAGTTAAAAACATATTTGCAAAGTGCGGAAAAGGGAAGCACAATAAAATGAGGTTCACCTCTATACTAATTGTATGCACAAAAATAACCAACCAGTTGGTTTTCACCAGGAAAAAGAAAAATGTCTGTCAAATAGAAAAGGAAGTGCATAACAGTTGTTTCCTGTGGTTGCCTTCCTAGTATTTGAGCTTTTTTCCCCTTTTCCTATGTAGGAGCCCCAGCCAGACCGTCTCCTTGTGCTGAAGGTCCTGTGGAATGACTTCCTGATGTGTTACTCCTCTCGTCCGCTGCTCTGCTGGTCTGTGTGGTGGGCCCTCTCCACCTGCGGCTATTTCCAAGTGGTGAACTACACACAGGGCCTGTGGGAGCAAGTGATGCCCTCTCGAAGTGCTGCTATCTACAACGGGGGCGTGGAGGCCGTGTCCACCCTCCTGGGTAAGGAGGTCGGGTGGGTAGTTCCCCCTCAGGTGATGAGGTCAACCATAATCAGATTTCCCTTCCCCTCCTAAATTTAAAGTGACCCCAACGAATGATCTCTTTTCTTTTTTCTTTCTTTTTAAAAAAAAAAATTATTTATTTGACACAGTGCACGAGCAGCGGGAGCAGGAGGGATAGGGAGAAGCAGTCTCCCCTCTGAGCAGGAAACCCGATGTGGTCTCCATCCTAGAACCCTGGGATCATGACCGGAGCTGAAGGCAGATGCTTAACCGACTGAGCCACTCAGGCGCCCCAAGGAATGATTTCTTTATTTTGAGTTTTAATTTTGTAATTTACGAAGAAATTTAGCAGTGTTCAAGTCATGGGTCAGCATGATTAACACACTTCGATTCTTTATATCCTTCAGGGAAGCCTAATGGAATGATTTTCAAAATTTTCTTCTTCAGGTTTTCATTATCTCTATATTTATTAGATGCTTTTGCTACTTGACGTGAAACTTTGAAACAATATATAGAAGTTTATGACAATAACTAATGTTAAGTGTTAATGTGCAATAAATGCTATTCTTAGGACTTATGTCCTAAGACAGGACAGGACTTATGTCCTCACACAGTGCCTGAGATAGGTGCGGTTATTATCCCTATTTTATAGTTAGGGAAACAGGTTGCCCAAGATCAGATAGGTGGTAAGTAGTAAAGTTAGGATTTGAACTCAGAGCCTGTGTCCTTGACCATTATATTCTATCGCCACTTTCTAATTTTTTTACTTACTTCCTTTTTTAAAAAAATTAATTAACTAATTAATTAATTAATTTGAGAGAGAGAATGAGAGGGGAAAGGTCAGAGGGAGAAGCAGGCTCCCTGCTGAGCAGGAAGCCTGATATGGGGCTCCAACCTGGGACACCAGGATCATGACCTGAGCTGAAGGCAGTTGTTTTTTGTTTTTTTGGTTTTTGTTTTTGTTTTTGTTTTAATAAATGGGTATTACATTCCCATTTTATTTTATTTTTTAAAAGATTTTATTTATTTATTCATGAGAGACAGGGGGAGAAGCAGGCTCCCCACTGAGCAGAGAGCCCAATGTGGGACTGGATCCCAGGACCCCGGGATCATGACCTGAGCCAGAGGCAGATGCTTAACCAACTGAGCCACCCAGGCACCCACGTTGACTGACTTCTTAAGGTGTTTTAGAAGACATCGCATGATTTCCGTATTTCTGTCTTTTTCTGTACACACTCTCATTCAGTCTCTTCTTGTCTCTCAGTGGCTCCATGGTGTTTATTCCATCGAGTCCAAAATTCTCTGCCTCACTTTCAAGGCCCTCCCTAATCTTGAGCTCCCCTATTTATTTATTTGTTTATTAAAAAGATTTATTTAGTTATTTATCTGACAGCGATCACAAGTAGGCAGAGAGGCAGGCAGAGAGAGGGGGAAGCAGGCTCCTTGCCGAGCAGAGAGCGCGATGTGGGGCTGGATCCCAGGACCCTGAGATCATGACCTGAGCCTAAGGCAGAGGCTTTAACCCATGGAGCCACCCAGGTGCCCCTTCAGCTCCCCTATTAGTTGCAAGGTTTTAAAATTTAATAATCTAAGCTGAATTTTTAATTCATTAAAAGAGCATTTGTTTAGCAAAATAAATAGTTGGGTTTTCTGTTTGGTTTTGTAGGTGCCGTTGCTGTGTTTGCAGTGGGTTACATCAAAATATCCTGGTCAACTTGGGGGGAGATGATGCTGTCCTTGTTTTCCCTGCTGATTGCTGCTTCCGTGTATGTCATGGATACGGTGCACAACATCTGGGTTTGCTACACGTCCTATGTCATCTTCAGAATCATCTACATGTTACTTATCACCATAGCAACGTATGTATTTGAAGTCAAAGAAGCATTTGGAAAACTTGTGCCAGTATAAACTCTTTTGGTTTCTTTACAAACAAATGAAAATTTCTAGTTAAAAGCAGCAAACAGAAGGAAGCATTGTATTGCATGTTTTTCTCCTGAGGAAGCACTTAGGTGAGGCTCGTTGATTTCCTTTTTCGTATATTCCTGCTCTGTTCTGATGTTTGCATGAGGTTTACACCACTTAGGGCTTTTCACCTGGTTGGGAAGGGAAAGGACAATAGAAAGAAGGGGCTCCTCTTTATAATTGAAGCCAACATTCTAACTACCTCGGAAGTGATTCTTACCTATTCATTCTTCTTTTGTGGGTTGGTTTTTTAAGCTTTCAGATTGCTGCTAACCTCAGCATGGAGCGCTATGCCCTTGTGTTTGGTGTGAACACCTTCATTGCTCTGGCCCTGCAGACACTGCTCACTCTCATCGTGGTGGATTCCAGCGGCCTTGGCTTAGACATTACCATTCAGGTAAGATTTCTGTTTCGACACTCAAGGTGTTGTCACTGGGTCAGGGTGACAACGTGGAGCTGGATGAAAGCAAATTCAAACGGTAGAGACAGATAGGAGAAGTGGAAGTGTTCCCTCCTGCCTTCAGTCAACCCCCATCCTTAGTTCTTTTCTCCCTGGAGGATGTTGGGACCATCATATTTTTGATGAGGACCTAGAACATTTCTGAGTGTAACTTAACAGCCTGGTAGAGCCAAGAAGTAATGCTGGTTCCTTCCAGGCCAAGCTTTTCCGCTTCCTCATCCAGTATGTCCCTTCGTTTTTAATTCTGTGCATGGAACACTGCCTCTGGTGTTTGAGATGCCCTGCTTCATCTCACAGTTCTTTATGTCTCCTTCCTCCTTTATCCGAAGTACCACTTACCCAAATACCAAGGTAGTGACTTGCCATTGATGAATAGCATGAAGATTCTTCATGAGCGACCCACCGAGGAGACAGCTGCACACACGCCCAGAGACTGTGGGTCTTTGCATTCATTCAGGAAGCGAATTGTCGCATATGCCTTCGTGTGTTGTGAGTTGTAGGTGCGGCTTGCTCTGTACTCTTGCAAAAGGGGCAGTTGAATCAAAAAGTGCCTCCTCTGCCCCCATCCCAGCCATCCCAGCCTGGATAACTCCCTCCATACTGAGGTACTAGTGTTCTTACTCTACGAAGGCCCACCGTGTTAGCAGTCATTAACTGTTTTTCCCCAAGAGCTCGAACAGAAATGATCATCATAGTAGCTGATGTGCACTGAGGGCTTTCGTGGGCCACATGGTCCTTTAGAGTTATGCAGGGTTGTTGTCAGGCTTGGGCATCGAGAGAACGAGTCCCTGAGAGGTTATGTAACGTAAAGTGTTGCTTAAGGTCTCGTGGTCGATAATAGCCTGGCAAAGCTGGGATTTAAACCAGCTTCTAACTCTAAAGCTTGACCGTCCCTCCCTGGATCATGCTGCCTCAGAAAGGTGGGCCGGGGGAGCAGAGGGGGAGCTCACCACTTCCTCTGTGTTCCCCAATTACCACCGGCAGTGAAAACCTTGAGAAGACCTCTCAAGGTGCTTCGATTTGGAATGGAGGGTAGGAGAGGACCTAAGTGCTTGTCATCCTGCGATAGAAATAGTGGGTGGAATCTCGAATTGTGTAGGTTGTGCTGAACTCTTAACTGCTGTAATTAATCAACAGGTTTCCTATAGGAAAATGTATCCAAAATTTTTTTTTTAAGATTTTATTTATTTATTTGACAGAGAGAGATCACAAGTAGGCAGAGAGGCAGGCAGAGAGAGAGGAGGAAGCAGGCTCCCTGCTGAGCAGAGAGCCCGATGTGGGGCTCGATCCCAGGACCCTGAGATCATGACCTGAGCCGAAGAGGGAGGCTTTAACCCACTGAGCCACCCAGGCGCCCCGGAAAATGTATCCAAATTTTAAAGAACCTGGCTCGAAGTCTTAGAGCGGCACCCGTATTGCGCTCACAAGCCAGCAGATGGTTGTTTCATAAGTTCTTTCAAGATGATGATGATGATGATGAGCCAGCAGATGGTTGTTTCATAAGTTCTTTCAAGATGATGATGATGATGATGATGATGAAGAAGAAGAAGAAGAAGAAGAAGCTGTTGATAAACTATACAGTCACATTAAAATGTTAGCCTGGAGAAGATCCATATGAAAAGTAGAAAGTGATCCCCTAACGGAATCCAGCCAACTTTCTACTGCCCTCCTCTGGGGAAGAACAGAAGTTCTTCGTCTTCAGAATTTGGCCTGCTAGTCGCTTTCTACCTACCTGCTTGAGGATAGAGACCGTGATTCCGTTGTGACAACTACAGCAACACAAATAGAAAACAGCTGTGTTAACAGCCTTAGCGGTGTGTACGAATAAACACACGCATGATCTCATCCCTTCCCAGCAACCCTGTAAAATAGGGAATATTGTGAATTCCATGTTGTAAGTGAAGTCAGGGCTCAGAGATGAGTATTTCAGGGTCACACGGCTAGGAAGGCATGGAGTCAGGAGCTGCACTGAGTCCGACAGAGCTTCAGTCTTAACCATGCTCTGCTGCCTCGTTTTTTTGTTGTTGTTTTTTTTTTTGTTTTTTTTTTTTTTGTCAGAGCCTGGCAGGTTGTGTGAGCACACAGGGTTTTGTGAAGGCTTATGGAGAAACTGAATATACTTTTAATTATAGGCTTTTATATATGTTCACATATATAAAATAAAACTTCTCATCTTCTAATTGATAATTCTCTCCATGACTTCTTTCCCCATCTCCTTTAGTTCATGATCTACGCCGGGTATTTTGCACTCATCGCTGTGGTTTTCCTGGCTAATGGTACCATTAATATTCTGAAGAAGTACAGAAAGCAAGATGCAGAATTGAGTTCTCAAGTAACCACCTCATAATACACTGCTGATAAGCTGCTTCGTATAGCAAAAAATCTGCACAGCAACTGTGCCTGGATGTATTTAATGTTTTAATATGTAGATGTATATTTATGAATGTGCTTTTTAAGGCTTCAAAGCAGCCAACTGACTAGACCTTGTGTTCCTAGAGTAACAATACTGTTTAGAGGAGCCAGAGTGAAGTTTATCTCATGGATTATTTATGAAAGCTAATATAAGGATTACTTTCTTCTGATTCAGAAGTGAACTTGATTTTGAAAACCAAGTAATAAGAGCATTCAAGAAACCACATGGTGTTTGTACTTGGGATAGCAAGTGAGTTTGGTGTTTGGTAGGTCAAGTTACTTCTCTCTATCTGATCGGCCAGAGGCGTGGCCTGGTGGGCTTCCCCAGGGCCACGGGATATTACAGGTCAGAATAGAAATACGTTCCAACAGCACCTGCCTCTGTTCAGCTTAATTCTTATTTCTGTTACTCATCTGCATTCGTGTTTCTACAGATGAAAGTTGTTCTTAACCACTGGCAACATTTGCTCTTGGCTTGGTGTTCTGTCGTATTAGGAATGTGTGTCATTTCTAATTTTATTTAAAAAAATTCATTGTATGAATGTTCTGTTTCCATCTTGACAATTTTGTGTTTGTGTAGGTTGTCTTTAGAAATACACTTCTGCGTTACTCGTATGCTTCCCGGAGAAGCTCATTTAGTTAGAAAATAAGGCAAGTTTTGAGGCCTGCTAATCATTGAAATGAAGAGACCTAATCAGAAAACTTATGGTATATTTGCCTGTATTTTGGTCTTTGGTATGAAGGACTTTTAGTTCAGTGATGAAAAGTTAGTATGGGCTAAAGATACAAGTAGCCTATTTTGTATTCACATTCCCTTTTATTTCTAAAATAAAATGAAAAGTCCTTTTTAAAATATCTTCATCCCTATTTTTAGCTTTTATATTATTTGTCCTTCTTACCCAAGATAGAGATGTCATCGGGAGTTAGATGTGTTGGATTATTGTAAGGCCTTTTCACACACTGAGCCTCTTTTTAATTATTTCGGTGGGACAGAAACTAGGATAGACTTGATTCCTGCATTTTGTACATTAAATCTGCCTTTGTTTGTAAGGGTGGATCATCTTGGAATATCTGAAAATAAAAAATTGCTAGTGATTTCATTTCCAAGGTACTCGGAAAAATGTTATTATGTATGCATTGAATTCTGTAAGTAAACCGAGGGGCTGCTAGTGTATGTGAGACATGAAAGCCTTTTTATAGCCGACTTTGTTGCCTTATCTTGAAAAATAACCTTGGTTAACTTATTTAGAATAACACAGGTAAGCAGTGTGAATAATAGTATCAAGATTCCAAAGTTGTGGGACGCCTGGGTGGCTCAGTGGGTTGAGCCGCTGCCTTCGGCTCAGGTCATGATCTCAGGGTCCTGGGATCGAGCCCCGCATCGGGCTCTCTGCTCAGCGGGGAGCCTGCTTCCCTCTCTCTCTCTCTCTGCCTGCCTCTCCATCTACTTGTGATTTCTCTCTGTAAAATAAATAAATAAAATCTTTAAAAAAAAAAAAAAAAAAAAAAAAAAAAGATTCCAAAGTTGTTATAGTCATTTAGTATAAGTGGGAACTCTAGAAGTAGATGAAAGAAGATAAATATAGGCCATTTTCCATTCACTTTCCTTTCTGATCAAGGGCAAGAGCAGAACACTAAGTAAGGGAAGGGGAAGTGATGTCATAAAAGGACAGCCTCTGATTTTATATTGTATCTTTTGTTTTGCTACAGAGGGAATTGTTTATTCAGAAAGACGTAAAAAAGTGGTGTTCCAGGGATTTTATTCAATGTTTTTTAATAAAACCGACTGTGGTACAATCAAATTATTCATGTTACCAAAGCAATGTTTCCCTGGACTTTAATTCAAGGCTTGTGGTACCAAACTGGAGCCTTTACTTATTTAAGATGATAATAAGTTCATATCCTGGTATGTGGCCATATTTACAGAATGTTGAGCCCAGTTTGCAAGTTGTACTGTATGCAATTTAGCAAAGAAGTGAAAATAATTTGTTGTACTTTTTATTCAATTCTGTATAGATTATAAAATTATTTTTATTGAATAAATATTTTACATTATATTTTTCCTTTTAATCACAATTATTTTAAATTTGTTTATTGCTTCAGTAGGAGCTTTGGGTTACATATTTAAACCTTTTAATAATTTCTCCTAGGGTCAATTTCATACTACGTCTTCCCTCACCTGACCTTTCTGTTTAGTCTTCTCATCCTGTGAATTCTTCCCATTGTTTTGTGATCTTTGCCTTTGACTCTTCCCCATTATTTTCTGTTGTTTTCCCTGTTATTTTTAGCACCACACCACACTGTTTATTTTTCTTGGACTTCATCTTGGTACCTCTTATCTCTCTTTAAAGCATTCTTCTTTTTAGAAACCAAAAAGACCCACCTTCCCTTCAATGTTAACTGAATTTTACAAATAAAGGAGACTCAGTCAAATCAAGGGCTCAAGGTGCCATCTTCTTTTGAAACTTCATAGCCACTTTGTTCCAGCCCAAAATATTATGAAAGGAAGCATCTTCTGTCCTTCAGCTGAGAATCACTTGTTCATTATGTCCCAGGAACCAAATCTCTTGTTTCTTACATATACAAAGGAGTATCTTCCCTTTAATATCGCATTCTAAAACCTGTTTCATTATCATGGAAGACTCATTTTTTAAACTAAAAACATTTTTAAAATTTTCTGTCCCTGAAATTATATCCCCTGTATGTTAATGCCTTTCAAATTGTAAGCTTTCTGAGCAGGGGCCATGTCTTATTTTTATCTTTTGTTGTAAAACACATGCTAGTGCCATATGAGTATTAAATTACATACATAAAGGATATGTAACAGATTCAGTACCTGCCAGTACAAATAGCTAAATGTCATTACTTTTTTTTTTTTTAGATTTTTTTATTTATTTGCCAGAGAGAGAACAAACACAAGCAAGGGGGGCTGTAGGCAGAGGGAGAGGGAGAAGCAGGCTCCCCGCCTAGCAGAGATCTAATGAGGGGCTCGAACCCAGAGTCCCGGGATACTGGTGAAGGCAGACGCCCAACTGACAGCCATGCAGGTGCCCCTGTCATTACTTTTTTAAAGATTCATTTATTGGGGCGCCTGGGTGGCTCAGTGGGTTGGGCCGCTGCCTTCGGCTCAGGTCATGATCTCGGGGTCCTGGGATCGAGTCCCACATCGGGCACTCTGCTCAGCAGGGGGCCTGCTTCCCTTCCTCTCTCCTACTGTGATCTCTCTCTGTAAAATAAATGAATAAAATCTTTAAAAAAAAAAAAAAAAAAAAAAAGATTCATTTATTTATTTATTTTAGAGAGAAAGTGAGAGTGGACGGTGGGGCAGAAAGGGAGACAAAGAAGCAGGAGCGTGACTTTGGGCTTGATCCTAGGCCCCTGAGATCATGACCTGAGCCAAAACCAAGAGTCGGACCGTCACCTGACTGTACCACTCAGGCACTGCTGCCGTTACTTTTTTTAAAAGTACATGCACCTGAGAGATTAAGATTAAAAGGCCTATTGATGACCTCCGTTCCACCGGAGGGTTTATTCAAGGCATTTTGTGCTCTAAATGATAGAGATTGGATACCTGTGTGTTCCACTTACAACATCCTCCTTGTAATTAATACCTTACCCTTGAGTAGTAACACGTTCTAGTTTGGAAAAGCCATTTGTGAACATGATCTCCTTTGGTTCTGGAAAAGGATCTTGTAGTAGTTCTAATGACTTTTTCCATAAGTAGTGCTGATGCGATGGAAGGGGGTTCAGAATGCGAGGTTTGCCCCTCAAGGCTCTACCTTGTCACTGGGAAAATAGCTTCCTTATGGGTTAGTGGGGGTAGCAGCAACCTGACAGGATTGGTGTGAAGAAATGAAAGAACATGGGGCTCCTGGGTGGCTCAGTCATTAAGCGTCTGCCTTGGGCTCAGGTTATGATCCCAATGTCCTGGGATCCAGCCCCATATTGGGCTCCCTGCTCAGTGGGGAGTCTGCTGCTTCTACTGTCGGCCATTCCCCTGCTGTGCTCTCTCCCTGACAAATAAATGAATAAAATCTTTAAAATAAAAAGGGGGAGAATGAAAGAACATGTATGAAAGCACCTGTCACATTGGAGATAGAGTAGGGGGCTGAGAAATCAATTCCTTAATCCTTCTATTTACAATTAACTTGTAGCTATGAATCTCAAAATTTCATCAAGGGAACTTTTTTTAAATGTTTCAATCAAAATGAAAACAATGGCAGGCTTTTAAACACTTTCTTGCCTTATTTTTATTTATTTTTATTTTTATTTTTATTTTTTGACAGAGATCACAAGTAGGCAGAGAGGCAGGTGGGCGGGGGGGGGGGGGAGCAGGCTCCCCGCTGAGCAGAGAGCCAGGTGCTGGGGTCTGATCCCAGGACCCTAAGATCATGACCTGAGCTGAAGGCAAAGGCTTAACCCTCTGAGCCACCCAGGCGCCCTCTCCCCTTATTTTTAATTTTTATTTTGGAAAGCTTCTGGGGATACAAAGATGAAAAAGTTGTAATTTCCTGCTCTCAAGGAATTTAAAACTGGGTGATAAGTAGAGATGATAATGTAGATGCCCAACTGTATTACAAGAGAGTGTCAGGTACCATTAACCATCTCCCATTAAGAATTAAAAAGCCTTGTGTCAAAGAGAACAAGGGCTTTGGGGAAATCTAAGCGGCTCTCTGAGGGAGATGGCATTTGAGCTGGCCCTGCAAGATCATCTAAATTTAACAAATTTAGAAAGGGAAACTGTGTAGTGGAGAAAAAAGGCCTAAAGTTATGAGGCCCAAATGTGAATCATCAGCAAGGGCTGATTGATGGTAGAGAGAGGGGTGGTGACAAAGTTTGGAATGACAGTTTGGAGTCATTATCTAATGTGTATTAATTGGAGGTGCGGTAACAATCTTATATTCAAGAGATGTAATCTGGCAGCAGAGTATACGATGAATTTTATGGGAAATAACCACCTAAAAGCTCTAGTCCAATGGCCATTTCAAGTGGTTAGGTGTGAGGAAGGCCTTTCTGACACGGCCTTGGGAGAGACAGGATTGTCCAGGTTACTAAGTTAACATTTAAAATGTGTGTCCGTGGGCATCTGGGTGGCTCAGTTGGTTAAGCAACTGCCTTTGGCTCAGGTCATGATCCTGGAGTCCCAGGATCAAGTCCCACATCAGGCCCTCTGCTCATCAGGGAGCCGGCTTCTCCCTCTGCCCTCACCCCTTTCATGCTCGCGCGCTCTCTCTCTCTTAAATAAATAAAATCTAAAAAAAAAAAAAAAGTGCGTCCGTATTTCTAAGGTGGCTTAAAAAGTGTAAATGTCCACCCAAGGTCACGCATCTGTAAAGTGAAGTTGCGTTGGGCTTCTGAATCCCACTCTGCGTTGCACATTGGTTGCTTCGTTCCCTCCCCCGACCCGGATCCCGGCCAGAGGGATGCAGTGCGGGGCCGCCTTAGAACGGCTGAGGGCAGGAGCGTGAGGAGCCCCGAGACGAGCTGTGGCTGCAGGGCGAGGCAAAGGTGGAAGACCAGAGGCCCAGCCTCCCGGGCCCTCTTAGCGCCTGAGGCTCTCGATCCCAAGCCGACCTGCGGCAGGAACCGGCCCCGCCCGGCCCCGCCCGGCCCCGCCCGGCCCCGCCCGGCCCCGCCCGGCCCCGCCCGGCCCCGCCCGGCCCCGCCCGGCCCCGCCCGGCCCCGCCCGGCCCCGCCCGGCCCCGCCCGGCCCCGCCCGGCCCCGCCCGGCCCCGCCCGGCCCCGCCCGGCCCCGCCCGGCCCCGCCCGGCCCCGCCCGGCCCCGCCCGGCCCCGCCCGGCCCCGCCCGGCCCCGCCCGGCCCCGCCCGGCCCCGCCCGGCCCCGCCCGGCCCCGCCCGGCCCCGCCCGGCCCCGCCCGGCCCCGCCCGGCCCCGCCCGGCCCCGCCCGGCCCCGCCCGGCCCCGCCCGGCCCCGCCCGGCCCCGCCCACTGCGTCACGCCCGAGCGTTGGGGGCGTCTGTGCGGGCTCGGGTTCCCCACCCCCAGCGCATGCGGAGGAGACCCGGGCTTTGGGGGCCGAGCCGTGGGTGCAGTTGACCGTTTTCGGTCGCGGTTAAGAAAACGCACATTCTGCCCCAGATGCCGAAATGTTAACAGAAACTATTTAAGACTTAAAATTTATTTTTTATTTTTAAAGATTTTTATGTATTTGACAGACACGGCGAGAGAGGGAACACAAGCAGGGGGAGAGGGAGAGGGAGGCCGCCCCAGCAGGGAGCCCGATGCGGGGCCCTACGGGGAGACCCGGGGTCCTGACCTGAGCGTAAGCCGACGCTTAACCTCGGAGCCCCTCGGGCGCCCCTGGGACTGAGAAGCTGAAAGCCTCTGGGCACACCCGTCCGTGGGGTAGAGCCCGTGTTCCCCGTGTTCTCCACTCAGGCCGCTCCCCCTTCCTCCCGCGACCAGGCCGCTCGGCTGCACCCTGGTGCCCGCGCAGGATGCGGGAAAGCCCGGAGCACCGAGCCGCGGCGCTCCGCGCGTGCTGACGGACTGCGGGCTCGGTCCGCAGTGGGGGATGGTCCGAGCTGGCTTACGGGTGTGCTCTCATCGCCAAGGCCTGCAGTTAACTCCCACTCACAGTCTCTGATCCTCTCTTGCCCACCCTGAGTTCTTCCTGCCATGCTGGTCTCCTTACGCACGAGCCGTCCCATGCCCAGAGTCCGAACTCCGCATCCACTTCAGAAGATGGGGATGTGCGGCTGAGCTACCGGCAGAAAAGACTCCAGCCTAAACAGGGACTCGAAGCGGGAGCTAAAGCAGTCTCAGATGAGTAGAAGCCTCTGGCTTATGCTAGAAGCAGTTTTAAAAAATAATCTCTAGGAGAGCCTGGGTGGCTCAGTGGGTCAAGCGTCTACCTTCGTCCCAGGTCAGGGTCCCAGGGTGGTGGGATCAAGTCCCACGTCCGGCTCCCTGCTCAGCAGGAATTGTGCTGCTCTCTCTCCCTCTTTCTTCCCCCTACTTGTGCACTCTCTCGCTCTCTCTGTCAAATAAATAAATAAAATATTTTTAAAAACTAAAAAATTATCTCTAGAGAAAAGCATTTCCTGTTAAGCCCTTGCACCATACACAGGGTGGAATGGGAAATCACAGACAAAAGGACACCTTAATTCTCCATGAGGAGCCTTCTAAGAAGTGACATGAAATCCCACCTCACAGTGCACAATAAAAATGTACTAATAGAGTTTTCTTGTGCTTGGCGAATGTTTTGGTTCCATGGTCATTTTAACATGATTTAATGATTTTACAAGCATTAGGTGTTTACGGTAGGAAATTTGAGAAACAGCAACACGGTGGTTTGCAGGCTCCTAGCGAGCTTCCCAGGTGTCATGTGAAACTGGCCTTCTGGAGGCCGCTCCAGATTGCCGGGTGGCAGGTTTAATAAGCGAAGGGAACTCACATACAAGGCTTATCTTGGGCTGCTGGAGGATGAGCAGATCCCTGCCCCCACCCACGAGATCTTGTACGTTGACACAGAGGCCTTAACTGGGTTCAGTCCGGTTACTGTCCAGATCATCTCTATATCACATCCCTATTTCAATGCTGTGTCCTTGGGCAGCTGCTGACAGCAGGCAAGGCAAGCAGAATGCACATTCCAAGGACAGGGGAGGGCTGTGGAGCCTCCAGTTGCCAGGGTCCAGCTCACTGTTCAACCAGTGGTCATGTCCTCTCAGTGACCTCCCTCAACAACAAAAAGCATAAGAATAATTACTACTCTTAATAGTTGCCAATTCTAATGCCATATGGATAATTTTTGTCCTCTGGAGGACCCAAGAAGCCACAGTAGAGCAAAAGCAGTTAATAGAACACTTGGTGACAGATCACTCTCAGATCAAATATATAAAACATTATGGTTGGAAATTAATAAATCATTACAAATTAAATACATAATTTAAAAAATCACCGGAGACATAAAGTAACCATGAGTGAGAGTCAGCGGAAACAAAAATTAAGAGTCCTAATGATTTCAGATATTGGAATTATCAGATACAGAGAGTAAAATATGCATAAGATTTTCACTACAAAAGATGAAATCACAAAAAACAAGTAACAAGAGTAACAAAAGTGAAAAGACTGACTGAAAAAACATGAAGATACATCCTAGAAATTAAAAATGGGAAGATTTTATTTATTTATTTGATAGACAGAGAGAGATCACAAGTAGGCAGAGAGGCAGGCAGAGAGAGAGGGGGAAGCAGGCTCCCCGCTGAGCAGAGAGCCTGAGGTGGGGCCCGATCCCAAGACCCTGAGATCATGACCCGAACTGAAGGCAGAGGCTTAAACCACTGAGCCACCCAGGCACCCCTATATAAAAATCTTAAAAAAAAAAAAATTAAAAATAGAAATGCTTAAGTTCAAATTCAATAGAAAATGCCTCAGAAATTGCTGGTGGGAGTATAAATTGGTAAACCCTTTTGAATGGCATGTTTTGGCACTGTCCTCTAAAGTCATCGCTACGCACGTGCTGTGACCCAGCGATTCCGCTCCCGGGTACACACCGCAAAGCTGCATTTTCCCATTTGGCAACTGCTAGACACATGGCTGTTGAGCACTAGACATGTAGCTACAAAGGAGTGAAAATGAATAAACCAGAGCCACAAGCAACAATTTCAATGAATCTTATGAATGCAATTTTGAGTGAAAGAACTAAGACACACAAGCATATATCAATACAATCCTATACATTCAAAAGCAGATAGACTATATTATTAAATCTACATGCATAAGTAGTGACAGTCTAAAAGAAAAATGATGACTATAAAAGGCAAGTATTCTAAGGAATGGAAGAGAGAGATGATTCCTCCAAAACGATTATAATCAAAGAACCTTCACATTACTTCAAGAGGGTAAATGAGTGACGGTGCTTTCATTCTTTGGAGTAATGGAGACAGACAGACCCATTCCTCCTGTTTCCTGTAGTGTACTCCAAGAGTGTTGAAATGTAGATTTCATTTTTTCCTGAGGAAAAACATTATAAAGTGAAAAAAAAAAAACAGCTAAAAGAGGTTATGCTTTTGTCTGACTACAGCAAAAAATGGCTGTTTTATAATGACAGCAATGAAAAAAACATGGTGAAAATGTAAAAAGTGAGCTGTGGGTTTGAAACTATTTCAAGAATGCATCTATTGGATCCTAAAGAAGAAAGAGATGCCAAGAGCAACAACTTGAGTAAGGCTACGGAGAATCAACATGTGTCCTACAGATGGAGAAGTCTGGTGTCACTTTGGAAAAGCAGCCCACCACTGCCAGGTTAAGTTCAAAATTAACTGGAGGTTAATTTCAAAATTCATTTAACTGGGATTCATCAGCCGTGCAGGTGTCAGTCGCTTGCTCCTGTTGTGGCCATCATGATTCTAGGAATGCATTTTTTCACTGATGCCCACTTGGAGAAAGGGGGGTACACTTTATGCTCTTTTAAATTATTTTATACTCTTTTAAAAAAGGGTGAGGGCTGGGAATAGCCTGCCGAGAGCAAAAGGTGAGAACAGGGGCAGGGAAGGAGAGTTAAAACAGAGTGAGTTTGGGAACAGCATGTGTAAGGTTCCGGTTCTGCCCCATGCTTGTAGCCACAGAGCTCTTTGCTGTAATGTTGGTGCAGAGTAAGCAGCAAAAATGTGGGCTTTCTGTGAACGCGGCCGATTCTGTGTCCCCATGTTCTTCTAGGAGAGGCCAAACGACCATTATCTGTATGTTATACTAGGAAAAGGTTGTATAAAAATCCGAGTTGATAAAAAGTCACTAGAGAGCTCTGGAAATAAACAGAAGTTTTATGTTTATTACTGTTTAACGTGCCTCAAGTCATAGTTAAATTGTAGCGTTCATACAATGGCATATTTTACAGAGATACTGCCTTGCCACTGACTGGTTCAAATCAGTATTAAGATTATGGGTGTCTAGCTACTTCAGAAAAGTCTTAAAAATTCTAATGGACATAATTGCTCACTCTATTTTACTGTTTCCTAAAGTGGATTGGTTGTGGGATATTGTAGCCTCCACTGAAAAGGATGCATATTTGGCCAAGTCATGTTCCTTAGTATCTCACAGCATTTCATTTTTTTAACTCCTCCATTCTTTCTCAGATTTATTCTGCTTCACATGATTACATAGTCTTCAAAAAATGAAAATTATAAACACATCTAGACTATAGCCAAGAATAACTGCACTGGTTTATAACTTAGTGACCAGAAGTTTGCCACAATTCTTGGCACTTCTGTTTTCTTCATACTTCAGACTTGGACAGGTAATGTTATTTTCTCTCCCTCAAGGTCTTCAGATTTAAGTGGTAGAGAAAAAGGAAAATAATTCCCAATTCAATGTGATTGTCATTTTTATTATACTTAAAAATATTTTTGGTTGTTCAGAATTAAAATATTAACCCGAATTAAATGTATTCTTAACTCTCCTTTAGTTAAACTCCAGCAGTGTCTGCAGTCAACCAAAGGCAGAGTACACATTCCAACCTGGGGGAAGTTGGAATGGAGGGAGACACTGGGTTCTTATCATGAAAATATTCTATTTCTGGAAATTTTACGAAACCGTATTTTCACATCAACACATTATCGGGGCCCCTCCTTGAGCCACAGAAGGAGCCTGTGCAGGTGAGAAGCCCTAAAATTTATTTAGCTTCACGGTAAATCTTCCTTTGCTTGAGCCTCTCTGTCTCATGTCTTCCTTTCCTGTAGAGTAGAACTCCTTGAAATCCTGCCTGCTGTCTCTCCTTACTCCCCTCATTTTGTTTAGGATCCACCATTCCGTCAAACTGCTGTTAAAACAGTGCATCTCGGTCCTCATTGTATTTGACCTGTCAACAGCCCGTGACACAGTGGACAGGACCTTCCTCTGGTTTTCTGGGACACAACTCCCTCCCGATTCTCTCTCACCAGGAATGTCACTAGTCACTCCTGGGTCTTGTTTCCTGGTTCTTCCTCTTCTTCCTGAGCTAAATGTTGGACCACCCTCAGGCTTCCTTCTCTGATCTTTTCCCTCCTCATCTACATTCCCTCCCTGTATGTCTTCATCCAGGCCCACAGCTTTATTTATTTATTTATTTTAGGATTTTATGTATTTATTTATTTATTTGAGAAAGAGAGAGAACATGAGCTTGGAGAGGGGCAGAGGGAAAGGGGGAAGTGGACAGAGATCCTGACACCCAGGACCCTGGGATCATGACAGCCAAAGGCAGAGGTTCAACCCACTGAGCTACCCAGGGGCCCCAAGTATAATCTTTAAAAATAAACACATAGTTACAAATTCACTATCAGCCATACCATGTTGCATATTTAATGCCTTTTAAACTAATCATAAATGACAAATATGGTACCTGTGAACTCATTAATATCCATATAAATTTGTGAATTTAATTACTATTAAGAGGAAGATTTAAGTCTTTTGATAAAGTAGTGTTTGTTGGATGATAACAAAAATCTGAGAACCATTCCCACAGGTGACCTAGCAATGTTGAGAACAGTGAGATGGTCAGCAGACCTCTAAAGGATGGTACCGAAGGTTCTTGACAGCCTTGCCCTGTCCGATTTTCCAGCTTCACTATACCATCCCACACGATTCTCGAACACACCTGCACTGTCGACATCCTCGAGCAGTCTCAGCTTCTATATATTTGCACAATCCCTGTGCCTAGAATGCTCTCACCCCCATTTTTGTCTCTGATTTTCAACTTACTCACCAAGATTAGTTCATGGGCCACTTTTTATAAGCAGCCTTCCCTACTGTTTCTACATGACCACGTAACACTCAGGTCTGTGTGGAGGTCATTTGTATGTATATATACACTTTAATCGCTTTGAAGCAGGAACATGTTTTGTCATTGTCTCTTAGTACCTAGCACAATACCCTATAGAAGCTCACTGAATTGATTGAATAAAATGGAGGTTTCTAAGTTTTTCTGAGGTTTATATCTTTGGTGGTATGACCTCATGGAAGAAATATCTTTGGGAGATACGGTTTAGATTGCATGTATTCAAAGTTACTGACTAAAGAAAACTCTGGCTTTATTACTGATAAACCTGTGATCTACAGGAATAAAATATATACTGGTGAAGCTCTTAGAAGATGCCAGCCCCTCACGGCTGGTTAGATTTCATAGGCTGCTAAAATTGTCTGCTACGTATGAATATCAACACTTCAGGAAAGAGCCTGTGTCAGTGTGTTAAGGGGTTCCTGTAAGGAGGGCAGGGGAGACTGCCTCTAGAAGTAGAAGTTGCTAGAGTTCAAGTCTTCCTTGGAAATTTCCCTACTAAGTCAGAGGTAATGATGATTTACAAACCATCTGAAGGCTGAGCTTGTGGGTGGGTTAATGAAGAGAAACAAAGGAAAAGCCTCGAACCAGAATGGAGACTACATAAGCCCCAGACTGGGAGAAAAATATTTACAAATTATGTATTTGATAAAAGACTTGATAAAAGAATACATAAAGAATCCTTATGACTCAATGATAAAGCCAATAACCCAAATTAAAAATGGGCCAAATACTTGAATAGACATTTCACCAAAGAAGACATACTGATGGTTAGCAGGTATATGAAAAGTGGCTACATCGGGGAGCCTGGGTGGCTCAGTGGGGTAGGCTGCTGCCTTAGGCTCAGGTCATGATCCCGGGGTCATGGGATCGAGTCCCGCATCGGCTCCTTGCTCGGGCAGGGAGCCTGCTTCTCTCGCTGCCTCTGCCTGCCTCTCTGCCTGCTTGTGTGTACTCGCTTGCTCTCTCTCTCTCTCTCTCTCTCTCTGGCAAATAAAATCTTTAAAAAAAAATGGCTACCTCATTAGTCATTAGGGAAACAAAAATTAATACTAAATGAGTTACCACTATATACCCTTGAGGAAGTTATAATTTTAAAAAGCAGAAAATACCAAACACTGGCAAGGATGTGGATGAACCGGAATTCTCATATGTTTCTGGTAGAACTGTAACAGTACAGCTGCTTTTGGGAAAACAGATTGGTAGTTTCTTAAAACAACCCACCAATTCCACTTAGTAATCTAACCAAGAAGAATGAAAAGGTGTCCACACAAATAGGTAAACAAAAGTTTTCATAGCAATGTTATGATAGTCAAAGTAGAAACAACACAAATGTTCATCAACTGGGAAGTGGATAAGCAGAATCTGGTATTACCCATACAATGAACACTCTTCTGTGATGAAAAGGGACAATAGGAGCGCCTGGGTGGCTCAGTCAGTTCAGTGTCAACTCTTGATTTCAGCTCAGGTCATGATCTCAGGGTCGCAGATCAAGCCTGACTTCGAGCTCTGTGCTGGGCATGGAGCCTGTGAGGGCTCCCTTTCCCTCTCTTGCCCTCCTGCTCATGCTCCCAGGCTTGCGTGCTCTCTCTCCCTCCCTCTCTCACTCTAGAGAAAAAAGAACACGAAAGCACCAAAATACTACTGCTACTATACAATGAATGAACTTCAAAAAACATGATGCTGAGTGAGAGGGGTCAGATACAAAAGACTACGTATTGTCAGAAAGTAGAATGGTGGTTGCCCTCAGCCGGAGAGAAGGGAAAATAGAGAGTTAATGTTTAATGAATACAAGGCTGCAGTGTGGGCAGATGGAAAGTTCTGCAGACAGAGGGGGAAAGTACCCACTGTGAAATATGCCCACAGCCTTTTCCAAAACAAAGGCCTACTCTTCAGGGAAAAAGACAGTAACAGCGTTATCTTATATGGGGATGTGCATTTCCTTAACTCCAGCTCCCTCTAGGCTCTCTCTCCTAAATGTGACGAACGAACGGGAAGGCTAACAAACACGTGTCAAGGTCAGGGACAGAGTACTCCTAAAAGAATGAGATTTAATCATAAGATTATACGATGACTCTCTTCTTACCTTACCACCACACCAATCATGTAATACTGAATTACAACTGAAGGAGAGGCTAGACAGAGTCTCTGAAACAGAGTTCTTAGGGAAGCCCAAAGACGAGAGAGCGCGAAGAATACTAGAGGAATCTGAACCATTTGGCACCTGCAGCTACAGAAAACATTCGGCACAGCCCGTCTCCTAGCCGGCTTAATATGAAGTCTCACACTGAAGTCCTCTTTACCTCATGATACATCATATCCACCTTTCAACAACAAAAATGTTTACAGGTCATGCTAAAAGATAAGAGAAAACACAGCCTGAAGAGACAAAGCATCACAACCAGAGCCTGCTTCTCCCTCTCCCGTTGCCCCTCCTTCCCAGCCCCCAGCTTGTACTCTCTCTCTCTCTCTCTCTCAAATAAATAAATAAAATCTTTTTAAATAGCACATATAGATTAAGGGCACCTGGGTGGCCCAGCCAACTGAGCAATGGGTCTCCTGATTTTGGCTCAGGTCATGATCTCAGGGTATAGAGATGGAGCCCTCCATCGGGCTGCATGCTCAGCCGGGAGTCTGCTTCTCTCTCTCTCTCCCTGAAACCCCCCACCCATGCTGTCTCTCTAAAATAAATAAACAAATCCTTTTTGTTATTGTGAAAGTTTTATTTATCTATTTGACAGAGATCACAAGCAGGCAGAGAGGCAGGCTCCCTGCTGAGCAGGGAAAAACATTCCAGATAGAGACACTCGCACAGATGGGAAAGAGCTTGACAATGCCTAAGGAACAGGGAGGAGGTTGGTTAGAGCTCTTTGAGAATCCTGCATTAGCAAGAAAGTGATAGGAGGTGAGATTACAGGAATAAGCAGAGGCCCAATTATGCAGAACCTTGAAGTTAAGGTAAGGTGTTTGGATTTTATTGTAATAGTGCTGGAAAGTAGAGAGGGGTATAGTGTGACTTAAATTTTTAAGTGTGTTTTGGTTGCTGACATGAACTGGGGTGACCTGTGTTCTTGGGAGGTGTTCACTCTGCATCTGGATTCGGAAGATAAGATGAATCCATTATCAGCTAATGCTAAGTGTACCCTTGCATATCCAAGTTTTGTAATGAGCTTTAACAAAATCGCCAACCTCAGAGAAGAAAGGTATTTAGCCACCACTGCTTTTGGATTGGCATTATAAGGCAGGAGGCATTCACCAGGCATAGGCGAGGAGAAAAAAAGTGAAAAAGTTCAAAGTCAACTTTAAAGTATGTGGTTTTGAAGGTAGTTTTTCTACATTCGTATTCTTAAGAAAATATGAACAGACACAAGGAAACTGTCTATGTCTTAGCTGTAAAAATTCTATTGAAAACCGGGTCTCTCTCATCACTTACTTCCTACTCAAAATCCTACCCAAGAATTTATTTTAAAAACTAATGCCAGGACAACATATTTTTCCTGAGGGACACATGTGACTTTTTCTTTCTCATAAGAGCTTGAGAAAATATACTTTATTTCCTTTTACACTGGCTGCTTAAAATTTGAACTCAACTATAGAAACTGACTCTTAGTGTTAGCACATTGGCATTCTTGTCTCTATCCACTACTCATTGTGTTTAGGACATTACTGAAAGCAGCTTCAGATCTTGAGGGCAGACGCTCCAAGAGAAGGATATAAGTGAGCACAGAGGCCTATGGAGACTTAACCCAAAAGCATTTTTATGACACTCCATTTCCTCACATATATGAATCAGTGGTTCTTTGCTCTAGCGAAGCCCAGAAGAAGACAGGCTCCTTATCACTACTCATCAACACTACGTGCATATCTTAAATAAAACCTTTGCAGCTTAGCTTCCTTTTTATTTTTTTGCTTTTCATGTTCAGTATGTATGTCTGGAAGTCAAGGAACTGAAACATCTAGAACACTGCACTGACAAGAGCGAGCCTTCCCGCATACTTAGTGAAGGGCATTTATGTTCAAAGGTAGGTGGGTAGTCAGTTTCAGAGGGTAGCCATTTATTAGGCAAGGAGACGCCACTTATAAACAGAGGGTTTTCCTGTTAGTGATTTAAACAAGTAAATTCTGTTTGTAGCTTTTCTCAAAGGCCAGCCCTCTGATTCATTTTCTTTTCCATGATAATTTACTGCTGTCAAATCTTTTTCCAGCTCAGGGTTATGAGAGACTGTGAATCATGTACTGAGTAAGCTAGAGAAAGCTAGAGACTCGCAGCAGGAGATCCCTTGGAACTTTCGCCTTCTGGGGTTTGGGTGTACATCAAAAGTGCTGAGCACATGAAACAGGTCCTGAACAAATTTGCTGAACAAATAAAACCAATGATAGTGTGAGCAATTTTTTAAAATTAGAGTGTTTGTTTTAAGGAATGTATACAGGCTAAAAGTGGACTTGTCCTGCTGCTAAAGGTCACAGGCAAACTCAGGCCCTCCAGTTTTGAAGGTGACACACTCATAATAGTAAATTACAGAAAGTCTCAGCTTGGGGGGAAGTTATATTTCCATTATAACTATATCTAGGTAAGAGAGATATCGGATATGAAATATATGTATGTAGTGTATATACGTCAAATCTGTATATCATTTTCATAAAAGTCTCAAATGTCATCTCAGTATGGCGTACTCGATTACTTTATGTAAAATTGCCACCCCACTTTCATAACCCACCCCACACTTCTGACCCCGTCTTGCTCGCGCTGTTTTTGTTCATCATTTATCACCTTCTACTACACAATAGGAATGACTTATTCGGTGTCTTCCAGGGGCCGGTGCGCTGCATGAAGACAGTGGATCTCTAAGGAAAATACTGCCGACATTTTCAAGCAGCTTTTAACTTAACAAAGGTCTAGATGGTAACGTGCTGATTTATTCAATGTGTCGTGCGTGGTGCGCGGCTTGCCCGGGTGTGGCCCGGAAACCGCAGCCGGGCGGGTCCTCCGCAGGCGCCTGGGAGCGCGCCGGAGCGGCAGGTGTCCTCGGGCCGCTCTGCGCCTGCGCGGGTGCGCCGCGCGCCCGCAGTGAGAGGCCCGGATGGAGACGCGGCGGCGCGCCGTTGCTATGGCAGCCCGGCCCCGGCCGCCGCGGGAGCAGGTGCTGGGGTCTCCGTCGCCGCCCTCCATGTCCGAGCTGAGAACGAGGAGAGCAGAAGTGCGCCGCCCGCCCCCGTGACCCCAGCCGCCGCGGCCTACTCAGGCAGGAGGGGGCGGCGGGAGGGGAGGGAGGACGGTGCGGGGCTCGGTGCGGGGCAGGGTCCGGGACACGCCGGGGCGGCCGCCGGAGAGCAGGTTAGGCGCGGGGCCCCTCCGGCCGGCTCGTGTGACGACCCCGCGCGCTCAGTCCTCATTCTGTCGCTTGTCCCCTGCACGTTCGCGTCACCCCGCAATGGCGGCTTCCGCGGGGGCCCGACGCGGGGTCGGCCGCGCCCGGGCGCTTCTTCTGAAGGGACCGGCTGTCTCCGGCCGCGAACCGGCTGCGTTCGGGGGCGGCGCGGAGGCGGCGGCGCAGGCGCGCGCGGGGCGGCCCCGCGGGGCGGAGGAGCGGCTGTCCGCGTCTCAGCGCCGCGCGCGGGGCGGCGGCCGGCGCGTCCCGAGCCCCTCGCACCGTCCCTGCCGGTACAGCCGGAATTCCGCCGCGAAGCCCGGGGACGGAGTCGGCGGCCGGGACGCTGCGGTTCGCGCGGGACGACCGGGGCGGCGGTGCGGGAGCGGAGGCTCGGGGACCCCGCGACGCGCTGGAGGCGGCGTCGGGGACTTGGCGCGGGACGGCGCGTGGCCTGCGCCCTCGCCCGCTGCCCGAGCGGCTGCCGCGGGGGCTCCTCCGCCGCGCGGGCGCCTCGTGCGACCTAACGAGCCCGGCTGGGGATCCCGCGTCGTGGCGGATGGTGCCGCGTCGCGCAGCGGGAACTTCGGTCTTCACGCGGGCGAGGTTCTCGCGGCTCGGGGCGCCGCCGGCAGAAGCCTCGCGGCCCTAGCGCGGCCCGGACGTGTCGGGTCGCGCCCTCCATCCCGCCGGTGCGAAGGGGAACCGGCCTGTGCTCGCGCCCCCGAGAGGGGAACAGCGGTGTCCCTGGCGCTCGCGGGTCGGGCTTCGGTCCGCGCTGCCCCGGCCGCCGCGCCCCGCCTCGACCCCGCGGCTGGCTGGACGCCGGCGGGAGGTTCAGCCTGGCCCGCCGCGAGGCGCTGCCGGATGAACTCGCTCTGCGGTCCCGACCTGGTTCCTCGGTTTCCTGCCAGTGTTGCTCGCAGCCTTTGCGGGACGCAGGACTGACACCGTGCCCGGGTCCTTCAGGAGAGTCCGCTTTGTGTTCTTAGTACCAAAGGCATGGATATCTGGAAGGAATTCTAGTTCAACCAATGCACTGGAAATAGTTACTTATTCCACCGAGTAATCCGATTGAATGATTAACTTTCCTGTACTTAAAACCAACTTTGTCTTCAGAGGGCGAAGGGTACCGGTACCAAGCACGATTCGGAGAAAAGATGACATTTTAGTGAACTAGACAAGAACTTTTTAAGCCTTGGATTTAATTATTCAGGCACACATCATTTGTTTCAGGTTAAGCTTATCATGAAACTATGCATTTCCTTTTAAATTCTCTTGCTTTTCATGAGTTGGCAATTATTTGCTAATTGGCAGCTTATAAAAAGCTTAAAATCAATCTTAAGGATCATCTAGCTCAGCGGTTTTGCTTTAAGGTTCTTTGAGTTGACAAGGAATGCAACACTTCTAATAGGCAACTCAGTTCATTTCAGGACAAAAGGTAAATTCTGTTTTAGTTTTATGTTTTTCATCTCATCATCATTATTATTATTATTTATTTTCAAAGATTTTATTTATTTATTTGACAGAGATCACACGCAGGCAGAGAGGCAGGCAGAGAGAGGAGGAAGCAGGCTCCCCGCTGAGCAGAGAACCCAAGGCGGGGCTCCATCCCAGACTCTGGGATCATGACCTGAGCGGAAGGCAGAGGCTTAACCCACTGAGCCACCCAGGTGCCCTTATTATTATTTTTTAAAAAGATTTTATTTATTTGAGAGACAGAGAGCACGAGTGGAGTCAGGGGCAGAGCGAGAGGCAGACTTACTGCTGAACAGGGACCTTGACCTGGGTCTTGATCGCTACACTCCAGGATCATGACCTGAGCAGAAGGCAGATGCCCAATGAATCGAACCAGGTGCTCCATTTTATGAATTTTTTAAAAAAGATTTTATTTTTTATTTGAGAGAGAGAGAGAAGGAGAAAGCATGAGCATGGGGAGGGGGAGAGGGAGAAGTGGACTGACTCCCCGGTGAGCAGGGAGCCTGCCGCAGGGCTAGATCCCAGAACCTTGAGATCATGACCTAATCTCATGTACAGGCGCCACTGTAAATTTTGCTTTAAATTGCCAAAATTTTCCCCTGACTTTCCAGCCCTTTACACTAGTTTTACTCTTTGAAGGTTTCTAAGTCCAGTCCTCCTTTCCTAGCAGCCATTTAAGCAATGTCAAGCTGAGGCACCTGGGTGGCTCAGTCCGTAAAGCTTCTGCCTTTGGCTTGGGTCCTGAGCTCAGGGTCTTGGGATTGAGCCCTGCGTTGTGCGCCCTGCTGGGCGGAGAGTCTGCTTCACCCACTCTTCTGTGCTCACACTCGCTCTTTCTCTCTCTTTCAAATAAATAAATAAATAAATAAAATCTTTAAACAAACCATGTAAAGCAGTTATAATGACTCTTGTGTTTTCTCTTCTTTAGGATAATATTCCCAGGGTTTTCAGGTATTCCTGAGAGACAGGTTCTAAGGCATTTTACTCTTCCAGGCTCCCTTCTGCCCTTCTTTCTCTCTCTTTTTTTTTTTTAAGATTTATTTATTTATTTATTTGACAGAGAGAAATCACAAGTAGACAGAGAGGCAGGCAGAGAGAGAGAGAGAGAGGAAAGCAGGCTCCCTGCCGAGCAGACCCAGGACCCTGAGATCATGACCTGAGCCGAAGGCAGCGGCTTAACCCACTGAGCCACCCAGGCGCCCCCTTCTTTCTCTTTTATCCCCCTCCCCTGGTTTGCTGGCCTCTGATCGAGTTCCAGCTAGTCTGTCTTTTGTCCTTCCCTGCGGCACAGGAAACTGGATACTGTGCTTCCCGTTTTCTGTAGGTCTCACCCATAGTCTTAGCTTGGAGTTTATTCACATTTTGAGTGTCCTCATCATTCTTGTAACTCATTTATTTGCACCTTCTGTTCACTAAAACCTATTACAGTGTTTTTCATATACGGTATTGCAAAGCCTCATCTCTTTACTTAGCTAGTGCTTGTGTAGCTCCTAGAAGATGTTCTCCCACGTGCTCTCACTATTATCTGATGGCGAAGAGCGGAAGGAAAAGAAGGTGTATCTCCCTTCAGTAAAATTGGCACCAGGTTAGGTAGTCCTGTCAAGGGTTTGCGAGTAGTACAGTGAAGCCAATGGCCAAAACAAAGCTTGTGGACAATTTATTAATTCAGACAAAATAGCTCTCATTTTATATCCTAAAAAAATGTGTTCTTGACTTCTGTACTTTCTGCCTCCAAAAGGGTTTTAGGCAATTTCTTCTTTTTTTTTTTTTTTAAAGATTTTATTTTTATTTATTTGACAGAGAGAGATCACAAGTAGGCAGAGAGGCAGGCAGAGAGAGAGGGAGAAGCAGGCTCCCTGCTGAGCAGAGAGCCCAATGCGGGGCTCAATCCCAGGACCCTGAGATCATGACCTGGGCCGAAGGCAGAGGCTTAACCCACTGAGCCACCCAGGCACCCCTAGGCAATTTATTCTTGGTGTAGGATCAAGAGAAGGTTCCTGGGCAGAGATACAGGTGTACAAACAGGGTCCCAGTTGTTTGAGACCCTGAAGATGAGATTTCTATTGTTCTTTCGAGATTGAACCCGAAATTCTAAATACATTTAAGGAGCATTGCTCTTTTTGTTTTTTTAAATAGTTGCAGATTACTACTGTATATTTCTACCTCTGGTTGCTTTATGGCAATTTTTCCTCAATCTTATCTGTCAGAACAGATAATCTGACATCAGATTGACCCCTTATCACTGCTTCCAGATTCTTCTTCAGGAGCACATCACGTTCTGGCCTCTTTGAACAATTCCATGCACTTCCATGTTTGTTTGCTGTTTCTCATTGTGTTCTCTTCGTCTGAAATAACTAATAAACTCTTGTACTCATTATTCACAGCCCGTCTCAGCTTTCCTTGGTATTTCCAACTTTACACAGAGTTAATTTTTTTATTCTTCTTCCCATTGTTTCATATATATATATATATATATATATCCCATTTACATACATTTTTAATTGGCTTTTATCTATATTTTAAATTTGTGGGTTTTGTTTATTCTGTACCATATAGGAAACACCTCAAGAGCATAGGCCTATTTTATAATCTTTATGAGAATGTATATAGGAATGTTGTAGGTGCTTTACAAATGTCTGTCAAAATTATAATACATGTATAGACACACACACACACACATATGTTGTAAACTCACCCACATATACAAACACCTGATAGTATAGACTTATTTGCTTCTTTTGTTTGGAGAGTTACACATATAACAATTCTCAGGGCTAGGAACTGACCTCAATTTATAGATAACTTTAGAATGGTTCTAACTTTATTTGCCACTGTTTGCAGGTAGTATTAGACATCACATTTTGGTTTTGTTGGTGAAAACTATATCTCAGAGTTGAAAACAGTTTGACTTTTATGGAAATTAACATTTACAATAGTTGAGAATCAACTTCACTTAGCTGAAAAGCTCTCAGATCGCACATTATAATTACGCCATATAAACTACCTGAAGGATTAAAAAACTGAGGATGGGAATTGATATTCAGGTTTCCTCCCCTATTTGAAATTTTACTTCTCTTTTACAAAAGATCCACATTTGTACCTGTTTTTGCTCATTGAAAGAAATCTGAAGAGGATTTTTGCTTTCGTGAAGCAGTAATTGCTTCTTTGCTTTACGCCAGTTTAGCTTTTAAAAGATTTCATAGGAATGCTCTACTTTCAGAGAGCAGAGGAAACCTGTATTTGTTTTTATTTGAGCATAAAAAAATGTGAACAAGTGTGACTTAAAAGCTGAGTCATCTGTTTTGACCTGGGCAAGGCATGTCAGTGATTGGCAGGCGATGTGGAAAATCCTGTTCTAAGCCTCAGATAATCTTCTTACCCACCTTTTTTAGTCTCCTTGTAAATGAGAGCCCCCTTGTAAATGGGAGACAGGAGTGGGGGAGATGCTGTTTTAGGAGCAGTACATCTAGAAAATGTCTCTCTTTTAGGGTATACAGCTATATGTGTGTTCTGAACACTGCATGCTTTGTGTTTCTGTATGTTGATTTGCTTATCCTATTAATCTCCATACTCCTTGCTTCCTGTAAAGTTGACATAACATATGCCTTATCTTTTTAAATCTTCTAGCATTATTCTTTAACAAACGGAAAATGGAAGAAAATAAAGATACGGACTCAAAAGAAAGTGGAGAATATGAAGACGACTTTGAAAAGGACCTGGAATGGTTAATTAATGAAAAAGAAAAAAGTGGTACCAGCATAATAGAGGTATATATAAATTGCCAACAGCATTCATAATAATTTCATTAAGTGCTTTGTAATTCTTGAAGAGTTTTGCATATATTATGTCATCTAGACCTCACAAAATTCCTTTGATAAAAATAGAACAAGTATCAATATTTCCTCCTTAGAGATGAGAATGTTGAGGTGTAAAGAGCTTACGTGTTGTATTTTAAGGCAAGGGCTAATTAGTAAGAGATGAGAGAATAGGGATTAAGTTAGCTCTTAATAAAGTTTAAATTATAATTTATATAATATAAAATATGATTTATTGCACCAAAATAAAAACAAGTACAATTAATTTCTACTTTATATAACTTGGGTAAATGGGGTTATACTTTTAATATAAATGAAAAGGGGGGTTATACTTTTAATATAAATGAAAATAAAGCAAAGTCTCAAAAGATATGGTCTTTTAGCTAATATTTGAAACCTTAAGACTGAATTAGCCCTTCAGGGGAATGAATATAAAAAGGAATGTAGAATCAAAACAGCCATAGGAATACCTGTAGGAAAAAGTGGATCCAGTAAATACGATCATATAGTATTTATCAGACCTGTAGAACGGAAATCCAGGAAAATGAACCAATGCCTGTATGACAGTTCTTCTCTCTTTATATTTATTTATATCTATGTATATGCTGTGTATGTGTATCTATACATAATTTGTGTGGGCATATATGTGTGTGTGTGTGTGTGTATTCATATGTGTATATATCCTTTTGTATATATGCATGAAATCAGAGTCAACAAGTAGGAAAGTAATGAAGAAAAGATGTAAGACTCCTTTAAGAATAGGTGACTTTAGACAGAGAGCTCAGTAATTACACCAGAAGTCAGATTGAAGAAGGTTAAAGAAAAGAATATAGAGAAAGAAAGCAGCAAGTCTTACATCACAAATTTCTCTTGGTTCCATTTTGCTTTCTTATGCAATGGGGAGGATAAATGGAATTATATTTGAAAAAGGCAACAAAGTAAAAAGTTACGATTTTTCTAGTATGGCCTTTAAATGGGAGTTTTATGCATCTTTAACAGAAAAATAATCAGAATGAGTACAGGCAGAGATGCCCGGAGTGGTAAGGTTGAACCAAAGTCTCATTACTGGAGGGTATGAGATCCAGAGCACACAGTGGTAGAATCAGAGAAGCGATGATCATGATTCATTGTCTCCTTTCTTAATTCATTTAAAAATATTGTAGTCGCCTGCCAGTATCAGAGGCTGTTCTGGGTGCTGGGGATGAAACAGTTGGCAAAGCAGAGTGTTCTCATCGATCTTACTCATTGCAGCGGATGATCATGAGCATGTCTTCCTTTGAGGCCGGCAGGGAAAACGGAGAATAGAGATGAAGACCGGGGTGAGGACTGAGGGGAAATCTCATTGTAAAAAGTGGCAGTTTTATTGCAGATGGTTTTTTATTCTTTATTTTTGTTTTTTTTTACTTCTTTCACAGTGGGTTTTAAAAAGAAGTGAAAGCCAGAGAATAATGACGAAACAGATGCTGTCGAAATGAACCACAGAGTCAAATATGGTTTTAAAAAAAAAAGCAATTTCAATGCAGAGATCTTGGTTTAATCTCACTTACTTGTTAGACACTTTTTTTGTTTGTTTTTTAAGATTTTATTTTTTTTAACATTCTTTTTTTTTAAAAATTAATTTCTTTTAACAGAATTCATTGTTTATGCACCACACCCAGTGCTCCATGCCATACGTGCCCTCCATAATACCCACCACCTGGCTCCCCCAACCTCCCACCCCCCGCCCCTTCAAAACCCTCAGGTTGTTTTTCAGAGGCCACAGTCTCTCAGGGTTCACCTCCCCTTCCAATTTCCCCCAACTCCCTTCTCCTCTCTAACTCCCCATGTCCTCCATGCTATTTGTTATGCTCCACAAATAAGTGAAACCATATGATAATTGACTCTCTCTGCTTGACTTATTTCACTCAGCAGAATCTCTTCCAGTCCCGTCCATGTTGCTACAAAAGTTGGGTATTCATCCTTTCTGACGGAGGCATAACACTCCATAGTGTATATGGACCACATCTTCCTTATCCATTCGTCTGTTGAAGGGGATCTTGGTTCTTTCCACAGTTTGGCGACCATGGCCATTGCTGCTATAAACATTGGGGTACAGATGGCCCTTCTTTTCACTACATCTGTATCTTTGGGGTAAATACCCAGTAGTGCAATTACAGGGTCATAGGGAAGCTCTATTTTTAATTTCTTTTTTTTTTTTTTTTTTTTTTTTTTTTAAAGATTTTATTTATTTATTTGACAGAGAGAAATCACAAGTAGACGGAGAGGCAGGCAGAGAGAGAGAGGGAAGCAGGCTTCTCCGCTGAGCAGAGAGCCCGATGCGGGACTCGATCCCAGGACTCTGAGATCATGACCTGAGCCGAAGGCAGCGGCTTAACCCACTGAGCAACCCAGGCACCCCTATTTTTAATTTCTTAAGGAATCTCCACACTGTTCTCCAAAGTGGCTGCACCAACTTGCATTCCCACGAACAATGTAGGAGAGTTCCCCTTTTTCCACATCCTCTCCAGCACACGTTGTTTCCTGACTTGTTAGACATTTTAATGGGCCAGGTTGATGTGCTTATCAGACATCTAGCAATGCTGTGCAGGTTAGGAAGAGGCTGCTATCAGAGAAGATGATCTTGGAGCAAGTAAAAGAGGAAGAGAATTTTAAGGAGTTGAAGAGAGCAGCAAGTAGCACTTCCCACAGACTTGTTCTAGGAGGGAGAGTTATCTGAGAGAAAGAAAAAGTATTGCCGGTAAAGCGTTTGTTTGGTCGGTGAGTCTGTATGTGGGAGAGATGTTAGGTAGGAAGCCTTTCTTTCAACACAGCAGATGGAGCACAGGGTTTGTGACGCTGCAAGACTAGTCTATGTGGAATTGTTCCTTGGTCTATGTGAAATGTTGTTCTTGTGGAATTATACTTTTTAAAAAAAAATTATTGTTTTTTTATTTGAGAGGGAGAGGGAGGGAGAAAGCAATTATGCTTTTTTTTTTTTAAAGACTTTATTTATTTATTTGATAGAGACACAGTGAGAGAGGGAGCATAGGCAGGGGGAGTGAGAGAGGGAGAAGCAGACCTCCTGCCAAGCAAGGAGCCTGATGTGGGGCTTGATACCAGGACCCTGGGATCATGACCTGAGCCGAAGGCAGATGCCCAACCACTGAGCCACCCAGGTGCCCCGGAATTACACCTTTTTAATGTAAAACCAAGTTATGTGATGGTGTTTAGCATAGATTATTGGGGCCTCTGAGGATAGTTGAGGAGGGAAAATGTCATCCAGAGATAAAAATTAACCTGGAATTTGGGTATAGATCCTGCAGAAAATAGCAGCAATAATAATCTGAAAAGATTTTAAGAACCTCAAAATGATTAGAACTTGACCAAAGACTGATATTGTAATGATTCTGGAAAGAAAGATACCTTTTTGAAGAATACAAATATTATAAGGAGAAAACATAAAAAAAAATTTTCTTCTGAAAATTTAAAGGAGGAAAATTTTATAGAGGAAGAATGTTGAAATAATAATGACTTATTTGTAATTACCTTTCATTCACTAGCATGAACATTTAAAAAATATTAATATAGCATTTAGCAACATCAAATTCAGATTTAGGGTTAAATTTCTCCCAAAGTGCTGTTGTCACATGTATTTCCCTTGGGGTACTCATAAACATGAATTAGACTATGATGAGTGGAGTGTAAAATAAGCATGTGCATTTTCCCATTCATAAGATACATTGCACGAATATGAAATTCACTTCAGATTAGCTATGTATATATGAACAAAGAGTCTCAATTTTTACTCAAGAGAACTTCATTTTTTTTTTAGATGGCTTGTGGGAATGAAGAGAATATTAACCAAGAATTAAAAGCCAATGAAACAGAAATAGAACACACCGAACAACATTCTGATCCTGACAAATCTTCGAAGGATGAGCTTTCACCAAGAAGAAATGACTTCATTTCTGTACCGAGTATTCAACCTTTGGATCCCATATCAGATTCAGATAGTGAAAACTCTTTCCAGGAATCCAGAGTGGAAAGCCAGAGAGACCTGGAAGAGGAAGAGGATGAGGAAGTAAGGAGATACATTATGGAGAAAATTATGCAAGCCAACAAGATCCTGCAGAATCAAGAACCTGTGAATGATAGAAGAGAGCGAAAACTCAAGTTCAAAGACAAATTAGTTGATCTGGAAGTTCCTCCGCTGGAAGACACTGACACTCACAAAAATTATTTTGAAAATGAAAGTAGTATGTCAGGAAAACTGTCACAGTTATGTATTTCCAATGAATTTGGACAGGAAAATGTGCTCCTGTCACTAACTGATGGAAACGGTGAAGAAAACAAGGATAGGAAAATACTAGTAGAGAGAGATGGAAAGTTTGAACTTCTGAACTTACAAGACATTGAGAGTCAGGGGTTTTTGCCCCCCATTCATGCTCACGGTACAGAAAATGAACCTCATCAGTTGTCCCCCAGATCTTCCAACTCAAGTGTCAATGGGGCGAAGAAGGAAGAGTCTATAGCAAGGATTCATGCAGTTGCTCACTCAGCAGCAGAAGAGCCACTGGCTTACATCCCTCAGCCACCGCCCAACCCCAAGACACGTCCGAGCTCTGCTGTCAACTCAGATCGAAGTAAGGGTAATGGGAAATCTAATCACAGGACCCAGTCTGCGAATGTATCTCCAGTGACCTCAACATACGGTCTTTCCCCTCGACAGAAAGAACTGCAAAAGCGGCTAGAACTGAAGAGAGAAAAGCTAAAGAGAGAGGTGAGGACATAAGGGCACGTCCTCTTAAAAGCAGAATGTATCTTCATGTTTTAGAAATGCCGTAGCAATTAGAATGGTTCCTCAAACTATTGGATATATTTGCTTGCTTGTTTTGTTTTTCTCTTGTTAGATTAAGTGGTTAAATATTAAGAATGTGTCTTTATGGGATAAATATCATGATTATCTTGGTCCTTTCTTATAAGGATCATGAAGCATTGTAACAAATAACTTGTCTTAGAGGTAGGGATCTCAGGGAGGACATCATCTGATCCTTTCATTTTAAAGATGAGGCTCAGAAAAGTGACTGTTCAAAGTAATCTTGGTGTGATACGGTGGAAATCAGATGCCAGGTAGAAAAATGAAGGCATAAATTTGTTGGGATTTGGGAGGCAACAAATTTGGATTTGTATTATAATAATTTGATTTATGTGTATATGTGTTTTCATATATCTTCCATGCCTGTAATTCCTGGATTTCAGGGATTTTAGTTTTAGGTTAAGATTAGAGCCTAATAACCTTAACAAAGTATTTCCAAAATGCCATATATAATCCCATATAGAACCCCAGATGATGATGATGATGGTTTTGTTCTGTTGATCAAGAAGAGGCTGTGAAGTAACCATAGCATTCTCTGGGCTCTTTGGGATTGCAATCCAGGAGACACTGCATCTGCCTCAATCAGAAGTGTGCTCTGAACAGTCAGGGAGTGCAGGCCTATAAAGGCAAAACCCACAAGGTTACACAACTTCTTTTTAAAGACTTAGGATTGGTGATGACAGAGTTTAAGCTGACTATCTAATACACATTGGCTTTGTAGCTAACAGGTATTATATTATTTCAGTCCGAAGCACCAGGTGGTGATGGTGTTATGGGGGCAGTTACAATGGACAAGTTGCAGTTGACAAAAGTCAAAAGTTCATGGTAGGCTGAGAATTGAAACATGAGAGCTGAAGTAGGAGACATGCATAGGCCTCACTTCCTCAGTGTTCTTTCTTTTTTAAGATTTTATTTATTTATTTGACAGACAGAGATCACAAGTAGGCAGAGAGGCAGGCAGAGAGAGAGGAGGAAGCAGGCTCCCCGAGGAGCAGAGAGCCTGATGCAGGACTCGATCCCAGGACCCTGGGATCATGACCTGAGCCAAGGCAGAGGCTTCACCCACTGAGCCACCCCTGCACTCCTCTCTGTTCTTTCAGCTCTGTTGGGAGTGGCTCTCTTAGCAACGCTTGCTTCATTTTGAATCTTCTTTCACATTTCCCCCTTCTCATCAAGATCTCTCTGGTAAGAAAGCACCAGTGACAAATTTTTATGATCATGCAGTCCCCGTTCATGGTCCAAGCGGTTGGCAACCTGCCATTTGGCCCCATCATGTCTCCTGGAGGCCAGAGTCTCACAGTGGCTGATACGCGATATGTCCACTAAGTGTGCTCGCTGAAAGTCTTACAGCTACATTTGAGTAATGGGGAGATTTGAGGAAATAAGCTTTAGAACTTAGGTTCTCTTTTCTTTTCACTTAAAGGGTAGACCTGATGAATGGTTTTGAGTCTTTGAACGAACACCCTCTGAGTTCTGACAGACTTTGGCACAGTGGCCATGAACAGCACTGACAGTGTGATAATAATGAATATAGAACAAATTAAAGCAATGAGAAGTAAGATAATTTGTAGCCTCAATCTTAAAATGGTCGCATTCTGGTCAGGAGTCAACTAAAGTTATCCGAGAGTCTGAAATCTAACCAGAGGTTTTAGAGGATGGGATTAGAGATTCAGCAAGCTTAAAAATCTTAGCAGTTTCCAATTCTACTGATGGGAAGTTCTTACCCATGTACAGCAAGAAGTCTCAAGCAAATAAGCTAATGCTGTGCTCTTACAGGGGACAACGTGAGGTAGAGTCTCCAAGGACTTCCTTTGGCTCTAACGGCTCAGGGAGTGGACTTGGCAATTCTGCTGATGGTCCAAGAAAGGTTTCTGATCATGTCCTCACTCCAGCCAGCAACTGAAGATCCTCCCAAACTGGGCCCCTCACTAAGGTTTATCTCTCATGGGAGACCACAGCCTTGAGAAAGTCCACAGCTATTATCTTTATGTTCAGAGGGGTTTAGGATGGGTCAGGATGGCCATTTTCTTTCAGTTCTTTTAGGGGAAAGACTTCTTTTAGCTCTATGCTTAGTTCCTGTGTGGTCTCCTTTAGTTCTCGAGTTAAGGACAGAAAAAGGGGAAGTTAGATATCCCAGGAGACACTGTCCTGCCTTTCTTCAGCTGTATAGGCAGTCAGATGCCAAGATTCTCCCTTGTAAGTGCAGACAAAAATGTGTCCTGTAGGAGTGCAAAGTGTCTCTGCTTAGGTCTGGTTATTTATGGACTCATTTTTTGGTACAGAGGGCATCGCAGGAGAAAGCAGAGGTCTGTTTTATTTGAGCAGACAGAAAGAGGATGTGTTTCAGGTATTAACTGAAAGAACCTTTTGCAAGCATGGTGTTGCGGCTAGAAAGGCCTATTGGAGAACACTTACACTTTTTATTTGTGCTTTGGCATGTCTGCAGGAGTCAAATATAGGAGGCTTATAGCTCTTGATAAATTGTTGGACAAATAGAAATATTTTTCCCTGGTATTTTGGGTGGTTCAAGTGAAGCAAAGGGGATTTCCTTTTCTGGGAGCAAAACTATTTTAACTTGACAGGTGAGATCACAGGGGGCAATCTGGTGTATAGTGAAATTAGGGAGAAAGGTGAAATTATAAATGAGATGACCAAGAGTCTCCTGGTCTTCCATAGCGGGCTGAGAAAGACATTCAGCCAGAAAGGTTACCAGATAAAACATGCTATGGCTTGGGTTATTTGAATTATGGCATTTGTCTACCATTTAGTTCCTCTAATTTGGGTAATAATAAGCAGGATCAGAAAGTATTTAATGTTTTGAAAACAGTTGAACAGACTCAAGTAGTCAAAATCCTTGGGTATAAATAGGATTAACAAGAGTGCTAAAATGCCTACTACAAGAATTATTCCAAATATTTCATGGACATTAAGCATTAGTAGGAGTCTTTGGTGAGTTTATACAAGCTCGGTCATGACTCAGGAAAGCTGTCTCTCTACTTCAGGTACCAAGTGCTTTTGTCCAGATCTTCAGTGGGATGTCCAGTCAGGTGAAGATGCCTTTTTTTTTTTTTTTAAATGAGAACTGTTAATCCACAGGTCAGTGCCTTTAAATTTAACAGCACAGGGGTTAGTTAACAATACCTGATATGGCCCTTTCCAGTCAGGCTAGAGGGCATCCTTGTGAAGGTGACATTTCCAGGAAACAAATCTCCAGGTGCGAGATTATGAAATTAAAGATCTTTATCTCCTATGAGTGTGCTGGGGAAGGATTACTCTATGAGGCTGGTATTGTTTCCAAGGACCTTGATAAGGTCTTCGCAATAGATTAGGACATTTCCTTTCAGTAGGGCAGATTCATACGTCCCTTGGTCATCCTGAGAGTTGTTCTGGTAATGATTTCCAAGGGAGACAAGTAGTGTTTACTAAATGGAGTGGATCTTAGGTTAAATAATACCGAGGGAAGGGCTATAGACCAAAGCAGATTGAAAGATTAGTAAGTTATGGGCGTCTGGGTGGCTCAGTTGGTTAAGCAAATGCCTTCAGCTCAGGTCATAATCCCAGAGTCCCAGGATTGAGTCCCGCATTGGGCTCCCAGCTCCATGGGGAGTCTGCTTCTCCCTCTGACCTTCTCCCCTCATGCTCTCTCTCACTCTCTCAAATAAGTAAATAAAATCCTAAAAAAAAATGTTTTTTAAAAATAAATATTTAGCAAGTTTTGTCAATTGGATGCTTATTCCATTTGTGTTTGTCCTACAGTGCCAGAGTATTGGGGATCGGTATATGCAGTGAAAGTGTTGTGATACTGACTGGCTGTGGCAGATGGCCTGTAATGTTGGTCCTGTGAAATGGCTCCCTCAGTCATTGGGAAGTTCGGAGGGTATTCCCCAGTTTGGAGTTATTTTCTCCAATAATATTTACCATAGAGCTGGGGCCGTAGCTCTATGACTAGGGAAGGCTTCTGCTCGGTGAGAAAACATACAAACCATTACAAAACATAGTTGCATTCTTGAGTTGGTAGCAGATGGACAAAATCCAACTGCCATAAATCAAAGAGCCTAGATGGTAAGGGAAGATGCCCTGTCATCAGAAGGTAAGGGTGACGGAGTAGCACGGTTTAGAGAATGATGATACGCAATGATGCCATTGGGGAAGACAGCAAGAGGGTTTCATAAAAGGTTAATATACTGGAAGACAGATGCTGAGTATGACGAGTGTGACAGTGGAGTTTGCAATGCGAGTTGCTTATTTTTGTGACACATTTTAAAATGGTGACTGATCACATTATTATCAGGAAATACTCAGATTTCTGTGGATTTCACACAATTTTTAGAACAATGCATACCTATACAGATGTTATAGGAAGAAAGTATAGTATTATTTCTTATTTGACAATGCTTTCCATGTGATTTAACATATCAAGTAAGCCTATTAGGTTCTATGGAATTTTCCAGTTCAAGAAGACCTCATTTTAGAAGTTGACTTTGGGGAGTTTATTAAAAATGTCAAAAGGTTTGGACACTTAACCCAATAGGATCACAGAAAATTATAAAACCATATTTAACAATCCATTTAACCAAAATAATCTTCAGGACAAATACAGAAGATCATACATACTACAAAAACCTTAGCTGTTCTTCTCAGAGAAGACTCAGCTTACCCAAGTAATCAAAGATTTGATAAAGACAAAACAGAATCTGTTTCCTAAGCAGACTACATTAGAAGTAAAGAAACTTTTTGTACAATCTGTTATGAAGAACAGGCCAACAATTTGAGAAAATTTTGTCCTTTTAACAGAGAAAACCAAAATTTTGAACTAGTGTACTTTTTCATATTTCTTTCGTTCTTTAAAAAAAGATTTTATTTATTTATTTGACAGACAGAAATCACAAGTAGGCATAGAGGCAAGCAGAGAGAGAGGGGGAAGCAGGTTCCCCACCGAGCAGAGAGCCCGATGCGGGACTCAATCCCAGGACCCTGAGATCACGATCTGAGCTTAAGGCAGAGGCTTAACCCACTGAGCCACCCAGGCGCCCCTCATATTTCTTTCATTTTGAAATGGAACTTTAAATAAATTGATTTTAGTCTTAGCCAGCTTGATCGCACATAAAATTCCTTTTCCAAGATTTCTTTCCTATAAACCTCTGTGCCTATTTTAGTTTGTCTGTTGCTCTTTCTCTTTCTGAAATAACTAGCTTTAGGACAAAATCACTTTCATTTCCCTCAACAAAATGCATTTCCATTTCCCATACCTTCTTTTACTAAAAACACACACCCTACTTTCCTTGGCTGCTTTTCACAGTCATTTTCTTCCTTGTTGAATTTTAGTAATTTTATTTTCATAAATACTAATTAGAATTTTTAACCCTTAGAATTCTTTTTTTTTTTTTTTTAAGATTTTATTTATTTATTTGACACAGAGAGACACAGTGAGCGAGGGAACACAAGCAGGGGGAGTGGGAAAGGGAGAAGCAGGCTTCCCACTGAGCAGGGAGCTGGCTTCGGGGCTTGATCCCAGGATTTTGGGATCATGACTTGAGCTGAAGGCAGACACTTAATGCTTGAGCCACCCAGGTGCCCCAACCCTTAGAATTCTTAATTCCTAGTAAAACCTAAGAAATAAACAATTGTGGACTGGAAAATTTATAAATATGTTTCATCATTTCATAATTTCTAGAAATGTATTCCCCCCTCATAGTTATTTTAATTTTTTTTGGCAAAAGTTTGTTTATTAAATAGGCCTAAATATTACAAATTTTGGTCTCTCTGTAAAAAATTTAAAAGCCAAAACTAAATAAACTTAGGTTTAGCAATCAATATCTCAATATGTTGTATTATTTGGAAATGATCTAAATGGGCAGTGAATATCTGTTATCTGGTTTAACATAATCTCATTTAAATTTATTTAAATTGCTTTCATTTAACTGTTATATTTGAATTAGAACATTAAATTGCTAATCATCATCTTAAATTATTTCTTTTATTGATAGGTTTTGAAAGAATAGCCTGAGATGTTATGATTAAGTAAACCCAGGTAGAAAAAAATTGTGTATCTCCATTATATCTAATGCTCATAACTCTGAAGACATTCTTGTTTTTATTAAATTAGCAAGCTTAAACTAACATTTATTTATTTTTATTTTAAATTCTTTTACTTAATTTTTTGCTTTAAGAGGGAGAAAGAGTGCACACGTGTGCAGAGGGAGGGGCATGGGGAGAGGGAGTTTGAGAGAGAATTTTAAGCAGGCTCCACACTCGGGCTTGAAATCTCATGACCCTGAGATCATGACCTGAGCCAAAATCAGGGGTTGGACCCTCAACTGACTGAGCCACCCATGTTCCCCTTTTTATAAAGCTGTTTTTTTTTTTTTTTAAAGATTTATTTATTTGAGAGAGAGAGAGAGTGAGAATGGGGGAGGGGCAGAGGGAGAGGTAGAGAGAGAATCCTCAAGCAGACCCTGCAGTGAACGCAGAGCCCACGGTGGGGGTCCGTCCCAGACCTGGAGATCATGACCTGAGCTGAAACCAAGAGCCCAATGCTTAAGTGACTACACCACCCGGCGCCCTTACTAAGGCTTTTATTTGAATTCCATTTAGTTAACCTACCATATAATATTAGTTTCAGGTGTCCAATACATTGATTCAACACTTTCATGCAACAGCCTGTGCTTCTCACAAGTGCAGTCCTTAGTTCCTTCACCTATTTAATCCACACACCCCCTTCCCCTCACCCAGCCATCAGTTTGTTCTCTACTAAACTAGCATTTATTTATCGAGACTGTTTCAGATCATGTGAACTTGAAAAATATTTGGATTAGTGTTTTTTGTATTTCTTGGGATTTTTGGAATACTTCATTTTTGTAAGCACTTCATTGTCTTTAAAAGGCCAATTAAATGGAGCTCTTTTATAAAGTAACTTGGCAATGCTGTCAGAGGGAGAAAGTATATCACTGTAACGTGCATGTGTAGATGCATGTGATATATGGATAGAGAGAGACAGAAACCTTATAGTGTCATCTTAAAATTCATGCCATGATTCAGGTACAAAACTCAAAAGAATTGTTGAATCTTAATGGTGTTCCTGCAGATGGACTAGGTTAACTGCTATGATGACCAGAGTCTTTTACTGAGGATCTTTATTTGTGTGCCGTGAAGATTGTTTCAGAGCTGTCCCCAGAATCCTGGCACGAAGCCTGGAATGAGGAAGGCGAGGAGGGTACAGAGGAAATGAAGACGGTGCAGAGGGAAAGGAAGATGGCTCCAAAGGCAGGACCTTGGTGCAGGATGGCCGTTGCAGAGCCCAGAGACAGAGGAGGAGGAGGAAGGGAACACAATGTGCCTGAGACAGAGGGTGGGTCTTTGTAAACTTGTTTGTTTGCTTGAGTCAATTGAGGAATGGCATTTTGTAAAGAGAAGATTTTTAGAATCTTGAATATGTTTAAAAACTCCTAGGTACCAACTGAAGTAGGCATCCCATTTGATTGCCTTTGTAACCCTTTTCCAGTTGTGCATGCAAGTAAACTAATTTTAGGATATCCAAAGTGCCCATTTTGGCCAATGAAATTTTAAATTATTCTGGGTAATTTGATCCAATGGGGCAAAAGTTCACAGCAAGAAGGGCCATATTCCTTAACATAAGGTTACAGCAGGGGGCTAATTATTAGAAACTCCTTCGCAGGAGGATTTCCCATAATTGAGTACTTACCAAGAACCTGAAACTCAAATATTCCAGTCGAAATGAGTGAAGATAGATCCTCCCTGCAAAAATGAGTGAGGATGGAAGCTAGCAACGGGGGACACCCAAGTAAAGGCCTGAGCCTTGACCACGTGCGGGTTCAGGACCAAGAGGATTTATGATTGTGAGTTGAAGCCACCAAGGCTACGTCAGACTGCAAGGGACTCTTGGTACCTTCCTCAAATCTATGGCAGCATCAGAGACAGAGTTCAGGCACTTTGGATCCTACCAACTATGCCAAGTAATGTTGGTCAAGAAGAGGCTGTGAGACAAACAGAGCACTTATTGAGTGTTGGGGATCGCAACCCCGGAAACAGAGCCAATGAAAATGAAAAGTGCTTTGACTTGTCAGCAGGGAGTACAGGCTCATAAAGACTGAACGTCATGAAAATTTGTTCTGAAAGATAGTGTAAACTGGCAATTTAATACACAGTTGGCTGTTTAGCTACTAGGTAGTTATATTATCTCTATTTCAGTCCAAAGTAGAAGGAAGGAGTTTGGGATGCAATTGACAAGAATCAAAAGTTCCCTTTGTTCTGAGCATTGAACCAGGAGACCTGCCTTTTCCTACTTCAGTGTCCTTTCAATTCTATTTTGAGTGACTTTCTTAGCAATGCATACTTCATTTTGAATCTTTTTTTGTAGCTCTTAAATGAAATTCCATTTTATTAATGAAAATTCCAGGTACTAAATATGTTAGTAAATTTTCTCTAAATTACTTAAATCAGTGCCCCAATTCCCTGTTTTACTGGATAACTAATGATATTAAGCTGAACCACAAAATGACTGTAAATGCCAAACCTTAGTAGAATCACAGGTAAATAGAATTTTACAATTAGAAGAATCCTTAAAGGTCCTTTTACAGATAAGACAACTATAGTTTAGAAGTTTAATTAACTTCACCAAAATCACTCAACCTGTTTATAGGAAAGTTGGAGTCAAAATCTGTTTTCTTGGCATCTATTAAGAAATGGTGTAGGAATTATTTAGGGATTATCAGGGAAATATCTGGCATGTAAATAAGGAATCCATATTACCAGAAAAAGGTGAAAAACAAAGTTAGTAGGAGTATGTAGGCTACAGAACACTCAGGCAGGAATCTGAAGAATGTACACTGAAAGTTAACTTACTTGGTCACTACTATTTGGACTATAACAGGCAGATTCAGTTTACTTGCTTGAGGCATATAACAATTCTTCAAGGGGTCTGCTAATGCAGAACTTGTGATAATTCAAACTAATATTTGAGAATGACTGAACTATATAAGGTTGCTATATACCCACATACATGTATGAGTGTATTTGCATATTTCTATAGATGTTATCTGAGAGGCTGTATATAATTTCAGTGTCTTTTCACTAATGAACTAAGTAATCTAACTGCCAGGACTCATAAATAGTTTTATTTTGATTCTCTCTGCTGGGTGTACTCTTACTCTTGGTGCTGGGATGCATTTTCTCCTATCAGGATTCTCAGAACTGAATTTCCCTTTGCTTATGTACTTGTTCAAGGCATCGTTTTTATTTATATACTCGCTCAAGACTGTGTGTAAATGCTAAGGCTTTTAAATATTTCTTAGTTGGTTTCAGGGGACGGCTTTCCTTGTTTATGCCCAACAAAATATTTGCTGGGTTGGACTGCTATCCTCTACGCATTCTAAGTGCATCGTTTCATTGTTCCTGTTGGCAACTGCATTGTCTACACTTTGGCTGATAATTCTGTGTGATACGTTTAATGTTTCTCAGAAATATAATCATCATACCATACTGTCTATATTTATACAAAGTACTGTCGATGAGAAAAGAGGTTGAACTGAAATAAAGCAAATGCATTCATTTGAGTTCTCAGAAATGCCATTTGGGGAGCAATGATTTGGTGCATCTTGGGGAGCACACTAACTCAATTTGTATCCACTAGGGAACAAAAAGTCAAGAGTTTTAAAGGCAAAAAGGAATGCTTGTATACATTATTTACAAAGAATTTTGTTTGGTGTTGACAGCAGAAAACTAATCTTGGCTACACATAATCAGTTGCTAAGGCTGTCACTAAAAAACAGTCTGTTACTGTAGCACATTGTAAGTACTGGTAGAATCCTTATTATGTTGGTAGTTTGGCTTTGCTCAAAAGTTGGTGATTATACCAAGTGGGGACTTGAAATAAGGCCCACATCCTAAAGGCCACTGGCTCCATTTTAAAATGCCTTGACTTAAGTGAATTGATTTTATTTCACTTTTCACAGTATCCAAGGTCCTTTTTATAAAAAGAAATGTACAAATAAATGTAAAATTTAACTTTGATAAATTCACATTTTATATAAGTTTTTTTAGGGCTTAGGAAATAGCATATAGGTTTTTAAAATAGAAATCCTCATTTTTATTCATATATGTATATACATTTTTTTTAAAAAAAGGAGATGATCATCAGAGTATATAGGTATTTTAAAAGACATTCTATGCTGTTAATTGGGTAGAATTTTTCTATTCTTTCTTACATCTTGTTCAGTTAGAAGGCATTAGAAAGACTTGCTATGTTGTCAAAAATGTGAGGCAAGAACTCTGAATTCCATCATTTGAAGATAATTGGATTTATGTATAATTCAGTTATTTAAGTGATAAAATTTTGGTATTGAAAAGTACTTAAGAGCTCATTAATATCACTCCATTTCGTAGATGAGAATCCTGAGGTAGGTGGTTTGCCCAAGTTGACTTAATATGATGGTAGTATGATTGTATCTCAGATCTCCTCACTTTTAATTTAGTACGATTTCCACTATGGCATGCTGCTTTGCTTCTAGTAACTATTTTATAGCTCTATATAACTGATTTATGTACCTCTCTTCAAGAAACTCCCTTTTATAACATTAGTTGAATAATTCATATAAAAATTCATTTTGTTCTGTAGTTAACTATCTAAATATTTTTCTGATAGCAAAAAAGTTATTTTGTAAATATACACCAGTTGAAAAATACCTTAAAACATTATAATTAAAAAATTCAAACACATATAAAGGTACAGTTAATCCTTATATCCCCATCACCCAGATTTAAAAGTCATTGAGATTTTGGCATATATGCTCCATCCCCTCTGCTTCTTGGCTGATGTATTTTTAAAGTAAGCCCTAGGCAGTACATCCTTGCTCACTTCTACATTTTTATATATATTTCTAAATGATTGTAGCATTTTCTTTCATAACCACAGTGCCATTTATCACAATTAACAAATTTAACAATAACAAAAAACATTTCAAACATTTATGGAAGCATATGGTACTTCTAGAGTGTGGTGGCTTTTTTTTTTTTTCCTTTTGCATGACTGCAATTGAAGGGGTTTAATTCCAAAAGTAAATTAGGAAGTGAAGGTGAGATTCAAGGAGTTCCTCAACAGCATGCATGCATTGTACCTCTATGTAGTTGTAGAATTTACCCCTACAGTTTAACTTACCCGGTGCCATCTTCATTTTATTCCTAAGCAAATTAGAGCCCCCCCTATTTTTTTTTAGAGAAGCCCAATTTTTAGATGGAAAGTTTTAGGAGCAGAGAATGCTAATTTCAGATCTCAAAATATATCTTTTTATTCTGATAACTCATATATAATTTTATTCACCTTTCATGAATGTCTTTTGATATTCTTTCCACCAGGAAGAACAACGAAAAATAGAAGAAGAAAAAGAAAAGAAAAAAGAGAATGACATGGTATTTAAAGCATGGTTGCAAAAGAAAAGAGAGCAGGTCCTAGAAATGAGGAGAATTCAGCGAGCAAAACAAATCGAAAACATGAATAGTAGAGTAAGTAAAACTTCTCTATGAAAAATAAGTATACAGATATGAAAGTTGAATTTATTTACAGAAGGGAATGCGAATATCAGAATAGGAACCTACAGAAAAAGTAGAAAAAGTGGTCCAAGAACAACTCTTGCAAAAGATATACCATAGAGATGACTTTACAATTAAATTCTCAGAAGTCTTGTGAAAGTCAAATGATTACTATTTTATTCACACTTTTATAGCACAGAAAATGGAAAACTATCAATATGTTTTTCAGGATAGTATAACTTTGATACTCAAAATAAGACAAAGATAACACACACACACACACGCACACACCCACAAACCCTACAGAATGGTCTTACTTAAGAACAGACATATAGACAGATGGAGAAAAGAGAGATACCGTATGGTTTCAGTCATACATAAAATCTGAAAAAACAAAACAAATGAATAAACAAAAAAGAAAATTACATCTATAAATACAGAGGACGAAGTGATGGTTGCCAGAAGGGTGGGAGAGTAGAGGGTTGGGTAAAATCAGTGAAGGGGAGTGGGAGGTGCAGGCTTCCTGTTACGGAATGAATAAATCATGGGAATAGAAGGCACAGTGCAGGGAATATAGTCAGTGGTATTACAGTAGTGTTGTACAGAGATAGATGGTGGCTACACTCATGGTGAGCTCAGAGATGGTGAATCACAGTTCTACACCTGAAACTAATGTAACACTGTATGTCAGCTATACTAAAAAAATTCTTTTTAAAAAGCATAGATATATGCTAATCTTACATGAAAACTAACAAAGAGAGGTGCCTGTGGCTCAGTCACTAAGCGGCTGCCTTTAGCTCAGGTCATGATCCCAGAGTTCCTGGGATCCAGCTCCCTGCTCAGCGGGGAGTCTGCTTCTCCCTCTCCCTCTCCGGCTGCTTGTGTTCCCTCTCTCTCTGTCTCTTTGTCAAATAAATAAAATCTTAAAAAAATAAAAAGCTAGCAAAGATGCACAATTATTTAATTTTTAAAATTGTGAGACAGAAAACCAAGGAGAAAACAAAAAAATAATCCATATCCCTACCATCTTTTCTAAAAAGCATATAAAGAAAAAACAAAATTTAATCTTATGCCCTATCCAGGATCATCTCCCAGTGACAACCACTTTTTGCAGTGTGGTACAAGTCTTCCAAGTCTTATTTATATTTATAATTTCACATGTCAAAAATCTATTATGTGCTTTGCTTTTTTCCCCACTTAATTCATCATAGATATATTTCTACATCATTACATTTAGATATTTCTTTTCAACTAGCTGCAAAGTATGAGGTGCCTGGGTGGCTCCATCGATTAAGTGTCTGACTCCTGATTTTGAACATGGGCTCATGGTCATGATCTCAGGGTCGTGAGTGGGTAGTGGGATTGAGATTCTCTCTCTCCCTCTCCCTCTGCTCCCCCCCTTACATGCTCGCTCGCTCTCAATAAATACATAAAGAAATAAAATCTTTTTAAAAAAAGACCCAAATAGCTGCATAGTATTCTGTTCAGAGATACCTTAATTTATTAAATCCTCAACTGTGGATATTTAGTGCAGTTCTGGTATTGTTCTGCTCATTAACAGTGCTGTAGTGAACATGTTGGTTCTGCAGGAGAGTGTCTTAAGAGTGGAGTTGATGACTTGCTGGACGTTCAGGTGAAATTTTTGGTTAAATGTGCAAAAATTAACCTCCCAAAAGGTGTGCCAATTTCCAGTCCCTTCAACAGTAAGTAAGAGTGGATATTTACCACATCCCGACTAACACTGTACAAGGTTTATCTTAATTTTTCTTCGGATTAGTAATACACATGAGTTTATGTGGACATGTGAATATTCTGCGAATTTCCTGTGTAGCCTTTTCTTTTTTCTTGGTTTTATTTTTCTTCTTGCATTGTATATTAGAGATTACAATCCTTTGTTATATATGTCATAAATACATTTTCCTACACGGACAGTATATTTTTTATGTTGCCTACGATGCCATTTATAGAAGTCTTTAGCTTTTAAAATCTTGGGATGGGTGATACTTTTTGAGGCAAGACACAAAAGCCATAAACTAAGAGAGAAAACGTTGAGAAATTTGCAACTGTTGTCAGATAACAATATACTATAACCAAGTAGGGCTTATTTTAGGAAGGAAATTACGGATAAGTAATAACCCATTAATAAAATCCATCACATCAATAGGTAGATAAAAAGAATATATGGTTATCTTAAAAGAGAATGGTATTTCTTTTTAGTACAATTCATTTTAAAAATTCCTAATAAAATATTAAAACAGCATAAGTAGTATCTTGGGAAATACTGTAGGTATTTTAGTAGGTAAACCTATTGAAGTTAGGAACAAATAAGTCTCCACTCCGTGTTAAATAGCTTCGTTCTGAGAGTTCTAGCCAGCTCACTAAGGCGAAAAGCGAGGTATCAGGATTCCCAGAGTGCATATTTACGTTATAAACATGAGAAATTTATAGTCCTCCTATAGCAAAAACTCGTAGAGAAATATAAAAAGAGAAGGAATACAGGAATATGTAAAATACTTGGAGCTGAACAAGAATATGTCTGATCTCTGTGGAGAGTACAGTACCGCTTTGCAAAGGACAAAAAAGATGACTTTGGTAAATGAAGACAAACATGATATTTCTGGGTGGGTGAGGTAACTATTATAAATATAGGAGTTCTTTGGCAAATGGAAACAAATACGATACTCCTGCATGGATTGACTAAATACTCCGAAGACTTGAGTTCCTCTAAATTTATATTTAATGCAATTTCCACTGAAAGCTGGTGAGGATGTTTTAAAGGTGTCCGAATCGTTACTGTTACTCTTAGTTTATTATTAAGCGAAACTTTTGGAATTTTCTGACAGAAAACCGGGCGGAGGCTCTGGATAGAAGGTTCTCAAATGACTGCGGCGGCGGCCGAGGTGCGGGAGAAACGTCGTTAGAACTAAGGAAGCGCCGGGTTAGGAGTCGGTCCCGGGCGTGGCGTCGCGGGCTCCGGGGCGTCGCGGGCTCCGCGGCAGGTGCTCGTGCGCGGACGGACGGAGCGAGCCGCGCGGCGTCGTGTTGCGGCGGCCCGGCCGGTGCGGGCCGGAGGGAACGCGCGGAAGAGAACTTGGTGATGGGGCCGGGACGGGCGCGCCGAGCCGAACGCGGCGGGGACAGCGGGCGTCCGGGTCACTCCGGGAAGCTTGTTCTCGGCTGGTGAACGGAGGGAAGCGTGGGCAGGACCGAGGGGAGCTCGTTTCAGGTCGGGAGAAGCCATAGGACCCCCGAGACCGAGACGGAGGCTGCACGGGAGGTGGGAGCGGGCCCGGGGCGGCGCCGCGACGCTGCCGTGGGGCACGCGGGAACCGGGAGCTCCCGCGGGTGCCGCCACGGCCGTCCCGAGCCAGCAGTGAGGCGCCAGGGACGCTGCCGCGGCAGAGCGGGTGGACGGTGGCGAGTGCGCGCGGGGAGAGCGGCCGGAAGGCAGGCAGGGTCGTGCGTGAGGTGACGGCGCCCGTGACCGGCTGAGTCTGCGACAGGCGCGGAGCGGGAGGCCGGGACTGGAGCGGGTTCAGGCGTGTCCTGCCGTCGGGCTGGGAGGGCTCCCCGCGGCTCAGGCGTGTGAGGCCCGAGGAGGACACCGCGGGTTCTCTCCCCGGCCCTTGGCGGGCGGTGGCGGCGCTCACGGGCCGGCGGGGGATGGTGCGCGCGATGGCCCCGTCGGGTCTTCACGTGCAGTCGGAGGCGGGTCCCGGGCGAAGACGTGAACTGACCGGAGAGACGTGTTTGCCGCCTCGTGTGGAGAACGCGGGGATTAGGGACGTGGAGGACACGTGCTTTGTGGGATGTGGCGGGGGCCGTGGAGAGCGGCCCAGACGAGCAGAAAATAAGGATCTGCGGGCTTCTCCGTGTAGTTCTATTGCTTGGGACGAGGGTGGAGGGGCACTGAGCCGCCTACCACAGGTCGCTGCAGTCGCGAGGCCAGGTCGCCCGGGTGTCGACTGCGCGAGGCTGGAGCAGCGCCAGGGGGTGGGGGTGGGGGTGGAGACTGCGCGGGGCTCCCCTCCTGCGCGTGCGCGTGCGCGTGCGCGGTGCGGCCAGCTCGGAGCCGGTTGGGGCGAGGACAGGCGCGGTACGGGGAAGAGCCGGGGTTTGGGTAAGAAGCGGCTGAAGCCAGAGCGCCTGGGAGAAGGGGTGTTCGGGAGCTTTTGTGTCCTGGAAGGGGAATGACAAGGAGTGAGTCAGAAGGGTTTTGAGGGAGGCTTGCGGGGGGCAGCGGGCAGCACTGCTGTCGCGTGGGCAGAGCGTGTGTCCCCGGGACGCGAGGAGCTCGGCCGGGAGCGCCGCAGAGGTTCCCGGGGTGGCTGCGGCTGCGGGCCTCGGGCGTCCGGCCCGCGCAGCACTTCGTCGGGCCCTTGTGAAACACGGGCGCCTCGGTGCGGTGCGGTGCGGTGCGGTGTTGTGTCGTCGTCTGCTTGGGGACTAGAGCCAACACTGGGACTTGTGTTGTGTGAGACGCGGGCCGCACCCGCGGAGTCTGTCCCAAACACGTCCAGGTCAGAAGGTGGTTAGATGGTTCCACGTGTCCCCTTGGAGTTTTTATTTCCTATTTTTGCTTTATTTGAAGTCTGTCTCAAAAATCAACCTTAATGAGAAATTACATAAAAAATAGTCTTCTGAGGAACTTTGTGACTCTTGTGTACCGCGGAAGCTGAGCAGCGTGGGATCAGGCAGCTGGTGGCTCCTGGGCGCGTCGGATGAGGTGCTTCGCCGGCTGCTCTGTGGGACGTGCTGCGTCTGGTCCTGCCAGTGTCCGGTTCTGGGGCGGGTCTTCGGAACCGACGCAGCCCGGAACGACTCCCTGTACGCGGCATTACAACCACTTCGTAGGTGGTTGAGTTTTTACTGCCATTTTAGGGGACAGTTAGAAATGTCTTTCATCTTCGTTGCGAGCTCTGCTTCTCCCGGTCGGTGAGGCGGCTCCGCTGTGTGTGTGCGTGTGCGCGTGCGTGTGTGCGTGTGCGCGTGTGTGCGCGTGCGCACGTGTGTGTGGACACGCCCGCGCGCTGCCTGTACACACCGACATGAGCACACGTGTTTGCATGTTTGTCCGTTTATCTAGCTCAGCTCTACATGGACACCGCCATACGCTTTGTATTCTGCTTTCGATTTGGTGTTTTCTTAATGTCGGTGTGGTAGAGTCGCTTGATAGAGCAGCTTAAATCTTTTGTGTCCTTGCTGTTTGCCCCCTATATGGTCTATGAATTACTGGGAAATTGGGGTTAAAACCTTCTAACTATCACCATGTATGGGTCTTTTTTTTTTTTTTTTGCTTCATCTGTTTTATTTTTATTTATTTATTTATTTATTTTTAAGATTTTATTTATTTATTTGACAGATCACAGTAGGCAGACAGGCAGACAGAGAGTGAGAGAGAGAGAGAAGGAAGCAGGCCCCCTGCTGAGCAGAGAGCCCGATGTGGGGCTCGATCCCAGGACCCTGAGATCATGACCTGAGCTGAAGGCACCCCTGGCTTCATCTTTAATATTTTAAAATATTATGTATATACATTTAGGGCTCTCTGTCTCACTGGTGAATGACATTTTCACATTATCCTGAAGTCTACTTTGTTTGATGTTATTCAAGCCGTACCAGCTTTCTTATACTAACATCTGCATCCTCGTATCTTTTTTATAACTTGTTTATCCATCTCTGAAGACTTACTGTTCGCACATAGTTGTATCTTCCCAATCCAGAATCTGTATTTAATTGTGATTATTGATATGGTAGGGTTTAAGTTTACCACTTGATTTTATATTTGTTCCATTTCCTTTTAGTTCCATTACTCAACTTTTTCTGCCTTCTTATGGATTAATCAAGTATTTAAAAAATATTTCCTTTTATTTTCTTATTTAAAATCTATGCCTCATTGAATTATTTTTTAGATCACTGCTCTAGGGATTATAATATTTATCCCCTGAATGTATCAGAAGTATATATGTATATGTGTGTGTGTGTGTGTGTGTATATATATATATTTTTTTTTTTTTTTTTTTTTTTTTAAGATTTCATTCAGGGGCACCTGGGTGGCTCAGTGGGTGAAGCCTCTGCTTTCGGCTCAGGTCATGATCCCAGGGTCCTCGGATTGAGCCCTGCAATAAGATCTAAAGATTTTATTCATTTATTTGACAGAGATCACAAGCAGGCAGAGAGAGAGGTGGAAGCAGGCTCCCCGTGGAGCAGAAAGCCCGATGATGATGATGATGCGGGGCCTTGATCCCAGGTGCCACCCAGGTGCCCCCAGAAGTATATTTTTTGAAGGATTTATTTTTAGTGGATATGGAATTTGGAGCTGACAGTTTTTTTTCTTTCAGCAGTTTAAAGACGGTGTTTTAGTGTCAGTGATTTTCTGACACCCATCATTCCTGGTTAGAAAGTCAGCTATAGCGGTGCCTGGGTGGCTCAGTGGGTTAAGCCGCTGCCTTCAGCTCTAGTCATGATCCCGGGGTCCTGGGATTGAGACCCACATCAGGCTCTCTACTCAGCGGTAAGCCTGCTTTCCTTCCTTTCTCTCTCTGCCTGCCTCTCTGCCTACTTGTGATCTCTGTCAAATAAATGGATAAAATCTTAAAAAAAAAAAGTCAGCCATAATTCTTATTATTGCTTTCTTGTACGTAACATCCTTTTTTCTGTGGCTGCTATAAAGTTTTTCTGTCTTTGGATTTCAATGGTCTGTTATATGAATAATATATCATATGCTTTTCTTCGAATTCGCCTAACTTGGGCTTTCCTGATCTTTTCAGATCTGTAGGTTGATGTTTGTACCAAATTTGGGAAAATTTTGCCATTATTTTTACAATTTTCATTTTTTTTTTTTGCTCCATTTTCTTGCTCTTTTTATTCTGGAAGCCCAATTTCACATACATCAGAAGACTTGCTATTATTTCACATGTTATTAAGGTTTTGGTAAAATTAAAATTAAATAGTTAAAATTAATTTTCTTTGTTCAGTTTGCATAATTTCTGTTGATCTGCCTTTGGGCATTGATACTTTTTCCTGCTGCATCCTGTTTACTGTTAAGCCCATTCATAGAATTTAGGTTGTTTTGTTTAAGTTTACATTTTTGTATGTGTGATCTAAGTTTTTTTCTTTTTTAGCTTTATTGAGGTGTAATTGAAAAATTGTAAGATATTTGACGTGTACAACATGGTAATTTGATACACATACACATAGTGAAAGGATTCTCCCCATTAAATTGATTAACATGTCCATCACCTCACATATTTACTCCTTTTTTTTTTTTAAAGATTTATTTATTTGACAGAGAGAGATCACAAGTAGGCAGAGAGGCAGGCAGAGAGAGAGAGGAGGAAGCAGGCTCCCCGCTGAGCAGAGAGCCCGATGCGGGACTCGATCCCAGGACCCTGAGATCATGACCTGAGCCGAAGGCAGCGGCTTAACCCACTGAGCCACCCAGGCGCCCAACTCCTTTTTTTCTTTTGGTAGAAAGATTAAGTTCTACTCTCTTGGCAAATTTCAATTATATAATACGGTATTATCATCTATAGTCACCATGTTAAACATTAGATCCTCAGACATTTTTTATCTTAAAACAGCAAGTTTGTACCCTTTTTACCAACCTCTCCCTCTTTCTCCCACCCCTCAGGCCCTGGTAACCACTACTCTTACTGTCTCTTTCTAGGAGTTCAGCTTCCTTCCTTCCCTCCATCCCTTCTCCTTTTTCCTACTCTCCTCCCTCCCTGCCTGCCTACCTTCTTTCCTTCCTTCCTCTCTCTTTTTTGATAATACCTATCTTAACAGTAGCTCATGGTCATTTTGATTTGCATTTCCTTGATAATTAGTGATACTGATGATCTTTTCATGTTGCCTTATTGGATATGTGGTTTACACATATTTTCTCCCATTCCATAGGTTGTCTTTTCATCTCGTTGAAAGTTTCCTTTGCTAAGCAGAACCTTTCATTTGTCTTTTACTTATTTTTGTTTATGTTGCTTTTGCTAGCAAATCCAAAAAAATTATTTCTAAGAACAATATCAAAGAGTTTATTCTAATGTTTCCTTTTAGGAGTCATTCAGGTTACACTCAAGTCTTTAATCTATTTTGAATTGTTTTTTTGTAGCGTGTATGGTAGAGGTCCATTTTCATTCTTTTGCATGTGGTAATCCGGTTTTCCCAGATCCATTAATTGAAGAGACTATCCTTTTCCCATTTTTTGGGTAACGTTATTAAAAATTATTTTACCATGTACACATGAGGTTATTTCTGAGCTCTCCTATTCCATTAATCTATGCATCTGTTTTTTATGGCAATACCGTACAAGTTTCTGTTTTGGCTTAATTTAAGTTTATTTTGTCTGATATAAGCATAGTTACCCCTGTTCTTTTTTAGCTTCCATTTATATGGAATATCTTTTTCCACCTCTTTGATTTCAGTTTCTGAGTGTGCCAGAGTGGAATTTTGGGCAGCATGTAATTGGGACTTGCTTTCTATCCATTCAGCTCTAGGCCATTTGCGTTACAGTAGTCATTGATCGGTGTGGAAATACTTTGTTAAATGTTGTCTTGTTGTTTTGTAGTTACTTTGTCCCCTCATTCCACTCTCATTTTTCCCCTTTGTGATGGTTTTCTGTAGTTACGCTTCGATTCTTGCTCTTTACCTTTGGTGTATCTACTGCAAGTGTTTTCTTTCTGATTGCAATGAGACCTTGAACTTGTAACAGTCTGTTGTAGTTGTGACCTTCATGCCAGAGTTATGAGTGATCTACCTACCACCATTACATTCAGGTGTTCTGATATTAACTTTGTATTTATTTTTGCCAGTGAGTTTTATACTTTCGTATACTTTTTGCTACTAATTTAGCATCCTTTTCTATCATTACAATATTTCTCATAAGGCCAGTTGAGTGGTGATAATACTTTTGGCTTTTGTTTATCTGAAAAGCTCTTATTTCTTCTCAATTCTGCTGGACATCTTTGTGAAGGAGTGTATTTTTGCAGGCTATATGGAAGCCAGACCCTCTGGCACAGCTGGGAAGGTATGTGGTTTAAGCCCCTTCCAACAAGAAACTGGGAGATGGGTTTTTTTTTTCCTGTTCTGTCTGCCCTGGGTCCAGATGTAGATATGCAGGTGGGTATTTCTGTGCCCGTGAAGATCTCATTTGATTGCTACCATCGTGTGGGACTCGTGAATGGAGGTTCCAGTGGCTGTTGGAACCAGGTGACTTAGGAACTTGTTCCTTAGGTGCGGCCGTGTAAGTTTGGGTGCAACCGATGTTTGTAAATGTCCTTCATAGGAGATCCTGGCTACTTGGAGCAGGTGACAGGGAGACAGCAGCAGAGGGTCAACACCTTTCTTGGTCCTTGGGGAAGATGAAGCCTTTAGATGCACTCTAAATTAGAAGCCTGACCCTCAAGCAGTAGTTTTTCAAGTATGCAGATGGGCCTCTTCTAGGGAAAGAATGGGAGATGGGCTTTTTTTGGGGTCTATTCCTTCTGTGCTGAGTCCTGGGATGATAGCCAGTTAAGTACTCCTTCTTTGCGTATTACTGTGACCACTGCTTGAAATACTCAATCTCCAGATATCCGATAACATACTCCCTCACTTTCTGTCTGCCTACCACCTTTCTCCCCATCTAGAATAATACTGCCCAGTACAACTTTCCAGGATGATGGAGATGCTCTATATCTGCACTGTCCAATGAAGTAGTCACTAGCCACAGTGTGGCTCTTAAGCACTTAAGCACATGAAATGTAGCTAATGTAACTGAGGTACTGAATTTTTAACTTCATTTAAATAGCTACATGTGGCTAGTGGTCACTCTGTTGGTCACTGTACTGGACAGTTCAATCACAGAATATATGAGAGAGAGAAACTTGGTTTTTTTCCCCCCACTGATGCAATCTACGTGCCTATAGATACTCTGTAGTAGATACTCTGTAAATGTAAATATCTGCTGAATCAGTAAAGAAACAGAGATCCAGGCAACCCTGTTCACCCCTGAATCCTTGCCTCTTTCAATCTATCATTCCAGAATGAACACTTTTTGGTCATCTCTGGCCATTCCCAGACTTCTAGGTATTCAGCAATGGGTTATCTTCACAGGCTTCCGCATTGTACATCAAAGATCGTAGATTACTTAAATTATATAAATTAAACTGGAACATACTTGGCAATGTGAGTAATAGATAAAGGAAAGTACAGGGGCACCTGGGCGGCTCAGTCAGTTAAGCATATGCCTTTGGCTCAGGTCATGATCCCAGGGTTCTGGGATCAAGCCCTACTGGGAGCCTGCTTCTCCCGCTCCTCCCCCATCATGCTCTCTCTCTCACTTGCTATCTCTGTCTCTGTCTCTCTCTCTCAAATAAATAAAATCTTAAAAAAAAAAAAAAAAGGAAAATGCAAGATATAGGAAATGGTCCTCTCTGTCATCGAGTTTCTGTTTCGGAAAAGTATTAAATGAATGCATACTTCCCTTTCTGTTTTGGCCAGGCATCCAACTAATGAGGCATGCTTTCCCCTAGCCCCAAATCTGTCCTTTTGCTCTCTTTATTCTCCCAAATAAGAGCTCTTTTAACTTTTGAAAATTCCCTGAAGATAAGTATCCATCATGATGTTTGAGGAACCATAAAATAAGCTACTCCCACTAGCTTTGACTTATGACAAAATCATCATGGCTGTTACGAGAAAATTTTTATGGCTGCAAATCCTAATGGCCACCTTCCATGAGAATAGTTATAATTTGGAGAGGGGTTTGGCATCTTAACTTTTAGATGCTCTTAGAAGTTAAAAACAAGGGTAGAGGGTGCCTGGGTGGCTCAGTGGGTTGAGCCCCTGCCTTCGGCTTGGGTCATGATCTCAGAGTCCTGGGATCGAGGCCCGAGTCAGGCTCTCTGCTCACTGGGGAGCCTGCTTCTTCTCTCTCTCTCTCTGCCTACCTCTCTGCCTATTTGTGACCTCTCTCTCTCTCAAATAAATAAATAAAAAACAAGGATAGAATTTAAGAGAAAGGATGAATAACAGAGTATTGGATCATAAGTTGTCAGACTGCAACCCAGGGAACTCCTTCAGGAATCATTACAAAGACCTCGACTCAATTCATATAATCTGTCCCAATCTTTCTTCAACCCTGTTTTATTTTTTTGTGCCACTGTAAAAAATTATTTTTTCAAAGAGCCGCTCGTTGAAAAGTTTGCAAATCACTGCAAAAACCTTCTTCATTTATTGATTGCCTCAATAAGTTTTGAAAGATGACAAATGGCAGTGAATTCAGTGTTGGATTTTCTGGCAGAGTTCCGTCAGTGCTGCTGATTCAAGGGTGATCTGTTTTGTTTGGCTACTAGGAGTGCACGGAGTGAAAAATTGATGAGTGGAACATGTATCCTTGTAGGGTCCTATAGGCAGGGCCTCAAAAAGTAATTTTGGTTTATTTAAACAAAGCTTGTTTTTGTAATCAGCAGGAAAACAGAGATCCACAGCAAGCTTTTCGATTATGGCTTAAGAAAAAGCATGAAGAGCAGTTGAAAGAAAGAAAGACAGAAGAACTACGAAAGCAAGAGGAATGCTTATTCTTCCTTCAAGGAACAGAGGGCCGTGAGCGGGCCTTCAAACAGTAAGTCACAGGCCGGCAAACTTCACCTCCCTCACAGTCTTTGCAGAGACCTTGGTAGTCAATAAAGGTTGAAAATAAATCCCACAAAAAAAAAAATCCCACAATCTGATATTACATATCTGATCAATTTTAAATCCACACATTCAAAAATGTGTGAGAAAATTCTTTTGGTCCATAATTTGCATAATATCTATATGCCATTGTTTCTTTCTTCAAGATATTTTCAGTAACAACATTATTTTATATTTTACCAGTGTGATAACCTTTGATAGCCTGCCATTTATTTGTTAGTTATTTTGTTTATTTTTTAGAGAAATGGGCCAAAGATAGCGTACAGCTACTCCTACATACTCCTCAGAAAAACTGAGTAGAGAGTCTCATTTCCCAAGAAATATTCGTCTATAAAGAAAGTTAGGCTGAGAAGGAAGATCTGTATTGACCAAACTGAAAGAGAGATTTGGGCAGACACTGGTAATTTAAGGCAGACATGATCTTTTCAGTTACCTGGTTGAGACTTTCTGTTACCTGGCTAATTGTGAGGAAACAGACCTGGCTTCGTAATTTTGCCAGCAGTCCTTGGGAGAGGTAGAGAATATTCAACCCAGTTGCTGTAAGTTCCTTTCTTTCTTTTCTATTTTTTTCTTTCTTTGTTTCTTTACTTCTTTCTTCCTTTAAAAAAAAACATATAAATATTATAAGAGAAGCAATGAGTGTGCATTGTGGTAATGGCTGGGGATAAAGTTACATTTTCTTCACCTAGAAATCACTGTCAGTACCTTAGTCCATATCTTTTACATAGTTCTCTATACATTGTAGTGTTGAAATATAAATTGAGATATTGTATACTGTTCTGTAATCTGCTTATTTTTATTAATAATCTCATCTAGTACCATAATGATACTTTCCCAACAGACCTCTCAGTGACTAGGGTCAGTCTACTCAAATCATGTCCAGTTCAGGGCCACAACATTGGCTTATGATGCTTAAGTCTCTTCTCTTCTGACATGTTTAGTTGTTTCGGGTCTTTTCTGAAAACAATGGATACATACACAGATGCACTGCATGCGCTTTCTTATGTGTGTGTACAGTTACTTGAGTTATTTTACCTAAGCAAGGTTTATAAATTTAAATTTGTTTGAATGTGGATTCTTTCTTCACTTTTTTTGGATTTTTTTATGCTTAGGCTTATGTTTCCATTTTAAGGAAGAACTGTTTTATGCACTAAAAAGCATTGTTGGTAGTGTTCCTACCAACAAGAGGAAGGCAACATTTCTGCATGCTGGGATTCTTAACCTAATTGAGTCATGTTTGGGAATACAGTTAGTTGCAAAAAATATGTTAGTCGGAATCTATCAAATACTTCTTTGCTTAGAAAATCATATTTTAAAAAAGAATAGGGCCTATAGCACATGTAAAATATTGTATCCATTACTCAAAATTCAGTTTTTTTTAGTTGGCAGTCTCATTTTTAGACAAACTTAGTTTTAAGTATTTGATTACAAATGTGACTATGTTTTCTTATGTGAGTCCATGGGATAAACCTGAAATTTTCATTAGTACTTTAATAATTTTTTTGTGACTGCAGCATTTCAATGTAAAGAAATTCAACTTCCTTTAATAGTCTACATCAATAGCTTTATGTAAAGAGTATTCACGTTGATACTCACCAGATCTGATCATATCTCTTTCTACAGATGGCTGCGAAGGAAACGGATTGAAAAACTAGCAGAGCAACAAGCTGTCAGAGAAAGAACTAGACAGCTCCGACTGGAAGCAAAGCATTCTAAACAACTACAGAACCACCTGTATATGTCAGAAGCCAAAGCATTTCGTTTTACTGATCATTATAACTGAGAGTATCTATTAAACACTTCATTTGGAAGCTGCTTTTCTCAAAATTTTAATATCATTTCTTATGGCCTATGCTTTGGTCATACTCTAAATTATGGAAATCCTTTTTATCTTTTGGCAATATTGACAGTGAATTTCTTTTTTTTTTTTAAACACTAAACAAAATAAATTTTTTCTCTCGCAGTGTTGTATTATGTTACACCATCTTGTAGTCCATGCAACAAATTGAATAAATGAGCTCTAGATTCCTTCACTTCTAAATTATTTTAGCATTTCTAGCCTGAAAGAACCCAAGAAAGGAACAGATTTCTGTTCTTAGTTTCTATTATTAAAAAAGAGATCTTTCTATTATTAAAAAAGAGATCACAGTAGAACGTTTCATGCAACTGAGGCGTGACCTCTTAAACAAGCCTGGTTCAAGGCCTTATACAAAATCCCATTTATGACAACTTTGAATTTGAATAACTGTGGCAAACTAAGAAATAGGGTAGCCTTACTTTGTGTTCTTTTAAAAAAATAGTAATAATTATGCATCCAATTTTGCTCTATTACAAAACTAACTAGCTCTTATTAGAGTTTATAATGTGCATGGTAATGTTGTAAGCACTTTACATAAATAATCTGACATAATCCTCATAACAACCCTATTGGTCTTGTGTTGCAGATGAAGAAACTAAAGTACAGAGGGAGCAGTTTACTTGAAGACTCTGATCTGTATAATTGCAAAATTCTTTCTTTTAGGTGTAGTATAAACTTTATAAACCTTGGTAGATATTGTGAAGAGGAACAGTATTTTTTTTTTTTTTAAAGATTTTATTTATTCATTTGATAGATCACAAGTAAGCAGAGAGGCAGGCAGGAGGTGGGGGGGAAGCAGGCTCCCTGCTGAGCAGAGAGACCGACACGGGGCTCGATTCCAGGACCCTGAAATCATGACCTGAGCTGAAGGCAGAGGCTTCACCCACTGAGCCACCCAGGCGCCCCGAGGAACGGTATTCTTGATACGTATAAGAACATTGAAAGGGTGGAAAACAAAGGTGAACATGACAAGTATGACAGAGACTAGAGAATCGTGTAGGAGTTCTCTTAAAGCCTTAAGGACAAGGTTCTTTCCAGCTGGCTGTTTGTACCTTTAACCACTTGACCCTGAAGAAGAAAACAGAGAGCTACTCAATCCAGTCTCGACTTCTTTTTTTTTTTTTTTAAAGATTTTATTTATCTGACAGACAGAGATCACAAGTAGGCAGAGAGGCAGGCAGAGAGAGAGGGAAGCAGGCTCCCTGCTGAGCAGAGAGCCCGATGTGGGGCTGGATCCCAGGACCCTGGGATCATGACCTGAGCCAAAGGCAGAGGCTTTAACCCACTGAGCCACCAAGGCACCCCTCCAGTCTTGACTTCTTATAGCACTTTTAGCACACACCAGACCATTTAACTTTTCATTATTTAACTAGTCTTGTGTTGTTTCAGGTTATCTTTAATAATGAGAACCAATTTGACATTTAAATATTCCACAATTATTCCAAAAAAGCTGTTGGAGTTTTGATAAAGATTGCAGTGAATCTATAGATTGTTTTGGGTAGCACTGCTGTTTTAATCAATTGTCTTCCAATCCACAACACAGAATTTCTTTTCATTTAGTGCAACAAAATTTTGCAGTTTCACTGGACAGGTCTTTCACTTCTTTGGTTAAACTGATTCATAGATATTTTCTTCTTTTGGATTCTAGTGCAAATGGAATTATCTTCTTAATTTGCTCTTTTGGGTTGTAAATTCAAAATCAAACACAAATGAATTTTGTGCATAGATATACTGTGCAACTTTGCTGGCTTTATCAGCACTAGGTATTTTTGTTTGTTTGTTTGTTTTGAAGATTCCTTGGAATTTTCTATATATAAGATATTACCTGCAAATTGATATGGTTTTATTTCTTCCTTTCAAAATCAAATTCCTTTTCTTTCTTTCTTGACTGATTACTTTGGCTAAGATTTCCAGTATAATGTAGAAGAGTAGTGATGAAAGTGGGGCTTCTTATTTTGTTCTTGATCTTGGGAGAAAAGCTGTTTTAGTCTTTCATTGTTGAGTATGTTGTTAGCTGTGGGGTTTTTCATAAAGTCCCTTTAAGAAGTTGAGGAAATGAAAGAATTAATAAAATTGATAAACCCCTGGCCCGACTTATCAAAAAGAAAAGAGAAAGGACCCAAATAAATAAAATCATGAATGAAAGAGGAGAGATCACAACTAACACCAAAGAAATACAAACTATTATAAGAACATACTATGAGCAACTCTACGGCAATAAATTTGACAATCTGGAAGAAATGGATGCATTCCTAGAAACATATAAACTACCACAACTGAACCATGAAGAAATAGAAAGCCTGAACAGACCCATAACCAGTAAGGAGATTGAAACAGTCATTAAAAATCTCCAAACAAACAAAAGCCCAGGGCCAGACGGCTTCCCGGGGGAATTCTACCAAACATTTAAAGAAGAACTAATTCCTATTCTCCTGAAACTGTTCCAAAAAATAGAAATGGAAGGAAAACTTCCAAACTCATTTTATGAGGCCAGCATCACCTTGATCCCAAAACCAGACAAGGATCCCACCAAAAAAGAGAGCTATAGACCGATATCCTTGATGAACACAGATGCGAAAATACTCAACAAAATACTAGCCAATAGGATTCAACAGTACATTAAAAAGATTATTCACCACGACCAAGTGGGATTTATTCCAGGGCTGCAAGGTTGGTTCAACATCCGCAAATCAGTCAATGTGATACAACACATCAATAAAAGTAAGAACAAGAACCATATGATACTCTCAATAGATGCTGAAAAAGCATTTGACAAAGTACAACATCCCTTCCTGATCAAAACTCTTCAAAGTGTAGGGATAGAGGGCACATACCTCAATATCATCAAAGCCATCTATGAAAAACCCACCGCAAATATCATTCTCAATGGAGAAAAACTGAAAGCTTTTCCGCTAAGGTCAGGAACACGGCAGGGATGTCCATTATCACCACTGCTATTCAACATCGTACTAGAGGTCCTAGCCTCAGCAATCAGACAACAAAAGGAAATTAAAGGCATCCAAATCGGCAAAGAAGAAGTCAAATTATCACTCTTCGCAGATGATATGATACTATATGTGGAAAACCCAAAAGACTCCACTCCAAAACTGCTAGAACTTATACAGGAATTCAGTAAAGTGTCAGGATATAAAATCAATGCACAGAAATCAGTTGCATTTCTCTACACCAACAGCAAGACAGAAGAAAGAGATATTAAGGAGTCAATCCCATTTACAATTGCATCCAAAACCATAAGATACCTAGGAATAAACCTAACCAAAGAGACACAGAATCTATACTCAGAAAACTATAAAGTACTCATGAAAGAAATTGAGGAAGACACAAAGAAATGGAAAAATGTTCCATGCTCCTGGATTGGAAGAATAAATATTGTGAAAATGTCTATGCTACCTAAAGCAATCTACACATTTAATGCAATTCCTATCAAAGTACCATCCATCTTTTTCAAAGAAATGGAACAAATAATTCTAAAATTTATATGGAACCAGAAAAGACCTCGAATAGCCAAAGGGATATTGAAAAAGAAAGCCAACGTTGGTGGCATCACAATTCCGGACTTCAAGCTCTATTACAAAGCTGTCATCATCAAGACAGCATGGTACTGGCACAAAAACAGACACATAGATCAATGGAACAGAATAGAGAGCCCAGAAATAGACCCTCAACTCTATGGTCAACTAATCTTCGACAAAGCAGGAAAGAATGTCCAATGGAAAAAAGACAGCCTTTTCAATAAATGGTGCTGGGAAAATTGGACAGCCACATGCAGAAAAATGAAATTGGACCATTTCCTTACACCACACACAAAAATAGACTCAAAATGGATGAAGGACCTCAATGTGCGAAAGGAATCCATCAAAATCCTTGAGGAGAACACGGGCAGCAACCTCTTCGACCTCTGCCGCAGCAACATCTTCCTAGGAACAACGCAAAAGGCAAGGGAAGCAAGGGAAAAAATGAACTACTGGGATTTCATCAAGATCAAAAGCTTTTGCACAGCAAAGGAAACAGTTAACAAAATCAAAAGACAACTGACAGAATGGGAGAAGATATTTGCAAACGACATATCAGATAAAGGACTAGTGTCCAGAATCTATAAAGAACTTAGCAAACTCAACACCCAAAGAACAAATAATCCAATCAAGAAATGGGCAGAAGACATGAACAGACATTTCTGCAAAGAAGACATCCAGATGGCGAACAGACACATGAACAAGTGCTCCATATCACTCGGCATCAGGGAAATACAAATCAAAACCACAATGAGATATCACCTCACACCAGTCAGAATGGCTAAAATCAACATGTCAGGAAATGACAGATGCTGGCGAGGATGCGGAGAAAGGGGAACCCTCCTACACTGTTGGTGGGAATGCAAGCTGGTGCAGCCACTCTGGAAAACAGCATGGAGGTTCCTCAAAATGTTGAAAATAGAACTGCCCTATGACCCAGCAATTGCACTATTGGGTATTTACCCTAAAGATACAAATGTAGTGATCCAAAGGGACACATGCACCCGAATGTTTATAGCAGCAATGTCCACAATAGCCAAACTATGGAAAGAACCTAGATGTCCATCAACAGATGAATGGATCAAGAAGATGTGGTATATATACACAATGGAATACTATGCAGCCATCAAAAGAAATGAAATCTTGCCATTTGCAACAACGTGGATGGAACTAGAGCGTATCATGCTTAGCGAAATAAGTCAAGCAGAGAAAGACAACTATCATATGATCTCCCTGATATGAGGAAGTGGTGATGCAACATGGAGGCTTAAATGGGTAGAAGAATAAATGAAACAAGATGGGATTGGGAGGGAGACAAACCATAAGTGACTCTTAATCTCACAAAACAAACTGAGGGTTGCCGGGGGGAGGGGGTTGGGGAGAAGGGGGTGGGATTATGGACATTGGGGAGGGTATGTGATTTGGTGAGTGCTGTGAAGTGTGTAAACCTGGTGATTCACAGACCTGGGGATAAAAATATATGTTTATAAAAAATATATGTTTATAAAAAATAAAAAATTTAAAAAAAATTAAAAAAATAAATAAATAAATAAATAAATAAATAAATAAATTTAAAAAAAAAAAAGAGCTCATCCAAATCAATAAGAAAATGAAATACTCTAATAAAAGCAATTCATAACAAAAAAAAAAAAAGAAGTTGAGGAAATTCTATTCTTATTCCTCTATTCTACTTTTTCATATTCTTTGATCCCTTATTTTTCTGAGTTTCTTTTTTTAAGGTTTTATTTATTTATTTGACAGAGAGACAGCGAGAGGGAACACTGATGGGGAAGAAGGAGAGGGAGAAGCAGGCTTCCTGCCGAGCAGGGAGCTGGGTGTGGGACTTGATCCCAGGACCCTGGGGTCATGACCTGAGCTGAAGACAGATGCTTAATGACTGAGCCGGTCAGGCACCCCTTTCTGAGTGTTTTTATCATAAATGGGTGTTGGATTTTATCAAATGCTCTTCCTGTATCAGGTGAAATGATCACATTGTTTTCCTTTTATGTTCTGTGTGTGTGCGTGCGTATATTACATTGATTTGCTTATGTTGAACTACCCTTGCATTCCTGTTAGAAATACCACATAGTCATGAAATATAATCCTTTTTCTATGCTATTGCAGTTTGCTAGTAATTTGTTAGGAATTTTTTCGTTTATATTCTTAAGAATATATGTTATTGGAAAGTTTTTTTTTTTTTAATTACTGATTTAATCTCTTTGTACAGGCCTGTTCACATTTTCTGTTTCTTCTTGAGTCAGTTTTGCTAATTTGTGTATTTCTAGGGATTTTTGTCCATTTCATCTAGTATATTTGTTAAAATTATTAAGTACAATTATTCCTTTTTTTCCCTTTTAACTTAAGGTTGGTAATAATTTCCTAACTTTCATTTCTGATTTTTGTTATTCACATCTTTTTTTTCTTAGCCTGGCTGTAGGATTGTCAATTTTGTGGATCTTTCCAAAGAAACAACTTTTGATTTCCTTGATACTGTTCTTCTGTTCTCTATTTTCTCTCTGCTCTAATTTTGATTTCCTTCCTTCTGCTAGCTTTGGCCTTAGTTTGCTCTTTTATTCCTAGGTCCCTAGGGTATAATGTCAGGTTGTTGATTTGAGATTTTTTTAGTTTTTTTTGTTTAGCTAACTATTATTACTATTATTGACACTCTTAAACCAAACATTGCAGTAGTGTGCCATTAGTTTGTGGTTATGAGTGTATGCAAATTTTTTTGTGTGTGATTATGTAACACACACACACATATAAAACATTTTGACCATTTTTTTCATCTTGACCAATATTTAAGTGTATAATTAAGTGGCATTAAGTACATTCATACTGTACCACCATCACCCCTTTCCATCTGCAGAAGTATCCTCATTCCAATAGGAAGTCTGTATCCATTAAGAACTCTCTATTCTGGGGATGCGTGGGTGGCTCAGTCAGTTAAGCGTCTGCCGTCAGCTCAGGTCATGATCCCAGGGTCCTGGAATTGAGTCCCACATCAAGCTCCTTGCTCAGCAGAGACCCTGCTTCTCCCTCTGCCTACTGTTCCCCACTGCTTGTGCTCTCTGACAAAAACAAAAACAAAAAAACCCCAAACTTTCCATTCAGCCTTCTCTTGACTCCTATAACCACTATTCTTTGTCACTATGAATTTATTTCATGTACCTACTTCTTTGCCCTTTTCTTTCCAACTTATTTCATTTAGTGTAATGTATTGAAGGTTCATTTATGCTGTAGCATAATCAGACTTTCAGCCCTTTTTAAGGCTGATACTCCATTGTATGTGGATACATTTTGTTTATCTATTCATTCATCAAAGGATGCCTTGTTACCTCCACCTTTTGACTATGAATAATGTTGCTCTGAGCACTGGTATAAAAATATCTTTTTGGGTCCTTGCTTTCAGTTTTATTGGGTATCTACGTAGAAGTGGAATTGCTGAATCATATGGTAATCGTATGTTTAATTTTTTAAGATTTTATTTATTTATGACAGAGAGATGAGAGAGAGAGGAACACAAGCACAGGGGAGCTGGAGAGGGAGAAGCAGGCTCCCCGATCAGCGGGGAGCCCCATGTGGGACTCGATCCAGGATGCTGGGATCATGACCTGAGCTGAAGGCAGATGCCCAATGACTGAGCCACTGGGGTGCCCTGTATGTTTAATTTTTTGAGGAACTCCAACACTGTCTCTAACAGTGGTTGAACCATTTTACATTCCTACCAAGAATGCACAAGGGTTCCAATTCTATAACCTTATTAACATTCATTTTCCTTCCTTGATCACAACCATTGTAATGGGCATGAAGTGATATCAGTTTGCATTTCCTTAAGGATTAGTGATGTGGAGAGTATTTTGATATGCTTATTGGTATTTTGTGTTATCTTTTCTTAGAGAAATTTCTTTCCATATTTTCACATTTTTTAATAAGGTGGTTTGATTTTTGGTTGCCGAGTTATAGATCCTTTATTCTATACTAGACCCTTATAAACCATATAATTTGCAAATATTCTCTCCCATTCTATAGGTTGCCTTTTCATTCTGTGGATAGTTTCCTTTGATGTACAAATGTTTTAATTTGGATGAAGATCAGTTTATCTAGGTTTTATTTTGTTGGCTGTGCTTCTGGTGCCATATCCAAGAAATCATTGCCAAGTCCGAGGCCATGAAGCTTTTCCTCTATATTTTCTTCTAAGGTTTATACTAAGTAAACCTAAAGGAAGGCTGATGAATCAATTATAAATAGTGTAAGTTAGACAAAGACTTGAAAAGCACATTAAATCAATATTCAAAATAAAGAATGTAGAGAAATTTATTGCCATTTCAAAGTATAACTCAGACGAATCAGACAAAAAAAATCATTAAGTTGACATTAAAATGTTATTTCACCAGATTTATCTTTAGAAGATTTCTCTCTTGATAGGCGATTCTGTACCTAATATAGGGTAATTTGGTATAAACATACTGTGGATATTTTTACAGGCTTATAAAAGGGTGTTTTATGATGGTCCATCATAAATAAACAATAATATATATTAATATAAATTAATGATGGATTGCATTTTGAGTTTGTATAATGTTCTAGAAAGATCCTACTTTCTCCATTATATATCAAATTGGATAGTCCTATTGTGTTGCATTTGTCAAAATGAGCTCAGTAAAATCTATTATGTCAAGTCGCATCCATTCAAACTATGGAATTCCCCACACAAAACCAACACAAGAATATGTTTTGCTCAAACACTTGCTAATGTTAGGCTATAAAATACTTCTAATTTTCCTAACATATAGCATTTAATTTTAAAATATTAGTCCCTTCACCCATAGTATTTCCATAAGCAGCTTTTGTAGTCCAAAATAAATCCCCAAAATGGGAATGGACACGCTCTCCACCCATCCCCCTGCCAGTGGGGGCCAGAAAAATTCTCCTGTCAAGGGCCAGATAGGAGATTTTAAGTTTTGCAGCCACACAAGCCCTGCTACCTCTGTTCAGTTCTGTTGTGCCCAAAAAACCCAAGCCCGGCAACCATAGACAACAGTAGACGAATGGGTGTAGCTGCATATGAGCAACCCTGCATTAGAGTGAACAATGAAATCTCATCTTAAACACATGGCAAGATGTAACTTAGGGCCTAAAATAAAGATAGGATCTTCTTTCAGGATCCTTTAGGAAAAGCATCATGGATGTCAGGCAAGTATCATCTACTTTAAATATATCTACACAGTTTCACTCTTTTCTTACCCTGAGGTATTTATTAAGAAAGGGTAATTGGTGGTCCAGTACATGAAACATCGCTGGGCATATACAGTACTGAGATAGAAAGTGACATTCTACCACTGTAAGACGCCAGCTCCCAAATAATAATGACTCGGGTAAGAAGCAAGTGCTCTCTTGTTATGTTAAAGGACAATAAGTTCTCCCTGGCAGTGATTGCAGCAATTGAAAGTTATATTTTCATATCTAGTATAGGGATGAAATCGTCCAATATTTTTCTTTGTAGCAAGTAAGGCAGTTGGTGAAGACTCCGAAAAAGGATTATCAGGTGAGCTTTCCGTACAGGTAACTGGATCCAAAATGCGTAGAACCTAAGGAAAATAAGAAGTAATGTCAGATGTATGCTGTAGGGACTCTAAAACCTTTGGTTTTATGGATATAGAACGACCTCTAAAGCCCCATTTCATTTATATGTAATTACCACAAAAAATAACATCTGAGTGATGAATGTGATTGGTTAGAGAACTCAGAGCTTTTCCAGAAAGCTCTAAATTTAACAATGATGTCTAATTATCACCTAGGTTACCTATTTTCCAAAAATGATGAAATTAATGTTCTTTATGGATATTGGTGGAAAAGTATGAAAACAAAAAATATGGTTATATCCATTCTACCTTAAGTGATGTCAATATGTTTTTTTTTTTAAAGATTTTACTTATTTGTCAGATAGAGTGAGCACAGGCAGAGGCAGAGGGAGAACCAGACTCCCTGCTGAGCAAGGAGCCTGATGTGGGACTCATTTGCAGGTCGCTGGGACCATGACCTGAGATGAAAGCAGCTGCTTAACCAACCGAGCCGCCCAGGCGTCCCCAAGTAATGTCAATTTTTAATCCTTAACCAAAAAGCACCCACTGTCTCTCCTCTATGGCCTTTCATTCAACTGTCTAGAATCAGGATTCTGCATTCTTCTAATGAAATGCTATTTCAAAGTTTTTAATCATTTACTTGTAAAAGCAATAGCTTTTCATTTTTCTATTTCTAATGTATATGCCATCTTTTATGCTAACAATCATGTTCCTGTTTCTTGGATTTCATGGACACCATGCTCTCCTAATTCTGCTCTGACTTGTTCTGCTGTTTCCTTTACTGAGACCCACAAAAGGAGGATTTGGGTTGAAATCCTGGGTTGCGTTGAGAAAAACTCTTCAATTAAGGGCAAAGAAAACATGCTTGCTCAAAGCTCCTGTATCTCATGTTTATATTCTCCCAGCGACCCTCACATGAGGTGGATGGGTTATGGGGCAAATGAGGTAGGCACTACAGTTGGAAAGGAACTGTGAAAAGCAGTGGTGAAAAGATGTCAGGAGCTTCCAAATATGGCTAGATATGGCTGTTTCTCTTACTCTCATGTTGTCCAGAAGTGTTTTTTCCTTCCAAGTTACTACCATGCCTACAGAGCTATTGTTAATTTAAGAACGTCCTGGCAGCATTCTATTTTAGGACCTCTATTTTTCAAATATATTGCTGGTTTTTTCCATTGAATTTTTGAGATCTATTTTTGTAAAATGTGGTTGGGTGCTAAGATGATGGGTCAAACAGAAGGATCAGAGAAGAGAAAAGCCAGGAGGGTGTGCTGCTATGCAAGCCGAGAGAAGGGAGTGTTCAAGAAAGGTGGGGTGGTCAGTTACACCGCAGGCTACCGGCAGCACAGAGAAGGCGAGGACGCGGTTTCCCAACGAGGAGAACAGAGAGTGGAGACAACAAGCGTAGTTCTGGGTCCCAGTTCTGGGTCCCGATTCATTATGTACACAGCAGAGCACCTACTATCTGTAAAGAATTACTGTGCCAGACCTTGAGGAAACACAAGATACAGTCCTCACCCTTAAGGGGCTTACAGTCGGGGGAGAGCGGGAGAATCCAGTAATTACTGTGACACGGTGAAGAGCTACAACAGAGACATGCACACAACACAGTGGAAGCCTCGGGAAGGACCATTTAAGCTTGCCAGTGAGATGCAGGCAGGGCTGCTGCTTAAAGGCAGGGAGGTGCTAGGAGGGCGGTCGGGCAGAAGTAGGAACAGAGGCTTGAGATACAATGGCACGTGTGTGCAGTGAAAAGTGGTTAATGCTGCTGAGGTTTGAAGAGCAGGGCATGGGGACACTTGGCTCGTCACCTTGACAAGAGGGGATGCAATAACGATTTGTGAAAAGCTTTCCATACACTGTGAAAGAATGGAGAGTCCAGAAGGAGGGAGGACGGGCTCTGTCTGAAAAGGAGAACCAACGCAAGTGGATTTTTCCTTTCTTTTTTTTGGACTGGCATTTTAAAAATAACTGGCAGTAGAGGATGGTCTGGAGGCAGGTAAAAAGCAAGGGGTCAGTACTGGTGAGGAGGCTAGGCAACAATTAAGGCTGGAGGGCAGGTGTGTGAACTTGGAAGAGAGGCTAATTTAGAAGGATCCAACAGGATTTGTAAAACCAACAAGATTATGGGGATGAAGAAAATAAAATAAAAATGGTATCTACCATTTACTGAGAAATTACTAATATACTGGAATCCGCTATGAGCTTTACACATGTTATTTTAAACCTCTATACAGTGGTATAGTTTACCACGATAGGGAGTAGAGGAAGAGAAGTGGGTTCTTGTTCTTCTTTCTCAGGGGAGGGGAAATAACAGATACAAAAGCGAGGAGAGAAGAGGTTGTCCTATTTTCAGCTATCGGAGATGTGTCTATGGAGATGTCTTGCTGGGTGTGTGTCTCTTTTTTATTTTTATTTTTTTAAAGATTTTATTTATTTGACAGAGAAATCACAAGTAGATGGAGAGGCAGGCAGAGAGAGAGAGAGAGGGAAGCAGGCTCTCTGCTCAGCAGAGATGCGGGACTCGATCCCAGGACCCTGAGATCATGACCCGAGCTGAAGGCAGTGGCTTAACCCACTGAGCCACCCAGGCGCCCCCTGGGTGTGTCTCTTAAACCCAGAAACAAATGTATCTGTTGAAGAAGTCCCAAGCATGAAACCATGGGACTAGGACAGTCCCTAGAGAATCTAGGAAGTCTGTTACGAGTGGAAAGGCTCAAGAGTGGGCCCAAAAGGAGGAGGCCTTGCCCCTGCCAAACTCTGAAAAAGAATGGCCAGAGAAGGGGAGGAGCTGGCTGCGTACTGTGCTGCAGAAACTCAGCGAGTCTGGAAAGCATGGCGAGCAAATTCCTATGGAACAGCAACACACAGAGGAGGAAAAAAATTGAAGAAATCTGAGGGGGCATATGAGAAGACCAAGAAAGTAGAAGGTCACAGAAGTCAAGGGGATATCAAGGCAGGAGTGCTGGTACACAGAATATGGTAACAAAGTATTTGAACATCCATGAGCTTTATTCATGAGAACAGTGAAGCTGGAAGCTACCGGGTAAGTGACAGCAGGACTTGCGGAACGGCTGGCGTGGGAGTATACACAAGTGTGCACAGTTTGTCCAAGGTTCTCACCTATAAAGGTGATAAGACCTTATCAGAGAACTTATGATAATGGAAGATTTTTCTTTTTTAGATGAAGACACTTGGGTGTGTTATAAACCAAAGACAAAAGAGCCGACAGACAGAAGGGATGATCTGGAGAGGCCTGCTGAGCCTGGAGGGGAGCTGTGCTTTGGAGAGGGACATCTCTTCCAGTGACAGAAATGTATTTAAGACTGGCTGCCTTAAAGGTAGGCTTCTAGTTATCAAGTGGGACCTTTAAGAAATTTCCTGCCTCTGCCTTCTTTTTCTGTGAACTAGGAACCAAAGTCATCCGCTGAATGTGAGGTCATAGCTTGACAAGTGCAGAAACAAAAAAGGCAGGCAGCTGAACTAAGGACTGGAGTTCTCAGGGTACCCGAAAGAAGGTTGATAACAGAAAAAAAGACACCCAAGAATGAAATCCAGGCAAGCTATGGCAGGAAAAAAAGCCAGGAGAGTGAGCGATGAGATGAAGAAAAAAATGCAGGGATCAAGGGAATGAAAATTATGTGATCACAGGGGTAATCAGAATAAAGAATCGGCTGGAAAAAAGGTGGAGATACAGATCGTGGAGAGAGGTGCTGAGCTGATTTTAAAAGTGGAACAGTTCTGGTTAAAGACAAGGCCTAAGATAGGAGATAGGACCGGGAAACCACAGTAACTGACGGCTCACAGGCATGAACCCTGAATTCACCCAGGACTCTAGGTCTCAGGGATGCACTATGTGATGCTGCAGTTATGGGCACATTCATATCTAAATATGGTTATTAACAAATAATTTCTGATGTCAGAACTAATCTATTATCTACTCATGATTGCTGAATTAAAAATTCTACCCTACTTTTCGTATCACAATGAACTCAAGTACAAGAGTCTCAATGATTCAGTAGCTAAAAGACAGGCCCTTCCAAAACAACTATATTTGCTCCTTAAGGACAGAGTAAAAATGTTTCAGGAACTGAAGCCCAGAGGAAGAAACAATTTTTTTCAAAATCATAAGCTCATTAGCATGAGAATCAGGTTTAGATCCAATCGGGTTTAGATCCCATAATTCCTAACTCCTAATGCCCAGCACTTTGCAATTTAACATACTTTTCAGTAAGAGGACAGTGTTAGAAGTTCCACAGTCCACCAAAGAGAAATATTTTACCGTTTCAGCCATTTTTTCTGCTGGGGTGCTGCAGAATTCAACCGTTGAGAGTATCTTTTTTTGACTGTTAGTGCCAACATTTCCCAGAAGATGAGCATTTACTGCTTTTGCCAACTTGTGATTTGTTAATGCTAGCTCTGCTGTGGTGTAAGGCTGTGTACTAGGGTAGTAAGTTTGCTCTCTTCCCCACTGCAAGGACACCAGGAGCTCCTCCAATAATCTGCACAGAACACACAGGAACACTGAATATTAATAAGAGGATAAAACATGAAAATCAAGAATACTCAATAACTCAATAAATGAGAAACCTAAAGTTCTTCTGGAATCACAAAGTACTGTCTCCTTTATCTTTTTCTCAGAGGTCAGTAAACTGGGAATTCTGGTAAAATAAGACTATAGGAAGCATTTATATATTTATCAGGTAATTATCTGGAAGTCATTCAGCAAACATACTTCCGAACTGCCCCAGTTTTTCAGTTGTCATATTTTAGTACAGGTAAAATATGTTAGTACACTCACCTAGCAGTGCTAGGACTATTGACTGGACTTGTGTTTGTCACTTGTTTTTTCATGAGTTACATTAATGGATTTCCACTTGATAAACCAACTTACAAATTGTAGGATAAAATGTACTTGGCCATGATATGTAAGAATATATATATATATTCTTTTTATATATTATTAGGACTTTTGCATCTATGTTCATTGGAAATGCTGGTCTGTAGCTTTCTTCTAATATCTCTGTCTGGTGGTGGTATCAAGATAATGCTGCCACATAAAGTCAGTTGGAAATTATTCCCTTCTCCTGTTTTCTAGAAGTTTGTGTAAATTTGGCTTTATTTCTTCCGTAGTTGTTTGCTTCAGTAAATCCATTTATGCCTGGAGTTTTCTTTACTGGAAGGTTTTTTTTTTTTTTTTTTTTTTTTTTAAATTTTATTTATTTATTTGACAGAGATCGATCACAAGTAGATGGAGAAGCAGGCAGAGAGAGAGAGAGAAAGAGGGAAGCAGGCTCCCTGCTGAGCAGAGAGCCCGATGCGGGACTCGATCCCAGGACCCTGAGATCATGACCTGAGCCGAAGGCAGCGGCTTAACCCACTGAGCCACCCAGGCGCCCAACTGGAAGGTTTTTAACTAAAAATTCAATCACTTGAATTGATTAGGGCTATTCAGGCTATTTACCTTGAGTGCCCTGTGGTAGTTTAGTGTCTTCTAAGGACTCTGTACAGAGTTGTTCATAATATCCCCTAATTATCTTTTTAGTCTACAGAATCTAGGTAATACACCCCCTTCCTTATTCCTGATACTGGTAATGTGGTTTTTTATTTTTTTTTTCCCTGATCATACTGCTTAGAGGTTTCTTAAATTTATCTCTTCAAAGAACTAGCATTTGGCTTTTTATTTATTTCTGCTTCCATTATTATCTTCTTTTGTCTGCTTAATTTGCTCTTTGCACTTCTTAAAGAGGAAGCTTATATTACCAACAGAACCTTTCTTCTTTTCTACAATGAGCATTTAAAGCTATAAATTTCCCTCTAAACACACCTTTAGTTGCCTCCCATGAAATCTGATATTTTGATAAACAGTTTACTCTTGACCAACATGGGTTTGAACTATGTGGGTTCACTTAAAGGCCAATTTTTTGGATAGATTCAGTATAGTACTGCAGAAGGATTTTCTCTTATGATTTTATTTTACTATATTTTTTCTCTTCCTCATGATTTTAGTAACAATTAACTTTCTCTAGCTTACTTTATTCCAAGAATGCAGTATACAATAGGCAGAACATATAAAATATGTGTTAATCACTATTTATATTATCGGTAAGACTTGTGGTCAAGAGTAGCTATAAGTAGGTACATTTTTGGGGGAGTCAAAAGATATACAAGGATTTTCAGCTGCATGGGGGGTCAGCCTCCCCAACCCTTGTGTTGTTCAAAGGTCGTCTGTATTATGTTTTCATTCTTATAATTTCCCATGATTTCTCCTACTTACTGATTCGATTTATAATAATTATAGTCCTTGACTTGTGATGGTTTGATGAATGATTTTTTGACTAGTGATGGTGTGAAAGTGATTAACATTTAATAAAAATTGTACTTTGAATTTTCACCTATTTCTTGTCTAGCAATATGAATACCCATTTTTCTCCTGTTGCTGGGGAGTGTACTGAGCTACACAGTAACGAGGGCAAACAACCAGTACAAGAGTTTTGTACCCACACAGCTGTTGTGTTGCACACTTTCAGCACTCTGGTCAATTACGGAGATGCCCAACACTCTGACAGACTGGGCTTTGTATTAGATGGTTTTGCCCAAGTTCAGGCTATCATATGGAGCATGCTGAAAGTAGGCTAGGCTAAGCCGTGATGTTCAGTGGGTTAGGTATATTGAATTAATTCTTGACTTATGACAATTTTCAACTTACAATGAGTTTATTGGGTCGCAACCCCATTATAAGTTGCGGAAGATCTATGTACAGAAGTACAAAGCACTTTTAAGGAAGACCATCAATTTTGATAGCTCCAGAGCACATAAAAGTAAACTCTAATACTGCAGAATAGTCCTTAAAAAGATCTCCTTCCAAGGAAAGATAGGTGTACTTTATGGCTTCTACCAAAAATTATACAAAGCTGCTATAACTATAACCAAAAACTACTTTTAAACCCAGAGATTTTTCCTATTATACCTATAATTAATTCTCTCTCAATTAAGAATGTAAGAAACATGTAGCCTTATCTTTTTAGTCTTCTTCCCTCCCTGGGCATCTATTTTAAAATGCTATTTGAAAAATATGCTCGGGGCGCCTGGGTGGCTCAGTGGGTTGAGCCGCTGCCTTTGGCTCAGGTCATGATCTCAGTCAGGGTCCTGGGATCGAGGCCTGCATCGGGCTCTCTGCTCAGCAGGGAGACTGCTTCCTCTTCTCTCTCTGCCTGCCTCTCTGCCTGCTTGTGATCTCTCTCTGTCGAATAAATAAATAAAATCTTTAAAAAAAATATGCTCAATAAAAGTTATTAAATGTAGAAACACTGAAGAACTATAATAATAATAAAAGTTGCAAGAGAAAGAAGAGTTCGGAATGTAAACAAATGCTATACTTCTGGGTAGCTATCATTTCCTGACGAAACTGCTCCCGCTCACTCAGGAGATCTTGAATAGCACTCTGGGCATTGCGATTTTGCCGCTGCAAACCTGCTCTGGAATTGGTTAACTCATCTGCCATCACCCTGGAAAAGATGGAAATATCACATATAAATTCTCTGATGATAACACACTGTAAAGCAGTTACTATACTACCTTAATTTTCAAAAGCTTACGTAGAAGACTGCACACAGTCAAGTTACTTCTCTGTTTTTAAATCTTCACTAAAAGGTATTTAAAATATTTATGAACTTAGAACATATTGAAGGGATTTAAAAAATATTGTTTACAAAATGACAAAGGTAAAGTTATTTAACTTTCCTATAGAGGGACTTCTAGAATGTATCTGAATCTTACTCTAGATGGATCAAATAGTGAAGAACTGATATTAATTAAATGTTTTTAAATACAGGAAATTTTAGAGGAAGCAAAAAAGAGTTGCTGTCTTATCACTCAGTTACCTTCTGGTCCTTAGAAAAATATTAAATACAGAAGGTCTTATGTAAAAGGGAAAGTAAGTCTCTCCTCCTGTCCCGCATCCCCATCCTTCTTTTATCAGTCACAAAATACCAATAAAGTTTCTTATGTATTTCTCCAGAAAAAAAATTTATGGATACATCAACATAAACGTGTATGTTAAAAATAAGTATACCCATTTTATTTACAAAAATTGGATTATTTAGTACAAAATTTTCTATGCCTTGTTTTTTCATCTGATAATCGTGTTTTTTTTATATTAGCACATATAGAGTTATCTCTTTTTTCAAAAAACAACGGCTTCATGTTTTCTTCTGATTGGATGTTTCAAAATTTATTTTACAAGTTCTCTATTAACAGAACTGATGCAAAGTTTTAAAGTATGCTTATTCAGCTGAAAATCTTAAAACTAAAATTAAAGTCTCAGACCACAGTGATTACTGACCAAAGATGAAATTGGTTAAAATTTTGTTAAAGCTGCGTTTAAGTTTTATTGCCTAAATTTAGAATGTTACTATCAGCATTGACAAGGATGTTAAGAAAGCTACATTTGCAATAATGTGTATGACACATGCACGATTTGCCTCTTAATGTTTTCGGTGAGCACAAACTTTCATTCTAAGTCAATAAACAGTACATTCCTTTCTCCACGTCCATCCTATACAAGCATTATTAGAAAACAAAGACTTTAAGAGAGCGATCAATTACTGGAAAGTATCACAGACATTAAGATATGAAGAAATACTTTCCTATAAATCTATTCATCGCAATCATGATTCTTAAAGTTCAGCTTGGAAACATTTGGCGTTATGTAAGAAATCTCTAGAACTTAAATCCACAGTTACTAAACTATGCGCAAAGCATGTTACTAAAGTATGCATGAAGCATGTGGCTAAGTGCTGAAAATACAAAGATGGAGAACACCCAGACTCTGTTCTCCAGTCAGAGCTGGAAGGAAGGGGATAAACAGACCCCAAATCACAATATATACAGTTGCCCCATGACCAGTGTACCCACAGGCCTAGGGAAGGGCAATGGGGCTTTCACCTCTGTTGGGGAGAGTAGCCTCATCTATTACACCCTACAAATAGTTTTATTTTCCATTTGTGCATGTACAGAAAAAGGTTGGGAAGCTCTCATGTATAGTTAATACAATTAAAAGAGCTATGAGAACAGAGCATGGAAGAGAAACAATGTTTGAGTTTTCCAGATAGAAACGGGGGAAATAGTTTTTTGCGGGAGTTTTTATTTATTTTATTTATAAGAGGTCGGAGTTTAATTTTCTTAAACATTGTAGTAGTAGTGATTTCTACTACGGAGGAGTAACCTAGAATTCTGGAATGAGGGAGAATCTGATGATATCACTTTTTCATTTAGACTCTGTGACAGTCCATACACACTTATAAATACATGAAATACTTTGACAATCAGAGTCCCAAATTCTCACACTACCATTTACTTACTTGGGTTATGGTAAAAAAAATCTGATAGAGAAAAAGCTAGGAAATGAAGTATACCTGCTTGCAAGGAATTTACTCCGCCATACGTCACACTGTATTGACATACGTTCCAGCTGTTCAGAAAGCTGAGCTGTGTTTTGACCTAGGGCTTCATTTTCTAAAATAAGCTGATTTTTCTCACGGGCTAGACGTTCAAAATGGTACTGAAGATCATCTCCAACGGAAGCCACTAGCAACTTCTTTAACTCTCGATTGACCTAGGGAAAATATGACCGTTACAACCAGCTTGAAGTAATGTCAGTGACTTTAATGTGGCAAAATGAAAAAAGAGAAACCGTGCTTCATGTCTATGGACCTCCATTACTTAAAGTGTGCATCAAAAAGCAGTATTACGTATTTAATTTCATAATGTATATAAGCCATCTGTCTCTGTCTGCATATTTATATCTTATAGTCCATGGGATTATAAACTGAGCCTCTTCTGGGAAGAGTACCAACCATTATCACCAAAGTTACAACCCGCTTCCAGTCAACACCTGAAGGCAAGAAATTAGAAAACCAAACCAATAAATTTTGCCAAAGAATATGACGGAGACTGTTTTAGTGTTTTTGAAATCTATTTCGGTATTTAAAAATTAATTTCTTTGTGCCACAGGATTTTTTTTTTTTTTTTTTTTTTGAGAGAGAGAGAGAAATAGAGTATGAGCAGGGAGGGGCAGAGGGAGAAGGAAAGTGAGCATCTTAAGCAGCCTCCACAGCCTCCACAGCCTCCACAACCATGGTGGAGCCTGATGTGCCTGGTGTTCCATGTCACAGCCCTGAGACCATGACCTGGGCCGAAATCAAGAGTCCAATGCTTAACCGACTGAGCCACCCACACACCCCTGTGCCACAGGTGTTCAAGAATTTAAGCAAGGGAAGCAATTTAGGCTATTTTTAAGCATGTTTTTTTACTTTATCTAAAATGTGAAAAATTAAAACATAAATGTCTAATAATAGGTATTGATATATGGTGCAGCAATAGAAGAACACTGTTGGTATTAAAGATGGTACTGTAATAGAATATTCTGTGACACAGGAAATACTAAAAAGGGCAAAAATGAACTCAATATGTATAATTACGCATTTACAGCTAGACGGTACAATGATAGGCGGTACTATTCTCATTTTCTGTATTTTCTAAAATAATCACAAATAAATATATACTATTTTTATATTTAGAAGTTAGTTACTTAAAAAATATTAAAGACCTATTTGGATAAGAACTACTAACTATAGTGTCACTTATAAAGATAACATCTAGCAAAAAGATGGAGGGTCTAAGAGAGAAACGAAGGGTGAGGAGTGAGGCAATATTTACCAACACGTAAAGCTGGAAGAAACCCAGCCAAGCACTACAGATCCTTTTCCATTTACACTGAAGATACCAACGCTTACCCAACCGTTCCTTTATCCCAACTATGATGTCTGCATAAGCAAACATACTTGGAGCTTATGGATCCTTAAAAGAGGAATTGTTAACTAGACAACATCAAAGTCTAACTTGGTCTGGAATTTTATAACTATGACTTCCTTTACACCTCAGAGGTGGTCTTGTCCGAAGCACCACGCACATCCATCTTCAACTTTAGAGGACAAGTTCCCGACATATACTAGTCCTACTACCGGGGCTGACGGAGAAAGAGAAATTTAAGAGGAAACTTTTTAGAGAAATGACAAGCCAAAACAGAGGTCATTCCAAGAGGAAATACAGTTTTCTGGACACTTCTGACACAGAAGGCCCAGGTGTAAAGAGCAGTGACGATTAGAGCTACTTGTTCTTACCTCTGTCTGTACTCTGAGCTGGTTTGAAAGACCCTCTTTGTCCTGCAGTAACCTCCTTTCAGAGTTCTTGAGCTTCTCCAGTAGATTCTTAACCTCCGATAGTTCCTTTCTGGGTTCCACAGTTCCCTCTGACTGACCAAGGAGCTCTCCCCTAGGATGTCCCCGAGACTTCACCTTTGCATTCTTGCTGGGGATGTCATGGGTTATAGCAGCTTTGGGAACTAATATTCTTATGGCTTCAACTTCCATTGCTTTTTCAGTGAGAATCTTCCCGAGCTGAAGGACTCCTGGGCTCTCGCCTGGAACTGCTTTCTTCCGTGGATTCTGAAGGATGTGATGCCTTACAGGCGGGACTCCAGAGGTCACTTCAACAGACTTAGGTGTTTCCTCAGTTTCCATGCCATCTCCTGCTCCTCGGACTGGGGCTGGAGTAAGGGTGACTATGAAAGGGAAGGCAAAACACAAGTTACTTCCTAAGAAGAAATGCCAAGGAAAATGCTCAGACAGACTTTACATTCAGAATTACTGGAACTAAAAATACAAGAAATTCAGAGCAAAAGCTAAGTCTCAAAACAGGTGTCAATAAAAGATGAAAAAGGCTCAAACTTCCTGAGGTAAATGGTTTCGCTCTTGACTTCTACTTCATAGTATGACCCTGGGTAAACAGCCAAACCTCCACGGATCTCTACTTCACATTCTGGGAAGCAGGGACAGTACCAGCTGTGCTCCACGGCTGTGGCAGGAGAAGACGCAGGAAGATCAAGCACTTGGCACACTGGAGTATGGGTTCCTAAGGGAAGCCTTTCTCTAACCTTTCCAGGTTTGGCTGGGTTCCCTGTTCACGTGCACCTGCAGCAGAGATTCTGCATTTCTCCTTTTTTCTATCAAAATCGTAAATTGACTTTTTTCACCCAGTGCAACTAGTTATGCAATGTCTGTGCCTTCCTCTAAAACCTAACTCTCCTGAGGGAAGGGATAAGTAATGTGCCTTGCACCCAGCACTGTTTGGCTGACAGACAGTAAATGAATGAAAACAAGGGGAGGGGCACAGGACGAGCCTATACATCAATGGTTGTGACGACAGAGTGCGTGGTCGCAGGCTGCAAGCGTGCAGCGTGGTGCCTATGTTGACCAGACACTGTCTGAGGTAGTGGGGATGTCTATGCTCAAGAAATTACTATCTAAATTAGGACACAGGATGTACATATAAAAAGCTGACATGTATTACAGGTAATAGAAAGTAAGAGTGCAATATGTGGTACAAAATTTCTACCAGATTTTTACTTCTACAGAAATGTTAACTAAGAAAAATCATGGACCAATCTTTAGTGAATTCATTACTATTATGTTTTTATATTTATACCTTCTAAGGCAAAGACAGGAAATAGAATTCCTAGTTGAAAAGAAAAAAAGCCAAAGTAGTCTCAATTATGCTTAGATATCAGTACTATGTTCTAATCAATTAAATATTAATTTTTAATAACTAATTAAATATTAATCGTGTTTCACTGTAACCCATGAAGTCAGGAGATCAATTTGGTTAAGAGCAATACTAAGGTCTTATTAAAATTAACCTTTCTTAAGAATTTCTGAAGTATAAAGCCATACTAAAAAAAAGAGACCACACAACACATAAACATTCTATCAAGCAGAGACTGTTGTCACCTTGATTCCGGAATTCTTGTCCTAGAAATGGAATGCTCTGGCAATAACCATAGGAAATGGTAAGCTTGCCCAGGATGATTTTTTTTTTTTTATTACCTACAAAGGTCTCTTCTAGCAAGAGAAATACCTAATAAGAAAACCTTCCTTAGTTTTCTATTTTTTAATGAGCTTACTTTTTTTCTCACAAACTTTGTCATACTGATGCAGAAACTACAGAGCAGAACAGGTTATTTTCACACACACACAGGTACCCTCTTGTTCTGAACATTGCATTATTAAAAAATACTAAGAAGAAAAAATTGTATCTGCTCATTACTCTAAAATAACTTCTCATTACTCCAAGTTTCTTCATTATTTTTATATGTTTATAATCATAATTAACTTTATTTTTTTTTTAAAAGATTTTATTTATTTGAGAGAGAGACAGTGAGAGAGAGCATGAACGAGGAGAAGGTCAGAGAGAAGCAGACTCCCCATGGAGCTGGGAGCCTGATGCGGGACTCGATCCCGGGACTCCAGGATCATGACCTGAGCCGAAGGCAGTCGTCCAACCAACTGAGCCACCCAGGCGTCCCCATAATTAACTTTAGAAGCTCAATCTATTTTTCCATTTTGCTGCATTCTTCCTCTTTTTCATCTTATGACATTATTTCTTCATGTTAATATAACATTATTTACTTATTACTCTGTTGTTGAGGATATTTGTTTTTTTCCAATTTTTCATAAAATAATGCTTTAGTGAATACTTCTGCCTACAGATTTTTCTCAACTTCTGGATTATTTCTTTTGAATAAATTCTCAAGAATGGAATTAATGTGCCAGGTGAAGACCGGTATTGTTAAACTGCCTCATGAAACAACTCTAGCAATGTATCAGCAGATCTATGCCTTACACTCTTATTTAATTTTATTTTTTGGTATGCTCAACCCCGGTGACCTAATACAATAATCAAGACGTTAGTGCCAGAATGTGTAGTGTTTGGAGTGGTGTGCGGGCCAGGAAGCACTTAGCAGATGTCGACCTGCGCTGCTGCTGCTGCTGTTCTTTAAAAACCCAAATTAACTCTGCATCTTCATGAAAGGGAGAAAGCTGAAGTTATGTCATCAAATATAATTCTTTCATTTTCTTATGCTCAAGTCTTACGAAAGTGCATCACTAGACTTTAGAACTATTTTTTCATTTAACAGATTTTTGGGGGGAATTTTTCCTACTTATATAGCAGTGTACGGGGAATCTCAAGTTAGGTCAGAGAAGAGGTGCAAAGACATGTGGTGTATACCGTGTTCTATTTAACAAAACATCTTCCATTGGAATAAAGTATTTTGTCATTTCCATACTGAATGTTCACTTGGGACTTAGGACTAACTCCACCTTCAAAAAGATGAACAAAGGAGCGACTTCAGAAAGGGAAACCGAGTCTGGTATTTCAGGTCATGCTGCAGCACCTTAGCACTTCGGAGATCTGCCACTGAATGGTTTCAGGAATGAAGGCCTGCTCCCATGTTCTTGAAATCTGCTTTTTAAAAAATTCTAACTCTATCTAAAGCAAATTTAATTCTGTCACTAAGACATTCTGTCATTTACAAAGTGATGCTGAATCATGAATCAACTACAGATTAATTAAAAAAAACAACAAAAAGACAAACTGGAGCCAGACCACTCAGGTCCACTGAAGCCAAAGAAGTAGCAGGTGTGACGCCCTGTGGTGACTAAACAGGATTTTTAGGCAAATCACAACGTTGCTGAGTCGGAATTTGGGGTAGTAGAGATTCAGGAACAAGTCAAGTAGACACTGCCAAATTTGAAAGGCAAAGGAACATTGGCAGGTATCGGAGAGAAACCTCTTCCCAAAGAAAATACATCATAAAATGCCAGGGAAGCGATTCTATCAACTTGGTTCAGCCTCAGCTTACTCCTGACTTTTTACATCAACCACCGTTACTTACTCAAGCACTTACGGACACGACAGCTGCATGACATACGCCATGGCAGCTGTCGCAACTCAACTCGGGAGTAACTGCGCTTCTGGCTAATGCACGCAGGCCAGGAGGGGAGTGGGAGTCCCGGCTTTCCATCTTCTCACTGGGTAACTGGTCATCATTCTGTTTCCCTTATGACACATGCAGAAACCTTTATTACATACAGACTAAGCACAGTCCGGGACACACTCAGAGCAGACGGTCTCTCAGGGGAAGGCGATGATCGGTGGTACCAGCTCCACAATTAGAGGAGTGGTGTGAGTAGAGCAACACGTCAGCCCCCATTCCCCACTCTTCGAAGGGAACCAACAGAACAATTCTGCGATCACATCAACAGCACTGCTACTTGTGATCAGGTATCAAAGAACGACATGTGTCTCAGGTTTATGGCTCATTCTTCTGCCTTCCCCGAAGATTACTGAAATGTAGGTAAAGAACAAATGAACTCTGTAACAGGAGTGGGCAAACTTTCTCCATAAAGGGTCAGAGAAATATTTTAGGCTCTGCCGACCATGAGGCAAAATTGAGGCTAAGAGACAGGTACTTACACAAACAAGAAAAAAAATCATTTTCAAAGATGAAACTCAAATAAGAAACTGAGTAAGTCTTTTTTGTTGTTTTTTTGTAATATATGTCTAATAATGAGAAGCACAGAATTCTTTTTTGTTTGGGATAACCCTTTGCTTAAGTGGGATTCAATGCTTCCCATCACCAAACTGATCTGTAAGTATTCTCTGGAGGCTGAGGGCCATCACTAGCCAACCCTTGCTCTAGAATACTGAGGCATTTTGGGGCGCCTGGGTGGCTCAATGGGTTAAAGCCTCTGCTTTCGGCTTAGGTCATGGTCCCAGGGTCCTGAGATTGAGCGCTGCATCGGGCTCTCTGCTCAGCAGGGAGCCTGCTTCCTCCTCTCTCTCTGCCTGCTTCTCTGCCTACCTGTAATCTCTGTCTGTCAAATAAAGTCTTAAAAAAAAAAAAAGAATAGGATTTTATAGTCTGTCATTAAAGAAATATTTCTTTTTTTTTTTTTTTTTTTATAAAACTGCAAATTTAAGAAGACAGACACTCCAAGTCCATTGAAAGGTGCAGTAGAAAGAACACTAGACTGGGTCAAAATACCTTAGGTCCTGTTGCCACACACTGTGTGACGCTGGACAGATCGCTTCCCCTTACTCTCCTCTCATCCCTCAGTGCTTTCAGAACAAGGCAAGTATCAGAGTGTTTCAATATAATGTTTTTCTCACAGACTGGACTGTTGGGAGCGGCACAGGACAGGGTCTGCCTCCCAATCTCTGTATTACTAGCTTAATGAAATGGTGCTTGGAACAGAAGAGTAAGTGCTTTCTGAAGTTCATCAATGTTCATATGCTACTGAGATATCATTTTAACATCTACTAACTCATTAAAAAACTGCTCACCCTGTTTTCCACACCAGAGCATTAATTCCTAACTCAGTTATAGTCTGATAAACTTTTCAGAATATACACAGATTCAGCTAGCAAACAGTGAAACAGTTTAGGGACTGTCACTCAGTAATCTTCAATCAATCAATTAATCAATCTATCTCTATATGTGTGTGTGTGTATAAAGATTTTATTTATTTAGTTGAGATAGAACGTGGGGGAGAGGGAGAAGCACGCTCCCCACTGAGCAAGGAGGTCAATGAGGGGATCAATCCCAGGACCCTGGGATCATGACCTGAGCTTAGGGCAGACGCTTAACCGACCGAGCCACCCAGTGGCGAAATCATGTTAAAGACAATGGACTTAAGAGTTAGGCTCACGTTCACTGACACGGAATCTAAACATTCCTTCTGTCACAGGTTCCACGAGTAAAGAGTTCCCTGGTCAAGCGAGCGGGGACGGGGCTGAGCACTCCCCTGCTCTGCCGCTTCACAGTGTGCATTAGTGTGCTAGAGGCTCTGGGAGTCCCATGATGTACTCCCTCCTTTAGTCCAGAATTTCCCATATTTATCTGCCCAGGGATTCCTTCTTCACCTAATACCTGTTATTCCACAGAAAAAGTGTTAAAGTTAGGCTATCTCATTTGATTCTAAATATTTAAATGTCTCAGCTATTCCTACTTGGTTTACTTTCACTAAACTGTCAACTTTAATATCTGTAATTTTAATCTAGCTCTCAAGAACTTTTAGGATTCAAACCCTCATTTTTGAATTTTTCTCTTTATTACATGTTTCCCATTCAATGAAGTCCTAGCAGCAACTGCGCACCCCTCTCATGGTGACAGTTTTGCTCAATGTCCACTGAGAAGAAGTTCTGTTGCTATAAACCAATGTTGCTTTTCTTGTGAGGCAGTTATAGGAAGTGCAAGCAAATGAGAGATGTCAACCATGGTAAGTGCACCTGGTGTTAGGCCATGCAGTCCATGGAGCCTTTGTTCACTAACAACGGCTAATGTTAAACAAAAAGAGGACGAACAGCTGAATTATGCACCTCACTGTAAAATTAAGATCAAATGAAATAAGGTATGTGAAAGTGCTTTATAACTCTAATCCTCATTACAAACAGGTAATAACAAATAAAGACAATTACTTTCACAGAGGCCTTGCAATAACTAACTTTCAATCACTAATGACAATATTGTATTTAGGTTTTGTTTTTTGCCAAGCACCATGCTAGTGACTTTCACTTTAGTAACCATTTAATTGCTCTACTTTTTCATTAACCCCAGTTTATTACTTTCATTACGCTTTTTGGTTTGCTTATTTGAATACTATAAAAGCTTTCTGGTGACCCTGAAATGCTGTTCACACAGCTGAGTAAATTCAATTAAATATTTATTGGCAGGATCTTTTCTTCTTTGCTTCCTAAACAGATTTAAATACACCCCTCCTTTTAACAAGATTTTATTTATTTATTTGAGAAAGAGAGAGGTAAATCAAACATGGGGAAAAGGGCAGAGGGAGAAACAGACTCCCCACTGAGCAGGGAGCTGGTGCAGGGTTGGGAGTAGGGTGGGCCCCTAATCCAGTATGACTGATGTCCTTATAAAAAAGGAAGAATTTGTACAGAGACAAACACTGGGAGAAGACCATGTAAAGATAAAGGAAGAGATCAGGGCGATGCATGTACAAGGTAAGGAATACCAAAAACTGGGGAGCCTGGGTGGCTCAGCTGGTTAACGTCTGTGTTCTGCTCAGGTCCTGATCCCAGAGACCCGCACTGGGCTTCGTGCTCAGCGGGGAGTCTGCTTCTCCCTCTCTCCGCTCATTTTCCTCTGCTCACCACCCCACCCCCCATGCTCACATGCTCACTCAAATAAACAAATAAAATCTTAAAAAAAAAAGAAAAAGAAGGAATTACCAAAAATGCCAGCAAACCACCAGAAACTAGAAGAGAGGCCTGGAATAGATCCTTCCCTAGTACTTTCAGAGGGAACATGGCCCTGCCAGCATCTTGATATCACTTGTTTAAGTTAGTTTGTGGTGGTTTGTTACCAGGAGCCAAGCAAAACCACCCAACACCATAAAGTGTTTTGTACCTCCTCGCTTGTCCATCTACTTAAATCTTTAAAAATATTGTTTACTGAAATCTTAATCTTCTAGTGGATAGAAAATATAGCTGCAAGGCTGTGGTTTTACGCTAAATGTTTAACTGTGTTCAACAGGAGAAACGAGCAGTAACCCCGGGGTCTAGGAGGACCGTGGTGTAAACACCGCATTACGAAACCGCAGAGGAAGCCTGGAACAGCTGGTTCCCAGGGGCTCTAGGAGAGTTACTTGGCTCCAATCGCCTTCATCCTATGGTCCTAAACTGCATGTTTTAAGTACAATTATCATCAAAAGAACAACTTACCTTTGGCTTCTAAACCTTCAAGAGTCGTCATTTTTTAATCAATGAAAGTGCACCTCAAACTTCTACCAAAAGCCTAAAAATGAATAAAATGAAAGACTTAATAGCATATAAGGACATCCCCCAAGTCCCTGTCAGGTAGAGGGGCCAGTGTTCTGCTGGTCTCCGCACTTCGCGCACACGCGTCTCACAGGCAAGGTCACAGGTGCCCCCGCAAGGCTGACAGAGGCCTCAACGCACGCGGGCCGTTCGCTTTCGGTTCGTTTCGCGGCCTCCCCGAGCGCTAGCAGGCGCGGGTCCCGAATTCCGGCCGAGGCGCTGCGGGGACGTCCCTGCAGGGTTCGGTCGCTGACAAGCAAGGGGAGCCGAAGGGCTCACTTTCTCCGGGGAAGGGGCGACGCGAGTGTCCGCCCCGGGCTCGCTCACCGAACCCGGGAGGCGCTCCCGTTTCGTTTAAACACTGGACACAGGCGCTCCGGGTGCGCAAGGGGCCCACGTGCGGAAACGCGTGCGCGGTCTCCCAGCGCGGACCAGGCGTCCCGGGCGCCCTGGGAAGGAGGTCGCGCCGGGACAGGGGCCCCAAGGCGCCGAGCTGCGCGTTCGGCCGCCACTGGATTCGCCGTGAGAGGAACCGATCTGCCTCGGACCGCCCGCTCCTCGCCCGGGGACAGGCCTCCGGGGGCGCCTGGGCAGAGCGGGGAGCCCTGGCACCGCGCCCCGCGCGCACCGGCCCGTCCGCGCCCCGCGCCCGCACAGCGGGGTCTGTCCTCAGGCCCCAACCCGGGGAGCGGAGGGTGCGGAGGGGACGGAGGGTGCGGAGGGGACAGACGGAGGGACGCCCGACGGCGCGGCCCGGCCCGCCGGCTCTGCCGACGCCGCAGCTCCGGCCGGTCTCCCTCCACAGACACCCCTGCGCTAAGTCCACAGCCTCAGCGCCAACCCGCAAGCCGGGCCGCGCGCCTTCCCCACACCCTCCGCCGTCACTCCGGCGGCCCCGCGGACGCCTCGCCCCGCTCCTTACTCTTCCGGGCTGAGGGTCGCGAGCTCCGCGCCAGCCTGGCCTCGCCCACTCCCGGTCAGCCCGAGTCGCCCCGCCCCGGCCCTCCGGACTTCCGGTGCTCTCGGCTAACCACATCCTGTCCCCCGGGGTTCGTTTCCGGAAGAGTTTTCCGAAAGAGAAGGGTGAATACGCTCTGGGGGGTCCTAGAACTCGGGCAACCCCGCACGCACGGTGGGAGGCGCCGCTGAGTGGGAGATGCGCAGACGCCGACGGGGAAGCGAGTATTCGGAGCCCCGGCGGCCTGCGCGCTTAACTTCCGGGTCACCTGTCAACCAACCCTAAGTGATGACTCCAGAAAGACCTGCGCGGCGCCGTGGAGGGGGCGGGGCAGGCCCAGTGGGCGGAGCTCCACGTCATCCCAGCCATTAGGAACGAAGGGGGCGGGGCGGTGGCGGCGTCGCACGTCCGGTAGTGGGCGGGGCTCTGTTGCCAGAGTAACTGGGCGTCCTCGGGAAGGCGGTGTCCGCCGGCGGCCGAGATCCCTGCCGCCTGCGCTGCCCGGGACGATGGTGAGTTCCAGGCGGGGCCGGAAGGACGGCTTCGGAGCCCTGGTGGCGCCGCGTCCCACGTACTGGGGCGGGGGGACGCTCGCAGGCGCCCCGGTTTCTTCCACGTCCGCTCCAGCTTCTCCCTCTCACGGGCTGGTTCCGCAGTTTCTTTCCCTCCCGGTGCGTGCAGCGCCCCGGACGCCGCTTCGGTCCTGCGGGGACCCTGCAGCTGGGGAGCGGGAGGTGCGGGGCGACCATTCGAAGTGTTTGCGTTTTTCAAGTTCTCCGCGCCCCTTGCCGGGCCGAATCCGAGACGCTGCGCGGTGCGTGCGCTGTGCGACACCGGCCCGCATCTCCCTGCGTCGCGGCGGGTGCCCTCGCGCTCGTCCGGCGGGTGCCCTCGCCCTCGCGCTCGTCCGGCGGGTGCCCTCGCCCTCGCGCTCGTCCGGCGGGTGCCCTCGCCCTCGCGCTCGTCCCGCGGGTGCCCTCGCCCTCGCGCTCGTCCCGCGGGTGCCCTGCTCCACGCCCGCCCCAGGGCCTGAGGTCGGAGCTGCCCTGGCGTCCGTCCCGTCTAGAGCGGATTACCTTAGCGGCAGGTGCTTCTGAGCGGGAGCGCCCTGACCAGCTCTTGGGAGAGCTTCTGGAAGGGTCCCCAGGAATTCTGAATCCGTAGGAATGGGGCTTGGCATTTGCCTTTTCAACGCGCCGGCGGGTGACGTGCGCCCGCGCGGCTTTGAGAGCCCCGGTTCCCGTCGCCTCGCGGGGCGCGGAAAGAGGACTGTGGTCCGAGGTCAGAGCCACGGAGCCGCTCCCCGCCCTTCCCTCGAGCCGTCCTTTCCGTGACCCCGTTGCCCCGGCGCGGTCCCTGCGGGGCTCTTTTCTCCCCTTCCAGCCGCTGCCCCTCCCCCGCCTGCGTCCTCCCGACGGAGCCGGGGTCGGTCTTCAGCCGCAGGCCCAGGCTTCGCCCCCGTGTGTACAGCCGACCCGTGGCGAGGGCTGATCCCGCTGCCCTGGAGACCTCACGCCCCCACGCATTGCGGGACTGCTGGCTCCCGCGGATCTTCGTTCTTTCCCGCGCTTTCGGCCTTTCTCTGCTCCTCCTGCTCCCGCGGGTCCGGGCAGATGCAATCACGCGGAGCGCGCGGCTCGTGCGGAGCTGCCCAGGCCTCCGTCCATGCGGGAGCTGCCCGAAGCACAGCATTTTCACCGGCTCCGACGGCCCCTTTCCCATCCTCGGTTCTGTTCCCCGACTTGCTCTTGAATGGCTTCGCTGACGCTGCTCTCGTCTAAGTTTCTAATGGCTTTTCCGGGTCCCATCCAGTATTTCTTCTCAAAGTTTATCTAGCTTTTCTGTGACAGCCGAAGCGCATGAGCTTTCATTACCTGCCCCTGCCCCGGCCTTGCCTGCTTTCGAATGCCTTTCTCTGGGGCTCAGTCTTTAATAGTTTCAGTAGTCAGTGCCTTTGCCCGGGGTGATTTCATCCCCACACGAGTTTTACTGGTGCCAAAGCATTCGAGTCTAAATTTCGATTTTCATCTCACATCTGCTAGGGCCAACCTAGTTGCCTCAGGGACACGTCTCCCTCCTCACCCAAATGCCTCTCACATGTGCCATGACCCAAACTGAACTTGCCATCATTCCAGCTGGTTTCTCTAATTCCATCAAGTTAATTAATGATATCACTATAGTATAAGCTATAGTATGGCTTTAGTATCATAGAACTTTAATATTAGTTATTGTGGATTAAGTATAGATAATCGAAACCAGAAACCAGAGTTGTTCTCCATTCCTTTTCTGTGCCTCCCATATTCAAAGGGTCATTAAGCCCTGTTTTAGTTTAAGCTTTCTTTGTTTCTTGCCCAGGCAGTTGCAGTATTTCTTTTTTTAAAAAAATTTTTTATTAACATATAATGTATTATTAGCCCCAGGGGTACAGGTCTGTGAATCGTCAGGCTTACACACTTCACAGCACTCACCATAGCACATGCCTTCCCCAATGTCCATCACCCAGCCACCCTCTCCCTACCCCCACCCCCAGCAGCCTTCAGTTTGTTTTGTGAGATTGAGTCTTAATGATTTGTCTCCCTCCCAATCCCATCTTGTTTCATTTTTTCCTCCCCTACCCTCCAAACCCCCCCACTTTGCCTCTCAAATTCCTCATACCAGGGAGATTATATGATAATTACCTTTCTCTGGTTGACTTATTTCGCTCAGCATAATACCCTCTAGTTCCATCCACGTTGCAAATGGCAAGATTTCATTTCTTTTGATGGCTGCATAGTATTCCATTGTGTATATCTATCACATCTTCTTTATCCATTCGTCTGTTGTTGGACATCTAGACTCTTGCCATTGTTTGGCTATTGTGGACATTGCTGCTATAAACATTCAGGTGCATGTGCCCCTTCAGATCACTACATTTGTATCTTTAGGGTAAATACCCAGTAGTGCAATTGCTGGGTCATAGGGTAGCTGTATTTTCAACTTTTTGAGAAACCTCCATGCTGCTTTCCAGAGTGGCTGCACCAGCTCACATTCCCACCAACAGTGTAGGAGGGTTCCCCTTTCTCCACATCCTCATCAACATCTGTTGTTTCCTGACTGGTTAATTTTAGCCATTCTGACTGGTGTGAGGTGGTAACTCATTGTGGTTTTGATTTGTAGTTCCCTGATGCCGAGTGATGTGGAGCACTTTTTCATGTGTCTGTTGGCCATTTGGATTTCTTCTTTGCAGAAATGTCTGTTCATGTCTTCTGCCCATTTCTTGACTGGATTATTTGTCCTTTGGGTGTTGAGTTTGATAAGTTCTTTATAGATTTTGGATACTAGCCCTTTATCTGATTTGTCATTTACAGATACTTTCTCCCACTCTGTCACTTGTCTTTTGGTTTTGTTGACTCTTTCCTTTGCTGAGTTGCAGTATTTCTTTTTTTTTTTTATTTATTTATTTTTTTTTTTTAAAGATTTTATTTATTTATTTGACAGAGAGAAATTACAAGTACATTGAGAGGCAGGCAGAGAGAGAGAGAAGGAAGCAGGCTCCCCGCTGAGCAGAGAGCCCGATGCGGGACTCGATCCCAGGACCCTGAGATCATGACCCGAGCCGAAGGCAGCGGCTCAACCCACTGAGCCACCCAGGCGCCCCAGTTGCAGTATTTCTTGCCTGGACTTTTGACAGTATGGTATGGCAGTTCTTCAATCCATTATTTTCTCTGCCACAAGAAGGAATTTTTAGAAATGATTTTACTTATTTATTTGAGAGAGAGTGAGCACAAGTTGGGGGGGAAGGGGCAAAGGGAGAGAGATAAGCAGACTTCTTCCCCTCTTCACAGGGAGCTTGATGTGGGGCTCGATCCGAGGGCTCTGGAATCATGACCCGAGCCAAAGGCAGACACTTAACTGACTGATCCACCCAGGCTCCCCAGAAGGAAATTTTAAACACCCAAATATTTGAAGTCACTCACCTCTTTTAAATTCTAGACTCTCCATACTCTACAGTGTAAAATTCCAAGTACCTGGGACAGCATACGCGGCCCTCCATCATCCAGCACTGCTCAGTCTAGCTTTTTCCACGTCCCTCCATTGCCAAGTCATTCCTTTCAGCTGCTTGTCTTTTGCCGAACATTTTAAGCAACTTCGAACTGGTGGTATGAATGTCACCTCTCCTTTGCACACGCTGTTCCTTCCACACGAGATATGCTTATCTCCTTGTGGGCCGGCCTGATTCCTTCTGATCCTTCCATACCCAGGTTCGGTGTCTCTTCTGTGATGCCTTATGTCTCTACTCAAAGACAGTTGACTTTTCTTTTCTTTTCTTTTCCTTTTTTTGGTCACAATTTTACATAGTACACATCTCATTTACTTGCCACATTCAGTTGGAATTATTTGTTTATGAGGTTGTCACTCTTACTGAACTGAACTGGTAGAGGGACCGATCCTTGTTTTGGTCACTGCTATTGCCTACACCATAGTAGGCCCTCAGGTATTTGCTAAAAGAGAAAAAAAAAAAAAAAAAGAATGTGGTAAGTGCCCTGAGAGCTTACAAAGTACTTGGGGGATATAGGAGGATGAGTCTTCACTTTTCAGTCAGGCCATCGTTAAGCAAATGGAATAGAATTTCCATAGTGACAATTCAGTGGCCTGAACAGTGGCACAGGGAGATGGAAATTGACATTTGTGGAGTACTGGTTTTCTTCATGCTTGTCTTACATTCTTGTCATTCAGAATTCCCAACCATCCTAAGAGCAGTGGAGTCCTCTCCCTACTCTCTGTCCCGGCTGAAGTTGTGTGTGGTGGTTCTTTCAGACTGAATGGTTAGTAAAGGCCCCTTTGAAGAACTGACTTGTCTTGAGACCTGAATGAAGGGCAGTGACCTGGGGGAAGTGTATCAGGCAACACTAACAATAGGATCAAAGGCCCTGAGGCAGCAAAGTGGTTGGCATTTTTCAGGAAGTGCTGTTGTGATCTAATGTAAAATAATAATAATAATAATAATAGAAATTTGGTGGTGGGGCAGGGTGGGGGCAGCAGCAGTGAGGGGGCAGGGGGCGGGAAGTATGGCAGAGAATAACAGACATGCAGTTAGGGAGGGAGGCAGGGGCCCGCCCGCGTGCGTGTATGATCGCATGGTTGCTCAGAGTAGGTTCTAACCCATTACTCAGTCATGAAATCAAGTTGTTGTGTGTAGCCAGCATTAAAAAGACATAAAGCAGACACTATATTCATTGTATGTGCTAAGGATGACTTCCATGAAACTTTTCAGTGTGTGCCTCGTGTGTACTGGATTATTGTCCAAAATGCATTCCTTCCTGTCAGTCATGGGCCACAAAGCTCCATATAGAGTGTACTTTGAACAGTATATACTTGAAGAGGCAAAATCGTTGATCTCAAGGAGCACAGATTTCTTACTCCTCGTTTGACCTAGTGACAATCTTCCTGTGTGGCAGAAGCAGCTCCGGATTTAATCCGAGCCTGAAATTGACTAGAGCAGAATTTTCAAGTTTCTTTCTGCACCCAGATCCCTCTCCGGTGTCCGTTGCTGTCCTTTACGAGGAAGGAGAGGTAAATTTTGGTTCGTGGGGAGAAAGGAGGGAAAAATGAAACAAGATGCTATGGGGAGGGAGACATGCCATGAGAGACTCATCTCACAAAGCAGGAGGCTGAGTAGGGCGGCAGGGGACAGACACTGGGGAGGGTCTGTGCGAGGGTGAGTGCTGTGAATTGTATAAGCCTGATGATTCACAGACCTGTACCCCTGGGGCAAATAATACATTATATGTTAATAAAAAAGAATAAAAAAAAAAAAGAAAGAAAGTGAACCAGGGAGAAATTGGTGTCCTTTCTCTGTGTTCAGTCTCACCTCTGGCATGTGTATTGTATGAAAGGCTGATGGTTTCTTTCTCTGAGCCAAAGGTGGAATTTGTTTGCTCTGCTGGTGTGCCTCCCTGACCGCTGCAATTACATTATCTGGTCAGCTTCTGTCTGCGTCTGGTTTGTTAACAGCTGTAGCTTGCAGCACCATAATTAGGTCCTGACCTGCAAAGCAGAGACAGGCCAATGTAGTTAGTATATCTCACATACGTGTTGTTTAAGATAAAGAATGGGCTAGAGTCATCAATTGATTTACTTTTGTGCATAAAAAGAGGAGATAATTCCAAGGCTCTTTTGGCTACCAAAGAGATAGGAATGTTCTATATTTTCTAAAATAGAACATTGGTTTGAATGCTGTTAACAAAGATGATCTGTTAGTATAACGTAAGGCCTTCAGAGATTATCTGCTATGTTCTGCAAGACTAAACAAAGATCTTAAGTTTTTGGTTTGAAAGAGACTTCAAAGAGAGTTTCGTGATGGCTAAAACAGGATTTTATTGCATGAAATGTTTTTCAGTTTCCAGCTTTATAAAGTTTCTTCTAAATAGGCTTACCGTTTTTATCTTTGGCATGCACTTCTTAGCTCTCCAGGATCCCTTTTGTTACTGGGAGTGCTAACTTGGAAGGACAGGCAGCTCCAAGCCCCAGGCAGGATTTCATTTGCGGGAACTGAATCAAAGTGCAGCACCTAATATAGCATCCTGAAACCTTATAAACAGTTTTTTCCCACTAAGCGATTTTATTACAAATGCAGTTTGGAGCTGGTTATTTTCTTCTTTCATAGGAACCAGTAGTATTTGCAAAAGTAAATAGCAGTGGGTTAATAGAATGCCCTAATTTTCCTCACAGGTAGCTCATTTATCTTTTTCTGTCCTTTTTCTGCCTTTTAATTCCTCATCTTTTCTTTCTTTTTTCCCCATCTTTATCGGGATATAATTGACAAGCAGTACTGTGTACGTTTAATGTGTATAAGGTATTAATTTAATAATGTATATTCCAAAATGATTACTTCCTTGGCATTAAGCCTACACCTGTGTCGCATCACATAATCACCATTGCTTTTTTTGTGATGAGAACATCTAAGATCTACTCTTAACAACTTGCAAGTACGTAAGGAGACAGTGTTAAGTGTCCTGACGGTGCCATGCGTTTGAGTCCCCAGAACTTCGGCACTTCTAACTGGACATTTTTACCCTTTGACTGATATCACCCCAGTACCTGGTAACCTCCATTCTACTCTCTGTTTCTGAGTTTGGCTTTTTTAGATGCTCCGAACAAGTGAAATCATACAGTGTTTGTCTCTGACTTACTTCAGTGAGCATAATGGCCTAGGAGTCCATCCCTGTGGTCACAAGTGGCAGAATTTCCTCCTTTCTCGTGGCTGGAGAATATTCCAGTGTACTTAGACCACATTTTCCTTACACATTCATCCATTGACGGACGCTAGGTCATTTTCATATTTTGGCTATTGTGAATAATGCTGCATTGAGCATGGGGGTGATCTATCTTTTGGAGTTGGTGTTTTCATATTTTTCTGATAAATACACAGATGTGGGATTACTGGATCATATGGTAGGACTATTTGTGAAATAGTGCTAGGACCCTGCATGTGGTTTTCCACAGTGGCTGCATTTTATATTCCCACCAGCACTGCGTGGGGTTCCTTTTCTCCACAGCCTCCCCAACACTGCCTGCCCCTTGTCTTTTTTTTTTTTTTAATTTATTTTTAAAATTTAATTTCTTTTCAGTGTACCAGAATTCATTGTTTATGCACCACACCCAGTGCTCCATGCAATAGATGCCCTCTATATTACCCACCACCAGGCTCCCCCAAACTCCCACACCCCATACCTTCAAAACCCTCAGATTGTTTTTCAGAGTCCATAGTCTCTCATGGTTCGTCTCCCCTTCCGATTTCCCCCAACTCCTTTCTTCTCTCCATCTCCCCTTGTCCTCCGTGTTATTCCTTATGCTCCACAAATAAGTGAAACCGTATGACTGTCTCTGCATGACTTATTTCACTCAGCATAATCTCCTCCAGTCCCATCCATGCTGATACAAAAGTTGGGTATTCATCCTTTCTGATGGAGGCATAACACTCATAGTGTATATGGACCACATCTTCCTTATCCATTCGTCCGCTGAAGGGCATCTTGGTTCTTTCCACAGTTTGGTGACCATGGCTATTGTGGCTATGAACACTCGGGTACAGATGGCCCTTCTTTTTACTACATCTGTATCTTTGGGGTAAATACCCAGTAGTGCAATTGCAGGGTCATAAAATTTGTATGGAATCAGAAGAGACCCCAAATTGCTAAGGAAATATTGAAAAAGAAAAACAGAACTGGCGGCATCACGTTACCTGATTTCAAGCTGTACTACAAAGCTGTGATCACCAAGACAGCATGGTACTGGCATAAAAACAGAGACGTAGACCAGTGGAACAGATTAGAGAGCCCAGATATGGACCCTCAACTCTATGGTCAAATAATCTTCGGCAAATCAGGAAAAAATATACATTGGAAAAAAGAGAGTCTCTTCAATAAATGGTGCTGGGAAAACTGGGCAGCTATATGTAGAAAAATGAAACTCGACCATTCTCTCACACCGTACACAAAGATAAACTCAAAATGGATAAAAGACCTCAACGTGAGACAGGAATCCATCAGAATCCTAGAGGAGAACATAGGCAGTAATCGCTTCGGTATCAGCCACAGCAACTTCTTTCAAGATATGTCTCCAAAGGCAGGGGCACCTGGGTGGCTCAGTGGGTTAAGCCACTGCCTTCGGCTCAGGTCATGATCTCAGGGTCCTGGGATCGAGTCCCACATCGGGCTCTCTGCTCAGCAGGGAGCCTGCTTCCCTTCCTCTCTCCCTCTGCCTGCCTCTCTGCCTACTTGTGATCTCTCTCTCTCTCTGTCAAATAAATAAATAAATCTTAAAAAAAGAAAAAAAAAGATATGTCTCCAAAGGCAAAGGAAACAAACGCGAAAATGAACTTTTGGGACTTCACCAAGATCAAAAGCTTCTGCACAGCAAAGGAAATAGTCAAGAAAACAAAGAGGCAACCCACGGAATGGGAGAAGATATTTGCAAATGACAGTACAGACAAAGGGTTGATATCCAGGATCTATAAAGAACTTTTCAAACTCAACACACACAAAACAGACAATCATATCAAAAAATGGGCAGAAGATATCAACAGACACTTCTCCAATGAAGACATACAAATGGCTATCAGACACATGAAAAAATGTTCATCATCACTAGCCCTCAGGGAGATTCAAATTAAAACCACAATGAGATATCACTTTACACCAGCTAGAATGGCCAAAATTAGCAAGACAGGAAACGATGTGTGTTGGAGAGGATGTGGAGAAAGGGGAACCCTCTTCCACTGTTGGTGGGAATGCAAGTTGGTGCACCACTTTGGAGAACAGTGAGGAGATTCCTCAAGAAATTAAAAATAGAGCTTCCCTATGACTCTGCCATTACCCCTTATCTTTTTAGCCCAGCTGTTCTAACCGGTGTCAGGTGACAGCTGTGCTGCTTTTGATTTATGTTCCCCTTCTGGTTAGTGATGCCAAGCACCTTTTCATGTACTTGTTGGCCATCTGTAGGTTTTCTTTGGGAACAGTCTGTTCGGATCTTCTGCCCATCTTCTTACTCCTGTTCGTTTAACTGTTACTCAGTTGTATGTATATGTAATGTAGATGTTAATCCCTCCTTAGCTACATAGTTTGTAAATATTTTCTCCCATTCTGAGGATTGCCATATCATTTTGTTTAATGTTCCTTTAACTGTGCAGAAGCTTTTTAGTTTGTTGTAGTCCCACTTACTGATTTTTGCTTTTTTGTTTGTGCTTTTGGTGTCCTAGCCTAAGAACTGCTTCCCAGACCAGTGTCAAGGAGCTTTCCCGCTGTTTCCTTCTAGAAGTTTTATGGTTGCAAATCTTACGTGTAAGTCTTTAATGCATTTCAAATTAGGTGTCATGAGTGGAGTGAGAAGTGAAGTTTCATACTTCATCCACTCTTTCTCGGTCACCAAGTATCTGTCGGTTCGAACGAGTATTTACTGAGTGCTTTTGTGTGCCGGGCACTGGCTCTGCAGCGAGTAACAAGATTTCCCCCCTCCATGCCCACAGAATAGAGCCCAGATTTCTTAATTGGCGTTGGAGACCTTCTCTGGTCCCTACTTACCTTGTGCACCCCATGGAACTTATCAAGAAAAACAGTGGAAGATAAATTACAAGGGTAAGTTGGGTTCTAAGGAAAAGATTACAAGGTGAGGTCAAAATGCATAATAAAAAAGAGTGGTCTGACCTAGCCAGGGTGATCAGGGAAAGCTTCCTTGATGGTTTAACCTTTAAATTCCCTTTTTCCTTAGTGGAGGAAACATACAATATATTCAAGACATAAATGAATGAAGCCATGAAACAATGGGTAGCCTCTTTGGTGCCAAATGATGTGAGGAAAATTAAACTTAGTAATGTGATAGTGGCTGGTTCCAAGAGGAGGTAGCTAGAGGACCTTTATGGGGGACAATTAGAGAGGGTCCTCTTGAGGATGTGGCTTTTAAATTGAAATCTCAGAAAAAGGGAGCAGGCCAGGTGGAGATCAGGGGAAGTTCATTCTGAGCCAACAACAGCCAAACACAGAGGCTCACTGGGGGCATGGCAGGGGGCCAGTGGGGACCGGTTCTGGGGAAGGTGGGGTGGGCGTGAAGACTGAGATGCTAAGGCAGGCGGGAACCAGGGGATACTGAGGCTTATGCAACTTGGGAAGGATTTTAGATTTCATTCTAAATGTACTGGGATAATGCCTCTAATACATTTTTCCTATTCTGTCAAAATATTTTATTTTCCTTGGATCTGCCTTATTTAAACCTTAACTGTATTAGTTCGGTCTTTCAGTGACAGTTTTTATCCTATCTGTAACATTTATGATCTTATAAACTTTGGAAAATATTTATCTGTGCAGATCTTATGTTTGAAGATTGAACACTCCTGATTTCTCCTTTTATAATTGCTTTCTAATATTTTAATTGCTTGTCACTGGAGTGGCTCTGTCAGTGAAGTGTCTGTCAGAGTCTTGGTTTCTGCTCAGGTCATGATCTCAGGGTCTTGGGATGGAGCCCGTGTCGGCTCTGTGCTCAGCGGGGAGCCGGCTGGAGACGCTCCTCCTGTCCCGCTGCTCCTCCCTGCTCTTGCCCCATCTCTCTCTCTCGCTACATAATCTTAAAAAAATAATTGAAATGCCCTTTTCTGAACTGTTTGTTTCCATAGTGTCTTCTCTAAGGTGTGGCAGGCGAAGTGGGTGACATCATCGTGTCTCCATGGATAGTGCGTTTTCTGCTGTGATGTCATGTACTGTCTTTCTGGATGGAGTGTAAGATCGGAGTAACTCGTTCTCCAGAAATCTCTCCAATAGTTCTGTTAACCTTAGATCCACTTTCTTGAAAAATCTGTTTAAACTACTTCACTTCTAAAAGCTGTTGATATTTTAAGACTTTCTACTTATTAGGTGTGAGAAATTGTAGCTATTAAAATGTACTGCTCAGTTCGAGTTTATTTTCTGGTACTAATTAAGTTGCTATTGTTACACTCCTGACTCATCTTATGTACTGTGCCTTCTTTGTAGTGCTTTATTCTTTAAAATTTATTTCCAAATACATACACAATGGATCCAGAGTTCTGATATATGTAAATTTAAATTTCATCTTCTACTTTCTGTGGTTCTGATACAAGTTACATAATGCATATGCTATATACATTTTATTCTTGTCAAAAATATATCATTGATATGTTTGTTGTGACATATATATAGTACATAATATAAATAAAATACATATAGCATATATATATTTAACTTGAATATATATATACATATATATACAATATTTAACTTGTTATATTGTAGAAACAGTCATTTTTGGAGGTTTGCAAATATGTAGAAAAAATATAATTAAATTCATCTGTAATGTCACTGTATACAATTTGTTAGTATTTTAGTATAATATTCCAGTCAGATACACATACATACATACATAGGTGTATATACATATGTATATGTATATATCTTTGAAAGTGTGATCCTACTGTATATATTATTTATAAATCTCTCTTTTTCACTTAATATATCTTAGACAATTTTCCAGATCAATTTTAGGACCAGCATTTTGTTCTTTCACTTACTTTGGTATAACCAATCTGTTTATTTACTTGGTGTTTTTTTTTTTAAGATTTTATTTATTTATTTGACAGAGATCATGAGTAGGCAGAGAGGCAGGCAGAGAGAGAGAGAGGGAAGCAGGCTCCCTGCTGAGCAGAGAGCCCGATGTGGGGCTCGATCCCAGGACCCTGAGATCATGACCTGAGCTGAAGGCAGAGGCCTCAACCCACTGAGCCACCCAGGCGCCCTTTAATTGGTCTTTTGACACCATAATTAATATATTTTTACAGGCATAGCTTTACATACGAACATAATTATTTCCTTAGAATAAATTGGAAATGGGGCGCCTGGGTGGTTCGGTTGGTTAAGCGTCTGCCTTCCACTCAGGTCAGGATCTCTGGGTCCTGGGATGGAGCCCCATGTCAGGCTCCTGGCTCAGTGGGGAGCCTGTCTCTCCCTCTCCCTCTTTCACTCTCCCTGCTCATGCTCTCTCTCTCTGTATCTCTCGGTCTCAAACGAATAAATAAAATCTTAAAGAGAAAAGAATAAATTAGAAATAGAGTAACTGGGTGAGAGAGGCCATGTGCATTTCTGAGGTTTTCACGATATGCCTTGCCAATTACCTCCAGAAAGTTTTACCATTTGTCCCCTGCTAGCAGTGTGCCGTGGTGCTGCTCCTTCTAAGCTCTAGCCTGGTATTGCTATAAATTTCTTACATGGGGGCGCCTGGGTGACTCAGTGGGTTAAGCCTCTGCCTTTGGCTCAGGTCATGATCCCAGGGTCCTGGGATCGAGCCCCGCATCAGGCTCTCTGCTCAGCAGGGAGCCTGCTTCCTCCCTCCCTCTCTGCCTGCCTCTGCCTACATGTGATCTCTGTCTGTCAAATAAATAAATAAAATCTTAAAAAAAATTTCTTACATGGATTGGACAATGGATTTGAATTTTTAATAAAAATTTCACTTTTCTTACCCAATAATATATTGATTATAAATTACAATGTGTTCTATAGATGGGAAACACTGCTAATACTTATCTAAAGTATTTTCCTGTAATTATTGTTTGCCATTTTTCATGAATTGTTGGGATTCCTCATTTATTAGTAGTCTGTACTGAGGAAGACGGAGGTAAAAACCTTTTCTAAATTACTGTTCACAGCTGGATTCTCCAGTCCTCTCTGGTTACTTTACTGAAGAAGCAGCCTGTTGTAGGACAGAGGAATGGCTGTAGAGCTAGAAACCCCGAAATTTTCAATCCTACTGCAGTCTTGGCTTCAGCATATATGTACTGTGTGACTTGTAATCCTTCTGGGCAGTTGTCTTCCCTTTCATAAAATCAGAATGATAATTTCTGTTCAGAGTAGCTTGAAGCATTTTTGTGAGAATCAAATGTGTATGAAAGTAATTTATAAACTGAAATGTACTCTATGTATGAGATGTAGTACACTCATAGTAACCAGAATGCTGTCTAATGGAACAAGCTGGGGAAAATGGAAATGTAAAATCTAAAACAAATTTTAGAAATATTTGAGGTTAGTGGTGTTCTTGTCCAACTTTGTGGCTATTTAAAACATTCTTCTTGTATGTTAAGTTTCTTGTCCCTTGTGTTAGAGTCATTTTCCTGCTGGAAACAATCAAGGGTCCCGGAAAAGAGAGGGAAAGATGGGGCAGGGCAGGAGCAGCACTTGAGACAGGTTCAGTAACTGTCCTACACGTTCGGGAAGGGAATAGCGAGATGTGTCTGATCTCTCTTGAGTGTTAGATCTGAGATCCATGAATTTCTACTCAGTTTAAATAGATTAGGTGGGAACATTGGCTTTTATTTGTGGTAGTTGAGATTTTATTATTCCATAATTTGATTGTGAAAAGTACAAGGAGTCCATTCAGGCCTAATCTGTTTTTTGCTACATAAGCCTAGAAAATATGGCTTTGGAAGAACTGAAAACTTCTCCAAGTGCAAGTCTGTCATTAGGTTAAATCATCGTCCTCTTTAACTTACGTATGTGCCCAGTCTCTGAAAGGCGAGTGTTTGTATGCTGTAGGTATCTGAAGAGTTTTCATGGTTAAAAAGCTTTAAAATTTCTCTCCAAAGGGAGGATGGCTCCAAAAATATGGTCACCTCCTCCCCCAGCATTTTCATTGATCATCTAATGCTGTCTTTAAGATTTTGTCTTGGTTGCCAGGACACACGTAGGTTGAGCTGTGCGGTCATCACGCTGGCGGTCGGGACAGTTTCCTTTCCAGACGCCGTTGCGCTTGCAGGAGACAAAGTGCTGCGCCTGGGGCGGTGCACAGTGGAAGCCCCAGCGAGCCGTCGCCGCGCGGCCGGGTGCCGGCGGGGTCAGGTGCGGGCGGCGGAGGGCGGAGGGCGGAGGGCGGGCCCGTCCTGCGGGGGGTCCTGCGGGGGGTCCTGCGGGGGGTCCTGCGGGGGCTCGTGCAGGGCCGAGGAGGTCGCTGTAGCGCAGGCTCTGGTGTTTTTTTCCACTGGGTTTCGGTTTACTTGGACTCGGGAACACGCACACATTCGAAATTAAGCGCCGCGACCTCCCGCGCCCCGTGAGCCCTGCAGTTGGCGGAAGGCACGTGGCGACCGGAGCGCGGCGTGTCGCGGCGGTTTGCTGTCGGGGTCGCGGGCGCCCCGGGAAGGAGGGTCGCGCGCAGGCCGGTCTCGAGCCTTCACGCGCGCTGTCCTGCACCCAAGTCCGAGGGGCGGTCCTGCCGGGCGGCGCGTCCACCCTGTGACGCTCCCGCGGTACCCGAGGCGTCTTACGAACACGGTTTTTAAGCAGCTTCTTCTTGATTTGCCTTTCCGAGACACGTGTGTGGAAAAGGGGCACGTGGGCTCTGCGCACGTGCCCGCGCTCCAGCCGCCCCCGGCCTCGCCGTAGCGCCTGACCAAGTGCCGCGTCGACGTCCCCCGACGTGTCCCCGCCAGGCGAGGCCGTCGCCGTGACCCGCGGAGACAGCTGTTGCGCATCTGGAGAAGAGAGCCGGTCCCCATGCGCAGCGGAGCGGCGGCGTCGGGGGACGCAGGGCTGAAGGGAAGGGAGGTTGACCCCCCGCAGAGTCCGCCACCAGTCACTGGGTGGGGACCGGCTGGGGACCGGCTTCAGCCCCAGAGAAGACGGAGGACACCAGGCTCTCGTCCCCACGGGCGCGCTCGGCTCCGTCCGTCCTTCCGCGGTGGTCGGTGCGTCCGGCCGGCCGTGTGCGGACTGTCCTCGCACCCGGGGTGGCAAGGAGCGGCCGAGCCCTGCCCTGAGCGGCCGGGACGCCGGGGAGGGGACATGTGCTGCGGCGTCGGGTACTGGTAAGCGCTGTGACCAAATGCCGTTCGGGGTCACAGCGAAGGAAGCCGGAGGGGCCTGATGCGTGACTGGGTGGAGGGGACGCCCCTCTGGACCGCGCCCCAGTGGCGTTGGGTGGCACAGGGCGAGCCCGGCAGCGCCAGCAGGAAGCTGTCCAGCAGAGGGGACAGCAGGTGCCAGGAGCCTGTGGCCGGAGCCTGCTCGTTTGTCCAGGGACCAGCAAGGCCAGCCTGACCGAGTCGGTGAGTGGCGGGTGGCCGGAACGCAGTCGAGGGCCGGCTGGAGGCCACATCGCACAGGCCCCTGGGCCGCCAGTTCGTCAACACTGGGAGCTGGGAGGGGTTTGAGAGACCCCATTTCTGCCGCTGAGCTTGTGACCCGCTCGCAGCCATGGCCACCGCCCCCCACCCCCAACCAGCGCCGAGTGTCAGCAGGTGGCATGTCCCAGGGTAAGACCAGTGCATAGAACTTTTTTGTCATTTGGGGGGATATGTGCATGTATTGGTTCTAATGGAAAATGTGGTTCCTGCTCTGGGTTCCGACAAAAACAAAGTGTGATTCGCAGACTGAGTCTCACCGGAGCTGTATCCACTGGGTGGGAAGAACTCAGAGGCTCTCCATGGCTTCCTTGGCGCGGTGCCACCTTATGGCCCCATGCCCCGAGTTGGCACGGTGTGTGTGGGTCCGGATCTGGGGTGACCGGCTCCATGTCTAGTTTCTGAGTGAAGGGAAGGAATTCAAAGCTTTATTTCGTCAGTAGCACATTAGGAAGGACCCACTTTGGTTCTGTTCTATGATCCTCTTTTATACTCCTACTTTCCTTCACTGTCTCTGTTTGCTTGAATATCCTCTTATTTCTTCAGGAAAGAAAGCTATCCAGAGGGGAGAGATAGGGAGAGAAAGAAGTCCAGGAATGAGTGACAGACAGACATCCAAACTCTAGGATAGAAAAGAGAGAAACAAGGCCAAAAGCAAGAAAGCAGTAGTGACGCCTAACCCTCCTGCCGCCTCCTAAAGGCCTAGTCTCCTGGGAGCAGGTGCTGGTGGAGAATGGATTCCGTCCAGTTCCAGAGATCCACACTGGGAATTCATTTCCGTAGCCTGTCTTCTGGCTCTGAGTGAGAACTAGGTAATGTGCTGGAGAGAGCGAGGTCCTGGGGATAGTTTCTCTCTTACACTCCTTACTCCTCCTAGGTCTGGTGCACAGAGGCCCTGAGAAACGGTTTTCTTAAAAGATCATCTTGATCAGTACACTGAGCTGTCAAGACACTATTCCTATATGTTAGAGCTAAACTCTTACTTACACAACCAATAAATCTATAATCTTAAAGACAGGTTTAGGCTCAAAAGAGACTTTATTTTGGAGGACTTGCAGGGGTAACTTGGTGAAATTTGAAGAAAGCAATCCAAGGGTTAAAACAATAGCCAGGGCATGGAAGCAACCTAGTGGTCCGACTGTAGGTGGTGCGTAAAGAGAATGCGGCATATGTACACATGGACTCTGGCACGGCCAGAAAAAAAGGGTGGGGTTGTGCCATTGGAGATGACATGGAGGGACCTAGAGAGTATTATACTGAGTGAGATAAGTCAGACTGAGAAAGACGAATACTATAGGATTCCACTCATAAATGGAATCTAAAACAAACAAACAAAAAAACCAAGAAAAAACAAAAACAAAACCCCACAAAAAGCAGGATCAGGACTATAAACACAGAGAACAAACTTGTTGCTGGAGAGGAGGGGAATGGGAAATTGGGCAAAATGGGTGAAGGGGGAGAGGGAGATACGGGCCCCCACTTAGGGAATGAATAACACAGGAATAAGGAGCAGAATGCAGGGAACGTAATGATGCTGTTAGCGATGTCGTGGGACAGATGGCAGGTATGCTGTGGAGAACATAGCGTCCTGTTTAAACTCGTCGGATCACTAAGTTGTATACCTGAGACATGTAACATTTGCCAACTGTACTCACACATACACAAAATGTTCCCCCCCAACCCTTCTTTGTGTGTCATGAGAAAGATATTCTTGAATTAGTTTGGCATGACTTTAAAAATAATTGTTTTTTAGTTGCTTAAAACCCTGTTACGTAATTGATTAAATGTGGGAAAGCAAGCGAAGAGAATTCACTGAGTGTTACTCTCTTCCCTAAGAGTGGCTGTCTGGACCAGACCATTTCTTCAGTGGCTGACAGGGAAAGCTTTAAACTTACTTGGGGCTGCTTGGGGGAATTATCAAAAAACAGCTCAGATTAGGTCCTTTTTTATGTGAGTGAGTAGAGACGTTTCTTAAAGTGGGATGACTGGAGGGGATAAGAAAGGCAAAAGAAACTTGTTAACTTATAAATCTGGGAGATGAATTTTTCTTAGTCGTTAGTATCTCTAATCTGTTGACCATCTACTGCCTATTAAGCTCTTGTCACATGAGGGAGCAGTTGCAGGTTTAAAAACATGAGAGGCCAGGCTTGAACTGGTTTGGTCTGAAGCCCATGTTCTTTGTTGTCAACCGCATTTGGGGCCAAGATGTTTAAGGTTTAGAATTCGTTTTAGCGGGCTGCCTGGGTGGCTTAGTCTGGGAAGTGAAGCGGCCTCCTCCTGATTGTGCTCTGGTCCTGATCTCAGGGTCCTGGGACTGAGCCCTGCATCGGGCTGTCCAAGCAGCAATGAGTCAGCTTGAGAATTCTTTTTCTCCCTCTTCGTCTACCCCTACTCTGCTCACTCACTCTCTTTCTCTAAAAATAAGTCTTTAAACATTGTTTTAGTAATAATGTTTTTTTGGTAGCTTTAGAGAGAACTGAAGTCTTACTCTTTTTTAGAGGGGAAGACTTTTAACTTACGTTTTGAAAACTCCATTTCTAGGCATATAGTGATAAAACATTTCTTTAGAAAGTCATAATTCATATTTTGATACTTAATAGCCTCCGAAAAATTACTGTGATTCAGTGTGGAAAGGCCCTGTGGCTTGGCTGGATTGAAATCCACATTGAACGGCAGGTGGCGCTCTCCCACCATCGGAAACAGTCTTTCCCCGAAAAGCTCTCCTTTATGGATTTTTTAGTTGCTTATTAATTTCAGTCATATCACTGTGATATATTAATGCCATTCATTATATGGAAAGCACAGAGTACAGAGTACCACAGGTTATTTCTTGTAAAGTCAAAGTCATAAACATATATATATATATAAAAAATGGCACTTTTGGGGGAAGATTTTATTTATTTATTTGACAGAGAGATCACAAGTAGGCAGAGAGGCAGGCAGAGAGAGCTGAGCAGAAAGCCCGATGCGGGGCTTGGTCCCAGGACTCTGAGATCATGACCTGAGCCGAAGGCAGAGGCTTTTACCCACTGAGCCACCCAGATGCCCAAAGATACATTTTTTTTCCTTTCATAAATTAGTTAGAAAGCTGAAGCCTTAATTATGGAAAAGAATAGCCTCCTCGGCAATTATGCTGGAATTTTTTAGAATTTATGCTAAAAAATTATGCTACCAAATTATGCTACCAAAATATGCTTTATCTTGTAAAAAAAAAAATCTTAAAACAGTGAAGGGCTAAGTTAAAATAACCCATGAATCATGATATGATTATTAACTCATATTACATTCATCCATAATATAATATAATATGATATATAATTTAATATGATAGACTATAATATCATAGAATAGAATATGATAGGATAGAATATGATAAAATGGAATATGATAGAATATAATATATGATATGATATAATATATGATATAATATGATATATAGTATATAATATATGATAGAATATATGATATACTATGAATATATATAATATTTGATAGAATATAATACAATATATAATATATGATATGATAAAATACAATATAATATGATATAATGTGATATATCAAAATATATATGGTATATAATATATGATAGAATATAATATGATATAATATAATATAGAATATGATATAATAGATTATGATGATATATGATGTAATATAATAGGATATACTGTACTTTAATATATGATATAGTATAATATGATATATAATAGGATATACTATAATATGATATAGTATATGATATAATAGGATATACTATGCTATAATATGATATAGTATAATATATGATATAGGATATACTATACTGTAATACGAGATAGTATAATATATATAATATAATAGGATATACTATACTATAATGCGATATAGTATGATATGATATAATATAATAGGATATACTATACTGTACTATAATATAATACAATATAATATATGATATGATATATAATACGATATACTGTACTGTACTATAATATAATACAATATAGCATAATATATAATGTAATATAGGATATACTGTACTATGCTATAATATGATATAGTATGATATGTGATAGGATATACTATACTGTAATACGATATAGTATAATATCATATATAATAGGACATACCATACTGTACTATACTATAATACGATATAGTATAATATATAATATGATATAGGATATATTGTACTATAATACAATATAGTATAATATATAGGATATATTATACTATAATATAATATAGTATAATATATGATATAATGGGATATACTGTACTATAACATAATACGATATAGTATAATATAATATATAATAGGACATGCTATACTGTACTATAATATAATACGATATAGTATAATATATAATATGATATAATAGGATATACTATACTATAATACAATATAGTATAATATGATATATAATAGGATATGCTATACTATACTATAATATAATATGATATAGGATATATTGTACTATAATACAATATAGTATAATATGATATAATGGGTTATACTGTACTATACTATAATACGATGTATAATATGATATATGATATAATAGGATATACTATACTATAATACAATATAGTATAATATATGATATAATAGGATATACCATACTGTACTATACTATAATACGATATAGTATGATATGATATATAATAGGATATACTATACTGTACTATGCTATAATATGATATAGTGTAATATGATATATGATATAATGGGATATACTATACTATAATACAATATAGTATAACATATGATATAATAGGATATACCATACTGTACTATGCTATAATACGATATAGTATGATATGATATAATATAATGGGATAACAGGATGTACCATACTGTACTATAGCGCAGGCGGAAGCGCTCCGGAGGGGAGGAGGCCGCCCCGCGGAGCCCCGGCGACGACAGACCCGGGCGGGCGGCGCGTCCGACCGTCGCTGCGCGCGGAACCGTCGGGCTGTCGCGGCGGCGCGCGTCCGCCGGAGCGTGACCGCGCGTGTCTCGTCCTGTCCCCGCGAGGCCGGGCGGGCGTCGGTCTAGAACTCGCGCTCTCCCGGGACGCCTCGCGGCGCGGGTCCCCACGTCGTGCGGCGTCCGCGGCGGGGCGGCTGGAGCGGGGCCCGGGGCTCGGCCGGGCGCGTCGGGCCGCCCCGAGTCTCCGGGCGCTGCGGGGCGCGTTGGCCCGCGCGGGAGACTGGACGCGGGATCTCCCGGCGGGAAGCAAGTGTCCCGAGGCCGCGCGGCCTGCGGGGCCCCACGGACGTGCCGGGTCCGCGGGGGGCCTGCGTAGTGACCGCCGCTCGCCGGCCCGGCTGTCCCGGCCGTGGACGCGGTTCCGAGGGGCGGACGGCGGGTGCGGGATCCATCCGGGGCGGTGCGCTTGGGTTTCTGCCGCGGAGCCGGGACGCCCCCCCCCCCCCCCCCCGCGCCCCGGCACCCCCTCAGGTCGCGGTGGCCCTCCGTTTCCTGCGCGCCCGAAGCCGCGACTGCCTGCGCCGGCGCCGCCCCGTCCCGGTTCTCCGGCGGGGACCGTCCGCGCCGTCCTGTGCGTCCGGCCGGGATTCCGTCCGTCTCGGCCCCGGCCCCCGACCCGGGTCTTCGTCGTCTCCGGACAGTCCCCGTGGCGCCGCGCTGGGGGCCGTGTCCGCTCACTAACGGTTCGTCCTCCGGGGCCTTGGGGCGCAGCTTCCACCGCGAGCAGCCAGGCGGGAAACGGAGCAGCGAGGCTCCCGGATACGCCGGGGAGGAGTGGAATCGTCTCGGTTCGTGGGTCCCTGACCCTGTAGCTAGCAGGTCCCAAGGAAGCTGGAAAAGAAAACCGCGAAGCCGATTCGTTCAGTGAGTCGGAGCGGGGGGTCAAGACGCGGATCGGCGGGGTTTCTGTCCCGCGTGTATGTCAGGGCGCAGTCTGCACAGGGAATTGAGGATTCCGGTCCTTCCACAACAGCATCTGAGGGATAAAATAGGAATTTTTAGTGGAAGTGAGAGATACACACTAAAACTAGAAAACATTGCTGAGTAAAATTGAAGATCTACATAAACGGAGACATAAACCTCTTCTGGTGAGCTGATTCTTTCAAGAAGAATTGCTAATGCCACTCCTATCTTCTGCCCATGTTTATTATTTATTTATTGAAGGATATTATTTATTTGTTTGACACACGGAGAGAGTGAGCGGGGGGATGGCAGGCAGAGGGAGAGGATGAAGCGGGCGGTGGTGTGGGGGCTCCATCCTGGGACCCTGGGATCAGGAGCTGAGCCGAAGGCAGACGCCCAACCGTCGGAGCCACCCAGGTGCTGTTTCTGCCCATTTTTAATTTGATTATTTGTTTTGGGGTGTTGAGTTGTGTAAGTTCTTTATATATTTTGTGTTCTAACCTTTACTGGATATGTATTTGCAAATATCTTCTCCCTTTCTGTATGCTGCCTTATAGATTTGTTGACTTTTTTTTTCTTCAATGTGTAGAAGTTCTTAATTTGATCTAGTCCCAATAGTTTATTTTTGCTTTTGCTTCCCTTGCCTCAGGAGACATGTCTAGAAAGAAGTTGCTATGACTGGTGTCAAAGAACTTACTGGTTATCTTCTCTTGTAGGATTTTTATGGTTTCAGGTCTTACATTTAGGTCTTTAATCAATTTTGAATTTATTTTTGTGTGTGGTATAAGAAAGTGGTCCAATTTCCTTTTGTGTGTTGCTGTCCAGTTTTCCCAGCACTATTTGCTGAAGAACCTGTCTTTTTCCCATTGGATAGTCTTCCTGCCTTGTCGAAGGTTAATCAACTATAGAACTGTTGGTTCATTTCTGGATTTTCTGTTCTATTTATTTTTGTGTATTTATTTGGTTAGATCTGATTCTCTTTTTGGAGTATTGTGGTTCAGATAATTGTTGAAAAGTGGTCCTTGATGGATCTCTTGTCCCAGACTTAGTTAATACTCTTTTAAGTGTATTTATTAAGGTGTTAATCAGAGAAGCCATACTTACCCAAAACAAGAAGAAATGTCCTCTTTCAAAATCTTTCTGAAAATGCAAATAAACATATAGTTGGGTGTTGGAGGGTTTTTTGAGTCCCGGAATGGATTTTTGCCTTTTATCAAGATCTAGTGTTGGACATGTTTATTTTACTCCTTTGGATCTTCATTTTGGGAGTATTTGATTATTTTTAAGGTCCCAGAATTAAGAAACTCACTCTGGAATTTCAAAAGAAATAAATGATGTACTTTCTGTTTTCCAGAAGCTCATAATTTAAGTGAGATTAGGGAAAGAATTTGTATTATGCAGGCCTGCCGGATGACAACCCTGTATTCTACTGTGGGGACATTAAACCAGCCAATCAAGAAACAAGGATCTTTGCTCAGCTCGTGCGGGTCACAAAGCTCTTGCCAAGTCACTTAATGTCCTTGAGCCTCTGCTTGCTTAGAGTTAGTATTCCTCTGATCTCTGAAATTCACTGAACATCACATTCCAGGCACAGGAATATGAGTGTCAGGTGTCGGTCTTGGAAGATTTACAGTGATTCTGTTTCCTTCAGGAGATCCAAAAGAGGTTCATTCTGGCTTTCCAGAGAGAAGGTTTTTTCCAGGTAGACTGCTTGTGGCATTGTGTTTTTCCATGACGCTGTTTGACCCTAAATTTGCAGTAGTGACCTCTAGAAGTCCGAGAAGGGAGATTTCCAAGGATCTACAGACCAAGCTGAGAAAGTTTTAAAAAAGCTTTTCTTTCCGGGGGAGTCTGGGTGGCTCAGTCCGTTTTATGTCTGCCTTCAGCTCAGGTCATGATCTCAGAGTCCTGGAATGGAGCCCCGCGGGCTCCCTGCTAACCCTCTGCTCCTACCTTTGCTCCTGCTCTCTCTCTGTATATCAGATAATTAAATAAAAATCTTAAAAAAAAACAAAAGCTTTTTATTTCTTTCTTGAAACTGGATGTGAGCCTTTTAAAATGGTTCCATCTAGTTTGATCAGTTTCCTGATTTATAGTCACACTGTAGAAATGGTTCTTTCCTGGCATTTTTCATGCTTGAACAAAATTAAGCAGGAATTAAGTCAAAAGTGCATTCCTAAGCATCCTGGTTGGGGAAACACGAGTTCGTGCTCCCTTTATAGCAGCATTGACTTTTTTCTGTAAAGACAAATGATGCATTTGACTTCTGAGATGCTGCCTCAAAGTGACTTTTTTTTTTTTTTAAGAAAGTAAAATCTTAGAAACATGTTGAATTCTCATGTCAAACATCATATTTTTCATCAAGGAAAAAAGACATTTGGCCTTAAACTGAAATTTTTTAAGGGTAAAAATAATTGCACCTGTTTCACTTAGTCCTTAAAAGAATTTAAAAGAAATTAGATAATTAACCACATTTAATAATTTGTCCATCTTTTCTTTCTAGTATAATTTGTCTGTTTGACTTTATGAATGAGAGCTACTAAGCTGGAGTTAATGAATTAGATTCTCCACATGAGGACCCTTTTCACCTGAGCTCACCTTCTGTTTGCCCTTCACAGTGGGTTTATGAGGCAGCAAGCAGCAATCCTTGGAGCACAGTCCGGATGGACGGTGCATTGGGTCCAGCCGCAGACCTGTGTAGGAGAATGCTTGCTCCTTGAAAGAAGCCCATGGAGGGTTGTACTAAACAAGGGAGTGCTTAAAGCCTAGCTCTGTGGTAGGGGGAAGTAGAAACCTCTGGTTTGTTGTCTTTTCATTTCTGTTGTACTTACCCCTGTGGCCTCTGGGGAAAGCAGTAGGAATCGCTGAGCTCATTTGCCTGCTGTGTCAGGCAGCAGATCTCTAACGATCTGCTGTGTTCTCAGAATGTTCAAGGCAAAATGAAGTTTGCTCATTGGAAACTCATCTCTCACCAGCCCTCCCGGAAGCAGGGGATTGAGTATCTCCTGGGATGCCGGTGAGGGCGGGTGCGGGCTTGTGTGAAGCTGAGAAGGTCTCCTGAACGCCGATCGGCATCACGGACGGAGTTTGTCCACGACGTTGGAAGTCACGCCGAAGCATATAATTCGCTTAAAATAAATGGAGATCAGTTACTGACTTTTAAATATGCAGATTCTGGAGGTTTGATTTCTACTTAGTTTGACGCTTTTATCTACAAGGTATTACAGAAGTCTGTTTCCATGTGATTTAAGAGAAGGAGCACTTTTGTATAAATAAAAACATTTTGTTGTGTAATGCAAAGTAATTTTTCCTGGAATGTAGCAGTATTGAGTATAGTATAGATTTTCAGTGCACTGTTGGAATTATGTCTGATACGTGTGGCCTGATTTTTATGGTTTTGCTTTTTAAGATCTGATTTGTATGCATATATATATGTATTTTAAAGATTATTTATCTGAGAGAGAGAGAGAACACAAACGGAGGAGAAGCAGGCTCCCCGCTGAGCAGAGAGCCCGATGTGGGGCTCGATCCCGGGACTCTGGAATCATGACCTGAGCCGAAGGCAGAGGCTTCACTGACTGAGCCACCCAGGCGCCCCAGTCTGATTTGTTGCATTGGGGCTGTTCAACTGAATGTTTAGTTGCAGACTCTGGAGACGGAGCAAACAGCAGCCTCCGTAGGCTCCTTGGCCCCATTTCCCTCAGAGACCCTTCAGCCCCTCTGAGGAGGCGTTAAGAGCGTGGGGTCTGGAATCACCTGTGTGTAAGCCTCTCTGTGGCCTCGGGCGTGTTTCCAGACTTACCTGGGCCTCAGTGTCCTCATCCGTGGAGTGGAGAGAACCGCACCCGCCCTGCCTACTGCTGCCAGGTGAAACACACAAGGGCTTAGAGCCACGCACTTAGCACATGGCAGGGGCCCATAGCACGTGGCAGGGGCCCAGCAGGAAGTGCTGGCTGCTGACTGTCACTGTCACTGTTCTTGTCTCATTGACGTGTAACGGTGGGTTTGGATATTTGGGTTTTATGATACTACTTTCCTTAAAGCCAAGGATTGTTGCTTAGAATGTGCAGAATGAGCCTGGCAGAAAATAAGCAGCGGATACATAATTTTGGAATGAATAAGTGAGTGTGGAGGGCAGTGTCTGTTCATCAGTCTGGTTTCCCCCCATTTTTCGAAATTGTGGTGAAACACACATCACTTTGAATTTGCCATCTTTGTCATTTTTGAGTGTGTAGGTCAGTGGTGTGGAATACAGTCACAATGTTGTTCAACCACCGTCCGTCTTGTAACACTGACACCCTGTAGCCAGCACACAGTTGCTCACATGTCACTCTCCCGCAGCCCCCGGCAACCCCCCTCCTTTCTGTTTCTGTGACGCTGGGTGCCTCATCTAAAGGGGATCGTACAGTGTTTCTCCTTTTGTGACTGGATTATTTTACTTCGCATTATGTCCTCGAGGCTCATCCATGTTGCAGCGTATGTCAGAATTTCCCTCCTTTTTGAGTCTGAGTGATACTCTGTTGTGTCTAGACCGCATTTTTTTACCGTTTCGTTTGTTAACCAACACTTGGGTCACTTCTACATTTTAGCTATCGTGAATAAGGCTGCTTTGAACATGGTTCGATGTTTTCTTTCCATCTGCCAGTGGGATCTTAGAGACTATTAGATACAGAAATACAGAGACTATTGGTGTAGAAAGTATTCTATAGTGTGTATGTTTATCAGACTTGAATTTAAGTCCTGGTCTTGGCGCTTAATGAATGCCAACACGGGGCTCGATCCCAGGACCCTGAGATCATAACCTGAGCCGAAGGCAGAGGCTTTAAGCCACTGAACCACCCAGGCGCCCCTCCTTCCAAACTTGCTGTGTCTCCTGCACGGTCCATCCTGCTGGCTTTCCCAGAACACTCTCCTCCCCCTTCTTCCCAGGTCTGCCCTCTTGCGGCCGTGGTCAGACTTGTGTGGACTGTTCTCCTTCGAATGCCTGTAGTTTTGTACCACACAGCCCATGTCTGAGTTATTTTTTATTACGTTTTTGCTATAGTTTCATGTGTGTTGGTCTTTGTCATTTAAGAATGATTGCAAAGCACCCAATGATCTGGATCATGGTCTCGTACATGCCCCTTTCTCCTGCCCAGGAACTAGCGCAGAGTCGAGACGGGTGTTTGTTCTGTGTCTCTGTGCACGTGGTCTGGAGCCTGCGGAGGTCATCCCTTGTGAAAGGAACCCACACTGTCCACGTTTTTTATACGCCTTTTGATAGAAAAATCTGATGTTGGACTTTTAGGAATAATCAGACGGGAAGAGTGCGGCGTAGTGCCTGGTGCTGGATCTTTTCTTCCCTTCCCTGCCAGGAGTGTTTGTCGGCGTCGAGTCTGGGCACCTCGGTTGTCATCCAAAGGGCTTGGGCTTCGTCGCTTAGAAAGCACTATTTTGTCTGCTCACTGATTAGGTGAACTCGTGCTTGTGAGAATGCGGAACGGTATGGGCCTTGGCTGATGCCCGTTAAGAAAAACTTGTAAACATGTTAGTGACCAGCAGGGAGTAATCACCTGAATTAATAGATGCGCCATGTAAAGTTTTTAAGAAGTAGAAGCAAAGTAGTAAGATATTAAAAAACCCATATACGATGGAATCTTTTGTAATCTTGCAATAACTGACAGTTCAGTGGCCATGTCAATGCCCGGCCCAAGGACACTATACTGGGTACTGAAACCGTTTTCAATAACAACAGCTTATTCTGTGAGTCTAGTTTTGGAGCAAACACTGATTGTGTATCGGGTGAGTGCCAGCTTGTAGAAGGCACTGGGTAGGCGCTTTGGGGGATATAAGGATGAATGAGGCCCTCGCTTTCATCCTCAGGAACTTCCATTACAGTAGAAAGATGAGATGTGTATGTGAACAACCGTAAATATGCTTCCTAAGGCTCAAACCGAGGGCAGGGGCTTTCAAAATGCTGAAAATATCTTTCCCCGGGGAGGCTTGTGGGGAATGTTATTGAGCAGGTGGAATTTGAATTATGTCTTTGACAAGAAAATGTGAGAAGATTTTGAAGGAACAGAGAGAGGGCCTTCAAAGTTTAACGAGAATTACCATAAATAACAAGGTACATGGTGCGTATCATTGATTCAGGTCTGGTGTAGTTAGAGGTTTATGTGAGCCACATTCAAAGTTGACGCGTGACCCTGTTTTGGTTTGTTCCTGGAAAAACTGAACCAGCCGGTTGTGCACTCGCCATAGAGTATGTCTGGTGCTTCTCTGCTCCGCTCCCGGAAGGGGCCAGCCAGGGCACCCCAGGATGTGGTGGCGGGTCCCGACTGCTTCCCTGATTCCTACCCCCACTCACCCCTGTGAGTGACCATTTGTGCTTGGCTATCGACCCACCTTTGCTGGTATCTCCCAAGAAGAAGGGAGTTACAGGGCTGTAGGTCAGCGCAGTGAGGGAGCTGGTGAGAAGGCCACCGTCTTCCCGAGCGGATGGGCTTTATTTTGGCAAACCCGTGTGTGACAGGTTCTCTTCTCTCTTTCTTTCTCTCTCTCTTTTTATAGCATTTGCTCAATAAACAGGACTCGCTAGACATTTTGGTTTGCGTCAATGTTACATACTTTAAAATCTGGAAGAGTAGGAAAGGGGATGACGGTGGAAGATCTACAGTAAGCCGAGATGGGTCACGGTTTTACACTGCTTCGGTCTTAAGCATTTCCTTGTGCAAGTGATAGACCAAGGTGCCGTGAAGGCTCTTCAGGGCTGTCCTGTCAGGAGCAGAGCTGGTGTTTTATAACCTTCGGCCAGAATTTCCCAGTTCTTCGTAGTCCACTAAAGGATCGTTTTAAGTAGTAACAGGAATCCTTGGTTATCCTGGCATCGATCTGTAACGATGGCTGACTCGTGAGATTCCTGGGGAAGGAGGGGAGTCTCTAAGGTTTGCTCCCCGTGTTGCGAAGTGAGAAAATGTAACGAGAAATGCCCTAACAAAGCTTGGAGCGAATCGGATTGTGTTTTTAATTCGTCTCATGTGTCACTGCTTGATGGAAGCGAAGACAGCTGTGTGGCATTGAGTTACGATCTCGTAGATTCCAGTACTGGATGGAGATACACATCCAAGTCCTTGAACACGTGTGGAACTTGCTGTTTAGCTCTGGAGCTAGTTCTGTAGATGCGACTGTCCTTGCCGGCTAGGCTAGAACCGCATGGTCCCGGCGAAGTGACGGGTGGCTCTTCTGCTGGACCCGAGGTCAGTGGTTCTGAAACACTGCATCCTTCTCGCCTCCTCTTTCCGGGAGAATTTTAAGCCATGTGACTCCTTGTTCTGCACAGTCCTGGCCCAGCGGCAGCGCCAGTGCTGTTTCCTGACAGCCTCCCGGAGCCACAGACTCGCCTTTCCCGGGCCCTCGGAGCTGCCCCTCCCAGTGAGAGGATGGCTCGGTAGCCAGGCTGAGTTCCAGGACCCCCAGAAATGGTTTCCTCTGGTTCTGTGAATACACACTTATGGGCAGTTTTTAATCTAGCACATTTGTTTTCATGACTGATACTTTGTTTGGTTCTAAAAGGGAACAACTTTTCTAAGGGTGCTCCGTCTGAGTGTGGAGGGAGAGGCTGGGTTGTTCTATGGCATTCTCCAAAGTTTTTTGACCTCATTTGTAGGCCATGAAGTCAGTTCAGCATGTTTTAAAAAAAGTAGAATAGAAAATAATCTTAGTCCATAGCATCCAGTAAGGATAAATGTTGCTGCGCGAAGTGTGTCAGTAGTACATGTGCAGGAGTGAATGTGCGGGGTCATGATGTGACTTCGTAACTGTGAGCGATAATTCAGAGCTTGAAAGCCACCATTGTGGCGGAGTTTCAAACACATGGGAAAGGAGTGATATAATAAGAGGTAGCTGTTGCTAAATTGTATGTGCTTTCCGAGATAAACGAACAACTTTGATAACTAGGAATCTTTTCTGAATTAGCTTCTAAGCTGCTTCAGCAGTCTCACTCATCTAGCTTGTAAACTTCTTCCACTCCTGTCCTCTTGCTCGGTATAGGGTTGACCCTTGAACAGCTTGGATTTGAACTGCCCGATTCCCTTGTGCATTTTTTGTTTGTTTTGAAGATCTGGCAGGAAAAGCAACAAGGCGTTTACAGGTGCCTGCCCCAGGCTCCGCAGGACTAAACTGAAGGTGACTATCGCAGAGGTCATGCCTGCTGTCCTCCGAGTACCCAGGGAAGCCTGCTCGCTGCTGCCAGCCCCGGGGCCCCCAGGACCAGGAGGGCTGCAGGTCACCCCATGGACTGTTGGGGACTGTTGGAGTGAGGCCCAGGGCTGAGACCTGGGGAGAGGACTGAAGAGGAGGAACACATCCAGGAGGCAAGGAGGGTCCTGTGCGTGGAACCTCGGCTCTCGAGTCGCCCCCAGCCCCCACTGTGTCTGTTGGTGCCAGGGCCAGGCAGATGGGCCAGCTGTACTACACGCACAAGCTCCCTCTCACTGCTGCCCCTAAGGAGCGGAGGCCACCAGGCTGCCGAGTGTCGCCACTGCGGGGGGCCAGGGCCGTCCCTACTGCCCGTCTAACCCAGTCCACCTATGTTAAAAGGTGAAGGAGGGTCAGTAGTGCATCCTCCAGACTGAGCAGGCCCTTAAGTACCAACAAAGTGAAGCAAGCCGCTCCGTACCATCAGGGATAGCGTCTGATTCAGCGAAATTCACTCATGGGGGATTGGGCAGTTGGACAGAGGGATAACCCAGGACACGAGGCAGCTGGTGGCTGTCCCTATTCTCTACTCCTATATGGACTTTAGTCCCCAAGTTTTATGGAGCAAGGGGCTTGGCGGTGAGGTCGCAGGGTAGTTATCTTGGAGCGGTGCCGTCTGTGCGACAGGGAGAAGAGATGCAAGGCCAGAGAGGGAGTCGGCGTTCTCGGCACTCCTGCAGCCTTTAAGCAGATCTCTCTCAGCAAATGTAGGTTTAGTGCTGTATTTCCTTACGATTTTTAAAATAACTTTTCTCTAGCTTGCTCTCTTACAGGAATACACTACTCCATACATATATACAAAATGTGTGTTGGCCGCTTATGTTATTAGGAAAGTTTTCAGCCAACAGTAGGTTATTAGAAGTTAAGTTTCACAGGAAGGAAAAACTATTCCTCTACCCTTTGAGGTCTTCCAACTGGACTAAGAATTAAATTTACATGAGGCAGTAAAGGGAGAAAAAAATGAAAGCTGTATATGGCATGGGTACCTAGTAACGAGATCGACACCCAAGTAAATGACCGCAAGAGGTGATTTTATCTTCCTTAGACAAAGAGACAGTAAGTTTCTGAGGAATTGACAGGGTAAGGAAAACAGATATTTGGGAGCTTTAATTAGTAAGGCATTCGAAGGGGAATTTGGGCTGAGGTAGTAAATTAGAAAAAAAGAAACAAGGTTTTCTTTTTAAATTAGAAAAAAAAAAGCTTTGTGGATTCTAAAGTCTCTATCTCTGGTGATAAGGAGATCTTCTTAGTACAGGGAGGGTGTCTTCCATATGGAAGATTTATTTTATGTTCTGGAGTGGGGGTTCTGCATGTCCTGACAGTGGCCTTTTCCCAAGTGGCTTAAATTCTAAATAATCGGTATCCACTGTGACGCATTTTGGACAGCCTATTCTTGGCTCCTATAGGAGTCAGAAGTTATACGTGGTTTTTGGATTGAGCACGGTTGGGTGTCCTAACCCCCAAGTTGTTTAAGAGTCAACTCCACACTTTGACACTTTGATGATATCAGTTAATATTATATCTTAACAATGACCCTTTGGAGTCCTATAATGGTGAAATATGCAAGCAGCAGCCATTTAAAAATTTCATTGTTTACAACTTGAGAAACCAGAAATACAGGACTGTTTTAGATACAGAAGAGGTGATTGGTATATAATGTCCTCAGGGTTTTAAAAATACATTTGTCTGAGAAAGCAAAGTTTCTTGGGATGATTTCTTGAGTTACTGTTTTGGGGCAGACGATCCAGAGTACTGGTTTTCAAGATGCATTCCTGAAAAGCTGTTAGTTACATAACAGAGTTCTGTAACCAGCAACAATACCCTTCTGAGTAGGGAGGCGAAATAAGACATTTCCAGCTGGAGGTCTGACGTCTGCTAGATCTCTGAATATGTAATACCACCTCCTTACTGTTACACTGCAGTTTCTTCTCTTTTAGGTATGCTTTTCTATTCTGTGAACTGAATAATTTTTGTTCCGAGAAATCTGATATTGACTCTGTAACTCCTTTTTCTTGATCTCGTACAACCTTTTTTTTTTTTTTTTAAATCGAGGTCTAGTTGGCTCACAATGTTTCATCAGTTTCAGGTGTACAACCTAGTGATTTAAGAAATCTGTGCATTATGCTCTGTCACCACACATTTAGCTCCCGTCTGTCACTGTGCAGCACCATTGTACTAGCTTTGGCTGTATTCCCTATGCTGCACGTTGTGTCCTTTTTTATGACTTAGTTACTTCATAACTGGAAGCCGCTATCTCCCGCTCCCGCTCCCCTTCGGCCTCCTTCCCACCCTTTCCCCTCTGGCAACCCTCAGTTCTCAGTACTTACAGGTCCGTTTCTGCTTTTTTTTTCATTTGGCTTTTAGGTTTTAGATAAAGGTGAAGTCATGTGGTATTTGTCTTTCTCTGACTTACTTCACTTAGCATTAGACCCTCTAGGTCCATCTGTGTCATCAGAAATTGTAAGTGTCTCTCTCTCTCTCTTTTGTGATTGGGTGATATTCCATTCCATTGTGTGTGTGTGTGTGTGTGTGTGTGTGTGTGTGTGTGCATCTCACATCTTCATTCATCTGTTGGTAGACACTTGAATTGCTTCTATATCTTGACTATTGTCAGTAATTCTGCAGTAAACATATAAGGGTGCATATATCTTTTCAGGTTAGTGTTCTTATTTTCTTTGGGTAAATACCCATTAGTGCAATTATATGGTATTTCTATTTTTAATTTTTTGAGGAACCTCTACACTGTTTCCCACAGTGGCTGCCTCATTTTACATTCCAACCAACAGTGCACAAATGGTCCTTTCTCTTCACCTCCTCACCAACACTTGTTATTTTTGGTCTTTCTGATTCTAGCCCCTCTAACAGGCGAAAGGTGGTATCTCATTAGGGTTTTGATTTACATTTCCTGGAGGGTTAGTGCTGTTGAACATCTTCTCCTGTGTCTGTTGGCCATCTGTATGGAAACATGCCTACATGCCTATTCAGGCCCTCTGCCCATTTTTAATTAGATTATTTGGGGTTGGTGTTGAGTTGCATAAATTCTTCATGTATTTTGGTTATTATCCTCTTATTGAATCATTTGCAAATATCTTCTCCCACTCAGCAGGTTCCTTTTCATTTTGTTGATCGTTTCCTTTGCTGTGCAAAAGCTTTTTATTTTAGTGTCGTCTCAATAGTTCATTTTTGCTTTTGTTTCTCTTGCCTGATGAGACTTATCTAGAAAAACTTTGCTAAGGATGATATCAAAGATACTACTACCTACACTTTCTTCTAGGAGTTTTGTGGTTTCATGACTCACATTTAGGTCTTGCATCTGGTTGGGGTGTTGGTGTGCAGCGTCAGAATGTGGTCCAGTTTCATCTTTCAGTGTGGCCATCCAATTTTCCCAGCACCATTTGTTGAAGAGATGGTCTTTCCCCCATTGTATGTTCTTGCCTCATTTGTCATAGATTAATGGACCGCATAATCGTGGGTCTATTTCTGGGCTCTCATTCCATTCAGTTGATCTATGTGTCTGTTTTTCTGCTGATACCACACTGTTCTAATGACTACAGCTTTGTAGTGTAGCTTGAAATCTGGGCTCGTGGTACCTCTAGCTTTGTTCCTCTTTCTCAAAATTACTTTGGCTCTTGTAATACATGTTAAGTGCAATCACCAGAAACACATGAGCAGTGCTGCAGTAACCATCAGAGCCCTTCAACCACTCTAGAATGATTCCTGTTCTTTCTAGGATGGAGGCCCAATGAATTTCCCATTGCTCGTACTATCTGATTTCTTAGCACTATCTGCTTTTGTGGTCAGATGAGCCCTGTGGAAAGACTTCCTTTCTCACTGTCTTCTACCTATGTTGCCCTTTTGGTTGACCCAGAACTCCTGATGTTTTTCTTTTTCTTTTTTATTTATTTATTTATTTATTTATTTTATTTTTTTTTTTAAAGATTTTATTTATTTATTTGACAGAGAGAAATCACAAGTAGATGGAGAGGCAGGCAGAGAGAGAGAGAGGGAAACAGGCTCCCTGCTGAGCAGAGAGCCCGATGTGGGACTCGATCCCAGGACCCTGAGATCATGACCTGAGCCGAAGGCAGCGGCCTAACCCACTGAGCCACCCAGGCGCCCTCTTTTTTTTTTTTTTTAAAGATTTTTTATTTATTAATTTGACAGAGAGAAATCACAAGTAGATGGAGAGGCAGCCAGAGAGAGAGAGAGGAGGAAGCAGGCTCCCCGCTGAGCAGAGAGCCCGATGCGGGACTCGATCCCAGGACCCTGAGATCATGACCTGAGCCGAAGGCAGCGGCTTAACCCACTGAGCCACCCAGGCGCCCCCTGATGTTTTTCTTGATTGAATGCTTTTGTGTCTGGAAATGAGTATTGATTTTTAGCATCAGACCTTTGTTTGAGTCCCAGCTCTGGCCCTGACTGGGTGTTTGATCTATGTAATCCCTGGATAATTAACCTTAGTCCCTCTGAACCCATTGTCCATTGGTGGAAATGGGAGGGGGAACGTCCAAAACAGGTATGGGGTGAGAGTCAACTGAAATTAGGTTCTAAATGTGCCAGACATACAGTTAGCTTATCTCCCCTCCCCTCCCTACCTGCTTCATTCAGTATTTGGTTCTAACTGGTCTGAGAGGTAAATAAGATTTGTAAAGGTTAATTGAAATAATAGCAGTTTAGAGAACACTGAACCAGTCATAAGTATAAGCAATCAAATGTGAACAATGGACCCTACTGTGTGCGCTAATGGTAGTTGGGTACCCTAAAAAAAAAAAAATGGCACTGCCTGCCTTCTTTCCTTTTTTGTTTCCTTTCTTCCTTTTCTTTTTAAACATTCTATATGTTTAGTACTTAAAGGTGATGAAATTTTTGTCAGTATATGCTGAGTTTACACGTTAACATATTGGTTGCTACTAAGTGTAATATTTGATATGACCTTAAATATTAACTAGAGAATGTAAATACTGTTTTATTTTCCAAATATCTTTGGTTTCTGTGCTGAGTGAAAGTACAGGGTTGATTTAAAAAAGAAATTTTATTTATTTGACAGAGAGAGAGAGAGAGATCACAAGTAGGCAGAGAGGCAGGCAGAGGGGGAGGAGGAAGTAGGCTCCCTTTCTGAGCAGAGAGCCCGATGTGGGGCTCGATCCCAGGACCCTGAGATCACGACCCGAGCTGAAGGCAGAGGCTTTAAGCCACTGAATTTTTTCAGATCTACAATTGGCAACAGTAATTTCATGTTGATTAGTGTAATTTATGATTTTTTCCAATGGTGCCCTTCCTTTGAGATGTTTGAATTTTAATACTCATGAATAATGGGTAACAGATGATGTTACAAATTTTAAAAAGAAAACTGCTTAGTTTTTTATTGGTGAAAACTTGAAGCTCTCTAAAAAGCAAGATTTTGTACGCTTATACCAATTTATTAACATGATCTTAACAAAAAAAATTGCTTGTTATTGCAGAAATAACCATATACCTCCAGTAGCTTTTCTTTTCATAATGTATAATTTCAGTCACATTTCTATTTTTCTGTCCTTCACAAATTCTTTTTTCCTTCACACTGATTTTCCTACAAGGGTCTTTAAAAAAAAAAAAAAAAACCTTACAATTTACTGGGATCAGCTGTGGCTGAGGCCGTGGTGTCACAAATCAGGAGAGGCTGCTCCTCGTATCAGTGCAGGAGATAAGCATGTTGGGGGCAGCTCTGAAGTCACAGAGGGCCCTGCCAGCCACCGTCACTGCTGTGAAGACTTCGGCAACAGAAATCCCAAGTGCTTTATGCACACTAAGGCGTTTAATCCCCACATCTGGCCTAGGAGGAAAGTTTGTTACTTTTCTCATTTTATAGGTACAGAAGTCAGAGCTTAGAGAGGTTGGTATCTTGTCCGAGGTCACAAAGCCCAGGTCTTTCAGACTCTAGAGCCCATGCCCTTACCCATTCTGACGTAGTCCCTGGCCGATCCTCAAGAAAACCCCATGTAGTTTCTGGGTCTTCCCTGCAAGCAGCACAGTTCGGGGCCATGCCAGCTGCCACCAGTGCATGGTAGCGACCCCGGCAGCAGCAGGAGCAGACTCCGTTGGGCGTAGGCATTGTACTCCACAGCCTGGTAGTGCCAAGTGCAAGCAGGGTATATGGTTGGTGCTGTTGGTCATCAGGAGGGCAGTGGCTCTTTCTGACCAGTACTGCTGAAGTGCATGAGGCCAAGGCACAGTTCTGCTTAGTGGCATAAGCTTAATAAACTTACTCTTGAACGAAGGGACAGTTTTACTTAAGCGCATGTGCCTGGAAAACATTGTTAGTTTCACATGATCCTCGTGTGGCTCGGCCTTCCCTTAAGCAGTGACCGAGAGAGGTATGGTGTGATTTGATTTTCCGAGGGCCTGGTTGCCCTTCAAATAGCATTTCACGTGGAATTTCAACACTCTGGGTGAAATTTCCTTAAAATCAGCATTTTTTTCTTACAAATTGTGTGAAATTTTATGAATTTTATATTCTGTTCAGTAATATATATGCATTTGTTATAATGCAAAAAACGTTCACTTGACTTACCATTGAGTCAGACCGAAGCTCTAGGAAGACTCTGTCCGTACCTAAAGATGATTGAGGAGCACTCTCTCTACCCATCTCTGCCTCAAAATGAATGCACAGAGAATTTACATGCTTCACAAACATTAATTCAAAAAGGATTGCAGACCTAAATGTGGAATGCAAAACCGTAAAGGGCCACCAGAAGCACAGAGAAGCACAGTGGTGAGTGCCGTCACCCGGGGCGGGCTCGTGGACGAGAATTGTTGCGCGTCATCCAAGTGATACATCAGGGAGTCGAAGTGGTAAAGAGGGAAGTGAGGGAAAGAGAGGCTGGTGGGTTGCGAATGTGGGGAAGCACCATTGGGCTGGAAAGAGGGAGACGCTGGACAAACCAACCAGGACGGGGGGTGTGGCAGGGGACAGACTGCTCGAAGCACTGGACTCGGGGTGGAACATGTTCAGGTGACACAAAGGCCCGCATGTGGCACACTCATCTGTATTCTGTCCTTTTTTCCAGCGTTATCTGAGCTCCATCATTGCCGTGTTCATAACCAATATACAGGTGGTTTTAAAATTCACCCATTTTACAAAAGAACATTATTATTTCTGTTAATTGTTGCCTATTTTTTAAATTTATTTTTTATCTTTTTATTATTTTTTTAAAAATATTTATTCATTTGACAGAGAGAGACACAGCAAGAGAGGGAACACAAGCAGGGGAGTGGGAGAGGGAGAAGCCTACTCTCCGCTGAGCAGGGAGCCCGATGCGGGGCTCGATCCCAGGATCCTGGGATCATGAACTCAGCTTCAGGCTCAGCTTCAGGCTCAGCTGAAGGACTAAGCCACCCAGGCGCCCCTCACTTTTTTTTTTTTTTTTAAACAAAAGAAGGAAAAAGATTTTCAAAATGAATAGAAGAAACTTGCCTACATAATTAGCATGTGCATGGTTTAATCTGACTATTTTTAAAAAATGACTGCAGTGGGGAGTGACTCATACCGGATTGCATTTGAATAGATGCAGTTTTCATATGTTACATTTTAAAATGACATTTTCCTTTTTTAGGTGTAGCAAAATAAGTGGAAAAACAACCTGAGGTTTTTCTACATTTGAAAAAGCATACCATCAAAGGGAAATCAAAAATAAAAGTTGTTAAGCACTGTACAGCACGTTCTGATGGATAGTCAGATAAACAGTGTAGAATGGATTTTAAGTAAAAAATTAAAGGACTTATCTTAACTGAGTCAGCTGTGACGTAGAACAATAAATTCAGAGCCACGAGTTCTAAGTTCCTGGAAGTTGCTCCATCGGCTGTGAGACTGTAAGGGTCGTGCAGACAAGGCTGATGTTTGTTTCTAATCGCCAGTGTCGTATCTTGACGTGTCTGAGGACCTGGCATAGGATGTAGGACATGGCAGGTGCTCAGTGCCGAGGAGATGAACTGATGGGCGGGAGTCAGATGATGTGCGAAGTCGGTTGGCCTTGCCTTAGGCTTTTCAGTGGGCGAAGAGTGAGGCCTATACCAAAATTTGGGATATTTCCTTCACATTCACGTTATACCCTGTGCTTGCTTGTTTTGCTTTTAGTTTGTTTCTTTGTCTTCCTATTCTGATTTTCTAGTTTGGTTAATAGAAAAGAACTCCAGAGGTTCTAGGTGATGTGTGATACGAAGGGCCTACTGACAATAATGGCTTTGTTGGGTATTCAGTTAAACTTTTCCACAGTTAAAGAGGAAAAAAAAAACCAGCTTCAGTTTTTCAGTAAAATTTAAAATTAAACTATAAAGAAAACTACAAATTAGAAAGCAACTTGACCCCTCTTGGCATTGAACAATAAAAAATACAAGCATCAAACAGGGTAAAACAATTCAGAAACGTGTACATTGAGAAGTGGCCTCCCCACCCCCAACCTGCCTCCCCACCTGCGTCCCCGCCCCCGACCCTCCACACACTCCCCAGGGCAGCTACTTCTGACATATTCTTGAGTGTCCTTCTGGAAAATTGTTCCCTACCCGTAGTAGGATTTTAAATTGAGAATTAAAGATTTGGGTCATCACCACCCAAGTTCCTCGGCAATGACAATGCTCATTATGTTGTTCAGTGCTGATCTTCTCGGAACAGACTCACTCTTTGTTCGGGTCGATACTCCGAGTACAGTTTCCCACTGGCGTCACGTGCAGCTGCTGTTCACAGTCATCCACGCGCCGTTTCTTACTGTTTGCGGTCTCGCAGCCCACTGTGCTTCCTGCCGCTTAACCTCTGTGTGGCAGTTCACTCCTTCTACCCCTCCCGGCCCCATGCAGCATATGAAAGCTTCTATTCCTTTTTTTTTTTTTTTTTAAATTTTATTTATTTATTTGACAGACAGAGATCACAAGTAGGCAGAGAGGCAGACAGAGAGAGAGGGGGAAGCAGGCTTCCCGCTGAGCAGCGATCCCAATGTGGGGCTCGATCCCAGGACCCTGAGACCATGACCTGAGCCGAAGGTGAAGGCTTAACCCACTGAGCCATGCAGGCGCCCTGATTCCCTTTAATTGGCTTTCTTCTTTGCTTTTTGGCTATAGTGTGTGTTGGGGAGGCTGTAGTGTGTGTAGGGGGGGACCCTCTGAAGGTCCCTGGCTCTGTCTGAAACTGACAAAGACTACTAGGAGCAAAGCATATCGATTTGTTTAGTTTCATGTGACATGGGGGCTCTCATAAAGAAATGAGGACCTTAAGAAACAGACCTGGTATTTCTAGCGAGGTGTAATGGAGCAGGGGCAGTACGGAGGAGGGTGGCGGGTTAAGGAGTAGGAGGCAAATGAGGGAAACTGGAGGAAACTCAGCGAGGCCTGTTTGTTGGGATTTCCCCCCCCCCCCTGTTTTCCTTTGTCCTGAAAGATAAGGGTGCTCCTTTCTTCTGGGAAGGTAACTCTCCTACAAGAGTTTTATAACCTATTTCAGAGAAGAGGCTTGGGAGAGGGTCAAAGTGACCTTCCTGCTTCTGCTGTTTCCGCAGACTCCTTCAGCTTAAAATATTCTGTATACGTAGGTGCCAGACTTCAGGAGTAGTGTGCCCTGAACCACATCGTGTCAATAGCTGCTTACAATATTAAAAAAAAAGTAGGTGCGCATTAGTGCTTAGTTATGAAATTGGAACAAATCGTGCTTGAGTGTGAGGGACCCTCTACCTCACTGTGTATAAATTATATTTAAACTGTTCCGAGGAAGGAAAACGATTTGGCTACTTTAAGAAAAAGTCTCTTTGTGCTTCAGTGTGGTCTTTGTTCCACATAAGCCTGTATCTGATGGAAGCTGAGACCTTCACTGTTCCTGTGACCATGGCCATGACATTCTCGTCAGATCTGCAGCCAGAACACGGATGTGTCCCTTCGTCTTGCTTCAGTGTTAGGTTCTCCCTCTCCAGCCAGCCCTGAAAGCGTGGTATTATGGAGATAGCAGAGTCATAGCCCGGGTAGTTTCCTGACTTTGTGGCAGTCACAGATGCTCACTAGGCCATAGTTTCCTACTCCGTAAAATGAAGGCTCAAACACAGTGATTTCCAGGTTTGACATCATTATCATTTCAATGAATCACATTAATCTGATGAATCCCATTCTTTGCTAGTCTTTGCCCAATTTAGCTGAAAAATAATTTTTTTTTTTTTTTTAAATTTCAAAGGTGACTTTGGTCCAGGAGGGCTGTGGTGCAGCCATGTGTGTAGCAGGCAGCAAGGCCATGGCTAGACCGGACGGGACGTTCCCAGGGAGCACGGTTGGTGCCAAGTCCAGAAGTGCCATCGCTACCCGCTAGGCATTATTTGACTTTAGGAGGGAACTAGGGTTTCTACTGCAAAGATAAATCAGAAAGTTAAGTTTAAATCACATTTAAATACAGTTTGTACTTGGCATAGTGGGCCTTTTTTCGGAGAGGAGACTTATTTTTACGTAGTTTTAAACAATCTCGTTGAGAGAAATCAGTTATAAATGAAGGAATGCGTAAACTTTTCAAGAGAATATGAAGGATTTTTCTTCTTTGTATGCAGATGTTGTTGTGAATGAAGCTCTAGGTTAGAATCCGAAAGATCCAGTCAAGGAGCTTAGACGTTGTTGGAATCTTGTGGACGTGTTTCTGTGCGTGTGCCGCTTACTTACCAGAGACAGTGAAGTGGCGTGGTCTGGCCAGTTCTCCTTTCAGCATCTCGTTAGGTGGTCATTCTGAGGAAGTTTGTAAAGATAACACAACTCTTTATTCCTTTCCCATCGGAGTGTAACCTTTCGTATCTGTTGACATTTTCCCCCTTTACCTTAGACAAGAACTGCTTTTCCTGTTTTTCTTTACAGTTCATGACTACCGTAGAATAACTAATGCTCATAGTGAAAATTGATTTTAAAGCAGCAACTTACGGGCAGCACAGAATGTGATTTCCCACATGACATCTGCTTTGTAACATTTTGTGATATTTTACACACTAATGGTATCTTAGAAGGACACATTTCACTGTTGATTTTTTTAGGATTTTGGAATTGGGATGTAATTGAAAAGTAGTGTTTGTTAAATATGTTTGATGTCACTGGGAGTAAAATTCTTTCATTGCATTTCCTAATAATCCATTTCTCTTCTCCTAGATGGTTGTTACAGGCCGCAGAACTTGACCCTGTTTAGAATTACTTAGTTTTACATAGGAGAGTGGTTAAATAACTCCATTCATCATTGGATTTGACCCGTTGAATGGATACTTTCTGTAATAGTGACTTCTGCATCATTTGGACTTCAGTCCTTTGCAGTCTGAAGGACTGAGTTCTGACTTACTTCTTTGGTGTATAACTTCGGACCAGTGTTCAAATTTTTTGAGCTTTACTGTCTTTGTCCATGAAATAGGGATACTATCTACATTGTTGTGAGGATAACATGAGATCATGTCAAGAGCCTGCTACTTGGTACTCTAAGAAATTAATGACAACCATTAATCACGACAATAACAATAATTTCTAGAGTTTGAACGTCATTGATTTGTTAAATATTCTGATACCGCTTTCCCATTGTCTGAGGAGTAGGAGAGGCAGTTCATTCTAGCAGAATAGATGGTGAGAAGCCGAGCAGAATATCCCTGATTTGTTTATGTACTATTTTAGGAGAGATTCTTGTTCACTAATATTCATTGGAATTTGAGAACAGATTGAGCAACTGATGTAGGAGATATTTTCTTTGCTTCACGTAATTTGAAGAACACTCTCTACCTTTTACATCCTTTATATTCTCTTTGACATGCATCCAAATTCAACATATTTTATATCCCACAAGATATTGTTTATTTATTATTCATTAATAAGACATTGTTATTTTGCATGCCAATTATTTACTTACATTTACCCAATAACCGTTATTTTTCAGCCCTGTCTTTAACTCCTTGAGTTATCTGGTATCATTTTCCTTTTTTCTATGGAACTGCCTTTAGAATTTCTTTGAATGCAGGTACCCTGGTAATACATTTTCTCTTTTTGCTTATCTAGGAATGTCTTTATTTCACCTTTATCTTTTGGAGGAAAATCTTCGCTAGTTAGAGAATGGTAAGTTAGAGTTATTTTTCGTTCCTGAATTTCCAGTTAAAAAAATAGATGCCCACACTCTGTGAAATTCTTCATCTTGATTTCTTTATGCCATCCGTATTATTTTGAAGCCTTCGTCAGGATATAAGGAGGCTACTCGTGATCTCTCTCTGCTGTCTGTCTTTCTTGCATCTGGTCGTCTGTTCCTGCGGTTGAGGACGCAGTGGAGAGGCAGGGAGCCAGGATGGGGCGATGGCCCCGCGGTACGGTCAAGGACTGACCCAAAACTTGAGAACTTCGTGAGGGTCAGCTGACCCTCGGGTTTGGCCGCGCCGCCGCCCTGTGGTGCTCCAGGAATGACCGCGGAAGGTCGCAGCGTTTACCAGAGCGTCGTGCTCCGTGGGTCGTTTCTCTCCCCCGGCTCCGTGAGGCCGCTGAGGGCCGTGGGACGAGCGCAGATCCCAACCCGCCCCTCCCCAGGATCTTTGTCCCTCAGACCTGGGCTGTTCGGCGGCCGCCAGTCCAGGCTTGGTCTTCTCGTCCGGGCGACGTCGCGGCAGGCTCCGCTCGCTTCTCTGCGTCTGCGCGGCCTCCGGCGGCTGCGGCCGCTCCTCCGTCTCCCGAGCGCGTTGGTGAGACGCCGCGCATGCGCTCGGCCCGCGTGGCGCGCAGGGCCTGGGGCTGCCCGGGAAGCTCCTGCCTTCCCGCCTGGCGCGGCCTCGGACAGACGATTCCTCGAGTCTCCGTGTTCTGGTTGTTCCGCGCCCCGTTCGCCAGCAGCTGCCTCGTCAGTCAGAAACGAAGCTGCTCCGTTAGCTCCCCGCAGAGCGGACGGTGCGGCTGCTGCGCGGCGCGGAGAAGCGGAAGCGGAAGCGCGAGCCCCGCGGTTTCCCTTCCGGCCGCTCGTGCCCGGACCTTGCGCTCCGTGGTCGGGGTTACGCGGCCAGTGGGGCTCCGAGGACCGGAGCGTGTTCCTACGCGGTGAGCGTCTCGTGAGCGACGCAGGCCTCCGCTTTGTGCCAGCGGCGGACCATAGCGCTCGGACGCAGTGACGCCTGCGCCTCGAGAGGCTGTTTGTGAGAGCGGGAGGCCAGTGTGAGGAGAGGCCTTCGCGAGTGTCGTGCTCCGCCCGTATCCCCGAACGAATAAGCAGTATTGAAATGTGTATTTGGGATGATTATGGGGAAAATAGTGTCCGAAGCTATCCACAGTACAGTTCGGGTCTAATCACCAAGTGTAGACAGCTTCTTCCGTGGGAATCTGTAAGGGAGTTATTGACCTCAAAGGCGCCTACCCTAGAGCTGAAGCAAAGAATCCGGAGTTCGATCTGGAGTCAGGAACAAAACTCCGCAGTCCGTCCTTCCTTACAAGCCCCTGACGTCCGCCTTCGCTCATTGTAAGGAAGGACTTTGGGGCCGAGGTACTTTTAACAACACGTGCGGTCGTCAGTCCTGCCGGACGGTCCCGGAAAGGCCGGTCTCGGACCGACCGGTTTCCTTTGATCTTGCGCGGGAGGCATCGACCTCCGGCTGGGGGGCTGCCGCGGCCGGGCCTCCCGGGCTCCAAGTCCGCGCTGACCGTCGCCCCTGAGACCCGCTTCCCAAGGCTGCTCCTCGCCAGCCCCGACGGGAGCGGGGGGCTCGAGCAGGCCGGTCCCCTCGAGGGCTCGTTGGCCGCAGCCCTGCCCGCTGGTCCTGCCGCTGGTCCTGCCGGTCCCCCGCAGGTCACACAGCAGCCCCGGCGAAGCCTTTCTCCCTCTCCTTCCCTCTGGTTCGTCCCGCCGCCCGTGTCCGTCCGCGCTTCCGCTCATGGGGCCCCCGGACGGGAGTAGGACTCGGGAGGTTTAGTCCTGCCGTGGTGTCTGCTGCTCGGAGGGCCTCGGCCCACGCTTCACACTGGCGTCTCAGCTTTGTTCTCCGGGCGACTTTGCTGTCCGTGTGCGTGTAAATTTGCGTTCAGAAGCCTGGATTATTACAGGACACAGACCAGGGGTTCACGTTCTGAAAACTGTTGATTTACTCAGGGTGAGTGGTGGCTGTGAAGTATTAGGCAGTTCATAGTCATCATTGAGAAAACTAAGGATATTTACGGAAAGTACAAGGAAATATTTCTGGGGGTCTGCTGACAAGTAATATATTGTTGAAAGCAGCACAGTAAATAAGTAGTAACAGATTTATCTTAGTTACAAATATTTGGTAGGCCTTGCTTTCAACTTACTTGATTTATACAAGAGAGCTTATATTTTATGTTAATGTAAAATTCTTTCTTTGCAGAATCATGATGAAAGATTCGTTTTCATTGCAGAGTGGTATGATCCAAATGCTTCACTTTTTCGACGTTATGAACTTTTATTTTACCCAGGGGACGGGTCTGTTGAAATGGTAAATAAACCTTTTTTTCCCTTTAAAGTTAGCAAAGGGAGTGAAGTGGGACTAGGAAGAAGAGTAGGACTGACTTCTGTGTACTTGCCCTTGAGAATATGTATATATGTTTCTTTTTTTTTTTTAACGAGAATTCTTTTTTTGCTATTGTAATTCCAATACAAGAAGGTAACTTCGTGCCTTTATCTTTAATGTCAAGTAGTAATTAATACTTTTGATTGGAAAACGGAAGTGGGATTATTCATGTTTTAGATTAAGCAATAGTCAATAAGTGAAAGTCATAGATAAAGATTATCATGGTCCTAAATATGTTGCCATTATTGAAAGCTGTTACCTCTACAGCAAGTCAAATTGAAGATCAGGTGAAGAGAGTCCCACTTGTCTCTTTTTGCCTCTTCATTGGCAACCATTTTACAGGTAGATCTCTTTGGTATTGGCATTCTGTGTAGGGAAGAAAGCAGAAATTTGGAATTTTGGGGGATTTCATAAGCACTAATTTGCTGAAACATTTGGCAATATATTCATGGTTTTTTGAAGTATTAAATTTGTAGTAAGTTTTTGTGTTATTACTAGATTGGACTAGGAAATGCAGAAGTTATAAAGGAAATTATGATTTGTAACAAAAATGAAACCATGTAAGCTATGTTTAATAAAGTAGAATTAAGAATCATTTCTAATTTATAGGAAGAGTAACACTGTCTGTTGATACTTCTGTGTCTTACTGTGTTGTTTTTGTTCCAGCATGATGTGAAGAATCACCGCACCTTTTTAAAGCGGACCAAATACGACGATCTTCATTTGGAGGATTTATTTATAGGCAACAAAGTGAATGTCTTTTCTCGACAGCTGGTGCTGATCGACTATGGGGATCAATACACAGCTCGCCAACTGGGCAGCAGGAAAGAAAAGTGAGAAAATCCTTTCTTCATTCTTTTTTTTTTTTGTTTTTTAAGATTTTATTTATTTATTTGACCAAGAGTCAGAGCACAAGCAGCAGGCAGAGGGAGAGGGAGAAGCAGGCTCCGTGCAGATCAGGGAGCGCATGCGGGACTCGATCCCAGGACCCAGGGATCCTGACCTGAGCCAAAGTCAGACGCTTAAGGACTGAGCCACTCAGGCGCCCCTGTTTTCTTCATTCTTAAAACATTGTATGTCTTAATGCAGAAGACTAATTTCTTGTTTTTATCTTGTGTTTTTATAGTATCGGTACTTTTCCAATTCAGTGTGAGGACGTTGTTAGGATTTTGAGGAGTAGATTCAGCGATTGGCTCTTCACTCAGATGACAAAGCGAGAGTCTTAGGTGATGATTATTTTCTGGAGCAAAAAATATGGACTTTTTATATGTTCTCATCTTTCTTTGTAAGATGCATTGAACTGGGAACTGAGAATGTTGGAACATAGATAGTATTGGTGTATAGGATAAACCTGGCTTATGGGGAAAAAAATAGTGAGTGGCAGAGCAGGGAAAGCCCTGTGAAGGTATTTGAGATGGATCCTGAAAGATGAATTGGATTTTTTAAAAACTATTTTTATTAACATATAATGTATTATTAGCCCCAGGGGTACAGGTCTGTGAATCATCAGGTTAACACACTTCACAGCACTCACCACAGCACATACCCTCCCCAGTGTACATCACTCAGCCACCCCATCCCTCCCCCGACCTACCAGCAACCCTCAGTTTGTTTCATGAGATTAAGAGTCTCGTATGTCTGTCTCCCTCCTGATCCCATCTTGTTTCATTTTTCCCTTCCCTACCCCCCCCCCATGGCCCCCCTATTCTGCCTCTTAAATTCCTTGTATCAGGGAGATCATATGATAATTGTCTTTCTCTGATTGACTTATTTCACTCAGCATAACACTCTCTAGTTCCATTCATGTTGTTGCAAATGGCAAGATTTCGTTTCTTCTAATGGCTGCATAGTATCCCATTGTGTATATACACCACATCTTCTTTCTCCATTCATCTGCTGATGGAAATCTAGGCTCTTTCCCTGGTTTGACTGTTGTGGACATTGCTGCTCTAAACAATGAATTGTTATTTTAACCGGTTAGATCAAGAGTAGGATGCTAGTCACAGGAATACGTATAAGCCGGGGTTCGAAGGCAGAAAGTTGTATGTCATGTACTGGGAAGAGCCCATTGTTCTGTGACTGGCTTGGTTGTTAAATTTTTTAAAAAAACTTTGATTAGTATAATAGCCTGAATTAGGATGGTAGCAGTAGGTATGAAGAGGAAGAAATGTGCAAGATTGACAGAAGCAGAGGAACAGCAGGCATGGTCAGCACTCAGTGATGACTATTACTACATCAGGCATGGTGTTCAAGAGATCTGTATGGGTTATTTGAGTGCCATGACAACCTAATAAAAAGGTACTATTATGATTAGCTCCGCTTTGCAGATGAGAGAGTTGAGGCTTGGAGGAGATGTTAACTAGCTTGCTTAAGGGCAAGAGGAAGGGCAAGAAAAAGCCCACAGCCCAGTGTGAGGTAAAAATGGGAGGATTCAGTCATAGGAGAAAGGAAGGGACCTGGAAAATGGTTGCCCTCTTCCTGCCTCAATCCATTTGCATGTCTTCGGGCACCCAGCACGTCTCCTTACATGTTACAAGTGCTGTATCTGTGTTGGTCTAGTGAATCAGTGGATAACGATTTATTTATTTATTTATTAAATATTTTTTACTTATTTGTCAGAGAGAGTGAGCACAGGCAGACAGAATGGCAGGCAGAGGCAGAGGGAGAAGCAGGCTCCCCGCTGAGCAAGGAGCCTGATGTGGGACTCGATCCCAGGACCCCGGGATCATGACCTGAGCCAAAGGCAGCTGCTTAACCAACTGAGCCATCCAGGCGTCCCAGTGGATAACAATTTAAAACTCATTGTCTACTCTTGCCTTTTTAAAAAATTTCCTCCCTGTTTACAGATGATGACCTTTGATCTAGTTGACCAAGGTGTTTTTGTGTAGATTGTAACGAATGTTGTCCATCCTTGAGCTTTATACACAGACAGAACATGTGCCTGATAAATATTGCCCAAATGAAGAGAAAATGATTGCTACAAAAACAATAAAAAAGTTATATAGTTATGATACACAGAAACAAACTTGTCTTGTTCACAACTGTGTCCCTAAAGACCGTAATCGTGATGCCTCAAACAATCAGTTATTCACAGGGAATGCCCTGCAAAAAAGTGCTAAACGAATGAGTGAATTGGTTTACATCACTGAAAATAGTTCTGCCTGGAGGAAGAGATGGAGGCTGGCTGGCCTCCCCAGCTTCCCACTCCGCTCCCACGGCACGTGGCCCGTCCCGTGATGCAGAGACACCATAGCCCAGTGCCTCCCCATGGCCGTGTCTCTAGTCTTTTCCACGTATCGTCAGGGCTGTGTTTGTCATCCTGACTCCACCTGAGTTCTGGTTTAGAAGAGACACAGAGAATGTGGGAGACACAGCAGAAGATCAGGCTATACTGACAACAGTTACTTTTTACTAATGTTTTTCCTCTGAATATCAATTTTCAGTATTACTAAGGTGGCATTTTAATTTTCAATCTCTGCGTTTATTAGTTTGCAATCTTCTGAGGCTAGAATGACTGTATTTGAATGAAAATTTACTTCCATTGTCATCTTTTTCGGCTTCAGTTTCTGTGGCTTATATATTGTCTTGTCTTGGGAGATTCCCTGCATTGTGGAGTGATTGTTATGTAAGTAAAAGTAGGGACCACTGGTGGAAGGTAAGGCTCTCTGTTTATAAAGCTCCAATTACCATTTAATTTGATTGGAAAAAACAAACAAACAAACCACCTGTCCAACTGTCTTTTGAGGTCTACCACCAAAATAAGGAGCTGACTGTGTACTATCTGAGTAATTCCAGTAGTAATACTCTTCCTGTGACTTCTTTACAAGCCCCTCATAGCCCTTTCTACAAGTCCTTTAGAATTCTTAAGGTGGCTTTGTGCTTGTTGTGGATATTAGTACACAGGTGGTGGTGGATTGGGACGTGGTGAATGCCTCATTAAAAAAAATACTCCCAGAATAACTTGGAAATAGGGAAAAAATTTGAATGTTAGATAAGTAGAACTCTTCCATTGTTATGAGATCTAATGGTGAAAGTCTACAGGATTATGGAAACACCATAATTCCTTTATGTGCAAGTAATAAATATAGCTTTAATTTTTTTGATCACATGCTGTATGCGGAGGGCTGTGATAGGCACTTTTCATATGAGTCTCAGTTCAAGACTACGTTAAATTTTCATTTAAACTAACAAAAGTAAATGAATTCGAGAGGTAGGGCTAATAGTATGACCCAATCAAAATAAAATAATAATGCCTGTAGGAATTACAATTTGTGCATGTGTATATACTTTATTTTTTTACTTGTTTTGGGAGGGTGGTGGAGCAGAGGCCCAGGGAGAGAGAGAATTTCTCTCAAGCAGACTAGACTCCACACTGAGTGTAGAGCCTGACCTCATCACCCTGAGATGATGACCTGAACTGAGTCAAGAGTCGGATCCTTAACTGACGGAGCCCTGCACGCACCCCAAGATATTAATTCTGTCTGTCTAAAGTGAATGTCTCTGATTCTGTTTTATAGAACAGTTAAGTAACTTGGCCACAACCACAGAGCTAGAAAGTCAAGGGAACCAGTAAGCCTTGCTGCATTTGGCTCACACTCATTCTCTATTAAGCCTTTAACACGCTGGTAGATATTGTTGAACGGGACTGATTTCAAAAGAGGGGGAACTAAAGAATGTGAAGACAGATTTTAAATATTTGGGCTTTATAAATATGATGAATAAATATGATATATAATAAACTAATGAACACATATTCAGTATTCTATTTTTACTAACTTAAACTGTTCCACCATTTTTTTTTTCACCATTTTCTCTTTTGATTCTTCATTTTCTCTTTTGATTCTTTGATTCTTTACTAGCCCTGCATGTGGGCTAGTAAATCCAGCAACCATTTGGCTGATTTAAATAAACTTCAGAATTCAAGTTTTAAAAATCTAGTCTCATTTCAATGACCAAAAAAGTAGGCATATGGGGAAATAAATACATGTATGTCTCTCATAATCCTATAGAAATAACCTGTATATAATAATTACAACTTAGTCTTGTTCTCAGTGCGTACAGTATCAAGGGTAATTTATGAAATCAAGACATTCCTGTTCTGGTCCCTCATACTCTGCTCCTTTCTTTATATCGAGAGAAATAGTAGGAGAGAAAAGTAAAACCGATCTCTTTGGGCCCATCAGCTCTTTTTGAGGCAGTTATGCAGATCACTCAGTATAATTCGGTTCAGCTCTCAGACCAGCCTTGGTTGTCCAGTTCCCCTAGACTATCAATGTATAACATTTGACTCACATTTCTACTTTTTTTAAATCTCTTTTTTGAGTTATAATTGACATTAAAAAGTTGCAGCTATTCAGGGCGCCTGGGTAGCTCGGTTGGTTGAGCATCTGCCTTCGGCTCAGGTCATGATCCCGGAGTCCTGGGACCGAGCCCCACATCGGGCTCCCTGCTCTGTGGGGAGTCTGCTTCTCCTTCAGACCCGCTCGGCTCTCATGCTCTCTCTCTCAAATAAATAAATAAAATCTTTAAAAAAAACCCACCGTATTAAAAAAAAAAAGTTGCAGCTGTTCAATGCATATGGCTCAATGACTTTGCAGATAAGTCTACACTGTAGAACTCTTACCACAAGGAAGGATATAAGTCAGTCTGTCACCTCCGAAAATTTTCTCCTGTTCTCTTTATTAATTTTTTATATCGGGTTTTTTTTTTGTGTGTGTGTGTGGTAACACCCCTTAACATACAATTTACTCTTTTAGCTAATTTTAAATCTTTTCTCTCTTGTTAAAGCTCCTCAGATCAGGGACGCCTGGCTGGCTCAGTCAGTTAAGTGTCTGCCATGGACTTGGGTCATGAACCTGGGGTCCTTGGATCAAGTCCTGCATCAGGCTCCCTGCTAAGTGGGGGGGTCTGCTTCTCCTTCTGCCTACTGTTGCACATTTTTTCAGTTGTTTTTGTGAAGCCAATGACTCATTATTATTCTTCTATATAATCAGTTAACAATTAGACTTCACCACTTTTGGCCTTTTAGTAGTATTATTTTTTATTTTAGACGTTCTGTTTGGATTTATTTTACTTTTTTAAAAAGATTTTATTTATTTGATAGACACAGAGAGAGAGATCACAAGTAGAAAGAGAGGCAGGCAGAGAGAAAGGAAGGGAAGCAGGCTCCCCGCTGAGCAGAGAGCCTGATGCGGGGCTGGATCCCAGGACCCTGAGACCATGACCTGAGCAGAAGGCAGAGGCTTTAACCCACTGAGCCTCCCAGGTGCCCCAGAATTGTTTTATTTTTGCTTAAATCAAAGTTTCCCTTAGGGTTGTTCCCTGGTAGAGAGCTCTCTCAGCTGCAAATGTCCTTATGCCACTTACATTCTTGAAACTACCCCCGTATGTATGGCATATTTTTTTGTTTCTCTGTGCTTTATTCTGAATTTGTTCAGAATTCTTCTATCAGTTGCATCCAGTCTTCTGTCAGACCATTTGGTGCTTATTTTCATTTTTGTATTTTTATCCCTCGCTATTCCAACAGATTCTTTTTCGAATCTGAGTACCCGTTGTTGATAGCTTAGACTTCCCAGTTGCCTGATACTTGCAGCTTCCTTCTCAGTCCTGCCTTCAGCCATGGTGCGCGTGGCCGTTGTACGGTCCACGTTGGAGTGCCAGTAGCTGAGCTGCGTGTGGGGCTTTCTGTTTTGTGCTGTGTCTTCTGGTTCTCCCTCATGTTGGTCTTTCTCACGTGTGTGTGCGGATTGTCATGTGTCTGTGTGTACGTGGACATGTATATGGGTGTGATACGTGTGTGTTTGCGTTTGCATATGTGTATGAATAACTTCGTGAAGGATGAAGTGACCTTCTGGGATGGAATTGTGTTTGCGTCTGAGTGTTGCCTGGCGACAGCAATCTGGTTGACGTTACCTGAGTGAAAACTGGGAAGTTCCCAGGCTACCTTAGTGATGTGACCTTGGGCTGTCAGGCCAGGGAAGGCCTGCTGCTTTCTGATTCACCCTTAGGAGGTAGCCTTTGATCCTAAGTAAATAATAGGGAGAATCCTGTTGGGTTTTCTTCCCCTTTCCCAGTGATGTGGTACAGATTAAAGTTCGGATTAGCCAGACAGAAGCAGTGCTGGCAAGGTTGACGCAACTTCCCTTCTCATTTGTCTGGGTCTTGATTTTTTGTTCACTTTCATACTCATAATTGTTTAGTGTCTTGTCAATTTATTTTTGCTATAAAAATATCTTACCTACTGTTTTTCGTCTTCAGTGGAAGGAGTGCTCTGAACCACTGTGCCATTGTTGCCAGGCGGAAGCTCTGGCGCAATGAGGTTTCCTCCAAGCCACAGGTGCCCATCTGAGGCTATTCTCCAGATTTCCAGGGGGCAAACACATGCTTTATGCTTGTAAAGAAAACCTAAAAGAAACTACAAATTTGGCATTGGGTTGATGTTTTAAAATGAGTTTTTATATGCTTAAGGCCAATATGTATAAACTTTTGAAATCTTTACATCAATTAATATAGATTGAAGTTTACAAATCTATTCGTTCAGGCGGGTAATGTTCAGAGTCTCCAGTGCTGTGCCATCTAGGCTGTTTGTGATGCAGCGTCTTTAACCTGGACACATCTGCTGCAGCTTTTGCCTGGAGCCTGTTGGTGGAGGGAGAACGTATTTTCGCCTGTGAAAACTCTTGTTTTGCAGAATTCTCTGTTCTGAGTTGGCAAAGGGTGGCAAAACTATTTTCTCACTCTCCTTTGCTAAGAAGCTGTAATGTAAAAGAATGGTTTTATGTATATATATTTATATATATATATTTTCTTTTGAGAGCATCTCCTATGGACACCCTCCACTGGGCGCTCCGTGGCAGGTGAGACGATTGCTATGTGGCAGGTCCTCACAGCGGGGGCTCCCAGTGACTCCCACCTCCTGGGATCCACGCCCTGTCCAGTCCCTTCTCACTTCGACTCTGGACTTGACAGTGTGCCTTGTATTGGCCAGAGGGATGTCAGCAGATGTGTCTCAAGGGGATGCTTGATAAGTGTTCGCACGTCGGACTCAATGTGGCTGCCCCTGAGGAAGCCTGGTGTGACCTCCTAAGGGTGAGAGCCCACAAGGAGAAAAGAAGGCAACTGTCCCAGCTGCCACGCCAGCCACACGCAGCTGTGTGAGTCATCCCCGGTGAAACTGCTGCCCGGCCACCTCAGAACCTTAAGAAATTGCTGTTTTAGGCCACTCCATTTTGGGGTGGTTTTTTTCCTGGACAGAGAACAGGTTCTCAACTCAAGTTTGGCAGCTCGTCAATCAAAAATCAATGCTTCCGGGAGGAGTATGTTGGGAAAGGAAAGGTTGCTTTGTGTAGGGCGCTGGCAACCTGGGAAGATAGTGGACGAATGTCTCCGAGCCCATCTTCCCTGTCCAGCGAAGGCGTGGAAATGGTGGGGGTGACGTGTGGGAGAAGCAGGTGCCCAAGCAGATAGTTGTGTGTCGACGTGAGACATGACCCTGAACAGACTTGCTGGCATCAGTGGCAGCTGTTTTCAAATGTGGTCAGTCCTTATCTGCTGGGAAAGTCTGGTCCTTCACTTCTCAAGGCCATTGGTCTGCAAATCTCTGGGAAAGTAGGTTAGTCCTGCTGCAGCCCGAGGGACTTGGGTCCCCACACGGGAGCAGGAGGCATGGAGCACGTGAACCCTTCCACAGGCCACAGTGTTGTAGCTTGTTATGCTGCAGCAGAGGACACTGGTCCTTTTGTTTCTTTATGTGCTGTCTTCTTTTTAAATGACACACGTGATTTTGCAAGCCCGTCTTCCTTTCTGTATAGAATATACTTTAATTATTATTTACTGAACAGTTAAGCAGTGAGGCGATCTTAGGCAGATTTATTTAATGACTCCCAGTTATCAGCCCTTTGCCTCCTGTAAGGCATGTAAAGAAAATGAAATTGCACTTTAAGCTTTGTCGATTTTGTATTTTCCATGTTGGTTCTTGTTCATAGAAATTGGTGACTGCTGATGTGTTGTATATTTTCTTTAAGAGCTGTAGTTCGCAAAGGTTCTTCCAGAGTTTAGCATAAGCAATACGTGGGTCAGTTTGGTTTATGGGTATAACGTGTCATAATGTGAGTTAAAAAGTGACGAGTTTTCATTGTATATGCGGGTGATATGAGTATACTGTGTTACAATGTGAGCTAAAAAGTGAAGACTTTTCTCTCTTTGATGAAGCCATATAATATGAATATTAACAGTGTGTCATTTGCTTCAAAATAAAGGAAAGGATTGCTGGCACGGCTTGTAATAAGTTGAGATGAACTTATATTATTATATGTTCTAAAAACCAGCCATGAGTTAACGTGAATTATTATAGCTTTGCCGTATCCTTAGGCTTGCCTCGTGGGTGAAGAAGCCAGCTGTGAGAAGTCCAGTGCACTTCTTAGCCGGAGCCCTTGACCTCATGCCTGTGTGTCAGAACGACAGAAAACGAAGGAGGGAAAGTGGTGGCAGTTCTTTATCATAATTTTGCATGTCCTATGCACTGAGTTACTCGAACTCATCTGATTTTTATCTGATATTTGCAAATACTACACTTGAGGGTTTTGTAATTACGATACTCGGAGCGATGTTATTTGTGGTATGGGAAGAGTGCAGACCTAGGAGTCTGTGAGCTGGGTGTTCTGTCCTGAAGGTGCCTCTGACTGGCTGTGTGACCCTGGTGTCACTCTTTGGTCCTGGTTACCTCATCAGTAAAGTGAGGCCATTCACGTGATCTCCATCTCCAAAAACCTTTTGGCGCTTCAGAGTGGGAAGAGCGCTTGGCTCTGATGAGTCCTCTTAGAGGAAAGTAGGATTTGAAAAGTTAGCATGCTGCTTGCTCTCGAGCTAAGTTGCTGGGTAAGAAGACATTTGGGTCTTTGTGCGACCCTTGTGTGATGCTTGGGTGTTAAAGGAAGAATTTCTTTCCAGATCAGTGATGAACTGACTGCTTCGCTTGTATTTGTTAAAGTCTAAGAGACCAAAAATCAAGTTCATAATATATTAAATGCAGTTTTTAAAAAAGATTTGTCCTTTTTTATAAACTGTGTTCTAAGAAATAGAAATTTTAAATGTTTTATAATGTGGAGGCCAAGAGCAGCATGGCCCAAAATGTGCCACTTTGACATACTGATCATTTAAAATAAAAGTCACTTTAAAAACAGTGCAAGGACACTCAGACTCTCTTCTGTCCCCCTGATGCAGGAAATAAACCTCCCATAGGGAAGGTGTTCTCCCTGTTCTAAGTAGTAAAAAAGACATCCTTATTTCCAGAGATAGAAACTTTAAAGCCAACCAAACTTTAGAAGCAAACCTCGTTACTTTCTTTCTAATCTACTACCTCCGTTAAATTCTGTTTAGAATTATTTACTAATTAAAGCTTCCTATCATTTCTTTTTTTTAAATATTTTATTTTTCACTGATCTCTGTACCCAATATGGGACTCAAACTCACAATTCTCATGCTCTACTGACTGAACCAGTCAGGCTCCCCACATCTGTTTCCTTTATCCTGTCAATCCCTCACAAATTTATTGTCTCTTTGTCTAGGAAGTATACAAACTGTCAGTTTGGGGGGCTCCTGGTGGCTCAGTTGTTAGGTGTCTGCCTTCGGCTCAGGTCATGGTCTCAGGGTCCTGGGATGGAGCCTTGCATCGGGCTCTCTGCTCAGCGGGGAGCCTGTTCCCCTCTGTCCTCCCCCGCCCCGCCTGCTGCTCTGCCTACCTGTGATCTCTCTCTCTGTGTCAAATAAATAAATACAATCTTTAAACAAACAAACAAAAAACCAAAGAAAACCTTGCCAGTTTTGTTGGTCATTTATTTGGGTCTCAGTTTCATTATTGGGCCTCCATGCCACATAATAAAACTTTGGCTTTTTCTCCTATTAATCTGTCTCATGTAAATTTAATTCTTTGTCCACTTGGAACTGCTTGAAGGATACAGAAAGAATTTTTCCTTCCCTGCATTAATTAGGACATGTTAAATATGACAGTTTTAACTTTTTTCCCCTTAAGCTTTTATTATTATTGGTAATTATTGGTAATTATTTACTGGTATTTATTATTATTGGTAATTATTATTATTGGTACCTAATTTTTATTTCCCTGGGAAAAATAGTAAGCTTACTTTAAGTTTTTCAGATACCTTTTATATACTTTTTAAAATAATTTATTTTGATGTTTGATGATCTAGAATGATTGTTAAAGAAACTACCACTACTTGGGAATTATAAGTAAAAACTGAACTATTTTTATTTTCAAACTTATTATTTGTTCTTTTTTCCATACAGAACGTTGGCTCTGATTAAACCCGATGCAGTATCGAAAGCTGGAGAAATAATTGAAATGATAAACAAAGCTGGGTTTACTATAACCAAACTCAAAATGATGATGCTTTCAAGGTAATTTTTTGATCATTTTCAGTTATGTAAAGTCTAGTCCTTGGTTTTTTTCTTTTTTTTTTTTTTAAATCATCTTTTATCTTTCGTCACGTTGTTTAAAATAAAAAACCTGTCACTGGCGAAGAACATAATAGTAAACTTACTAGAACGAGAGAGTAGTAAGACACCGGGTAATTAGATCCATCGATGATGGCTGACTCCAAGCAGGTAACCAATAAACCATTATGTACTGTCTTCTGTAACCCCACTGGCTTCTATAGCACCGATGCCTGGTAATTGTAATGTTTTCTTACTGTCGAACACACTGTATAAAAGTGGTAGGAAAGGGAACGGAGGTTGGAGTATTTCTCTTTGACAAGGGAGTGTTACGGTTGAGATGTCGAAGAGCAATGCATCTGGAAAAGGCCGCGTGGAGCTCCTCACCGTGTATGTCACGGGAGACGAGGCCGTTGACTGCTCTGAAAAGCGATCCGTCCCCTGGGAGTGGGTCCTCCTGGGTTATTCAGGGACTTACTATAGGAGCGGCGTTGGTGGAGCATCCGGAGAGCTGCTGCCGCGCTGTGCTTATGTTGCTCCACAGGGGGTTTCTGTTGATTTGGGGCCGGGGAGCTTCTCTGGCTCCCCGGGTGTGTGAGGCTCTGTGGGGCCGTTGCAGGTATGGCTCTGAGGACAGGGCTGGTGCTGGTGGGTATCCAGCACGGCTTTCCTGAGCCCGATCCCTTGAAACCTTAACAGAATACCTCCCATTTTACCCCACGCACACATATATTTGAGTTTTTGCCTGTGTCAAGTCTTCAGTTTGCATTATTTTCCAGAAAGGCGGGGGCTCGCGTTTCCGAGCCGGAGCACATGTGATCGCACCTTCTGGGCGTGGGGCTCGGGCTGCCTTACTCCGTACTTCGTTTTCTTCATCTGCAAGATGGAGAGTGTCACGGCCCGCGCGTCGTGAAGCTGCCGTGGGGTTCAGTGAGTCTAATGTATGCAAAGTAGTTGAAAAACCGCAGCATCTAGTAAGTGTACGTTTATGTTAGCTGTTGTTAGTAGCGGTAATACTGGTGATATTATTTAGTGAAACCGAGGTCATGACCCTTTGTAAGCAGTTAAATTGGTCTTATTTCTGAGTATATCAAGAAAGCTTGCTCTCATAGCAGCATGGGACTGGATTCTGGAGAAATGACTTCGAATGGCTCTTGTGAGATTGGAAATGGTTTGTCTCTACACTGCTGGTGCTTGATGGATTTGGCGTCAAACTCCCCAAGACAAAGATGCCCAAGAAAACTTCACTGGCTCCTTGATGCTTTTACAGCACCTCAGATGCCTCTGTTAGTTTTACGGTCAGGTGTTGGGTTCTGCCCGCCGTGAAAGCTAGTCAGTCAGCCTTCTCCTCTTGCGTGGACGCCAGGCAGAAGATGCGGAGCACTTGAGCCGGAGACAGGGACTTTATCTGGGGGCAGCAAGCGCCAGGTAAAGCACATCATGCTTAGGTCGGCTCTCCCTGCCTGCGCGTCCTGTGGGAGTGACGTGCTGTGGGTCCGGGTGCGTGTTGTGTGCAGAGCTGGTCGCATCCCAGCGAGGGGCTTGAGCTCGGGCTCTCTGCTGCTTCATCAGCGAGCGGTACACGGGGCTGCTCTCTGTGCTGAAGAGACACGACCTCATCCCTCAGCAGCTGCTCATTGTAAACGTAACTCCCGGGAAAAGGTAGGAGAAAGGACAGTCGGGGCCTTAGATTCTTGGCAGAGCCAGTGAGACCTGCCAGGAGTACCAGAGGCCCGGGAGGGGTGTCTCCCAGCGTTTAAGTCTTTGCGGAACTTGTTTGCCCCAATGTCAGTTCCTCCGTCACGACGGTGTCCGAAGGGCAGCGGCGAAGTCCCCACTGACTCCGTAGTCCCAGAGCTGGGCTTAGCGCCTGACTCCGAGGGGCTCTAAGGAAACATTTCATGAGAGCATTAATGGGTAAATCTTTGTGAGAGGATGGTTTCTTTATAAAAACACAGCAAGACATAACAATGACAAAAACCTCCTTTAAGTGGTGATGCACTTGTTACTATTTCCATCTCAGCTTTTTAAGGGAAGAATTAGGTAAGGATGATGGGAGGAATTCATGATTCATTCTTGGTTTCCATTTTGGATGTTGCATAGAGAGAACTATTGGGTCAGTGACATGTAAGAAGGAAGCAAACACTTTTAATAATTGAGATCTTTCTTTTCATCAGTATTAAAGATTATGATTTTTTTTTTCTTTTTTAGTAGCCCAGTTGTGTTGAAAAGTTTAGAACTGGTTGTTTCAGTCGTCTTACCCCTAACTCTTAGAAAGCTCCCACATGAATTTTTCAGACATTTGGTTTTACCTCATTTTAGACTATAATATAATATATCCTTTTTTTTTTTTTTTTTTTTTTTTTGGTGAATTCTTCTCTTGGCCCTCTGTAGTTGGTAACAGAAAGGACAAAAACAGTCAAAGATTTGCAACCAGAGATTTGGGTTGAAATCCCCCTGTCCAAGTTATGTGATCATGCTGAACTTTATTATTTTCATAGGTACAATGTAGGCAATCATAACCTATTTTAACATATTATTGTGAGAATAATTTAGTGCTGGCAAAATAGGTCCTAGAAAGATGAGTTTTCGTCCACTCTCATTTCTAGGGACAAATTTTATTTATCATATTTGCATAGTATACTTTCATAATCCTTTCATCACCAAAGAAAATACTTCAGTACATTTGGTTTGAATAAGAGTGTGTCCTGTTACAGTTTATTACGTGAATTCATTTTGTAGTGGGCCCAGATTTTAAAACATTGCATACTAAATTACCACGCTTGGAAGGATAATCCTTTGCTAGAGGACATGTTAACTTCTCTGATGTTTTCAAAAGTAGTTGATGTTGACATATTTGTCACATACTGTGAACTCAATTTAAAGCCTTTAAAACTGCCCCAGTTTGAGAGAGACCTGATTTGATTAAAAAGCTGTTTGAACTTTTCAGCTAATCAATTTAAAGTCCATTATCCTTTCAGTGGCTGTAGATATCTTTAGTGAAAAATATAGATTCGTGAGGTAAATCCCTGTTGCCCTTCAAATTCTGAATATCTCTATATCACCCCCTTTTTTTGATGATGTCAGTTCAAGCATTGGTTTTTAATACATTAGTAACCAATAAGAATACAGTGATATGCTTAATTTGTCAAGCAGATTTTAAAACATAAGCTCTAAGAGAGAAAACTGTAACTATTAAATTAAAATTCTAACCTGCCCTTTCAAGTTTAAAACCTGAAGAAGAAAGTGATAAATTTTAAATTTGAAGATGGCTTTGCATTCTTTTATGTAACTTATTTATCTGTAAAGAACAAGTAATTCTTATTGGTCAAATGTTAAACTATGTTTCAAGAATGGGAGGAAGGCAGTAGATATGAGCATGAGCAGAAGAGTAGCGCCCTTTACGCTCATTGTAATTTTACATCTTAATAGATCTTCAGGGAGCAAAAAACTTGAACAGTGGGAGGATTTGAGCAGAATACTTGGTGAAAAGTCACTAGTCAGTTACATGTAGATCAAATAGAGTGTTTCATCTTTATTCTATTAATGCAAGCTACAAGATTTTAGTCAAGTAATTTTTTAAATATAATTTTTAACTGTTGTCATTTTGGTTATTTTATAGGAAAGAAGCAATGGATTTTCATGTAGACCATCAATCAAGGCCCTTTTTAAAGTAGGTGCTGAATTTGGGGCTAGTGATTTACAATGGAGGATATCCTAAAAAACTAAAGAATTGTACTTCTGTACTTCAGAAACTTGTGACATGGAAAGCATCTGTCAAAAAGATCATAGCAACATCTTATAACAGTAGAGAACTATTTTCTATGAATTGTTTTTTCTGTCCTTTTATTAGATCAGTTTTTATTTTTTAAGATTTTATTTATCCATTTGAGAAAGAATGGGAGAGGCAGCGTGAGGGGGGGGGAAGGTCAGAGGGAGAAGCAGACTCCCCGCTGTTCAAGGAGGCTGATGCAGGACTCAATCCCAGGACCCTGGGATCATGACCCAAGCCGAAGGCAGATGCCTAACGGATGTCTAATGGACTGAGCCACCTGGGCACCCCTAGATTAGAGTTTTTATTTTATTATTAGATGTCTTAAATTTTAATCAGAAGTAAATAGGATGATTTGTTTAAATTATAAAAGGTAGAGCATTCTTTTTAGATTTCAGTAGATTAAAATAGAGTGATAATTATTTTTAAAGGGTTTTTTAAAAATTTAATTTAATTTTTCTTTTCATTGTTCCAAAATTCATTGTTTATGCACCATGCAATACGTGCCCTCCACAATACCCACCGGCTCCCCTCCAAAACCCTCAGCTTGTTTCTCAGAGTCCACAGTCTCTTATGGTTGTCCCCCCTCTGATTACCCACAACTGAATTTTCCTTGAGTAATCTCTGCACCCAATATGGGGCTCAAACTCACAGCTCTTCCGACTGAGCCAGCCCCGTGTTCCTGGGTTGGGAGTTTTACTTGTGCTCTTGACATTCTTGTATACATAAAACAGTGTTCTCAGAACCCTTATTTTTTTTTAAAAGATTTTATTTATTTATTTGAGAGAGAGAGAGAGAGAGAATGAGAAAGAACACGAGAGGGGAGAGGTCAGCAGGAGAAGCAGACTCCCTGCTGAGCAGGGAGCCCCCACCCCCCGCCCCAACCATGTGGGACTCGATCCAGGGACTCCAGGATCCTGACCTGAGCCAAAGGCAGTTGCTTAACCAACTGGGCCACCCAGGTGCCCTCACAGAGCCCTTATCAACTAATACTTTTGTTCCTTGAAGTAGAGCAACTAATATGTGTTAAAAATTGAACTTATGTTCTAAATATTTGGGATATATTTAAATTTAAGTGAATATTGTGAAGTATATATTACTGTTGACAAAGAAGTGCTTACATTTCTATAAAGAATATTAGGCAGCTATACTAAACATGCTATTTGGTATTCTTCATATGATAGTGATTTGATTTTTTTTTTGATTTTTTTCTTTTAACATGTGTGTGAGAAAATTATTATGTTAGATTCCTTTAAATCAGGAAATATAAAATATTCCCAAGCCTTGTTAGAGTATCCAATTTTCTTTCTTTTTTTTTAAAATTATACATATTTAATTAAGATGAAATAGGCATAAACCATAATAAAGAAAAAAATCAGGCTAAAGTGTCACTTCCATTTTGTAGGGAGGGATCAGGAAGTGGAACAAATTACCTGGGAAACATCCTCCAACCACCCCTAAGTAGTGAGGGTGCAGAATGCTAAAGACAAGATTAGGTCATATTCCACGTAATCCACACATGAATAAAGAGAGTCAGAAGTTTATCCTATCTGGTATAAGATCTTTTACATTTAATATATAGTGAGTCATTTCTCAGAAAGTAAGACCAGTAAGTTTTAGAAGAAAGGAATTTCCATTGCACAATTGGCGAGAGACTCTCAGACACAGCTGGGCTGTAGCTGTGTGTGCTGTTACATCGTTTAACACAGAGCTGCAGTTTGGGTTTTAGAAATCAGCAATAGTTGTGTTTTGGCTTTTATTCTAGATGCTTATTATAGTTAAGGTGACAGTCGAAGCATATTAAGTAAAGGTAATTACAATTAAATGATGACCAACACCAGCTCTAGCAACCTAACGTACACTGTATCATGCTTACACGGGATGCAAGCAGTGCACTTAATTGGTGTCTTACACGCACACGCATGTGTGAGAGCACACATACACCCAGAGAACTAAAAACCCATCAAAAGCAGTCATTGTCCGTGTACTATGGTTACACATTAAAAATGCAGTTATGCCATAGAACTAAAGTATTATGAACAGCACGACTTGATATGTAAGATAACGGTGACTGGTTCTAACACAGAGCTACGCCTCTATCAGTCATTCTACTCATAATGGCTTGTAAAAGCGTTGGGTTTCCAGTAGAGAAGCTACTCTATGAAAATCAGTAAATCTGTCCAAGGTTTCCCACCTGTAAAACCAGAATGAGGCTGCAATGATCTTGAAGTGTGAACAAGATATCCAATCAAGACAGTAAGATTCCCAGCCGTAATATAAGGTAGAAACGTCTTCATGCAGCATATGCTCTCCGGCTTCTAGAAAGCTTCATGTGCATAATATAAAGTCAAACTGCCCAAGAAGTAGACTGGAGTTCAGTGAGGCTTCCATTGTACCATGACTTTAACCTCAGGAAATGTGTGCTCTGTCAGGCTTTTCATAGAGCTTGGTGCCATCCGTTTAATATGTTCAGAAATAAAAGCAGGCATGAGTCATCGTAATTGCCGTCTCAGATGTTGACGGTGCGTCTGCCACTTGAGCACCCTCCAGCCCGGTGACATTCTGCCCGTTGACTTCACAGATGTGACATTCTGTGAGAAGACCGTTTCTGGCTGCAGAACTGTCTTTCACTGTGGAGGTGATCTTCCCCCATCTTTAAAGATAAAGCCAAGCATGTCCAGTCCCATCGTCATGCATGGTGACTCTCCGACAAAGGGCCTGTCATGAACAGTCCTAGTAATCTGCTCTCCAAAAGCTCGTTTGGGCACCTCGTGTGCTTTACCAGTGCTCCAGCCTGCACACTTTCCCCACCGATCTGGAGTACTTGGTCCCCAATCTCAGACCAACCAGTGAGGCTGGAGAATTTGCCTGGACCGGCTGAACAAATATGCCATTATCTACTGATTTAAGCCCAAGCCCAATTTTTCCATCTTGATCCTTACACAAAATGACTTCACGGGTCCCTTGCTTCATTTCTGCTCTACGAGTTCCAACATCATTACCAGTCACAGGGCCACCATAGGGTTCATACCGGAAGGTCTTGCCGCCAGCTGCCCCTGACCTGGTGCTCCAGGGCCCAGGGCCATAGGTGCACAGATTTGTTCTTCACTTAAACTCAGGCCCATGTACTGGGAGAGCTCCAGGGACAGTCTAGGATAGAGATTTCTGTCTTGAGAGATGGGAGCAGAAGCTTCAGACAGAATTGTTGGGTTGCCAGGGTTTGCAGAAAAGGCAGTTTGAGCCTGAATGACTTTGTCTACCTTCAGGTCTTCAAGAAACGGGCACAGAGACATTTTTGCAAGTTTATTGTAGGCCACAAGGAGCCCACTCACTGCCGCTGCCACCCCGCCGCCTCTAGTAACTGACACGGACTTCCCAAAATACCTAATTTTCTTGGAAATGATTCTTTATCATAGTTCTGCTTTGTGTTGGTAGCATATATTATAGCACCTAGTTAAATGTCTTATATGTGACTAGGGTGCAGTAAATTATTAAATGGATGAATTAACTAGTTTTCTGGTGTTAGGAAAGATGCAATGGAAGATGTAGCTCTAGGGTTGGGAATAGTCTCATGAAGCATTCCCAGGATTTTTTATAGTTGGGCACAATATTCACTGCATTATTACATGCCACACTCATAGGCCTATTCTGTGTGTCTGAGAATTCTGTATTAACAGGACATTACCAGTTTCTGGAAGCAAGGATATTGTTGAGTATTTTGATTTCTAATCGGTAAGTACTTATTGAATGGATAAACGTGAGTTTGTTCCCTTGATTTTGGTTCCTTACATCTATTTTCTTTTTCCTGCTATAGCCTAGCAGAGTATGTATGAAGAGGTCATTTAGGCCTGTTAGGATGGAGAGTATGAATACTTCTTTGTACATACTACTTTTTTAGAAATCCTCTTCAGAATGAGTTGACATGATTTAAAAAGTGAGTCAATGAAGGAAGGAAGTATGTGTTTTTCTCCAGGACGGTCCTGTCCTCTCATAGTTTGGATGAGAGAGAAACACAGGCTTGCTTTAGAAAGGATTCTGTCCCTGCCTAACACAGTGGGAGGAATGGTGTTCCTTTCTTCACCGCTGGACTTGTCACTGCGCTTTGTGCACATAAAACGTGGCAAAGGAAACGAGCAGCTGCTTTCCATGGCTTGGGCTACTGTGACTCCAAGCTGGATTTTTAATCAAGAACCTGTGTGTATTCTCTAATAACTTGAGATAAGAATATCTCAAGAGTAGCTTTTATAGTAATAAGAGCATGTTTTTTCAAGGCCTGTTAATTTCTGTATTTTCTTTATCACTAGACCAACTCCGTGTTTATTGACTGAAAGTCTCCCTCCATTCTTTGAATTTTAATCTACACAAAAATACATTCTTACTGTAAATATAAGACCACTCTCATAATTTTCTATATTATGAAATCTTATTTGACTGCCATGGTAAACCACATGAAAATAAAAAGGAAGATCCTTTCTTCACCTTTCAGAACAACAGAAGAAGCAATCATCAGTTGACCAGTAATATGCATTTTAAGTCAATGAAGTCGTCTTAAATTCAATGAAACACTGATTTATTTTTTTTATTTTTTATTTATTTTTTTTGCTAACAGTAAATGATTTGACAACTCTAGTGTTTTATAGTACCTCAGGCTACCACAAGACACTCAATTTATGAAAACTTTATCTTGCTCAGGCAGAATTCACTATATCCAATAGTTTGAGAGACAGGTTGACAGAAAAATGAAGCCAATCAAGATTTTACCTGTTTTGTAGTGAGCTGATCCAGTTTATTACAAGTGGTCCTGTCATCGCCATGGAGGTTTTGAGAGAGGATGCTGTATGTGAGTGGAAAAGACTGCTTGGACCCGCGAACTCTGGGATGGCTCGTACCGATGCTCCCGAAAGCCTGAGAGCTCTCTTTGGAACCGATGGCATAAGAAATGCAGTTCATGGCCCTGATTCTTTTGCTTCAGCTGCCAGGGTAAGGTGTTTTAAAAATCTTTTAATTCTGTTTTTTTGTTTGTTTGTTTTGTTTTGTTTTTTGAGGTTTTTTTTGTTGTTGTTTTTTGGTTAAATGTTTTATGTCAGAGTAAGGTCTCTTCTGTTGTTGCTGTCCTCGGGCAGGTTTTACAGCTGATCTAAGAGTCTAAAGTTTTCTCTAAAACCTTTGACCCTTTGCCTAGGATTAAATAGTGGTTCAGTAATGTCTCTTTTGTGAACTGGTAACCTGGTCATGGCCAAGGTAAGTCTTCTCCAGTTAAAATACTCATGATCCCAGTTTACGTTCAAAGCCACTTAAATTTTTCAGGCTCATCAGTGTTTGAATTACTGACTTCATATGAGACCAGTTGATGGATAGTCAGTATTCAGAAAGAAACATCACTTCGTATGTTTTAACTCAGACCTAACACCATCTTCAAGTTTAACATCCTTTTCTTTTCCTATAGAGAGTTAGTGTTTATGAAACAGTCTTTGTTCTTCCTACAGTTACTTATTTTAAACGCATAAAGGGGCGCCTGGGTGGCGCAGTCATTTAGACGACTGTTCTCAAAGCAGTAAGCCAGTGCAGCCCTTTTAAATGCTGAGTCAAACATGTCAGTCCTCTACTTTGAACCCTGCAGAGTTACCTACCATCATCCTTTCTCCTGAAGAAATGTCTCAGACATATTTGTCATATTTGTTTCTATTTTGGACACTTAAATTTTTTAGCTCTTTCTGACATTGGTCCCTGAAATATCCCATTGTTATGAAGCCTTAGGGATACCTTCTCTTGACTCTTGTCTTGAGCAGAGTGAGTGTTGTGGATGTCATGTTAGTGACTAGCTATCAGAGACGAACACTCTGGCTGGAGCTCACAGCATGCGCAAGGAAACTAGGGCAGTGCATGGAAAAGAAAAGTTGAAGAACATCACACAAGCATCCTCAAATAGTCTCTCCTGATCTTCAATTCCTATTTGTTACTGTCTAATCCTTTTTCTTCCATATCGAGACTGTATTCACAATTTTCTCTTCCTCAGTTGCCTTTGACTACTCATGGAGAACAGTCACTACAGTCTGGCTTCCTCCTTTCATTCCACTAGAATCCTTTTGGCTAAGATAATAAATGTCTCTTAATTACAGAATCCAAGGAAAATTGTTCATTACTTTTGTATCTTTCCAGTAAAAATCCTAGCAGAGTTTTTCATGAAACTTAATGAAATTCTTGCATAGAAGAGTCAAAAGAGCAAAGGGAATTTTAAAGGGGAAGAAGTGGTGGTGATAGGATGACTAATTTATACAACCGGAAGCTTTATAACTAAAGCTTTATAAAGCTTTAGTAGGAAAAGCAGTGTGAGATGACATGGGAGTAGACAAGTGTGTCAGTGTCATAGCCCAAGTGCTCGGGAAATTACCCACAAGTAATGAGAACTTGGGGGTTATAAGTCAGTGGGCAAGCGATAGACTGATTAATCAGAAATTGTACTAGATAATTTTATGTGGAAAAAATTAACGAATTAGTTAATTCTGTGTGTAGGGTTTCCCTTAGAGTTTCAGACTCAGACTCAAACAGTGCATCCCAAACTGAACTATTTATAACTTACCAAACTATTCCTTTTGTGTTCTGCATATCATTAGCAAAGAAACTTGAGACCAGTAAATCTACTTCTCCTCTCTCTCTCTCTCTTTTTTTTTTTTAAGATTTTCTTTATTTATTTGACAGAGAGAGAGAGCACGCCAGCACAAGTATGGGGAGTGGGAGGGAGAGGGAGAAGTAGGTTTCCTGCTGGGCAGGGAGCCTGATATGGGGCTCCATCCCAGGACCCTGGGATCATAACCTGAACCAAAGGCAGATGCTTAACTGACTGAGCTACCCAGGCGCCCTGCTTCTGCCTCCTTTTCCCCCTACATCTAATGAGTAAAAAGTTGTATAGATTTACCGTCTAAGCATTTTCTTCAATTCTCTCCTTTTCCTTCATTCCAGCTCTCACTGTTCTAGCTGTGACCTGGGCTGCTGCAACCGCTCTGGCTCAGACTTTCTCCCTCAAATTCCTCTTCCACATAGGTTTCAGAACAAGCTGTCTAAAGAATCTGATCTGTCCATGTCACAGCTCTACTAGAAATGTCCCAGAGGACTGCATTCCCCCCAGAATCAAGTTCCAGCTCCTTAACATGTTTTATGAAAATGCTCTGAATGCTAGCCTCTTCTCCAGTCCATATCCTGCCTCTTCCTCTTCAGACTGGTTTTCTCGCTTTCTTGGTTTTACTCTTTCTACCCTCTGCTTTGGCATGCCATCTCTCCCTTTACCCAGGTAGTTTTATTGGCCCTTTAAAACTTTGCTCAGAATTCTTTATACAGAAAAATCTGTATCTTTATGGATACAGATTTTTTACGTGGAAATATGATTGGCAAATATTTTCTCACAGTGTGTTGTTTGCATTTTTATTCTCTTTACCGATGTCCTTAGATGAGGAGAAGTTTTCAGTTTTGATGAAGGTCAGTTTATCAATTCATTCTTCCATTGTGGTTTCTCATCTGACAAATTGCGACCTCTTCCAAGGTCACAAAATTTTCCCTTTTGTTTTTTTCTAGAAGTTTTATAGTTTTTGTTTTTATATTTAGCTTCATGATCCATTGTGAGTTAATTTTTATATGTTATGATATATAACCCAAATTTATTGTTTTGCATATAGACATCTGATTGTTCCAGCACCACTAGTTGAAATAAAAAATTTTTCCCCACTTAATTGCCTTTGCACATTTGTCATTTTTGTTGACTATATATATCTGTGAGTGCATTTCTGTATTCTTTCTGCTTTATTGATCTATTTGTCTTTTGATAAGTCTGGCCAGGAGTTTATCAGTCTGACTAATTCTTTCAAAGAACCAGCTCCTAGTTTTGTTGATTTCTTCTACTCTTTTTTTGGTTTCTATTTCATTGATTTCTGCTCTAATCCTTATGATTTCTCTTCTCCTGCTGGGTTTAGTCTTTCTTTGCTGTTCTTTATCCAGCTCCTTTAGGTGTAAGGGTAGGTTGTATACTTGAGACCTTTCTTGTTTCTTGAGAAACGCTTATATGGCTATGTATTTTCCTCTCAGGACCACCTTTGCTGTGTCCCACAGATTTTGAACTGTTGTGTTTTCATTATCATTTTCAATGAATTTTTTCAGTTCTTCTTTAATTTCCTGATTGATCCATTTCTTTTTAAGATTTTATTTTTATTTATTTGACAGAGAGATCACAAGTAGGCAGAGAGGCAGGCAGAGAGAATGGAAGGGAAACAGGCTCCCTGCTGAGCAGAGAGCCCAATGCAGGGCTCGATCTCAGGACCCTGGGATCATGACCTGAGCTGAAGGCAGAGGCTTAACCCATTGAGCCACCCAGGCTCAATTCATTCTTTAGTAGGATGCTATTTAGCCTCCATGTATTTGGGTTCTTTCCAACTTTCCTCTTGTGATTGAGTTGTAGCTTCAGAGCATTGTGGTCTGAAAATATGCAGGGAATGATCCCGGTCATTTGGTACTGATTGAGACCTGATTTGTGACCCAAGATGTGATCTGTTCTGGAGAATGTTCCATGTGCTCTAGAGAAGAATGTGTATTCTGTTGCTTTGGGATGGAATGTTCTGAATACGTCTGTGATGTTCATCTGGTCCAATGTGTCATTTAAGACCTTTATTTCCTTGTTGATCTTTTGCTTGGAGGATCTGTCCATTTCAGTGAGGGGGGTGTTAAAGTCCCCTACTATTACTGTATTATTGTTGATATGCTGCTTTGATTTTGTTGTGAATTGGATTATATATTTGGCTGCTCCCATGTTAGGGGCATAGATACTTAAAATTGTTAGATCTTCTTGTTGGACATACCCTTTGAGTATGATATAGGGTCCTTCCTCATTTTTTATTATAGTCTTTGGCTTAAAATGGAATTTATCTGATTTAAGGATTGCCACCCCAGCTTTCTTTTGATGTACAATGGCATGGTAAATTGTTTTCCACCCCATCACTTTAAATCTGGAGGTGTCTTTGTGTGTAAAATGAGTTTCTTGTAGACAGCGTATTGATGGTTTTTTTCCTTTATCCATTCTGATTCCCTGTGTCTTTTGATTGGGCATTTAGCCCATTTACATTCAGGATAACTATTGAGAGGTATAAATTTAGTGCCATTGTATTCCCTGTAAGGTAACTACTACTGTATATTATATCTATTCCTTTTTGGTCTACTACTTCTAGACTCTCTCTTTGCTTAGAGGACCCCTTTAAATATTTCCTGTAGAGCTGGTTTGGTGTTTACAATTTTTTTTTAGTTTTTGTTTGTCTTGGAAACTTTTTATCTCTCCTTCTATTTTCAAGGATACCCTTGTTGGATATAGTATTCTTGGCTGCATGTTTTTCTCATTTAGTGCTCTGAATATATCATGCCAGTTCTTTCTGGCCTACCAGGTCTCTGTGGATAAGTCTGCTGCCAATCTAATATTTTTACCATTGTATTTTACAGACTTCTTGTCCCCGGCTGCTTTCAGTATTTTCTCTTTGTCACTAAGACATGTCAGTTTTACTATTAAATGATGGGGTGTGGACCTATTTTTATTGATTTTGAGGGGGGTTCTGTGTGTCTTCTGGATTTTGATGCTTGTTCCCTTTGTCATATTAGGGAAATTCTCTACAATAATTTGCTCTAATATACCTTCTACCCTTCCCCCCCCCTTTCTTCTTCTTCTGGAATCCCAATTATTCTAATGTTGATTCATCTTATGGTATCACTTATCTCTCCAATTCTCCTCTTGTGGTCCATTAGTTGTTTGTCTCTCTTTTGCTCAGCTTCTTTATTCTCCATCATTTCGTCTTCTATATCACTAATTCTCTCTTCTGCCTCATTTATCCTAGCAGTAAGACCCTCCTTTTTTAATTGCAACTCATTAATAGCTTTTTTGATTTCAGCTTGGTTAGATTTTAGTTGTTTTATTTCTCCAAAAAGGGCTTTTATTTCTCCAGACAAGGTTTCTCTGATATCTTCCATGCCTTTTTCGAGACCAGCTAGCACCTCGAGAATCATCATTCTGAACTCTAGGTCTGACATATTACCAGCTTCTATATTGATTAAGTCCCTAGCCTTTGGCACTGCCTCTTGTTTTTCTTTTGTGGTGAGTTTTTCCACCTTGTCTTTTTATCCAGATAAGAACATATGAAGGAGAGAATGAAATACTAAAAGGGTGGCAAAGACCCCAGAAAAATATATGCTAACCAAATCAGAAGATACCCCAAATTGGGGGGAGAAGAAAGGGAGCAAAAAGAAGTTTGGGTCACCTGGGTGGCTCAGTGGGTTAAGCCTTTGCCTTCAGCTCAGGTCATGATCTCAAGGTCCTGGGATTGAGCCCCACATCAGGCTTTCTGCTCAGCAAGAAGCCTGCTTCCCCCTCTCTCTCTGCATGCCTCTCTGCCTACCTGTGATCCTCTCTGTGTAAAATAAATAAATAAAGTCTTAAAAAAAAAGTTTAAAAATTTTTTTAAAAATTAAAAAAAAAATATATATATATTAGACTGGTGAATAGAACAGAGCCACCCACTTGATTTTGGATGTATTTTTGTCTCTTAGAAGAAACTACCTCCCATAATTTTAAAGAAAGACAAACATATATATACAAAAATAAAGGTAAGCACAATGAAGGGATGGAGTATGACTGTAAAGATAAAAATTTAAAAAAAAATTCTAAAGAAGGAATTGATAAGAATAGTTGGTTGGGAAAAGAAAGAAAAAGAAAGTAGAGAGAATTTGCTCAGGCTGGAGATCAGAACAAAGCCCTGTGCTGGATTTAGGGTATATTTTTATCTATTAAAAGAAATTGTATCCCAAAATTTTTTAGAAGAAAAAACCCTATATGTATACAGAAAATAAAGGTAGATACAATGAAGGGTAAAATATGACTATAATAGTGAAGGTTTTAAAAGATTTTTTTAAGAAAGCTATTGTTAAGATAAACTAGTTTAAAAACATTAAAAGAGGAAAGAGGAACAGATAAAAAAATTAGAATAAAAAAGATAAAATTAAAAATATTTAATTAACTTTGCAAGACTAAAGAATCATGGGGAGGAAGCCATGAATTCCATGTTTTGCTTTCTCCTCCTCTGGAATTCCACTATTCTCCTTGACCAGTGAGCTTGGTCTTGGCTGGATATTCTTGCCGATCCTCTGCAGGAGGGGCCTCTTGCCATGATTCTCAAATGTCTTTGCTTGAGGTGGAACTGCACCGCCTTTGCTGGGAGCTGGGCTAAGCAATCTGCTTGGGTTCATGCTGGGAGCTTTTGTTTCCTGAGCACTTTCCATACTGCTTTGGAGGACGGGAATGAAAATGGCGGCTGCCCAGTCTCTGCCCGGTAGAGCCAAGAGCTCGGGCCCCACTCCTTACTGCACCCTCAGAGAAAACCAGTCAATCCCTCCCATCTTCCTGGTTTCCAGCTGTGCTCCCCTGGCCTGTGGCTGTTTCTCTCTCTGGCACACGGCCCCCTTTGGAGTCTCCAAACCCAGCAGATTCTTGTGGCTCTGCTCTTCCAGGGGGGTCTCCCCAGATCTGCCACTTGTGGGGTACCTGCTCAAAGAGCAGTAACCTGACTGTTCCAGGGATCACAGTTTAAGGTAACTCCGAGCTCGGAGCTCACTCCTTGGCTCCATCTCTGTAGGTGGCTTCCCTGCCCTAATACCTGCGAGTTCTCTGTACACTCAGACATCCCTGATCCTTCCATGACCCCACGGGACCTGAGACCATGCTGTCCCTGCGAGGGTTCCACCCCTGCTTAGCTTCTGGAGTGATGTCCCTCAGTGGAGCAGACTTTTAAAAGTTCAAATTTTGTGCTCTTGCTCCACTTGCCAGGAGCGCCCCCTCCCCCAGTCTTCCCATTGCTTCGGATTCACTTCTCCGCATGTCCTACCTTTCAGAAAGTGGTCAATTTTCTGTTTCTAGAATTGCTTCTCTTCTCTTCAATCTTGTGTTGAGTTTGTAGGTGTTCCGAATGGTTTGATAACTGTGTAGCTGAACTCCTGCGACCTGATGTCATCTCAGTCTGCCAGTCCTCTGCCATCTTGACTCTAATCTATTTGTCTTTATGCTGACTTCACACCTAAGAAATTAAACATCCCAATTAAAAATGAGCAAAAAAATTGAACAGACACTTAACTAAAATGACACATGAATGCGTATATAAGTGCACATTAAAAATATACAGCATCATTAGATATTTTGGAAGTACTAATTAAAACCACAGTGAGATGCTCTACACACCTAAGGCTTAAAAAATCTTGACCGTTTCAAGTGGCATTTGTGAGGGGAAACTAGAACTGTCTTATGCTGCTGAGAATTTAAAGGGTACGGTCACTTTGGAGAACAGTTTGGCAGTTATCTAAAAAGCTAAACATATACCTACCCTATGGTCCAAGCATTCTTCTCTTAAATATTTTCCCAGGAGAAATGAAAGGAAATATCAATGCAAAGACTTGTACATAACAGTTTTGTTCATAGGAGCCTTGTTTGTATATCCAAAAACTAGAAATAACCCAAATGTTGAAAAGATGAATGGATAAACCATGATATTAACACAAAGAATAGTATTTGGCTATAAAAAGGAATGAAATATTGATATACAGTACAGTCGATGAATCTCAAAGTAATGTTGCTAAGTGAAAGCTAGACAAGAGTACATACTATATAATTTAAGTACAGCTGTTAAAAATTAAACTAATTCATAATGGTGGGAAACAGGTCATTGATTACAGGGCCAACTTATTAATGGTAAGGGAGGTAATGGTAATAGTTAATGGTAGGGGAGGCAGGGAGAGGCAGAAGAAAGGTATTACCCAAAGGAAGGAGGGGTGACTGATATATTTATTATCTTGATTGTGGTGATGTTTCCACATGAATAAACAAGTGTCAAAACATCAGATTGTATCCTTTAAATATACTCATTTTAAAGCATGTTAATTTGACCTCAACAAAACTTAAAAACCAGTAACAGTAACTCTGATCAACTATTATCTGTTTCTTAGTTCTCTGAAGGTACCCTTCCTTGATGCTTGCTTCATACCTACTGCATAGCTCTATTGCTTACCATATTTTAAAAGCATTTGTGTTTGTTTACCCTCCTGATAGACTGAATTCTTTAAGGATGTCCAATTTATTGTCATACCTCCAGGATCTAGGTCACTGGTGTTCACAAAATTTTGGAATTCAAAGCAACAACAATAAACCTTATGTTTATTAAGTGCTCACTATGTGACAGGCACTGTTTCAGACACTTTAGTATCTCATTTAATTCCCCTCCAGGAGGGGCAGGAACAACAGGGAGGGAGTGCACAGACTTGCGGGGTCGGCGGAAATCAGGACATTTTCAATAGGAATTATCTCCAAGTGGGGGTGGCGCAGGTGTAGGGGTGGAGTTTAGGAAGGAGTCTGGACTGGAGGCAGGCGCGTGGGAGCCGTGACCCGACAGATGGTGGGAGGTTGTTTATTACTCTTTGTACTACTACTCAGGGAGAGTAATAAAGGCAGCAGTATGGTGAAAAAGTACTTGCTGTCCAAGGAGTAGAGCATTTTCATTCTGAAAAGTCTTCGTGCCAGGAGTGCACAGGCATATCATTACTCTTCGGACAATTCCTCATCTTCTCTGTGGTTCTTAAAATTGTACATCGATGTGGCACATTAACACAGTCTGTGATCTTCTCATTCTTAAATTCATCGAGAAATGCAATTTACTTTGAGCCGTTTGTCTTAGGTGTTAAAGGACCTACAGTGCTATGCAGGTTAGTTACTGGCTTCACACTTAACATTTGTGATGGGCAATTACCCCCCAAACCACAATTTTATAAAAGTACAGGGGACTCACTGGGAGCATCACCAGCTTAAGTCGGTGGAACTCTTTGGAGCCGAAGAGAGAAGGTTCTCTAGGGAATAGTAGAAACAACAGTAACAAAAGCTTAAAGGCAGGAAAGATGTGTCTAAATACTTAGTGTGACTGTGTTTGTGGCTAGTTCAAGTTGCTGAGTTGTCATCTCTGAACCGTGTGCAAAGCAAATCGCATAGCTTGAATCTGGTTATAAAATACAGTTTATATGATCTAATTGTATGCTAGAACTGTAGTAAGTTCATTAGTTTTTTCTTTTTAAGATTTTATTTTTGAGTAATCTCTACACCCAACATAGGGCTTGAACTTACAACCCCATGATCAAGAGTTTCATGCTCTACTGACTGAACCAGCCAGGTGCCCCAGGTCATTAGTTTTAACTAGTTAAAACTAATTTTGTGGTTTTGATTCTTATATATGAATCTGCTTCTATAAAGAATTCCTACTTTTTAATTTTACATATTTTAATAGAAAGTTTAAAATTGGACCTGTGTCTATGAACTAATGCTTTGGGGGAAATGAGAACTTTGTATTCATTACTGTCCATATTCAAAGTATGTTAAGATGTTATTAGTTTTAATCCTGGGGCAGAATGATACATATTCTCATTACTCTAATTAATACTTTTTATATGATCTTTTGATTATAAGACTTAAAACAGGGTTCTGTAAGTCAGTTAGCCTTTGTAAAAATCATTTTTAGAAAACTTGAAGCAAATAATTTATATTACGAACTTCAAAAGTAATTGCGTAGCTTTTCCCCCTCTCACATAAATATCCCAGAAGTTCAAGCTAAGGGATTACATAGGTCAAATTTATTTCTCTCTGTCTTTAGGAAATGGAGTTATTTTTTCCTTCAAGTGGAGTTTGTGGACCAGCAAACACTGCTAAATTTACAAATTGTACCTGTTGCATTATTAAGCCCCATGCCATCAGTGAAGGTAAGTGCTATCTTGAATACAATATACCCAAATGCATTTTGTTAATAAGAGCTTATTTTGTTAGTTTACCTTCTTGATCTATTTTATATGCAGAAATTAAAATATAATTTTAATATTTTAATTTTTTCTTTAAAGTCACATGAATGAAGGTGACATGAGATAAAAAATCTGTCTCCATCTATATTTATACTCTTAAAAAGGTTTTTCTTGAGTTGCTGATCATGGTCATGCTTATCCTGTTTCAGGTCTTGATTCCTTGACTTTTTTTTTTTTTTTTTTTTTTTTTTTTTATTTATTTGTCAGAGAGAGCAAGCGAGAGCGAGCACAGGCAGACAGAGTGGAAGGCAGAGTCAGACGGAGAAGCAGGCTCCCTGCGGAGCAAGGAGCCCGTATGGGACTCGATCCCAGGACGCTGGGATCATGACCTGAGCCGAAGGCAGCTGCTCAACCAACTGAGCCACCCAGGCGCCCCTGATTCCTTGACTTTTAATCTGCCTCGTTTTTCCAATCACATAACCGATTCACTCAATTCACTGAAATAATTCTCCTAATGTACAATTTAAAACAATGTCTACCACATCTGTGGTTTGCCCTTTCTGAGAAAGCTGGGGAAACTTCCTTCTGAAACAAAGTTCTTTGAATAAATAAATAGACACACACACACGTATGTACATGCGTAGATAGGTAGATTGTTATATGGCTGTATACTGAGAGTTTGCAGGCGTTTTTATCTTACTTGTCATCTTCTATTTATTTAGTCTGTTGTATGTAGTTTTGTCAACTATTCCAAATCCTTTTGGAAATGAGATGGGTATAATTTTTTTAAGTATTTATTTTATTTTAATTAGTTTTTAATTTTTTTATTAACATATAATGTACTATTTGCCCCGGGGGTACAGGTCTGTGAATCGTGAGGTTTACACACTTCACAGCACTCACCATAGCACATACCCTTCCCCAAGTCCATAACTCCACCACACTCTCTCAATCCCCCTCCCCCCAGAAACCCTCAGTTTGTTTTGTGAGATTAAGAGTTTCTTATGATTTGTCTCCCTCCTGATCCCATCTTTGTTTCATTTATTCCTTTCCTACCCCTCAAGTCCCCCACATTGCCTCTCAACTTTCTCATATGATAATTATCTTTTGCTGATTGACTTATTTCGCTCAGCATAATACTCTGTAGTTCCATCCATGTCGTCACAAATGGCAAGATTTCATTTCTTTTGATGGCTACATAGTATTCCATTGTATGTATGTACCACATCTTCTTTAGCCATTCATCTGTTGATGGGCATCTAGATTCTTTCCATGGTTTGGCTATTGTGGACATTGCTCCTATAAACATTTGGGTGCATGTGCCCCTTCGGATCACTACATTTGTATCTTTGGGGTAAATACCCAGTAGTGTGATTTCTGGGTCATAGGGTAGCTCTATTTTCAACTTTTTTTTTTTTAAGATTTTATATATTTATTTGACAGAGAGATCACAAGTTGGCAGAGAGGCAGGCAGAGAGAGGGGGAAGCAGGCTCCCTGCTGAGGAGAGTCTGATGTGGGGCTTGATCCCAGGACCCTGAGATCATGACCTGAGCTGAAGGGAGAGGCTTAACCCACTGAGCCACCCAGGCGCCCCTATTTTCAACTTTTTGAGGAACCTCCATGCTGATTGCCAGAGTGGCTGCACCAGCTTGCATTCCTACCAACAGTGTAAGAGGGTTCCCCTTTCTCCGCTTCCTTGCTCGCATCTATCATTTCCTGACTTGTTAATTTTAACCACTCTGACTGGTGTGAGGTGGTATCTCATTGTGGTTTTGATTTGTATTTCCCTGATGCCGAGTGATGTGGAGCACTTTTTCACGTGTCTGTTGGCCATCTGGATGTCTTCTTTGCAGAAATGTCTGTTCATGTCCTCTGCCCATTTCTTGATTGGATAATTTGTTCTTTGGGTGTTGAGTTTGATAAGTTCTTTGTAGATGTTGGATACTAGTCCTTTATCTGATATGTCATTTGCAAATATCTTCTCCCATTCTGTCAGTTGTCTTTTGGTTTTGTTGACTATTTCCTTTGCTGTGCAAAAGCTTTTAATCTTGATGAAGTCCCAATAGTTCATTTTTGCCCTTGCTTCCCTTGCCTTTGGTGATGTTCCTAGGTAGAAGTTGCCGTGGCTGAGGTCGAAGAGGTTGCTGCCTGTGTTCTCCTCAAGGATTTTGGTGGATTCCTTTCTCACATTGAGCTCATTCATCCATTTTGAGTCTATTTTCATGTGTGATGTAAGGAAATGGTCCAGTTTCATTTTTCTGCATGTGGCTATCCAATTTTCCCAACACCATTTGTTGAAGAGAGTGTTTTTTTCCCATTGGACATTCTTTCCTGCTTTGTCGAAGATTAGTTGACCACAGAGTTGAGGGTCTATTTCTGGGCTCTCTATTCTGTTCCATTGAGCTATGTGTCTGTTTCTGTGCCAGTACCATACTGTCCCGATGATGACAGCTTTGTAATAGAGCTTGAAGTCTGCAATTGTGATGCCACCAACTTTGGCTTTCTTTTTCAATATTCCTCTAGCTATTTGAGGTCTTTTCTGGTTCCATATAAATTTTAGGATCCTTTGTTCCTTTTCTTTGAAAAAAATGGATGGGATTTTGATAGGGATTGCATTAAATGTATAGATTGCTTTAGGTAGCATTGACATTTTCACAATATTTGTTCTTCCAATCCATGATCATGGAGCATTTTCCCATTTCTTTGTGTCTTCCTCAATTTCTTTCATGAGTACTTTATAGTTTTCTGAGTACAGATTCTTTGCCTCTTTGGTTAGGTTTATGTCTAGGTATCTTATGGTTTTGGGTGCAATTGTAATAATTTCTCTTTCCTTTGTCTTGCTGTTGGTGTATAGAAATGCAAGTGATTTCTGTGTATTGATTTTATATCCTGACACTTTACTGAATTCCTGTACAAGTTCTAGCAGATTTGGAGTGGAGTCTTCTGCATTTTCTGCATAAAGTATCCTATCATCTCCAAAGAGTGTAGTTTGACTACTTCTTTGTTTATTTGAATGCCTTTTATTTCTTTTTGTTGTCTGATTGCTGAGGCTAGGACTTCTAGTACTATGTTGAATAGCAGTGGTGATAATGGACATCCTTGCCACGTTACTGACCTTATGGGAAAAGCTCTCAGTTTTTCTCCATTGAGAATGATATTCGCTGTGGGTTTTTCATAGATGGCTTTAATGATATTGAGTATGTACCCCTCTGTACCTCCCTACACTGTGAAGAGTTTTGAACAAGAAAGGATGCTCTATTTGTCAAATGCTTTTTCAGCATCTATTGAGAGTATCATATGGTTCTTGTTCTTTCTTTTATTAATGTATTGCATCACATTGATTAATTTGTGGATGTTGAATCAACCTTGTGGCCCTGGAATAAATCCCACTTGGTTGTGGTGAATAATCCTTTTAATGTACCATTGGATCCTACTGGCTAGTATTTTGGTGAGAATTTTCGCATCTGTGTTCATCAAGGATGTTGGTCTGTAATTCTCTTTTTTGATGGGATCTTTGTCTGGTTTTGCGATCAAGATAATGCTGGCTTCATAAAATGAGTTTGGAAGTTTTTCTTCCATTTCTATTTTTTGGAACAGTTTCAGGAGAATAGGAATTAGTTCTTCTTTAAATGCTTGATAGAATTCCTCTGGGAAGCCGTCTGGCCCTGGGCTCTTGTTTTTTGGGAGACTTTTGATGACTGCTTCAATCTCTTTACTGGTTATGGGTCTGTTCAGGTTTTCTATTTCTTCCTGGCTCAGTTTTGGTAGTTTATATGTCTCTAGGAATGCATCCATTTCTTCCCGATTGTCAAATTTGCTGGTGTATAGTTGCTCAGAATATGTTCTTATAATTGTTTGTATTTCTTTAGTGTTGGTTGTGATCTCTCCTCTTCCATTCATGATTTTATTTATTTGGGTCCTTTCTGTTTTCTTTTTGATATGTGTGGCCAGGGGTTTATCAATCTTATTAATTCTTTCAAAGAACCAGCTCTTAGTTTCATTGATTTGTTCTACTGTTCTTTTGGTTTCTATTTCATTGATTTCTGCTCTGATCTTTATTATTTCTCTTTTCCTGCTGGGTTTAGGCTTTCTTTTCTGTTCTTTCTCCAGCTCCTTTAGGTGTAGGGTGAGAAACTATTTCCCACTATTTTAAAGAATGAAATATATATATATGTATATGTATATATATATATATATATATATACACACGCACACAAGGGTAAACACAATGAAGGGATAGCATATGTTTGTAAAGATGAAAATTAAAAACAAATTCTAAAAAAGGAGCTAATAAGATAAATTGGGAAAAGAAAGAAAAACAAAGTGGAGAGAATTTGCTCAGGCTGGAGACTAGAACCAAGCTCTGTGATAGATTTAGGGTATATTTTGATCTATTAGAAGTTGTATCCCAAAATTTTTTAGAAGAAAAAACCCTATGTGTGTACAAAAGATAAAGTTAGATACAATGAAGGATAAAATATGACTATAATAATGAAGGTTCAAAAAGATTTATTTCAAGAAAGGAATTTTTAAGATCAACTAGTTAAGAAAACATTAAATGAGAAAAGAGTAGAAGTAAAAAAAATTAGAATAAGAAAAAAAAATTTAAAAATCTTAATTACCTTTGCAAGACTAAAGAATCATGGGGAGAGTGCCATGAATTCCATGCTTTGCTTTCCCCTCTTCTGGAATTGTGCTCTTCTCCTTGATCAGTAAACTCGGTCTTGGCTGGATGTTCTTGCTGATCTTCTGGGGGAGGGACCTTTTTCCCTGATTCTCAATTGTCTTTGCCTCAACTGTCTTTGCGGCACCGCCTTTATGGGGGCTGGGGGTGGGGCTAAGCGATCTGCTCAGGTTCGCGCTCAGAGCTTTTGTTCCCGGAGCACTTTCTGAACTGCTCTGGGGGACGGGAATGAAGATGTCGGCCGCCCAGTCTCGGGCCAGAGGAGCCAAGAACTTGGGGCCCCACTCCTCAGTGCGATCTTGAGAAAAGAGAAAACCCTCCCATGTCCCTGGTCTCCAGCCATGCTCCGAGCTCCCCTGGCCTGGGACGAGTATTTTTGTCTCTGGCGTGCGGCCCCGTTTGGAGTCTCCAAACCCAGCAGATTCCTGCCGCGCCCCTGTGCTGCTCCTTCCTGGGGAGGAAGGTAGTTCTCGCCGGGTCTGCCACTTGCGGGTTCCCTGCGGGAACAGCAGTGGTCCGACTGTGCCTCCGATCACAATCTATGGCAACCCCGAGCTGAGTGCTCCCTCCTGGGCTCTGTCTCTCTCCCGCGGGCTTCCCCGCTCTGACACCCGGGAGCTCTGCCGCACTCAGACGCCCCGTCTTTCTGTGACCCTGAGGGTCCTGAGACCACCCAGTCCCCAGGAGGTCTCCACCTCCGCTTACCCTCTGGAGCAACGTCCCTCATGGAACAGACTTCTAAAAGTTTGGATTTTGTGCTCGCTGCTCTGCCACTTGCTGGGGGCCGCCCCCCTGCCACCCCAATTTCCTGTTGATTTGGAGTCACTTCTCTGCATGTTCTACCTCAGAAAGTGGTCGATTTTCTGTTCCTAGAATTGCTGCTGTTCTTCTCTTCGATCTCCTGTTGGGCTTGTAGGTGTTCCCAGTGGTTTGATAACTGTCTAGCTGATCTCCTGTGACCTGATGTCATCTCAGTGTGCTACTCCTCTGCCATCTTGTCCCCTCCAAGAACGGTATAATTTAAAAGATTATCTTTTAAAAAGCTAGGAGATTCTAAATAATAAACATAATTCAACAGGGTTTTTAGTTTTATTTTTTCTAAATATCAAAGTAATTCAGGTATAGAGTAGAAAATTTGAGGAAAAAGGTAAAATAAATAGTAAAAGTTACCTGTTTTCTCATGATCTTGATAGTTGTTAATATTTTTTTCATTGTTAATATTTTTATATTTCCTCTAAACCCGTTTCTTCTGCATGTGTGTATGTGTGTAAACTGACATGTAATTGTTAACATGGTTGAGATGTATGTCCATAGGCTACCATTTTAATTTGATTTAAGGAGCATTTGGGGGATGCTCTGAATTCCTCATGAATATTTCAACATTTGTACACTATACAGTCCTATAGATGTAGTATAAAATTCGGGTGTTTAGGTTGTTTCCAGGTTTTTGATATTAAAAATAATTTTAAAGAATATTTGTACATAAATATTTGATAATATCTCTAATCATTTCCTCTGGCTAGTTTCCTAGAAATAGAATTATCGGTTGAAAGGATCTGAACTTAAAAGATCTTATTGCATAATGAATGAATACTTCTTTAATTATTGAGGAAGTACTTTAATATCTTCTAGATCCTTAGGACCACAATTACAGGGAACTATCATGCATGATGGTTAGTGAACATTTATGGAGACCTTGACACCTTACGCTGGGTTGTAAACTGAGTACCTTATACATTATCTCCTTTAATATTCACAGCAATTATGCCAAGTTCTTGGATGTATCATAATAAGTGAGCTGAGGCTGTCTGGTAATAGGTTATTTCTGCCAGATTAGAGTAGGGAATCCAAGATGCCTACCTGGTCTCTTAACCTCCATGTTCTTCACTCAACATATACAGCTCTGTAGCAAGATGGTTAGAATAACATGGTTAGCAACACTGCCACAGGGAATAATGATAATATTTGGTGTTGATAAGATATGAAAAACGAAATTGGGATTACCTTGGGCTGAATACACACACACTTATACCCACATACAAACAGACAAACACTCATACACACATATACACATAGATACGTACTTAATGTACACACATATTTCAGTGTGGTGAGACAAATTCTTGCTTAATGGGCTCAACTTCATTAAAAAACTTGTCTTTGGCCTCTTCATACATTTCAATCTTTTTTCTCTCTTCTTTTTCCTTTTTCTCCCTCTATTGGGTTTTTAACTCGTTTAATTTTTTCAGCAAAATGTGATGCTTGGAGAGACAGGAATAAAATAGAATTGTAGTAAATACCAGTTAATACTTTAATAATTGCATAGGTAAATATATCTGAAATCTAATAACAATGATTAAATGAAAAGGCAATGTCAGAATGACTGATTTTATATTTATACTGGTTTAAATAGTTTTTAGTCAGAGCTAGTCTTTGAAGATTAGTTGTATTTCATGTGTTTATCTTTGGTTCATAACAGAAACATATGAGTTGATCAAATGAAATTTTTGTAAAATCTAATCAGATGGCAGAATAATTTGAATTTTGGCACTTCAAGGCTTTTTTTTTTTTTTAAAGATTTTATTTATTTATTTGACAGACAGAGATCACAAGCAGGCAGAGAGGCAGGCAGAGAGAGAGAGAGGAGGAAGCAGGCTCCCTGTTGAGCAGAGAGCCCGATGCAGGACTCGATCCCAGGACCCCGAGATCATGACCCGAGCCGAAGGCAGCGGCTTAACCCACTGAGCCACCCAGGCGCCCCTTCAAGGCTTTTTTAAATTTCCTTTCTAAATCTCAATTTTAGGGATCCTGGTAGACCATTTTTAAATGTACAAATAATCCAATTCAGCTTAGTTTAAATTGTGGTTACCAGGAAATAGAGTTTGAAGTCCTGTGTTGAATTAATTGTTAGATTTATGCAGACCCTTTCATTGCTGGTTTATGTTTATCTTTACTATAATGATCTCACTTCCTGGCATATTTAATTTCACCTATGGTCTAGCATAGGGAGAAGAGGTTTTTTAAAAAAAGGTATTGTTGATAGGAGAGCATTTGAAATCAACTGGGTTAATTTCCTTCTGTTGACTCTCAGCTCACCCAGAGAAGGCCAGAATAGCTTTAATCAAGCAGAACTGTGGCTTACTAAAAGGAGAGCACAACTTGGCAGTGTTGATTGAGTTTGGGGTTTGACCTTGAGAGATTTAAGGCGGGTCCTCCAGTGCAGTGATCTGATTGAAACTGTTTAAGTTCCTGATATAGTAGTTTAGGGTTAGTGGAAACAGTGAGACAAGGATCTTAACCAAGTCTTGTAAGTACACAGTTGTTGGATAAGTGAGTTGTTTGTCCATTTGGGGGAATGGTGTGAAAAGGGGACAGTTTGAGTAGTCTATTGTTGGAGTAAATGGACTTTTGGGAACTTCTTGAAGTCAACAATGAAGTTATTTACTGATTTACAGCCTTATCTTTCAGTAAGAATTTCTTGGCACAAATAATAAAGTCATGTGGCTGTGGGCCCCCTCAGTTCTGAGTCCTGTAGTTAATGTATATGGATGTGGAGTTTACTTCCAAGAGAGCTAGAAAAGAGACCTTAATTTGCAGAGTAGATGGTGGGAAAAAATAATGAGGTGCACTTGAAGCATTTGCAAGTCTTTTCATGTTTGTAGATTGAAGTACATTTTGTCTTTTGGGGACTCAGGTTTTAAAGGGAAGAAAAACAAGGTGAATGTTCTTGTTTTCTTTTTAATTTAAAAACTATGCAATGTATTTGTTTTGATGTCCTCAGTATTTCGTTAGTTAGTTTAATTTCATCAATGAAATGAATTATTTTTACTCTGGAATCAGGCTGTGTGGGCTCAGATTTTGGCTCTGCTACTTAACTAGCCATGGGACATTGAATACATTACTTAACCTCCTTGTTCATAAAATAAGAATAATACAGTACACCTTCTTTAATGGGTAACTGTAAGGATTAAATGCTTTGAGCGTAATGCTTCAATGACTAAATGATAAATGATTGAATGTGAGGATGAATGTGTGAAGCATCGTGTCCCACACAGAGCTGTATGTGTTAGTGTTGCTGTTGTGATTACTACTGTGTCACTGGTACCACTGCTGCTAATATCTTTCGTTGCCTTTTAATTTTTAAGTGAAGTTAATGACTCCTTAGTAATAAAGCAGTGGATCAAAATGCTAACAAATTTCAACCTCTACATCCATCGTCCACAGGGAAAAACACCCCTGTCATTGTTAAGGACCAAAGTGGTTAAGTTCTGGATCTAGTCTAAATCCATGAACTAGGATTACCGCTTCCATCCGGTTGACTTGGCAGCTGTCAGCTGTTACCTGTTCTTGTCCACAATGGGGGGCCTGGGCAGAATGTAGGGGGAGCCACTTGTAGTGCTCCCCAAGTTTAGCCTTTCAAAATATTAGAATCCTGAAGTTTTGTTGGAAATTATCCTTTCGTATAATAGATTTATGCATTAAGCAGTTTTACTGCATTGTTATAACAGTGTCCTTCCTAAAATTTAGTTTCTTCCTCAGTAAAATGAGTCAAGATGGTTTGTAAGTTTCCTCTCAGCTTTTTAACCCAGTATTCTCTATCCTTGTGTTGTGTTTTGGCTGGAAAATTAATGCTATTTTCATGGAGACTGTTTCAAAGCAATTTTAGATCGTCAGTGTTTTCAAAAAGGCATATACAGACAGGGTTGGGGTCTGTTTGCTCTTAATTAGGAAGCAAATCTATGAGAATATTGGCCAGTTTGTAAATTTACCCCAGAATTGGCTCCAGTATGCTCCTGGAAACAGGACTGATAACAGCAAGATCGTTTTTACCAAGTTCTTCCTTTTTCTTTTTCTTTTTTTTTTTTTTAAGATTTTATTTATTTGACAGAGAGAGATCACAAGTAGACAGAGAGGCAGGCAGAGAGAGAGAGAGGGAAGCAGGCTCCCTGCTGAGCAGAGAGCCCGATGAGGGGCTTGATCCCAGGACCCTGAGATCATGACCTGAGCCAAAGGCAGCGGCTTAACCCACTGAGCCACCCAGGCGCCCAGTTCTTCCCTTTTCAAATCGGGTTATTCTCGCTCAGAGCTTTTGCAGAATTTTAATTTCTACCGAGTGGTAGTTTTTTTTTTAAGATGATTTTAAAAATTAGAATTTTTTTTTAAATTAATTTTTTATTTTTTATAAACATATATTTTTATCCCCAGGGGTACAGGTCTGTGAATCAGCAGGTTTATACACTTCACAGCACTCACCAAAAGCACATACCCTCCCCAATGTCCATAATCCCACCCCCTTCTCCTAAAACCCCTCCCCCCAGCAACCCTCAGTTTGTTTTGTGAGATTAAGAGTCACTTATGGTTTGTCTCCCTCCCAATCCCATCTTGTTTCATTTATTCTTCTCCTACCCACTTAAGCCCCCATGTTGCATCACCACTTCCTCATATCAGGGAGATCATATGATAGTTGTCTTTTTCTGCTTGACTTATTTCGCTAAGCATGATACGCTCTAGTTCCATCCATGTTGTCGCAAATGGCAAGATTTCATTTCTTTTGATGGCTGCATAGTATTCCATTGTTTATATATACCACATCTTCTTGATCCATTCATCTGTTGATGGACATCTAGGTTCTTTCCATAGTTTGGCTATTGTGGACATTGCTGCTATAAACCTTCGGGTGCACGTGCCCCTTTGGATCACTACGTTTGTATCTTTAGGGAAAATTGGACAGCCACATGCAGAAAAATGAAATTGGACCATTTCCTTACACCACACACAAAAATAGACTCAAAATGGATGAAGGACCTCAATGTGCGAAAGGAATCCATCAAAATCCTTGAGAAGAACACAGGCAGCAACCTCTTCGACCTCTGCCGCAGCAACATCTTCCTAGGAACAACGCAAAGTCAAGGAAAGCAAGGGAAAAAATGAACTATTGGGATTTCATCAAGATCAAAAGCTTTTGCACAGCAAAGGAAACAGTTAACAAAATCAAAAGACAACTGACAGAATGGGAGAAGATATTTGCAAACGACATATCAGATAAAGGACTAGTGTCCAGAATCTATAAAGAACTTAGCAAACTCAACACCCAAAGAACAAATAATCCAATCAAGAAATGGGCAGAGGACATGAACAGACATTTCTGCAAAGAAGACATCCAGATGGCCAACAGACACATGAAAAAGTGCTCCATATCACTCGGCATCAGGGAAATACAGATCAAAACCACAATGAGATATCACCTCACACCAGTCAGAATGGCTAAAATCAACAAGTCAGGAAAGGACAGATGCTGTCGAGGATGCGGAGAAAGGGGAACCCTCCTACACTGTTGGTGGGAATGCAAGCTGGTGCAGCCACTCTGGAAAACAGCATGGAGGTTCCTCAAAATGTTGAAAATAGAACTGCCCTATGACCGAGTGGTAGTTTTGATGTGAGGTTGGCCCGGCACCTGTAAGACACATTCCACTGATGGCAGCCCCATGATTTGGGGCTGACTGAGTTGGTTAAATTCTCAGCTTTTTTTGTATTAGATTTCCTTCAAGTAATTCAGCTTCTGGGACATTGTCAAAGAGACGTGAAATTTTTTGGTGCAAAGAGATTGGATGTAAACATCGTAAATCTAACTCTGTTTCAATGAAAATTCTTGGAGTAGGCCCAGTTTTGCTGAGAATGTCACAATTTTAGAGTTCTGTGAATGTTTTCTATTCCATCTGAAACAGTAAACAAAACAGTTGGAGGGAATTTACAGCAGATGCACCAAGTACATTGAACAACACATAAGAAAAACCCTGCCTTTGAATGCACAAAGTTATAAGCAGTGAAAATACCTAGTGAATTTGTAAGTTATAAGAACTTTAGATGAGTTTAGTGATTTAGAAGGAGTTTCAAGATTTTTGCTGGTTTAGTGGTCCTGCAGAAGTAGGTATATATTAGGCTGTTGGAAAGTTTGTTATTTAGAAACAGTGAAATTTTGGTTGCTAACATGTTTCAACATCTAAAAACCTTTAAATAAACTCTGAGTCCCTAGGATTATCAGTTGTGATGACTTGACTAAGGGCAGAGGGGAAGAATCCAGCCTTGTTGGTGAAGCACTTAGGGCTTCTCTTAACTGTACAGCAACAGAACCAGTTTTAATACTAACACCAGTTATATTTATGGAGTGCTAAGTATTTTACGTGGATTATTTTATTCTCCAAACTATAGCATACGTAGTGTGTGAAGGCCATGTCACGCTGAGGAAACCCAAGTCGTAAGGGGTTGAGTAACTTACCCAAAGTCACTCAGCTCTTAGGTGGTCGGGTCAGGCTTTCTACCAAGTTTGCCATCATCATATTACTTTGTACCATTCTGACTCTATATGGATTGTCACTTAAACCCTGTACATTCTCATCATCAGGTGTGGTTGCTAAGCTCATTTTACAGGCGTGGAATCAAAGAATTGGGAGGGAGTTAACTCGCTGAACTCCAGAGAGCTATTTGACTTCACAGCTGGAACGAATTACACTATTCCATGAACACCGGGTCAGTTGATTGCTTGTGGGAAGCCATTCCGGGCAGAAGGTTTTATAATCAGTAGTATAAAGGATGATTCTAATACCTAACATCCTAACTGGGTGGAATAAAAGTACTTACAGTTTAAGATAGGAGATAGAGAAATTACTGCCATTCTGGCCGACAGTGGCAGTTAAGAGACAAATAATGAACAAGTTCTAGAAAATTGTAAACTTAGAATACCTTCTGAAAACTTTCCCACTTACATGGGAATAATGTTTTGTGTGTGTGTTTAATTATTGATTTTTTTTTTTTTTTTTTTTTAAGAAAGGGTGAGAGAGGTTGGGGAGGGTCAGAAGGGAATGGGGAGAGAATCTCAAGCAGATTCCGTGCTGAGCCTCGGCCCTCAATCTCCTGACGCTGTGATCACAACCCCAGTGGAATCAAGAGTCTGGGACACGTAATGGATGGAGCCGTCCAGGTGCCCCGTTCTTTGTATTCTCTTTTTCTTTCTTTCTTTCTTTTTTTTTTTTTTTTAAGATTTTATTTGTCAGAGAGAGAACTAACACTAAACATAGCTAGGCATGATCTAGACTCAAGGCAAACATATCAAAAAGTTTGTAGGAGGGGCACCTGGGTGGCTCAGTGGGTTAAAGCCTCTGCCTTCGGCTCAGGTCATGATCTCAGGGTCTTGGGATCGAGCCCCATATCCACTTCTCTGCTCAGCAGGGAGCCTGTTTCCCCCCCTCTCTCTGCCTGCCTCTCTGCCTACTTGTGATTTCTGTCAAATAAATAAATAAAATTTAAAAAAAATTTGCAGGAAAGTTAGCGTGTTCCCACTCCTCTGCCTTGGAGGAACCCTTGGTAGTGGTTTCTATGTCTTCTCCTAACCTCAGCCTCTGCAGAAACGCCTGTGTAATTGCACGATGACTGAAGTACACAGGAGTGTCTTCTGCCCAGGTTAGGGTCCTCTGAGCTGCCTTTGAGCAGCCTCCTTCCTCCAACTCAGGAACTGGGCTCTCCCTGTGGAGGAGGGTTCCAGGGGGTCTGGACACATGATATAACTTTTTTTTTCTTTAAAAGATTTTATTTATTTGTTTGACAGAGAGAGAGAGAGAGAGAGAGATCACAAGTAGGCAGAGAGGCAGGCAGAGAGAGAGAGAAGCAGGCTCCCCGCTTAGCAGAGAGCCGGATGCGGGACTTGATCCCAGGACCCTGAAATCATGACCTGAGCCCAAGGCGGAGGCTTAACCAGCTGAGCCATCCACGTGCCCCCACATGATGTAACTTTATCACAAAATGTTTTAAAAATGAAAAGCCAAGGTCAGGTCATGATCTCAGGGTCCTGGGATCGAGTCCCGCATCGGGCTCTCTGCTCGGCAGGGAGCCTGCTTCCTCCTCTCTCTCTCTGCCTGCCTCTCTACCTACTTGTGATTTCTCTCTGTCAAATAAATAAATAAAATCTTTAAAAAAAAAAAAAAAATGAAAAGCCAAGGTAACATGACCTCATGTTGTAAGACTTAAAAGATGATTCAGGGGCGCCTGGGTGGCTCAGTGGGTTAAGCCGCTGCCTTCGGCTCAGGTCATGATCTCAGGGTCCTGGGATTGAGTCCCGCATCAGGCTCTCTGCTCAGCAGGGAGCCTGCTTCCCTCTCTCTCTCTCTCTGCCTGTCTCTCTGTGTACTGTGATCTCTCTCTGTCAAATAAATAAATAAAATCTTTAAAAAAAAAAAAAGATGATTCAAGTTAAGTGGCAGATTATAAATGGCGAGCGCCTGACAATATAATTATAATTGATTCTTGTAAAGCAGAAAAAAGGCATATACCTAAAGCAAAGGTAGAAGCTCACAGAAAGGTCTTCGGGCAGCTTGGGTTTGCAAGTGGCAAAGTTTGGAGATGGAGCAGTTGGCACTGAGGAAGAGTGCCGCGGGGAGGAGGTTGCTCTACCTGCTTTGGAGGGGACTGTTGGTAGCGGCGCTCCTCTGCTCTGCATAGTCACATGTCTTCCTGCAGGACACCTGTGGCTCAGGCTGTCACTTACTTTGGCCGTTAGTTCACTCATCACCATCACCAGCTTGGATCTCCTACACTCTCATGTTACCTGTGGCTTGTGTGTCTGCAGACAGCGAATGGGTTCCCAACCCTCGGTACTTCTCCGCAGCTGTTTTTGTGGCAGTCGTTTCTGAGTAGTTGTCAAAGGAGTGGTCTGTGGGGTCTCTTCGGGGTAACCATAATGATCTACATTTCAGCAAATTGGAGAGAGCTCACAGGTCTCTGGTGTTTTTGGAATCAGTCTTGAAATTTTGGCTAGATTTATGCTGCAGACTCTCTATTCTGTTTTTCCTATTCTTTTAAATTTTTTAAAAGATATTTTATTTATTTATTTATTTGACAGAGAGAGATCACAAGTAGGCAGAGAGACAGAGAGAGGGGGGAAGCAGGTTCCCCGCTGAGCAGAGAGCCCCAGGTGGGGCTCCATGCCAGGACCCTCAGACCATGACCTGAGCTGAAGGCAGAGGCTTAACCCACTGAGCCACCCAGGCGCCCTTGTTTTTCCTATTCTTGAGAATGTCTTGGATTTGAAGTTAAGAAAGTTTCAAGCCAAATCTTTTTGTTTCCCCTCCACGTTTTTATTTACATCCCGGTGGTTTCACATTCAACGTAGTATTGGTTTTAAGTGTAGAATTTAGTGATTCATCCCTGACATACCACACCCAGCGCTCATCACAAGTGTCCTTCATTCCCATCACCTGTTTAAGCCATGCCCTTGCCCACTTCCCTCCAGTGACCATCAGTTTGTTCTCCACAGGTGAGAGTCTGGTTCTCGGCTTGCCTCTATTCCCCTGTGTTCATTTGTTTTGTTTCTTAAATTCCACATATGAGTAAAACCATATGGTATTTATCTTTCTCTGACTGACTGACTTTGCTTAGTGTAATACTCTATAGCTCCGTCCATGTTGTTGCAAGTGGCAAGATTTCTTTCTTTTCTGATGGCTGAGGAATATTCCATTATAAACACATACACCCACACCCACATCATCTTTAGCCATTCATCACTCTGTGGACAGTTGAGCCCTTTCCATAATTTGGCTATTGTTGATAATGTTGCTATAAACATTGGGGTGCATGTATCCTTTTGGATCTGCATTTTTGTATCCTTTAGGTAAATACCTACCAGTGCAATTGCTGGGACATAGGGTAGCTGTATTTTTAACTTTTTGGGGAACCTCCATACTTTTTACCACAGTGGCTGCACCAGTTTGCTTTCTCACCAAATTTAAGAGGATTCTCCATTCTCCGCATCTTTGCCAGCACCGTGGTTTTTTCCTATGTTGTTAATTTTAACCATTCTGACAGGTGTGAGGTAACATCTTACTATAGTTTAGATTTGCATTTCCCTGGTGATGAGTGATACTGACCATCTTTTCTTATATCTGTTGGCCATCTATGTCTTCTTTGGAAAAAATGTCTGTTCATGTCTTCTGCCCATTTTTTAACTGAATTGTTTTTTGGGTATTGAGTTTGATAAGTTCTTTATATATTTTGGATAATAACCCTTTATCAGATACGCCATTTCCAAATATCTTCTTCCATTCTGTAGGTTGCCTTTGAGTTTTGTTGATCATTTCCTTTGCTGTGCAGAAACTTTTTATTTTTATAAAGTCCCAATTGTTTGTTTTTGCTTATGTTTCCTTTGCCCTAGGAGATGTAGCTAGTAAGAACTTGTTGTAGAAGCCAACACTTACTTAAGAAGCACTAGGCTGAGTCAGAAGATGAAATTTCCATTGTCAGGTTGTATAGCATTTGGCTTCGTATTAATGATCATTTTCACTTAATCTGATCACTGTTAATGTGATTCAATGCACATACCTCAAATCCTTCACAAGAATGGTGTGAGGATAAATTATGCCCTATATTGCTATAGATAGATGTTTATGTCTGTATATATGTATCTCCAATTTGAGATCTTGAGGAAAAGTCATCACTCTAAGAAAATCATCTTACATTGATTCATAATTCAATAATGTTGAACGTTTTCTTTAGGAACTGTGTTCTTTATTGTTGAAATTACCAGAATGTTCCTTTTAGGGAATACACCAGAGAGATAGACAGGTGTGTAATGCTAAGTTTTAGCTGGGCATTTATCTTAATAGCTTTTATCGGAATTTTTCTTATATTAATAATTAGTAATCTACATTATGGAAAGCTTAGAAATATAGACAAATGTTTGTCTTAAAAATCACTTACTCCCACTATTTAGAGATTGTTTGCAACATGGCGTGTTCTTCCTTCCCTGTCAAACAGAGCCAGATAGTCAACCTGTACACATTTCAAAATCGTGAAGTTGAGCAGAATAATCAAGAATTAAGGATATATGCCATGTGAGTCTGTTCCTAAGAAGTTTGGATACAGGCAGGAGTCACTTGCGTTTTCCAAGAACGCATATGTATGCAGTGAGGAAGAAAGAAGTGCATGGGAAAGGCTATTGTGGTCAGGGATTTGCAGAGAGGAGAAAGGGCAGTGGGGAGGCACATACGGAGGGCTTCTGTGGGGCTGGCGGTATTCTGGTTTCCTTATCTCGGTGGTAGTTACCATAGATGTTCACTTTAAAATTGTTTATGAGGGGCGCCTGGGTGGCTTAGTGGGTTAAGCCTCTGCCTTCAGCTCAGGTCATGATCTCAGAGTCCTGGGATCGAGCCCCGCACTGGGCTTTCTGCCCCGCAGGGAGCCTGCTTCTCCCACCTTCTCTGCCTGCTACTCTGCCTACTTGTGATCTATCTCTGTATATAAAAAAATAAAATAAAATAAAATAAATATATATATATATATATATAATATATATATATCTTAAATTGTTTATGGAACTGAGCTTACCTATTATATTTTACCACAAAATACATAAATTTTGTATTTTTACAGTAAATACACAGAAATTGAGTGAGGCATAGAATAGATGGTGATAGTATGTATTTCAGTAAAACAGTGTTCCTGTCTGTATATTTGTGTACAGATTGAGTATTTCTAGAGGAATATATAAGAAGTTCCTAGCAGTTATTGCCTTTGAGAAGCAGCACTGAGATGCTGTGATGGGAGGGAAACCCTTTGACTTTACACCTTTTTATTTCCATTTTGCATGTTTTCGGAGGAAGAATGGTCTTAAAAATGAGTGATACAGGGTAAAGAAAACTAGGACGAAAAAGTACACAATTTAAGAATTTAACATTTTCTGACTTCCTTGTTAAGACCTTAAGGTTTAGCTTAGTGTGATTAAGGAATAATGTGACTGAAAGTTAAAATCGTGGGTTTTTCAGGTCACATTACCCTTTCTCGTGGTCAGGAGAATGGTTATTGCGATGCCCTGCTCTCCTCAGAGATCTGGCTCACGGTCCTGGCTTTCAAATGTATGCGTCCAGGTCACCTGGGGGTCTCACTGAAATAAAGGTGCCTGGGCTATACCTCCTGAGTGTCCAATTAAGCAGGTCTTCATATCTGACAAGTCCCAAAGTCATGGTGCTGCTACTACTGCTTTTGCAGGGACCACATTTTAAGAGCCACTAGACAGGAGAGTTGCTCCTACGTAAGGACTGTACAGAGAAATTGGACGAAACTGGAGGCTGGCACCAGGGCAAGATGGTAATGTGCTTCCCGCAGACAGGGAGCAGGCGTTACATCATTTGTGGCCCATATTGTTGGCATTATATCTGTTTCTAAGCCTATTTACAAACAACAATATAGGTCCTGTCGGCTGAGGAAATCAGAGCTGCTTAAAACCCTCAGAAGAAACAATGCTCTTGAATTAGGTATCTGAGTTTGTGGATTTGCTTAACCGTGACTTTGGGTGGCTGGAGTAAACACAGATCAGTGCACCGTTTTGGAAAAACCATACAAAAGACTGGCTTAGGGAACAGGCCCAATGTGGAGCTCAAGGTGGGGCTTAAATTCACGACCCTGAGATCAAGATCTGAGCTGAGATCAAGAGTCGGACGCTTAATTGACTGGACCACCCAGGTACCCCAAGAATCTCTTTTATGTCTTTTAAAAAGACAAAGAACTGAGGGGCTCCCAAGGGGCTCAGTCGGTTAAGGGTCTGCCTTGGGCTCAGGTCATGATCTCTGCTCCTGGGATCCAGGTCCAGAGCCCGGCCTAGGGCTCCCTTCTCAGCGGGGAGTCTGCTTGCCCCTGCCCCCACTCATGCTCTCTCACTACCTAGCTCTCTCAAGTAAACACAATTAAACACAATCTTAAAAAACAAAAAAAGAAAAGATGTGTTTGCTTTTGTTTATTCATGTCGTAACTAATGCATCCATGGTTTGAGTTGCTTTTTAGGTTTTTTTTCATTATGTTTACCTAGAAGATGAACAGATTTCGGTCAGTGAGTTATAACACGTGTAGCACTTGGACAATTCATGAAAACTTCCTATATCTGCTTCTGATGGGATCGTGCTTATGTTGCCCTCCACGAGAGGGACTGCCTCTTTCAAAAAGTGGGTGCTCACCCTGTGTTGAAGCCGGCAGCATCCTGCGGTGGAGACACTTGGTACTGCTCCGTCGCTGTGTGACTGTTTGCTGTCGTGACCTGGCAGTGACTTGGACTTCTGATGACCTGTTTGCCTAATCATAAAAATTTTCAGTTTCTGATCTGTCTACCTGGTATTCTTTGTGTTTCTCTTGGACTGTCCTTGTTTCAGACTTGTGATCTTGTTTCAGCCGCGATAGCTGTTCTTGGCTGCTTTTGCTGTGCTGGTCCTGTCCTTCTCCGCAAGGAGGGTTTCTGGACTGTCTTGTCTTGGAGGTCTTGGCACCTGCGCATCTCTTCTGTTGTTTCTAGGTTGGTGTGGGGCCTGATTTTACTCCTTCCTACTCACTTAATTACATTATGAATTTTAAATACACTGAGTTACCGTATGGCAGGAACATCTGTAAAGCTACATTGGTTTTTCTTTTTATCGCCGTCTACGAGCTCACAGATGACAGTTCTTGGGACATGGGTAAGGATAGATGTGTATTTTGGATCTGGGTGTGTGGTGTAAGTGGAGAATCAGAAATGCTATTGGATGAACTAGGTCTGTTTCTTATTAAGCCTGCTTGCTACTAGAATAGATTTTCTGATCAGCTAATGGAACAATTTGAGATCCTGTAAGACCTAAAAGCCTCACTCATTCTCGCTTTAACAGTTCTGCTAAACACACTGTCATCTGTGGTTGATTTAAAGAGATAATATGGTGTTTTCCCTATTAGAAGGCAGAAAACCATAACACATTTGCAGTCAAGCTAATTTCAGGTGTATCTTCTCTTCTGATTAAAAGTTACAGAAAGATTATTAGTGAAGTGGTATTGCCCAGAAACATAGTGCTGGCTAGGACCTGGTCTTTATGACCCAGGACATTTGTTATGCATGTCTGCTGGGAACTTAGTATTAAGTTCCTTCTGTTGGATTGAGTAATGGCTTGTGATTTCTTTTGTATTTCAGCTTGGAAAATTAATCTAAACTCTTATAATATATAGCTCTGATTTGGCTTTTGCTAATTGCATTTTAAAGGCAAACCAGCCCTATTTTTCAATTAAAATATTTTTTAATTTTATTTCACTTTATTTAAATTGTAAAAAAAATAAAATTCCTCCACCCTGATTTAAGCTGGTTATTAATATGCGATGTCGTCTACTTATGTATCAGTTTTGTTGGTGTATGTGCTCTTGGCTATAGGAATGATTAAAACTTTTCTTCCGCCAGTTCTTACCCAAATAAAATGTGAAACTTCTTCGTTGGCATTTTTCTGTCCCTCAGTCTCATTTCTCACCACCTGTCTTTGGTTTGTGCTGCAGAGTGCGGCATCCGCACTGTGGTGATGTCTCGTACCAGCCTGGCTGCTTCTTCGTGGGGTAGTTTTGTATGTGGTTCTGATCATCAGAGTGTCCTTTTCATGGGCTCTTGTGTCTGTGAGTAACGTTTTGTTTCCTTTTATTTATATCTTATCATTGCATGGAGTAAACCTAACATCCGTGGTTACGGGGTTTTTCAAGTCAGACCGCAGTCCGGGGCCTTTCCTGGCTGCTGGGCAGCGCTGCGGTGAGTGGGCTCCTCCAGACCGTGGCGTGACGGTAGCGAGGGGGAATGTGCAGATTCCAGGAAAGACCTTAATATCCGAAGGGTGATTTCCGCAGGAAATGTTTACTGATGCGGAGACTTGTAGCAAATTGGAACTACTAGATTATTAACTACGAAAACCACTTTTCTCATACTTTTGAAGAATACTTACTGTTCATCTACCTTGCTAACAACTTTTCTCTGAATGATTTTCTCTCTATAAAAGTTCTCCAGCACTACTCATAAATAGTAAAGTGATCATTTTGCTCTTTCTTCAAATTTTGATAAGCCTCAGAATGACTAGGAGGAAGGAAACCTTCAGTTCTGAATAACCAGCAAACTGGGTGAGGACCCTGGAAATGTTTCAGAATTTACAGACTCATATTTATATTGCTCCGTTCCTGGTTTTGTGGTATATATCCAGAAGAGCAAAATGATAAGTCGTGCACATGTAAATATATATTTTTGCATATTGTAGGGGGTGTAAACTTTCACCTTTACCCTCTTCGAGTGTTCTGGGGGTGAGCCTGGGAATTGAAAGGGCATGAGATAGCTCAACAGCAGATGGGCATATGGATTTACTCATACAAGCTCTACCTGACATGGGAGCCTTCGTAAGGGATGACGACCGAAGAGATAGAGTAAACCGACTGGCTTTTATATTAGGTCGAGCAAAGAGCGGCAGTTATGCCAGCTGTGGAGGTGACTGAGCCTGTGGGATGGCAGAAGGAAGAGAAGAATGATGCCCACAGGGTCTGTTTGTATAGAATTCTCAGCTTCAGCTTCTCATCCTTAATGATAAAAATCCTAAATTGTTTATTTAAGACTGTTTATTTTATTTTTTGTATATTTTGTTTATTTTTTGTTTATTTGTTAATTGTTCATTTGAGACTAATTGTTTATTATCTTGGTATAGGGAGGATATTTTTCCCGTGGGAATTTTATCTCCTGCTTCTAAGAAGAGGAAGGTCAGAGGGCTTTTCTTGTATTTGCTGAGACACTTGATCTTCTTAACTCAAAATAGTCAATACACCAGTGCAATGTACTTTAGGGTGGCGTATTCTGGGCTTCTTCAGTATTCATCAGTTATTTAATTGAATGATGTGTACAAGCCAATTAAATATTTCAATTATTTTATGGTAGTATTTTATTGTAGTGTGACAATCAGGGCTAGCAGAACTGGGTTTAAATTCAGTTTTGTCTCTTACCAGCTATTATTCTAGAGGATTGTTTAATCCCTTGACTATAGATGATAAAAATCTATAAAGTGAATCTATAGTCCTGCCTCATAGGCTGTTGTAAGGATTATGTGGAATAATATGAGTAGCACATGCGATGCGCATGAGAAAGACTGTCTTCTCCCAGATTTGTGTTATCTTTCCGCAGTGTAGACTTGCTTCTGATAAGTGATTGTCTTCTCCTAGACTGTAATTTCTAATGTTCCTTGTATAGTCAGTCACGGGGTTTGTTGAAACGGCTGTCTTTCCTCCACTGAATTGCTTTTATGTCTTTGTCAGCAGTCGTGTATGTGTGGACCCATTACTGGGCTTTCAGTTCTGGTCCACTGGTGTGTACGTCTGTGGCTCTGCCTGGCCCGCGGTGCTGTGCTAGCCAGTGCTTGTGCAATGCACTGGACCGATTTCTTCGACTTTTTCTTGAAACTGTTCTGGCTATTCTAGTTCCTCTGCTTCTTCATATAATTCTGGAATACTCTGTATCTACAAAATACCTTGTTGGGAGTCTGGTAGGAATTGCACTAAATCTGTTTATCAGTTTGAGGAGAATTGACTCTACTCTTAAGTCTTCTGAGTTTCTGTCATTTGCACTACAAGCGTCTCATTAGACCACCGTCCTTACCTAAGAGGATGTACGGCAGCTTGAGGAGGAAAGGTGGTGTTAGCAAGGATGGAAAAAGGGGAGACCGTGGGAGAGCGAGCACGCGTCAGCCGCCACGGGAGGGCCTGGTCCTTCCCTCTTTTCTTGCTTGGATCTGCCGCCGGCACGGATCGCGACGCTTGGCAGGTGCTGCCGGCTTCTGCGATGGTGGCTTTTCTTCCCTTGAGAATCAGTGTGTCTGTCAGGCTGCAGTCGGTGTATCTGTCCGGCTGTAGTCAGCCAGTGTGTCTGTGGGGCTGCAGTCGGTGTATCTGTCGGCCTGCAGTCAGTGTGTCTGTCGGGCTGCAGTCCGTGTGTCCATCAGGCTGTAGTCAGTCAGTGTGTCTGTGGAGCTGCAGTCAGTGTGTCTGTCGGGTTGTAGTCTGTGTGTCTATCGGGCTGTAGTCGCTGAGACACTGCTTGCTTGTTTCTCGTCCGGTCCGTGTCCAGGTGACTGGGACACCTGCAACAGCCTCCTTGGGAGGTCTTGGCAGCGCAGCGTTCCCTCGTGAGATGGGCGCTGTACGGCTCCCCTTTACCAGAGCTGCTGAGTCAGACGCTGCTCACTCGGCAGCAGAGCCGCGAGTTCAGGCAGGTGTGCGCGGACTCACCTGGGACCGTTACCACCTGCGGCTGCCGACCTTGGCCGCCGGCTGGCCTGGGAATTCCACGTGAAACACACATTGAATCCTTGTAACATCCCTCTGAGGGAGGAGCGACACTTTTTACAAATGAGGAAAGAAACTGAGACCATATAGAGGTTAAATCAAGAAGGGCCAAGGACAGAGCTTTTCAGACAGTGCCATTTGCCCAGAGGTCAACATCCAGGGCCTGAAGAGCAAAGTGTTTCTTCGCCCGTGGCCGACAGCTTCCGTGTGGGGTTGAGAGACCCCTCTTCTGTGCCCTGCTGTGGGGGGGGGGGTCTCACTCTCCTCAGCCACTGTGAGGAGAGAGAGGACAACTCACTTTTTTTAAAATTTATTTTTTTCAGCGTTAACAGTATTCATTGTTTTTGCACCACACCCAGTGCTCCATGCAATCCGTGCCCTGTATAATACTCACCACCTGGTTCCCCCAACCTCCCACCCCCCACCCCTTCAAAACCCTCAGATTGTTTTTCAGTCCATAGCCTCTCATGGTTCACCTCCCCTTCCAATTTCCCTCAACTCCCTTCTCCTCTCCATCTCCCCTTGTCCTCCATGATATTTGTTATGCTCCACAAGTAAGTGAAACCGTATGATCATTGACTCTCTCTGCTTGACTTATTTCACTCAGCATAATCTCCTCCAGTCCTGTCCATGTTACTACAAAAGTTGGGTATTCGTCCTTTCTGATGGAGGCATAATACTCCATAGTGTATATGGACCACATCTTCCTTATCCATTCATCCGTTGAAGGGCATCTTGGTTCTTTCCACAGTTTAGCGACTGTGGCCATTGCTGGTACATTGGGGTACAGATGGCCCTTCTTTTCATTACATCTGTACCTTTGGGGTAAATACCCAGCAGTGCAATTGCAGGGTCATAGGGAAGCTCTTATTTTTAATTTCTTGAGGAATCTCCACACTGTTTTCCAAAGTGGCTGCACCAACTTGCATTGCCACCAACAGTGGAAGAGGGTTCCCCTTTCTCCACATCCTCTCCAACACATGTTGTTTCCTGTCTTGTTAATTTTGGCCATTCTAACTGGTGTAAGGTGGTATCTCAATGTGATTTTAATTTAAATCTCCCTGAGGGCTAGTGATGATGAACATTTTTTCATGTGTCTGTTAGCCATTTGTATGTCTTCATTGGAGAAGTGTCTGTACACTAATCAGTGGCTTTCTTATACACTAACAATGAAAATACAGAAAGGGAAATTAGAGAATCGATTCCATTTACTACAGCACCAAGAACCATAAGATACCTGGGAATAAACCTAACCAAAGAGGTAAAGGATCTATACTCAAGGAACTACAGAACACTCATGAAAGAAATTGAAGACACAAAAAGATGGAAGACCATTCCACGCTCTTGGATCGGAAGAATAAACATTTTTAAAATGTCTATACTGCCTAGAGCAATCTATACTTTTAATGCCATTCCAATAAAAATTCCACCAGTATTCTTCAAAGAGCTGAAGTGTGGAGAGCCTTCCAGCAGATGCAAGGAGTCACGTAGATGGATGTGCCCGTGGATTGAGGAAATGAGGATGATTGGTTGAGGAGAATGTGGGCGCGCTCGTGATCGGCGCGTGAACAGCACTAGGAGCCAAGAGATATATGCATGATCACTGCTAGAGAACAAAAGAATCCTGCACGGTTACATAAGAGCGCACGAGGGCACTGCATGCACGGCATTCTGATTGGGCAGGAAGGGGGGCGTACACACGTGAATATATACTGCTGTATATGCTTGGTTCGGGGGGTCGCCATTAAAGAAGTAATAAAGAAGCTTGCCACTCACCTCGTCTGCGGGTCGTTCTTGCGGGCCGAGAGCGACAACTGGTGCCGACACCCGGGACCTCCCACCTTTAAACGCAGAACGAAGGTCGAGGTAAGAGCAACGATAAGGTAAAGTGTGCAAGTGCACTGCACCCATTTCTGTCAGTTGGCAGGCCTGTCTAGCGACAGGGAAGTTCCCTGAAGACGATCGGACGTAAGGGTGTTTATGAAGTTCTTCAGGGACGATAAGAAGTTCCCCGTAGACGATGAGACGTTAGGGTGTTTGTGAAGTTCTACGGGGACGATAAGGTTTAACAGGAAAGTTCTCCGTAGACGATGAGACGTTAGGAGTTTGTGAAGTTCTACGGAGACAATAAGGGAAGTTTCCTCGGAATGGGGAACGAGATCTCTAGGTGTAAGATGGAGAGTCCGCTGAAGGACGTTCTCAAGGCCAATGGTACCCCGTTAAAGACGAAAACGGCTCGTACCTTTTTAAGAGAAGTGGCTGAAGTAGCTCCCTGGTTCATAGATGAAGGGCTCTTAAATATGCCTCAGTGGGAGCACTTAGGAGAAGATTTGAAATGCTGCCCATCGGTGACCCCGGGAACTCTTGCCGTTTGGTCATTGGTAAAGGTATGCCTACAGTCCACTAGAGAGCCCTTGAAACAGGCGGTACAACAGGGAGGAGAGGTTCTGGAACAAGTAAGGGAGGAATCTCGTAAGGGGTCCTCTAAGGATTCTGACCCCGGGAGTGAGAGCTCGGAAGGACTTTCACATAGTGAGTTGCAAGAGATAGGGGAGAAGGAAGTTGGTGAGAAGAAGAAATCTTACAGTTTTCAGGCCCTTCAGGATTTAGAAATCATACGGCAACAGTTTGAGAGCAAGGAGACGGGGTTACAGAAGGTGTTGGAGGAGTTAAAAATGCAGAGGGAGGTCATGACGCAGCTGAAGGCCGAAGTGCAGGCTGAAGCGGCGGCGCAGCCAGAATTGAAAGCGGGAGTCACTGATAAGGCGCAGCTGGAATTGGAGGCGGATGTTACGCCGCCTCCGCTTTCAAACCCCTCAGCGCCGCCCTGTGAGTGCCCCCCCCCCATCGGCCCAGCTGCGCCAAGACGTGTCATTGTCCAGAGTGTAAGGCACAAAGTTGGAGAGAGGTCCTTGATCCGAGCAAAGGGTTCTTTCCTGTTTTAGAAGATCAGAACCAGCAAAGATATCATCAGCCGCTGGATTTTAAGTTGGTAAAGCAGCTTAAGGAGGCATTCAGCGCCTATGGACCCCAGGCAGCTTTCACTGTCTCCCTTGTGGAGTCGCTGGGAACACTTTACCTCACTCCTGAGGATTAAGCTAACTTGACCAGAGCGGTTTTAAGATCACATAGGCTCTCGATTTGAAACAAATGTTACTTGCAATTGCACCTCAGCTAAGCACATAAGTTACTTATCAATGCCCGTCTGTGTTAGAGCTCCCTTTCTCTTCATAGTTTTTAATGCTTCTACTATTAACAAGTTATCTAGTCTCTCTTGTGAGTCCCAGAATTGTCTGCTATCAGAATGTTGGAACGCCTCGGTGAGAGACTCGGCAGTGATAGCCAAGATACCGACGTATATCCCGATGCCAGTACAAGTGAACCTCAACAACCTGCCGGTGCTGCTTCGACATAAACGAGACTTTGGAATAACAGCAGCCATCAACTTATCCTTAGCAGTTACCCGTTGCTCAGCTTGCTGAAAACTTTGTAAACTCCTTGTTTTCTCACTTCCCTTCCCTGACGCACGCATGATATGTTGTAGGAACAATTATAGGAGTGCTAGTGGTAATTGTTCTTTTCATGTGCCTTTTGCCTTGTGCGGTTAAAATTATACTCGCAGAGGTTTATAAGTTAAGAGCCATTATACGTAGCCATCAGCTAATCAACCGCGGTGAGCTCAGAATGTCACTGTGAACGCCACCCAGGTATCTCTTGGCTCCGTTAGTGATTTGGTTAGTATGTTATGACAATCAGTCTCTTTCCTCAAACTAGGCAGGCATAAGAGCCTTGACGATTCTGGCTCAAGTACTCCTTCTAAAATGCATCTGTAGAATTGTATGACAACAATGACTACAGCAATGGGCTTTGGTCTGAGCCATGATGGCTCTGGAGGCTAGCACCTCCCCCCCCAAAAATATGGCTAGTACGCTGGGTCGGTAGCCAAAGACGGGTAAGACTGATCCCTCACCATAGCAACCTAAGACAGGGGCTCCTCGGCCAGGGGGAGTACCCGATGACGGGTAAGCATGTGTGCTGATGATTGGCAACCTAAGACAGGCACGATCCCTGCCATATACAAAATAAAAAAGGGGGAGCTGTGGAGAGCCATCCAGCAGATGCAAGGAGTCACGTAGATGGATGTGCCCGTGGATTGAGGAAATGAGGATGATTGGTTGAGGAGAATGTGGGCGCGCTCGTGATCGGCGCGTGAACAGCACTAGGAGCCAAGAGATATATGCATGATCACTGCTAGAGAACAAAAGAATCCTGCACGGTTACATAAGAGCGCACGAGGGCACTGCATGCACGGCATTCTGATTGGGCAGGAAGGGGGGCGTACACACGTGAATATATACTGCTGTATATGCTTGGTTCGGGGGGTCGCCATTAAAGAAGTAATAAAGAAGCTTGCCACTCACCTCGTCTGCGGGTCGTTCTTGCGGGCCGAGAGCGACACTGAAGCAAATAATCCTAAAATTTGTATGGAATCAGAAGAGACCCCGAATCTCTAAGGAAATGTTGAAAAACAAAAATAAATTTGGCGGCATCACGTTACCTGATTTCAAGCTTTACTACAAAGCTGTGATCACCAAGACAGCATGGTACTGGCATAAAAACAGATACATAGACCAGTGGAACAGAGTAGAGAGCCCAGATATGGACCCTCAACTCTATGGTCAAATAATCTTCGACAAAGCAGGAAAGAATATACAGTGGAAAAAAGACAGTCTCTTCAATAAATGGTGCTGGGAAAATTGGACAGCTATATATGGAAGAATAAACTCAACCATTCTCTTACACTGTACACAAAGATAAACTCGAAATGGATAAAAGACCTCAACGTGAGACAGGAATCCATCAGAATCCTAGAGGAGAACATAGGCGGTAACCCCTTCGATATCAGCCACAGCAACTTCTTTCAAGATATGTCTCCAAAGGCAAAGGAAACAAAAGCGAAGACAAACTTTTGGGACTTCATCAATATCAAAAGCTTCTGCACAGCAAAAGAAATAGTCAAGAAAACAAAGAGGCAACCCACGGAATGGGAGAAGATATTTGCAAATGACAGTACAGACAAAAGGTTGATATCCAGGATCTATAAAGAACTCCTCAAACTCAACACACACAAAACAGACAATCATATCAAAAAAGGACAACTCACTTTTAACTCTGGGCTGTTTTGAGCAGTAGAATCCTGATTCTGCTCTTAAGGGGGGCCTTTCTCAGTGCCCGTCCTTGTGGGGTGACGCTGGCGGGGAGCAGAGCCAGAGCAGGGCAGACCTGCCAGCGCTCATTTGTCAGCCTGATCAGATACCAGGTGGGAGGGAGAAACCACAGAGTCTCAGAAATAGATACAACTTTCGCATTTATTTAAAACTGAAAAAAAAATCCTGTCTATATTTGTTTCTACTTTATATTCAAGCTGGATTTCCATAGTAATTCCTGGGAGAGGCTTGTCCCAGTTCCCAAGACTCTCATAGCGCTGCTGCTCCCACACCCAAGGACGTCTTGGACATCGCGTCCGCACTTCCGTGTCTCCGTAACCCTCCGTACCTGCTTCGGGGGCCTCGGATACCTGCTCTGGCACCTGGTCCTCCATCCTGGCTCATGTGAGCCTGGTGCCAGGCGGTTTTCTTCCAACGGTAGCCTCGAGTCTTATGATTTAATGTGGAAGTTTAGTGTGAAAAGTTTGGCTCTGCCTTTTTGCTTATTGATGCCAATTGGTGTTAAAGTGCCCGTTTTCTTCAGTTGCCTTGCATTTTTCTTTCTATATTTGGTAAAAGCCAGTTTTAATTTAAATGCTTAAGTCTACTGTTTCTGTAAAATACCATTTGAACTTCAAGTGTACCTGAACATTATATTATTTCTCTTTCACTCTCCAGCCATGATCGTTTTATGAACTTGTGGACAAAGGGAGGGATCATCTTCTAATCCCATATACTGATCATTTGGCCATGCCTGGGATTTTTTCCAGGGTTTTTGTTGTTGTCTGTAAATCCTGTTCTATCACACATTGGAATACCATGTCTTTTTTTTTTTTTTTTTTTAACTGTTTCTTCTTTTTCCACCCTTCCTACTGCAACCTTTCTCAGGCTGCGGTACATCCTCTCTTACGTAAGTGAGGTGGTTTAATGAGGGTACTGTTAGCACAGCTGATGGAATCCTAGCCTGAATCCCCTGATTCTCTCTCATTTAACTGTATTGGAAGAAGGGCAGAGACTGCGCTAGTCTAGGGAGGAATCCAAACAGAGATTTGGTCAACATCTCTCTTCTCTCTGGATTCTATATTTGCTCTTCTTGACTGTTGACCTCATGCCCTTAGATAAGCTTTGCTCAGCACCTTGGGAGAGGGGGACCTTTGCCAGCAGTGCAGAGCTCACATACTTATGAATGTAGCAGAGAGTGCTTTTTTCCCTGGTTCTAGCTTTTAAAAAAAAAAAAAAATCCATCCATCCCAGGGAAGGACTCGATTGGCTTTTGCCAAGGATAGGTTCATCTCTGTGTGCATTACTCTGGCCCTAGTGGAGTGCTGCTAGGTCTGCCACCACCTCTTGTCTGCATAGTACGGGAGATGGCAGGCAGTTCCTTTTCCAATCAAATGGTTGGTGAGATCAATTTTTCAAAAAGAGGATGGGAGTTTCTAATTCCAGAAGAAGCAAGAGTTTTTAGAAAAACAAAGCAATAGATTTCTAGTATTGGTGCTTGGATAGACTGTGGCTACTTATTCAGAGGCTTATGACCAATCCTAGTGAAGGTACAGGGATATGGAACTAAGGCACTGGGAGTGGAGATGGAGATGTGATTTGACATTCAAAAAATTTGAGAGCATTCATGGAGTTACAAGCAAACCATTAAAAAGCAAATTAGCTATGCAAACACCAGCCACGTGAAAAAAGCAGTCTGCTTTGTTTGACCCTTTTGAACTTGTTTGCTTCATAGCATGCAATTTTACTTCTTGTTCTTTTTGCTCCTAAATTTACATAGTTATTGTTATTTGTTCAGTCATCTGAACATTTTCCATCTAGAACAAAGTGAAGGACATATGGTTATTGACAGTTTGTTGTTTCAAGCTGTTAAACACAGAGCAGGTTTCTTAAATGCCTCTCTATCCCACCTCCACACATAACCAACTGAATATAAAAAAAAGCAATATCCTTGACTCACATCCGACTCCTCTTGGCAGAGTGGCAGTGTTACTTGAAGTATCTTTCTTATTGGTTTATCTTTTTTTTTTTTTTTGAAGATTTTATTTATTTATTTGAGAGAGAGTGAGAGAGAGCATGAGCGAGGAGAAGGTCAGAGAGAGAAGCCGACTCCCCGTGGAGCTGGGAGCCGGATGTGGGACTCCATCCTGGAACTCCAGGATAATGACCTGAGCCGAAGGCAGTTGTCCAACCAACTGAGCCACCCAGGCGTCCCTCTTATTGGTTTATCTTTGAATAGAATTATTCTGTTCAAGTGGTATATTTCACGGGGCATGGTTTAATGTGATTATAGATTTAAAATAGATGTAGATTGTGGGTTTCTCTTCATATCAGTTAATGCATGGGGCTTAATACTGCTTCCATATTTAGATCAAGATTCTTATGTAATCATGTAAAGCATTTTCTTTATTATAACAAGGAAGATCCTTTGAGGTACCCAGAAGACCAAGTCTATTTTCATAAAAATAATCAGGTCATTTACTTTTTAAAATGTGGTAACATTTGCACTAATGGAGCAAAACCAATGGTAGATAAAACTACCGGTGCCTTAACAAAATGAAGATAGTGGTAGCAAACCGTACTAGGTACTAGTAGTCACTGTATTTTTAACTACCATGTGCTTGCAGGAAGTGCTTTCACTTCAGAATGTCCTTAATGAAGCAGTGAAAATGATTAATTTTATTAAATTCTTGGCCTTAAAGTATATGTCTTTTTAATACTGTGTGTGAAGAAATGGGGAGTATATATAAAACACTTTTGCTCATAGTGAAATGTAAGTGATCTTTAGGGAAAGTACTTGTCTAGTTGTTTGAGTTGTGAGTTCAACTAGATGGCTTTTCCGTGGACTGTCATGTTTACTTGAAAGAATGACTGACAGAAAAGTTGGTTATTCAAACTTGCGTATTTGATACGAATTTTTCTTGAAGTAAGTAGGCCTGTTATTTTGAAGAATTGATGACTGACAAAGGTATGACTGACAAAAGTTGTTACCAAAGATAAAAATCCCAAAGAAGGTAAAATGGCAAATGAAAATCATAATTTGCAAAACTGTATTTACCACCTTAAGCTTGAAAGTTTCCTAATAACTTACAGACTATTCTGATGAAATTGGTGGTGATGTTAACAAATGTGATTTTTTTCCCCCTGAGGTACCGTAATGAAAATAGTCAGCATTTGGAAGATCTGTATAACTCAGTAAACTAATAGTTTCCAAATGATCAATATTTGATATTAGAAGGTCATGCATGGGTAAAAGATTCTTTCAAATTATACAATAGACCAGTGAATTTTAATGTAACAGCAAAAAAAAAAAAAAAAAGTTCATTGGTAGAAGTTTGAAATTATATGTTACAGTGAACTTTGAAGAAAATAAAGCTTGTCAAGTAAAGAATGTATACGTTTATATTGAGGGCTATTAAAATACTTCACTGCTTTCTAACTGAATACACTTTAACCAAAACAACACATAGCAGCAGATTGAAAGCTGAAACAGATGTAAGAATGCAGCTGCTTTCTATTAAGGTAGACATTAAGGAGATTTTTTTTTAAATGTAAAAAACAATACCACTCTTCTCAATTTTTTTTTTTTGGAAAATAGGGTCGTTTTTCCACAAAATGCTATTTGTGTCACCATGTAAAGAATTTTTGTTATATGTAAATTAATAAATATTTAAGAATTTTCTTGGGACGCCTGGGTGGCTCAGTTGGTTAAGCAGCTGTATTCGGCTCAGGTCATGATCCCAGCGTCCTGGGATCGAGTACCACATCGGGCTCCTTGCTTGGCGGGGAGCCTGCTTCTCCCTCTGCCTCTAGCCTGCCACTCTGTCTGCCTGTGCTTGCACTCTGTATCTCTCTCTCTCTCTCTAACAAATAAATAAAAATCTTAAAAAAAAGAATTTTCTTAGTTTTTTCCTTAAAATTGTTCATTTATAACATAATAAGTATGGATATATAATCTATATACATATAAGCTTTTTAGAGTCTTTAATAATTTCTAAAGCCTAAAGTGTCCATGAGAACAAAAGTTGTGAGAACTTCTGGGCTATTGGATAAAATCCAAACCTCTAAATATGGTCTATAAGTCCTTCTGTCATATGGCTTCTGCCACCTGCCTTGCCTTTTCTCCTGTATGACTTCCCTTCCACCAGAAGAATTGTGCCTGAATTCTATCCCCATACCTTTGCTCACTGCTCTGTTGTCAGTGACAACGTTATGAACATCCATCTTCCTCCAGCTCTGTGTCTAAAGTACTGTCTTCCAAATGCCTCTTAGGACATTCATCATCTTTTATTTTTATTTTTTATTTTTTATTTCTTTTCAGCGTAACAGTATTCATTGTTTTTGCAACACACCCAGTGCTCCATGCAATCTGTGCCCTCTATAATACCCACCACCTGGTACCCCAACCTCCCACCCCCCGCCACTTCAAAACCCTCAGATTGTTTTTCAGTCCATAGTCTCTCATGGTTCACCTCCCCTTCCAATTTCCCTCAACTCCCTTCTCTTCTCCATCTCCCCTTGTCCTCCATGCTATTTGTTATGCTCCACAAATAAATGAAACCATATGATCATTGATTCTCTCTGCTTGACTTATTTCACTCAGCATAATCTCTTCCAGTCCCGTCCATGTTGCTACAAAAGTTGGGTATTCATCCTTTCTGATGGAGGCATCATACTCCATAGTGTATATGGACCACATCTTCCTTATCCATTCATCTGTTGAAGGGCATCTTGGTTCTTTCCACAGTTTGGCGACCGTGGCCATTGCTGCTATAAACATTGGGGGGTACAGATGGCCCTTCTTTTCATTACATCTGTATCTTTAGGGTAAATACCCAGCAGTGCAATGGCAGGATCATAGGGAAGCTCTATATTTATTTTCTTAAGGAATCTCCACACTGTTCTCCAAAGAGGCTGCACCAACTTGCATTCCCACCAACAGTGTAAGAGGGTTCCCCTTTCTCCACATCTTCTCCAACACATGTTTCCTGTCTTGCTAATTTTGGCCATTCTAACTGCTGTAAGGTGATATCTCAATGTAGTTTTAATTTAAATCTCCCTGATGGCTAGTGATGATGAACATTTTTTCATGTGTCTGATAGCCATTTGTATGTCTTCATTGGAGAAATTCTGTTCATGTCTTCTGCCCATTTTTTGACATGATTAGCTGTTTTGTGTGTGTTGAGTTTGAAAAGTTCTTTATAGATCCTGGATATCAACCTTTTGTCTGTACTGTCATTAGCAAATATCTTCTCCCATTCCATGGGTTGCCTCTTTGTTTTGTTGACTATTTCCTTTGCTCTGCCGAGAAGCTTTTGATCTTGATGAAGTCCCAAAAGTTTATTTTCGCTTTTGTTTCCTTTGCCTTTGGAGACATATCTTGAAAGAAGTTGCTGTGGCTGGTATTGAAGAGGTTACTGCCTATGTTCTCCTCTAGGATTCTGATGGATTCCTGTCTCACATTGAGGTCTTTTATCCATTTTGAGTTTATCTTTGTGTACGGTGTGAGAGAATGGTCGAGTTTCATTCTTCTACATATAGCTGCCCAGTTTTCCCAGCACCATTTATTGAAGAGACTGTCTTTTTCCCACTGTATATTTTTCCTGTTTTATTGAAGATTATTTGACCACAGAGTTGGTCTGGGCTCTGTACTCTGTTCCACTGGTCTATGTGTCTGTTTTTATGCCAGTACCATGCTGTCTTGGTGATCACAGCTTTGTAGTAAAGCTTGAAATCAGGTAATGTGATGCCGCCAGTTTTGTTTTTCTTTTTCAACGTTTCCTTAGAGATTCGGGGTCTCTTCTGATTCCATACAAATTTTAGGATTATTTGCTCCAGCTCTTTCAAAAATACCAGTGGAATTTTGATCGGAATGGTATTAAAAGTATAGATTGATCTAGACAGTATAGACATTTTAACAATGTTTATTCTTCCGATCCAAGAGCGTGGAATGGTCTTCCATCTTTTTGTGTCTTCTTCAGTTTCTTTCATAAGTGATCTGTAGTTCCTTGAGTACAGATCCGTTACCTCTTTGGTTAGGATTATTCCCAGGTATCTTATGGTTCTTGGTGCTGTAGTAAATGGAATCGATTCTCTAATTTCCCTTTCTCTCTATTTTCATTGTTAGTGTATAAGAAAGCCACTGATTTCTGTACATTGACTTTGTATCCTGCCACATTACTGAATTGCTATATGAGTTCTAGTAGTTTGGGGGTGGAGTCTTTTGGGTTTTCCATATAAAGAATCATGTCATCTACGAAGAGAGAGAGTTTGACTTCTTCATTGCCAATTTGGATACCTTTTATTTCCCTTTGTTGTCTGATTGCTGTTGCTAGGACTTCTAATACTATGTTGAACAAAAGTGGTAAGAGTGGGCATCCTAGTCCCTGATCTCAACGGGAAGGCTGTGAGCTTTTTCCCATTGAGGATGATATTTGCTGTGGGTCTTTCATAGATAGATTTTATGAAGTTCAGGAATATTCCCTCTATCCCTATACTTTGAAGCATTTTAATCAGGAACGGATGCTGGATTTTGTCAAATGCTTTTTCTTCATCAATGGAGAGGACCATATGGTTCTTCTCTCTTCTCTTATTGATTTGTTCTGTCACATTGATTGATTTGTGAATGTTGAACCATCCTCGTAACCCAGGGATGAATCCCACCTGGTCATGGTGGATAATCTTTTTAATGTGCTGTTGGATCCTATTTACTAGGATCTTTTTTTTTTTTTTAATTTTTTTAAAATTTATTTTCAGCATAACAGTATTCATTATTTTTGCACCACACCCAGTGCTCCATGCAATCCGTGTTTGCTAGGATCTTCTTAAGAATCTTAGCATCCATATTCATCAGTGATATTGGTCTGAAATTCTCCTTTTTGTAGGGTCTTTGCCTGGTTTGTGGATCAGGGTAATGCTGATTTCATAAAAAGAGTCTGGAAGTTTTCCTTCTGCTTCAATTTTTTGAAAGCTTTAGGAGAATAGGTGGTATTTCTTCTTTGAAAGTTTGGTAGAATTCCATCGGGAATCCGTCAGGTCCTGGGCTCTTGTTTTTTGGTTGGTTTTTGATCACTGCTTCAATCTTGTTACTAGATATCGGTCTCTTCAGGTTGCCATATTCTTCCTGGTTCAATTTTGGGAGTTTATAGTTTTCCGGGAATGCCTCCATTTCATCTAGGTTGCTTAGCTTATTGGCATATAACTGTTGATAATTACTTTTGATGATTGTTTCTACTTCCTTGGTGTTAGTTGTGATCTCTCCCTTTTCATTCATAATTTTATTAATTCGAGCTTTCTCTCTTTTGGATTAGTGTGGCCAGTGGTTTATCAATCTTATTGATTCTTTCAAAAAACCAGCATCTAGTTTCATTGATACATTCTACTGTATCTCTGGTTTCTACCTCATTGATCTCAGCTCTAATCTTGATTATTTCCCTTCCTACGTGTGGAGTTGGTTTGATTTGTTGTTGATTCTCCAGTTTTTTAAGGTGTAGAGACAGGTGATGTATTCTGGATTTTTCAATTTTTTTGAGGGAGGCTTAGATGGTTATGTATTTCCCCTTTATGACCACCTTTGCTGGTTCCCATAGGTTTTGGACCAAAGTATCTTCATTCTTACCGGTTTCCATGAATTGTTTCAGTTCTTCTTTGATCTCCTGATTGATCCAAGCATTCTTAAGGAAGGTGGTCTTTAGCTTCCGGGTGTTTGAGTTCCTTCTGAACTTTTCCTTGTGATTGAGCTCCAGTTTCACAGCATTGTGATCTGAGAATATGCAGGGAATTACCTGTTATCGGTTGAGTCCTGATTTGTGACCCAGTATGTGGTCTATTCTTGAGAAGGTTCCATGTACACTTGAGAAGAATGAGTATTCTGTTGTTTTAGGGTGGAATGTTCTGTATATATCTATGAGGTCCATCTGGTCCAGTGTATCATTGGACATTCATCTTCTTAGGACATTATAAATTCTCCTTCATCTGAAATTAGTGTAACCACTTCAGCTCTCTTATACCTATTGTTTGCATGGTATTCTTTTCTGTCATTTATTTTTAACCTACCTGTGTCTTTATATTTAAAATTGGTTTTCTGTTGATAGCATATAATTGGATCTTATTTTGTTAATTTGTCTAAAATCTCTGCCTTAAATGGGAATTTTTTGTTCACTAACATTTAATGTAATTATTGATATGATTGGTTTCAGGTTTACTAATTTATTATTTATTTTCCACTCTCCCCTCCCCCCCCCTTTTTGATCTTTATCTTTTCTGCTTTTGGATTAATTGATATTTCCGAGGATCCCATTTTAATTTATTCATTGAACTTTTAGGTATAAAAATTTTTTCTTTCTTTCTTTCTTTCTTCTTTTCTTTTGTGGTTAGGTAAGGACTTTGTTTCTCAATTTCAGCATATAACAGAACCACATGGAAGGTCTATTTAAAACAATGATTTCTGGTCTCCACCCATTGAGATTCTGATTCTTTGGGTCTAGTGTTGGTCCTGAGAATTTTCACTTCTAAAAAGATCCTGGGTAATGTTGATGTGGCTTATTTGAGGACTATAATTTAAAAATCGCTCTTGTAAGAATTAAAGTATACATCTTGAATTTTCAGTCTATTTAAAATGTATTGATATTGTACTACTTCACATATAATGTGGAAAGTTTTCATTTGTAAAGGTCCATTTTCTTCCTCTACCTGGTTTATATTATACTTCTGATATGTATTACATTCACATACATTAATTTTATTTTTATTATTTATTTATTTTTAAAAAATATTTTATTTATTTATTTGACGGAGATGTAGAGAGAGAGCACAAGTAAGCAGAGTTGCAGGCAGAGGGAGAGAGACAAGGAGAGAGCCCAATGTAGGGCTTGATCCCAGGACCCTGGAATCATGACCTGAGCTGAAGGCAGATGCTTAAGCAACTGAGCCACCCAGGCTCAGTTCATTTTAAAACCCACAATACAATGTTAAAATTTTTGGTTTTTTAAATCAATCATATGTATTTTAAAGAAATTAAGAGGAAAAAATAGAGTTTCATATTTACCTACATATTTGCCCTTAACTATGCTCATCATTTCTCCTAAAGGTCCTATATTTTTTAAAGATTTTTATTTATTTATTTGACAGAGATCACAGGTAGGCAGAGAGGCAGGCCGAGAGAGAGAGAAGGAAGCAGGCTTCCCACCAAGCAGAGAGCCTGATGCAGGGCTTGATCCCAGGACCCTGGGATCATGACCTAAGCCCAAGGCAGAGGCTTAACCCACTAAGCCACCCAGGGGCACTAAAGATCCTATTTTTAAATCTTGTTTCATTTTTCTTCAAATTAAATAACTTCCATTAACATTTCTTGAAGTAGGAGCTTGGTGAAAACAAATTCCTTTAGTGTTCTTTTATCTCAAAGTGTCTTTATTTTACCATGATTCTTGAAGTGGTGGGCTAGAATTTCAGGTTGACAGTTTGTTTTTCTTTTGGTACATTAAAAATGTTCAGCTGTCTTCTGGTCTCCCCTTTTCTTTTGAGACGTCAGCCGTCATTGAAATTGTTATTCCCTGTATACAATGAGTCATTTTCTCTGGCTGCTCTAAAGAGTTTATTTTTGATCATTAGCAGCTGGACGATGATGTGCCTTGTTTTCTTTATTTAAAAAATTTGCTTCTGATTGGAAAAAGCATAAATTTAGATTCAGTAGGTCAACAAATTTGGAAAAAAATTCTGTCATTAGGTCTCTAAATATTTTGTCTTATTTTAGCCTCCAGTTACATGTATATGAAACTTTTTGGTATCATTTCATCCTGCTACTCTGTTCATTGTTTTTCAAAAATTGTCTAGCCTTTCTTCAAATGAGATGATTTCTGTTGATGTCTCTCCAGATTGTTTGACTCATTCTGTGTTGAAATTTATTAAGTCTCTACTCTGATTTTTGTAGTACAGATGTTATTTTTCATTTGATTCTTTTTGGAGTTCTTAATCCCTGTTGAGATTTCCTATCTTTTTATGTGTTTTGAGATTATTTTTCTTTTACTCATTAAGCAGTTATGATAGTTACTTGAAAATCTTTGTTTTTAATTATAAACATTGGGGTCATCCAAAGTTGGTCTTCATTGAGTCTCTTTTGTCTTGGGAATAGGTCATGTTTTTCTATGTTCACATATGTCAAAGAATTTTGGATTGTACCCTAAATATTGTGAATGAGATATTACAAAATTTTAGATGTTGTCATCTTCTTCAAAGATATACTGATATTTTAAGTGCAACCAGTAAACTTGCTGAATTGATTAGGCAATCTCTGCACTTTGGTGAGTACTAAATCAAAGCTCCATTCAGTTCTTTTCATTTCAGCTGGGCTTCTGGGAGTTTGCTCCATGTACGAATGCTTGTTTTCCCAAAATTGGAGCAATGTTTATACACAGAATTCAGATATTCCTCTCTGGATTTTCTTTTTTTCTGGGATTATCTGTTTGCTCACTTTCCAATGCCCATGGTTGCCTAAACCTTGACTTCTAATTATGTTTGCTAATTCTGTGGGCTTTCTGTTGGTTTTAGTACCGACTGTGGCTTCCCATCAAGCTGACCACTGCAAAATCGGGGAACCACTCAGTGCCTCCAGGTGGTTGTATTTTTATGTTTGTTTGTTTCCTAGAGTTTATTATAGTTACTATCTGAGGGAAGGTTATTCCAATAGGAGCTATTTCTGTTATAGCAAAAACAGAACTCTTACTCTCTCTCTCTCTTTTTGCCTTTTATATTTAAAAAGGCTACCTTTATCATGAGAAGAAAAGAGCCATCAATATATTTCTGTAAACAGTTTTTTTCTTTTGTATTTACCTTAACTTCATTTTGGATTACTGTTTATGGATGGCAAGAAGTAAGTATGAACTTTTGTTCCTCAGATCACTAAGCCAACATTTTTCAATGATCCTTTCCCTCTCTCTAACTTTAATTACCCTTTGTAATTTGCAACTGTGCTCTGTAGTGCCTTGGAGTTCCCTGGGTTCGCATGCAGCAGAGCTCTGATTGCATGTCTCGTTGGTTATTTCTTAATTCAGTGAACAGTATTTGTTAGCACCTGCTATGTGGCAAGACCATACTAGGCACTGGAGATACGGTGAGAACTAAAATGATTATGGTCCTTGCCTAGGGAGTTATATTGTCCCATGAATTTTACGTGTCTGACTTCCATGTATGCATTTCTTTTTTCTTATTAAACTTGTAGAACGATAAGAGATTTGGAGATTGGCTGATGAATTACTTTATGATTTCAGGCAAGTTATCTATTCTCCAAAAACCTGATATATTCTCATCTTTATAGTGGAATAGTAGCCTCTGTTTAAGAGTGTTGATAAATGGTATAAATTCATATTAAGGAGTCCAGTCCTCAGTAATTATTAATTTATTCTTTCTTTCCTAACTAATATTTTTGGTGTTGATTAAAGACTTGGAATTTTGGTTAACATTCTTATATCCATTATCATCTGAGTCTTCGGTACAGATTTTTAGTGGGTTATCTAACTTCTTTTTCCTAACACTCTGTTGCTACAACTTTCTCAGATGTCTTTAATGTCAGCTAAAGACTGTCCTGCTAATGCTGAAGGCTTTATCTGCATTCCTCGGGTCCTTCATCTCCTTTAGTTCTTGAATATCCCTGTGTTCTAAGAATTTTCCCTACTGAAATATTTTTCTTCTTTATTTTCCTGTACATCTCTCCTTATGCATCTTTCTTTATTCATTTTCATTCTTAATTTCCAAACTTTAGATATTTTCTCAAAACTCATTCCTACCAGGCTTTATTTTGGTTTTTGTTCATTATTTTTTTGTTTGCCTTTCCTCTTCTTTTTGTCAAACAAAAATCTTTTATCCTCTTCTGTTTGCACATTTCAGCTCTAACCTGTCCGCAGGCCTCAGTCTAGTCCTCGACCTGTCTGCTGTTGGAATGCGGTCCCTTATCACCGGTTTTGTGTAGGGACTTTATTCACTCCTCATCAGTCGTTTTTAGCCATCAGATATGCTCTTTTCTCAAATACGGATCAGTGTTCTGTTCTAAAATTCTTTTTCTATGTTCAAAATAATTCCCTTTTTCCTTAACTGTTGGTTCATAACCTCCTTGGAAGCTTTGTGAATATAATCTGAAACTGGCCCTGAACTCAGAGGGCAGGGGGAGAGTGGAGTAACAGGAAGGTCACTGCAGGTTGGTAGTGAGTGGGCCGTTTTATAAGCAAGGAAGCTTACATACAGGCTTGTCTTGGGCAGCAGCAAGGTAAGTGGGTTCCCGCACCCACCTGCCAAGTCTTAAAAGTTTCTGTAGAGGTCTGGGTGCAGTCACACATCCTGTGCAGTACCGTTCCCCGTTATCTCAAGGCTCTGTCCTCAGAGCAGCCTCTGGGGGCGGGAAAGGCGAGCAGAACCCACATTCCAAGGGCAGGGAAGGGGGTGGGGAGCCCTCCAGTGCCTGTATCTAGCTCACTGGTCAACCGGCAGTCATGCCATCTTGACGACCTTCCCCAAGAGATTAATCAATTATTTCCATTAGTTGTTTTCTTCTTTTAAAAAAAAAAAATTCTTTCCAATGTAACAGAATTCATTGTTTTTGCACCACACCCAGTACTCCATGCAAAATTGTTTTCTTCTTAAAGATGCTGTCCATCTTCAGTCACTTGGACTTAAAACCTATGTTTCCTCATCTTCACACTGTGTCCTGTTTAGTCCTGTTCTTGTTCAGAAATATCTTATGTTCATTACTCCTTTCTCTAGTGCTGCTATCCAAGTCCTGTGAGCCTGCTGGATGGTTTCAAAAGCCTTTGCTACTCTCTTTTATTCTTTTTTTGCAGACCAGTTTGCCTATCGTTATTACATCAGTATTCCTCCTAAAACACTATTTTGTCCTGTGTTTTGCTCAACGTTTTCAGTGGCTCTCCATTTCTTTTGGCAGTGTTTCCTTTGGAGGAAAAATACTCTTGATGGACCCGCAGTGTAGATGTGAATTATTCTAATTATAATGCAACTTAAATATGTCCTAATATGAAACTAAAAATAAACCTTTGCACATGCAACTGTATACCTAAAGCAATTTACAAATTCATTACAACAAGACTATAAAATGAATAAAATTTAACAACATTGATAAGATAAAGGATGTTTGACAAAAGTCAGTCACCAGGTCATGGATATGGTACAGAAGGCTATGGGCCTGTTCTACTCTGCAGACTTCTGAGGAATGTTTGTTTCTACAGGATGCTCTGGTATCATTTCACCTTCACTTGGTACAAGTGTCACTTCAGAACTAGGTCTCTAATTGTCTTTTTTTCTCCATCCCTCAACCTGCTACAATTATGATAGCACTACCTACCTGCAGTGAAGTAGTAAAAACAGAGCACAGCCCCTGGGGATTTGGGTACCAAACAACATCCAGATCATCCAGAATATATGAGGGTGTGTGTGTGTGTGTGTGTGAGAGAGAGAGAGAGAGAGAGAGAATTTTAGTTGACTTGAAAAAAAGCTTAGAATATTTTTATACTAAAGTAATGGAATCTCAGAATCAGTCCCAGATTCTCAGAATCTTCAGGCCCTATTATAAAAAGCACTGATTTGTGGGATAAGGACCAAATTCCTCATGTTGATATCCAAGGCCTTCATTAATTTGGATCAAGTCTCTTCCTTTTCAGCTGTTTTTGTTTTTTTTTTAAGATTTTATTTATTTGAGAGAGAGTGAGAGAGAGCATGAGAGGGGAGAAGGTCAGAGGGAGAAACAGACTCCCCATGGAGCTGGGAGCCCATAGGGGGACTTGATTCGGGGACTCCAGAATCATGACCTGAGCTTAAGGCAGTCGCTTAACCTACTGAGCCACCCAGGCTCTGTTTTTTGTTTGTTTGTTTTTTTTAAACTTCTTTTCTGCCTTACTGTCCTACGAACATGCTCACATTTTCTCAGACCTGTGTCTTCTGTCCTTTCACGCCTGTGTCCCCATATGCTCCCACCTATCTACAGGCTTTCAGTACCATTTCATGCTCTCATTTCCCCTTAAAGCGTCTGCCATACCTTCAGTTATCATTTGATTTTTCTCCTTGGAACTCCCATATCCAGTACTTTGGCATTTCATATTTTTTGTAATTTGCATGTTCTTTACATCATTTGGCTTCAGGGGCTTTAAGGGAAAATAGTATCTTAAAGGTATTTTGCATAATATTCAGGATCATTGTTGATATTCCTGAAGCACTTACTAAGTGAAACAAATGATTACTGATGATGCTTGATGGTAGGGATTTAGTTTCCCTTGGCGAAATACATGATTTCTCCTATAGAGTGTAAGCAAATAACTTTGAGGGAGAAAATTTGCAATTCTAAGAAATGAAAATGCCTTGGCAATTTTGTATTTTTGCATCCATTTGTTCTGTATTTTCAGGACTGCTGGGAAAGATCCTCATGGCTATCCGGGATGCAGGTTTTGAAATCTCAGCTATGCAGATGGTAGGTAGTTTGCAGTAACTCATAATCTATTGATAGACTTCTTTTTTTAATATTTTGTATTGAATTTTCTCTATGTACTTGTGAACTCAACACATTAAAAATAAAAAGGTATAGTTACTGACCTTGATAACCTTATAATTAAAAATGTTTTTGAAATTATTTTACCCATATAATCTTTCATTGAGGAAACTAAAATTCAAATGGTACACCTAATTCAAGGTTATAAAACAGGTTTATACAGTTCTGGTGACTTTGGTTGCAATATAAATATGGATAGGAACTATGTATTTAGTTCCTACAAACAAAAAATAAAATTAGGTTGAGTAGTCAATACCGTGTTCTCTGTTGTTCGGTGACTAAGAGGAGAATGGAGAAAGAGAATCAGTTGAGATTTTTTCTTTTAACTAGCGCCTTTTGCTGGTTTCTGGAGTTTCTCCTCAGAACCTTCTTTGGAGTTAGCACATTTTAGACTCTGACAGTCACAGCCCTTGAACTCCAAAGCCCACGACTGTTCAGAACTGCCTAGTGGATGCGTTTATAGGAAACCCTTCACTGAGGAAACAGTACCCACTTCTGCCGAGCTCATACCTTTGTGTTGTACTTACCAGTGTACTTGGCAAAAAACGGGGTACAAGTTGTTACAGGAATCAGATAAACAATTTGGATTTTATGATGTGTGAAGACCAGCAAGTTTATGCAATTTTGATAATGAAATACTGACTTTGGAGCTGAAATTTTTCTTACCAATGTAATTTATACATTCTTTTCCTGAAAAGGAGCTGCTTTTGATTTCTGCTAAGTCTTAGATAATCCAGAATCAGGGGTCAGGGAAGTAACTGAGATTCTGACAGTTTTGTGTCCCTAATTTTTCGGAATGCCCGCAAACCAAAAAAAGGCCAGAAATATCAACTAGTTTGCAGAGTCATCAGGCAAAACTTGGAGACTAATAAGAAAGTTGATTCTTGAAGAATCTTGCCTAGGGTTAGAAAGAATTGTTAGCTAAAACATTCTGAACTATGAGCCTCGTGATATATTCATAGGATTGTAGGACTTAAGCCTGCTTTAAAAATGTGTGTTTTGTAGAAATTTTAAATTTAAACATTGATCACCAAGACAGCATGGTACTGGCATAAAAACAGACACATAGACCAGTGGAACAGAGTAGAGAGCCCAGATATGGATCCTCAACTCTACGGTCAATTAATCTTCGACAAAACAGGAAAAAATATACAGTGGAAAAAAGACAGTCTCTTCAATAAATGGTGCTGGGAAAACTGGGCAGCTATACGTAGAAGAATGAAACTCGACGATTCTCTTACACTGTACACAAAGATAAACTCAAAATGGATAAAAGACCTCGACGTGAGACAGGAATCCATCAGAATCCTAGAGGAGAACATAGGCAGTAATCTCTTCGGTATCAGCCACAGCAACTTCTTTCAAGATATGTCTCCAAAGGCAAAGGAAACAAAAGCGAAAATAAAGTTTTGGGGCCATCAAAATCAAAAGCTTCTGCACAGCAAAGGAAATAGTCAAATAAACAAAGAGGCAACCCACGGAATGGGAGAAGATATTTGCAAATGACAGTACAGACAAAAAGTTGATATCCAGGATCTTTAATGAACTCCTCAAACTCAACACACACGAAACAGGCAAACATATCAAAAAATGGGCAGAAGATATGAACAGACACTTCTCCAATCAAGACATACAAATGGCTATCAGACACATGAAAAAATGTTCATCATCATTAGCCCTCAGGGAGATTCAAATTAAAACCACATTGAGATATCACCTTACACCAGTTAGAATGGCCAAAATTAACAAGACAGGAAACAACATGTGTTGGAGGGGATGTGGAGAAAGGGGAACCCTCTTACACTGTTGGTGGGAATGCAAGTTGGTGCAGCCTCTTTGGAGAACAGTGTGGAGATTCCTCAAGAAATTAAAAATAGAGCTTCCCTATGACCCTGCCATTGCACTCCTGGGTATTTACCCCAAGGATACAGATGTCGTGAAAAGAAGGGCCATCTGTACTCCAATGTTTATAGCAGCAATGGCCACGGTCGCCAAACTGTGGAAAGAACCAGGATGCCCTCAGCGGATGAATGGATAAGGAAGATGTGGTCCATATACACTATGGATTATTATGCCTCCATCAGAAAGGACGAATACCCAACTTTTGTAGCAACATGGACAGGACTGGAAGAGATTATGCTGAGTGAAATCAGTCAAGCAGAGAGAGTCAATTATCATATGGTTTCACTTATTTGTGGAGCATAACAAATAGCATGGAGGACAAGGGGAGATGGAGAGGAGAAGGGAGTTGGGGTAAATTGGAAGGGGAGGTGAACCATGAGAGACTATGGACTCTGAAAAACAATCTGAGGGGTTTGAAGTGGCGGGGGGTGGGTGGGAGGTTGGGGTACCAGGTGGTGGGTATTATAGAGGGCATGGATTGCATGGAGCACTGGGTGTGGTGAAAAAATAATACTGTTTTTCTGAAAATAAATAAATTGATAGCTGTAATAATTAAAAAAAAAAAAACATTGATCTAACTCTAGGCCTGTGACCTAGCATAGTTGGCTAGAGTACATGCTTGGTGAAAACAAGAATAATAATTAAGAAAAGGATTGATTGAACCTATGAGGAAGGCATGGTAGTTTAGTGGCAATCACAGTCATTCAGTTTTGGAGTCAAGAAGCTCTATTTCTGAATTGCGGGTCAGCTGCCCTCTACACTTACGAGTCTGCTGGCCAGTGAGAACGTTATTATTTACCTCAGTGGTTTATTTTTGGAGTTAAATGAAATAACCTTAGGCAATGCCTTCTGGAATTTTCAGGGCAAATTGTAAGTACATAATTTATATATTCTATTATTTTGTTATATAAAATATATAGCAGGTTGTGGGACTATAGGATAAAACACTGAAATCAAGCAAAATTCACTAGCTACGTTGCCTAAGAAATAAATCCTCCCAGTTTGAATTATTTCCCGGGTAGGCAAAAATTTCTCAGTGATCTTCATTTCAGGTGACAATAAAGAAACAAAATAGGGGACAAAATATTTTTTTTCAGAGGCTATTTTTTTCAGATATTTGCGGTCTTAGTTCTTGAGACCCTAGGACTTAATGTAATTTTATTTATTATTATTTATTAAAAGATTTTATTTCTTTATTTGACAGAGAGACATCACAAGTAAGCAGAGAGGCAGGCAGAGAGAGAGGGGGAAGCAGGCTCCCCGGTGAGCAGAGAGCCTGATGTAGGGCTCGATCCCATTACCCTGGGACCATGACCCCAGCCGAAGGCAGACACTTAACCCACTGAGCCACCCAGGTGTCCCTAACAACACTTTTTTGAGTACTTAATTTGTGCAAGGTTTATATTTTAAAGTAAAGACAATCTATCCAAGGGATCATAAAAGCTGAGTGTGGTTCATTTATGTTCTTTGGCAGTTGGCTTGATAAGTTTTGTTTTGTTTTAATCCAGTTCAGCATGGATCGAGTTAATGTTGAAGAGTTTTATGAAGTTTATAAAGGAGTGGTGTCTGAGTATAACGTAAGTATCAAAGTAAATGTCAAGCACTGGTACCAAAGACAGTTTGTGTATCTTAAATCTGGGATATCTCAGTGTAATTTATAATCATGAAAGTAGTCACAAGTCCGCTAGTTGCCGTCTGGTCGTACCTAGTGACTGAGGCATTCTTATCTCTGATCTCTGAGAGCCACTAGATCAGTTTTTGAAAATCTTATTGTTTCATTTGTGAAAAAAAAAAAAAAATACCACAGTGCAAAAAAAAAATTGCTGGGATGTTGACACATTTGGACAGTCTCTATGGAGTTTATCATATTCTCAGGGTGGAAGACTCTCCAAAATGCCTTAGAAACTTAAAAGCGAATAATTACAGTATAACAACATAGCAGCATTTAACGTCTACCTTAATGATATAAATGCAGGTAGAATCATCTGAAAATGTGACTGAGTCTGAAGAAATAAAATTTAGAAGGAATTGGTCAGAAGGCAATGAAATATGTTCTTGTAAACAAATGACTATATTCAAATAAGCCAAATATTGCTCCTTAAAATAAAACATGGTAGATATTTGATCAAAATCAGTTTCCTTCCCCCTCTTTGTAAAAGTATCTTAGATACCTTTGTGCTGGTGGGCTGCCTCCTCATCTACATTTTTGACAGATTTGACTTCTTTTTTTTTTCTTTTTCCCACATAAAGTTCATTGTTCTTGACAATAAGACTAGATTCTCCTTCCCACTTCTCTATGACTTTTCCTTTCAGCCTACCTTAGAAAGGACAAGTGCACTGGTCTGAGAACTGGCCTGAGCCTTTGTCTTATTTAGCCCTACAAAGTCAAGACTATGACATCTTTTTCATGTTCGGCATACTCGCAATTTCCAGCCTATTTAGAGGAACCGGGGTGGTTTCCTTCTGTTACAGCTTCCCGAACCTTCATCTTGTGAGCTGCTTCATTTTAGAGTTATGCCTTTTCTTAAATTGGAAGAATTTTAAAATGTGTTATCTCTTAATTCAATCAGTGACAGACTTTCTCCATTTTTTAAATCTCTCTTTTATATATTTTCCTTCTTTTTTTTTTCAATTTTACCTTAAAAATTTTGGTTGAGAACCGCTGCCGTCCTCCGTTCAGGTTATGTTACAGCTCTACCGCACGTAAGGTAAACCGTGGAGACATATCTTTTGATCATCCACTTACATTTTCATGCCATATCACATGGTATTGAATTTGGTAACAGATAGTTGAGGGCACTAGTGTTGTGCACACATCTGAGGTAGGCCATATTTCCCTTTGGAAAATAACTAAAAAAACCCCTCATCTCTGACTTAATGTCTCCTATATTGTGCTTTAAAGTACTATACATGCAATTTATTTTTATGTAATATTTATTTAATCTTAGGGTTTTTTTTTCTTTTGATTTGGGGGATTCTAGAGTAAAAACAAAAGCATCACTGGTTAGATGTGTCATTTTCCCTAAGAAATCAGGGATCTGAATGACAGTAGCAATATCACACTGTAACGTCAGGCTGTGCCAGAATGAATGGTGCTGATGTGCTTTCTTCTGTATGATACTCTCAGTAAGACAGTCTCTGGAACCACTGTTTAAGTCTCGTGATATTAATAATGGAGTATATGGGCTGTTTGGGAAGAAAAAAGCTACATTATTTCAGTGTTAGCCTTGTCAGCCATATTTAGGAATGCTTATCATTTTTTATTCAGCTTGAAATGGTTTATTCAGTGTAAAACAAATATTCCAAATCATGATTGGTTTAGCATATTCTGCTAATGGGAGAATGGACTATGTACGTGAACCAGAACATTACCTAGGTACCTTTATGAGATGTTCTGTGTTTATATGATGTAAAACTCCATTGAAACTAAGGAAAGTTTCTTTGAGAATTTTCTCCAGAGGGAAATAAGAATGTTTTCATCCCAGTAGTATTTTGTTAAAGTGACTAATAGTCTTATGAATATTCTTATTCTAGTGCTTTTTAAAAGTGCTTTTTGCATTTATAATTCAGTTTTGTTTAGAGGAAGTTGCGTGAGGATCTGTATGTATACACTGCACGTACCTGCGGTGAAGTCTCTGTCAATGGTTCACTGGGGACACCAAAAGTCAGGTAGCAGGTACTGAGTCTCACTTGTTGTTGTGACTGTTGTATTTCCCAGAAGGCCTCTTACTTCTCAGGACAGTTGATACTCAGGACTCGAGTTTAAGCTCAAGGAAGAGGTAAATATTTAAACACTGCATATGGTCTAATTCAAGAAGACCCTGTGAAATCATCTGAAGAGGCAACATAGTCTAAAGGGACAAAAACGTGTGATTTGATTCTTACTCTGACTTCTTTTTTTATTAATTTATTTATTTGATAGAGAGAGAGATCACAAGTAGGCAGAGAGGCAGGCAGAGAGAGGGGAGGGGAAGCAGGCTCCCTGCTGAGCAGAGAGCCTGATGTGGGGCTTGAGCCCAGGATCCTGAGACTGTGACCTGAGGTGAAGGCAGAGGCTTAACCCACTGAGCCACCCAGGTGACCCTTGATGGAGTCCTTTTTCCAACCTGTTTTTTCTGTCCATTATGTTTGTTTTTTGTTTTTCTTTTTTTTAAGATTTTTATTTATTTATTTGACAGACAGAGATCACATGTAGGCGGAGAGGCAGGCAGAGAGAGAGGAGGAAGCAGACTCCCCGCCGAGCAGAGAGCCCGAAGCGGGGCTCGATCCCAGGACCCTGGGACCATGACCTGAGCTGAAGGCAGAGGCTTTAACCCACTGAGCCACCCAGGTGCCCCTATGTCTGTATTTTTAATGGTATTTTTGATAAACCCTGAAAGACAAGCAGAGAGGCAAAAGAAAGAAAGGCAGGCAGAATTCACCCTCTCTTTTTGGATGGCAGGTTCCTGCTGCCTTCTGCCCCTACTGAGAACTGGACTCTTGACATTGATGTGTGAGCAGTACTTGAGTGTCCTGAGATAGGAAATCAGACTCAACATAATTATCCATAAGAAATCAATTACATATGACCTTTGCAAAATAGCAAAGTGACTTCAGGGGGATCCCTTTAGGAATTCTAATGAGTAGAGTTCCGTGTGCTGTATTAATCGTGACGCTCTTTCCTTCCTCTTTTAACTTCTGGCATTTTTGTTAAGTGTGATGACTGAGTTCCAATGAATATTTAAATACTGTTCTGTAAAAAATTACCTTTATTTTGCTTGGTCATTGTGTATCATAAATTCTCCAAAGTCGTTGGAGTGGCTCGCACGTCCCTGAGGGGTCTGAGCCTCTCTCTCCCTGCTTTCCTATGGTCTCGCTTCGGCTCCTGAGACCCCTCGCGTGCTGATCTTCATACACACAACTGCACTTCTGCCTCAGGGTCTCGGTGTTTATTTTCACTTCTTCCTGACGTACTTTCTCCATGTACAGAAGAAAAGAACATTTGTTGAGTGTCCCAGACACTGTGAGAGCCACTTTTCTTCGTGTTTTTCATCATACCACTTCGCCTATAGCTAGGAACCTTCAAAGAGTTTGCTTCTTCCATGTCCCCCTCCATATGTGCCATGGTTGTCACATGTTTTCATTTCTATTTATATGATAAACCCTCTAATGCATTTTTAATATTTTTGCTTTAAATAATCGATTATCTTTCACACCAACTAAAAAAGTGTATTTTATATTTACCTACATGTTTACCATTGTTTTAACATTTTGCTGCTGGTAGTGAATTCTCTCACATTTTGTCTGTCTGAAAAAGTTATTTTTCCTTCATTTGTGGAAAATATCTTCCAGGGAGCCTGGGCTGCTCAGTTGGTTAAGTGTCCAGCTCTTGTTCCAGCTCCGGTCGTGATCCCAGGGTTGTAACGTTGAGCCCTGCATCAGGCTCTGCTCTGGGCGTGGAGCCTGCTTACGTTTCTCTCCCTCACCCTTTCTCTCTTCCCCTCACTGCCCTTTTCCCTCGCTCTCTCAAAAAACAAGCAAACAAAAACCTTTCTACCTGGGTATAGAAGTACAGATTGACAAATTTTTGTTGTTGTAATTTACATCTTTCTTCTACTGTTTAATGATTTCTTTTTTGTGGAGGATTATTTTAAGGGATTTTTGTTATTAGGGTTTTTTGGTTTTAGTGAGATTAATTATTGGCTCACTGTACTCTGCATGTATTCTCCTTGGACTCTGTTGGATCTGTTGGCTTATGCATTTTATCAAATTCTTGGAATCCTTATCTGTTCCTCACCCCTTTTTTCTTTTTCTGGGACTCCCAATTACGTGCATATTAGACAGCTTGTCGTTGGAAAAACAATTACCATGGGACATTTTTATTTAATCATCTTTCTCTCTGTGCTTGCTTTTGAGTAATTGGTATTTCATGTCTTCAATATTATTGTCTTTCTGCAGTATTTTGTTTTGCTCATCCCATCCAGTGTATTTAATTCGGATGTAGTTTTCATCGCTAGAAGTTCCATAATGATGCCCCATTATTTATTTTTATTTTTAAAAAGATTTTATTTATTTATTTATCTTTGAGTCTTTTTAGTATCATTGATTTTCTCTGCACCGTGTCTGTTTTCTTCCTCTAACTTGCATATATAGCCTGTTTTAACATTCTATGTAGCCAACATCACTTCTGCCATTGCTACATCTGTATCAGTTTATTGAGTTTTCTTCTAGTGATGGTTCATATATTCTTATTTCTTTGCATGCCTAGTAATTTTTATTGGATTCTGGATAATGTGAAATTTATGATGTTATGTGGTATGTATGTCATGTTGCTTTGAAGAGTTTTTGCCATCGTTTTGGCCCTCACTGAAGTTATTAGGATCAGTTTGATCTTTTGAAGGCTTGCTTTGAGGCTTTTCAGGAGGGGAACAGAGCACTCGGTACATAAGGCCAAGTCTTACGGTGCAGTGCTCTTCTGGAGGCTCCACTGGTGTGCTGTGTGCATCAGGCACGTATGGCATCAGGGCTTCCCGCTCCCACTAGTGGAAGTGCAGAGTCCTCTCAGTCTCGTGCTCTCTCTGTGAATGGTTTCACTTCACTGCTTCTGGCAGTGCTCTTCTTGGCTTTGAGTAGTTTCTTCCGCACATATACAGACTCCTAGCCAGAGACTCAGGTGAACTTCTCTGTAGATCGCTGTAGCTTACTTTCCCTGGGTTCTCTCACGTCCTCTCGTAATCTGTCTTGCACATTAGAATGTAGCTAGAGCGACAGGGTCTCCCCGATCTCCTGTCTTTGTTTCTTCTGCTCAGTGAGGGTAGGGTGTTGGGCTCTGTTGTGTTTCCTGTCTGTGTCCCGTTGTCTGGAAAATACCTCCAGGAAGTAAGATGGGGCAGTCGTATGGCTTCCTTCGTTTGGTTCTCTTCCATCAGGAATCATAATGCTGTGCTGCTGTTTGAGTCCTGCTGTTTCGTACGTACTGTCTCATTTCTAGGTGTTCAGTGTGAGAGAATCTCGTCCCTGTTTTCTTCATTTCTGAAAATGATTATGATTTTAAAAGTATCTTTGGAAGAAACATTTCAAAACTTATATCTTTAGAAATGTTCATTTGATAGGACTTTGTGTAAGAGGAGAGGCCTTTAAAAGGAACATGTATTAGATGCTCATTTCATGAGTGAAAGTGTCAAGTGCTAAAGCCCTGCATTAATGTGATGCAGTGGTAGGAGCTGGACGAGGGAACGTTTCTAAAACACATTTTTGCAGGAGAAATGGACAGGATTGGGGAGCTGCTTGGCATGTGGGGCCAGGAGGATTCAAAGATAACTAAGATTTTAAGATTTGGGGAATCGTGATGGAATTAAAAGAGGATGAGCAAAAGATTATTAATTTTTACCAATGTTTACGTGTTCTTTGATATTGTACATCATAGGAGATGGTGACAGAAGTGTGTTCCGGCCCTTGCGTCGCAATGGAGATTCAACAGAGTAATCCTGCAAAGACATTTCGAGAATTCTGTGGACCTGCTGATCCTGTAAGTTGGTGTTTAAAATACTAATCAAGCTTGTTTTATTCACTAGCTAAGTATCTTAACAGGTTTTTTTGTTTGTTTTCGTTTTTTAATTTTTTAATAAACATATAATGTATTTGTATCCCCAGGGGTACAGGTCTGTGAATCGCCAGGTTTGCACACTTCACAGCACTCACCGTCCCACATGCCCTCCCCAATGTCCATAACCCCACCACCCTCTCCCTTAACAGGTTTGATAGTTTTAGTTTGTTCTTTGAAAGAACTGATATAAAAATGGCTAAATCAGATGAATTTTTATTCAGAATAGCATTTTGAAAAATTTCTTATATAATATTCCAAGAAAAAGTAAATTTTTTGTTAGCCTAGTAACATAGGATAGGACGAAAGCTTTATTGTGGCATTTTCTTTTATTATTTCTTCTTGCTATATTGTCTAGATGAATAAATTTGTCAACCCCCCTGGTAGAAATTATTGAAGATACTAATTATCCTTGGACATTGGGGGACTCTAAGTAAAGCTCTCAGTGTACAGAATATTGACACGATGGCCTCATACTGTAAATGCGAGCCCTGGCACTCACGTGAAACCTGGTATTCTCCAGTACGCTTTCCATTTTGCTTCGGGTTTTCTTCATACAGACATCAGGTGGAAAAGGGTGAAGAGGAAGGGGATGGACCTGAAAAACAAAATTAGCCTTAGAGCATGTATGAGCAATCTCCCTGCAGATGTTAAACGCTGAGTAGTAGTAGGGGAAGCATTACTGATTTCAAACACTGTAATTTAAAAAAAGATTTGATTGATTGATTGATTGATTGATTGGAGAGAGAGCTCATGAGCCAGGGGAGGGGCAGAAGGGGAGAGAGAGGGACAAGCATACTGCACGCTGAGTATGGAGCTGACCCGGGGCTCGATCTCATGACCCTGAGATCATGACCGGAGCTGAAACCAAGAGTCTGATGCTTAATGTGTTGAGCCACCTAGCTGTCCCTAACTATAATTTAAATTCATTCTCTTTTCTTTATTTTACTATCCCTTGTAAATAGTTTGTTGGATATGAGTGTCCAGTTTACTTAGTCCAGCAGCGTTTGTGGAGTTCGCATAGATGGTGGGTAGTAAGTAACAACACCTTTTAAGAAATCAGCTCGTGTGAGTGCTTGCTGCCAGAGTAAGTGTGTAGGGGAGAGCAGCACACCTGTTCTCAGAGACGGAAGAGCACACGCACGTAACGATCTTTTAGAACACTTGCAGGGAAACTTACGGTAAGGACTAAAATATTATTAGTTCAAGTAAAATGTAAATGTTGAAGGACTGTCTAGTAAAAGGAGCAAATGATGTGACCTGGAGAAAATTGGGAAAACTTACTCAGAGGAAGAGAGTTGTGCATAGGGATTTCAAAGACGAGTGAGGGCAGGAAGAGAATGGGGAGGCCTCTGAAGCATGTGGAGGCTGCAGTGAAGGCATTTACAGACTTGCTGTGCTGTACAGCAAGGACATTTGCTTCGTTCAATAGGAAGTGCATACCTGAAAGCACAAGGAAATCAGTTATTTTAGACAGAGGAAATAAGGTAGCAGATGCTGGTAGAGATGAGTGTGGGGTGGATGGCCTTAAAGGCCAGGCTAAAACTGTGGGTTCTGTGTGAGCGGGATTCCAGGTGGTGGGAAATAGCAGTTCCTCGTATTTAGCTTGATCGTGAGCATATGGAGTCATTCTCTTGATGAAACAAGAGCGAACTAAATTGGAAGAGTTAAAGGTAGGGGCTCTAGAAGCAGTTATGGGCAGACCTGGTGACACCATTGTTATTTTTAATTATTACTTTGTTATGTTAGTCACCATACAGTACATCATTAGTGTTTGACGTAGTGTTCCATGAGCCATTGTTTGCACATAACACCCAGTGCTCTAATGCAATATGTGCCCTCCTTCATACCCATCACTGGGCTAACCCATCCCCTGCACCCCTCCCCTCTGAAACCCTTAGATTGTTTGTCCCAGAGTTCATAGTCTCTCATGGTCCATCTCCCACTCCGATCCCCCCCATTCATTTTCCCTCCATCTCCTCGTGTCTTCCGTGCCTTTCCTTATATAGTTCCACAAATAAGTGAAGTCATATGATAATTGACTTTCTCTGTTTGACTTATTTCACTCAGCCTAATCTCCTCCAGTTCCATCCATGTTGGTGCAAATGTTGGGTATTCATCCTTTCTGATGGCTGAGAATATTCCATTGTATATGTGGACCATCTTCATTATCCATTCTTCTGTTGAAGAGCATCTTGTCTCCTTCCACAGTTTGGCTATTGTGGACTTCACTGCTATGGACATGGGGGTGCATGTGGCCCTTCTTTTCACTATATCTGTATCTTTGAGGTAAATAATCACTAGTGCAATTGCTGCATCATAGGGTAGCTCTATTTTTAACTTTTTGAGGAATCTCTACAGTGTTTTCCAGAGTGGCTGTACCAGCTTGCATTCCCACCAATAGTGTAAGAGGGTTCCCCTTTCTCCACACATCACCAATATTTGTTGTTTCCTGCCTTGTAAATTTTTGCCATTCTAACTGATACAAGGTGCATCTCAATGTGGTTTTGATTTGAATTTCCCTAATGGCTAATGATACTGAACATTTTTTTCATGTGTCTCTTAGCCATTTGTATGCCTTCTTTGGGGAAATGTCTGCTTGTGTCTTCTGCCCATTTCTTGACTGGATTATTTGTTTTTTGGGTGTCAAGTGTGAGAAGTTCTTTATCGATCTTGAATACCAGCCCTTTATCTGTAGGGCTGATGAAACCATTAGAAAAAGGGTTGGCAGTACCTACTTTCTATCTTTCAAGGGAGAAGGAAGAGTAGAAATAAGAATTAAATGTGGTTGTGAAAAAGAGTGATTATTAAAATGTGATCTGATGTAGAGGACCTTAAGAGAAAATGGTGATTGTTGAGTGTTTATTGATTATTAGTCATAAGAAATTAGAAAGGGATACTCTTTGGTTACATGAATAAACAGATCTTGATGTTTGCTATTTTGTATGGCAGTCTACTCTAAATCGCCAGTGTCTAGTCTATTCCTGTGTTGTATTAAAATAATTTAGAAATTCATTTCATCACTCTGTGGTCATTTCCATATCTAAAGAGAGACTGTGGGTTACAAAACATATAAATATAGTTAGTGTGTGGGAAAAATGCAAGGTATGCCATGGCCATACAATTAATTTTTGATAAGTTAATGAATAGACTGGCTTATATTTTCATGTTTTTTATTTATTTTTATAATATAAATATTATTTATTAAATTAAATGTATTAAGTTAAATTAAATGTATTAAATTAAATGTATTAAAATATAATACATTTTATATTTCATTATATTTCATGCCTAAAATCTGATATTGTCATTATTTAAAAATATTTCATCTCTCAAAGTGAGTTCTTTTTTTCTTTATTCCTTTATAAGATGTGAAACTATTTCTTAAGTTGATTCAAAGGAAGCTTCAGTCTTCCAGTGACCGTTAGACTGCTTGGTAACTATGTATGTTGTGGATTGACATCACTTTCATCATCGATGTCCGCACTATTGGCAGGTTCGGTCTTTTATAGCTGGAAGGAAGCACACATTGTGTATGAACAGAATTTATTCCAGTCTCTCTAGAAGTGGTTTGCAAGATGGGTTGGTTCACAGCACAGGTCACTGGTGGGGAAGGGTATGTTAAACTTTCTGCTTTTATTTATTTACTATATAAAAAATAAGAAAAATTAAGTTTTTAAAAAATTTAATGTATAAACTAGTAAGAGTGCATTTATACAACCTGTTAAAATATATACATGTTTTGATGTATTTACATATTTGACTGACAGGGGTGTTTGAAAAATATTGGAGTCTACTGCATAAAAGGGAAAAAACATTACAACAGGTTTCTTTACAATCAGAGAAGCACTCCCTCACCACACCATCTCCTGCAGAAATCTCTTTAGACAGAAAACCTGATTTGCCTCTGGAAGAGGTTCTGATAGCACCTGCTCAAGAATTGCACTGTTGAGTAGTTTGGTAGTTTTCCTGCTGAGCCAATCATTGGGAAACTGAAAATCATCAAAGAAGTGGTAAATTATTTGGAAAAATTGTGCAGAATATATTTGTTCTTGGACTGGGGGGGTACGACAAACCAAATAACCTCACATCAGTATGCCTTATTTTATGAAAAGTATGTTTTTTGTTTTGTTTAGTTTTGTTTTAAATTAATTTATTTTCAGAAAAACAGTATTCATTATTTTTTCACCACACCCAGTGCTCCATGCAATCCGTGCCCTCTATAATACCTACCACCTGGTACCCCAACCTCCCCCACCCGCCACTTCAAACCCCTCAGATTGTTTTACAGAGTCCATAGTCTCTCATGATTCATCTCCCCTTCCAATTTTTCAAACAGAGAGAGTCAATTATCATATGGTTTCACTTATTTGTGGAACATAACAAATAGCATGGAGGACAAGGGCTGTGAGAGAGGAGAAGGGAGTTGGGGGAAATTGAAAAGTATGTTTGTAAAATATTTTATGTGAAGGATCTTATTTAAGGGAATCTGAATTTTTGGTGATTACCTGTCCCCACGTGCTGGTATACTCTGATAACCTTTACACCATGGCCAGGTTGAAGTAAGAGTTAAATATTTTCATACACAAAACGTGGCTCTCGAAATTTTTTAAAAAATATTTTATTTGAGGGGCGCCTGGGTGGCTCAGTGGGTTGGGCCTCTGCCTTCGGCTCGGGTCATGATCTCGGGGTCCTGGGATCGGGCCCCGCGTCGGGCTCTCTCCTCAGCGGGGGGGCCTGCTTCCCTTCCTCTCTCTGCCTGCCTTTCTGCCTACTTGTGATCTCTGTCTGTCAAATAAATAAATAAAAATTCTTAAAAAAAAAAAAAAGAGATTTTATTTGACACAGAGAGAGAGATCACAAGTAGGCAGAGAGGCAGGCAGAGCGAGAGGGAGAAGCAGACTCCACGCTGAGCAGAGAGCCTGGGCTCCGTCCCAGGACCCTGAGATCATGACCTGAGCCGAAAGCAGAGGCTTTAACCCACTGAAAATTCATTTCATTGTCAGAATAGTATTCCATCCGTTACTGAGTAGCCTTTGCTGATTTTAGGATTAAAGTATCATAATACTGATTTTAGGATTAAAGTATCATAATATTTTGAAATGGATGTTTCTTTTTCATGAATGTGCAGGGAGTTGTGGTAAACTTGGAAGAGAAGTGCTTGGGAGCTGATGTCTGTTTGCTTCTGTCATCTCCTGACTTCCTGGTTACGTTCCTTTATTCCCTGAAGACTGCAAACCCTTGATTATAGTCGTTTCTCTTCATCCCAGCGCTTATTATCAACTTGGGCACAATAACATCCATGTGAAAGACTCACCCAGCGCTTGGCCTTGGGACTGAACGGACCATTTCTGTCATTGATCTCGAGTCAGTCAGCTTCCCAGTTTTCTTCCACGGCCGGTCCTCTCTGTGTTGACAGCCGGAGCAGACACACCTCTGTAATCTTAATCCCTAATACAGTAACGTCTCCCATAGCTTTCTGCTCCCCTGGTTCTCTCCACCATCTTCACAGAGCAGCTTTGACTTGACTGAAACCTCTAGGCTTTGGACCCTTCCATTTTCTGACACTGTAATGCCACTTTCTGAGTCCTTTGTTTGGTCAGCCTAGACGCCATCATTCATATCTTTGCCTTTTTGATATCATTCTCAGCATCTTTACTCTCTTGTCCTTGGTCTACACTCCCAAACCCCCAAATTTAGATCAATTCAACTATGTGTCTACCTCGTGCTTTTATACACACACACACACACACACACACACACTGAAAGGTTCTAATAGATGAATGTTATACTGTTGTATAGATTCATGTTGATAAAAATGATCTTTAAACTAAGCTGGACCAGTTACTGCCCCCTAGAAATCTTGCCTCATTATTCTTCTTCCCTTTCTGCTAATTCTCATAATAGTGATTTTAAACCTCCGTTATTTTCCTCAGCCCTTTTACATTTCATCCTCCTCTCCATAAAAAGATAGCATTATCTTCTATTTCATAGAGAAAAATATGGCTAATAATTATGAACTCTTAAATTTCTGCCTTCATACCGTTTATTTCTGAACTCATGCTCATCTCCTCATCCTAGTCCCAAGGAAATGTGTTTTTCTTCTCTCTCAAAACTCTCTACCTATTCTTTGTCCTTTTCCTCCTCCACTTTGCTCTATTCTTCTGAATTTGTGTTTCTTAAATAATACATTTTTATTGTGGTTATAAAAGTAGTACATGGCTATTATAGAAAAATTAGAAGTGAAATGAAGTTTAAATAAAGCAAATGTGGTCCGTACTCTTATCACCAAGAGTTACTGATTTCATAAGTAAAATTTGAATCAAAGTGAGTATACTGCTTTGTAGGTCATGATACCCTAAATAATACTGAGCTTTTTCTCATGTCATTAGACAATCTTCAGTGATACGATTTTGATAGATTGACTGTATGTCATTTTATGGTGTAAAATGCCTTTTTTTTTAAAAAAAAATATTTATTTATTTCACAGAGCGAGAGATCACAAGTAGGCAGAGAGGCAGGCAGAGACAGAGGGGGAAGCAGGCTACCCCCTGAGAAGGGAGCCTGATGTGGTACTCGATCCCAGGACCCCAGGATCATGACCCGAGCCAAAGGCTGAAGCTTAACCCACTGAGCCACCCAGGAGCCCCTGTAAAATGATTTTTATAAAATAATATTTAAGATAGGAGTCCATTTTCATTTTTTGGCATGTGATTTTCCTGTTTGCTTAACAGTATTTACTGAAGAGATGATCCTTTTCTTACTCAGTATTCTTGGCTTCTCTGTCAAATATTAGTTCATCAAATATTAGTTGATTAGTTGATGTGAGGGCTTATTTCTGTGCTCTGAATTCTTATCATTGTTCTATGGTGTCGTTTCTATGCCAGTACCATACTGTTTTGATTACTATAGCTTTATAGTAGAGTTTGCAATAAGTGACTCCCAACTTTGTTTTTCTTTCTCCAAATTGTGTTGGCCATTTGGAACCTTTTTTGATTCTATACAAATTTTAGGATTTTTTCCCTATGTCTATGAAACGTGTCCTTGAAATTTTAATAGAAGTGATATTTAATGTATAGATGGCTTTGGGTAGTATGGACATTTTAACAATATTCATTCTTTCAATTCATGAACATGGGATATCTTTCCATTTGTGTCATCTTCTGTTTTTTTCATCAGAGTCTAAGAGTTCTCAGTATGTAGGTCTTTTCCCACCTTGGTTAAATTTATTCCTAAGTATTTTATTGTTTTGATGCTATTGTGAAAGAGGTTTATTTTCATATATTGTTACTGTATAGAAATGCAGTTGATTTCTGTATGTTGATTTTTGTTTCCTTCAACATTGCTGAACTTACTATTTTAACGCTTTTTAGTGAAGTCTTTAGGGTTTTCTATATGTAAAATCATATCCACAAACAAAAACAGTTTTACTTCCTTTCTAATTTGGCTGCCTTTTTCTATTTCTTACCTCATTGCTTTGGCTAGAATGTCAATTACTGTGATAGAGGAGCGGTGAGATTGAGCATCCTTGTTTTATTCCTTATATAAGAGAAAAAACTTGAGGCCTTTCACCATTGATATAATGCTTGCTGTGGCCTTGCCAAATATGGCATTTACTATGTTTCTGATTTACTACCAAATTTTCTTGAGAGTTTTTAGTCCTGAAAGGAAGTTGTATTTGGTCAACTATTTTTTCTTCATCTATTGGGATGATTATATGATTTTTTTCTTCTAGTCTGTTAATGTGATTACTATCTTATTGATAGGTGTATATTGATTTATCCTGGCATCTCAGGTATAAAGCCCACTTGATCATGGCATGATTGAATGTGGTGTTGAATTCATCTTGCTAATACTTTGTTGAAAATGTTTGCCTCCATATTTATCAGGGTTATTGGCCTGTAGTTTTCTTTGCTTGTAGTGTCATTATTTGGCTTTGAGATTAGGGTAATGCCATCTTCATATAATGAGTTTGGGAGTACTCCTTCCTTTTCAGTTTTTTGGAAGAGTTTGAGAAGGGTTGGTGTTAACTCTTCTTTAAATATTTGGTAGATTTTACCAGGAGAATTATCTGGTCCTGGGCTTTTCTTTGTTGGGAGATTTTTGATTTCTCATTCAATGTCATTATTGGTATCTTCAGATTTTCTATTTTGTTATGATTCAGTCTTAGAAGTTTTAATATTTCTGGGAATTAATCAGTTTCTTCTAGGTTGTCTAGTTAATTGGCATATAATTATAATAGTTTATTTGATTCTTTATATTTCTTTGGTATAAGTTGTAGTATCTCCTCTTTCATGTCTGGTTTTGTTTATTTAAGTCATTTCTCTTAGTAATCTAGCTAAAGGTTTGTTGTTTTTTTTTTTTATCAGTTCAAAAAAAGCAGGTTTTGGTTTCATTGATCTTTTTTTATCGCTTTTGTGGTTTCTATTTCATTTCTTTCTTCTCTGACCTTTGTTAATTTTCTTTCTTCTGCTAAGTTTGGGATTAGTTTTTTTATTTTTATTTTTTTTCTGATTTCTTGAGGTGTAAAGTTAGGTTGTTTATTGGAGATCTTTCTTGTTTATAGGCATAGGTGCTTATTGCTATGAACACCCTCTTAAATCTGCTTTTGCTGTAACCCATAAGTTTTGGTATGTGTGTTTCCATATTCATGTAAGATCTTTTTTTATTTCACTTTTTATTTCTTCTTTGACCCACTGGTTTTCCAGTAATATGTTTAATTTCCATGTATTTGTAAATTTCCAGTTTTCTTCCTGTTATTGATTTCTAATTGCATGCTATTGTGGTAAGAAAAGATACTTGATACACTTTTTTTTTTTTTTTTAAGATTTTATTTATTCCTTTGACAGAGACAGATCAGAAGTAGGCAGAGAGGAAGGCAGAGAGAGGAGGAAGCAGGCTCCCTGCCAAGCAGAGAGCCCGATGTGGGACTCGATCCCAGGACCCTGAGATCATGACCTGAGCTGAAGGCAGAGGCTTTAACCCACTGAGCCACCCAGGCGCCCCTTGATACACCTTTAGATTAATTAAAATTACTAAGGATTGTTTTGTAACCTATCATGTGATATATCTAGGAATGTACTGTGAGCACTTGAGAAGAAGGTATATTCTGTTCCTGATGGGTGAAATATTCTGTATGTCTCTTAGGTCCCTTTGGTCTAATGTATGGTTCAAGTTGAATGTTTCGTTATTGATTTACTCTCTGGATAATCTGTTCATTACTGAAAGTGGAGTATTGATGTCCTTGCTATTATTCTATTGTCATCTGTTGATCTCCCTTCAGATCTGTTAGTATTTACTTAATATATTTAGCTGTTCCAAAGTGAGGGGCATATATGTCTACAATGGTTGTATTTCCCTGGAGATTTAACCATTTTATCAGTATATAATGACTCTTTAATTAAATTTTTAACTTTAATTCTAGTATAGTTAATATACAGTGTTCTATTACTTTCAGGTGTACAATATAGTGATTTAGCAATTTTGTACATTCTACTCAGCACGCATCATGATAAGTATATCTTTAATCTCCATCACCTATTTCACCATTGCCCCATCTACTTCCCCTCTGGTGACCATCAGTTTGTTTTCTATAATTAAGAGTTTCTTTGTTGGTTTGTGTGTGTGTCTCTCTCTCTTTTTTTTGGTTCATTCATTTTGTCTCTTAAACCGCACATGTGAGTGAAATCATGTGGTATTTGCCATTCTCTGACTGATTTATTTTGCTTCGTACTATACTCCCTAATTCCATCCCTGTTATGGCAAATGGCAAGATTTCATTCTTTTCTATGGCTGAATAATATTTCATTTTATATGTATATGTGTATACATGTACGCATATATATACGTACATGTATACACATACATATATATACATATATACACATATATATGTATACACACACGCACATATCACATCTTTATCCATTCATCTAGCAGTGAACACTTGGGCTGCTTCCATAGTTTGAATATTATAAATATTATAAATAATGCTGCCCTAAACGCAGGGGTGCGTGTATTTCTCAAATTAGTGTTTTTGTATTTTGGGGATGAACACTTAGTAGTGTGCTTACTGGATTGTAGGGTAGTTATATTTTTAAGTTTTTGGGGAAACCTCCATAACTCTTCCACTGTGGCCATAGTAGTTCATAGTCCCACAACAGTGCCCAAGATTTTCTTTTTTCCCACATCCTTGCCAACACTTGTTTCTTGTGTTTTTTGATTTTTGTCATTGTGACAGGTATGAAGTGATATCCATTGTAGTTTTGATTTGTAGTTCCCTGATGAGTGATGTTGAGCATCGTTTATGATGTCTGTTGACTCTGTCTCTTTCCCATTTTTTTTTAAAGATTTTATTTATTTATTTGAGGGAGGGAGAGAGAGAGAGAGAGAAAGTATAAGAAGGGGGAGGGTCAGAGGGAGAAGCAGGCTTCCTGCCAAGCAGGGAGCCCAATGTGGGACTCGATCCCAGGACTCCAGGATCATGACCTGAGCCGAAGGCAGTCACTCAACCTGCTGAGCCACCCAGGCGCCCTCCTGCACATTTTTAATATGGGTTATTTGTTTTTTGGGTGTTAAGCTGTAACAGTTCTTTATATACTTTGAATACTAACTTTATCAGCTATGTCATTTGCAAATATCTTCTCCCATTCAGTAGGTTGCCTTGTAGTTTGGTTGATTGTTTCCTACACTGTGCAGTCACTTTTTATTGTTGCTTTTATTTCCTTTGTCTCTGGAGACATATATAGAAAAATTGTCCTTATGGTTAATGTCAAAGCAATCACTGCCTCTGCTCATTTCAAGGATTTCTATGGTTTTAGGTCTCATATTTAGGTCTTTAATCCACTTTCAGTTTTTTTATGTGTGTGGTGAAAGAAAGTGGTCCAATTTCATTGTTTGGAATGTTGCTCTTCAGCTTTCCCAACACCATTTGTTTGAAGAGATGATCTTTTTCCCATTGGGTATTCTTTCTTGCTTTGTTGAAGATTAATTGGCCATGTAACTATGGGTTTACTTCTGGATTTTCTATTCTGTTCCATGGATCTCTGTGTAGGTTTCTATGGCAGTACCATACTGTTTTGAATACTGCAGCTTTGTAATACAACTTGAAGTCTGGAGTTATGATAGCTCCGGTTTCCTTTTTCTTTTTCAAGATTGCTTTGGCTATTTGGAGTCTTTCGTGACTCCATACAACTTTTAGGATTGTTTATTATAGTTCTGTGAAAAATACTATTGGTATTTTTATGGTATTTAATGTGTAGCTTGTTTTGGGTGGTATAGACATTTTAATAATATTTGTTCTTCCAACCCCTGAGCATGGAATATCTTTCTGTTTCTTTGTGTTATCTTCAATTTTTCATCACTGTTTAATAATTTTCAGAGTATAGTTCTTTCACCTTTTTGGTTAAGTTTATTCCTAGGTGTTGTATTGTTTTTGGTGCAGTCATAAGTAGGATTGTTTTCTTAATTTCACTGCTGCTTCATTATTAGTACATAGGAATGCAACAGATTCCTACACATTGGTTTTGTATCGTACAGATTTACTGAATTTATTTATCAGTTCTAGTAATTGTTCAGTAGAGTCTTTAGTGTTTTCTATCATATCATCTGTAAGAAGTGAGAGTTTTATCTCTTCCTTACCAATTTGGATGCCTTTTATTTGTTTTTGTTGTCTAATTGCTGTGTCTAGGACTTCAGTACTATGTTGAATAAAAGTAGTGAGAGTGGACATCCTTGTTCCTGACCTTAGGGGAAAAGCTCTCAGTTTTTCCCCATTGGGTATGATGTTGGCTGTCGGTTTTTCATATCTGACCTTTATTATTTTTTAATATACATTCTAACCAGCTTGTCCATTTAATTTAATTTTTTTCAGTGTTCCAACATTCATTGTTTATGCACCACATCCAGTGCTCCATGCAATCCGTGCCCTCCTTACTATCCACCACCAGGCTCACCCAACCCCCCACCCCTCTCCAGTATGTTGTGTATGTTGAAGTATGTTCCCTCTAGACTAAGCTTGTTGAGAGTTGTTATTGTGAATGGATGTTGTACTTTGCCAAATGATTTTTCTATATTTATTGAAATGATGATTAATGGTTTTTAGCTTTTCTCTTATGATGTGTTGTATCACATTGATTAATTTATGGATGTCAGTCTATCCTTGGATCCTGTGAACAAATCCCACTTGATTTGATCATGTGAATGATTTTTTTAATGTATTGTTGAATTGGATTTGCTAATATTTTGTTGATGATTTTTCCATTTGTATTCATCAGATATTGACCTGTAGTTCCTTTTTTTCTTTTTCTTTCTTTCCTTCTTTTTTTTTAAAGTACTGTCTTCATCTGTTTTTTTTTTTTTAAATTTTATTTATTTATTTTCAGCATAACAGTATTCATTGTTTTTGTGCCACACCCAGTGCTCCATGCCCTCTCCAATACCCACCACCTGGTTCCCCCAACCTTCCACCCCCCGCCGCTTCAAACCCCTCAGATTGTTTTTCAGAGTCCATAGTCTCTCATGATTCACCTCCCCTTCCAATTTACCCCAACTCCCTTCTCCTCTCTAACTCCCCCTGTCCTCCATGCTATTTGTTATGCTCCACAAATAAGCAAAACCATATGATCATTGACTCTCTCTGCTTGACTTATTTCACTCAGCATAATCTCTTTCAGTCCCGTCCATGTTGCTACAAAAGTTGGGTATTCATCCTTTCTGATGGAGGCATCATACTCCATAGTGTATATGGACCACATCTTCCTTGTCCATTCGTCTGCTGAAGGGCATCTTGGTTCTTTCCACAGTTTGGCGACCGTGGCCATTGCTGCTATAAACATTGGGGTACAGATGGCCCTTCTTTTCACTCCATCTGTATCTTTGGGGTAAATACCCAGGAGTGCAATGGCAGGGTCATAGGGAAGCTCTATTTTTAATTTCTTGAGGAATCTCCTCACTGTTCTCCAAAGTGGCTGCACCAACTTGCATTCCCACCAACAGTGTAAGAGGGTTCCCCTTTCTCCACATCTTCTCCAACACATGTTGTTTCCTGTCTTGCTAATTTTGGCCATTCTAACTGGTATAAGGTGGTATCTCAATGTGGTTTTAATTTGAATCTCCCTGATGGCTAGTGATGATGAGCATTTTTTCATGTGTCTGATAGCCATTTGTATGTCTTCATTGGAGAAGTCTCTGTTCATATCTTCTGCCCATTTTTTTATATGATTGTCTGTTTTGTGTGTGTTGAGTTTTAGGAGTTCTTTATAGATCCTGGATATCAGCCTTTTGTTTGTACTGTCATTTGCAAGTATCTTCTCCCATTCTGTGGGTTGCCTCTTTGTTTTCTTGACTATTCTCTTTGCTGTGCAGAAGCTTTTGATATTGATGAAGTCCCAAAAGTTTATTTGGTTCATCTGGTTTTGGTATCAGAGTAATACTGGCCTCATGGAAAGAATTTGGAAGTTTTCTTTCCTCTTGAATTTTGGAAAAGTTTGAAAAGAATAGGTATTAACTCCTTCTCTTCCACCTACCCCCCAGAGGGAGATGGGGCAGAGGGAGAGGGAGGAAGAGAGAATCATAAGCCGGTTCCATGTGGAACCTGACATGGGGCTTGATCCCACACCCTGAGATGGTGACATGACCTGAAATGAAGAGTCAGGCACTTAACTGACTGAGCCACCCAGGCACCCTGGTATTAGCTCTTCTTTTATCTTTGGCAGAATTTGCCTGGAAAGCCATCTGATCCTGGACTTTTATTTTTGGGGATTTTTCAAAAGTTTTGTTTTTAGGAATTTATCCATTTCTTCTAGGTTGTAAAATTTATTGGTATACAATTTCTCATAATATTCTCTTATAATTCTATTTCTATAGTGTTGAATGTTATTTCTCCTCTGATTTGTGATTTTGTTTATTTGAGTCTTCTCTCTTGCTCGTTTGCTTTTTATTTATTTTTATTTTTATTTTTTTGATGAGTTTGGCTGAAGGTTTATCAGTTTTATTGTTGATCTTTCCAAAGAACCAACTCCTGGTTTTATTGATCTGTTTTTTAGTTTCTATATAATTTATTTCTGCTCTTAATTTTATTATCTTCTTCTTTTTCCTTGCTTGGGTTTATGTTTGTTCTTTTTTTTTTCCCCTCTGTCCTTTAGGTGTAACTTTAGGTTTTTTATTTGAGATTTTTCTTGTTTTGTGAAGTAGGCCTGTATTTGCTGTACACTTCCCTCTTAGAACTGCTTTTGCTGCATCCCATAGATTTTGGGCCATTGTGCATTCATTTGCATCTGTATCCATGTACTTTTTGATTTATTTCCATCATTGTTTTGTGGAATGTTATTTAGCTTCCATATATTTGCGCTCTTTCCAGATTTCTTTCTTGTGATTTCTTGTTTCATAGTATTGTGGTCAAAAAACGTGCATGGTATTGACTTCAGTTTTTTTGAACTTGTTGAGACTTATTTTGTGACTTCAAAGGCAAATCTGATTTGGACACTGTCCCATGTGTACTTGAGATTGTGTATTCTGCTGTTTTAGGATAGAATGTTCTGAATATGTCTGTAAAATCCTTTTGGTACAGTGTGTCATTCAAAGCCATTGTTTCCTTGTTGATTTTCTGTTTGGAGGATCTGTCAGTTGATATAAGTCGGGTTTTAAAGTCCCCTACTGTTACTGTATTACTGTCAATTATATCCTTTATGTTTGTTATTAATTGTTTTATGTATTTGGGTGCTCCCGTGTTGGGTGCATAAATATTTACAATTGTTATATCCTCATGTTGGATTGTCCACTTTATTATTATATAGTACCCATCTTTGTCATTTGTTACAGTTTTTGTTTTAAAATCTATTTTTTCAAAAATAAGTATTGCTACCCCTGCTTTCTTTAGACACCAAATGCATGATAGATGTTTCTCCATCCACTCATCTTCCATCATCAGGTGTATACCTGTCTGAAATGAGTCTCTTGTAGGCTGATAAAGATGTGGCTTGTTGTTTTTTTTGAAATTTATTCTGTCACCTTAGGTCTTAAAAAAAAATATTTGTTTTTGATTATTTTAGAGAGACAGAAAGAGAGAATGAACCAGTAGTGGGAGGGAGAGGGACAAGCAGTCTCTGCCCCTGGACGCAGGGTTCAGTCCCAGACCCTGAAATCATGACCTGAGCCGAAACCAAGAGTTGGACCCTTAACCAACTGAGCCACCCAGGCACCCAGTCTTTTTTTTTTTTTTTTCTTTTAAAGATTTTATTTATTTATTTGACAGAAATCACAAGTAGGCAGAGAGGCAGGCAGAGAGAGAAGTAGAAGCAGGCTCGCCATCCGGCAGAGAGCCCGATGCAGGGCTCGATCCCAGGACCCTGGGATCACAACCTGAGCTGAAGGGAGAGGCTTAACCCTCTGAGCCACCCAGGTGCCCCAGGCACCCAGTCTTTTGATTGAGCATTTAGTCCATTTATATTCAAAGCAATTATTGGTAGATAATTTTGTTATTTGTTTTGTGGTTCTTTTTGTAGTTTTTCTCTGATCTTTTGCTCTCTTTTATGGTTTGTTGGCCTTTTTTAGTGATATGCTTCGATTCCTTTTTGTTCATCCTTTGCATATCTATTACTGATTTTTGATTTATGGTCACCACTTGTTTTATATATAACATCTGCATGTATCTACATTAAATTCATGGTCACTTATGTTTTATCCCATTCTGTACTCCTCTTTCCTTCATATCATAGGTATATGGTGTCATATTTTACATCCTTTTATTTTGTGAATCTCCTGTATGATTTTTACAGATATATTTATTTTTAATGCTTTTGGGTTTCATACTTTTCATACTCTCACTTATGCACTTACGGTCTTTTTTTTTTTTCCCCCTTTCAAAGAGTCCCCTTTAATATTTTTGTAGGGCTTGTTTAGTGGTCATGAACTCTTCTTGTTTTTGTTTGTCTGAGAAATTCTTTCCCTCTCCTTTTCTTCAGAATGATAGCCTTGTAGGTTAGGGTATTCTTGGCTGCAGATTTTTCCCTTTTGGCACTTTGAATATATCAATGCCACTTTCTTCTGGCCTGCAGAGTTTTTGCTGAAATATCTGCTGAGAGTTTTATGGAGTTTCCTCCATAAGGACAGTATGTAACTGTCTTCTTGTTTTTGCTGTTTTTTTTTTTTTAATTGTTTTTATCACTACTTTTTGCCATTTTAACCCTGTATATCTTGGTGTAGACTTTTTGTTTGTTTGTTTGTTTGAAGATTTTATTTATTTATTTGAGAGATCACAAGTAGGCAGAGAGGCAGGCAGAGAGAGGGGGAAGCAGGCTCCCCACAGAGCAGAGAGCCCGACACGGGTCTTGATCCCAGAACCCTGAGATCATGACCCGAGCCGAAGGCAGAGGCATTAACCCACTGAGCCACCCAGGCGCCCCGGTGTAGACGTTTTTAGGTTGATTTTGTTAGGGGATCTTTGTGTCTCCTAGATATAAATGTCTGTTTCCTTCTTCAGATTAAGGATATTTTCAACTATTATTTCTTCAGATTTATTTTTTGCCCCCTTTCTCTCCTTTTCTTGGATTCCTGTAATGTGAATGTTTTTATGCTTGGTAGAGGCACTGAGTTCCCTCTTTTCTCATTTTGCATAATTTTTTTCTCTCATCTGTTCATCTTGATTATTTTACATTTCTCTGTCTTCCAGGACATTAATTTGTTCTTCTGCTTCCTCTAGCATGCTATTTATTTCAATGAGTCTGTTTTTAATTTCGTATATTGTACTCTTCATCTCTGATTGGTTCTTTTTTATCTGTGTATTAAGGGTCTCACTAATGTCCTATACTTTTTGTTCAAGTCCAGTGAGTATCTTTTTGATCATTACTATAAATTCTCTATGAGGCATATCATTTATATTCATTTTGCTTAGGTCTCTTGCTGTGGTTTTGGCTTGTTCTTTCATTTAAGACATCTTTCTCTGTCTTCTCATTTTATCTAACTCTTTGTATCTGTTTCTGCTCTTGAAGGTAATGACCTTATGAAGAAGAGGTCCTGTAGTGCTCTATAGTGCTTTGTCAGCCTGTTCCCAGGACCTTCACTTCAGGAAGTGTCTCCTGTGTGTGTTACATGTGACCTGCTGTTGTGTCCTATCCCAGTCCAGTTATGTGCAGAGAATCTCTGCCTATGTAAGCAGTGTTTTGTCCCCAGCCTGGTAGGGCACAGTTTAACTTGGTGTACAGTGATACTTGCCCCTGATGCCACTAGAACAAAAGCCCTCTTGTCAGGAGGTGAGGTTTTGACAGGGATTGCTCCAGTTTTCTGGGGGAGGGGACCCGCCTTGCTGGGACTGAGGCCAGCTTGACTGAATAGAACAGATCCATTGAAGTGTGGGTGGTGGGAGGGGGCTTCATATAAGCAATTGAGTAGAAAGTGTTACGCAGTGCTGGTTCCCCCAGGAGGCCACGTGTTTATGCTGAGGGGAGGTGGCGGTGGATGTCACCAGTAACTCCTTTATTCCTGGAGTGGTCTCCCTGTGATCCCTATGTCTCTTGCCATGCTCTGAGATAACGGCTCTCCCTCCAATGTGCCTTAGGCATTTTTCAGACTGCTCCTTCTATCTCTACAGTCTATTTGTTGTGCTGTATCTTTAAGTGGAGACTCAGCTTCCCAGAACCGAGCCTGCTGATTTTTAAGGTTCCAGGCTTTAAGTCCCACTGGTTGTATATACTCATGAAATTTGGTCCCTCTCACTTTCAAGCTGAATGTTATGGAGATTCATCTTCCCTGTGAGGTCTCTCCAGTCTGAGAGTCTGTTTCTTGCCCTTCCCTGCACCCTGGGCTCACCCCTGACCAGGGACAGCCATGGTCCTCTTTTCTCCCAAACTGAGTTTCTTTTCTTTCTAACTTCTTTAATGTGGCCTCTTCTTTACCTTTACTTGTGGAGTTTGTTCTGCCAGTCTTCAAGTCATTTTCTGAGTTATTTTCACTCTTGTGACTCTTACCTAATGATACCTGTGGGATGACGTGGGCTTACTGTCCCCTTATTCCACCGTCTTCTCGGCCTGTACCTCTGTACCGACTTTCTTTGCCTTTTGTTATGGTTTTGGATTAAAGTCTATATTTTACTGTATAAATATTGCTACCCTTGTTGTCTTTTGGTTTCCTGTTGCATGAAATACCATTTTCCATCTCTTCAGTCTGAACCTATGTGTGTCCTTAAAGCTATAGTGAGGCTCTTGAAGACAGCATATAATTTGATCTTGTTCTTTAAATCCTTCCAGGCATCCGTACCCCTTGACTGGAGAATTCATCCCATTTTCTTTTACAGTAGTTCCTGGTAGGTAAGGACCTACTAATGCCATTTTATTAATTTTCTGGCTGTTTTGTAGTTCTGGTTGTTCCATTTTCCTTTTTTGCTGGCTCCCATGTGTGTTGATGATTTTCCATAGTGGAATGCTTTGAGTTGCTTGTACTTGGTCTTTTGTGAATTTATTGTAGGTCTTTGCTCTCCGGCTACCATAAGCATTATATAACTATCTTTTCTTTTGGTAACAACTTAACTTTGCATACACAATTTCTTTAGTCCCCTATCTCATATTTTTGATGTCAGGGGTACCTCTTTTTATGTTGTCAATTTGTTAACAAGTTACTATAGTTATTCTTAATACTCTTGTTTGTTAACCTTTATACAAGAATGAAGTGGTTAATGCACCACCATATTAAAGTATTAGAATATTCTGAATCTGACTTTATACTTATCTTTACCAGTGTGCTGTGTATTTTCTTTCTTTCTCTCTTTCTTTTTTTCTTTTTTTTTTCATATTACCACATAACTTCCTTTCCTTTAAGCCTAAAGCACTTCTTTCAGTCTTTCTTCTAAGAAGTCTGGACTGATAAGCTTCCTCAGCTTTTGTTTCTCCTTCATTTCTGAAGGACAGCGTGGCTGGAGAGAGTATTTTTCACTGGCAGTTGCTTTTTACTTTCTTGCAGCATTTTGAATATAATCATCCTCCTCTCTCCTGGCCTAAAAGATTTCTGCTGAGAGAGTTATTGATAGCTTTGTGGGAGTCCCTTGTAAGTTACAGGCTTCTTTACTCTGTTGCTTTTAAGTTCTCTGTGTTTGATTTTTGACAGTTTTGTTATAATGTGTCTTACAGGGAATCTGTTTAGGTTGAGCTTATGTTATGATCTATGAACTTCATGAATTTGGATGTCCAAATCTATTTCCAGATTTGGGAAGCTCCCAGCTGTTCTTTCTTTATATAAGCATTCTACCCTCATCTCCCTCTCTTCTCTTTCTGGGACTCCAAAAATTTGCAAATTCTTTCTTTTGATGGTATCCCGTGGATTACATAGCTTTTTTTCCTTCTTTTTTCTTTGTTCTCCTTTAACTGGACAATTTCTTACTTCCTGTCTTTTAGTTCACAGGTTCTTTCTTCTGCTTCATCTGTTCTGATATTAATGCTCTGTAGTGCCTTTTTCATTTTATTTATTGTGTTTTTCAGCTCCAGAATTTTTTATTTCTTCTTTTATGATTTCTACCTTTGTTAATCTTCTTGTTTTGTGCATGTATTAGTGTTTTTTTCTGTTTTGTTGAATCGTCTCTCTGTATTTCCTTGTAGCTCATTGAGCTTCCTTAAAGCAGGTATTTTAATTTCTTTATCAGGCAAATAGTAGATATTCATGTCTTTGGGATCAGCTACTGGAAGATTTATTTTTATCCTTTGGTTGTGTGATGTTTCATAGATCTTTCATGGCCCTTGAAGATTTGTTTTTGCTGTCTTCACATTTGAAGTAACAGTGAGAACTGAGTGCCTTCCTTCCTTACTAAGTACCTTCTAGAGAGGAATCTCTTCTATTAGCCTTCCTAGGGATTCTCAGGACTTCTGTGGATACACCTGGTTCACACTTTTGCCCTCTTTTGGCAGAATTCTACAACTTGTATGCCTTCTTTTGATCTCCCAATGCCCCAGGCCAAGAGCCAACAGCCTCCCTTTTGCTTTCCCAAAGGTTGCCCTAAAGCTCAATTTGTGGTCTCTCTCTGGCTTACAGATTCTTACTGATTTTCTACCATACTCACTTGCCATCCATCAAAGCTTTCTCTCACTACCTACTTGGGAAAGCACACAGGATTAGAAGTATGTAGGTGAGGGACTTGGAGCATGGTGGTGCACATGGGCTAGTTATTGGGATCTGCAGATAGGACATCCTTAGCAGCTCACAATTCAGCTACTTGATGGAATCTGTGGCACCGTTTTTAGAATCCATGTCCTTTTAATGGTCTCCAAGAGTCTTTTACTTTGCCAGCTGTTCCCACCCACCACTAATGCAGCTCATGATTCAGTACTTTGAGTGGAATGAGAGAGAAATGAATTTCTCTGGCATTATTCTGCACAGCTAGGGAAGCTCAGGTGTTCACTCACACACTTTCACTTTCCCCTCTTGGAAGAAATCACAGGGTAGGAATATCTCTCATGGCCCTGAGAGAAAGGCCATGACCTTTCAGAGAAGGGTCCTAACACGTAAAATCAGACTGTCATCTTACCCACTTCCTTGCATCCAACTCATATTGTTTTGTTCCAGCTGTGTGCTAGGACTTCTCTACTGGAGACCCATACTTCCACAAGGGTACCGCTGTTCACAGGTGATTGTCTAAGACAGTTTTTACTGGATTTCTGGACTGTGGCCAGGAGGGGCTAGAGCTGGTGTGGAGTCACTGTGGGGTCCACAACTGGGTTTTTACCTGATGTAGAGGTGGGGAAGGCACCTCTTACGTCTTTTGATGTATGGTACTAGATCCCAAAGCTCCCAGAAAGGCACTTTTTTTTCATGATTGGATGTCAGATTATTGTGGGGGGAGGGACACGATGAAGGAGGTCTTATTCAGCCACGTTGCTGACTTCTCTCCTTCCAGAGCTTTTTAAAAAATTAACATATAAAGTATTATTTGTTTCAGGGGTACATGTCTGTGATTCATTAGTCTTACACAATTCAAAGCATTCCCCCTAGCACATACCCTCCCCAGTGTCCATCACCCAGCCACTCCAGCCCTCCCTGCCCTCCCTGCCCTTCCCTCCAGGAATCCTCAGTTTGTTTCCTGAGGTTGAGTCTCTTATGGGTTGTCTTCCTTCCAGGTCCCATCTTGTTTCATTTTTCCCTCCCTTCCTCCCTTAACCCTCTGCCCTGCCTCTCAAATTTCTCATATCAGAGAGATCATATGATAATTGTCTTTCTCTGATTGACTTATTTCACTTAGCATAATACCCTTTAGTTCCATCCACATCATTGCAAAAGGCAAGATTTTGGTTGTTTTGATGGCTGCATAGTATTCCATTATATATATACACCACATCTTCTTTATCCATTCATCTGTTGATGGACTTCTAGGCTCTTTCCATAGTTTGGCTCTTGTGGACGTTGCTGCTATAAACATTCGGGTGAATGTGCCTTTTTGGATCACTAAATTTGTATCTTTAGAGTAAATACCCAGTAGTGCGATTGCTGGGTCATAAAGTAGCTCTATTTTCAACTTATTGAGGAACCTCCATGCTGTTTTCCAGAGTGGCAGTACCAGCTTGCATTCCCACCAGCAGTGTAAGACAGTTATCCTTTCTCTGCATCGTTGTGAGCATCTGTCATTTCCCGACTTGTTAATTTTAGCCATTCTCACTGGTATAAGGTGGTGTCTCAATATGGTTTTGATTTGTATTTCCCTGATAGTGTGTGATATTGAGCAATTTCTTCATGTGCCTGTTAGCCATTTGGATGTCTTCTTTGGAGAAATGTCTGTTCATGTCTTCTGCCCATTTCTTGACTGGATTATTTGTTTTTTGGTTGTTGAGTTTGAGAAGTTCTTTAGAGATCTTGGATACTAGCCCTTTATCTGATAAGACATTTGCAAATATCTTCTCCCATTCCGTAGGTTGGTTTTTGTTTTTTGCTGATTGTTTCCTTTGCTGTGCAAAAGACTTTTATCTTGATGAAGTCCCAATAGTTCATTTTTGCTTTTGTTTCCCTTGCCTTTGGAGACCTATGTAGCCAGAAGTTGCTGCATCCAAGGACAAAGAGGTTGCTGCTTGTGTTCTCTTCTAGGATTTTGATGTATTCCTGTCTTAAATTTAGATCTTCTGTTTTGTGTTTATTTTTGTATGGTGTCAGAAAAAGGTCTAGTTACATTCTTTTACATGTGGCTGTCCAGTGTTCCCACCAGTATTTATGGAAGAAACTGTCCTTTTTCCGTTGTATATTCTTTTTTTTTTTTTTTTTTAGATTCTATTTATTTATTTGACAGATAGAGATCACAAGTAGGCAGAGAGAGAGAGAGAGAAGGAAGCAGAGAGAGAGAGGAGGAAGCAGGCTCCCTTCTGAGCAGAGAGCCCAATGCGGGGTTCTATCCCAGGACCCTGGAATCATGACCCAAGCCGAAGGCAAAGGCTTTAACCCACTGAGCCACCCAGGCGCCCCTCCATTGGGTATTATTTTCTGCTTTGTCAAAGATTAGTTGACCATGGAATTGAGGGTCCATTTCTGGGTTCTCTATTCTGTTCCATTGATCTATGTATCTGTTTTGGGGACAGTATCATGCTGTCTTGATGATTACAGCTCTGTAATAGAGCTTGAAGTGTGGTGTTGTGATGCCCCCAGCTTTGATTTTCTTTTTCAACATTCCTCTGGCTATTTGGAGTCTTTCCTGATTCTATACAAATTTTAGGATCATTTGTTCCAGCTCTGTGAAAAAAGTTGATGGTATTTTGTTGGGGTTTGCACTGAATGTGTAGATTGCACTGGTAGGATAAACTTTTTAAACAATACTTATTCTTCCAATCCATAAGCATGGAGCATTTTTCCATTTCTTTGTGTCTTCCTCAATTTCTTTCATAAGTATTCTGTAGTTCTTAGAGTACAGAACCTTTACTCCTTTGGTTAGGCTTATTCCTAGGTATCTTATGGTATTTGGTGCAATTGTAAATGGGCTCAGCCACTTAATTTCTCTTTCTTCTGTCTCATTATTAATGTATAGAAATACAACTTGTTTCTGTACATTGATTTTATATCCTGCCACATTGCTGAATTCCTGTATGAGTTCTGGCGATTTGGGGGTATAGTCTTTTGGGTTTTCCATATAAAGCATCATGTCATCTGTGAAGAATGAAAGTTTGACTTCTTTTTTTTTGCCAATTTAGATGACTTTTAATTCTTTTTGTTGTCTGATTGCTGAGGCTAAGACTTAGTACTATGTTGAACAATAGTGGTGAGAGTGGGCATCTCTCTTGTGTTCCTGACCTTATGGGAAAGCTCTTAGTTTTTGCTCATTGAGAATGATACTCGCTGTGGACTTTTTATAGATGGCTTTTATGATATTGAGGTATGTTCCCTCTATCCCAGCACTGTGGAGTTGTTTTAAAGTTCTTGCATGCTAATTCCTGCATCTGGTTTGTCTGTGGGCCTACAACTGATTTTTCTCTTGACTATGGATTGCCTACTTTGAAAATCTAGTAATTTGGGGTTATATACTGGAAAATTTTGTGAGATATGTTATCACAGACTCTGAATTTCCTTATCCTCTTATAAAGAATGTTCTAGCAGACAGTTAACATTACTGGTTTTAAGCTTTGGCAGGATGGGTCTGTTTTATGATTTCCTTTAGACATGGGGTGATTTCCTAATTCTCACTGGTGTTTTTTCCTAAGGCATGGCTCTTAGAAGTTTCAGTTGAAAATCCAGCCCAAGGTATTTACCAAACCTTCTACTTTGACAGATTGACACTCTTCTTTCTTTTCTGCAGCAAGTAGCTGTTCAAGCTCTGCTTACCTCTTTCAGCCCGCTGATGTTTGTTTCTTTCATGGCCTCTTTGAAATCTTGCCCAACACATGAACTTTCAGGGATCAGTCAAGAACTTGAGGGAGTTTATTTAAAGATTTTTGGGGCTGCCTACTTCTAGGGTTTTGCCTCATTCCATTTTCAGCTACTCTGGCTGTCTCAGTCCTCATTTTCTTATTCCTCAGGCCAGTAATACTGAGATGTTCTGCTTGAGCTCTGTCACATTGAATGGAGAATAACTTCACAGGAAAAACTTTATTTATATATGAATTTCATTGTAGTTCTTTACTTTCAAGGGCTGAATCCTTTGATTTATCTCTGGTCCTCTTTAATTTCTACATATATCACCAGAGATTGGGGCCAGAATTGGAGTAGAGCTTTAATTATCTGTGTACTTGTTCATGGAAAGTGAATTGTACATGAATGGAAGCCAGTAATAATACAATCATTCTTTTCTTCTTCTCCTCCTGTGTCTCCAACTCTTCCATCTTCATCTTCCTGACTACTTTATCCTTTAAATGAGGGTCTCCTGAGGGACTTCATCCTTTTTGTCTCTTCAAATTCTATAAGCTCTCCGTGGGTGAACCATTGGTATTAATATGGCATTATGTTATCTACCAATATATTTGCAGTGGACTCCGAAATCCATGATTCCAGCTCAGGTCTTTCTCTTGTGCTCCATGTGCTTCTAAAAGTCTGTTTTCTTCCTCCTCTCACACATTCTTCTATTTTTATGAATGCTGCTAATAATCATTCTTCCTGGAAACTGGAGAATCATCTGAAACATTCTTTTCTCTTTTATTCCCACACATCTCTTTGTGTCCTGAGTCCCTGAATGAATACATCGTTTATATTTAAGTGTATGTTTCTTATCTTCATCCCCAGTGCTACTTAGTTTATTGCTTATCTTTACTATTTCTCTTATCTCTTAAATTTTCTCATTTGCAGTGTACCAACATTACCGAAATAACACTCTTTCTAAAATACAGGGGAAGAACTACTGCTCTGTAGCTTAAAGCCTTGGGGTTTAACCAACTAGCCTGTTGGTTAGTTTACATCTCACAGGAAGGTGAACAGAGCCCTCCGTGGTGCAGCCCTTACTGCTTTTAGCCTCATTTCTTGCTGCCGTTTTTTGCCTTTTTTCTGTCCTCCACATTTGTACACTGCTTTCCACTAATATAAATGTTCATCATTCCTCTATATCCGGATGCCTTTCTTCACTCTCTTCCTCACTCCTGTTTGTATGTCCTTCTCTACATATAGATACAAGCATAGGCACCTCCTCAACTCCTGAGACTGCCCACACATCTGGGGATTGTTTCTGGGCCACTCTACTCTCAGGCAGCATTGACTGCTTCTCTTCTGTGCTGTCACTGTACTCTCTATATATACTATACTTTCATATCACCTGTTAAATTGTCTATACTTATTTATTTACTGTCTTAAAAGTCACCCTTAAGATCATATTTTACTTTTCTTGGTATTCTAAGCACCTCGCAGAATGTAATAATGGAATGTTGGAAACTATTTGACAAATAGTTGAGGAACAAGTATGATGAGTATGTTTAGGTATCATTGCGATAGCTGGTAATGAGGTCTCATGGTGTTAAGTATGATGACTGTATGGTGGCTATATAAGAGACTATACTTGTTTGTAAGAAATACTAAAATATTTGGGTAAACATGTTGGCAACTTGTTTTTAAATGCGTGATAGCAAAAACAATTGTACTCTGCACTGTTCTCTAAGTTTATGATTATTTCAAAGTAAAACTTAGAAATTAATGTGTAGTCCTTAAAACTTAAAAATAAGTAAACAAGAGACTGTCTTTTTTTCCACTGTATATTTTTTCCTGCTTTGTCAAAGATTATTTGACCATAGAGCTGAGGGTCCATATCTGAGCTCTCTACTCTGTTCCACTGGTCTATGTGTCTGTTTTTATGCCAGTACCATGCTGTCTTGGTGATCACAGCTTTGTAGTAAAGCTTGAAATCAGGTAACATGATGGCCCCACTTTTGTTTTTCTTTTTCAACATTTCCTTAGCAATTTGGGGTCTCTTCTGATTCCATACAAATTTTAGGATTATTTGCTAAAATAATCAGCTCTTTGAAAAATACTGGTGGAATTTTGATAGGAATGGCATTGAAACTATAGATGGCTCTAGGCAGTATAGACATTTTAACGGTATTTATTCTTCTTATCCAAGAGCATGGAATGGTCTTCCATCTTTTTGTGTCTTCTTCAATTTCTTTCATGAGTGTTCTGTAGTTCCTCAAGTACAGATCCTTTACCTCCTTGCTTAGGTTTATTCCCAGGTATCTTATGGTTCTTGGTGCTATAGTGAATGGAATCGATTCTCTAATTTCCCTTTCTGTATTTTCATTGTTAGTGTATAAGAGAGCAACCGATTTCTGTACATTGACTTTTGTATCCTGCCGCATTACTGAATTGCTATATGAGTTCTAGTAGTTTGGGGGTGGAGTCTTTTGGGTTTTCCATATAAAGTATCATGTCATTTGTGAAGAGAGAGAGTTTGACTTCTTCATTGCCAATTTGGATACCTTTTATTTCTCTTTGTTGCCTGATTGCTGTTGCTAGGACTTCTAATACTATGTTGAACAAGAGTGGTAAGAGTGGGTATCCTTGTTGTGTTCCTGATCTCAAAGAGAAGGCTGTGAGCTTTTTCCCATTGAAGGTGATATTTGCTGTGGGTCTTTCATAGATAGATTTTATGAAGTTCAGGAATGTTCCTTCTATCCCTATACTTGGAAGCGTTTTAATCAGGAACAGATGCTGTTATGTCAGATGCTTTTTCTGCATCAATTGAGAGGACCATGTGGTTCTTCTCTCTTCTCTTATTGATTTGTTCTATCACATTGATTGATTTGCGAATGTTGAACCGTCCTTGTAACCCAGGGATGAATCCCACCTGGTCATGGTGTATAATCTTTTTAATGTGCTGTTGGATCCTGTTTGCTAGGATCTTGTTGAGAATCTTAGCATCCATATTCATCAGTGATACTGGTCTGAAATTCTCCTTTTTGGTAGGGTCTTTGCCTGGTTTGGGGATCAGGGTAATGCTGGCTTCATAAAAAGAATCTGGAAGTTTTCCTTCTGCTTCAATTTTTTGAAACAGCTTCAGGAGGATAAGTGTTATTTCTTCTTTGAAAGTTTGGTAGAATTCCCCAGGGAATCCATCAGGTCCTGGGCTCTTGTTTTTTGGGAGGTTTTTGATCACCACTTCAATCTCGTTACTAGATATGGTCTATTCAGATTGTCAATTTCTTCCTGGTTCAATTTTGGGAGTTTACAGTTTTTCAGAAATGCCTCCCATTTCATCTAGGTTGCTTAACTTATTTGCATATAACTGTTGATAATAACTTCTGATGATTGTTTCGTTCGTTGTGATCTCTCCCTTTTCATTCATAATTTTATGAATTTGGGCTGTCTTTTCTTTTGGATTAGTGTGGCCAGTGGTTTATCGATCTTATTGATTCTTTCAAAAAACCAGCTTCTAGTTTCATTGATACATTCTACTGTATCTCTAGTTTCTATCTCATTGATATCTGCTCTAATCTCGATTATTTCCCTTCTTATGTGTGGAGTTGGTTTGATTTGTTGTTGATTCTCCAGTTCTTTAAGGTGTAGAGACAGCTGGTTTAGTCTTGATTTTTAAATTTTTTTGAGGGAGGCTTGGATGGTTATGTATTTCCCCCTTATGACTGCCTTTGTTGTATCCCATAGGTTTTGGACCTAAGTGTCTTCATTCTCATTGGTTTCCATCAATTGTTTCAGTTCTTCTTTGATCTCCTGGTTGATCCAAGCAGTCTTAAGGAAGGTGGTCTTTAGCTTCCGGGTATTTGAGTTCCTTCCAAATGTTTCCTTGTGATGGTCAAATGATCTTCGACAAAGCAGGAAAAAATATACAGTGGAAAAAAAGACAGTCTCTTCAATAAATGGTGCTATAAATGGCAGCTATATGTAGAAGAATGAAACTCGACCATTCTCTTACACTGTACACAAAGATAAACTCGAAATGGATAAAAGACCTCAACGTGAGACAGGAATCCATCAGAATCCTAGAGGAGAACATAGGCAGTAATCTCTTCGATATCAGCCACAGCAACTTCTTTCAAGATATGTCTCCAAAGGCAAAGGAAACAAAAGTGAAAATGAACTTTTGGGACTTCATCAAGATCAAAAGCTTCTGCATAGCAAAGGAAACAGTCAAGAAAACAAAGAGGCAACCCACGGAATGGGAGAAGATATTTGCAAATGACAGTACGGACAAAAGGCTGATATCCAGGATCTCTAAAGAACTTTTCAAACTTAACACACACAAAACAGCTAATCATGTCAAAAAATGGGCAGAAGACATGAACAGACACTTCTCCGATGAAGACATACAAATGGCTAACAGACACATGAAAAAATGTTCATAATCACTAGCCATCAGGGGGATTCAAATTAAAACCACATTGAGATACCACCTTATACCAGTTAGAATGGCCAAAATTAGAAAAACCGGAAACAATGTGTGTTGGAGAGGATGTGGAGAAAGGGGAACCCTCTTACACTGTTGGTGGGAATGCAAGTTGGTGCAGCCACTTTGGAGAGCAGTGTGGAGATTCCTTAAGAAATTAAAAATAGAGCTTCCCTATGACCCTGCAATTGCACTACTGGGTATTTACCCCAAAGATACAGATGTAGTGGAAAGAAGGGCCATCTCTACCCCAATATTTATAGCAGCAATGGCCACGGTCGCCAAACTGTGGAAAGAACCAAGATGCCCTTCAGCAGACGAATGGACAAGGAAGATGTGGTCCATATACACTATGGAGTATGATGCCTCCATCAGAAAGGATGAATACCCAACTTTTGTATCAAACATGGATGGGACTGGAAGAGATTATGCTGAATGAAATAAGTCAAGCAGAGAGAGTCAGTTACCATATGGTTTCACTTATTTGTGGAGCATAACAAATATCATGGAGGACATGGGGAGATGGAGAGGAGAAGGGAGTCAAGGGAAATTGGAAGGGGAGATGAACCACGAGAGACTATGGACTCTGAAAAACAACCTGAGGGTTTTGAAGGGGTGGGGGGTGGAACGTTGGGGGAGCCAGGTGGTGGGCATTATGGAGGGCATGTATTGCATGGAGCACTGGTTGTGGTGTATAAATAATGACTTCTGTTATGTGGAAAAGAAAGAAAAAAACAGAGAAAAAAAACAAAAAGAAAATCATTGACTATAAAAAAAATAAGTAAACAAGATATTGTCTCTAGCCTCACTGTAAAGTATGAAAGAAGCAGATTATATATTTGTATGTCCTTCCTCCCCTCTCCACAGTCCCAGGATCTCAGGCCTAGGCCTCCTCTTGCTGAACAAATTCTGTAATCAGATCTGGTAAATTCAGTCACACTGAGATGCAAATTACTGATCAGAATTAATATATAATCACTTCCTAGGCTTTTTCATTTCCTTTTTCTCTTTTAACTGAATGCATTATGTAAAAGAAAAATAGTTCCAATTTTGGACTTATAGGTCCCAGGAAGATGACTGGGGAAAGAGAAACTGACAGAAGAAGGGACTTCTTAGTTCCCTCCCATCATTCATTCATCCAGAAGTATTTGTGTACCTACTATGTACCAGGCACTATGCTAGGTACTAGGGATATACCAGTGAACAGAACAAGTGGGGTGTGTGTGTTTGTGTGTGTTAGAGAATTTCCTCATAGAGTATCAAGCTTACATTCTACTTAGAGAAAGACAATTAATGAAAAAAATAGAATGCATAGTATTTCCTGTAGTATGGAGAAACATGAAAGAAGGAAAGGGGGGTTGGAGTTAAGGAAATATGTGTGTGTGTGTGTGTATACAATGACGTGTGTGTATATATATATATATATATATATATATATATATATATATTTCTATTTTAAATTGGAGTCATCAGCACAGGTGGCCTCACCGAGACAGTGGTATTTAAGAAAAGGATTAAAGGAATAAAAAGTAAGCCATGTGACTTTCCAGAGGAAGGGTGTCATAAGAGGAGCAAACAGACAATGGGAGAGAAGCGTGATTGACATAATCCAGAAACCCGTAGGAATGAGCAAGATAGGCATAAGATCAGAGGGAAGGGGGCTGGGACAGATCTTGTAGACCCTTATAATGACTTTAAGCTCTGCACTGTGTGAAACTCTAAGATTTTGAAGAGTTTGAGCAGAATGGTGACATAATTAGACTTTTAAAAGATTCATTGTGACTGTTGTGTTAAGATTAGTCTAAAGGGTCTACAAGAGACTCATTTTGAACGTAAAGATACATTCGGACTGAAAGTGAAGGGATGGAGGACAATTTTTCATGTCAGCATACCTCAAAAGAAAGATGGAGTAGGAATTCTCATATCAGATAAACTAGATTTGAAGCTAAAGACTATAGTAAGAGATACAGAAGGACACTGTATCATTCTTTTTTTAAAGATTATATTTATTTATTTAACAGAGATCACAAGTAGGCAGAGAGAGAGGAGGAAGCGGGCTCCCTGCTAAGCAGAGAGCCTAATATGGGGCTCGATCCCTCACCCTGGAATCATGACCTGAGCCAAAGGCAGAGGCCTCAACCCACTGAGTAACCAAGGTGCCCCCACTATATCATTCTTAAAGGGTCTGTCCAACAAGAAGATCTAACAATTGTAAATATTTATGCCCCCAACATGGGAGCAGCCAACTACATAAGCCAACTGATAACCGAAATAAAAAATCATATTGATAGTAATATGTTAATAGTAGGAGACCTCAATACTCCACTCTCAGCAATAGACAGATCGTCTAAGCAGAAGATTAACAAAGAAATAAGAGCTTTGAATGACACATGATGGACCAGATGGACCTCATAGATAAAGACAGAACATTCCACCCTAAAACAACAGAATACTCATTCTTTGTGAATGCACATGGAATTTTGTCTGGAATAGACCACATACTGGGTCACAAATCAGGATTCACTGATACCAAAAGATTGAGATTATTCCCTGCATATTTTCAGACCATAGTGTTTGAAACTAGAACTCAATCTACAAGAAAAAAAATCGGAAGGAATTAAACCACTTGGAAACTAAAGACTATCTTGCTAAAGAATGTTTGGGACAACCAGGAAATTAAAGAAGAACTTAATCAAGTCATGGAAACCAATGAGAACAAAAACATATCAGTCCAAAACCAATGGGATACTGCAAATGCTGTCCTAAGGGATAAATACATAGCATCCAAGCCTCACTCAAAAAGTAGACAAATCCCAAATGCATAAGCTAACCTTTACACCCAAAGGAACTGGAGAAAGAACAGCAAATAAAACCTAAACTAATCAGGAGATGAGAAATAGTAGATTAGAGCAGAGATCAATGAAATAGAAACCAGAAAAATAGTAGAGCAGATCAAAACTAGAACCTGGTTCTTTGAAAGAATTAATAAGATCAATAAACCACTGGCCACACTTATCCAAAAGAAAAGAGAAAGGATCCAAGTTAATGAAATTATGAATGAATGGGTAGAGATTACAACTAACGCCAAGGAAATAGAAACAATTATTAGTAACTGTTATCAGCAACTATATGCCAATAAAGTAAGCAACTGGAAGAAATCGATGCCTTCCTGAAAACTTATAAACTACAAAGACTGAAACAGGAAGAAATTGACAATCTCAATAAACCAATAAGGAGTGCCAGAACTGAAGCAGTAATCAAAAATCTTCCAAAAACAAGAGTCCAGGGACAAATAGATTCCCAGGGGAATTCTACCAAACATTTAAAGACGAAATAAAACCTATTCTTATGAAGCTGTTTTAGAAATGGAAACAGAAGGAAAACCTCCAAACTTGTTCTACGAGGCCAGTATTACCTTGATCCCAAAACCAGGCAAAGACCCCATCAAAAAGGAGAACCACAGACCAATATCTCCAATGAACATGGATGCCAAGATACTCATCATGATCCTAGCCAGTAGGATCCAACAGTACATTGGAAGGATTATTCATCACAACCAGGTAGGATTTATTCCTGGGATATAGGAGTGGTTCAACATTTGCAAATCAATCAATGTGATAGAACACATCAGTAAGAGAAAACACAAGAACTATGTGATCCTCTCAATTGATGCAGAAAAAGGTTTTGACAAAGTACAGCATCCTTTCCTGATTAAAACTCTTCAGAATGTAGGGATAGAGGAAACATTCCTCAATTTCATAAAAGCCGTATCTGAGAAGCCCACAGTGAACATCATTCTCAATGTGCAAAAACTGAGAGCTTTTCCTGTAAGGTCAGGAGCATGACAGGGATGCCCACTGTCACCACTGTTGATCAAGATAGTACTAGAAGGCCTAGCCCTAGCAATCAGAGAACAAAAAGAAATACAAGGCATCTGAATTGGCAAAAAAGAAGTCAAACTTCATTCTTCACAGATGACATGACACTTTATTTGGAAAACCCAAGGTTCCACCCCAAAATTGGTAAAACGTGGCAGGATATAAAATCAGTGCAGAGAAATCATTTGCATTTCTATACACTAATAATGAGACAGAAGAAAGAGAGATTAAGGAGTTGAGCCTATTTACAGTTGCACCAAGAACCATCAGATACTTTAGAATAACCCTAACCAGGTTATATATAGACTTATGTATAGAGTACAGGTAAAATATCTGTACTCTAGGAACCACAGAACACTTAATGGAAGAAAATGAGGAGGACACAAAAAGATAGAAAAATACTCCATGCTCATGAATTGGAAGAATAAACATTGTCAGAATGTCTATGCTGCCAAGAGTAATTTACACTTTAAACACCATCCGTATTAAAATACCACTGGCATTTTCAAAAACCTGGAACAAACAGTCTTAAAATTTATATGGGAGCAGAAAAGACCCTGAATCACCAGGGAAATGTTGAAAAAGAAAAACAAAGCTGGGGGCATCACATTGCCTGATTTCATGCTATATTACAAAGCTATGATCACCAAGACAGTTTGGTATTGGCACAAAAACAGACACATAGGTCAATGAAACAGAGTAGAGTAAATTGACTCTCAACTTTATGGTCAACTAATCTTTGGTAAACCAGGAAAAAATATCCAGTGGAAAAAAGACAGTCTCTTCAGTAAATGGTGCTGGGAAAATTAGACATCTGTATACAGAGGAATGAAACTTGACCATTCTCATGCACCATACACAAAGATAAACTCAAAATGAATGAAAGACCTCAGTTTGAGACAGGAATCCATCAAAATCCTATAGGAGAATATAGTTATCTCTTCGATATCGTCCACAGCAACTTCTTTCATGACACGTCTCCAAATGCAAGGGAAACGAAAGCAAAAATGAGCTTTTGGGACTTTGTCAAAATAAAAAACTTATGCATAGCAAAGGGAACAGTCAGTAAAACTAAGAGGTAACCCGAAGAACGGGAGAAGATATTTGTGAATATCTTATCAGATAAAAGGCTAGTATCCAAGACCTGTAAAGAACTTTTCAGGGGGCACCTGGGTGGCGCCCAGGTTAAAGCCTGGGTTAAAGCCTCTGCCTTCGGCCAGGTCATCATCTCAGGGTCCTGGGATCAAGCCCCACATTGGGCTCTCTGCTCAGCAGGAAGCCTGTTTCGTCCTCTCTCTCTCTGCCAGCCTCTTTGTCTACTTGTGATTTCTGTCTGTCAAGTAAATAAATAAAATCTTAAAAAAAAGAAAACTTTTCAAATTCAACACTCAAAAACCAAATAATATCCAAAAAATGGGTGGAAGACATGGATGGACACTTCTCCAATGAAGGCATACGGATGACTATCAGACACAAGAAAAAATGTTCATCATCATTAACCACCAGGGAAATACAAATCAAAACCACACTGAGATATCACCTTATACCTGTCAGAATGGCAAAAATTAACAAGACAGGAAACAACAGGTATTGGAGAGAATGTGGAGAAAGGGGAACCCTCTTCACTGTTGGTGGGAACACAGGTTGGTGCAGCCACTTTGGAAAACAGTGTGGAAGTTCCTCAAAAAGTTAAAAATAGAGTTAGCCTGTGAGCCAGCAATCGCACTACTGGTTATTTACCCCAAAGATACAGATGTAGTGAATGAAGGGGAACATGCACTACCGTGTTCATAGCAGCAATGTCCACAATAGCCAAACTGTGGAAGGAGCCAAGATACCCTTCAGCAGATGAATGGATAGAGAAATTCTGGTTCATATATACAATGGACTATTACACAGCCATCAGAAAGGATGAACACCCACCATTTGCATCAACGTGGATGGAACTGGAGGGATTATGCTGAGTGAAATAAGTCAGTCCGAGAAAGACAGTTATCATATGGCTTCACTCATATATGGAACATAAGGAATAGCATAGAGGATTTTAGGGGAAGGAAGGGAAAACTAAAGGGAAGGAGGTCAGAGCGGGAGATGAACCATGCATGAGAGACTGTGGTTTCCAAGAAGCAATTTTAGGGTCTCAGAGGTGGGGAGGAAGAGAATGGGGTAGCCCAGTGGTGGGTATTAAGGAGGGCATGAGTTGCAATGAGCACTGGGTGTTATATGCAGATAATTAATGATGGACTGCATGGTGACTAACATAATAGTAATAAGTAAATAAATAAACATAAAAATGGGAGGGGGGCTAAGAATAGCCTACAGGTAGATAAAGGTGGAAGTTGTAATTTGGACCCAAGATGACTTGGGGACTTGGACCAGGAGGGCAGTGGTGGGCATGCTGAGAAGTAGCTGGGTGTTGTTCATTAGGTTGCTTACCATTTGCTTTTCTTTTTATCTTGAGTAGATGAGTAGATGAAGATTAAAACTGAAGGAATCCTAGGGAAGGGCAGAATCCTTAGTTCTAGGAGATGGAAATAGAACAAAACAGAATTCTGTCCGTTTCATTTCCATCAACTTATAAGATAAGTGGAAGATGAGCACCCTGTTCGCTGTCAGTTCAGTGTTTGACAAGTTAGAGAAGGCATTTATGCTGGTCCAGAGATCACATGCATATTCACAGATTAAAGCAGGTGAAGAATTTCGGTTCTTAGTTTTTACTAAAAATTCAAGAAACATTTTTCTTATGGTAATCAAATTAATTATTTAATAATCACTTCATTGATCTTAGAAAATATAAAAATATAAAAAGAAGGGCCATCTGTACCCCAATGTTTATAGCAGCAATGGCCACGGTCGCCAAACTGTGGAAAGAACCAAGATGCCCTTCAACGGATGAATGGATAAGGAAGATGTGGTCCATATACACTATGGAGTATGATGCCTCCATCAGAAAGGATGAATACCCAACTTTTGTAGCAACATGGACAGGACTGGAAGAGATTATGCTGAGTGAAATAAGTCAAGCAGAGAGAGTCAATGATCATATGGTTTTGCTTATTTGTGGAGCATAACAAATAGCATGGAGGACATGGGGAGTTAGAGAGGAGAAGGGAGTTGGGGGAAATTGGAAGGGGAGGTGAACCATGAGAGACTATGACTCTAAAAAACAATCTGAGGGGTTTGAATTGGTGGGTGGGGGGGGTGGGAGGTTGGGGTACCAGGGGGTGGGTATTATAGAGGGCACGGATTGCATGGAGCATTGGGTGTGGTGCAAAAATAATGAATACTGTAAAAATGCTGTGATAGTAGTTAACTTACAATACCTGTTAAGTGACTTAGCAATGGAAAATAATTCTATTGTAAATCATCATGCTTTTAATGAAGAATCACTTTTTTTTTTTACAGAAAAACAAAACAAACCCACTTACCTTATGTCGTATACAGTGAGAGTGACCAACACTGTGCTAGTTTGCCCAGGACTCTCCCAAATTAGTACCCAAAGAGCAGAGTCCTTAGAAATCCTTCATTCCTGGGAAAACTGAGCTGGTAGATCACTCCAAAAACTTTGCCCCATTGTTGCATGATAGCTCTTAAGAACAAACTGTAACTAAGGGTTGACATATTCATATTCATTTAAAAGAATTTTTAAATGGACGATGCATTGAGTTAGAAAAGTTGAGAAGTGCAATTAACCTGCTTCCACCTCCCTCCAATAAGATAGCTTCAATTTTAAATCTAAAAATTAGTCAATTTTAGGGGCGCTTGGGTGGCTCAGTGGGTTAAAGCCTCTGCCTTCGGCTCAGGTCATGATCCCAGGGTCCTGGGATCGAGCCCCTCATCGGGCTCTCTGCTCAGCGGGGAGCCTGCTTCCTTCTCTCTCTGCCTGCTCGTGATCTCTGTCTGTTAAGTAAATAAATGAAATCTTTAAAAAAAATTAGTCAATTTTAAAAATCAACTTTATTTGCTTTATAAGTTAATCTTCCACAGGAATTAGTTTATAGGTAGGGATGCCAGAACAGCAAATGTGATTGAAAACTCAAGTGTAGAAGTCGGGAAAAGGTGCAGAATTAAAATATAAGCAAGGACTTAAAATCACGACCTACATAAATCTTGCTTGAAGGATGAGGATGAACATGATAGGAGAAAAAGAACGTTTTGGAACATGTTCCGTCATATTAAAACACATTTCAGAATGGGCAGTTTATGGTAAATATTAACTTGTTCCTCTCAGCTATTCCTCCACATTCGTGAGTTAAGCACATACTGAAGACTTGCCATGAACCTGATGTCATACTTACTCATTAGGGATTCAACGATGAGTAGTCCACAGCTGGGACCCTCAAGGAGCCCTCAGTTTAATGGGAGAATCAAGCAAATAAATTTCAGTCAGGTACGATAAAGAGAAGAGATGGGAGATGGGGCCCAGGGAAGACTATTTAGGAAACGATGCCTGGAGCTACATAAAGATGAAGTAAAGTTTGGCTAAGCCAAGAGGGAAGGTTCCAGAAAAATGAAGAAATCCTACTTATCACTATAGGGTGAGAGAGCACAGTTTGAGCCTCTAATGGGAGAGCAACGCTCTTCTCATCTGCCTTCTCTGTTCCTTCCCACAGGAAGGTCTGGATCTTGGTCAAGAAACTTTACTTTTCTAGGAAGAGGAGTTGTTTTCGAGATTGAGGGTACTTATCTTCAGAAAGCAGTTCCTTTCCAAAGTGGTATCTCTCACACTATCTGCAGTCTAGGTTTCTTGCTCCCACCACCTCCCTTTCCAGTGGTATTGGTGATAAGGGTTGGGGCCGCTCATTTTGATTGGGAAAAGGCCCAGTGTTGCTCTCTGCAGAAGGTTTTTCTCCTTTCCTGGGGTTACTTGCCTGTCTTTGAGAAGCCTTGAGGCAGGCCGCTCTCCCATTGGGTATAATAGAAATTCAAACAACAGCCACCACCAAAATTAACATTTTAATAACTGCCAATGCTAGTCTTTCTTTTCAGGCTGGAAATGGGTTATAAGGGTTTCCTCTGTGGTAGGCAGGTGTAGCTGGGTGGACTGTGTGGAGAAAGCAGACGTCTCTCTCTCTCGCTGAACTATTAAGAAATGCCTAGCAACTTGAGAGTAGGAAGTAAAATGAGCGAGAACTCAAGCCACAGCAGAGGCTAGAATTGAGCAAAAAGACCAAGTCTAGAGGCTGGGTGGGTGAGGGATTTTTCAGAACAGTACTTCTAAAATTTAAGTCTAGGACGCCTGGGTGGCTTGGTCGATAAGCTTGGTATATTCAGTTCGTTCATGTAACATGTTACTCAGTGAGATGCACTGGAATGTACATCACGGACACACTCGTGAATAATGCAGTGTCTGCTCTCAGGCGTTTTTCCTGGGAGGCGGGGGCAGTAACAACCAGACAGTTAGAGCGCGTGATGGGCTCCGATAGCCACCCTGAGCGCTGTGGGAGCACCCAGAAGCACTCTTGACCCCTAAGGGGTTAGGAGTATTTCAGTGAGCTTGTGTTGGGGGCAGAGAGTGATGGAAGTGGTAGACGTAAGACTGAGTCATTTTAACATGATTTTCTTCTGTTAAAAGTTTATTTTTGTATCAGGTAGAATATATGGGGAAAACTTTTCCCTTTTCTAGCTGAGTCAAAGACTGAATGAAGGGACGTAATTTCAGCCTCACGTGTGTAGTGCTGTTAGGCTTCTTGCTTGCAAGTTGCAATTCTTCAAAGACTAGGGGTGGGGGGGTGGGGGGAGCGATAGACACCGGGCAGTAGCTGAGGAAAGAACCACCTCTCTTTTTTTATTTTTTTATGAAAATATTTTATTTATTTATTTGACAGAGATCACAAGTAGGCAGAGAGGCAGGCAGAGAGAGGGAGAGAGGAGGAAAAGCAGGCTCCCTGCGGAGCAGAGAGCCCAATGCGGGCTCCATCCCAGGACCCTGAAGTCATGACCTGAGCCGAAGGCAGAGGCTTAACCCACTGAGCCACCCAGGCGCCCAAAGAACCACCTCTTAACCCTGTGGAAGGTTGTCTCGGAATTGGGCTGTGAATCAGTTTCTGTCCACAGGGGTGCTGCCCACTACAGTAGCCACATGCGGCTAGCTAAATTTAAATTCGTTTCAATTAAATACAATTTTTATCTCTTAGTCACACTACCACATTCCAAGTGCCCAGTACCCCCATGTGGCTAAAGGCTGACATACTGGATAACATAGATGACAGGACATTTCTGTCCTCACAGGAAGTTGCATTGGACTCTGGCTGGTCTAGACAACTTGCTTTGTACCTTTAGTCTAAGGAATTTTTAAAACTCAAGGAATTTATACTATTACCTAGTTTATCTTTTTAGCCCTCTAGGATTTTATGCTAGATCTTATGTTTTAAAAATTATATGATTATTTTTAGCTGGCTTAATAGTGTATTGTTTTCTGCCTCCTTTGGTCTACTATTTTTATTATTTTCATAACTTTTATATTTATAGCTTTTAGCCCCTTTCATTTTTTTTTAAATATAATTTTCCTTTCTTTTCCTATAACCAACCCTTGAAGTTCTTGTAAGTTGCTCTTGGTTCTCCATTTATTTCTTTGCTGACTCACTGAAGTAAATGAAAGGATTCACAGAGTAAAATTCCTTCTTGGGAACAAGAATATTACATATGCTAGCAGCCTTCCTCAGTTATTACAAGTATTTTTTCATCATACCATGTATCAAAGTCTGTCAGTTTTACTGGATTTAAAATCTTTATGTGAGCAAGCCATTTAAACATGTGATATTTGAAAGGGGAAAGGTGGTGCTCTGTAATATTGTTTTAAGTATTTGTACATGCCAAGCGCTGTGCTGTAATGTCATTGGACTCTCCCAACAGTCTTGTGTGATTATTGTGATTTATTCCAAATTACAGATGAAGAAACTGGGGTCCTCAGAGGTGATGTCCCACAGTTAAGGAACAGATTTGAATTCTAATTCCAAAGCCTGTATTCTTGGATAAGGAGGTTCCCCTGAGAGTAGGACCCACAAACCTATCTCTGATTCAGTGATGGCAAGAAACTGTGGTGTTGAATCTTACTATATGTTTTGATGAACACAGTTTTTTAGAGGACCCATGGCCAGGTTTTTGAAATTTCTGTAAATCAATTTGGCCTATCTAGCAATAATCCTAATGAGTATCAAATCATAATGAATTTTGAGTTTTCATTATTTTGTTATTTTGTGCTGATTTTTAAGCAAAATTATTTTCTGTGGTAAATGGCTGTCTCTTCTCCTGTGATATGATCAACACAATATGAAAGAAGTTTCTAGGCCAAACACATGAGCCTTGAATCAGGAGGCTCCGGCCCTGATCCTTTGTACAGGCTGTCCTTTCCTTGTAGAATGCTGTTCACGGGGGCGCATAGCTAACTCTCACCTTCTTCAAGTCTTTGTTCAAATGTAACCTTCTCAGTGAAACTGTAACAGAACTCTCCCACTTAACTCACTTCCTAGTCCATTTCCAGGAATCGGTTGACGATGTTATTATTGTGGGCAAAAAGCACCAATTCTTCATCTAGATCTCTCAGGGTACCTGTCAGTGTTGTTATTTCTTTAGGCTAATGCTGTAGCCTACCTTCAGAGCAAGTTTCTTTCTTCCCAGTTGTGCTCCTACTTTCCAGAGCTCAAAATAGGTGCTAAGCCAGTGTTTGACAACCTTGGAAACAGTGAATCATCTCTTTATTTCTTCCAGTTTGACATGAATCCTATCACTTTTTCCCTATGCGGTAAGATAAATAACACCTCTGTTTGTTGACATGGACCTGGGGAAAGTTACAAAGAGTTTTTACTTTCTTGTCAAAGAAAATAATCCTAAGAAGCAAGCCATACCTAATACCTAGTGTTTTTTTCCTAGTCAAAGGATCTTTGATGTTCTTAAGATCATTTAACTTGGACCTATTACCATTTTTAAAATTTTACTTATTTATTTTTTATATTTAATTTATTTATTTGAGATAGAATGAGAGTGAGTGAGTGAGAGAGAGCACAGGCACGGGGAGCAGCAGGCAGAGGGAAAAGCAGGCTCCCTGCCCAGTCGATGTGGGGCTCAATCCCAGGACCCTGAGATCATGACCTGAGCCCAAGGCAGACACTTAACCCACTGAGCCACCCAGGCGCCCTCGACCTATTATCCTTTTGGAAATGGCAAAGAATCCAATCTTGGGGGGTTTCCAGTGTACAGAAGGAGGAGCCACTGCAGGTTCTGTAGGCATGTTTTCAAACCAGACTGCCACATTGTTCACCAGGCTCCCGAGAACACCGTAGAAAAGGACTTGCTAAGGTTTTTGTTTGTCTTGTTTTGTTTTTTGTTTTCCTTTTTTGTGAGCAAAATTTAGCTCTTTTATGTATCTCTTTTTTTTACCATCTTAATTTAATTTTATTTTTTTCAGTGTTTTGAGATTCATGGTTTACACACCACACCCAGTGCTCCATGCAATCCGTGCCCTCCGTAATACCCACCATCTGGCTCCAAAACCCTCACTTTGTTTCTGAGTCCACAGTCTCTCAGGCTTCGTCCCCCCCTCGATTTACCCCAATTCCCTTTTCCTTTCCTTCTCCCCATGTCCTCCGTGTTATTCCTTATGCTCCACAAGTAAGTGAAACTGTATGATAAATGACTCTCTCTGCTTGACTTATTTCATTCAGCATAATCTCCTCCAGTCCCGTCCATGTGTAACAAAAGTTGGGTGTTCATCCTTCCTGATGCTGCTAAGCTTTTTAAAAGGACTAATGGTAGGTAATAGTGCTGCCATTTTTTTCTAAGGCATCTGCCCAATTTAATTCATATAAGCTCCCTTTTCAGACCACTTGCTTTTAGCATTTCCTTCTGGGTTTCATTTTGAAGAGTACTTTCTCACCCAAATCCTCCATGCTTGGTCTGTCTCACAGCTTTTAAAAACTAATGAGGACTAAGGTTTTCTTATCTCTTAATTCAGTTTTGAAATTCTCAGTCGATAAGTAGGACTGCTTGTACAGATCATCAGGAGGTATGCTTGTGCATACCAGAAAGTAGCTTACTGCTCTGAACACCCGTGGGCTCCTACCACCAAGCAGTGTGTATTACAAAGGGAATGAATGTGTGGACTAGGTAATCTGGAGAGGCTGTTAACTACAGACTAGTTAACAGAACTTCCTGTGTATGGAGATATTTTCTTTCAAAAAGATTTAGCCACTTTAATGTGGCAACTGTGTTGGCAAATAATGAATCCTTTCCCCCGGATCTCTCTCTGACCGGGGTGGGTCTCTCGGCCAGGGCTGAACAGTCGTCTGGATCTCTTTGGACCGCCTGGCAGCTGAAGAGCAGGGGAATTCTTCAGTCCTCATTCTTAGTCTTCCTTTATTAAACATGGGCTGTATTCAAAGAGGAGTCGGTCAGCCTTTCCTACTTGGGGAAGAGAAAGGGAAAAGAACAAAAAGAAAAAGGACAATGGGTAACAATTTACAGAAAAGATGCCTGTTTCTTGTAACATGCTCAGCCCTATTAATCCATGAAATACGTATCAAAGCAGATGGTACAGCTCTCTTAAACCAGTGAGATGGCAAAACTTAAAAAAGATAGATAGAATTCAGTGTTGGCAAGCGTATGGTGGAAAAGGCGTTCCAGGTTATGGTACTGTGGCTTCTGTGTGTGTGTGTGTGTGAGTTTGTGTGTGTTACTGATAGAGCTACACACCCGCACGCGCACATCTTCCAGTGTCATGGATAATACAGGAAAGTCTTGTTTGCAAATAAAGCTTCCAGAGATTCACTGTGGTATAGACTTAGGGTGTATTAGAAATAAATTACACTTTAAGAGCTCTTTGCCATTTTACCTCCGTTTTTATTGATTCAGATTTATTTCATTCCACTAAATATCTTGAATACACCATGGGCACCAGCAGTGAGATGATAGACATTAGCTTGGTTCCCATGGAACCGATGGTCTCATGAGGAGTTTGTTCATGAAGGAAATGAGTGTACGCGTATGTGCATTCACTGCCACGCTGAGTGCTGTACCAGAGCGTGCTCTTTGAGCAAGAGCTTGTAACAGCAGGTTTAGCTGACCTGGAGTGGAGGGATTCCTTAAAGATTCTCATTTGTTCTAAAATCTGGAGCATAGAGAGCAGCTGTGTGGGAAGGCCCCGCATCTGGGGAGAACTGGCCCGTTCTAGGAGTGCAGAGGAGTCCAGTCTGGCTCTGTCTTCATTGCAGAGTGGAGGGTGGCCTAGACGGTGATTGAAGAGATCATTCAGACCAGGTTATGAGGCCACATTGACTAGTTCGTGTTCATTCAAGAAGTGGGAGATACTGTGGCAGAGTGTAAATGGGGCATTGGTGAGATTGCGTTTGTATTTTAGAGGATCACTGACGAGCGTGTGGACAGCTGGTCGAAGCAGATGAAGTCATTCCGACTGGAGATGATGAGACCCAGGTTTATATAACCATCATTGGAGGCGACGGGTTTTGAGATACATTCTGGAAGGAGGGCTTGCAGAACTTGGTGATTTGGAAGTGAGCATAAGCAGCTAAGTACAGATAAACAAATTTGTGATGGAAGAGACTGTTATATTTTTGGAAGAGATCCAGAAACAGTGATTAAAACACCAAAGCCTGTTTAAGTGGATTCACTACTTAAATGTTCTTCCTGAGCTATAGACTAATAGCTTTTATTCTCAAAAGTAGGAGGCAAGAATTGGAAAAAAAAAAATAGCATTTGATCTTGGGTTTAACTATGTTACCGAGGTACCTATCAGCTTTTAGTAAATGTGGAACCCTTTGGACTTTGATGGAAAAGTTGTCGAGTCTGTCTGTTTCGTTTGCTCTTGAAGGAAGTAGTGTGGCAGTCGTGGGTTCTTCCGCAGCCCCTTCAATGTTAATTTTAATTTTGAAGATTTTTTTAACTCAAGTTTTATAAAAACAAAAATGCTGTATGTCACCCTGCTGTAACCAGCAGGTGTTGCTTTCTTGTTAGTTCTGCATTGGGGATTCGGAAGTGGGTGGAATTACTTGATTAGGATCCAGAAACAGATGGATAACGAAAACACATTCTTGAAAACCATATAGAGTTGAAATCCAGCTAATAATATTTTTCCTAAGCCTGTAACTCTATAGATGTGTTTTTACTACTTTATTCTCTCGTAAATGTGATCCGCGCCATTAAAGGTCACTCTTGGAGACTGAGATTGTTCCCAGTGTCTGCCTTTGAGCCTTCCTGTCAGTTCCCGTCGTAATTCACTGCTTGCCGGGGAGCCGTGCACCGAGGTGCCGCATTTAGTCTCGCCCGGAATGCAAACGAATTGCTGATTGAATCATTAATGACGTGGCCTCCCTAGTTTCAAAGCTACAGAAATGATTAGACTGGAAATGTGCCTTTCTTTCCTACAGAGAGATTTGGCTATTACTTGAGTTTACAGCTATGTATATAGACTTCTGAAAAGTTTGCTGATAACCATTCTCCCTTTCTCCTCTCCCCAGCGTTCACCTCAGCTCATCAGGCTTCTGAAGGTTCCTTTCATGTTGCCCGTCTTACTGTGATAGTGATTACACATTTGCATCAAATGGGGAAAAGTTTATGATCAAATAAGACTGGGAAATACTGGGTTAAATGAAGTTAAGTAAATGTCTCCACTGCAGGACCCTAGAACATGTCAAGTGCCAACATGCATAGTGAATCTCCAGAGAGGCCTCTAGTATCAAGTATTTTCCAACTTTGTTGCCAAAAGTTAGAGATGACAGTCAGGATAAGAAGAAATTCCAAGCCATAATTCTTGCTAACCTGCCTGCAGGGACCATGAAGAGAGCATAAAGAACTTTGAAGCATAGCTTTTACTTTTTAGGGAAGTGAGAAAGATAAACAGAGCTACATAAATATGAATTTCAAAATTCATCTTATTTCTAGTCATTCAGCACTTGCACTGCCGTCGTGGATCTTTGTGTGGATTTTGAGGCTTCCGAACTTCTGTGCTTTGGAATTTCTTCTCAGTGTTGGAGAGTAACCATGTGTCCTGTTACTGAACCTCATTCATCCTGATATTCTAACACTCCTAAATAATTGCATTTTTAGTCCTGTTTTCTAATTAGAGTGAAAAGGATTATCTACCTTTAAAGGAATTAGGAAAAATAGTTTTATTTTTGTCTCCTTGTTTTGCTCACGCCTTTCTGGTGCTGAGGGAGTGGAGGGTCTGTAACTTGGGTCTCCTTCTCTCCTGAGTGTAGCCTGAGACTGACTCTAGAGCAGGCCTTCCTGTCTCCTGACACCTGAAGTTTTGGAGAACAGAATTCAGGGCTTCGTGAACTTACATGAGAAAAAAAAAAAAAAAAAAGAGTGTACTTCTTCTCACTAATCTCTGGCTGAAGATTAAGCTTTCTTGTGAATAGAAACAACAAACTACTGTAGGAGCCATCCCTGGGCTTTGCACCAGTAGAAACCACAAACATTTCTTATCATGTTACAATTGTTATATCTTAAATTATCACTTGTAGCTTATTCAGGTAGACCTGAATAAGATGCACATTATATCATTGTGTCACAACTTTTTAAAAAGTTGTAAATTGGGGTGCCTGGGTGGCTCAATGGGTTAAAGCCTCTGCCTTCGGCTCAGGTCATAATCCCAGGGTCCTGGGATCGAGCCCCACATCGGGCTCTCTGCTCAGTAGGGAGCCTGCTTCCTCCTCTCTCTCTGTCTGCCTCTCGGCCTGCTTGTGATCTCTGTCTGTCAAATGAATAAATAAAATATTTTTTTAAAAAAGTTGTAAATCGTATTGCATAATAGTTTCCTTTGTAATGCTATGTGTTTGATGCATTTGGAAACATTGCTTTGAGAAGCATTCTTGGACTTCATCAGACCGCCAAAGAGGTGCTGAGCACAAGACAAATTAAGACCCTTGTTTTAGAGGAAGATACACAGGGTCAAATAAGGCCCCCAGGAGGTAGAAGACAAGTAGTAGCCCAGTCCTGCAGCTTCCTTCCCTTCCCTAGCTGAATCCTCTACCCTCCCTGTTCCAAGCCTCTGAGAACTTGTAGGACTCGCAGCCCATTCTTACTTTAATGCTTTCAACTCCTGTCTCAGCTTCAACATAGCTACTTGCATAGCGTAATTCATCCATTCAGTCGTTCCTTTACTCACCAAATATTTGGGGGGACCTATTCAGAACTGAGTACCATTCTAGATTTGGAGCTAGAATAGTACTCAAAACAAGCAACAGACCTTGCCTTGCAGAAATTATGTTCTCGTGGAGAGAAACAGACCGTGGGCGGAAGAAGTAAATAAGTAGAATGTATGGTATGCCTAATGATGATGGAGGGGAAAACAAAGCAGGGAGGGAAAATAGGGCTTTGCAGGAAGGGGTTTTTAAAGAGAATGGACAGGGAAGGCTGCGCTGTCTGCATACAGCCTGGAAGGGAGTGAGCGTAACAGTCATCTAGGAGTCCAGGCTTGCGGGCACAGGGAGTGCCAGAGTTGCAAAGTGCCCGGTCTGTTGGAAGAAGCCAGAAGCCCAGCATGGCTGGAGGGGGGCAGCCATCATGGGGAGAGCTCAGAGTGAGGTTGGCTTGTAAGGGATGGGAAGGAACACCACACGGAGTGTTGGATGCCACTCAAATGACTTTGGTTTCTTTGAGTAAAATGGAGGCCATTGAAGGTTTGGGCAGAGGACTGACCTGCTGGGACATGTTTTAGTTTCTAGCTCTCTGGCTTTGAAGTGGAGAAAAATGAAACAGCGCAAGAGCAGAAAAAGGAAAAACCTTGAGATTTTTTATTACTTCCACTTTTTTACAATAACCTCCCAGTGAGTCTCCTCACCATCACCAATTCAGTATCCACACTGCTGCCCGATTAAATTTTTTTTTAAGGCCTTATATCCAAATGGGTTATGGGGATAATTACAAATGTCAGCTAACAGGATTGAAATCCAAAATGTACCACAGATTTATAATTTCTTCATTCTTAATATACTATAAGCTTCGAACAAATGAAAGTATCCCATACCTCCCTTGCCATTTGGGGAACTCTGGTTTAAACAATCTGTAACACGTGGGGCTCCTGGGTGGCTCAGGCAGTTAAGCCTCTGCCTTCGGCTCAGGTCATGATCCCAGTATCCCGGGATGCAGCCCCGCATCAGACCCCCTGCTCGGCGGGGAGCCTGCTTCTCCCACACCCACTGCCTGCCCCTCCCCCTACCTGTGCTCTTTCACTCTCTCTGTCAAATAAGTAAATAAAAATTTTCTTTAAAAAAATAAAATAAAAAATCTGTAACATGTAATGTAATCTGGTCAACCAGACATATAATGAGTTTTCTCTAGTTGCCAAAGACTGTATTAAGTACTAAGACTACAAAGCTGAATAATTCAGGATTCCACATTTCTTTTTCCCAGTTCAGCTTTTTCCCTTACTTCTTGTAGCATTTCATTCAATATGAATATTTTTATCCCTAATTTCAAGACCTGTATTTTACCTGTAAATGAATGGGTCAGACTGAATGGTTTGTAATATCTCTTCCATTTCTGCATTCTACACCTTCTAAATCTGTGATTTGAACACTAATATGGATTTGTGCAAATACAAAGCAGTCTTTGCTGAGAAATGCAGGAACTTTGAAATTACTTTATATCCAAATAAACTAAGCTTCAGACAGGCCTGAGTGCAATATTTACACTTGGATAAACTATCCAATCTCCTTGAATTTATCTCTGTGGACTAATCAATCCATAAAATAGGGATGCAAATACTACTCACTTTATAAAGTGTTAGGAAGATTAAGTGTAAGGCACTTAAACAGACGGATTCAGAATAAGCTCAAAATGAGTGTTCTCATTCGGGGAGCCTAAATACAGGTGACTTGCCTATCTGGAAGAGTATTCCTAAATATTCTCGAGTTCGGTAAATTATGTTTGTCCTCATTTTACAAAAAAAAGTTAGTGAACACGTTGATGATGGTGAATGTATTTTCTGCTCATTCTCATCGTCCTCAGTCAAGAGCTGCACTTTGAGATTCTTTGGTGGCAGATGAGTGGCTGAGTAGAACCATCTCCTATCTTACGTCCTCATTGCTCGGCGTGGTATCGAACAGCACAGCTCTACCGTGTGTTTGCTGGATAGACAAACAGACGATCAATTGGTTGAGTGAATGAAAAGGATCCCACAAAATTGTTCGTCCTTTATGCACTGGGAAAGAGAACGTCTTACTCAAGTCAGCGTTAATGAATAGTTGAGTAGGACCAGAATCCAGATTTGCCTACATGTTGGCATTTTTCCATAATTCCATCATCTTCTGTTTCTTACAACGACACAAATTCATGGCCGTGTTGCATTATGATGGACTTCACAAAACATGATACAATCACATTTTTTAACTTATCCCAGCAAGAATTCCAAGTACTAAGTGAAGTAGTTAGCATTAGTTTTCCTATTTTATTTTCAGAAAATGGACTAGGATTATGGACCAACTTTTGAGCGGTTTCCTTCAGTGTTACAATGCTGTCTCATCTTTTTCGAGTCAAGGATGGCCTTGGGACTCTGAGCTGGACTTTCCAACAGCACTCTGTAGCTGTTTTCCATTCCATTAGACCCGTTGTGATGATGGAATCCTATCAAGAAGAGTCCCTTTGAGATCTTGAGATAAAAAGTCCTGAATGTGTATCATTAACAGTTAGCAAAAGTCATACTTCCTTTTTATGTATCTTTCATCTTAATGATCTGAGTTTGGGCCAAAATGGAGAAATGCTCTCAGAAAAACTGCAAGGGTGTGAAAGAACATTTTTGAGAGGGATAAAAATTGAGATATGTGACTTGAGATAAGGACTAGTGAAATGTGTCGGCTGGGCGTAAAGGAGCATTTTGAAATCTGGGATGCCAGTGTACCGATACTTAATGGGACAGGTGTTTTTATTATTTATTTTTAAATTTTTATTTTATTTTACTTTTCATTGTGGTAAGCTCACTTTTTAATCCTCACCACCTATTTCACTGCCGCCCCCCCCCCCCCCGCCTCTCTGGTAACCATCACTTTGTTCTCTGTACTTAAGACTCTGTTAATGGTTTGTAGCCCCCACCCCATCTTCTCCTTCACTCCTTTGTCTCTTAAAATCCACATATGGCTGAGATCATATGGGATTTGTCTTTCTCTGACTTATTTTGCTTAGCATTACACTCTCTAGCCCTTTCTATGTCCTTGCAAATGGCAATATTTCATTCTTTTTATGACTGAATAATATTCTGTTGTGCATATATATACCACAACTTCTTTCTTCTTTATCCATTCATCTGAACACTTGGGCTGCTTCCATAGGTTGGGTGTTGTAAATAATGCTTCTATAAACATAGGAGTACATACTTCTCTTTGAATTAGTGTTCTTGTATTTTTCTGGTAATTACCCAGTAGTACATGGGTCATAGGGTAGTTCTGTTTTCAATTTTTTGAGGAACCTCCATGCTGTTTTCCGCAGGGACTGCAGCAGTTTGCATTCCCAATAGTGCGGGATGGTTTCTTCGACATTCTCACCAACACTTGTTGTTTCTTGTGTTTTTTATTCTAGCCATTCTGACAGGTGTGAGGTGCTATCTCATTGTGGTTTTGATTTGTAGTTCCCTGATAGTGAGCATCTTTTCATGTGTCTGTTGGCCATCTGGATGTTGTTGTCTTTGGAGATATGTCAGTTCATGTCTTCTGCCCATTTTCTAGTTGGATTATTTGTTTTTGGGGTGTTGAGTTGTATAAGTTCTTTGTGTATTTTGGATACTAACCCTTTAACAGAGATGTCATTTACAAATATCTTCTCTCATTCAGTAGGTTGCCTTTTAGTTTTGTGGTTGTTTCCTTTGCTGTGCAGAAGCTTTTTATCTTGATGGGGTCCCAATAGTTCGTTTTTGCTTTTGTTTCCCTTGCCTCAGGAGACATGTCTAGAAAACTGTTGCTATGGCCACTGTCAGAGAAATGACTGCCTATGCTCTCTTCAAGGATTTTTATGGTTTCAGGTCTCACATTTGTATCTTTAATCCATTTTGAGTATTTTTGTGTGTGGTGAAAGAGAGTGGTCCAATTTCATTGTGTTGCATGTTGCTGTCCCGTTTTCCCAACACTATTTATTGAAGAGACTTTTTCCAATTTTATATTCATTCTTCCTTTGTCAGAAATGAATTGGCCATGTAATTGTGGGTTTATTTCTCCGTTTCCTATTCTGTTCTGTTGATGCCAATACCATACTCTTTTAATTGCCACCACTTTGTAGTATAACTTAAAATCTGAAATTGTGATACCTCTAATTTTGTTTTTCTTTTTCAAGATTGGTTTGGCTGTTTGAGTCTTCTCTGGTTCCACACAAATTTTAATATTGTTTGTTCTAGTTCTGTGGAAAATGCTGTTGTTATTTTGATAAGGATGTCATTAAATCTGATAAGGATGGCATTAAATCTTTGGGTATTTTAGACATTTTAATAATTGTTCTTCCAACCCATAAGCACGGGATGTCTTTCCATCTTGAATTTCTTTCGTCGGTGTTTCATACTTTACAGAGTACAGGTCTTTCACGTCTTCGGTTAAGTTTATTCCTAGGTACATCATTGGTTTTGGTGCAATTATAAATGGGATTGTTTTTTTCTTCTTTTTTAAGATTTTATTTATTTATTTACTTACTTATTTACTTACAGGGCATGAGTGGGAAGGGGGCAGAGAAAGGAAGAGAGAGAACCTCAAGCAGATTCTGCACTGAGCATGGAACCTGAAGTGGGGCTCGATCTCGCAACCTGAGATCATAACCTGAGCAGAAATCAAGAGTCAGATGCTTAACTGACTGGGCCACCCAGGGACCCCAGGATGGTTTTTAATTTCACTTTCTGCTCCTTCACTATTAGTGCATGGGAATGCAGTAGATTTCTACACATTGATTTTATAGCCTGTGGATTTCCTGAATTTATTCAACAATTCTAGTAAGTGCTCAGTGGAGTCTTCCAGGTTTCCTATATAGAGTATCATGTTACCTGCAAATAGATTTTCACTTCTTCCTTACCAATTTCAATGCATGTTATTTGTGTCTGTGGTCTAATTACTGCAGCTAGGACTTTCAGTACTGTATTGAAAAGGTAAAGCTGTTTTACTCCATTGAATAGGATGTGAGTTCTTCATGAATGGCCTTATTTATGTTGAGATTTGTTCCTTCTAGACCTACTTTTCAGAGGGTTTTTATCATGAATGGGTGCTGTACTTTGTCATTTGCTTTTTCTGCATCCATTGAAATGATCAGATGGTTTTTATCTTTTCTCTTATTGATAAGATATATCATGTTAATTGATTTGCAAATATTGAACCACTCTTGCATCCTGGGAATAAATCCCACTTGGTCATGGTGTATGATTTTTTAAATAAATACATTGTTGGATATGGTTTGCTAATATTTTGTTAAGGATTTTTACATCTTATTCATGAGAGATATTGGCCTGTACTCCTCTTTTTTTGTAGTGTCTTTATCTGGTTTTGGTATCAGGGTGGTACTGGCCTCTTAGAATGAATTTGGAAGTTTTCCTTCCTAATCAATTTTTTTGGGAATAGTTTGAGAAGAATAGATATTAACTTTTTCTTTTTTGGGAATAGTTTGAGAAGAATAGATATTAACTCTTCTTTAAGTGTTTGGTAGAATTCACCTGTGAAACCATCTGGTCCTGAGCTTTTGTTTTTTGTGAGTTTTTTGATTACTGATTCAATTTCCTTGCTAGTAATTGGTCTGTTCAAATTATGTTTTTACCTGCTTTAGTTTTGGTAGGGAATTCATCCATTTCTTCTAATTTGTCCAATTTGTTGGCATAGTTTTTCATAATACTCAGTCACAATTATTTGTGTTTCTGTGGTGTTATTTCTTCTCTTCCATTAGTGATCTTCTTTATTTTGGTCCTCGCTCTCCCTCTCTTTCTCTCTCTCTGTCTAGCGAGAGATACATCAATATTGTTGATCTTCTCAAAGAAACCTCCTGGTTTCATTGATCTTTTCTATTGGGTTTTTGTTTGTTTATTTATTTTAGTTTCTATATCATTTATTTCTGCTCTAATCTTTATTATTTCCTTCCCTTTTCTGACTTGGGGTTTGGAGTTTTGTACAGATAAAAACTTTGTCTCCTTTAGGTGTAAGTTTTGGGTACTTATTTGTGATTTTTCTTGCTTCTTGAGATAGGCCTGTATTGCTGTCAGCTTCTGTCTTAGAACTACTTTGCTGCGTCCCAAGGATTTCGGACCAGAGTGTTTTCATTTGCATTTGTTTCCATGTAATTTTTTATTTCTTTGATTTCTTTCCCAGTCTTTAGTTAGTAGCATATTACTTAACTTCCATGTATTTGTGCTCTTTCCAGATTTTTTACTCACGGTTGATTTCTAGTTTCATAGTGTTGTGGTCAGAAAAAATACATGGAGTTGACTTGAACTTTTTTTAAAATTTGTTGAGACTTGTTTTGTGGCCCAATATGTGATCCATTCTGAAGACTCTTCCTGTGCCCTTGGCAAGAATATGCATTCTACTGTTTTAAGATGGATATGTCTGTGAAATCCACCTGGTCCAGTGTGTTATTCAAAACCATTGTTTCCTTGTTGATTTTTTTTGTTTGGAGGATCTGTCCGTTGATGATATTGGGGTGTTGAATCCCCTACTATTATTCTATGACTGTTGATTGTATCCTTTATGTTTGTTATTAACTGTTTCATGTATTTGGGTGCTCCCTTGTTGAGTGCGTAATATGTTTCATTGTTATATCCTCCTGTTGGATTGTCCCCCTTGTTATTCTGTAGTGTCCTTTGTCTCTTGTTGGAGTCTTTGTTGTAACATCTGTTTTGTCTGAGATAAGTGTTGCTACCCCAGCTTTCTTTGGATAGCCATTTACATCACATTTACATAAATATTTTTCTGTTCCCTGTGTATCTGCGGGTATCTTTCAGTCTGAAACGAGTCTGTTGTAGGCAGCGTGTGGGTCTTGTGGTCACCCTGTATCTTCGATCGGAGTGTTTCGTCCCTTTCCAGTCGGAGTAGGGATGTATTTATCATATTATTTGTTTTGTGATTGTGTTACTTGTGTTGTAGTTGTTTCTATAGATTTTCTCTGATCCTTTCTTCTCTTGTTCTCTTTCATGGTTTGCTTTTTTTAATGATATACTTGGATTCCTTTCTTTTTATTCTTTACATATCTATTACTGGCTTTGATTTACTGTTACCATGCAGTTCATAAATAACATCTTTATGATAGTTACTTTAAATTCTCTATCAGGCATGTTACTTACACCCATTTCAGTTCAGTCTCTTGCTGTGATTTGGTCATGTTCTTCCATTTGGGACAGATTTCTCTGTCTCCTCATTTTGTCTAACTCTTTGTGTCTGTTTCTGTGTGTTAGGCAAGTAGCTACTTCTCTTGTTCTTGATAGTAGCCTTAAGAAGAGTTCTTGTACTGTCCTGTGTTGCACTGTTCCCTTTTCTCCAGGAAACAATTCCGGGAGTGTTTCCTGTGTATGTTTCATGTGCTGTGCTCGTGAATCTTGGCCCTTTTCCCTTCAGCCCAGTGGTCTGCAGAGGCTCTCTCTGCCTGTTGTGAGCAGTGGTTGGTACCCGGCATCTTAACAGCCTGTCTGCTTGTGAAGTGAGAACTGCCCAGCTGCCACTGGGACTGAGGTCCCACAAAACTCACAGGTTGGGAGATGTGGTATAGGCAGGATTTGTGCTGGTATTCTCGGGGAGAGTGTCTGTAGCACTGGAGTAGGACTGGGAAGGGTGGACCTGTAGATGTGCACTGGTAGGGGGCAAGGGGGGGAGTTGGCACAACTAAGTTAGGTAAGGAGTGTTGGTGCCTGGTTCCTACAGTTGGCTTTTGTTTATGCTGGAGGGCAGGGACGGGAAATGGTGCCTGCCAGCTCCTCTGTTCCCTCAAGGGGTCACACCATGATTCCTGTCTCTCTGTGAGTAAATTATTCTCCCTCCTGCCTACCCCTGGTGTTTTTCAAACTGCTGGTTCCGTGCTGGATCCCCAGGGACTGTTTGTCCTGCTGTCTCTTTAAGGACGGACTCCGCTTCTTAAAACCCTCTGGGCTCTCCCAAAGCTGAGCTTGCTGATTTTTAAAATTCTAGGCTTTAAGTCCCCCTGGTTGTAACAACTCCAGAAATTCAAATGTTATGGGGATTCATCCCCCCCAGCCCCCACTAGGCTCCCAGGTGCAAAAGTCTATTTTTTCCCTCTGTCTACACTACTGACTCCCTCCCCAGCAGACAGCCCAGCCCCTTTCAGTCCCGGACCACTGTCCTCACCTTCGTCCCTCCTTTGCTGTGGCTTCCTCCCTCCGTTTAGTAGTGGGGTTTCTTCTGCCAGTCTTCAGAGGCCTTTATGGCTGATTTAGACTGATGTGTTACCTAGTCATATCCAGGGGAGGAGGTGAGCTTAGGGTCCTCTACTCTGCTATCTTCCCCAAGTAATTGTTTGAAGTGTCAGCCTGATCATGTTATGGCCCTGCTTAAAACCATCCTTTTGCTTTCAGTGTTTACTGAGTGCTTAAAACTGCTCAGCAACACAGACAAGGCCCTGGATGATCTCGGCCCTTTCTTACCACGTGGCAGCACTTTCTGCATCTCTGTTTTAAAGTGTAAGTTTTATTAATATTCAGATGTGGTGAGGCCCACAGACGAGATGATCTCTACGGAAAGAAGAGTGACTGCACTCAAGCTGGAGCACACCATGCCATGCGGGGCCGTGTGGGTAAGTTCCACTTCCGTTAGGAGGGAGAAGGCCTTGGAGGTGTTGAGGGGAGCGTAGGCAAGAGCATTTTTGTGGTTTCTTTGGGAAGGGCAGGGGAGACAGGCTAAGCAGGCTTAGGATTGGCTCATTTAAATCATTTCGGTGGGCTCTAGGCTGTAGGCGGCTATTGTAAGTTGTCTGGATGTTTGAGGCAGGGGAGTATTGGCTTGGAGTATCCCTGCCTGATGGAAGAGGTGACAGCGTGTGGGGGAAACTGAACTGGTGGGTCTCCCGGTCAGCGAGGCTCTAGACAGCAGACAGCGGAGTAAAAAGTCTTGCTTAATTCAGCCTCCTACTCTCACTGGCTATGCTCCAAGCAGTTCTAAATAACTTGCAATTTCTTACTATTCCAATGTAAATTCCCTTACCCTCTTCCTGGAGAACAATAATCTCTCTCTTAACTTAATGATTTTCTTGGTGAAACTTCCTTGACCTTCCCACAGACCTATGACCCTGCCGTGCTTGTCCAGTGTCGCTTAGTGCGTTGTATGGTGGCTGTTCGTTCACGTGTGTGACTTCCCACTCTCCTCCCCATCAGGCTTTGAGCCCCTCGAGGACTGGGACTGTTCTGTTCCTCTTTGATTTTCTCGAGTCTGTAGCCCAGCACAGTGCATGGCGTTGTAGCTGACCTGTAGTACCCATTTGTTGACTGAAATGAAAAAGTGAATGAACAAATGAGTCCTACACTAGTCGTAGCTTTGGGAGAGTTTCCATTCTGGAGACTTATTTTGTAAGAGTGAGCCAAAGCCCCCAGATCCCAGCTCTATCACTGCCATGAAGTTGCTATAAAATTGAATGATTTATGCTTTTCCTTCCAACTATAATTAATATTCTGATTTTTTTTTTTTGCTGAACTTCCGGTAAATCATATCTTTCGAAAGATTTCCTTTCCAAAATCATGCACATGATTTTGATTTCTATATAAAATATGTCCCATAAAGTGTATTGAGATGGTTAAGATCGCAGGTTGTGATCTGAGTTCCAGTCCCACCTATACCGCGAGTGGCTTTGCTCTCCATCCAGGTATGCACCCTTTGAAGACCTTAAGTTTTCCGTCTGTGGAATGGGGATGATAGTGACATCTACTTGGTGAGATTATTCATGGGGACGCCCCAGCACAGAGTAAACACTTGGAACCAGCTGGCAGGATTATTGTCATCGGGGGCTAGAGCGCCACGCCTGTAATTTGTGACCTTCTGTTCTCTCACAGTGTGTGGCCAGGGCTTACCGGGCGCAGGAGCATTGCCTTTGGGAAAGAACAGAAATAACACACATGTAGCTTCATGTATTTAGCTTTAACCATTTTTGCGTATTATTGTTCTTATCACATTTTACATAATAAATTAAGTCAGTGGAAGAGCATCTTTTTTGTGTTACAATTACCTAGGCTGTCTGGTAAATTAATTCTTTCACAGGGGTTAAAAATGTAGGGGAGGGGAATAGGAAGACGGTCATTTTATGAAGTCTGTAAAAACAGAGTAAGTTCTATATCTGTGGGCTGTTACTGTTGAGGTGTAATTCATATCTTAATACAACGCACCCATTCAAAAATGAACAATTCAGTGGCCTTTAGTATATTCACACCCTCGAGCAATCATTACCACCGTCTATTTTAGAACATTTAGAATATCATCTCAAAAATAAATCCCATACCTTCTGCTCTTACCCTCTGGCCCCTCAGTCCTAGGCAACCACTGATGGCCTGTCTGTTTCTAATGAGTTCCCTGTTTTAGACATTTCATATGAGCAGAATCATGTAATGTATGGTCTTCTGGGACTGGCTTCATTCCTGTACTATAATGTTTTCAAGGTTCATCCTTGTTGTACTATGTACTCAGTAGTTCCTTTTATGGCCCCGTAATACCCCGTTGTATGGTTCTGCCACATTTGTTGGTCGGTCTGTCTGTCTGGACGTTTGCATTGTTTCCATCTTCTGGCTGTTATGAATAATGCTGTTATAAACACTGTGTGCACGTTGTTATGGGAGTTAGTGTGTGTGGCTAGGAATACTGTTGTGGGTCATGTAGTAACTCTAGATTTAAATATTTGAACAGATGCTAGTCTGTTTTTCCAAAGTAGATACACCATTTTGCATCACCACTAACACTACTTGAGGGTTTGGGTGCTCTACATTCTCACCAGTACTTGTTTTTAATGAACTTTTTGATGTCAGCCATCTCAGTGGTTCTGATTTGCATTTCGCTGTTGACTAATGATGTCAAGCATCTTTTCATGGGCTTATTGGCCATTTTTTTTTTCCTATGAAAAATTATCAATTAATTCCTTTTGCCTATTTTTAATTGGTCATTTGTCTTTTTATTACTGAGTTGTAAGAGTTCTTTATATATTCTAGAACTACATGCTTATCAGATCCGATTCATAACTATTTCCTCCCATTCTGTGGATTCTTCTCACTATCTTCATGGCGGGCGTCCTCTGCAGTACAAAAGATTTTAATTCTGACAAAGTCTGATTTATCTGTTTCTTTCTTTTGTTACTTATGCTTTTAATGTCATATTTATGAACCCTTTGCCAAATCCAGGGTCATGAATGTTTTACCTGGTGCCATCTTCTAAAAGTTTCAAAATTTCAGTTTTTACTTTTAGATATTTATCTACTTTTAGTTATTTTTTGCATGTGTAAGGGTCCAGCTTTGTTCTTTAGCTTGTGGCTATCTAGTTGTGCCCACATCATTTGTGATAAGAGTGCTGTCTCCCCATTAGGTGGTTTTTGCACCGTTGTTGGGAATCCGTGGGCAGGAGATGTATGGATTCATTTCTGGGCTCTCAGTTTCATTCCCATGCTCTATAGGTCTCTCCTTCTGCTGTGTATATATTTTGATTTTGAAGCATTTTATTACTTTTGTCTTGTTTTTCTTTAAAGAATATTGACTTCCAAGAAGATATATGATGTATTTTTTTCACAGTTTTTGAGTCCTGTGTAATTTTATAGTCATGATGCTGGAGCTTAGCAGACATGAGAAATAGTGATTCATCCAGAATTACATGCTTCAGTGTGAGCATGAGCATGAATTCCAGGTATTACATAAGCCAGAGTTTTTCTAAACGCTAGTCCTATTTTTCATTTTAAGAAGTTACCTACTTTTCCCAAGTATTTTTTTCAATTTGTAAAGCAAATACACAGCCCCTTACTTGCTTCTAACAATAAATCGGTGAGATGTAGGTACCATTATCTACTGCCACTGCTGTTTTGTCTTTGTCATGTTATCTGTAAGGAAGCTGAGGTGTGGGCATATGCAGAGATTTCTCCGGAGTCACTCACTCGGCTTACACCGACTCTGAACAGACTCCTCACTGCTTTCTGTTCTCTGACCACTCCACTTGGTTTGTTTAGAAAGCCACATTTTATTATTTCAAGGGCTCTTTGTAAAGCCTGGTTCCATTTTGAATTTTTTTAATGATTCAGAATCTCAATAGTATTATTTCTTCAAGTCGTAAGTGCATATCATGCAAGAAACATGCTTTGAATACACACAATGCACCTAAGAATCGAATTGTCCTGTTGGGTGTGCTCTGGTCTCTTCTCTCCAGTTGCTGTCTGTGATAATAGTACCAATAAAAATACTTCGAAGATGAGAGTAAGTGACGTTCTAGGCATAGGTCTCAAAAGATTCGTTACATGACATCCCCGTTCATTTCAGAACCCAGCATGAAACTGTCACCCATGGAATATGAACTTTTAAAAATACACTTGCCTATGTGCCTTTTTGGATTTGGCACTTTTCCTGACTCCCCTAGTATTCTGAATTTTGTTTTCCCTGCAAGGTTTTTGGCTTTGCTCGCTCTGGCCTTAGCATCTTACTGGGGCTGAGTACTCTGTACCCCTCTCTCTCCCACCCCCGGCTTCTTGTCCCTTGCCTTTTATTCCGTGTGTGCCAGCTTGGTCCCACAGGGATTGGAAACTTTTGATGAGGACTATCTTTTTTCTTCCATAATGGACCTTTTCCTTTTCCTTTTGTTTTTTTTTTTTTGGGGGGGGGATGTCTGTACTTTTGACATTTAATTGGTTTTCATTTTCCCATTCCTTCTATCAGCAGTGTTTTTGCTTCACCCTTCTCCAGTATGTTTATCTGAATGACTTTCACAAAAAGTTTTTCCTTTCAGTCTCTTCTTTTTCTCTCATTTATTTTCATTTTATTTTTTAAAAAATCCTCCCTCATTTTTTTTTTTTTTTTTTTTGCTGCTTCTTGACTGCATTAACTGTTCTCTACCAAATGACGCTTGAAGATCTCTTAGCTTAATATTTTACCTTTTTTTTTTTTTCTTTTCCCATTTTCCTTTTTTACATAGGGGAAGTCACTTGTTCTGAATATCTTCAAAAATCATCTTATTCCAATCAGACATGTTCTTATCACAGTCAGAAGGAGGGGCTAGAGCTCCCCGAAGCAGTGCACACTGGGGGTAGGGCACAGCCAGCAGCTGGAGCCACTAGCCTTTGAAAATCCCAGGAGGTAGCAGCATGTGCCAGGCCTTATCTCCCTACTGCACACGGGCTGCTTGTCAGTTTCAAATGTCAGCCGCTGGTGGCATTGCTTACAGACAGTAGGCTTTGTGTTGAGATAGAAAGAAAATTTTTTTAAACCTTCTTGGGACCCTGGGAAATTACCATTTTTGGACAAGAATTAGCCTGCCACCTTACCAGTCTATCAGTAGGTAAAAGCCACTGACACCAGGGCCAGGTCTGAGCCCAGGATCAGTTACAGTTGGCATGAACAGTACAAGCCACGGTGTTCTCAGGATGTTGTTATTAAGGCGTTTTATTTTTATCTCGGTGAGATAGTCCTACCCTTGGAAGGCCAAAGAGAGGGACTTTGGGGGCCCTTAAACGTAACCATGTGACAGGTGCTACTCTTTCACCTTCCTGTATTGATTTTCGTAAGTGACAAGACAGCAAATCTGTAATCATTGCTTCTCTGTAGTAAGTACAGGCATGATTCTTTTGAAAAGACTTAATTAAAATATAATGAAACTGTTACCCCACAGTACAAATAATTTAGGAACTGACTCTTGTTAAAAGAATTCTGTACTTCCCGTGGGGCTCCTTTCAGTAGTGCTTCAAAAAAGAGGTTTCCCCAGAGTGGAGGTTCCTCAAGAAGTTGAAACTAGAGCTGCCCAATGACCCAGCAATCGCACTACTGGGTATTTACCCTAAAGATTCAAATGTAGTGGAACGCCTGAGTGGCTCAGTTGGTTAAGCAGCTGCCTTCGGCTCAGGTCATGATCTCAGCATCCTGGGATCGAGTCCCACATCGGGCTCCTTGCTTGGCAGGGAGCCTGCTTCTCCCTCTGCCTCTGCCTGCCATTCTGTCTGCCTGTGCTTGCTCTCTCCCCTTCTCTCTCTCTGATAAATAAATAAAATCTTTAAAAAAAAAAAAAGATTCAAATGTAGTGATCCGAAGGGGCACGTGCACCCCAGTGTTTACAGCAGCAGCGTCCACAACAGCCGAGCTGTGGGAAGAGATGAGACGGACAAACGGGTAGAGAAGATGCAGTATTTATATACAAACCGTGGGAGCTTACTCAGCCATCAGAAGGGATGAGAGCTTTCCATTTACATCTGGCAGGCATGGAATTGGGAGGTATTTTGCTGAGTAAAATAAGTCAACCGGAGAAAGATAATTATCATATGGTTTCACTCCTATGAGGGATATGAGAAACAGTGTAGAGAACCATAGGGGAAGGGAGGGAAAACTGAATGGGAAGAAACCAGAGAGGGAGACAAACATGAGAGACTCTTAACTATGGTAAAGAAACCAAGGGTTACTGCAGGGGAGGTGGGTAGAGGGAGGGGGTAACTGGGTGCTGGGCATTAAGGAGGGCACGGGGTGCAGCGAGTGCTGGTGTTCCATGCAGCTGTGAATTATTGAACTCTACATCTGAAACTAATGATGTACTGCATGTTGGCTAATTGAACTTAACTAATAAACACACAAAAAAGAGGTTTCCCTACATTTTAAGTTAAACCTAAATTTAACACATTTAATGTGGAAAGTGAAATATGTATAATGAAATAATGTATAGAAATATGTATATGTGTATGTATAGAAATATGTATAATCCATGTATACACATCTGTACATATATAGAAATATGTATAAATGGGTAAAACAGCCGGCCCTATCTCCCAGAAGGCTGTGCATTTCGGAATGGAGCATGTGACCTCTTACGATGCCTTACTCTGTTGTCTTTCTGAAGCTTTGCTGCCTGACTCTCTTCAGGGCAAAGAAATGAGTTGGTGAGGCTCAGTAGGTCCTCTTAACCCTACTCATTTCTCGGATCTCTGGGCATGTGGAGTGTACAGAATCGCTGCAGAGTACATTTATGCAAAGGAGAGCGGAGGGTACTGTTCTCTCCTCTCTCCTGCAGGCACGGTCATTCCTGTCCGTCACCACCGCCTGCCCCAGCTTTGAGTAACTTTTGCCTTCGTTTGAATGATCATACCATTGTCTTATCACCCGTCACTTACCACCTGTCACTTGGCCTGTGCTCTGTGTATAGTGTATCTTTGATGGATGCTCCTCACCTCCTGGTCTAGATACTCCAGTTAGAGGACCTGTGTTACACCTTGTTGCTGTCTCCAGAACCAGAAAAATGCTCGAACACAGAGTGCTTCCTCAGCCTTGGTAGGAAACCACGGGATCTTGTTAACTGCAGATTGTCATTCAGTCGGTCTGGGTGGGGCAGGAAAGGCCACCTCCCCGACAGACAGACTCTGGGGCAGTGGCACACAGCTGGTCTGCAGGCCACACCTCCAACGCCCTGTCTCTGGCAGAATTTCAGCAGATGCCTGTTGGTGATGCTGTTGGTTTAAAAAAAAGGGGGCGAAGGATTTAAATTTTGTTAAATGCTTCATTTGTCTGCAATATGAAAACTGCCTTAAGAAGTGAACATATTTTTAAGTCAGTTTCTGTGAATAACTGAAGATGTGGGTTGTCTCTTTTACTCTTTTTTTTCTGCCTTGTCTATCTGAGCTATAGAAATGGACTTTAACTTATCCATTTCAATAGATACCAGACCAAAGGAGATTACATACAAGTAGCTCCTATTTTGGCTTCATTAGATTTGGGCTCCAAAGCAAAAGCTTTTATAACACATTTCCAGTCATCTGAATTATCCATTCCTTAGATTTATCCATTGTAGCTTTGAGGAACACAGGTGCAGTTTTCCAGATAAACCCAAATTCTGCCTGTATCACCTTTTAGGGGCAAGAATTGTGCATAAACTTACTATAAACCCAATCAAATCTTTCCTTCCTCTTTTTTTTAATGGAATTCAAAAGTGGTGAGCAGGGAGCCTGCTTCTCTCTCTGCCTCTGCCTGCCTTTCTGCCTGCTTGTGCATGCTTTCTCTCTCTCTGACAAATAAATAAAATACTAAAAAAAAAAAAAAAAAAAAAAAAAAACTACCAACAAGCAATGAATCTAAGTCCCAAGACTTGGATGGCAACCGAGAACTCCTCTGCCAATAGCAGAGGTCACTGTTCATGGCCCTGCTCTCCCAAACCGAGAACGCATTAATGGTAATCAGGGAGTTTGCGCTTCAGGCTTTGATTGTCACTACTAGAGTATGCAAATGGAACTCGCTTTTCTGTTTTTTTAAGATTGGCATTATTTTTTTTTAAGATTTTATTTATTTACTTATTCATGAAAGAGAGAGAGGCAGAGGAAGAGCCAGACTCCCCACTGAGCAGGGAACCCGATGCGGGACTTGATCCCAGGACCCTGGAATCATGATCTGAGCCCAAGGCAGACGCTTAACCATCTGAGCCACCCAGGCGCCCTTTCCTGGTTACTTTGTAGAAACAGTCTACTTCCCTCCTGTGAAATGTGAAGTACCAGCTGCCATTCGGCATGCGTCGGCCAGCCTGCTGGTGTGTGTCCCTCTCCCAGAAAGGGCAGCTGCCTCGCAGAGTGGCTAAGAGCTGCGTGGCATCCAGCACACGGTCAGGGAACTGTCCCACCACTGTTGATACTGGACAGTGTTTTTACGTCTATTGCAAGGAGCACTGGGTGTTACACACAAACGAAGAATCAGGAACACTGCACCAAAAACTAATGACGTGCTGTATGGTAACTACTGTGACACGGTAGAGAATAAATAAATAAATAAAACTTTTTATGTCAAAGACATTGTCGAGACCAGATTTATAAGTAAATCTTTGTGCAAGCTTTTTTATTATTAACTTAGAATACATTCTTACAGGTGGAATTGCTGGGTCAGAATATAAAAGGGTTCATTTGTGTCTAATTTGTTTTATGCTTTCTGAACTACAACCATAGTTTAACAGGCTTCGACCTAAACAATGACACAGTTTCCTTTGTAAAATATTTTGTCTGAGTAGCAAGAAGTGCATGAATACACAAAAGAGTTATGTAATATCTGGGAACTAATTAACCCAAGGAGATAGTAACAGGCGGCATCACAATGAGCAGCATTTATCACCTGGACTTGCCGGCGTCCACTGCTCGTTCTGTTCTGGTCTTGCCACATTGGAGGTACTAGGTTGTACATGTAATACATAAAACAGGTCACACATGAAATTTAACTGAGAATGAATGGCTGGTTCCCAAAACATTTCTCTTTTAATTTTTTCCCTTCTGCAGAGAATTTTATTTGGTAAAATACTCTGCAAGGAGTGTATACTCTGTCAAGACGACCAAGGAAAATATACTCTGTCAAGACGACCAAGGAAAATACAGGAAAAGCAAAGCTTGTTAACTGTTCCTTATTTAGCGTAAGGAGTACGTAGATGAGCAAATCTTGGCAGCGTGTTAATTTGTTATATTGCAAAGCTAGCTATTTATCAGGTTTTAAAAGCAGAATTAAATATATAAATGATTATATTTTAAAAGAGACTGAATTAGATGAGTCTGTGTATCATAGTGCTGATTTAAATACAGGAGTCCTTTTGGTATAGCATATGAAATAAGTCAAATGGCAGTACAAGCATTTGATGAGTTTAAATAGTTCTCTAAAAGAATATGAATCTGGGGGTGTGTGGATGCTCAGTTGGTTAATCCTCCAACTCTTGATTTTGGGGCAGGTCATGATCTTGGGGTCATGAGATTGAGCCCTGAGTCAGGCTCCTCGCTCAGTGGGGCGTCTGGTTGAGAGTCTCTTCCCTCTCTCTCTGCCCCTCCTCTGCTCACACACTCTGAATAAGTCAGTCAGTAAATAAAATCTTCACAAAAGAAAAAAAGCCTTTCACAAAGTAAGAAATTTAGCACATAGAACGGCATGTTTCTGATTTTTAAGAGTGCGTGCAACAAGTCTGAAGTTACATATCACTGTAACAGTTAAAATACCTGTCAGTATATACAACTGTACCATAAGTTAACTGTGTATATTTTTAAAAGCTTTTAACATTGCTATTAATATAGTCATTTATTTATATTAAATTTCTTTTTTAGTTAGAATTTACGGCAATTGAGAAACATGCAGCATAATAAGATAAATCAGGTGAATGAGGAAATCAAGACAGGAAGCAAAAGAGACTAGAAGTGAGAAAAAGTGTGCCATGAAGTCCTATATTTTTATTCCTGAGAGGTCACTGTGTGGCTCTTAGTTTTTAGGGATCCACTGAATCAGATTATATGACTGACGGTGTCCATGAGATCAACTAATTGCTCACAAAAAATCCTAACTTTTTCTGATACCGAAGAGGAAAGTCCTTTGTGGCTCCCCGAAGAAGGACTAAGTGATCTAGCACTCAGTCTTCAGTAATAGCAAGTTTCCTAGGCTATTCTTTGCAAGAAGCTGATGATGCCATCCCAGAGGGTGGCAGTTTCATGAGAAATCAGAAAGATTTGATCCCACATCTTGTTGCAATACAGGGCTAGAGTTCTTTAAAAAAAAAAAAAAAAAAAGAATGTGTTTTTTTTTTTTTAATTTTTCCTTTCTTTTTTCCCTTTTTTTCTAATTTTATTTTATTTTTTCAGTGTTCAGAGATTCATTGTTTATGCACCACACACAGTGGTCCATGCAATCCGTGCCCTCCTTAATATCCACCACCAGGCTCACCCAACCTACCACCCCCTCCCCTCCAAAACCCTCGGTTTGTTTCTCAAAGTCCACAGTCTCTCATGCTTCGTCTCCCCCTCCGATTTCCCCCAATTCACTTCTCCTTTTCTTATCCTAATGTCCTCCGTGTTATTCCTTATGTTCCACAAGTAAGTGAAACCATATGATAATTGACTCTCTCTGCTTGACTTATTTCACTCAGCATAATCTCTTCCAGTTCCTTCCATGTTAATACAAAAGTTGGACTTTCATCCTTTCTGATGGAGGCATAACACTTCATTGTATATATGGATCATATCTTCTTTATCCATTCGTCGGTTGAAGGGCATCCTGGCTCTTCCCACAGTCTGGTGATTGTGGTCATTGCTGCTATGAACATTGGGGTACAGATGGCCCTTCTTTTCACTATATCTGTGTCTTTGGGGGTAAATAACCAGTAGTGCAATTGCAGGGTCATAGGGGAGCTCTATTTTTAATTTCTTAAGGAATCTCCACACTGGGCGCCTGGGTGGCTCAGTGGGTTAAGCCGCTGCCTTCGGCTCAGGTCATGATCTCAGGGTCCTGGGATCGAGTCCCGCATCGGGCTCTCTGCTCAGCAGAGAGCCTGCTTCCCTCTCTCTCTGCCTGCCTCTCCATCTACTTGTGATTTCTCTCTGTCAAATAAATAAATAAAATCTTTAAAAAAAAAAAAAAAAAAAAAAAGGAATCTCCACACTGTTTTCCAAAGTGGCTGCACCAACTTGCATTCCCACCAGCAGTGTAAGAGGGTTCCCCTTTCTCCACAAATTCTCCAACACTTGTTGTTTTCTGTCCTGTTAATTTTGGCCATTCTAACTGGTGTAAGGTGGTATCTCAAATGTGGTTTTGATTTGAATCTCCCTGATGGCTAGTGATGATGAACATTTTTTTCGTGTGTCTGTTAGTCAGTTGTATGTCTTCTTTGGAGAAGTGTCTGTTTATGTCTTCTGTCCATTTTTTGATGTGACTATCTGTTTTTTCAGTGTTGAGTTTGAGGAGTTCTTCATAGATCTTGGATATCAGCCCTTTGTCTGTACTGTCATTTTCTCCCATTCCGTGGGTTGACTGTTTCCTTGGCTGTGCAGAAGCTTTTGTTCTTGATGAAGTCCCAGAAGTTCATTTTTGCTTTTGTTTCCTTTGCCTTTGCCTGTCTTGAAAGAAGGTGCTGTGGCTGATGTTGAAGAGGTCACTGCCCATGGTCTCCTCTAGGATTTTGATAGATTCCTGCCTCACATTGAGGTCTTTTATCCATTTCGAGTTTATCTTTGTGTACGGTGTAAGAGGATGGTCGAGCTTCATTCTTCTATACATAGCTGTCCAATTTTCCCAGCACCATTTATTGAAGAGACTGTCTTTTTTCCAGTGGATATTTTTTCCTGCTTTGTCAAAGATTATTTGACCATAGAGTTGAGGGTCCATATCTGGGCTCTCTACTGTGTTCCACTGGTCTATGTATCTGTTTTTTTTTGTTTGTTTGTTTGTTTGTTTGTTTTTGCCAGTACCATGCTGTCTTGGTGATCACAGCTTTGTAATAAAGCTTGAAATCAGGCAACATGATGCCCCCAGTTTTGTTTTTCTTTTTCAACATTTCCTTAGTAATTTGAGGTCTTTTCTGGTTCTATACAAATTTTAGGATTGTTTATTCCAGCACTCTGAAAAATGCTGGTGGAATTTTGATCGGGATGGCATTGAAACTATAGATGGCTCTAGGTAGTATAGACATTTTAACAGTATTTATTCTTCTGATCCAAGAGCATGGAATGGTCTTCCATCTTTTTGTGTCTTCTTCAATTTCTTTCATGAGTGTTCTGTAGTTCCTCAAGTACAGATCCTTTACCTCTTTGGTTAGGTTTATTCCCAGGTATCTTATGGTTCTTGGTGCTATAGTGAATGGAATCAATTCTCTAATTTCCCTTTCTGTATTTTCATTGTTAGTGTATAAGAAAGCAACTGATTTCTGTACATTGACTTTTGTATCCTGCCGCATTACTGAATTGCTCTTGTATGAGTTTTGGTACTTTGGGGGTGGAGTCTTCTGGGTTTTCCATGTAAAGTATTATGTCATCTGCGAAGAGAGTTTGACTTCTTTGCCAGTTTGAATACCTTTTATTTCTTTTTGTTGTCCGATTGCTGTTGCTAGGACTTCTAGTCGTATGTTGAACAACAGTGTGATGAGAGTGGGCATCCTTGTCGTGTTCCTGATCTCAAAGGGAAGGATGCAAGCTTTTTCCCATTGAAAATTCGCTGTGGGTTTTTCATAGGTAGGTATTGTGAAGTTGTGGAAGGTTTCCTCTATCCCTATACTTGGAAGTATTTTCATCAGGAACGGATGCTGTATTTTGTCAAATGCTTTTTCTGCATCAATTGAGAGGACCATGTGGTTCTTTCTCTTCTCTTACTGATTTGTTCTATCACATTGATTGATTTGCGAATGTTTGAACCACTCTTGCGTCCCATGGATAAATCCTACCTGGTCATGGTGGATAATCTTTTTAGTGTACTGTTGTGTCCCATTAGCTAGAATCTTGTTGAGAATCTTGGCATCCATATTCATCAGGGATATTGGTTTGAAATTCTCCTTTTTGGTGGGGTCTTTGCTTGGTTTGGGGATCAGGGTAATGCTGGTTTCATAGAATCTGCAAGTTTTCCTTCTGTTTCTATTTTCTGAAATAGCTTCAGGAGAATAGGTATTATTTCTTCTTTGAATGTTTGGTAGAATTCCCCAGGGAATCTGTCAGGTCCTGCACTCTTATTTTTTGGGAGGTTTTTGATCACTGCTTCAATCTCATTACTGGTTATTGGTCTATTCAGGTTGTCAATTTCTTTCTGTTTCAGTCTTTAGAGTTTATAGTTTCCAGGAATGCATCCATTTCTTCTAGGTTCCTTAACTTATTGGCATATAACTGTTGATAATAATTTCTGATGACTGTTTCTATTTGCTTGGTGTTAGTCATGATCTCTCCCCTTTCATTCATTGTTTTATTTTTTTTTTAAGGTTTTATTTTTTTATTTGACAGACAGAGATCACAAGTAGGCAGAGAGGCAGGCAGAGAGAGAGGGGGAAGCAGGCTCCTTGCTGAACAGAGAGCCCGATGCGGGGCTTGATCCCAGGACTCTGAGATTATGACCTGAGCAGAAGGCAGAGGCTATAACCCACTGAGCCACCCAGGCACCCCTCATTCATTGTTTTAGTAATTTGGGTCCTCTCTCTTTTCTTTTGGATTCGTTTGGCCAATGGTTTATTGATCTTACTGATTCTTTCAAAGAACCAGCTTCTAGTTTCGTTGATGTCTTTTACTGTATCTCTAGTTTCTAACTCATTGATCTCTGCTCTAATCTTGATTATTTCCCTTCTCGTGCATGGGTTTCTTAATTTGTTGTTGATTTTCCAGTTCTTTAGGTGTAAAGAGAGTTAGTGTATTCAGGATTTTTTCAGCTTTTTGAGTGAGGCTTGGATGGCTATGCATTTTCCCCTTAGGACCGCCTTTGTCTTATCCCATAGGTTTTGGACTGAAGTGTCTTCATTCTCATTGGTTTCCATGAATTGTTTAAGTTCTTCTTTGATTTCCTGGTTGATGCAAACATTCTTGAGCAGGATGGTCTTTAGCTTCCAAGTATTTGCCTTCCTTCCATACTTTTCCCTGTGGTTGAGTTCTAGTTTCAAAGCACTGTGGTCTAAGAATATGCAGGGAATGAATAATCTCAATCTGTTGGTATCAGTTGAGACCTGATTTGTGACTCAGTATGTGGTCTATTCTGGAGAAGGTTCCATGTGTGCTCAAGAATAAGGAGTATTCTGTTTTAGGTTGGAAGGTTCTGTGTATATCCATGAGGTCCACCTGGTCCAATGTGTCATTCAATGCTGTTGTTTCTTTATTGATGTTCTGCTTGGATGTTACTGAGAGTGGCGTGTTAAGATTCCCCACAATTGGGACGCCTGGGTGGCTAGTTGGTTGGGTGGCTGCTTTCGGCTCAGGGCATGATCCCAGTGCTCTGGGATCGAGTCCCATATCGGGCTTCTTGCTCAGTGGGGAGCCTGCTTTTCCCTCTGCCTCTGCCTGCCACTCTGTCTGCCTGTGCTCTCTCTCTCTCACTTAAATAAAATCTTTTTTTAAAAAAAAGATCTCCTACAATTAATGTGTTCATATCAATATGAATCTTTATTTTGATTAACATTTGGCTTATATAGTTGGCTGTTCCCATATTGGAGGCATAAATATTTATGATTTTTAGAACTTCCTGGTGAATAGACCCTTTTAGAATGATGTAGTGTCCTTCTTTATCTCTGACTATAGTCTTTAGTTTAAAATCTAATTTATCTGATATGAGAATCTCTATCCCAGCTTTCTTTCAAGGCCTGTTGGCATGAAAGATGGTTCTCCATCCCTTCACTTTCAGTCTGCATGTATCCTTAGGTTCCAAATGTGTCTCTTATAGACAACATATGGATGGGTCCTGGCGTTTTATCCAGTCTGCAACCCTGTGCCATTTTATGGGCACATTTAGCCTGGCTTAGTGGTCACCCATTTAAACACTGCTGGTCTTGGAACCTCTTTATGTTTCTATCCATTTTGAATGTCAGCCTTGCTGGATAAAGTATTCTTGGCTGCATGTTCTTCTCATTTAGTGCCCTGAATATGTCTTGCCAGTCCTTTCGGGCTTGCCAGGTTTCTGTGGACAGGTGTGCCGTTACTCTGCGGTCCTTCCTCTGTATGTAAGGGATCTCTTCCCCCAGCTGCTCTTAAGACCTCTTGTCTGGAATTATGATTCATGAATTTCACAATTAAGTGTCTGGATGTCTTTCTAGACTCTATCGTGGTGGGTGTCCTTTCTGCCTCTAGGACATGAACACTTGTTCGATTCCCCACATTAGGGAAATTTTCATCTAGAATTTGTCCAGTTGTATCTGCTAGTCATCTCTCTTTCTCCAGCCCCTCAGGGATCCCAATAATTCTGAGGTTGGAATGTTTCAAGACATCATTTATTTCCCTAATTCTGTTTTCATGGATTCTAAGCTACTTGTCCCAGGCCCCCTCCTGATCCTTCTTTTCTGTCAGTCTGCATCTACATCACTAATTCCATCTTCTGCCTTGGTTACTCTAGCTTTACAGTATTTAGAATAGATTGGATCTCACTGATAGCATTTTTAACTTCTGCCAGATCAGCTCTCACTTCCACCCTTAGAGATTCTGTGTTGTCATTAATGGTCTTCTCCAACCTAGTCATTGCCTGAATAATCGTTACCCTGAATTCCCTTCCCAACATGTTGTTTATGTCCATATCCATTAATTCTGTGGCAGAGGGCACAGTCTCTGAATTATTCCTCTGTTGGGTGTTCCTCTTCCTAGTCATTTTGGTGACACGTGGTTGAGGGATGTGTAGCTAAAAATATCAGCCAGGATCCAGGCACAGTACACCATGATTTGTCGTTGGGTAAAGGTTTTTTTCTACTAGACGGCAGAGTAGAAAAGAAACTGGCTCTCACTTTATAGTTCACCTCTGTTTCCTCTCCTGAAAAGACATTTTCGCATGGTATATGATGCCAGTTACAGCCACGTTAAAAGCAGGTATATCCACGCCATGACACGGGCCCGCTGCATTGAAGTCCTGCTTGTAGTCCCATCTCTTTTCCCTGTCTGGCTCCCACTGCCTGTCGGACTCACTGAGGCTATGGTTTCCTGTTTGTATTTCCTTAAAGGAGTCCTTTATACATACTGTTCTAAGTCAGTGCTTTGATAATATTGAGTGGCGGTAAGTTCAAGGTTAAACTTCTTGGAATATAACTAGAGTGTGTTTATTTAGTGTCCCTGTGCAAGTACAGAGTGGTGTGCTTCCTTAGCCAAGCCACATGTACTTGTGGAGACTGATGAGAATAACACGATGTTCACTTAAATGGATGGAGACCCTGAACGAGGTGGGCCCAGGAGGCACCCACATGCAGGACCTGGATTCATTTCCAGATATTTGTTGCACAGAAATTATTTGAATAGTCAGGGTACTAAAGTTCTATAACATAGATCATAACAGTATAGTTTTAGCGTGAAATGTTGTTTTTTTAATTTAAAAAAAGGTAGGAACAGATGCTTACCTCTCCCTAAAATAGAACCCGCATTAAAACAAAGTGAAACAAAACCTCTCAGTCAATTACCTGGAGAACATTTGTCTTTGAATCTTGTTTTTTGTTTTTATTTTTTTCTGGTGTACTCTCTAAGATGAACTGATTACAAAATGTACCTTCAGATATTAGTGTGAATTAACTCATTATATGGGGGAGTCAGTGAAACCTCTGAAGTAAGGAAGAAGGATATTGCATATATACAAACTTACAGAACAGTTAAGTATTCAGGTTCTCAGGCTGTGGGTTCCCAGGAAGCCTCCCCGGAGAGCTGCAGAATGGTCTCTAGAGCCTGGCATTCTGTTTGTGCTGCTGTTTCATTATTTGTATGAAAATAACAAGCCTCAACTTCTACGTCACCACTGGTGAAAGCACCTGCTGGAGTAGTCATGACTCTGGCTTCGGTGTACAGTTTCTAAGTGTACTGAGACTCTCCAGTGTAGATTTTGGTTGGTGCCTCATCTACATTGCCTAGGCTGCTTCTTCACCCCTTTTAAAATTCTGTCTGTTTGGTATATTTTTATGTGTTACATATTTTTAGGAATATACTTATTTCATTAATCATGATATATAGTTTTTGAGTACTAAAAAACTAAAATGTCTAGAGAAGATCCGACCTCAGACATCTCATATGAAGTTCCTCCTGGTGTGAAATGTTCTGAATAGTCTGAGGGATGCTAAGATGAATAAGGAACATCCCCATTTCCAGTGGGTGTATTGTCTCTAGGAGGAGACATGCGCAGTTGAGTTTCTGCATTCTCAGTAAATACTAAACAAATACCTATTATTTACTGGGTACTGTTCTTGGCATTCAAGATTCAGTAAAGAACAGGACAGATCTGAGCAGTAGTCTTTTATTTTCCTTTTTCTTTTTTTATAATTCAAGTACAATTAACATACAATGTTATATTAGTTCAGGTGTATAGTATAATGATTCAGCAATTCTGTACATTTCTTAGTGCTTATGAAGTTAAGTATACACTTATTCCCTTTATCTTTATTCCACATCCTGCCATCCACCTCCCCTCTGGTTTGTATTCTACATTTAAGAGTCTGGTTTTTTGTTTCTCTCTCTGTATTTTTGTTTATTCACTTGATTTGTTTCTTAAACTTCACATATGTCTGAAATCACATGATATTTGTCTTTGACTGATGTATATCACGTAGCATTGTATCTTCTAGGTCCATCCATATTGTCGCAAATGGCAAGCTCGAATTCCTTTTTACGCCTGCACAATATCCCATTGTATGTGTACACCACATCTTTCTTATCCATTCTCCTGTCAGTGCACACTTCGGTTGTTTGCATGTCTTGGCTCTTGTAGCTAATGTGTAATAAACATAGGGGTGCACATATCTTTTCAAATTAGTATTTTTGTTTCTTTGGATAAATATCTGGTAGTGGAATTATTGGGTCATATAACATTTCTATTTTTAATTTTTTGGGAAACCTCCATACTGTTTTCCACAGTGGCTGCACCAATTTATACTCCCACCCACAATGTATGAGGGTTCATTTTTCACCAAATCCTTGCCAACACTTGTTCTTTCTTGTTTTTCATTCTGGCAGTTCTGACCAGAATGATATCTCATACCAGTGTGATGTCTTATTGGGATTTTGATTTGCGTTTCACTGATAATGAGTGATGTTGAGTATCTTTTCACATGTCTGGTGGACATCTGGATGTCTTCTTTGGGAAAATGTCTGTTCAGGTCCTTTGCCTAGTTTTTAACTGGATTGTTTGTTTGTGGGTGTTGAATGTGTACATTATGTATTTGGGGGTACTAATCCCTTATTAGATACATTGGTTACAAATGTCTTTGGCTGTGAAGTAGGTGGCCTTTTCATTTTTTTGGTTTCCCTTGCTGTGCAGAAGCTTTTTATTTTGACGTAATGTCAGTGGTTTATGTTTGTTTCTCCTGCCTTGGGAGACATATCTAAAAAAATGTTAGGACCAGTGTCAGAGAAATTACTGCCTGTGTTCTAGGATTTTTATAGTTTCAGGTCTCACCTGTAGGTCTTTAATATTTTTGAATTTATTTTTGAGTGTGGTGCTAGAAAGTGGTCCAGTTTCCTTCTTTTACCTGTAGCTGCCAGTTTCCTAAACACCATTTATTAAAGAAACTTATTTGTATATTGTTGCCTGAGTTGTCGGAGCTTGGCTGTATGAACATGGGCTCATGTCTGGACTCTGTATTCCACTGATTTGTGCCTATCTTTGTGCCGGTACCTACTGCTTTGATGACTACAGCTTTCCAGGGTATCTTGAAGGGTACCTCCAGCTTTGTTCTTTCCCAGATTGGTTTGGCTATTTGGGATCTATTGTGGTTCCATACCAAGTTTAGTGGTATTCGTTCTGGTTCTGTGAAAAATGCTACTGGCATTTTTATGGGGATTGCATGGAATCGGTAGATGGCTTTGGGTGGTACCGCCGTTTTAACAATGTTGATGCTAATCCATGATCATGGAATATCTTTCCTTTCGTTCAGGTCGCCTTCAGGTTCCCTCATCAGTTTTATGGTTTCCAGAGGAGAGGTCTTTCGGCTCCATGGTTGCATGTACTTGAAGGTATTTTGTCGTCTCTGGTGTAATTGTTTTCTTAATTTCTTTTTCTGCTGCGTCATGATTAGGGTATAGAGACGTTACCAGTTCCTGATACTAATCTTGCATTCAGGTGTCACTTCTAGGAGTTTTGGGGTTTTGTCTGGTGATACCATGTCGTCTGCCAGCGGTGCCCGTCAGCGCCCTTGCAGCCGGGTTTCGGCCACAACACGGGTCGCGCTGTGCCTTGGGCCGCGCAGAGGGTGAGACGAGGAAACACCTCGCCGGGGGTCCCGGGGGAGGCTCAGGGCTCAGCGGCCGGTGACGGGGAAATACCCCCGGATGCCCGGGAGCGACTTGCGGTGAAACGGAAACATGTTCCGCGTCCAGGGAAGAGGGCGGACGCGGCCGGACGCCCCTCGCCCCGCGGTGCTTCACGGCGTGTGGAGCGTCGCCGCGACTGGAGGGACCCGGGGCCCATCGCACGGAGACTCACGCGTGCGGCGGACGCGCGTCCTCTTCCGTCGCGCGTCTACGCAGCAGTTCCGGGGGCGGCTCTCAGCGGCCTGGTCCGCTTCCCCGCCCCGTCGGAGGCGTCGATGCGTCGATCCGGGAGCTGCGTCCGCCAGGACGAGGCCGAAGACCGCCTCAGGGCGGAGCCGAGGGGCGCGTGAGTGACCGGGTCCCTCCCCCGCGGAGCTTCCTCATCCCGCAGCGGGGCGGCCGGAGCGGGGCGGCCGGAGCGGGGCGGCCGGAGCGGGGCGGCCGGAGGGAAGCGTCCGCAGGGAAGCGTCCGGGCGGCCGCTGAGGGCCGGGCTCCTGCCGCCGGAGCCGGGGGCTGTGGGGACCCGGAGGGCGGCCCCGGACCGAGAAGAGACCTGCCCTGAGCCGCCGCCCTCGTGCCCCCGAGCACGGGACGACGCCGTCCGGGGCGCCGGTCCCTGACGCCGCGGCCTCGGGCACTCGGCACAGATCCGGGTGTCGTGCTTTGTTGTGCGCCCCGTTGGCCGGCAGTTCCCGGCACCTCCCTGACGGCCCGACGGCCTGTGGGACCGCGGCTTCTCGGTCGGCGCCCGGCGCGCCTGACGGGACGGTCCTCCTCGCAGACTGCGGCCGCCTGCCGGGGACCAGCCGGGCGGGGACCTGGCGGCGGGGGCGCTGGCGGCGGGGTCGGGACCCGCCGTCCGTGATCTCGTCCGCCGGGCACGGGAGCGGAGACGCTGAGCGACGGTGGGTGCGGCGCCAAGGACGACTGTCGGGGCCCCTGCGGTTCGGAGGGCTGGGGCGGGGCGCTGCCGGCGGCCGCTCAGCTCACGGGCCAACCGGACTTTGGAAGCCCCTGTTCCTGCGTCGCCCGAAGGACTCGGCGACCGCGATCGAAGTGGGGAGTCACCGGCCGCTCCGGCCGTGCAGGAGAAGATCCGACTTCCGGAAGCCGTTCTGCACGTGGCTTTGGCAGGAAAAAGCAGAGACCAGAGTCTGAAAAAGAAGGAGGAAACGGAATTTTTTGTCCAGTGTAAATTTTGTTTCAAGATGGCAGTTCACAGTTCTGTTCGGAAGGGAAAGTGAATTTTAGGGGATTAAGTTGCCTCTTTGAATATAACCCCTGAAAAAAAGTTTTTTACAGTTAATGACTAAAGATGAGAAAAAAGACTCAAAAAATAATTCTTTACAACAAACAGGAAGGAAAATGAGACACTTCTGAGGGCAACAACCATAATCTAGCTTATCTAGGTAAAGGAGTATTCTCATTTATCGAGTATTTTGCATCTTTTCTCCACAAATGTGTACTTGTAAAAAATATATGATCAAAATAATGATGACATCATCACTTTGGTGGACAGAGTTCATTATCTCCTTTTTAAGTGAGAATCGTGCCTCACAATCCTGTGTGAGATGTGATTGGTTGTGTTATAGAGCCGTGGAGGAGTGCATGTGTCTTAGAAGGAGGTAACCGAGAGCTTCAAGTAAGACGAAAGATGATTAATTATAATGTGACCGCAAAAGTTTAGAATGAGTCGGTCCTTTCTACACCGTGGATATCCACCAGAAGATTCAGGAGCCCTCTGGGGAGTTTGTGTGTGTCTTACTGTCCCCGCTGGAAAGGCCATCTATGAGCATGCATTGACATGCCTGAGGCCTCTCCCCTGGACTGCTCCGCTCTCATTTCGTGTCCACCACCTGGTGTTCTGTGTCTGTGATGGAACAGTAGGACTGTCCTCCATCAAGTTCCCAAAGCAAGTCACTTTCAGAGCTCTGGGATTAGTGCTTAGAGTTCTTGATTCTGTTCTCAAACAGGTGTGCCCTAATTTGAGAAAATCTGGTCTACAAAACCATCAACTCACAAAATACATAAATTAAGGAGTTATTACTTTCATTTCAAAAGGATTTCCTTCAGGATTCCTTAGAATAAGTGTCTGAAGAGTGTATCATGTCCAAAAGGCCTTCTGGGTTATTAGTAAGCGAGAGGGCTCACTTTCCCACCCTGTCGTTAACCAAATTAATGAAATGCATATTTTTGAGCCTGTAGCCATTTCATTCATGCGCTCACTTCTGCACGAAATCATTAGTACCGTTACTCAGTGACTCAGTCATTAGTACTGTTACTCAGGGACTCTTTCATGAGCATTCTCTGTGTGTTGAATCCACAAAAGTCACAGCCCTTGTCCTTTAGGCATTTACAGATGACAAGAGTGAACCAGATGTCAAGTAAATGTTTGACAGTGGAAGCAAGCTGGCCTGTTAGGAGACCACTGTGGTTAAACAAAGTGAGAGGGTGAGCTGTGGCCATAGGGTAGCCTCCTGGCGACTTTAAAGGGAATTGTAGCAGGACTTGGACAGCTTAGAAAATTAAGAGTTTGCCCAAAGCAGTTGATCTTTGGATACATTGTTTCTTCAGTGATGAACAGGAAGTCTAAGACTTTAGAACCAGGTTATCCATACATATAAAAGGTAAAAACTGTCTGCATTGTCACTATAGCAGGGGGTTGTTAGGTACATGTGAAATACGACATCTTTTAACAATGCAAGTACTGTGTAAGGGCTTCATTATGGTATGATGAAGATGATGAGTGCCTCCAATTTGGCCGGAGACTATTAGACATTTTATGGGCATTACCTCATTTATTCCGTCCAGTATACTCAACGGAGGCCGTTACGGACACCGAGATATTTTCACTAACTGCTGGGATTTATGTTGCTACTATAGAAGAGAAAATCTTTAATCTTACAAACTCTCTGTCCTTTTTTATAATCTGAAGTATACCTGTATATACTAAGATGAGTTAGGCCCCTGGAGATGTTGATTTCAAGGTCACCTCACCTCTTAAGGTGGCTTAGCTACATCTTAAGCCAGAAATCACTGCTGCTGCCTCCACTGCTGCCATCACCACTGACTGTCACAGAATCTGGGGCCTCAGGCACGGAGTCTGGCCACCACAACGCCTCCAAACACTCATGTGTCCCACCTTGTCAGCCAGAGGCAACGTCAGCAGGTAGATGGCCTGTGTCCAGTTCTGCCTTCCAGATCTCAATGGTGGGACATAATTTACTTCAAGAACTCGAGCGGAAAGAGTGTCGAGAGAATGTAATGTGGATTTCTAACCTGCCTCTGGAAGAAGGATGGAATTAGGGCTGAGAGAGCCGCTGTATGGAATCCACTCGATCTTACTTACGTTGCTTACTCTGGACCCTTTGTTAGGAACATGAACTCCTTGAGAAGAGGGTGAAAAACTTCTGAGCCAGAACATTCAAAGGGAGTAGGACATGTTCTCATGCTCGAGCTAGGAAAGAGGTTTGTGGCTTGAAACCTGGAAGAGGTGGAAGTGACTGGGTTATTTCAGGTGCAGGTGGAGAAGCGAGCAGGAGTCATAGCTGCTGGCCTTTCTGGAGCGCGTCACGCACTTCAGATGTTCTATTGTGGAAAGCAGCTCAGGCAGGGAATGGCGTGCTTCAGCTTGGTTCTGTAACCTTGGCCTGACTGCTTCGTGGAGGATCGAGGAGACGGCATAAACCAGGTAGAGAGAAATCCAAGAAGTCAGCAGTCTAGGCGACAGAACATGGTGACAGAGTGGAGGAAAGGAGAAAGACTGATGTGGACTGTATTTCAGCCTTGTATTGACAGGACTTTATAATAACTTGGGTGCTGAAGGTGCCAGGAATGGTCCCAGCTGTTTCACTGTTTCGTTCCTTTAGTGTAGAGTTTCTGAGTGTTGAGCCCCGCTTCTTAGGAAAATCAAGGAAGATTGCATCGCAGTTTTTTATCAGGATGACGTAGACTGTGGGGAGCACTTGTTTTTGCGGGAGAGATGGAGAATGCCTCTCCGGTTTCTCAGTCGTAATAGGACTATACTCGAAGGTAAAATCTCCTAAGTGTAGCTTTGTGAAAAAGAGAAAACAGGAAAATATTCACCAAAAATTTTATTTTCCTCTGTACTAACATGTATGTTCACAGACGTCATACAAATGAGTCCTTGTGGGTAAACCATAAAGTAATTTACATACACGTGAGCAAGGAGATTTGCCCAACTATTTAAAAGAGAATGAAGGGATCATCATTTTTGTTTAAAAAGAACACCTGTGTCAGCCAGTGCCTATCTTAGGCTAAGTAGCAAACAGCTCAGCAAGAAGAAATGATGACTGTGGCATGTGGCCTTTGAAGCCTAGTACAAGAGACAGGGTTGAATTGTCTGAATGTTTCACCTGAAATCCCATTTAATTGTCACCCTCTTCAGATTCTATAAATTCATATTACATCTAATTTCTACTTAATGAAATGTGAGATACAAGCCAGGTGTTTTAATGATTCCTCATATTTAAGCAAATCATGTGGTCTCCAGAGCTAGTAAGATAAGTGTATTTACTGTGAATTCTGACAGCTCACTCAATGAGATTAATACGTAAGTAGTTGAGTTTAATTTTGTGATGATGCTTTCGGAGAACCTGTTCTCCAAAACACATGGGTTCTAGAAGGATCCTTAGACTTACAGAAAGTAGCCTTTGAATCTCTTTTGTGGTTCCCTTTCCTGCTCCCGGTTCTCCCAGTGTTCCATTGTCCTGTTTTAGCTGTAAGTTAGTCTGATACTGCTCATCTCCCAGGAATATAAAACCAACTGCATTACTTAATACAGAGTTTCATGCAGATGGAAAAGCTGCTTGGGAGTCAGCTGGGATGTTTCTGAAGTATGAGGGAAGTCAAGCTGAGCCCTCAGCATGTGCTTTTTTTACTCTTGTAGGACTCCTTGGCTAAAAGCATGACTACTTGATACTTGAATGATGGCACTTGCTTCTCTGGTCTTTAATATTAAGCTCTGTCACCGTTGTTCTCTGAGAAATGAGGACAACAGTAATATAACTTTCTGTTTTGCTTCACAGCTTTGTGGCTGACGGAAGTGATGCTGGTTCCTCTTTAATATTTATCCACTTGTCTATGTCACTGCCAACATTGTTGCCCTATAGCTTGAGAGGACTTTTTCGGAAATTAGACTGATGACCAGGTATAATTATCCACCATGTACCACTAATTACATGAATATATTCTACAGTTGATCATTAAGTCATCTTTTTTTTATTAACATGTAATATATTATTTGCTTCCGGGGTACAGGTCTGTGACTCATCAGTCTTACACACTTCACAGCACTCACCATAGCACAGACCCTCCCCAGTGTTCATCACTCAGCCACCCCAACCCTGCCACCCCGTCCCCTCCAGCAACCCTCAGTTTGTTTCCTGAGATTAAGAGTCTCTTATGGTTTGTCTCTCTGCCCGCTCCCATCTTGTTTCATTTTTCCCTCCTTTCCCCCCATGAATCCCTCACCCTGCCTCTCAAATTCCTCATATCAGGGAGATCATTTGATAATTGTCTTTCTCTTATTGACTTATTTCACTCTAGCTCCATCCATGTCATTGCAAATGGCAAGATTTGGGGGTTTTTGATGGCTGCATAGTATTCGTGTGTGTGTGTGTGTGTGTGTACCACATCTTCTTTATCTATTCATCTGTTGATGGACATCTAGGCTCTTCCCATAATTTGGCTATTGTGGCCATTGCTGCTGTAAACATTGGGGTGCACGTGCCCCTTCGGATCACTACATTTGTATCTTTAATATAAATACCCAGTAGTGCAATTGCTGGGTCATAGGGTAGCTCTATTTTCAACTTCTTGAGGAACCTCCATGCTGTTTTCCAGAGTGGCTGCCCCAGCTTGCATTCCCACCAACAGTGTAGCAGGGTTCCCCTTTCTCCGCCTCCTCGCCAACACTTATCATTTCCATGGCATCAGTCATTCTGACTGGTGTGAGGTGGTATCTCACTGTGGTTTTGATTTGTATTTCTCTGATGCCGAGTGATGTTGAGCATTAAGTCATCTTTCTTAAAAGTTCTAAAAAAAAAAAAAAAAAAAAAAAAAAACAGTAAATTTGACAGATCTCTTCCCAATCCATTTCCTAAGTGGAGGGTCATTTTCAATCTTGCATATCTGTTTTGCATTATACAGAACTGAAACAATATGACTTTCTAAGGAAGCAATTTGTTTTCTTTGTTCAGACATATTTTATGAGTCTGATAGACTTATAGTTCAATAAACAAAAATATTTATAATGGACACAATAATGGAATAATTACATAAAGTTTCTCTAATTTGTTTTTAGTATTTAGCTAATCACCATCCCCCTTAGTGCATTTTTTCCAGGTCTTAGATATAGAGGTCAATTCTTTAAGCCAGGATTCTTCTCCCACTGCAGGATTACCCTAGCAGAACTTTCAGTACTTCTGATGAGAGTATAATAACCAAGAATTTGACTTGAGGGTGCTCAGCAGGCCAGGCTGTAGTGGCAAATTGGTATGACAGGAATTTGGTAGAGTCTGAAAGGCTGCTGACCTTCTAAGTGCAATGTGAGGCTTTAGAGAGTCTTATTTTCTCAGCAGAATCTGTCGCTTATTAAAACTGCAGTAATTAAAAAAAATTATGGTAGGAATATTGTGTGTTGGTATTTTATGTTGCTTTTATATATATCTGATATTCACTTCTGCTTCATTAAGGGAAATGTTTGGTGGGATGGTTTTCACTGTAGTGTACAAGGAACAAGAGAGCATGAATTTATCAGAAACAATTAGAGAGCCTGGTGGTGGGTATTAAGGAGGGCACGTATTGCATGGAGCACTGGGTGTGGTGCCTAAACAGTGAATTCTGGTACATTGAAAAGAAATAATAAAAAAAGAAACAATTAGAGAAAATTTGCCAGGAAATACCAGGGGAGAATGATCTGTGGAAGATTCTTCTGGGTTTTCACTTTCAGTGTTTCAGTATTATTTACTTTTATAGGCATATAGAAATTTTATAGTCAAAACTAAAATCAATGTATCAATACTTTTTCAAAAAAAGTTGATATGAAAACCTCAATTTTAATGAAAGAAGTTATGAAGAAAATACTTGTTCTTTAGCTTTATGCTTCATAATTATCATTAACCTAAACAAAATAATTTATGCTAGTAAAAAGAGTTTATACTTTTTATGATTTGTTTACTTATAGATTATCATCTAATCTATTCTTCTTACTGGAGTTAAACATTTACTTTTATTCTAAAATTATCATTAAAAATCTTGAGAGATGTTACATATTTTTTAAAAGGTGCTCGAGGGGTGCCTGGATGGCTCAGTTGGGTGTCTGACTCTTGATTTTGGCTCAGGTCATGATCTCAGGGTCTTGGGATCAATCCCCATGTGGGGCTCTGCACTCAGCAGGGAGTCGGCTTGGGATTATCTCTCTCCTTCGGCCGCTCCCCCTGCACTCTCTCTATCTCTCTAAAATAACTAAATAAATCTTTTTTAAAAATTGTACGTGAATATTTGGTTGGACTATCTTTGGTACAGAATCAAAGTATACCCTTTTTCTGTCTCTTTAAGAAGTGTCTCATCTTAATTTCTTTAAAATTCTAAGGTTATATTTATAAAACTACTGACCATTATCTATTGAATGCAACACTTCCCTAAATACTGTTATTTCTTCAGTTCTCACAACAACACTGTAGTTAAGTCCTATTTTTATCCCTGTTTTACAAATTAGAACAGTAAAGCAGGCGTAGGGAGGTTGAGTAACACAGCATGGTATGGTTACACAGCCAGTAAGCGACAAAGGCAGAATTCAAATGCACAGAACCTTCTCCCACAGCCCGTGCTCTTCCTTACTCCATCCCGGCTCCCTGAGTAGGCATGTTGCCATTTTACGTCAGTCAACAAGTATTTAGTGAACATTTACTGTGTGTTTATAAATAAGACCTAGAATATCAGAGAAGTTTTTTATTATGTTAAAGGTTGAGAGTCTAATGGGAACTTTCTAAAATAAGCACACACACACACACAAACCATTTGAAGTGCGAGTCAGAGGTCTGTAATTGGAGCATAAATTCCCGTTGAAACAATGGAAAAGGGAAGATTACTCTGGGAAGAAATCAAGTTAAGTTTTATAGAAGAGATGATGTTAGTGGGATTTAAGCTTTCAGGAAGGTGTGAATGAGGCCTGCAAAGTAGGGCCAATGTAGAGGCCCTTGGATACCACACTAAGGAGCATAGGCCATAAGAAGTGAGTAGCATGATAATGTCTGCATTGTAGGTGCAAATTGTTAGCAGCATGAACAGTGAATTGAAGGTGGCTCAAACAGAGAATGTCAGTAAGATGAGTGTGCTTTAACATAGCAGATGGCACTGTGGATCCAGAACTGTCACATAACCAGTGCCTAAGGAAAGCAAATTAATAGAGCTAACAATTTTCAAAATAAGAGAGTCAGTACCCTCAGAGAGATTTAGGGAATGTCAGACCCATAAAAAAATAATTATAGATACTGAAAATTTTAAACACGACCAAAAACCATAAGACACCTAGGAATAAACCTAACCAAAGAGGTAGAGGATCTATACTCTGGAAACTACAGAATACTCATGAAAGAAATTGAGGAAAACACAAAGAGATGGTAAAACATTCCAAGCTCATGGACTGGAAGAATAAACGTGAAAACACCTGTGCTGCCCAGAGCAATCTATGTCGTCAAGTGCCATCCTGACCAAAAAGCAGTCGGCATTTTTCAGAGAACTAAAACAATCCTAAAATTTGTATGGAACTAGAAAAGACCCCAAATTGCCAGGGGAATGCTGAAAAAGATAACCAAAGCTGGGAGCATCACGTTACCTGATTTCATGCTGTATTACACAGCTGGGATCACCAAGACAGCATGGTACTGGCACAAAAAAGACACATAGATCAGTGAAACAGAATAGAGACTCCAAAAATGGACCCTAAGCTCTATGGTCAACTAGTCTTTACAAATCAGGAAAAAATATCCAATGGGAAAAAGACAATCTCTTCAGTAAGTAGTGCTGGGAAAATTAGACAGCCACATGCAGAAGAATGAAACTGGACTATTCACTTACACCACACAGAAAGATAAACTCGAAATGGATGAAAGACCTCAACGTGAGGCAGGAATACATCAAAATCCTAGAGGAGAACATAGGCAGTGACCTCTTTGACATTGGCCACAGCAACTTCTTTCAAGACATGTTTCCAAAGGGAAAGGAAACAAAAGCAACAATTAACTTTTGAGACTTCATCAAAATAAAAAGCTTCTGCACAGCAAAGACAACAGTCACCAAAGCTAAGAGGCAATCCATGGAATAGGAGAAGATATTCGCAAATGACACTATCACAGAAAGAACTAGTATCCAAGACCTGTAAAGAACTTCTCAAACTCAATACCCAATTTTTAAAGTTTAAAAAATAGATTAGTAGAGTTGCACCATGGACCCAGTTTAAAAACAAATCAGTTTTACATAATAATAAATATAAATAAATATCAGATAACAGATCAAACAGAAGAATTCTCTCAGAATATAATACAAAAAGACAGTTAGATGGAAAGTATATAAGAAAAGAGAGAGGAAATATAGAACCAGAAGTTTCAACATTTATTTCATAGAAATAGCAAAAGGAAAGAAGGCGTGACATGGAGGAGAGAAAACAGTGCAAGAGATAGAAGCCGACTAAAGAGTAGCTCTTCACACTGAAGTGGACGACAGTCAACAGACTGGAGCAGAATGACTGGCAAATGACCCAATGCCTCGCCGAAGGGAGAATGCAAAACCTTCCAAAAAAGAAAAAATTCATGACCTAGAAAGAATGGTAATCAGATCGCAGTGGTCTGCACCATATTTGTCATATATGCTGTATATGCAGCATGCGCACGCACGCGCGCGCGCGCGCGTGTGTGTGTGTGTGTGTGTAAGCAGCAGAGGCTGTGGAGGGCCACTCAGATCCCTTTCTCACCTTCAGGACTGAGGTGCCCATTCCCCAGCCCTGTGTTGGCAGCTCACAGTGATTCGGTAAGTCTTCCCAGTATAGCCTTCTATTAAAGAAAGTCGCCTTGCGCAAGGTCATGGCCCCTTCTCCGGAGTGGCCCATATCCAGTGACTTGTCAGTTTGGAGAGATCAGGGCTTCACCTGTTTGCTTCCATTCAGGATGACTCTGAAGGTCATCGTAGCTCCAGAACTCCCTGTAGGATTGTCTAAGGTGGCTGCTGTTGCTCGTTGCACTTCAGCTTGTTCCTCTGCCCAATCCCACGTTCCTCACTTCTCCACGAGTGTAGATCCTGAGACCACCTCCCAGTAAACTTCCTGTATGCAGCTCTCTGCCTCAGAGTTGGCGTCCAGAAAATGCAACCTGTGACAGTATTCTTTCCAGCTGCCCTTGAGACAACTGACTAAAACTGACTGCAAAGAAAATCCCAACAAATTCCTTCAAAAGATGACCAAAGAGAACACCTTCTCTCACCACAGTGAGATATGATTATACATTAACAATGACCCCGCTCCCCCAGCCACCACACACACACACACACACACACACACACACACACCCTGCTCTTTAGAACTCAGGTGTTGTACATATAGTCAGTTACATGAAAGTGCTATTTTAATGAAGATGGTGAATGCCGAATAAAGTAGGTGAAGGAAAGTCCCATGAAACAGTGCGCTCGAATGGAATCCTTTTCAAGTGTTTTCCTCCTAATCGAAATTGTAAGAAAAGGCAAATTAGTACTCACCCTCATGATTTTACAGAGTACGTCTTCCTGGAATGCCAGCTTACCACCACGTAATAGAGAAGGTCTGTAATATCAGGTGCTTAATCGTCAGGAGAATTAGGGGGAACAAATGAAAGACATGAATATAATATACAGCCATCCTAGTTCTCTAGTTTATCGAAGTGTTTTTCTTTCTTTTTTTTTTATAAAGACATCTCTTTTTTTAAAGATTTTATTTATTTATTTGACAGAGAGAGATCACAGTAGGCAGAGAGACAGGCAGAGAGAGAGGAGGATGCAGGCTCCCTGCCAAGCAGAGAGCCTGATGCGGGGCTCCATCCCAGGACCTTGAGATCATGACCTGAGCTGAAGGCAGAGGCTTTAACCCACTGAGCCACCCAGGCGCCCCTTGAAGTGTTTTTCTTAAGTAATGAATTTGTAACTGACCTTTGATGCAAGCTTGTAAAGGAAGACTTAAGTAATTAAATAAACACACACCTTTGAAATGTGCCAGAGGGGTGGAATGACAGGTGTGAATACTGCTCAACATTTTTGCACCAGAAGGTGCAGCTGCCATATCACTTAGTGACTGTCGTACCCATAGAGCTGACCCATTCAGGACTTCGGCCTCCCAGTCTGAGATCCTTCCTTCCCCAGTACTCTTGACCTCTGCGTGACCTTGGCCATGGTATCACCTTCTACACATGGCTGTCCACTTTTCCCAGCACCATTTATTGAAGAGACTGTCTTTTTTCCACTGTATATTCTTTCCTGCTTTGTCGAAGATTATTTGACCATAGAGTTGAGGGTCCATATCTGGGCTCTCTACTCTGTTCCACTGGTCTATGTATCTGTTTTTATGCCAGTACCATGCTGTCTTGGTGATCACAGCTTTGTAATAGAGCTTGAAATCCGGCAACGTGATGCCCCTAGTTTTGTTTTTCAACATTTCCTTAGCAATTTGGGGTCTCTTCTGATTCCATACAAATTTCAGGAGTGTTTGTTCCAGCTCTTTGAAAAATGCTGGTGGATTATTTCATCAGGATGTCTCCGAAAGTACAGATTGCTGTAGGCAGCATAGACATTTTAACAATGTTTATTCTTCCGATCCAAGAGCATGGAATGGTCTTTCATCTTTCTGTGTCTTCTTCAATTTCTTTCATGACTGTTCTGTAGTTCCTCAAGTCCAGATCCTTTACCTGTTTAGTTAGGTTTATTCCCAGGTATCTTATGGTTCTTCGTGCTAAATGGGATAGATTCTCTAATTTCCCTTTCTGTATTTTCATTGTTAGTGTATAAGAAAGGAACTGATTTCTGTGCACTAATTTTGTATTCTGCCACATTACTGAATTGTTGTATATAAAAAATTACTAAGGAAAACTCAAAGACAAGCTTCAGGCTAGGAAAAATATTTGCAGGATTGTGCAGAGTGACAAAAAGTAGAATTCAGGTTATAAGAATAATAATCAAAAAAATAAGAATGACCCAGTAGGAAATGGATGGAAGAAGACAAAAATAAGCATTTTATACCAGCGGATGTATATGAAAGGACATTAGCCTTCTGTAGGAATTAGGGAAATGTGAGCCAAAAGCACAACGAGACACCATTTCACACCCACTAGAATAGCAACATTAAAAAGTCAGCCAATATCAAGTGTGGATTTTGACGTGGGTGGTGGGAATTCTTGTGCACTGATGACTGAGGGCAAATTGTTACAAGCACTTAAAAAATGGTTTGGCAGTACTTCATAAGATTGAATATGCATTTGCCCTAATCCAGAGAAGACTCTTGTACACACGCGTCATACTACACATTAGAATTCTTGTAGCAGAATTGTGTATGACTTTGGGTGTGTGTGTCTGTCAAAAGCAAGAAGAGGAGAGAGGAGAAATGAGCTGAATGTCCATCAGGAGGAAAATAGATAAAATGTGCTCAATCGCATATTGGGTTCGTATAGTAATAAAAACGAATTACAGCTGAACACAACAACATGCACAAATCCGAAAAACAGTGTTTTGAAAACTAAACAAACCAAGGAATCTTTAAATAAAATCAAGACTAATGGGTGCTTCTGGGTAGAGGGGGTGGGATAGAACAGAGTCTGCATGAAATCTCATACGGGGAACTTTTAAGTGTTTGTGTTATTTTACTTCAGCTAAGTAGTGGGTACACAGGTATTTATTCCCCTTTTAAAAAATATTCATATGTATTAAATACGCTTTTTGTATATATATGTCAAAATTAAAATATAGGTTTTGGAAATGTTTCACTTAGAATAAGTTAAAGCTAATAAAGTAGGTCATTAATATTCCCCATCTTTAATTTCTTAAACTCTTATTTCTCTTATAGTTTTGAGTTATTTGTAACCCGTTCTTTCCTCTAATGGGAGCTGGTACTAAGCTGATGCAACTGGAGCATTTTGAAAAATCTTTTAAAATCAGTGCCATCAAACTAATTCATTTTAAATCAAGTTGTTAGTTTACAAATCTTTCACATTAATAGACTAGGTTCCTGTTTTGTGTGATTTTTCCATGATCTATTGATAAACAGATGTAGTTATTGTTACCCTCTAGACTTTACATGAGGCCACAAAAAAGCCTTCTGAGTGACCTGAAATGTTTCATTGCTCAAAGTTTTAATACATTCATGCTATTTCCAGAAATAATCAGTGCCATCAATGCATACCTGTGTTTCATAAGCAGATAATGCAAGAGCTTCATGTAGCTGGTGTTTTCCTTATCGACACTGAATGACTGACTTTATATGTGAATGTGTATTTAACAGGAAATTGCCCGGCATTTACGCCCTGGAACCCTCCGAGCCATCTTTGGTAAAACTAAGATCCAGAATGCCGTTCACTGTACAGATCTACCAGAGGACGGCCTCTTAGAGGTAAGATAAAGAAGAGCAAACATTCTGTTTGTATTTCAAACTCATCATCTCAGCAGTTCTGGTTCATAAGAAACGTTTTAATATTCTTGGATTATACTATTACCTGGCCACCTGAGCACTTCAGACTGGAACTATGACCAGGTTGTACAATGCCACATATATCAGTCACAGAGAATTAAGGTATGTCTGTGATTGGCATTTGTTGGCATATATGGGCCAATGTTTTAATGCATACATTGAAAAATAATTTAAAAAATGAGAAGCTATAGCACTCATTAAATAATGTGAAATTTGTTTTAAAAACAGAAGTTTTTAAAATTTTTAATTACCAGAGGTTTCTAGTCATAAAAATACATCAACAAAATTGAGAAGTCCAACATGCAATAACATTCAAAGTAAAAGTTACCATTTACAGACTCTTTATATGCTGGGTTCTAGCATGATACATAAATGCTTTATATCAAGTAATTCTTTTAATCTCCAAAGCATCTCGAATATGTTGGCATAAGGCTCCACACCCAGCACAGAGCACAGCACAGGGCCTGAACTCATGTCCCTGAGAGCAAGACCTGAGCTGAGATCAAGAGTCGGACACTCACCTGACTGAGCCACCAGGCATCCCAGTCTGGTTTGGTTTTTAAAAGGTCATTTCTAGCCCAAAAGCAAAAAAAACTTTAAAGAAAAAAGTTTTTTTTTTTTTAAAGTTTTACAGTTTTTTTTAACTTTTGTATGTCAGAAGGAACTGAACTGAAATGAAGACACATGATAAATTAGTGATTATGGCATAAATGACAGAGAAATGATGGATATCCTCAGTATGTCTATGTATCTTAGAGAGTGTTATTTCTATTTTATGTCACATTTATCAATTGGTTTTTTCTGCCTTTAAAGTCATACGTAGAAAGGTCTTCACCCATATTTTCCTTTCATTTTCTGACACGGAAACATTCAGTGCACCTGGAGTTCGGCAGGCGTGGACTAGGCGGCTGTCACGACGTCGTTAAACCCTTCCGTGCTTTCATCGTTCCTTTTCATTTACTAAGTATTCACCCATGTCTATCTGTTTCCAAACTTTCGGTTTTATGCCGTCAGCCTGTGCCGGCAAAGGCTATTTCCAGTATTGCACTTTATTTATACCTCGAAAGGTTTCCTTGCTTATTCTCTTAAATGTATTCCTTCTCGTGAACGTCACATGCGTTCAGCCAGTGTTTTGCCCCATCCCCACAGGAGGCACATGGGGCCCGACTGACGGTATGTTTGTGAACGAGTGTGGGACTGATGCGGCTGTACCGGTGACCTCCCTTCTGTGTTGGTGGACGCCTCGCCTTTCGTGCAAGCACAGCGTCTCTTTTCCGCTGGGGCTTGGACGCAACGCATTGCATTTATTCCCATCAGTTTTTTATCTTGTTGCTATGGAGAATGAGTGTGTTAACTCCATTGAGGTTTTCTGCTATAAGCCACGATGTTAATGTGGTAAACCAGCAATAATGTGGGAGTGTCATCCTACAAAACTATGAACTCTGTTATGAATTTTGACATACTTGTGAACTATAAAATTGTAACAAACTTCATTTTTTAATTACCCAAAGTAGTATGTGTATTTAAAATTTTCACCTGTTTTATAAATTTTCATTTCACCTTATGATAGTTTCAGATCTGTAGGGCAGGTTTGAGTACAGACTGTTGTTCAGTGAGACCAAAATGTTAATCAAGAAATGTATGTCCAGGGGCGCCTGGGTGGCTCAGTGGGTTAAAGCCTCTGCCTTCGGCTCAGGTCATGATCCCAGGGTCCTGGGATCGAGCCCCACATCGGGCTCTCTGCTCAGCGGGGAGCCTGCTTCCTCCTCTCTCTGCCTGCCTCTAGGCCTACTTGTGATCTCTCTCTGTCAAATGAATAAATAAAATCTTTAAAAAAACAAAAGAAAGAAACTTATGTCCATGAAAAATATGATCAAGGTATGCCCTTGATTGTGTTTGTACAACTTGGAGTGGATTCCTACCACCTATAGTTTACAAAGCCATTTACTAAATGATTAAAATCTTTCTAACCTAACTGCACAGGAGATTTAATTGTAAGTTAATGACTGTGTGGTTTAGAAAATTAACCAAAACCCAGAAGTTGGGGTTTGAAGTCATGTGGCTGGAGACTTATAATTGATACGACCTTGGATAAGCGACTTTTTCTTTCCATGCCTCCCTTTTATCAGCAAAATAGAATAAAGAATTCTGATGTAACCGAGGGATGTTCTTCCCTTTGGGATTAACAATTTGTGGATTGCGACATGGCTTTAAATGGTAAAGTATCATAAAAGCACTTAGAAGCCAGAGCAGTTATTTGTCCATAGGTCTGCAAGGTACAATTCAGAGTGATGTGGAAAGACCAGCTTTCTGATCAGGGAAGCACTTTATGCGGCTACTCATGAAGGAAGCATCTTTGATGTAGGGTGATCATAACATGTATTGTCTAATTGAGGACCTCTTTGAAAGGCAGTTCCAATCAGAGAAGATGCTAGGACAAAAGGCATAAACCAGAACTCTCATTGGCACACTGGGATTGTAGGCTTTCTGTATACGTGGGAGCCAGGGAAATGGGAAGTTTGCTTCTCCGTATCTCTTCCTCATGGGATGTTTACTGAACTGAGTTCATTTGTGTCATGTATAGACCTTAGGAGGTACGGTCTCAATTCATACTTTGTCACCTTCTGTTTTAGGTACTTATTCTCATAGCAAATGATTATAGTATGTATTACTTGCTGACATTGTGATAGGATTTCAGAATCAAAAGGAGACATATCTCCTATCCTCATTGAGCTCACAATAAGGTTCAGAGGTCAAGTATCTTAGCATGAATATAGAATCTGCTGTATTCGGATGCTCCTAATTGTGACATACCCATTTTTGTGATTGTAGGAATAAATGACAGCATCTGTGGTATGAGACATTCAATGATGTTATTTCACTGGTAATATCCCTGATTAGCAGTAACTCTAAAGATCTTAAATTTGAACTTTAAAGAAAGCATTAATGGCAAAATGTATAGCTAAACTAGTAATCAAAGAAGTACTAGTCTTTTACTACGGGCAAATACTTTTTTAAATTATGTTTTAAATTAACAAAAAATGTATTATTTGCCCCAAGGGTATAGGTCTGTGAGTCATCAGGCTTACACACTTCATAGCACTCCCCATAGCACATTCCCTCCCCGATGTCCATAATCCAATCATCCTATCCCTACCCACCATCCGCAGCAACCCTCCATTGTTCCGTGAGATTGAGAGTCTCTTATGGTTTGTCTCCCTCCCGATCCCATCTCGTTTGGTTTGTTCCTTCCATTCCCTCCACAACCCCCTGCCCTGCCTCTCAAATTCCTCATATCAGAGAAATCATATGATAATTGTCTTTCTCTGATTGACTTATTTTGCTCAGCATAATATCCTCTAGTTCCATCCATGTTGTTGCAAATGGCAAGATTTTGTGTGTTTTTGATGGCTGCATAGTGTGTGTGTGTGTGTGTGTGTGTGTGTGTGTGTGTGTATCACATCTTCTTTATCCATTCATCTGTTGGTGGACATCTAGGCTCTTTCCATAGTTTGGCTATTGTGGACATTGCTGCTATGAACATTCGAGTGCACATGCCCCTTCGGACCACTACGTTTTTATCTTTAGGGTTAATAGCCAGTATTGCAACTGCTGGGTCATAGGGTAGCTCTGTTTTCAACTTTTTCAGGAACCTCCGTGCTGTTTTCCAGAGTGGCTGCACCAGCTTGCATTCCCTCCAACAGTGTAGGAGGGTTCCCCTTTCTCCGCATCCTCGCCAGCATCAGTCATTTCCTGACTTGTTAATTTTAGCCATTCTGACTGGTGTGAAGTTTTGTTTTTTGTTTTCTGTTTTTTTTTTTTAAAGATTTTATTTATTTGACAGAGAGAGACACAGTGAGAGAGGGAACACTAGCAGGGGGAGTGGAAGAGGGAGAAGCAGGCTTCCCACTGAGCAGGGAGCCCGATGCGGGGCTCCATCCCAGGATCCTGAGATCATGACCGGAGCCGAAGGCAGACGCTTAACGACTAAGCCACCCAGGTGCCCCTCACTGTGGTTTTGATTTGTATCTCCCCGATGCCTAGCGATATGGAGCACTTTTTCATGTGTCTGTGCCCATCTGGATGTCTTCTTTGCTGAGATGTCTGTTCATGTCTTCTGCCCATTTCTTGGCTGGATTATTTGTTCTTTGATAAGTTTGATAAGATTTTGGATACTAGAAGGACAAAGAATTTTTTAAGTATCACTGTCTGCTGCTGATAAAGCTACGGTTAAACAGCTTTACCCTTATATTGCTATTGGTAGCTACATGGAAACAGGTATGTAAGCCATGGGTTTTTCCCATTTGTTCCAGAATTCTGCTTCTTATAATCTAACCAAAGGGGGAGATGGCCGCAGGACTGCAAAATAGAAAGTTATCTGCACAGATGTTCATTGAAGGAGTATGTAGGGTAATTAAATCAGAAATAACATGCATGTCAAAGGTATATCTGATGATCCCTCCTCTGACAAGGCTTTTTTGATACCTGTGGTCTGCATCAGAGGTCCTTCCGTATGTGTGTTTGCCTAGCATTTTGCTTCCTGCTAACACAGTAGCATAGCCAAGAGCTGATACAGCCCTGCTCCTGGGGCAAGTTACTCATTTCATCGATCCAGGTTTCCTCCTTCCATAAGATGAACTGCCTGGCCTGTCAGATGGCATGGTGTCCAACACTGAGTGATTGCGCAACAAGAGATAGCAATTATTATTATTATCGCCCATTGTCTTTTGCTCATATATATGTCCCCATAAGACTGTCTTGCCCAGCACATAAAAGCTCCTCCATTAATCATTTTTGAGGAAAAAGAGGGAAGGGTTTCATGAGATAAATTATGGTTCACGCACTCTGTGCAAAAGTATATAACCTTTTTTTAAATGATGGTGGAGACCTCAGCAATGGAGTCCAGCCTCGGTTGCATATAGGAATCGCCTAGACCATTTTTAAAATACCAATGCCCAGAGCTATCCTTAGAGATTCTAATGATTTTTCTTTTGAAATAACTTCAAACTTATAGAAAAGTTGTAAGTAGAGTAAAAAAAATTTCAGGAACATTTGGGATTAAGCTGCCACCATAATGCCCCATATCTCTGAGTACTTCAGTGTATATATTTTTTTAACATAAAGGGGCATTTTGCTACACAACCACATTATGAGTACCCAGATCGGGAAATGAACACGGATACATTGTCATCATAAAAATGTAAACTCCACTCAAATATCTCCCCTTGTCTCCATGATGTGTTTTAGTAGCAGAAGAATCCAGGTCAGGATCCCTCATGGCATTTCGTTCTCTGCTTAGTTTCTTTCAATGTAGAACTTCCCTCCGATTTTCCTTGACTTTTGGGGCCCTGGTACTTTTGACAGTAACAGGCAGAGATTAATATAATTGGCCCATTTAAACCTTTGCTCACCAGAAGTTTTTCTAGATGGTTTCTGTGCACATTTCTAACAAGACACCAACACGCTGACTTTGCTGAACAGCGTATAGAGCTATAGCAGAGTGGTGTGTTGGCTCCCCATCGTCCGTGCTGCTGTGTGAGGTCTGCGCCCCAGTGTCCGGCCTGGTGTCCGGCCTGGTGTCCTTGCCATCCCTGCTCTGCTCCAAGCCACCACTCCCTCCGCTCCCTCTGGTGCTCACGGCACTTCCCAGTTCCGCGCTCTCCTTCCCTCACCGTCCCCAGAGCCACTGCGCTGCTCCAGGTGCTTCCCCAGCCCGTTCCCAGGACCCTCGTTTTCTGATTATCTTCACGGGAAGAACCAGCACTTCACATGTGCAGAAATTGAAATTCCCAAAGTTGCTAAATAGGTAGACAATGGAAAATATGTTTGAATTTTGAATTCTGCTCATCAAAATGACACATCATTCGTTCATTCATCCAGTTACACTTTTTTTTTCTTTTTTTAATTTTTTATTTTTTATAAACATATATTTTTATCCCCATGGGTACAGGTCTGTGAATCACCAGGTTTACACACTTCACAGCACTCACCAAAGCACATACCCTCCCCAATGTCCATAATCCCACCCCCTTTGCCCAACCCCCCTCCCCCCAGCAACCCTCAGTTTGTTTTGTGAGATTAAGAGTCACTTATGGTTTGTCTCCCTCCCAATCCCATCTTGTTTCATTTATTCTTCCAGTTACATTTTTTAACATTAAAAACCACGCTGGGGACGCAGCAGCGAGCAGGGTACGCACAGCCCCCGCACTCACGGAGCTCACCTTGCAGGAGACCGCAGTCGTGGTCCTTGTTTCTTAGAATCATGAAAATATGGATCTTCCCTCTCTTTCGGTCTCCCAAATGTTCTGTAAATTGGTTATATCACTTTTGTGGTTATAAAAAAAGAATGTTTACTGTTTATAAAATAGGGGCACCAGTGTGGCTCAGAGTTGGGCATCAGACTCTTGATTTCAGCTCGGGTCGTCATTCTCAGGGCTGTGACATGAAACCCGGTGTAGGGCTCCACACTCAGCTCCTTGAGGTTCGCTCTCACCCTCTCCCTCTGCCCTTCCCCACCCCTGCACGTGCTCTCTCTCACTAAAATGAATAAACAGGTGTCTTAAAACATTTATAAAATATTTCGTTGTAGATACAAATAGTCAAGCAAAACAAATCTAAAATTGGATATATAATTATTTCTGTGTTAATTCTTGTTCTAGTATACTCTGGAAGAGAATTAATCAAGCATTAACCAGAAGTAAACAAGGTGTAGGAGTAAGTTAATTGGACAAGTCTGGATTTCTTGGCCGTGGTTAGCATGGGTCTCTGCACACACTGACTCTTATTATTTATCTTTAGTTTTAGTTTGTATCTCAAAGGAAGAGTTGTGGTTTTTACTAGTACGTCGTCAAAGAGGGAACAACTTGTTCAAAGACAAGAGCAAACAGCTTTCTCTAAGGGATTTAAAAATAGCTTGGTAAGGCTGAGACTGACCTTGAGGTGCATAATGACGAGTTAAGGCTAGGAAAGTCATCAAGGGCCTTGTAAAATGTTGAGACATCTGAACTTTATCCAGAGGGCAAGAGGAATCCAAATAAATGTTTTACACAGGGGACTAGCACAGTCATATCTGTGTCACAGGGATCACTCTGACTGCAGGAGAAGAGATCAACGGGTTAGGGAGGATAAGGGGAGACAGTCAGTCTGGAGGGAGAGAGACAGGTAGAAGGCTGCACAGGTAATTTAGGGCAAGATTCTGGTAGTCTGAACGGATGTGATAGTAGTAATAGCTCAAAGCACTGAGCTTCAGAAGACATTTAGGGGGCTGAACTGACAGCCTCAGAGACTAGTTGGATGTGGAAGGTAGCCCGTGGCAATGAGACGAGATTAACTGCCTTCTCCAAGTGAAGGTGATAGAGGCTACCGTCGTTGTCTGTGATACCCAAATTTTGAAAACCAGAGTTCTTCCATAAATTCGATGGCAAAGCCTAACCTGATCTTCTGTATAATTTTTCTACAACCTACATAGTGTGATTGTTCACACTGCTTAGAAGTATTAATGTGTGAGAGTATGTGTGGGAAATTCCCCGGCTCTTGGTACAACACAGAACACGTGTGCTGTGTATATTCAGTGACTTCTCCATGATATGGAGCATGGACACTCTATTACTAGTCCAAGCTCCAAAACATCTGCCACCAGGAATTTGAATAAAGGACAGTGGAGAAGGTTTGAAACAGCCATGGAGAAAGAGCTGATCACAAAATACAGATTTCTGGGTGATATTTAGGACTCAGCTGATTTGAGATACTATGTGTGTCATGAACTGACTTGTATGCACATGGAAGGAGCAGCGTGAAGGTTTGGCAGGTGGGCGCACAAAGCAAGACCACTGAGGAGGTTCATGAGTCATGTGTCATGAAGATACAGTGGGAGGAGGTGCTGGAATAAAAGAAAGTCCGAGGAACTGGAAGCCTTTCTGAGGCTTATGGACGGGGTTCTGGAACACCAGAGGTGGGAGTTGTGGTCAGCCTAGACTCGTCTCAGATCAGAACTTCAGAGGAGGAGCTCCTTGTGGATGGTAAGGTTCAGGGTGTGGCCATGGAAGAGGGGACCAGCATGGAATGGAAACCACCAGAGTTGTGGAGCCTTCAGTGATGAACGAAATTCAAGTCCCTGTGTCACGGCTGGGAGTGGAGAGGAAAATGGTGATCCAAAGCCTAAAGTTTTTTTTTTTGTTTTTGTTTTTAAGATTTTATTTATTTATTTGACAGATCACAAGTAGGCAGAGACGCAGACAGAAAGAGAGAGGGAAGCAGGCTCCCCGCTGAGCAGAGAGCCCGATGCAGGGCTCCATCCCAGGACCCTGAGATCATGACCCACGCCAAAGGCAGAGGCTTAACCCACTGAGCCACCCAGGTGCCCCTAAAGCCTAAAGTTTTCAGCGAAAGTAGAGTTAGTGAACCTGTGATGTGACAGCAACAAGGAGAAATGAATTATCTAGCCAGATGGCAGAGGTCAGAGTCCACTTCCTACTTCTACCGTCCTTCACCCACGGCCCCAAAGACATGATGCCTTCACGGATATCCAGGTTTCATTTAAGGCTGGGGGCCTGGTGAAGAAGTTCAGGTTTCAAGGCAGTTTACTTTGAGACTGAGGGGCTGGAGGAAGCAGGACAGTGAGAGACTGATGGAGGGAGAGGGACCCCAGAGCCATGGGAGTAAAAAGATGAGGGTAAATAGGTGACAGGAACGGCCTCCCTCTTGGTGGGTGGGATGTTACCAGTTAGTAGTTGCTTTCCTGCCCCATAGTTAGCGGTTTGAATTGGGCAGTCGGCCCGGTAGAGCAGCTCCACAGCCTCCAGAACCCAGGCTCTGCCATTTCATCCTCACCAACAGTCTTAGTGGGTTGCCTTGTGGCCCCGCATGCTTTTGGAGCTACATTGATCAGGCGATTCTGATATAGACCATTAAACTCGCATTTGGAAACTGCTGTATGTTTTGGAGAAAAGTTGGCTGTGGCTCTGCTTTTGAGGAAACCTAGACCCTGTCAGTGGGCCAGCCAAGAGGTTATCTTGCTTCCAGGCCCTAGAATTGGAAACAGTGGCAACCTCTGGGATTTGAAGGGATCTGTAGCCCCTCGCGATGGATTCAGCTGCCACCAAGTGTTACAATGCCTCCAGGGCAGGCCAGCCTCTGACTGGGGGGCTCTGTGGCCTCCTGGGAAGGAGCCAGTCATGACCTGGTTGATCACCTGGATTTCTTGGACATCTCCATGTTGAGGCTGCCATACACCCTCTCCGGGAATGACTAGAGGCCTGGCTGTGTGTGTGTACACACACACGTATTAATGTGTTTCAGGGCTGACAAGGACAGAGGCCTTGGTCTCTCATGCTGAGAACAGTCCTCGTCAGGTTCTTCAGCTTTGCACTCACCACTTAACAGGGACATGTGATGCACGGGTGTGCGAGGGACTGAGCCATATCTCTCCCCGCTGCTGACTGTGTAAGTGCCTTGAGGGTCTGGATCTCTCAGACTTTAGAATCTCTAGCCCCTGCCTAGCATCCCACAGGCTTTTAGTCAATGTCTGCTATTGGGGGAGCATTTCATGAATGAGGACAATGTGCTTCTGTCCCCCTCTTTTTCCACGCAGCTGAGGTGTCATACCCTGATGAGGTGCGCCCCACTTTCTAGTGCCACATCCCCCTACTTCCTCCATTTACCAGTTGTCGGAAAAGTCTACTGCGTGTGTCCCTGCTGGCTATGCACAGCTAAAACCTGAGCTCTGTGTGTGCAGAAAGCTGATGGTTTGCACAGGTTTTTGTCCTGTCAAAGGTAGTAGTTTGAGAGTCTCTCCATTAACCTTAAAAATATCCTGAAAATATAATTAGTGTTAGGCCATCAAATTCTAATTCTTTATGGCCCAGTTAGTAGTGAAGAATTGATATTTTCTCAGATAAAGGAATCTTGGACTAAGGAGCAGTTTCCGGTTCCTGCCGCCATGTCACGTGGAGAGCCCCTCCTGCTGGAGTACTCTGATTACTTTACCCCAGGTGGTCCACACACTGCCTAAGAAAGGGACCCTTCTATGTCTCTTGTTTAGCATACGTAGGAATTTAGTTTTCCGTTCACAGCAGTAATGGATCTCTACTTATAAAGTCTTAGAAAAACTTACTCCCAATAGTCATAGTAACTGTTCACTTCACAGAAGTGTCTCCATCCACTGGTGCTGTAATATCCAGGCAGTCACTGTCAGGGCTGTCACTGTCGCATTCCATGCAGGGAGTTTTCAGGCCCGTAGGTCCCCCGTTCTCAGATACAGCCCCGGCTCCAGCTTTCTTCGCGTTGGTTATCTTCAATCTAGAAGGTGACAAGCCTTATGGACTTAAGTATTTACTGTGATTGATGCCACTTTATTTTTATTGAAGTGTAGTTACCTTATCATGTCTTACTAGATTCACATGTACACATACATTACTCCATGCTCACCACGTGGAGCTGCTACCATCTGTCACCAAATGACCTTATCACGGTGTCATTGACTATCGTCCCTGTGCTGTACGTTTCATCTCCGTGACTTATTTTATAGCTGGAGGTTTATACCTCTGAATTCCCCAGTTTTTTATCCTTTCTCAAACCCACAACCTTCTCACAACCACCAGTCTGTTGTCTGTGTTTGGTTTTTGTTTGTGTGTTTTGTTTTTTTAGATTCCACATGTAAGTGAAATCACGTGGTATTTGTCTTTCTTTGTCTTAGTTCACTAGCATTATGCCTCTGGGTCTGTGCACGTTGTTGCAAGTGCCATGATCTCGTGCTTTTCTGTGGCGCTGTAGCAGGTCACTGTTCAAAGATGCTGCCTCTTCTTTCTCCGTTTGTCTATCGATGGACACTTGAGTTCTTTGATATCTTGACTATTGCCAGTAATGCTGCAGTAAACACAGGCGCATCTATCTTTTCCATTTACTGGTTTTGTTTCCTTCGGGTAGATGCCCAGTGGAGGAATTACTGGATCATATGGTATTTCTGTTCTTAATTTTTTGAGGACCCTCCGTACCGTTTTCCACAGTGGCTGCGCCGATTTGCGTCCCCACCAGCAGCGTGGGGATTTCCTTTTTCCCACATCCTCGCCAACACCGTTCTTTCTAGTCTTTTTGACACTCGCCGTTCCGACAGGTTGAGATCTCACTGTGACTCCCTGGTGATCAGTGATGTCGAGCACCTTTTCATGTGTCCGTTGGCCATGTGGATGTCTTCTTTGGAAAAATGTCTCTTTAGGTCCTCTGCCTGTTTTAATCAGATTGTTTGTGGGTTTTTTGCTGTTGACTTGTAGAAGTTGTTAATATATTGTGGGTATGAACCCCTTTATTGGATATGTCGTAGCAAATGCCTTCTTCCGTTCAGTACGTTATCTTTTTGTTTTGTTGATGGTTTCGTTGGCTGTGCAGAAGTGTTTTTGTTTTAAGCTTTTATTTATTTATTTGACAGAGAGAGAGATCACAAGTAGGCAGAGAGGCAGGCACAGAGAGGAGAAAGCAGGCCCCCTGCTGAGCAGAGAGCCCGATGTAGGGCTTGATCCCAGGACCCTAGGACCATGACCTGAGCCAAAGGCAGAGGCTTCAACCCACTGAGCCACCCAGGCGCCCTTGTGCAGAAGTGCAGAAGTGTTTTATTGTGATACAATCCCAGTAGTTTACTTTTGCATTTGTTTCCCTTGCCTGAGGAGACTTCTCTATTAAAAAACAAATGTTGCTATGTCCAGTGTCAGCAAAATCACTGCCTCTGTTCTTTTCTAGGATTTTTATGGTTTCACATCTCACACGTAGTCTAATCCATTTGAGTTTATTTTTCTTTTCTTTTTTTTTTAATTTTATTTATTTATTTGACAGACAGAGATTACAAGCAGGCAGAGAGGCAGGCAGAGAGAGAGGAGGAAGCAGACTCCCTGCTGAGCAGAGAGCCCGATGCGGGGCTCAATCCCAGGACCCTGGGATCATGACCTGAGCCGAAGGCAGAGGCTTTAGCCCACTGAGCCACCCAGGCGTGCCCCATTTGAGTTTATTTTCCTTTGTGTTGGAAGAAGGTGGCCCAGTTTTGCAAATAGCTGTCCTGTTTTCTAAACCCTGTTTGCTAAAAAGACTGCCTTTTCCCCATTGTTTATTCTTGTCTCTTCCATGATAGATTAATTGAGCACATGAACATGGGTTTATTTCTAGGCTCCCTACCTGTTCTCTTGATCTCTGTGTCTACTTTTGTGCCAGTAGCATACTGCTTTGATTGCTCTGGCTCTTTAGTATGTCTTGATATCTGTGCTTATGAGAACTCCAGCTTTGACCCTCATTCTCAAAATTGTTTTGGCTATTCAAGGTATTTTGTGTTTCCATACAGATTTTAGGATTACTTGTTTTAATTCTGTGAAGAACGTTGTGGGTATTTTGATAGGGATTGTATTGAATCTGTACATTGCTTTGGGTAGTATGGGTATTTTAATGATATTAATTCTTTCAGTCCATGAACATGGTATATCTTTCTATTTGTTGTGTCATCTTCAGTTTTAATATTTTCAATATTTTATAGTCTTCAGGGTACCAGTCTTTCTCCTCCTTGATTAAGTTTATTCCTAGATATTTTATTATTTTTTGTGCAAATTTAAATGGTATTGTACTCTTCATTTCTCTTATTCCTATTTTGTTACTAGTTAGAAACCACAGATTCCTATATATTAACTTTCTATCATGTAACTTTATGGAATTCATTTATCAGACCTGATAGTGTTCTGGTAGAGTATTTCAGATTTTCTATGTATAGTAACATGTTATCTGAAAACAGTGAGTGTTACTTATCTCATACCAAATTTTTATTTCTTTTTATTGTCTTGATTGCTGCATGTAGGATTTCTAGTACATTGTTGAATAAAAGTGGTGAGAGTGGACCTCCTTAAAAGGAAAAGCTTTAAGTTTTTTACCATTGAGTAATATTAGCTGTGGGTTTATGTTGAGGCATGTTTCCTTTAACCCCACTTTGTTTAGTTTTTATCATGAATGGATGTTGTATTTTGTGAGATGTTTTCTCTGCACTTAATATAATCACATGCTTTTTATCATTTCTCTTATGAAAGGGATGTATCATACTGATTTATGAATATTGATCTATCCTTGCATATTGGGAATAAGTCCCACTTGATTGTGGGAAATGATATTTTTAGTGTACTCATATTTTTCTGAGGATTCTTACACCTATGTTCATCAGGGATATTGGCTCTATTTTTTTTTTTTTCAATGTCTTTATCTGGTTTGGTGTCAGGGTAATTAATGCTGGCCTCATACAATAAATTTGGAATCTTTCTTCCCCCTATTTTTGGAATAGTTTGAGAATAGGTATTAACTCTGCTTTAAATGTTTGCTGGAATTCATCTATAAGGCCCTTTGGGTCCTGGATTTTGTTGGGCGATTTTTAATTACTGATTTAATTGCTAGTAATTGGTCTGTTCAAAGTTTCTATTTCTTCCTGATTCAGATTTTGGAAGATTATATGTTTCTAAGAATGCATCCATTTTTCCTAGGCTGTCCAGTTTGTTGGCAGGTGACTTTTCATGCTATTCGCTTATGAATGTTTGCATTTCGGTGGTGCCTGTTGTTATTTCTCCTCCTTCATTGCTGATTTTATTTATTTGTGTTTCTTTTTTTCTTGATAGTCTGGCTATGGGCTTGTCGATTTTATTTATCTGTTTAAAGAGCAGCTCTTGGTTTCATCGGTCCTTCCTATTGTCTCGTAGCCTCTATTTCATTTATTCTGCTCTAATCTTTATGATGTGCTTCTTTCAGCTAGCTTTGGGCTTGTTTTCCCTGGCTCCTTTGGTGTGGAGTTACGTTGTTCATATGAGATTTTTATTTTTCTCAACATAGGCCTGGATCCCTATAAATCTCCCTCCTAGAATCGCTTTTGCTTCATCGAAGGTTTTGAACCCTTGTGTTTGTGTTTTCATTTGTCTCCAGGTATTATTTTATTCCTTTTGATTTCTTGGTTAACCCGTTAATTGATTAATAACATGTTGTTCAGCTTCTATGTGTCTGTACTTTCCGCAACTTTTTCTTGTAATTGATTACTAGTTTCTACCGTTGTGGTTGGAAAAGATGCTTGATATTGTTTCAGTCTTGTATTTGTTGAGACTTATTCTGTGGCCTAACATGTGATCTGTCTTGGGAAATGTGCCATGTGCACTTGAAAAACATGTATATTCTGTTTTTGGGTGGAATGTTCTGTATCTGTGTATAGGTCCCTGTGCTCTAATGTGTTGCTCAAAGCCACTGTTTCCTTGTTATTTTCTGTCTGGGCGATATATCCATTGATGTAAGTGGGATGTTAAAGTTCCCTGCTATTACTGTATTACTATCAAGTTCTCCCTTTTTGTCTGTTAATGTTTGCTTCATGTACTTAGGTGCTTGTCTGTTGGCTACATAGATGTTCACATTGTTCCATTCTGTTGTCGGGTCGCTCCCTTTAGAGTTACCTTGTGGGGCTGCTCTCTGTCTCTGCTGTAGTTTCTGGTTCACAGTCTACTTTGACGGAAGTATCGCTTATATCTGATATACGTTTACTCTGGCGGAACTATTGCTTATATACTTTTTGTTTCCATCTACGCGGTATGTTTTCCATCCCTTCACTATTGGCCTCTGTGTGTGTCTTTAGGTCTGAAAGGAGTCTCTTGTGGGCAGCACATTTTTTGGTTCTTTTTTTTTTTTTTTTTTCCCAATCCCTTCAGTCATTCTCTCTTTCATTTGGAGCAGTAAGTCTATTTCTATTTAAAGCAATTGTTGGTAGCTTTGTACTTACTGCCGTTATATCGTGTTCTGGGTTTTGGTTGTTTCGTTTCTTATTGTTGTTTGCGGTTCTGCTGTTTTTATCTCTCCTTCTTTTGCTCTCTCCCTTGTGGTTTGGTGGCATCCTTTAGTGTTAAGCTTGGATTCCTTTCTTTTTACATTGAGTTCAGACATGTCCTGAAAACACTAAATTGTTACCTCCCCTCCCCATTTTATGTATATAATGTTATATTTTACAACCTTTTGTTTTGTGTATCTCTTTCCTAATTTTTATAGGTAAAATTGATTTTACTGCTTTTGTGTTTTAACTTTCATATTGGCTTTGTAAGTGGTTAATCTGTACCTTTACTATATGTTTGCTTACCTGTGAAATTTTTTTTCATAATATTCTTACTTCTGGTGATGGCTGTTTGCTTTTACTTAAAGAATTCCCGGGGCTCCTGGGTGGCTCAGTTATTAAGCATCTGCCTTCGGCTCAGGTCATGATCCCAGGGTCCTGGGATCAAGCCCCACACGGGGCTCCCTGCTTGGCAGGAAGCCTGCTTCTCCCTCTCCCACTTGCCCTGCTTGTGTTCCTTCTCTCGCTGTGTCTCTGTCAAATAAATAAATAAAACCTTTAAAAAAAGAATTCCTTTAACACTTGTGTAAGTCTGGTTTAGTGTAGATGAACTTTGTAAACTTTTGTTCATCTGGGAAATTTATCTTTCCTATTCTTTTTTAAAAAATTCTTTTAAAGATTTATTTATTATTTTAGAGTGAAAGAGAGAATGCACATGTAGGGGGAGGGGCAGAGGGAGAGAGATTCTCAAGCAGACTCCATGCTGAGCATGGAGCCTGACACAGGTTTCTGTCTCACCACCTTGAGATCATGACCTGAGCCACAATCAAGAGTCAGACACTTAACTGACTGAGCCATCCAAGTTCCCCTCTCTCCTTCTGTTCTTAATGATCATCTTGCTGGATAGAGTGTTCTTGTTGGTTTGGTTTGGTTTGGTTTGGTTTGGTTTGGTTTTCCCAACGCTTTGAATATATCACACCACCCTCTGCTGACACGCAAAGTTTCTGCTTAAAATCAACTGAAAGCCTTATGGGGTTTCCCTTGCAAGTAACTGTTTATTTTTCTCTTGTCACTACTTTTAGCATTTTAATTATTACATGCCTTGGTCTGGTCCTCCTTGGGTTCATCTTGTTAGGGCTCTTTGTGCCTCTTCGACTTGGATGTAAGTTTTCTTCCCCAGAGAAGAGAAGTTTTCAGCTATTACTTCTTCAAATAAGTTTTCTGCCCCATTCTCTCTCTCTTCTCCTTCTGGTATCCCTATAATGTGAATTTTATTACACTTAATGATGTCACTGAGTTCCCTTAACCTATTCTCATTTTTTAATATTCTCTCTCTCTCTCTCTTTTTTTTTTTTCCTGCTCAATTCAGTTGCTTTCTATCTTCCTGTCTCCCAGATCACTGGTCTGGTCTGCAGTCTCTAATCTGCATTGATTTTTTTTAGTTTACTATTTTTTTAAATTTTTTAAATTTATTTTCAGCATAACAGTATTCATTGTTTTTGCACCACACCCAGCGCTCCATGCAATCCGTGCCCTCTCTAATACCCACCGCCTAGTACCCCAACCTCCCACCACCTGCCCCTTCAAAACCCTCAGATTGTTTTTCAGAGTCCATAGTCTCTCATGGTTCACCTCCCCTTCCAATTTCCCTCAACTCCCTTCTCCTCTCCATCTCCCCTTGTCCTCCATGCTATTCGTTATGCTCCACAAATAAGTGAAACCATATGATAATTGACTCTCTCTGCTTGACTTATTTCACTCAGCATAATCTCTTCAAGTCCCATCCATGTTGCTATAAAAGTTGGGTATTCATCCTTTCTGATGGAGCCATAATAATCCATAGTGTATATGGACCACATCTTCCTTGTCCATTCGTCCGTTGAAGGGCATCTTGGTTCTTTCCACAGTTTGGCGACCGTGGCCATTGCTGCTATAAACACTGGGGTACAGATGGCCCTTCTTTTCACTACATCTGTATCTTTGGGGTAAATACCCAGGAGTGCAATGGCAGGGTCCTAGGGGAGTTCTATTTTTAATTTCTTGAGGAATCGCCACACTGTTCTCCAAAGAGGCTGCACCAACTTGCATTCCCACCAACAGTGTAAGAGGGTTCCCCTTTCTCCACATCCCCTCCAACACATGTTGTTTCCTGTCTTGCTAATTTTGGCCATTCTAACTGGTGTAAGGTGATATCTCAGTGTGCTTTTAATTTGAATCTCCCTGAGGGCTAGTGATGATGAACATTTTTTCATGTGTCTGATAGCCATTTGTATGTCTTCATTGGAGAAGTCTCTGTTCATATCTTCTGCCCATGTTTTGATATGCTTGTCTGTTTTGTGTGTGATGAGTTTGAGGAGTTCATTATAGATACTGGATATCAACCTTTTGTCTGTACTGTCATTTGCAAATATCTTCTCCCATTCCGTGGGTTGCCTCTTTGTTTTCTTGACTGTTTCCTTTGCTGTGCAGAAGCTTTTGATCTTGGTGAAGTCCCAAAAGTTCATTTTCGTTTTGTTTCCTTTGCCTTTGGAAACATATCTTGAAAGAAGTTGCTGTGGCTGATATCGAAGAGATTACTGCCTATGTTCTCCTCTAGGACTCTGATGGATTCCTGTCTCACGTTGAGGTCTTTTATCCATTTTGAGTTTATCTTTGTGTACGGTGTAAGAGAATGGTCGAGTTTCATTCTTCTACATATAGCTGCCCAGTTTTCCCAGCACCATTTATTGAAGAGACTGTCTTTTTTCCACTGTATATTTTTTTCCTGCTTTGTCAAAGATTATTTGACCATAGAGTTGAGGGTCCATATCTGGGCTCTCTACTCTGTTCCACTGGTCTATGTGTCTGTTTTTATGCCAGTACCATGCTATCTTGGTGATCACAGCTTTGCAGTAAAGCTTGAAATCAGGTAACGTGATGCCCCCCTGTTTTATTTTTGTTTTTCAACATTTCCTTAGAGATTCAGGGTCTCTTCTGATTCCATACAAATTTTAGGATTATTTGCTCCAGCTCTTTGAAGAATACTGGTGGAATTTTGATCGGAATAGCATTAAAAGTATAGATTGCTCTAGGCAGTATTCTAGTTTATTTTTACTTCCAATTATTCAGTTCCTCAGCTCTGACTGGCTCTTTTTTATATTTCTGTGTCTTTGTTGAAGTTTTTACTGAGTTCATCCACTGCTTTCTCTAGTCCAGTGAGTATCTTTATGACCATCACTTTGAATTCTTTTATTGGACATGTTGCCTGTCTCCCTTTCATTTAGCTCTTTTACTGCGATTTTGTTGTGTTCTTTCCTTTGGGATACATTCCTCTGTCTTCTCATTGTGTCTCTTGTTTCTCCATATTAGATAGGTCAGCTATATCTCCTGGTCTTAAAACTAGTGTCATAGTGTAAAATAGGTCTTATGGTGCCTTCTAGCATAGTGCGTCCTGGTCACCAGAACTAGGCGCTCCAGGGGTGTCTCCACTGTCGGCTGCATGTGCCCTACTGTTGTGTCTGAGCTGTGACTGCCTTCAGCCCAGCCAGCTGCAGTGACCTACTTTGTCTGTTGCGGGCATCCTGGCAGGGTTTGGTCCCGGGCTGTTGACAGGCCTGATGCTGCTGTGGTCTCATTGGTGAACTCTGTCTCCATTTATCCTCTCTGACACAACTGTGGGCACACCAGAGGGCAGGGCTTGCGCTCTGTGTAGCCAACTAAAGTCTCTAGTTGGTGGATAGGGCCAGTAGTCAGCCTGGCCATCCACAGTTAGGCTCTCTGCCACATTTCCGGGGGTGCCAAAGGGAAGGGCTCGCTCCCTGTGCAGCCAGCTATGAGGCCAGGCTGCTGGAACTGTGAGTGGTGTTCTCTCTGCCCCTCCCCAGGGCACGAGTTACTTTGCAGGGGCTCTGATCCCTGCCAGGGCAGCCTTTAGGGTATGGCGGGGCAGGAGCTGCTTCGGAGGGCTGCCTGTTGAGGGGGGCGGGTTGGATGAGGTGGATCCGCAGGGGGACATGGAAGCAGGTACACTGTGCGAACAGGGTGGCTGGAGAGTGATCGTGCCGCCTGCCACAAGCGTCCAGCTACCTAGACTGGGGAGCGGAAGAGAAATGGGCCTGCCTGCTCTTTTGTCCCGGGATAAACCTCCTGAAGGCCCCCGCCCCTCTGGCACATGTTCCAGGATTAGTCAGTAACTTCATACACATGCCAGGTGCTTTTCACCTGCTTCTGTGTCGTGTCTTAGGCTGGATTATTTGTCATTCCGGTTCTCTGAGAAGAGGGACTCAGTTTCTCATTGCCCTTCAGCTGTCCCAGAATTCAGCCCACCGAGTTTTAAAATTCTGAGTTAAGCCCTGATAATTTTCAGAATTCACAAAGTTAAGCCCCACTGAAAACCAGGCGTTGTAGAGACTCACCTTACCAACACCAGCACCTAGTGCCTGGGCGCGTGGGGAGGGTCTGCTCCGCTCCGCGTGTGGGGCGGGTCCACTCGGCTCCGCTCGCGTGTGGGCCTCTCCGCCTCTGTGGCTGGTCTTGTCAGGGCTTTGGTTCCCAGCCTTGTGTCCACCGCTCCCCCCCCCCCCATTGCTTCCTCGTGGCTTCCTCCCTGCGGCTAACGTGGAAGGTCTGTCCTGCCCGTCTTCGGGTCATGTTCAGTTACTTGCATAGGTGTGGCTGTTACCTTGGTACATGGCGGGGGGCGTGAGGTAAGCCCCAGATCCTCCTTTCCCTGATTGATCCCGCTTTAAGTAGGCATGTGTGAAATCGTTCCTATAGACCTTAGTCGATAGATCAGTTTTATTTTGGGAAGACTGCTTAATTAATATGTATGTAAAATCCATATAAAATAACTAGATTCAACATCACTGGATTAAAAAATAACGTTAATGGGATGTTTAAGAATCTCCAGGTATTTTTTCTCAGCTCTGTCTCATACTCCCTGCCTGTTTCCTCGCAGTGGTTCTCGGACTTCAGCAGGGGACAGGATTCCTTAGAGGGCCTTGCAAGCCCACAGATTGCTCTACCCCAGAGTTTCCGGTTCAGTGGATCTAACCTGCGTTTCTGACAACTTCCCAGTGAACACTCACACTACTGGGCCAGAGTACCACACTCGGAGAACCCCTGCCTTAAGCCGAGAGCCACTGTGCACTCACACTATTTGTTGAATTGCTTGTTCTCTTGGCTAATTGTTCTCAGATTTAGGGTTTCATAGACTCGGAACCTTTCCAAAAACCAAGCAATGAATAGCAGTAACTTCCTGCTGGAGATGCATAGAAAAATCGACTTCTAAAAGAGTTGCCAAATGAGAACAATAAAAAAAATTATTTCTCATCATCACCATCCTTTTGCTTTGAAAGGACATCTAATTTCCAGTGTCATTTAATATAGAATAATGGACTGTCTTTTCAATGGGGTAAACTTGCCTTTACACAAAACTCACTTTGTTTCTCTGCCATGCCAAGGGCATGAGAGTGGAGGCAGTTTGCTACAGGTACACTTGTTTGCATTTTGTGGGTAATTTTAAAGCAATAATAGAACCTGCTAAAACTTTGTGTGATTTTTATTTTCACTATGCACAGCAGTTCCAAACAACATCAGTGAGAATATATTGTCCTCTCCCCAAGAGGGACCACACTGCCTAGCTCGTGCTTCACCACTGCTTTACTGTCCCTATCTTTCCCACTTTGTCGGAGAATAGTAAAACGTCATTCTGGACCTGGAGCACCAGGGCAATGGTGGGCAGAAGCCTTTGGGCTAAGTTACATGCAACTATGGAGTCTTTGCATTCTTAATTACGGAAACCTAATACGGAAAACACCATCATGTTTCTTGGGTCAAAGAGAAATATAAACTGTCTGAGACTTCCTTAGTTTTGAGAGATGACTTTGTCCCTATTAGAGAAAATTGTACAAATTTTAAAAAACACACAATTCAGAGAATAAAGATTCTTTTCTAATTATGTGGAGAAGTAGAATCTACTACTTATACCACTGAGGCTCAAAGGTGACACATTGTTATGAATGTAAATAACTCTTTATTTAACTATGAGTAATGACAAATGAAGGTAGAATATTCTAATTCCAAGTAGGAAGCCAGAGATTTTTCTGTAACATTGGGTTCAATATAACATGAAGAGTTTAAAATCATTTTTGTCTCTTTAATCTATGACCAATTTTTAAGTTATTGAAATATACATGTATACATTTTATTTCTGTTTCATTCATTTGCTAATAAGAAGGCGCAACCATTTGCTAAGTGTTGTTTTGAGGACACAGGTGTTACATAGTCCCAGCCTTTGAGGAATTGAATGTTTAGCTGAGAAAACAAGATAAATTCGTGTTTAAAGTCAAACTGTAATAGAAATCCAACACTAGCATCAGAGAATGTTGCGGGGGCACCTGGGTGGCTCAGTGGCTTAAAGCCTCTGCCTTCGGCTCAGGTCATAATCCCAGGGTCCTGGGATTGAGCCCCACATCAGGCTCTCTGCTCAGCAGGGAACCTGCTTCCCCCTCTCTCTCTGCCTGCCTCCTGCCTGCTTGTGATCTCTGCCTGTCAAATAAATTGAAAAAGAGAGAGAGAGAATGTTGTGGGACAGTGCGTGTATAATGACATGTCAGAAACACTTAGCGGACAACAGTATGGCTGGGTCAAGGGATGAGAGGAATCTCACTAATGAAATGGCATTTCTTGACAAGGGCCTTGAAGGATAAGGTACATTTTTATATACAGAGAGGAACAGAAAATGGCAGGCTAGTTTTGGGAGAACATCTCCCAGTTGCCCAAATCTAGTTAAAGTGGAGAGTTCCTTTAGTACTCTATGGGAGATAAATTTGGAAATGTAAATTAATGTAAATTAGGTCTGGATTATGAAAGCATCTGAAGCCTTCTTTTTGATGATAATATTGAGCATTAGATTAATGATGATAAAAATAGTAAGTGCAGGGGCATCTGGGTGGCTCAGTTGGTTAAGCATCTGCCTTTGGCTCAGGTCATGATCCAGGGTCCTAGGATCGAGTACTGCATCAGGTTCCCTGCTCGGCAGAAAGCCTGCTTCTCCCTCTCCCACTCCCTCTGCCTGTGTTCTCTTTCCCACTGTGTCTCTTTCCCTGTCAAATAAATAAATAAAATCTTAAAAAAAAAAAAAATAGTGACTGCAGTTTACTAAGCAGTATATAGCAGGCATTGTCCTAAGTGGTTTACCTCCACGGTCCACAAACCCTGCGGGGTAGCTCCTATTATCCCCACTGTACATTTAAGGCAGCACTTAATTTTCCTGAAATAGTCTCCTGAGATGACTTGGCCGGCATCACAGCACAAATAAGGGACAGAAAGCTGAAATTCAACCTAAGTCTACGTCCCAAGTCCTACTTCTATCAAGCAAACCAGGCTCGGGATGGCAAACAGGTTTCAAGTGACAGTTCTTGATTTGCTGATAAGACTCTAAGACCACAACTAAACAGCTAAAAATATGCCGTGATGGGATACTAACGTCTGCTGAAAATGAGGAGGGGAGTTGGTTGGCATGTGTGGCAGACAGTGGCTCCGTAAGCTCTGGAAGCCGTTGAAGTTTTCTGAGTAGGTCAGTGATCCAGTAAAGTGACTTTCCAGAACGTTAACCGGGCAGCAGAGTTGACGTCAGCAGACAGTGGGGCTAGTGGAGGTGCGTGCTCCAGTCCTGCAGTGGGAAGTCTTAAGGAACTAGTGGCCTGAAATATTTAGGAACATTCTTTTGCTTTAAGAAATCCATTTCTGCTAGAGAAAGTACAGTTCTTGAAATGTGATCCTTCTCCCCTGCGAACCTGCGCTCGGCGCGAACAGTGACCTTGCATGCTTTGTTCATTGCTTAATTCCCCAGTCCTCAGTGCTAAATATGTTTTCCTTAAATAAATATAGTAAAAGTAGGGATTACGATAATAATTAGCACTTATTTTGTGCCAGACGCTGGGCTCGGTGTTCTCAGTAGAGCAAGGACCTCCGGAGCCAGGCAGTCTGGGTTTGAATTCCAGTTTCGCTGGGTCCCGGCTGTCAGCAAGTACCTTAAACTGCTGTGCCTCAGTTCTCTCGTCTGTGAGATGGGGATGACAGTTCTTATTTCAGAGGGTAGTTCCAAGAAATGCATGGGTTGGCGCAGGCATACGAGGGAGATACTGCGAGTTCGGTTCTGGACCACCACCATAAAGCAAGTCAGATGAACATTTTGGTTTTCTGGTGCACATAAAGTTATGTTTACACTGTATTCTGGTGTCTGTCAGGTGTGCAACAGCCTTATGTCTAAAAATGCGCATGCCTGGATTTTAAAGTACTTAGTTGTTAATGATCCACGGGTCTTCCAGCGGGTCGTGCTCTTCTCCTGGAGGGGGTTCTGGCCTCCATGTGGAGGGCTGCTGACTGGTCCGGGTGATGGTTACTGAAGGTTGAGGTCGATTTGGTAACTTCTTAAAATAAGACAATGAAGTTTGCCACATTACTGGACTCTTCTTTTCATGAAGGAGTTCTCTGAGGCATGTGATACCATTTGATGCCATTTCATCCGCAGAAGAAGTTCTTCAGAATTGGAGTCTGTCTTCTCAAACCCTGCCTGGGCTTGGTCAGCTCAATTTAGATAATATTCTCTGTCCTTCCTGTCTTTCAACAATCTTCTCAGCATCTTCAGGAGTAGATTCCAACTCAAATGCTTTCTTGGCTCATCCACAAGAAGCAACTCCTCATCCGTTCAAGTTTGACCCTGAGACGGCGGCAGTCCTGTCTCATCTTCAGGCTGCACGTCCCCGCTGGTTCTCTGGCTGTGTCCACCCCATCCGCCGCTACTTCCTCCGCTGAAGTCTTGAATCCCTCAAAGTCATCCATGCAGGTTGAGATCAACTTCTCCCAAACTCCTGTTAATGTTGCTGTTTCGACCTCTTCCCACGGATCCCGAGTGTTCTCAATGGCATCTGGAATGGCGAATCCTTTCTGGAGGTTTTTCAGTTAACTCTGCCCAGATCCATCCTATCTGTGGCAGCCACAGCCTTGTGCCATGTATTTCCTCATAGGAGTTGAAAGTCGAAATGACTGCCTTATCCGGGGGCTGTAGCCGGGTTGGCAGGCATGAGAACGGCACTGACCTTGCTGTCTGTCTCCGTCAGAGCTCTTGGCTGACTGGTGCATTGTCACTGAGCACTAATGTTTTGAAAGGAATCTTTTTTTTTTTTTTTCCCCTGAACAGTAGGTCTTAACGGGCCTAAAACATCGGCAAACTGTGCTGTGAGCAGCTGTGTGGCCGTCCAGGCTCTGCTCCATTCTGAGGGCGCAGGTTGAGTAGATCTGTCCTATGATTTGGGGACAGTAAATGAACATTGGCTTCAACTTCAAGTCACCAGCGCTGTTAGCCCCTAATAGAGTCGGTGTGTCCTTTGAAGCCTTGATTATCGACTTCTGTCTGTGAAAGTCCTAGATGGCATCTTCCAATAAAAGGCTGTTTCATTTACACTGGAGATGGGTCCTTTAGCGTAACGACCTTCAGTACTTACCACAGCTGTATCACTGGAGGCCGAGCCGTGGTTCTGCCTCCCGGCTCGCTGCTTGCCCTGGCTCTGCATATCAGGGAGACGGCTCTTCCTTGAACCACATGAAGCAACCTCTGCCGATGTCAGACATTTTTTTTTGTTTGTCTGCTTGTTTTTTACAGTTTCCTCACCTCTCTGAGCCTTCATTGAATTGAGGGGAGTTAGGGTCGTGCTCTGGATGAGGCTTTGTCTTAAGGGAATATTGTGTCTGTTTGATCTTCTGTCCAGATCACTAAAACCTGCTCTATATCAGCAGTGAGGCTGTCTCAGCATCTTTCATCCGTCATCTGAGAATCCTCTTTCTTATCTGTTCACGTGTTCACTGGAGTAGCACTTCTCATTTCTTTCAAGAACTTTTCCTTTGTGTTCCCAACTTGGCTACCTGTTTGGCACAAGAGGCTGTTTGTGGCCTGTCTTAGTCTTGGACATATCTTCCTCACTGAATCAGTTCTGCCTTTTGATTTAAAGTGAGAGGTGTGACTCTTCTATTTACTTGAACAGCTCGGGACTACTGTAGGGTTATTAATGGGCTTTAGTTCAGTATTGTTGTGTCTCATGGAATAGGAAGCTCCAAGGAGAGGGACAGACAGGGGAACAGCCAGTTAGCACAGACATTTATTCAGTTTCCTGTCTGATACGGGCGTGGTTTATGGGGTCCCAAAACAATTACAGTAGCAACGTCAAAGATCGCTTATGGTACCTCACCATAGTAAATATTATAACAACGGAAAAGCTGAAATATTGAGAGAATGTATCAAAACGTTGACGCAGAGACACAAAGTGAGCAAATGCTGTTGGAAAAATGACTTTGGTAGACTTGTTTGATACAGCGGTGCCGGAAACCTCCAGGTTGTGAAAATACCCAGGACCTGCACAGCATGATAGAGCAAAGCCCAGTAAAGCGAGGTGTGCCTGTACGTGCAAATTGGTAAGAACAGGAAAAGCTCAACAAATATGATTGGTTATTACATTTCTCGTTATTATCGTAATATTTACCATTACTTCATTTGGGAAGATAAATACGTCAGGGTCAGAGCGAAGCTAACCCTTACAGTACGCCCATTGTCAGGCCTGTTGCCCTCTTTCACAAACGGTATCTCAGTGAAGATGAAACTCCAAGTATAATCTCACTGTCAGAAACGACTTCATTCTATTTTTACCAAATACAAAATTCCTAGAGATCGGGTTTCAAATAACGTGATTTTAAAAGTAAAGGGAGCTTTTCCTCTCTTTGTGTAGATCCTTGTGACTGAACATCGAATTACATTCCTTTGCAAAAAGTCCAGAGGCCCGGTGCTAGCCCCAGCGTGGTAGTGGGGAACCGGGGTTTTCACTGGCCTGCCCCCGTTTCATTATATGAGCGCGAGTGTCTGCCGCTGGCAGTAATATGAACCTCGTGGGTGGTTCCTGCTTCAGCTGAAGTTGGAGAAGCAAAGCCAGATGAGCCCACGGGAAGGGGTCACGTGTGTGTCTTGTCTAGACAAGCAAGACTTCCCTTTGACAAGTACTAAAACCAAAACTTTCTTCTAGCCACACTGAATTATGGCTGGTTCTACCCTTTAGCCTTCGTGCTGATGATCTTCAGTAATGCTGATGTATTAATTCAAGCGGGGGACGGTCAGGTCTTGACTGTTTACCAAAACAGAAAAATGTGGAGGTTAACAGGTGGCCTTGAAATCCAGAGAGACACCAGCCACCATCTCTCTCAAACTCAGCCCCTTCACCAAGTGACGTCTTACTTTTTTGGTGATAAGTTTCCAAGTAGATTGCTCTTTTGCTCTTAAATTCCTTTTTCTTAGCCGTCTCCGTAGAGACCACAAAATGTTTGTTGTGGGCTTAAAATAAATATTTTATGGTTGAATGAAGGTGATTCAGAACCACAAAGGAGGGACCCAAAGTCACAAACTAGAAGGAAGTTAGAAGATGTGACTCCTCCCAGAACTATATAACCTAGATTTGATAAGATTATATTTTAACCCCCGTCTAATCCTCGAGCAATAGATGGAAATGTGTAACCTAGGGGCGCCTGGATGTCTCAGGCAGTTAAGCGTCTGCCTTCAGCTCGGGTCATGATCTCAGGGTCCTGTGATCGAGTCTCAAGTTGGGCTCCTGCTCAATAGGGAGCCTGCTTCTCTCTGTCTTTCTCCCTCTGCCTCTCCCCCTGCTCATTCTCTCTCTTTTTCTCTCAAATAAATAAAACATTTTATTATGTTTTTATTATTACTTTTATTATAAATATAATGTATTATATTATATATTATTATTTATTATATTATTTTATTATGTGTAAACTAAAAAGTAACCTCTCTGAGTTATTTGTTATTTAAAACTAACGAGTAGGCTCACCAGCACTCTTATTTCTAAGAATCCCAGACTTGAAAGAACTTTCAGAGGATCACTGGCATAGGATCCACTCTGCACACAGACATCCTATGAAAGGAAAGGGGTACCATATCCAGCACACGTTGGGGGCACGTAGCTTTTGATCCTGACGTCAAGTGCGGGAGGCAGACGGCCCTGCCGAACCCGTGAGACCTGTGTCCCTCCCCCCGCACGCCCGCTCACACACTCCCATGACTCCCTGCCAGGGCCGCCGGCTCGCTTCCTTGCCCTGGCGCTGAGAGAGCACGGCCGCGGCCTAACCACCCACTCATTGTCCTTTGCTCTCTGCAGTCTGACCCTGAACTCTTGTCTTTGGTCTGCGCTGCCTTCATTTTTTCTAGCCAGTGACTAAGCACGATCTGGGTTAATAAATAACTTTCAGGTGACTGTTTAAAAGCCCTTAGAGAGGACATAGAAAGGACCTATAACCTCAAATTCATCCTCTTTTTCATTCATAAAATATTATTGCTACTCTCACTTTGGTTTCAGAGTAAAAGTTGCCAAACTAGATGTTTTTGGCCCATTAGACATTTCCAGGGCATTGGGGGGTGGGCAGGGGGATTGGGTTTTAGTCATTCTTGGTTTTTGTTTTTGTTTTTGCTTTTTGTTTTTTTGTGAGATACACTTTTATTTCTGCCCCATCTTCCAGGTCTCCATCTAAACCCACAAAAATGAGTCATATTCCTTGTGTTTAAGTATTTTCCCTTCTTGTGTGCTAAAATTCCCGACTCCAGTGTGTGGAGTGTGTTCATAGCCTCCCTTCTGTGCGCTGCATTCTCTTCAAGGATTTCATTTGAGTACAGCTCACACACCGTGCTATGACGCAGGATTCAGTCTCTGTAGATGTGCTGTGCCCACCACGAGTGTGCCCACCGTCTCTCGCACACATCAGCATTACAGCGCCACCGGCTGCGCTCCCCGTGCTGGGCGTTTACCCCTCGACTTGCTCACTCCGTAACTGTAACTGCGAGTCTGCACCGCGCCCCCCACCAGCAACCGGTTTCGCCCATCGCCGCATGGTGTTCTCTGACAGCTGTCCGTCCGTTCCCTGTGTGCATGGGTCTGATTCTGCTTTTTGTGTGTTTATTCGTCTGCTGTTTCAGATCCCGCATATGAGTAAAATCATAAGGTATTTGTCTTTCTCAGGCTGACTTGTTTCACTCAGCTTCATGCCCTCTAGGCCCACCCGTGTTGTCAGGAAAGGCACGATTTCCTCCTTTGTCGCTGTGTCATACTCGTCTCTGTGTCATATGCAGATACACCTCACAACTCCCTTATCCATTCGTGGAGTGTGTAGACACTTGGGCTGCTTCCATGCCCTCCCGACTGTTGGGAATAATGCTGCAGTAAACTCAGGCGCGTCTGTCTTTTTACTGTTTTTGTTTCCTTCGAGTAGATGCCCAGTGGAGGAATTGCTGGACCACATGGTATTTCTGTTTTTAATTTTTTGAGGACTCTCCGTACTGTTTTCCACAGTGGCTGCGCCGATTTGCGTCCCCACCAGCAGCCTGGGGATTTCCTTTTTCCCACATCCTCGCCAACACCGTTCTTTCTCGTCTTTTCGACACTCGCCATTCCGACAGGTTGAAATCTCACTGTGGTTTTGATTTGTATTTCCCCGGTGATCAGTGATGTCGAGCACCTTTTCATGTGTCCGTTGGCCATGTGGATGTCTTCTTTGGAAAAATGTCTCTTCAGGTCCTCTGCCTGTTTTAATCAGATTGTTTGTGGGTTTTTTGCTGTTGACTTGTAGAAGTTGTTTATATATTGTGGGTATGAACCCCTTTATTGGATATGTCGTAGCAAATGCCTTCTTCCGCTCAGTAGGTTATCTTTTTGTTTGGTTTTGTTGGCTGTGCAAAAGTGTTTTTATTTTAAGATTTTATTTATTTATTTGACAGAGAGAGGTCACAAGTAGGCAGAGAGGCAGGCAGAGAGAGGAGAAAGCAGGCCCCCCGCTGAGCAGAGAGCCCGATGTAGGGCTCGATCCCAGGACCCTAGGACCATGACCTGATCTGAAGGCAGAGGCTTCAACCCACTGAGCCACCCAGGCTCTGTGCGGAAGTGTTTTATTGTGATACAATCCCAGTAGTTTGCTTTTGCATTTGTTTCCCTTGCCTGAGGAGACTTATCTAGGAAAACTTTTTTCTACAGCCAGTGTCAGAGAAATTACTGCCTGTGTTCGTTTCTAGGATGTTTATGGTTCCAGGCTTCACATGTAGGTCATTAGTCCACTCTGGAGTTTGTGTGTGTGTAGGATACAAGACAGTGGTCCAGCTTCATTCTTACGCACGTAGCTGTCCGGCTTCTAGACTCCGTTTATGGAGCAGACGGTTTCCCTCTGTTGTATGTTCTTGTCTTGTTTGTCATAGGCTAATTGACCATATAAGTGTGGGTTTATTCCTGGGCTCTCTCACTGTTCTGTTCTCTTCTGTTGATCTGTGTGTTGATCTTTGTGCCAGTGTCCGTCATGCCTGTGGCGACACGTCTGTGCAACGTGTTCGTGTTCACTTCTTCATGGCTTCCGCTTATTGACTTTGTATTTTCATGTTTTGTATGGTAGCCACACTGAGTAGCTTTGGAGGGCGATCGCTGTGTGCCAACCTTTGTTTAAGTGTGTGTTCCCTGCAGGAACTTACATAACTCTCGACGAAGTAAATATTGTCACCCCACTTACAGACAGGCAGGTAAAGAACAGAAGCGTTAAGCAACTTTCCTGAAGTCATACATCTGGAACATGGCCAGACGGAGATCAAATCCAGGCAGCCAGATTCAGAATTTGCACGTTCCAACCTTGTCCCCTTTAGGTTGCCATGTGAAACGTAGTGAGCATTACTTCTGTACTGGTGACAGAGTGGTGAGTGACAGCAGGAGACCAAACTTGGCCGAAGACATACCAGAGTCCTGAGCTGGAATATGTGGCCTCCCTCGAAAATAATTAGTATGGTTGGATACTTAGTCATATTTTATCCTTATTAACTTCTATTTTTAATCATGAACCTTTCCCCCTCAGTTTTACACGAAAAATATAAAATTATTTATTTCTCAGGAATCTCTCAATTAGCAGGCTCCTATATTGCCTGCAGAACTTTGGCCGTATTCTTGGTGAGTCCATGTGTAATTATTTTATTTTTCTTAAAAATATTGTATTTATTTTTCAGAGAAAGAGATAAGCAGAGGTAGAAGCAGGCTCCCTGCCGAGCAAGGAGCCCGACCTGGGCCTGGATCCCAGGACCCTGGGATCATGACCTGAGCCGAAGGCAGAGGCTGAACTGACAGAGCCACCCAGGTGCCCCTGTAATTATTGATAAGCACATTCATTTTTGTTTAAATGTTACAGAACGTCCAGGTAGCTGCAGATCATTGCAGCATCCAAATTGCTGTCTCCTAGTGTAGTTAGAGGCCAGGAAGGCTGCCTTGAAAAGTCTTGGCCAATTCTTCAAAAAACCACAGATTCTTTTATTATTTGAGACAAATGGGCAGTCTTGAGGGATTTTTCTCCCAGTAACATTAAATGCTGTATCTCTGCACCTCCCCTCTCTGTCCGTCTCGACGGTACCGTCACACTGTACCCCATGTCACTTGTATTACGCACTTTCTGCCAACAGCTGTCTTGTCTTTAAGTCAGATCAACAGAAGTGATGGCTCCGGGTTTGTTGTAAGCATACTCTTGCAACACTGTTTTTCCCTACAGGGGTGTTCAGTCCTTTTACTGCCCCTTTACTGCCCCTGTCGTTGCATGTACAGAACCCAGTCTGCTGTGCCGGCGCGCTCCCTCTGACTGGGAGCCCGGCCTGGGACTAGGCCGGAGAGGAGGTCGGCAGGTCGATCCACCACAGGGGTGGGGAGGGTCAAAATGGTTCTTCCCTGGAAGCTTCTGTCCCTTGCCTCCACCCCGCTGTCACCCCACCCCACACTGTGCTGTGACCGGCCATGTGGCACCAGATCATCTGTCGGAAGAGAGAGGAGTTCCAGAGGTTGTGAAACGGAAACGTGGGAGTCGGCCTCTCATTGGGTCTCCCCGCCACATTTAGGAGTCTGGTCCGCATCGCGCTTACAGCGTGTTGTGAATGAAGGTCACCCTTCTGGTGGCCGCTGCGGACGTCCCGTGGCGTGGCCTGTAGAATCACGAGCAGCTTCATCTGCAGGTAAATGAATGATGGCCGCAGCTGTAAAACTGCAGAAACCGCTCCTTGCGGGAAGTACCCGCGCCCGTAGCTTTCTGTGCGAAGTTCTCCCCTTCACTTGTTACATGTTAACTTTCTGGTCACTGTACAGTCACCATCTGCGAACCACTCCTGCTGCAGTGAGACTTATCGAGCATTGCACGGCAGGGGCACGGGGCAGGGTGCTGACCTTTACCTAAGAACACCATCGTGGCGCAGTTTCTGACTGCTGCCTTCTCGCTGTGCTAACAAAGACTCGATGACTTTCTCTAACAGCTACCTGCAGTGGCACTGATATCTTACGTGGGATTATTTTGGGGGGTCATGGGGGGAATAAAATAACTCTGTGTTGTGTTTCCATGTGGGTGGCCTTTGTTGATGGTGACACCTTGCAGATACCCGGGTATTTCCAGGTCTTGGTTGCCTTCCCATCTGAAGGGAATTATCTGCTGCTTCTCTTGGCTCTTCTGCCAGTGAGTTTGGTCCTTCAACCGTTTAGGTCAACACACATTTATCAAAGGCCTGTTTGTGTCAGTCACAGTTCTACACAGTGGGATGAGGGGTGTCTAGGAAGCAGTCCTTGCGCTCCAAGCATTTAATACTCTCTGGCAAAGACGGTGCTCTAACTGTGATAACTTGGACACCGTGAAGTAAATGTGGGGCGGCTGATCCTCCCTGGATGTCATGGGCGCCCCTTCACGGCTCCCCTCTCCCAGGACCAGAGTGAGGGGAGGCTCCCAGGAGTGTGAGCTCTGCTCTAAGGGTTGGAGGGTAGAGTTTTCAGAAAGGTGGAAATGACATTTTGTGCAGAGAAAATGGTATGTGTGCTGGGAAACCACATGGTCTATTAACCTTCATCTATTAAAGCTTAAAATATTGGGAAATGGTAGGTGCACTCAGAAAGGCAGCTATGCATCAAGTCAGCTGATTGTTTCATGCCGCATTCAGGAGGTTGAAATTTGTTCGTAGAGTTGGTCAATGGGACTGACTGGCTGAGATGGTTTGTAATGTTGTGAATATATTCATTTTCTTGGGATAAGCATGCAAAACTTCTGTTAGATCTCAAAGTGTTCCACAATCCAAAAACTGTTCAGAATGTTTGCACTGAAAGGTCTTAAATGAAGGACCATCCTGCTCATTGATTAGAGGAATGAAGGCATTACCGTATTTGCACGTCACATCACAAGAAGTTGTCTGCGTTGGGCTGTGTTCAGAGACAGTGGTTGCAGGGGAAATTCCTGTCTACAGTCAAAAAAACCCATGAATTCATTCATTGAACAAAGATTTAACTGAACCCAAACCTTCTTGAATCACTTGTCCTTGGAATCATGGAAGTGTTTCCAGCCTTCTCCAACAAGAGTGTTGGCTCTTGGTCCGAGGTATTCATAAATGGCCTGTGGCACTGGGAAAAACGCTGAGGAGACACTGTGACCTAAAGAGACCATGTCCCTGTTCCGAGCTTAGAGTCTGCTGAGGAAAGCAGACATGAATCAGATCATCACAAAAAGAAATGAGCCAAGTTCAAACTCATCATTTCCGAGAGTGAAAGGTAGGATGAGATGTAATAGGAAAACCTGATGTGGGGGTGGGTATCAGAGGAGGTTTTCTTGAGCAAAGGACGTGCGAACCGAGACCTGAAGAAATCGGTGCCAGCTGGGAAAGAATTAAGAGAGACGCCGAGCTCCCCAGTCCTGACACAGAGCGGTGTTGTGTGTGTTCCAGGAAGGAAGGGCCTTGCAGGGCCGTGAGAGACCGGCACGAAATGGCGCTGGAGACACGGAGGTTGGGCCGTTTTCCAAGTGCGGGTCTTTGTTCTGAGAACAACAGCAAGGAGAGGCCCTGGATAGCGAGGACAGTGCCTGACGTGGGGGGTCTGTACTTCTGAAGACCACTCCCCGGTTGCCGTGTGAGAACTGGACCAAAGAAGGACCAGTTAGCAAAGAGTTATCCAGTGGTACGTGACAACTGAAAACGCAGTGGTAGCGCGTACTTCAACTGATGGGTTCTTGTTAATCTGCTTTCCTCCACGTGCAAACTGGGTTCTTGTAAATCTGCTTTCGTTCCTCCATGTGCAAACTGGTGAGCTCGCCATTCTCTGAACTCGGACTTTCCACGGAGGCACTGAGACCTCGATCCTGAGACGCAGGGTCCGGCGGAGTCCTGACGGCTCCCGGGGAGGCCTCGGCACACCACACAAGATCTGGCATTTCTGGGAGCGCCTTGAGGTGACAGCGCTTGAGACATTCTGCTCAAACCCCCTTTTGCTGTAGCAGCGTTTCAGAGCTCTACGTTGTGAGGACATCAGTTTCCTATCTAAGCCCTTTGTTCTTGCCAGTGAGGAAGGGACTCCCCTAAGATTGCACAGCTCGGACTGCAGATCACTGGTCTCCTAGCCAGTAGCGCCGCGGTGTCTACCATGTCACACTGTCTTTATCTCCCCGGGAGTCACATCGTTGGTTTTTATAATTACCAGAATTGCAGGTGCTGCTTTTCCTTTCCTTGACTGGTGACCAGAAGTGCACCTCGTCCATTTTCAGTGGCCAGTAAAAATGAATTGCTCCAAGATAGCAAACATCTTTTACTAAAGCTTGAAGACTTCTGAGAAGTGCCTCCCGAGGAGAACAAGACTTCTCATTTCCTTCTGACTAAGCTGAAAATATTGCCAAGACCAGCATTTCTGCTTCTGAGTCAGTCCAAAGTCTGTAAGCGTACAGAAGTGATGAGTGGAAGGAGAAATTAGCTGAGCTTTCAATACCTTTTACTTGATTTGAACTTGGGTTCAAAGATAAATCAAAGTTTAAAGTTGAACTTGAACTTTACCATGTCAAGTGGCTTCCCTTACCTTAATTAAAATGTTAAGTATGAGGCAGGCCCATAGGAAAGATAGCAGTTCTGAGTCAGGCTTTGGCGTCAGGTGATCAGAATTCAAATTCCCGACTTCTTCACCTACCAACTTTGTGACTTAGTAAGAATTACCTTTCTTCAGACTTATTTTCTCTGTTGCAGAATAGAAATAATGACACTTCACAGAAGGCATTAAATAAGACAATATATATAAAGGACTGTATCATCAAAGTTCAGTACAGAAAACAGAAACCAAAAAGAAAGGGATTTAATACAGGGGAGATCAGTGAGGAGTGGGGGACAGGAAGCCGCAGGACCACCGACGTTACTCCGCGTTACTGCATCTGGGACCCAGAGGTCAGGCGGCGGCTCCAGGCCTCACCCTCAGCCACCGCTGCTGACACGCCTGCCTCTCCCGGCCACGCCCCTGGTGACGAGACAGGGCCAGGCCGAGCCCAGGCCCGCACACACTTCTGTCTCCGACTGCCCACCAGCATTTGCAGCTGTGCGAGGACGGCCTGGGCCCGTGTCTTGCCTCTCTCAGTTCCACTGAGCACAGCTAAACCCGTGGAGCCCGGCTTGTAGCCAGCCTTAGCTGGAAGGCGGTTTGGGGAATGTAGTTTGTAGCTTTCCGGCTGCCGGGGAGGAGGAGGCTGGAACGGAGCCCGAGAGGCCGTGACATCCAGAAAACAGCCAGAAGATGACGGTTCTGGTTGGCTTTGCTGCTGCTGGTATTCTAGCAGTGGGAGTGCAGGTGTCGTGTAGCTACATATGTTTGATGCAGATAGGGAATTTGCTACGTAAGCATCTATTAACCTTAAATTGGTTCGTTTCTATTCCCAGGGTAGGTACTAAGGATGCAATTAAATATAAATCTTGATCTGTACTGTGAAGGTCTGCGATGTTATTTATAAGATCCCCTTTTCTTCCCATCAAGATAGTAATAATAATAATAATCGTCCCTTCAGTAATGAAGCAGATTTCTGGGTGTTGTCGATTCAGTTAACACAATCACGGACTTGAATAATAGGTCTGATATTATAGGGCTTGCAGCATTCAGATGTAAACAGCTGCCTGGTCTTACAAGGTGTCTAGACACAGGCTAAATCTTCTTTCCCAAAATAAATTGTACATGTTCCAATCATTTTGAAATTAATTATTTTCTAAATATGTGCAGATTATAATTTGTATCAATAGTGCCATGCTCTCACCACCATTCCTTTCATTTTTCTCTTCTTGCTTATCTTTTCCCTACTCATTTCCTTCTATTCTGAGATGCCATTGTCACCCAGAAACCATAATATAACATAATATCTGTATATTTTTTCCTATTACCATTTTGGGAGGAGAATAAAACCGTAAAATAGTATGTCAATTACAGAGTTCCCTGTTTTGTTGTTGTTGTTGTTTGTTTTAAAGATTTTATTTATTTATTTAACAGAGACAGCGAGAGCAGAAACACAAGCAGGGGGAGTGGGAGAGGGAGAAGCAGGCTTCCCACTGAGCAGGGAGCCTGATGCAGGGCTCGATCCCAGGACCCTGGGATCATGACCACAGCTAAAGGCAGACGCTTAATGGCTGAGCCACCCAGGTCCCCCTCTCTGCTGGTTTCTTTTGTTTTAGTTTTAGTTTTTGTTTTTGTTTTCGACTCAATGACACCTGTTTTCCAAATGCCCTTTTCTACCTAGTGGTTCTTAGATTGTACTCTAATGTTGCTCAAAGAACAGGAGATCTAATCAGTGTCTTATAAGAATATACCAGCACTTTTGCAATGGACTGCACATACCCGGGAGCGTGATTACTTGGCGTTCAGCTTGTCTTTTGAAGGTCGAACAGGTGGTAGTTAATGTGCGCTACTCCTGCACGTTGTCTGTGCATAAACTTCCCTTTTCTTAAACTACCTTTATTTCATTCTCCTTTTTATGTTTTCCAACCAGTCACATTTAAAATGAAGGCTGTGGGTGCCTGGGTGGCTCAGTGGGCTAAGCCATTGCCTTCAGCTCAGGTCATAATCTCAGGGTCCTGGGATCGTGTCCCACATTGGGCTCTCTGCTCAGCGGGGAGCCTGCTTCTCCCTCTCTCTCTGCCTGCCTCTCTGCCTACTTGTGATCTCTCTCTGTCAAATAAATAAATAAAATCTTTTTAAAAAAATAAATAAAATAAAATGAAGGATGCTTGTCTCCTGAGTTAGTATGAGACACCACAGTCTAAATGTTTAGCATCAGCAGAATTGGAAGCATCTTTTATTCACATGTTTATTCAGAACCTATTTCTTGGACGACTGCTGAACTACATTTAAAAAGAAAAGAAAACTTTCTTCATTGTAGTATTTCTTTGCGTCACATTTTATTCAAGGACATACCATTCTTTGCCAAAAGCTCGAGGTCTGTTACTGGAGAAAGACTAAAGAAGGTTTAGTTTCTGATCTCACAGAGCTAACGTTCTAAAAAGGTGAAACAGTCGTCCGTAAAATGACAGTGGGCGGAATCAGACTGTGCAGGATCTAACAGGTCACGTGGTGCTAAATAGTGAGCTCGGGCTCGGATTCTGGACACGCTTTTGTGTCGGCATGCTGTCGTTTAATGGAGTGCCTCTTGGAGCGGTTTCCGATACACAGCAAAACTGAGCAGGCGGCGTACCGATTTCCTGGGAGCCCCCAGCACCACACGCACGTAGCCTCCCCGCTGTCAACACCCCTGCCAGACGGGTGCACTCGCTACAGTTAGAGCTGAGTTTACATTAGAGTTCACCTTTTTAAAAATTTTTCTTAATTTTTTATTTTTTTATTATCAACATATAGTGTATTACTTGCCCCAGGGGCACAGGTCTGTGGATCGTTAGGCTTACACACTTCACAGCGGTCACCGTCCCCACTGTCCGTCACCCAGACACCTCATCCCTACCCCACTTCCCCCGCAGCCCTCAGTTTGTTTTGTGAGATTAAGAGTCTCTTATGGTTTGTCTTCTTCCCTGGTTCCATCTTGTTTCATTTTTTTCCCTCCCTGCCCCGCACAACCCCCGACCCTGCCTCTCAAATTCCTCATATCAGGGAGATCATATGATAATTGTCTTTCTCTGACTTATTTCGCTCAGCGTAATACCCTCTAGTTCCATCCTCGCAAATGGCAAGATTTCATTTCTTTTGATGGCTGCGTAGTATTCCATTGTATGTATATACCACGTCGTCTTCATCCATTCATTTGTGGATGGACATCTAGGTTCTTTTAATTATTGTTTTAATTTTCATTTCACTGATGACCTATGACATGAGGCACCTTTTCATATGCTTACTTGCCATCTGTATGTCTTTCTTGGTGAGGCTTCTAAGGTCTTTGGCCCATTTTTTAAATGGGTTGTTTTTCTTGAATTTTAAAAGTTTTTGGTATATTTTGGATAACAGTTCTTTGTCACATGTCTTTCACAAATATTTTCTCCCAGTCTCTGGCTTGTCCTCTTGTTCTTTTGGCAATGTCATCCCAGAGCAGAAGTCGTCCAGCTGAACAGTTCTTCCTTTCACGGATCATGCCTTTGCTGTTGTATCTAAAATGTCATCACCATACCTCAGGTCAGCTGGGTTTTCTCCTATAGTATTTTCTAGAGTTTTTATATTTTTTTGTTTTGCATTGAGATCTGCATTCCATTTTGAGTTAACGTTTGTGAAGGGTGTAATATGTGTGTCTAGATTCATTTTGTGTGTGTGGGTATCCAGTTCCGGCACCATTATTTGAAAAGACTGTCTTGGCCCCACAGCACTGCCTGTTTCCTTGTCAAAGAAGCGTTGGGTATTTATGTAGCTGCGTCTGGGCTCGTACTTTGTTCCGTTGATCTGGCTGTTCTTTCATCAGTACACACAGTCTTGGTTACCGCAGCTTTATAGACCTAGGAGCCAGGTAGCGTCCATTCTCCCAGCTTTATTCTTCCCCTTCGATGCTGTGGTGGCTCTTTTATAAACTGTAGAATCACTTTTTAGATTGTTGATATCCACAAAATATGACGTGGAGCATCTCTTCATATGCTTAGATGCCTTCTCTCACGTTTCTTCTTTGACGATATACACACCAGTTGAAAAGACTAATTGCACCCTTGTGTTTCCTTTGCTCCCTTGTCAAGAATCCAGAATCCGTTGACTGTATTTATGTGGCTCAATTTCTGGGCTCTACTGTGCTCCATCTATCTGTCTGTCCTATAGGTACCGCACTGGTTGGCGTAGCTTCACTGTTGGCATGTGCCTTCTATATAATCTTTCAAGAAATGATGTCTTCGATTTCTTTTGTCAGAGTTCTCTAGATGTCCTCGTATAGATGGTCAACATATCTTGTTTGATGTACACCGAAGTAGTTCATCTTTTGGACATAGTGTAAGTGTATTGTGTGTGTGTGTTTTCAAATTCACCTTGTTTATTGCTGGTGTGGGAAAATGACTGCTGGGGAATTTTGTAGCTTAATGATAACCAGCAACCTTGCTATAATCTCTCATGAGTTTTTTGGTCAGTTCTTTCAGGTTTGCTATGGAGAGGGTGATGTCATTTGCAAACAGAGCCAGTTTTATTTTTCTTTCCTAATCTGTATGCCTTTTATTTCCTTTTCTTGTCGATTGCACTAACTGGGAATTCCAGTGTGATGTTGAAAAGCACGGGTGAGAGAAGATATCCTTGCCTTTTTCCTGATCTTAGTGGAGTTTCTCACCATTAAGTATGATGTTAAGTGTAGGGGGTTTGGGTAGGTATATATATATATATATATATATATATATATATATTTTTTTTTTTTTTTTTTTTTTTTAACTAAACCCTACACTCAACCGGTGCTTGAACTCATGACCCCTAAGATCAAGAGTCGCACGCTCTACTGACCAAGCCGGCCAGGCGCCCCTAGATAGTCTTTATTAAGTTGAGGAAGTTCCCCACTAGTTCCTAATTTGCTAAGAGTTTTTATCATGAATGTGCTTTTTTTTTTTTTTTGCATCTATTGATATAAACATGTGATTTTTCTTTTTTAACCTGTTGATGTAAGGATTTCATTAACTGATTTGCAAATGTTGAGCAAGTGTTTTGTACCTGAGGTAAATCTCACTTGATTCTGCTGTGTAAATCTTTCTACTTATTGTGGGATTCCTTTTGCTAGTATTTTGAGGGTATTCGATCTATGTTCATGAAGATACTACTATGTAGTCTTCTTGTGATTCTCCCTGGTTTTGGTTTAAGAGTAATGTGACTTCATAGAATGATGAGTTGAGAAGTACGGCCTCTGCTTCTGTCTTCTGAAAGAGACTATAGAAAATTGTTTGGTAAAATTCATCAGTGTTTAGTAGAATTCATGTATCTGGGTGTGGCTCCAATTTTGTTTTAGAAGGTTATTCATTATTCATTCAATGTTGTTAATATAGGACTATTCAGATCATCTGTTTTCTTTCTTGTGTGAGTTTTGGCAGATTCTGTCTTTCAAGGACTTGGTGCATGTCATCTAGGTTGTCAGATCTGGGGGCCTGGAGTATTTCATGATACTTCTCTGTTATCCTTTTAGTTTACCTGGGGTCTCCAGTGATATCCCCTCTGTCATTTCTGATATTAGTAACTTTTGTTCTCTTTTCCTGCCTTGCCTGCCTAAAGGCTTGGTGACTTTATTGATCTTTTCAAAGAACTAGCTTTTGGTTTTGTAGAATTTTTTTCCATTTGATTTCCTGTTTTAAATTAATTTCTGCTCTCACTTTTACTATTTTTCTTCCATTTAATTAGGATATAATTTGCTCTTCTTTTTCTACTTTTCTTTTTTTTTTTAATTATTTTTTATTTATTTTTGACGTAACAGTATTCATTATTTTTTCACCACACTCAGTGCTCCATGCAATCTGTGCCCTCTATAATACCCACCACCTGGTACCCCAACCTCCTACCCCCCGCCACTTCAAACCCCTCAGATTGTTTTTCAGAGTCCATAGTCTCTCATGGTTCACCTCCTCTTCCAATTTCCCCCAACTCCCTTCTCCTCTCTAACTCCCCATGTCCTCCATGCTATTTGTTATGCTCCACAAATAAGTGAAACCATATGATAGTTGACTCTCTCTGCTTGACTTATTTCACTCAGCATAATCTCTTCAAGTCCTGTCCATGTTGCTACAAAAGTTGGGTATTCATCCTTTCTGATGGAGGCATCATACTCCATAGTGTATATGGACCACATCTTCCTTATCCATTCGTCCGTTGAAGGGCATCTTGTTTCTTTCCACAGTTTGGTGACCGTGGTCATTGCTGCTATAAACATTGGGGTACAGATGGCCCTTCTTTTCACTACATCTGTATCTTTGGGGTAAATACCCAGGAGTGCAATGGCAGGGTCATAGGGGAGCTCTATTTTTAATTTCTTGAGGAATCTCCACACTGTTCTCCAAAGAGGCTGCACCAATTTGCATTCCCACCAACAGTGGAAGAGGGTTCCCCTTTCTCCACATCCCCTCCAACACGTGTTGTTTCCTGTCTTGTTAATTTTGGCCATTCTAACTGGTGTAAGGTGGTATCTCAATGTGGCTTTAATTTGAATCTCCCTGAGGGCTAGTGATGATGAACATTTTTTCATGTGTCAGATAGCCATTTGTATGTCTTCATTAGAGAAGTCTCTGTTCATATCTTCTGCCCATGTTTTGATATGCTTGTCTGTTTTGTGTGTGATGAGTTTGAGGAGTTCATTATAGATACTGGATATCAACCTTTTGTCTGTACTGTCATTTGCAAATATCTTCTCCCATTCCGTGGGTTGCCTCTTTGTTTTCTTGACTGTTTCCTTGGCTGTGCAGAAGCTTTTGATGTTGATGAAGTCCCAAAAGTTCATTTTCACTTTTGTTTCCTTTGCCTTTGGAGACATATCTTGAAAGAAGTTGCTGTGGCTGATATCGAAGAGATTACTGCCTATGTTCTCCTCTAGGACTCTGATGGATTCCTGTCTCACGTTGAGGTCTTTTATCCATTTTGAGTTTATCTTTGTGTATGGTGTAAGAGAATGGTCGAGTTTCATTCTTCTACATATAGTTGTCCGGTTTTCCCAGCACCGTTTATTGAAGAGACTGTCTTTTTTGCACTGTATATTTTTTCCTGTTTTGTCAAAGATTATTTGCCCATAGTGTTGAGGGTCTATATCTGGGCTCTCTACTCTGTTCCACTGGTCTATGTGTCTGTTTTTATGGCAGTACCATGCTGTCTTGGTGATCACAGCTTTATAGTAAAGCTTGAAATCAGGTAGCGTGATGGCCCCCGTTTTATTTTTGTTTTTCAACATTTCCTTAGCGATTCGGGGTCTCTTCTGGTTCCATACAAATTTTAGGATTATTTGCTCCAGCTCTTTGAAGAATACCAGTGGAATTTTGATCGGGATGGCATTAAAAGAATTGTTCTAGGCAGTATCGACATTTTAACAATAACAATGTTTATTCTTCCGATCCAAGAGCATGGAATGGTCTTCCATCTTTTTGTGTCTTCTTCAGTTTCTTTCATGAGTGTTCTGTAGTTCGTCGGGTACAGATCCTTTACGTCTTTGGTTAGGTTTATTCCCAGGTATCTTATGGATCTTGGTGCAATAGTAAATGGAATCAATTCTCTAATTTCCCTTTCTGTATTTTCATTATTAGTGTATAAGAAAGCCACTGATTTCTGCACATTGACTTTGTATCCTGCCACATTGCTGAATTGCTGTATGAGTTCTAGTAGTTTGGGGGTGGAGTCTTTTGGCTTTTCCATATAAAGAATCATGTCATCTGCAAAGAAAGAGTTTGACTTCTTCATTTCCAATTTGGATACCTTTTATTTCCCTTTGTTGTCTGATTGCTGTTGCTAGGACTTCTAATACTATGTTAAACAAGAGTGGTGAGAGTGGGCATCCTTGTCGTGTTCCTGATCTCAACAGGAAGGCTGCAAGCTTTTTCCTATTGAGGATGATATTTGCTGTGGGTCTTTCATAGATAGATTTGATGAAGTTCAGGAATGTTCCCTCTATCCCTGTACTTTTTTTTTTAATTTTTTATTTTTTATAAACATGTATTTTTATCCCCAGGGGTACAGGTCTGTGAATCAGCACTCACCATATCCCTATACTTTGAAGCGTTTTAATCAGGAACGGATGCTGGATTATGTCAAATGCTTTTTCTGCATCGATTGAGAGGACCATGTGGTTCTTCTCTCTTCTCATATTAATTTGTTCTATCACATTGATTTGCGAATGTTGAACCATCCTTGGAGCCCGGGGATGAATCCCACCTGGTCATGGTGGATAATCTTTTTAATGTGCTGTTGGATCCTGTTTGCTAGGATCTTGTTGAGAATCTTAGCATCTATATTCATCAGTGATATTGGTCTGAAGTTCTCCTTTTAGGTAGGGTCTTTGCCTGGTTTGGGGATCGGGTAATGCTGGCTTCATAGAGAGAGTCTGGAAGTTTTCCTTCTGCTTCAATTTTTTGAAACAGCTTCAGCAGAATAGGGTTATTTCTTCTTTGAAAGTTTGGTAGAATTTCCCAGGGAATCCGTCAGGTCCTGGGCTCTTGTTTTTTGGGAGGTTTTTGATCACCGCTTCAATCTCGTTACTAGATATTGGTCTATTCAAGTTGTCAATTTCTTCCTGGTTCAATTTTGGGAGTTTATAGTTTTCCAGGAATGCATCCATTTCATCTAGGTTCCTTAGCTTATTTGCATATAACTTGATAACTTCTGATGATTGTTTCTACTTCCTTGGTGTTCGTTGTGATCTCTCTCTTTTCATTCGTAATTTTATGATTTTGGGCTTCTGTCTTTTCTTTTGGATTAGTGTGGCCAATGGTTTATTGATCTTATTGATTCTTTCAAAAAACCAGCTTCTAGTTTCATTGATATGTTCTACTGTATCTCTGGTTTCTACCTCATTGATCTCAACTCTGATCTTGATTATTTCCCTTCTTATGTGTAGAGTTGGTTTGATTTGTTGTTGATTCTCCAGTTCTTTAAGATGTAGAGACAGCTGCTGTGTTCTGATTCAATTTTTTTTGAGGGAGGCTTGGATGGCTATGTATTTCCCCCTTACTACTGCCTTTGTTGTATCCTGTAGGTTTTGGACTGAAGTGTCTTCATTCTCATTGGTTTCCATGAACTGTTTCAGTTCTTCTTTGATCTCCTGGTTGATCCAAGCATTCTTAAGCAAGGTGGTCTTTAGCTTCCAGGTGTTTGAGTTCCTTCGGAACTTTTCCTTGTGATTGAGCTACAGTTTCAAAGCATTGTGATCTGAGAATATGCAAGGAATAATCTCAGTCTTTTGTTATCAGTTGAGTCCTGATTTGTGACCCAGTGTGTGGTCTATTCTTGAGAAGGTTCCATGTGCCCTTGAGAAGTATGAGTATTCTGTTGTTTTAGGGTGGAATGTTCTGTATATACCTATGAGGTCCATCTGGTCCAGTGTGTCATTCAATGCTCTTGTTTCTTTATTGATTTTCTGCTTCAATGATCTGTCTATTTCTGAGAGAGGCGTGTTAAGATCTCCTATTATTAATGTATTCATATCAATATGATTCTTTATCTTGATTAACAATTTTCTAATGTAGTTGGCTGCTCCCATATTGGGGGCATAGATATTTACAATTTTTAGATCTAACAATTGTTAGATTGGTGGATAGTCCTTTTAAGAATGGTGTAGTGTCCTTCTGTATCTCTGACTACAGTCTTTAGTTTAAAATCTAATTTATCTGATATGAGAATCACTATCCCAGCCTTCTTTTGAGGCCCATTGGCATGAAAGATGCTTCTCCATCCCTTCACTTTCAGTCTGGGTGTGTCTTTAGGTTCAAGATGGGTCTCTTGTAGACAGCATATGGATGGGTCCTGTCGTTTTATCCAGTCTGCAACCCTGTGCCATTTTATGGGCGCATTTAGGCCCTTCACATTGAGAGTGATTATTGATAGATATGTTTTGTTTTGTTTTGTTTTGTTTTGTTTTGTTTTGTTTTGTTAAAGATTTTATTTATTATTTATTGGACAGACAGAGATCACAAGTAGGCAGAGAGGCAAGCCCAGAGAGAGGAGGAAGCAGGCTCCCTGTTGAGCAGAGAGCCCGATGCGGGGCTTGATCCCAGGACCCTAGGATCATGACTTGAGCCGAAGGCAGAGGCTTTAACCCACTGAGCCACCCAGGCGCCCGATAGATATGTTTTTATTGGCATCATGTTACCTTTGAAGTCTTTCTTTCTGTAGATTGTCTCTATATTTCTGTTCAGTGGTATTCTTAGGATTTTTCCTCTTTTATAGAACCCCCTTAATATTTCCTGCAGTGTCAGCTTGGTGGTTCATAGTCTTTTAAGCCTTGTCGGTGTTGGAAACTCTTTATCTCTCCATCCATTTTGAATGTCATTCTTGCTGGATAAAGTATTCTTGGCTGCAGTTTCTTCTCATTTAATGCCCTGAATATGTCTTGCCAGTCCTTTCTGGCTTGCCACAGGTCTCTGTGGACAGGTCTGATGTTATTCTGATGGGCTTTCCTCTGTAATTAAGGAGCCTCTTTGTCCTAGCGGCTTTCAAGAGATTATACCTACAATTATGATTCCTCAATTTGACTATTAGGTGCGTTGGTGTTTTTTTGGATTCTATAATCTTGGGTGGAGACCTTTCGGCCTCTAGTACATGAATGCTGGTTCCATTAGCGAGATTGGGAAATTTTTCATGAAGAACTTGTTCCACTGTATCTTCTAGACTTCTTTCTTTCTCCTCTCCTTCAGGGATTCCAATAATTCTGACGTTGGAACGTTTCATGGCATCATTTATTTCCTTGATTCTGTTTTCGTGGTTTCTAAGCTGTTTGTTCCAGGCTTCCTCCTGATCCTTTCTCTCTATCTGTTTGTCCTCCAGATCACTAATTCTATCTTCTGTCTCAGTTACCCTAGCTTTGAGAGAATTTAGATTAGATTGGAACTCATTGAGAGCATTGTGAAGTTCATCCCTGGTAGCTTTCAGCTCCGCCCTAACATTGTGAACATCCTGTCTGGTCGCTTTCAGTTTGGCCCTAATCAATTCCATTTGGTCATCCATGGCTTTCTCCAACCTAGCTATTGCCTGGATAATTGTTAGCCTGGATTCTCTTTCCGACATATAGTCTATGTTGATAGCCATTAGCTCTGTTCCAGAACGTCCATCCTCTGTGTTTTTCTTCTGTTGGGCATTCCTCCTCCTAGTCATTTTGGTGAGAGATGACTGAACAGATGTAGCTGGATGTATCAACTGTAGTGCAGTCAAGGTGCACCCCGGAACACTTCTGAGCCATCAGGATTCCCCACCCAAACGAGAGACAAAAGAAAAGAAAAAGAGAGAGAGAGAGACAGGAAAGAAAGGGAAGATGAAAGAGAAGGTTCAGCCCAAATGGGCCCCAATGTACGATTTATGAAGTATATAAACAAAAAGACTGATAAAAGTATATGACATGAGAAAAAATGTATATATGCAAATAAAGGACGAACCTCATCAAAAAGAGCCCCAAGTATAAGATCTCTATACTATCAGGACAAACACAAAAACACAGAAACACTGGTGGAAGAAAAAGATGGGAGAGTGGTTGTAAATTCTCAGTGTGGGCGAGGAAGGTTGTTTTGATTCTTCCTGGATGTATCTTGATATCTTTGTTAAAGGACTCAACTTTCCTAAGATAAAGTGGGATTAAAAATTAGTTTACCTATAGGGGTAGTATTGATTGGGGAAAGGGGATTACTTTGAAGTTCTCTATATGAATATTAGAAAATAAAAATAAAAAGGAATAAATTAGACTAAACTAAAATTTTAAAAAAAAAGAAATTCAAAAAATAGAAATGTAAAAGAAAAACACAGGTGTATGTATCAAAAAGTTCAGGTTAGAAGGTTATTATGGAATTTGATGTACTGGACAGCTCACTGTGATGGTAAATAGGTTAAAAAATTATCTATATAAAAAAAAATGAACCAGAATAGTGGGAACAAGTTGAAAATAAAAGTTGTCCTATGAAGCAGTGGTGGTTGTTCTCTTGCAGCTTTTTTTTTTTTTCTTTCTTGGTTTGTTTTCTTGGGGAGGGGCCTGCCACGTGGGTTTTCAGTCAGTGATGTTCCCTGAGTCAAGTCCCCCCGCCCCCCTCAAGGGGGTGGGCTCTGAGGAAACTGGTTTTTTTTTTTCAGGCTTTTGTTCTTTGGCGGTTTTTATGTTTGTTCACTTTTTTTTTTTCCTCACCTTGACCACTTTTGATGGTTTTTGTAGTTTTAGAGGAAAACAAACTGCACCCTGACCTCCCTCTCAGAGAGAAGCCTCAGTCTGGCTGCAGAGCCCAGATGAGTTCCCCGTTGGCCGCTGGCAGAGCAGGTTCCGAGTCGCGGTCCCTGGGGACGCAGGATCTTCTGCTTGTACCCAAAACTAGGGCAGCAGCGGCAGCTGTCTGGGAGCTCCCGACCGCCAGAGAGGTTCCAAGCAGGGATCGCACACTGAGATTTTCCCGCTGGCCCGGGCTGGGAGGGCCTGGTCTTGCTGGGCCTAAGAGTGCCCGGCTTGCGGGCACCAATTTCAGGGGCGTCTATGGGTCGCTCCCGCGTCTCAGGCACTGAGAACGGGGCACAGGTCCGAAAGCACCAGGCTGGGCTTTTGCGCACCTCTGTCAGGGGAGAGCTTGGGGCGCGCGGCTTAGGCTCTGAAACAATGGCGCGGGTCAAAGAGCACTGGCCGGGCCTTGTAACTCTCTCAGGGGAATATGAGGGTCGTGCGCGCGTATCTCAGGCTCTGAGGCAGGGCTCGCGCGTTCTGCCGCCCAGCGTGGCTCCCATCCCCTCACAGGAGCCAGAACCCACGCATTCTTGGGCGCTGGCGGCTTAGGGACCAAGGCCTGGTTTCTCCGCTGCACTCTCTCTGCCTCAGCGCCAGGGGAGGCTGTCCTGGGACTGGGGACTTAAGCCCCTGTCCGTAGCCGCCCTGATTCCTACAATTTCCCCCCCAGGATCCTTAGCTCTTTTGGAGTGCTTTCAACCAGTCTCCAAGTTAATGCTGGTCCCCAGACGCAGGGCACCCTCGCTCGGATTGGGGTATTACTTTCCAACCGGTCGCCTCTGGTGGCTCCCTCCCCCTTTTGTTTATCTTCTGATATCAGTCCGCAGTTCCCACCCCGTTTTACCTGAGCACTGGCGTCTTCTGCCCCTGTAGAGATCCAGACGTGTATAATTCTGATCTCAGGCTGATTTCATGGGTGATCGTAGTTCTTTGGTAGGTAATCAGCTCACTTTAGGGTACAGGTTGAAAAGGCACCTCCTCCTAGTTCCCCCCCATCTTGTTCCCCTTTTTCTACTTTTCTAAGTTAAAAGTTTAGATTAAACTTTTCTGTTAAACTTTTCTCCATAGATTGAACTGTTCTGTGTACGCCTTCTGGACAAACACAGGCCTGAGTGTTCATTTCCTGAAGTTCCTTCGCTGTTATTACTGACAAATGCACACTGAGCTTGGGTCCGAGAATGTAAGAGATAAGCACAAGACAGTACTTGAAACAGTATTTCATAGTACTAGTTATATCATGCTCTCAATTCTTAAAATATGTTCTGATACATTTCTGTGTAAGTACCAAAGGAGATCAGGATAGAAAAGTTGTGGAGGCCACACTTAGGGAGAGTCTTATATGGAGGTGAGACTTGGCTAGAAATTAAAGTAAGAAAAGGTGAGTGTTTTACAAAGAAGGAATATTTTGAATAAAGACACGGGGGGAAAATGTACATGTTGAAAGAAACATGAATACACCTTTTGGGCTGGAGTGAAAGGGACCATGTTGTAGGGAACAGGTGGGAAGATGAGTTTAAGTAAGAAAGTGCGAGAAGAGAGAGACCCTTCAATCTGGGGGCTTGGAGTTTGGGATTTCACAACCAGGAGGGGTGGTTTTGCATAGCACACGGCCGTGCGTGTTTTCATCATCTGCTTCGAACTCTACTCAGACGGATAGTTTTCTCTGTTCGGTGACGCGAACTACAGCACTGGCCTCTCTAGAGGGCAAAAGATTATGAAAGAATTGAAAACCTTTGTGGAGGGAATGTTCTTCATCCAGGATCTCCTTTATCAAAAAAACAAACAAACAAAAAAGTGCCATCTGGTTGCTGACAACCAGAGGAAGCACAATAGAAATGACAAATATATTTCCAACAAGAAAAGGGAGAGTTTTCACAGAATGGATTTGTTTAGCATTTTCCTGGTGTAAGTCAAGCCTCTAACCTCGCCACTTCCAGCAGAGCTGCCTTTGTTCCAATAATTCGGTCTTGGCTGTGATCTCAGAAGCACCACCAAGAGTTCTGTGAGTCCATTTCTGGACTAATGCATCTTATCTACTGATGAGGAATTTAATGAACACAAAGATTCATTTTTTATAAGCCAAACTTCTCTATGCACCACATCTGAGTAAGTTCCTGGAACATCTCAGTACTAAAACCCTAGAGGCATTTAATGGCACAATAATGGGAATCAGGTAATAGATTATAGAAATTAGCGTACTTGCTTAAGGGCTATACCATAAAATGTCAGTAGGCAGTGATACCAACATTATAATTCCAGGTCAACAATATTTTAAATGAAACCCTAGGTTAAGAAATTTTCATTTTTAGCCCACACCTTTCCACTATTATCCAAACAAGGATATAGTTTTTATTATTAAAAAAAAAATTTTAAGGATGCAATTTTTTAAAAGAAAGCTAGAAATAGTAGATTTATAAGTTAAAAGGAAATGAAGTGAAGATTCTTTTTTTTCCATTTCAAAGTGACAAGGATTTTCACTAGTCCCGGGGCAACAATAGCAAATCAAATGATCAACATTTTACAGCCAGAGATTTTTATGGCTTTTTTTACATTCCACTGAGGTGAATGCATATTCGTTTTCCTCATTCAAGTAGATGGTATGTTAGTCATTTTATTTTTTTAAAAGATTTTTTTTTATTTATTTGACAGAGATCACAACTAGACAGAGAAGCAGGCAGAGAGAGGGGGAAGCAGCCTCCCTGCTGAGCAGAGAGCCCGATGTGGGGCTCCATCCCAGGACCCTGGGATCATGACCTGAGCCGAAGGCAGAGGCTTAACCCATTGATCCCCCCAGGCACCCCCAAGCAGATGGTATTTTAGCCGTGCAGGAGCTGTCTCACTGGCCTTCTGGGGCATTTCCCCCCAATATAGTCAAAGACTAGATTCATGTTACCCTAACTTAAAAGTGTTACTTCATGTTTAAATCAATAATTCTAGACAAAAATAATAGGGAGTAATGGCAGAAGAAGATATCAACATTTTTTATCAATTATTTTGAGTATTAATTTCCAAGGTAGAAGCACAGCAGAGCCACGGTATCACTGAAGGCCTCAGAAATTCCCTCTACCTCTAACTACAAACCCACAAATAAAAGAAACTTCAGATGAGTTAAAAGTATAAAATGACATAAAATTACCAGCTCCTCCCCTAAGATTTTATGACTGTAACAGACATCAAGTCTAATTTTTAAAAATGCATATTTAATCTTAGTTTCAGAGTCCTTAAGCCTTTGGCTCATATTTAGCACTAAATGTTAAACCAGAGATAGTTTCTATATGATCTGAAGGACTTCCATTTTAAAAGGAAGTAAAAGAGGTGACATTGAAAGTCTAGATTTTTATAGCTTGGTTTTGTTAATTAAAAAGTGTCATTCTCATAATTCTCCCATAATTTAAGGTTTCAATGTAATGTCCCCATTCACTGCTAGACATTATTTTAGAATTACCAGGATCAAAGATTCAGTAAGACCTTTCCTTGGTGCCAAGACCATTCATTCATTCATTCATTCAAGAGAAAAAGCTCGATTTTTTAATATAATCACCATGGCTGCCTATTTTACTAAACTTCCTGGGTAGGTTTTGAAGACTTGGGGTGCCTGTTTGGTACCCACAGATCCTGTCTCCCCAGTGTGTTGTGTGTGTCAACGACATGTGGGCATCCAGAATGCCAAGCGGTAAACATAACTCAAAGATGTCACCAGTGCAAGTCATTCAGTAAAGTGGAGTTTTGACCCAGCAATATAAATAAGTGAAACATTTATCCAGGGTATTTTAGTCACTCTGACTCATTGTGCAATCAGGCCGTTTATGAATTACTGTTCCCAAGATCTGACACTCTTGTTGGAGAAGGCTGAAAAATTTTCCATGATGCCAAGATGAATGATTCAAGAAGGTGGTATTTAATTTTTGCATATAATTGACATTTTTATCCCAAACCCACTTCAAGGCAATATTTGCGCTTTATGTTAAATGTGACTCCAGTATCTCCGGATATTAAATATTGCTCTTTACTCCGCGGAACTGGCGTCCTCACATGGATTAACAGCACCAGAGTCCGGAGAGCTCTCCTTCAGTGCTGACGTCACCCATGTCATCTACAAGAGTGAAAGAAACAGCTCGATACAGCAAAGCATTTTCCCTTTTGTACATAAGATCTTTTAAAGCTTTCAAAGGACGAGGGTCCCGAGAGAGAGTTTTCTCTTTCTGCCTTTGGTGTAGAAGTCATCAGACCCTGATTTAGATGCTTAGTGTGACCACCTACCAGTTTCTTAAGTTCCATGAGAGTTTTGCTGTTGGCTGGTTAGTGGCTTAAAGTAAAGATTCTAAGGCCACAAGGTACAAAAGTGGGGGTAGTGGGTCCACGAGGACCATGAGGCAGAGGGTCCGTGGAGAGCACTGTGGGCAGAAGGAATCGAATGTCTGGAGAGACAGGACAGAGGAGGAAGCGCTCAGTTGATGGTTTGAAATTTGAGTAGTGAGAGTTTAGAATCTGAAGGGACTGAGCGCTTACACTAGCACTTGGAATCGTTGGCTGGTTTCAGGTTGTGAAAGGTTGTGTTTTGTTTTCTGAGTCCGGAGCGATGTTGAGAAAACACCAGCGGCAGGATACAGCGGTGGTCGGAGGGGATAGACAGTGGGGTCCCGCTTCTGTCTGGATTTGTCACAGGTGTATCTGCTTTTCCTGTCTAAGCTGGAGTCCTGCAACACAAGTGTTGAACAGCAGCATCTTCGACTGTTTTTCATGTTTAAGAAACCGCACACGACAAAGAGGAAGTAACGTCATTGAGGGGATTGCACAGAATGTTCTCCGGTCTTTCAAGTTCTTAATTTCTGATTCTGATTTTCCGAACTATTCAGTTAATTTTCAGTTGACCTGACTATAATAGTCTGGATTTTGAAATTTCCCTCAAGTGTACTTTTGTGTTATGTGTGATGGATTCACAGTGCAGCTCTGGTTGGAAATCTCATGGCATGCTTGCAGGGGCCTCCAAGAAACTGCAGGCAGCTTCAGAATGATTTGTTTTGTTTCATTTTGTTTTCCAAACTAGCCCAAGTGTGTCCCAGTGAAGGTAGGTCATTTCCATCAACATTTCCATCCATGTGAGGGGAGTCGTTGGTCCCGGGGGGTTAAGTACCTGCACTGAAGAAAACACCATGGTCACCGCCACTAATTAGCTCCCTTGGTGGTGAGTTCATCGCACGGGTAAGGATTGGGAGTCTGCGAACACTGGTCCCCCTGCGCTTGCAGACGGAGGGGGCGTCAGCCGAAATGCTGTGGCTGAGGAAGTGTAAGCAGTGTGGCCGGAACAGGACAGGTGGTTCGGAATCCTCGCGGGGGGAGGGCTTTCTTTCTGCAATTATTGGATCGGACTTCGCTCTTTTTCGTTTTTGTTTTTTTTAAGATTTATTTATTTGAGAGAGAGAGCGCGCGCATGAGTTGGGGGAGAGGGAGAAGCAGGCTCCCTGCTGAGGGGAGGGCAGGGCCGCATCCCAGGACCCGTGGATCATGATCCGAGCCCAAGGCAGATGCTTAACTGACTGACTGAGCCCCCCAGGCGCCCCCCGACTTCACTCATTTTGAACAGCTTGTGTGTGTGTTTTAGGAATCTTTAGTGGACACGCGGGAAGCGCGTGTTCGGCGTGAGGGACCCCAGACCTCCGCTGAGCTCCTCCGTGACTTCCGCACTCGGCCGGGCCGAGGACGCACCGCGTGTGCGGTCCAGGTTAGAGTCCCAGCTCGTGCCCCGATTCCGCTCCGTCGCCAGCTGTGGGACCCGCGCTCCGGCTGCCCGACTGTGCCCTGCAGGTGGCAGGCCCAGGTCCGGGGGAAGCACGAGGGTTAAAGGCGGTGGTGAGTGCGAAGCATTTGGAATAGCGCTGTTGCTGCTGCGTCGCTGTCCTGCTTATTCCTGTGACTTGTGTCTGCGAAGAATTTGGTTGCTAGGAACAGAAATGCCAAAAGTAGCACAAATTAGAAGTTTTCTTACTGGTGAACGAGGAGCAAGGTCTCCGGTGTAACTCTTCCTGCTGAAAAGAAAGCTGCGAAGGCAGCTGTCTTGGCGCATTCAGGCTGCTGTGAACAGCACCATCGACCGCGTGGCTTGTAGCCCCCAGAAATCGGTTTCCCAGAGTTCTAGAGGCTAGACATAGGCTAGACAGTGCAAGGTCAAGGCGCTGGCAGATTTAGTGACAGGCTTTGGTTCCGCAGCTCAGGTCTTCAGCCTGACAGTCATCTTGGCCCTTAGCTCCAAAGTGGCTGCTCTGCCCTAGCCTTCTTCCGGACAGAGGCAACCCCAGGGCAAAGGGCAAAAGACACCGCGGGCTGAGTGTGCCTGCTTTTAGTGAGCTTTCCAGGAGCCCTACCCAGCAACTTCGCTTACACCACACTGGTCTGGAAAGAGTCACAGGCCTCCCCTCCCCCCACGTGTAATAAAGGCTCTGCACTTTGCTTCCCCCAATGAATCAAAATTCTCTTATGAAGGGGAAAGAAAGGAGTATCCGTCTCTCCCACATTCTTTTCAGCGTTGCTGTCTTTTCTGTCGTTATGAATATTATCTTGAAACAATACCGTCTTTCTCTCCTGTAAGATTTCCAAAGACAAAATCCGTAACTCTTGGGTCTGTCTACATGAATCTTGAAAATAGCGCCAGGGGGGTAGGCCAACAATCAGGAACCAGTATTTTAATGGGTTGAGTTCTGGTTGAGCCTTTGACTATACTGTTCTGTTCTGAGTCGTTTACGAGAACATGAAACGTGAGTGAAATGATCTAGACTTTAGATGGGCCCGAGGCCGAGGTACACCCCTCGACAGAAGGCTGTAAATTAAAGCCAAACTATTCTAAATGAAATCTTTAAACTAATAAGGCTTTAGATAACTCACTGTTTTGTGTTATTCCAAAAACTCAAATGACTTGTAGGATTTAAGGGCCAGCGGTACTCTTGTTTGAAAATAAGTTAGGATTCAGTTTTGATAGGAAGAGCCTTTGTCTGAAACGTGGCTCTGGCATACTTGCCTCTTTCTGGAAGCTCTGTTAACTTTCCCTTTTTAAGAGGAATCTGGCCACTCACTTCTTACCAAATCACTTCTTATCTCCTGAAATCCTCTCTGAATTTCAAGAGGTCGTGGTCCTGGCTGGCCGAGGCGTGGGGCCCTCTCCGTTTTGTTCCTGAATGTCAGCATTTGGGGTGCTCTGTCAGCCTGATGGCAGAGGGCCACGGTGGAGCCTGTGCGGGAAGCCACTTGGTCACTCTGTGGCCGGCTTGGATAAAGAGTGGGTGGGAAGGGTGTGAAAAAGAAGAGAAACTGAAACCACTGGTGTCTCCACAGAGCAAGTGTCCTACTGTCTCTGTGAACGACTTAGGAGTGTAGGAAGAAGGAAGAGGGACGCGCCTTGCCCTGCAGGACTTACGGGTGTGAAAGAAAGTGGTGAAGCTCTTTCTCTGCTCTTGAGTGGTGGAAACCAAGAATGACCAGAATCTTGGCAGAATCTTGCATTTAGTGAGTGTATCGTTGGGCTCTATGAAAGCCCACTCGGCCCTGAGATGGGAGGTCGCACTGTGGGGAACAGGAGCCCACCGAGGTCGGGACTGGGAATGGCTGGTACTCACGGAAGCCGCGGGACAGTGGTGGCGGATGGAGCCTCCTGTCTTCTAGAGTTGCGGGCAGCACATCTCGTCCCCTTCTGCCCCTGTCACCCCGCAGGAGCACTGGCTGCCTACACTCGGCCGCTGTCCCAGCTCCCATTCTCCGGGCACTGTGCAACAGACTCTTTATGTAATAAGAAGCTTAAAATTTAACACAAATGTACTTACTCGGGATACATTTTTGCTAGTAACGGTCAAAAATGTTTATAGAAAAATAGGGCAATTGCCTCTTGTAACACTGCTATCAAGGTTTAAGAATATTTCTTCAACATCACCAGCTTGCCCTTCAAAGAGATTATGAAAATATAACTCTAAACATTTGAACCTTCAAGTCTTTGGATATAAGGAAGTCATTCTTTTCCTTAAACTTAAATTAGCTCAACATTTGCTCTTTCAGTTTCTTTCCAGATTTAAGTGAAAAAGTCCACTCCTACTGTTCCCTCATTATCTAACAAATTCTGATTATACATTCTCTCAGCTTTGATCTGATCTGAGAGCAGTTTTTACTTTTCTTACATGTCTTTATCAAAGCAATGTCCTATCTTCTAAGTAATTTTAGTTGCTAGTTTCTAAGTCCGTGATTTTCATCTTGGAGCTTTTCTAACGGAAATATGTATGAAGTATAGCAGCAGCAAGAACTTCCCGAGAAGCAGATACCCCGTGGTGTTTCTGAAAAGCTTCCGTAATTCCTTGGTTTCATTTCCAGTATCCCGCGTGAGGTCTGTCCACAGTGACGGCAGCCCAGACGACGACTGCCCCGTAGGCCCAAGTCCGTAGGGATCTGAGAGAACATACCTGATGATAGTGTTTCTAGAACTCATTCAGTGAGCCTGCTTGACTTCTTTCTTGTGAACACGCAAGCTGCCCTGGTGAAGCGGACGGCCTGCATTTTACCCACGTCCCCCATTCGCAGTGTGAGGCCCATTGCCCATCTCCTCGGCCCACCCCATCCATGTGGGGGCCTGCAGTGTACCGCCTACACCAGCGAAAGCCCAGGTTACTGGGAGGTTTCAGCCTCTCCTTCCGGTCACTTAGGACAGCCTCAGATGGGCTTGGTCCCAGCCCTGGTTTCTAGGGCACCTACTTTCACTAACTCTGTCTAAGGCGGTGGTTTGCAACCCTACTGAACCCGAGAAGTGCCCGGGAGCCGCGTGAAAATGAACGTTGAGGGTCTTCTCAAGACCAGACGAGGCGACTCTCCTAACATAGGGTCCAAGTGTGTAGTTATTTCTGAAGCTCCAAAGGGTGCTTCTGACGTGGGCAGATGAACATCACTCATCTCAAGAAGGCATCGTCATGTTTACGTTTTCTTTCCTTATTTGAAGGCTTTTTTTTTTTTTTTTTTAAACAAAAATTGAGAATGGGATCTCTTCTCTGTCAAAAGCCTCTTCTGTGGGGAGTCAGCAAACATGATTTTTGAGTGTGATGTGTCAAGTTCAGCTGAGAGCTCTCCCCCGCTTGCCTGGTGCTCTGGCGGAGGTGGCCCAGCTCTGAGCTGCTCCCCGGCTTCCCGCCAGCCCAGCCCAGGCCGCCCCGTGAAAGCTGACGACGCGTGCGTGTGTGCAGCTCGTCCTTCCGTACGTGTTCATCCTAATGACGTAGGTTTTCTTCTCCCCACTTTTCCACCAGGAAACAGGCTCACGGAGTTCAACATACTTGTCTAGGGCACTAGGACATGGTAGCTAGAATCAAGTTCGGCTCTTTCCAAGTCCAGATTCAGCTACTCTCACTCTTCACCCAAAGCTTAGCTTTTCCTGTGCCCCAAGGTACCGATTGTTCCCTCTTCTCCTCTCACCTTGTGCACCTGTGGGACTCTTTTTTTTTTTTTTAAGATTTTATTTATTTATTTGACAGAGAGATCACAAGTAGGCAGAGAGGCAGGCAGAGAGAAAGGAGGGGAAGCAGACTCCCCATGGAGCGGGGAGCCCGATGCAGGACTCGACCCCAGGACCCTGAGATCATGACCTGAGCCGAAGGCAGAGGCTTCACCCACTGAGCCCCCCAGACACCCCACCTGTGGGCCTCTTCGTATCATGATACTATGTTTGCCCATAAGTGATGGACAGAAATCCCTTCTATTTCTCAACACTTCGGTGTCTGTCTCCTACAAATCTAGAACAGTGATCTGTATTCCATCACCGCAGAATGATGACAAGACCCAGGAAATTAAGACATTGCTACTGCCTATGTACAGACCTGAAAATCTCACCAGTTTCACCCATCAATGTCTTTTGCAGCAAGGGAAGAAAATGTTTCTGGTCTGGATCCAGTTAAGGATAACATGTTGCATTTGGGTCTTTACTGTCCTTATTTGCAGAGCTCTTCCGTCTGCTTCAGTCATTCATGACCTGATTAATTATGTAGGTTCTCCCTGGTGGGCAGGAGTGGTCTGAGCAGTTTGGCTCTCACGGAATGGCGCGTTGCTCAGAAACCCACGGCTTCCTTGCCACACGGCAGGAGAGGCCACAGCCTTGCGAGCATTGGAGAAACAGGAATAATGATATTTGCTATGGAGTTCTTACTGTGTGCTAGCGCTCTGAGGCTTTCCTTATTTTTTAAAAATTAACGTATAATGTATTATTAGCCCCAGGGGTACAGGTCTGTGAATCATCAGGCTTACACACTTCACAGCACTCACCACAGCACATACCCTCCCCAATGTCCATCACCCAGACACCCTCTCCCTACCCCCCACCCCCAGCAACCCTCAGTTTGTTTCCTGAGATTAAGAGTCTCTTATGGCTTGTCTCTTGTTATGGTTGTCCTCTTATGGTTCCATCTTGTTTCATTTTTTTCCCTCCCTGCCCCCCACAACCCTCTGTTCTGTCTCTCAAACTCCTCATCTCAGGGAGATCATATAATAATTATCTTTCTCTGATTGACATATTTTGCTCAGCATGATACCCTCTAGTTCCATCCACGTCGTTGCAAATGGCAAGATTTCATTTCTTTTGATGGCTGCGTAGTATTCCATTGTGTATATACACTGCGTCTTTTTTATCCATTCGTCTGTTGATGGACAACTAGACTGTTACCATAGTTTGGCTATTGTGGACATTGCTGCTATAAACATTGGGGTGCACGTGCCCCTTCGGATCACTACATTTGTTATCTTTAGGGTAAATACCCAGTAGTGTGATTGCTGGGCCATAGGGTAGCTCTATTTTCAACTTTTTGAGGAACATCCATGCTGTGTTCCAGAGTGGTTGCACCAGCTTGCATTCCCACCAACAGTGTAGGAGGGTTCCCCTTTCTCCGCATCCTCGCCAACATCTGTCGTTTCCGGACTTGTTAATTTTAGCCACTCTGACTGGTGTGAAGTGGGATCTCACTGTGGTTTTGATTTGTATTTTCACAACAACCCTGTGTAATAAGTATTATTAGGTTATAGATATGGAATCTGAGAAACAGCTGTGATGTGATTTCCTCAAGGTCATCCAGCCTAGAAATGGCCAGGCCAGGGTTCAGACTCTAACAAGCAGACTCCACCCCTTGTGGGAGCCTTACCCAGCCCAGGCAGACCCCTGGGCACTAGACAGAGCTATGTGCCCTTACGCAAAGAGTTAGCTGTAAATGCTGACACTGTGGTTCATCCAACCAGAAAAGGAGATTAATTTCTAGTCTGTAAAGTCAGTTGTAAGGATTATGCATGATAAACTGTTAAAGCACATGTCACAAGGACTCCATTTTGGGGGGAAAAAAGGGAAATTTACAATGTAAATATTGAACAGCTCTCCGTAGCTCATATTCCTTCATGGTAGCTCTCAGAATGTACTTTTTTAATCATTGGAAGTAGGTAGGAAAAGGGAAAAGAAGTGACAAATGTCTGTTCATATTTTTAGAGTTTTTGAGGGGTTGAGGAGTGACTAGCTACAACCAAAAACCACCTTCAAAGCAGAAGAGGCCAGATAATGAGTCATGAAGCCCAATTTTAGAATGAACTTCTAGAAAGGACTCTTGTGTCTTCAGTTAGAAAAGAAAAACAAAGGTATATATTTCCAGTAAAGAGAAAGGTCAGTGCTACTCTATGATGAGTTAAGGAAGAATTACACTCCAGCTTTAAAGAAAGACTTGCTCTCCTTAGTGGCCAACAGGCAGTAAGAAAATCACATGGGCTTTAAAGAGAGCTCTGAGCACACTGGGTTTACGGAATTCCTGAAATATACAGCCATGTTAGTGGGAAATTTTCATTTTGTCTTAGAACATTTCACACGTGGCCTCTGCCCCTGTGGAGAAAGAAGGTAAAGCTGCGTGAGGAGGGACTCTGATGACTTAGTTCGTGTCACGGCTGCATCTGAGCCCAAGGCCTTCCTGGGCTCCGTGGCTGCCCTAGGAGGCAGGGGTAGCCGCCTTTCTCAGAAGGCTGGATCTTCCCTCTGAACCCAGCCTTCAGCTACCGCCTCCTTCCCCACAGGGGCCCACTTCCCCAGGCTCTGTTGGGGAAGCGGAGAATGGGTGGTGACTTGGAGAGAAAGACTGGAGAGGGAGGGGGATCCCAGCCGCAGTTCAGGCCGGGCCGAGTCTCCTGTGCGTGGCCTCGGCGTGGCCTCGGCGTGGCCTCGGCGTGGCCTCTGCTCCTCCTCACCCCTGCCCCAGGACTTCGGCTCGCAGTCCTGGCCTTTCTCCCTCTCCAGGCGAGCCTTCCAGACCCCCTCTTCCGTGGCCTCCCCGGCACCTCCCCGACCCGCCCGCTCTCACCAGAGGTCTGTCCATTGATTGTTTTCAAAGCAGCCCTTTCTGCCAGTTTCTTCTCAGCCAGTAGGAAAACCATGCAGGAGTGGCCCTAGCATAGCAGCCCATGGCTAGAAACAGAACGGGTTCAGAACGGAATGCAGGGCCCCTTGTTCAAAAACTATTAAGAGGGGCACCTGGGTGGCTCAGTTTGTTAAATGTCTGCCTTCAGCTCAGGTCATGATCCCAAAGTCCTGGGATTGAGCTTGTGTTGGGCTCCCTGCTCAGCAGGGAGTCTGCTTCTCCCTCTGCCCCTCACCTCACTTGTGCCTTCTCTCTCTCACTCTCTCTCTAATAAATAAAATCTAAAAAAAAAAAAAAAAAAAAAAAAAACGTTAACAACAACAAAAATCTATTAAGAATCTCAAGAGGGAGACAGTGGAAAGAACATGAAACCAGGCATGGCCCTTCCAGCACGTGGCCCTGTGCAGTGGCCCAGGTCGCACACCTGCAAACCCATCTCTGGAGAGAAGGGGCTGAAGTGAGTAGAGAGTTTTCTGTTGATCTGGATGGTATATTTGAAAATCAGCATATACATCAGTCAAATTCAGATTGACTGGATTTTATCTGAAAACCTGCCTCATGGTGGCCATGGTGCAAATGTTCTGATTTGGTGCCTGAACTCCATGCCGTGGGGGAGATGAATTCTTTAAGTGTTCAAACATATCTGCACTCCTACATAAAAGGAAAAAAAATAACTCCACAGGTATTTTGGATGCCAGCCAACCTTAAGAACCACTGAAGAACACGTGGCTGCACTTTCCCCCAAAACACCTGACTCAGTTGTCCATGAAGAGCCTGGGCCTCTGTAGCAGACTCGGATAGAAAGCTGAAGGAAGTAACTGTGCAAAGGGAGTTCAGACTAGCTCCATGTTCTAGAAGTTCCTGGAGGCAGTGCGGGGTAGGACTAGAATCACTAGCCTCAAGACCCACTTTTGCTACGCACTATTCAGGGCAAAAATAGTCCCCTGGAAGCAATTTTAGAAGATTTATATTTATTTGAATTCCATTGCTAGAGAGTTTTCTGTCATGGAGATGCACGGTCATGGGCAATTGCAGAGTCCGCTCCGGAGGAGATGGAGAGCCCAGAGGCTTCGTGTTGTAGGTAAAGACTCAGATTCTGGTCCTGCGGACTCGGCACGTGCTCCGGCTCCCTGCCCGCGGGAGTGGCAGCCTCTGGCCCTCAGGATCCCGATCCGTGTGCAGGGGGCGGGGAGGGGGGGTTCACGGCGCTGTGGCGAGAGGCGAGGCTTGTGCACGCATCAGACCATGCTGTGAAGGACTGAGCCCGTGAGCGTGTCTGTTCCTAACTCGGAGGGGGAGGGGGAGAATGGAGCCTCAGGCTGATGTCACCGGACGCATCTGCACCGCCATCCTGCAGGCGGCTGGAGTCGCTGTCCCTTCGTGGGCATGAACCGCGGCTCGTCCTCATTGTTAACCCGTTTGGGTGTCCATGGCTTGTGTCCTCCTGGCGGTTTACTGTTTCCACTTGCACCTTAGCACACGGGAGCAGCTAGATGGGGGTGCGCACGTGTCCCCCATCCCGGGATTTGAGATTTCCGAGGACCGGGGCTCATGCGTCCCTCCTGGACAGGTGCGCTTGGTGCGTTAGTGACAGGGACGGTCGCAGACGGAGGGGAAGGAAATCGAGTATCGAGAAGAGAACAGGGCCGGCCGCTTAAGACACTCAGGAATGGGAAGACAGTGTTACAGAGCAGGGACCGCGTCCTGCTGGGCCCCTCCCTGGGGTCCGCACAGCTCGGTCCCCGCTGGGCGCAGAAGCAGCTCCAGGCAAACTGCGATGGCAGGAGAGAAGGGGCGGCTCTAAGCGAAGCCTCCTGCAGGCCTGGGCTTCTCAGGTCGCGCTCCCTGTGGTAGAACCCGGCGTGCCCGTCAGCCTTATCAGTGCCCTTGCTCCAGGCAGGGTCACCCGACCCTGCCACCCTGGCTGTTGTGGAACCGCTGCCCCTTACGCAAGGCCTGGCTCCTCCTCCCGTTCCCAGGGACGGCCCCACGCGGCTCCAAGGCCTCCCAGTTTAATGACTGCAAGTCCCTAGAAGTGTATGGTGTGGAAGGGCCACCTTTTGCGGGGATCAAGTATTTGATTCCCGGAGCATGTAGGGTGAAGGACCGGCCAGGAACCGTCAGACCCGGGCCGGTGAGTACGCGGGACCCGCTCAGCCCGCAGCGGCCCTGTCCCGGCCAGAGCGAAGAGGCCTCTGCTTGGGAAGGCGGCGCTCGTCACCCTGCGGCGGGGGCCCGACGCGCGAAGTCCCGGGTCCCAAAGGCTCTGTGGAGTCAGCTGCAGGTGCCGTGTCGCAGGTTTACCGCAGCGTGGCACGTGTGATGTGCCGTGCAACATCCAGCAGCAGGACTGTCGTCAGGCAAGCCAGCACCGCCCCACGACACTTGTCACACCTCAGAGCGGACCGAGGCCGGCAGTGTCTGGGAGGTCAGCACACTCCAGACGGAGCCGGACGGCCGCCTTGGTCTGACCGCCTCCTGCCACACGGGTGAGCGCGGGCACCGGCAGCTCCCTCCTTCCTGTCCGCTGGCCCTTGGGGACCGGCGACAGCGCCCGTCACTGTGAGCTCCCGCACGGAGGAGACGAGGGAGCCGCGCGTCGCCCCTGTGGACTCTGAAACCCAGAGCACTTCACTCGTCACAATTGCTCTTGAATGTCCTTGGGTGGTCCCCCCACCCCGCCCCCCTCCCCCCGTAGTCCTGAGGTCCTCAGCCCCGAGGTTCAGAGTTAGCTCAGCAGGTCCTCCGAGGGCCAGACGCACAGTGACGGGGAAGTGGTGTGAACCCTTTAGGGAGCCGGGAGTGGAGTGGTCATTGGCCTTTGAAAGATTCTGATAACTGGATTTTCGTCCCTGATTACTGATGATGTTTTTAATTTGGAGCTGGAGCTGCGCCCTCTGGGAATAAGGGAGCCGCCAGGGCATATGCTATTGTTCTAAAATAGAGTTCAGATTAGATTTTGCCCAAACAGGTACAGAACCGGGAAAACTTGGCTTCTGTTAATGCTATACTTTTGGCAAAACGTTCCTAGAATCTTGCTGGCTGTGTTTCCCTTCCGTGAGTTTTACCGTATCTGAGTACCACCTGAGTACTATTTTGCTTAAAACCCATTCACTGTTATATTTGAGTAAATTTGTTTCACTCCCATAAATGCAAAACTAGTATTACTTGTCCTTAATTGAGGATAATAAAATAAATACAGTAAAGACAAAGGTTATTAAATTCTAGCTAGGTAGCAATGCTTGCCACAGGTTCTGGGCCCCAGGCCTATATCCCTGTCCCTGAAAGGCAGATTACCCTGGGTGACTGGGTAGCACCAGGCCGAAACTTGCCGTCCCGGAATGTGATGGATTGAAAAGGAAAAAAGAAAATCCTTTTTCCTTGGCTCAGTAATTATTCTGATGCCTTTGGTTCCAAGTGGGACTGGGCCTACCTTTGAAAGACACTGCCTTTGAGAATCGCATTCCTTTATATTCAGTGTGAGGAATTGAGTACTTGAACTTGTGTGAAAACCTCTCCGTAGGATGGGAGGGAGTGGGCACCGTCCCTACACCCCAAAAGTGTGTCATCTAATAAGGGATGGACTAAACTGGTGAGGTGAGAAGAGACAGAACCCACGAGTGCACAGAGCTCGCGACCCAAACACAGTGTATGTCGTACGAGAAGGCGCGCTGCGGAGGTCTGAGTGTTCTCGTCACCCGCGGTCTGTCCCCAACAGGCAGTCAGCAACACCTACCGAGTCAGGGAATACAACCCCCAGCCCAGTCACCCGGCGGGGATGTCACCTGTCGTCAGGCAAGCCAGGTGGGGGTTTGCGGGTGGGGACTGGCTTGGGGGAGGCAAGATTTGGGCAGAATCTTGAGGTGACCTCACGCTCGCCCATGCACGACCACGTGCACGGGGGCTGACACGTGAGGGCACCGGATTGAGTGTGACTGAGGTCGTGACCTTAGCCTAAAAACAGCAAACTACCTCCCCAGCCGCAGCATGTGTTCCCAGACCTAAAGCCATCTCTCTTGTTCTATAAAGTCCCCACCTTTCAGCTGGACAGACACCCTAGAAAATGAGTTGTTGGAGCAAGAGAAACGTCTTCTCTTGCAGGAGCGACACCTCCTATTTCTAGACGCGTGGGTGCGGCGCCGGCATTGCCGGGGCGGCCGCAGGGTCTCCCCGCGAACACGGGCTCCCCAGACCGCTGCAGCGAAGCTGTGGCGTCGCTTCCACAGTCCCCCGTGCTGGTTCTGTCGTCGTTAAAGGGAATCCCAGCTCCTCCGGTGCTGAGCTGCCGTCGCACGGTTTGCTGGTCTGGAGACAGCCTGGTCTCTGGTGATGCTTTTCCAGAATAAAGCAGGCGAGCAGCTCGGCGGGAGCAGGAAGAGCCGTTGCCCTGGGTCCACTCTGCCGCCCCACACGGGGTGCGGGCCTCGGGCACGGTGGCTCCGCGGCTGGGTCAGGGGGAGGCATGATCACCCCAGAGGGGTCTCTTGGGGGCGCCGAGGACTGGGAGGCTCTGCTCACGCTCTGGCCACGCAGCCTTTGTGACAGGCCTCGCTCCCAGCACCGGGACACAGCACTCCAGCGTGGCCCTTTCCCACGTGGGTTCTGGGATCCCAACCCTACACTCACTCACACAACGGTGCTCCTCAGAAAGCTCAGTCTGTGTCACCACAAAGGCTGAGGTTGCAGCATGGCCAAGTACGAACCGCAAACCAAAGGCAAGGTATGAACCTTAACGGACCCTAACCTCAGACCTACCCTCGTGTGTTAACTGAACCGCAGACACCCCAGTGAAGCACTAGCAGGGGCCAAAGCTGCGGGTCTTCTAAAGTAAGCACAGTCCGCACCATAGAATCCTTTTAAACTTCACCTTTGAACCAAAACCTCATGGAGCCCCTGCCTCAGATGAACCTAGTTGTCTCTTTGGGAAGGGATGTGCTCTGGGCTCAGCTCCTGACCTCTCCAGTGAGAAAGGCTGAATTTCCAGTGAACTAACGAACTCCTTTATCTGTCTGTGACGCAGGTCCAGTACTTCTTCAAGATCCTGGACAACTCGGAGTAGAGAAAAGCAAAGAAGTCACAGCCGGAGCAGTAGGACAAGAGTGAGTCACACACGTGCGGAGTGTGTTCATTCTTTTATTGTCCGTTGTTTGAACCTGACCGCATACAAGATCAAGAAGAGCACTGTACTCCTGGCAATTATTGTACATGTTAGAACATGGATTTTGCAGACAACATTTAACACCAGTCTAGGGGGTACTGCATTGCTTTTTATAAAGTCCAAAATAAAGATTTATTTTCAAACAAGTGACTTTGGTTTATTTCATACATTACACTTTTTTCTTGCAGAAAAAAATAAAATTGTACAACTGCATAAATATAAAATTCTTCCACCATGAAAATGGTTAAAACATTCATAAAGACACAGCACCAGCATGTGATGCCTCCAGAGAAAGGAATAAAAGGAAAATAAAAGAAAATGTAAAGCAAATGAATTAGGCCCATCACCAGCCCAAGTGACAGGCAATCCAGATCCCATCACCAGCCCAAGTGACAGGCGACCCAGATCTCATACACAGCTTCAGATCGTACTGGAGGACAAGGGAAGAGAGGTCAAGACGGCATTCGATACAAAGCACAACACAACCCATCACCTTTTTGTGTTTTTCTGTAGTGTCACTTAAAATTTAAAGGGCAGTTCCCCCATGACAGCCCACCCCCTCCCCCAGCCCCAGGAAAGAAAACAACAACAAAACTAAAAGTAAAGACCCAACACCACAGGAGAAGACTATGGAGTGTGTTAAAAATGCTCATCGATGGGCCATTAGTTTTTGAAAGAGCCAAACTGAAAAGAAAAAAAAAGTACCATGCCAGTTTTATTCCCATTGAATATTTACACCTTGGACAGCAAACCTTGCTCACATACAGTAGAAAACAGATGCGATAAACATGGCTTGAGAAATGACCAGAGTGTGCACCTACAGAACTGTACATCACATCAGATCCACAAGGCAGCAATACTCAGGGGCCGGAAACACTGCTTACTACGAGTCAGTTATGGAATCATAATTTACAGTAAAAATGGGCACGTCCCAAGGCTCAATTTTTATTTTTTTCTTTTGTCATTTACAGTAGAATAAATATTTTGTTGCTATTGCTACACTTTAAATTTACATTCTAACCTATTAAATGCAGAAAGCTAGTGTAAAGCATATAGATTAAGTGTAGGTCCCATACGTATGACAGTTTATTCAAGACTAGTAGGTTTTTGTTTTTTGTATCTTTTAACTTTTTAAATGGCTAGTGGGAAAGATTTGTGCTTGTGATCAGCTCTTAACTTCAATTTTTACATCAAAGCGTCCCTGATAACGGTCTTTCTCACTGTACCCAATGTTCTCACCGTACGCCTTACACTCGACACGGATTTCAGTGTCCATGGTGAGGTTGGTGAACTGCACGGCCAGCAGTGGCTGCAGGTACTTGGGCTGGAGCAGCTTGCCGTAGTAGGGGTAATACTGCAGGGGAAAGCCGGGGTAGCCGCCCAGGCCAAAATACTCCACGTTCCCAACTTTATCCTTGTCTTCGTCTCGCTGAAAACCAGAGAGAAAGGAGATTTTAGTGGCTGGCAGCCTGGGTCACTTCCCGCGGGACCGCCCAGGCTCTCCATCCCATGGGACCGCCTGTGCACCGCTGCTGCAGGAGACCATCGGCCCCCGACACGGCCGCTCGGAGTTGCCCCAGAGGCAGCTGCACCCCAACTGTGGGAGGACACACGCTTGTCCCTCCCTGGCCGCCATGGGAAGTGGTCATCAGAGGAAACTCTTCACGTTACACAGGTGAAGGGCAGCGAAGGTCAGCCAAGCATTTCCGCAAAGCCAGCACACCCAGAAAGGCACCTGCCGCTGAAGCCAAACCCACGGGTGCTGGGCCCCTGAGTGGTCCTTGGGCGACGTTTGCTCCGATCATCTAACCACTTGCCTCTCACTTCCTTGCGTCCATTTCAGTGCTTGGCATATGTGAAACCAGCACCGTGTAGGGATTCCCTTTAGTCGGCCCTCTCCGGAACGAGCCGTTAGGACCCTATTTTTAGGTCTAAAGGGAACATGTACTACTACCACTCTTTCATTATTTCTTATTTTTGAAAGAAAAGCCAAAAACTGGGGCACCTGGGTGGCTCAGTCATTAAGCGTCTGCCTTCAGCTCCGGTCGTGATCCCGGAGTCCGGGGATGGAGCCCACATCGGGCCCCCTGCTCCGCGGGAGGCCTGCTTCTCCCTCTCCCACTCCCCCTGCTTGCCGCGCCACCTCTCCTGGACTCTCTTTCAAATAAATAACAACAAAAAACCTTAAGTAAAAAAAAAAAAATTAAAAGAAAAGCCAAAAACACATTTTTCAATGTGAACTTGTCAAAAAAAAAAAAAAAAAAACTGGCCTTAAATCTTGAGCAGGCCGTGGGCTGGCGAAGCGCGCTGGGCTGGAGTCCCCCCAGTTCTGGAAACCGACGGTCCTGCTAAGGCGCCTTCGTGCTCCGGGGAGCACCGCACGCGGGGCGGCGCCGCCGGAGCCACGTTCCTCCTGCCCCGGTCACGCGTTCCTCTAACCGCGGCGGCGCCCGCACGTGTGCGTGCACGTGCACGCGCGCACACACACGCACACGCGCGCGCACGCGCCCCCGCCCCCGCCCCGCCGCGGCCCCTCACCTTGCCCGCGCACTGGACCGGCAGGACGTAGGGGCTGTACTTGAGCGCCGGGTAGGCCTCCAGGGACTCGTTCTTGGGCGGCTGCGGGAAGAGCGCACGGTCAGGTGGGTCCGGCCCCGCGCCCTCCCGCGCACGCAGCCCGCCGGTCGCACCCACAGGCCCCGCTGCTCGCGGAAGCGCAACCCAGGAGCCGCGCACCGGACGGTGCGACAACGAGTGAGCCCCGGCCCGAGAGCGGGGGCGGCACCGTGGACGGACGAGTCGTGGACGTTTCTGTCCCACAAGCCGGACTTGCTTCCGCGGGGAAGCGACCCTCCGGGGACCCGGGGCGGGGCCGGGGGGGCCCGGGGTGAGGACTCGGAGCGGGACCGGACGGGACCCGCAGGACCAGCCCCGGGGGCAGGCGGGGGACGAGGAGCGCTCGGTCCGAGGAGGAGCCACCGCCACCTCGAGGGACTCAGCGGACACCGGACCGTCGTCCTCCGAGTGCCCGGCGTCCCGCCGTCCACCTCCGTCGGACCCTAAGCCCGCGGCCCGCAGGGCCGTCCTGTCGCCTGCCCGCGGGTCCCCGTCCGCCCGCGCGCCCGGCTCGGCCTCGGCTTCCCGGACGGGGTCGGGCCTCCGCCGGCTCAGCTGGAACTTCTGGCCGCGGCGCCACGTCCCCGGGTCACAAGCGGCGGGAGCCGAGCGGGGCGCCCGCAGACGGTGACCCCAGGCCCGGGTTCGGGGAGGCGCCGAGCTCGGGGGCCCGTGCGGTGCGCCACGTCTCCACGGAAGACCCGACGGCGACGGCCGTGTGCGGGTCCCGGCCTCGGGGAGGCGACGGCTCACCCGCCGGAGGAGACCCCGGACGCGGCGCCGCGCAAGCAGCTGCCCACGGTCCCTCCTGCGGTCGCTCCCGGGCAGCGCAGCGCGAGGACCAGGAGGCGCCGTCGGGCCAGCGCGTGGCTCGCGGCTCCCAGCTGCCGCCGCTCGGGCGCGGGAACACGCGACGCCAACACCGCGCTTCCCGGGGCTCGGCCGGGGCCCGGGGCGGCGCGCATGAACTCGTCGTCCGTCAAAAACCAACAAAACCCCGTGTCTTCAGATGGCCAGACCGTTCTTTAAAAGCTACTCTTGGGCTCCAGGAGAACCAAAACCTGAGCCTGTACACGCAGGTAGTTCTGAGACTTGAAAATACCTTTTTCTAGGTTTACCGTCAAAGGGTTCCCGTTCTAGAGTGACATCATGGAAGCGTTAAGAACAGAGGGACCGCTCGGGGCTCGGTTGGTTAAGCGGCTGCCTTCGGCTCGGGTCAGGATCCTGGAGTCCAGGATCGAGGCCCACATCGGGCTCCCTGCCCGGGAGGAGCCTGCTTCTCCCTCGGACCCTCCCCTCTCACGCTCTCTCTCAAATAAATAAAATATTAAAAATAAATAAATTTTTTAAAAAAAGAACAGAGGCGCCGGACTTACTCAAGACTGTGGCTCTGCCTCTCAGAATTCCTCTTGAGAAAAGGACATTAATGACCTAACTGTCCCGGTCCCCCAGGCCGATGCAGACGTCTCTGCTGTTCCTCTGCTGAATGGGTTCGAAGTGATCACCGAGTTTACTCTGAACCTTTACAGACTGGCCTCATGCCCATCCGCTACCTCACCCGAAGGAGAAAGGCTCCTCCACAGTCTAGGGTTTAAAGCATGACTTACCTTAGGTTTGAAGCCCAGAACTCGGTTCAGCTTTATTAGGACGCAGGGTTTGCCCTCTTTGTAGCCGTAGGTTTCATCATTTATTCCAGAGCAATTTCCCAACCACTCGAGCTTGAACCTGCAGACTTTTCGCTCTCCTCGTTCATTGTTAAATTCTCCGCGTTCTTTGATTTCGCTGGGCACATCTGGAAACAGAAAGCACGGTTTTCGCTGTGGAGCCACAGTGCCCTGGGCGCCACCGAGACAGGAAAGGGAGCCTCCTTCCAGCCTGTCCCAAGCCCATGCTGCTCTGTGTCCAGAGCGAGGGTTTCCCGCAAACCACCTCCGGTTCCCTTGCGGACAGCAACATGGGGCTGTACCCCAGGCGATGGCTGCTGTATGACCCCACCCGGGGCTTCCAGGTACCAGAGGATCCACACATGATGTCTGGTCCAGAGCCATATTTCTCTTCCCTTACATAACGGGTTACTCGGTGACGTAGAAGACAGAGCGGAAACTGGCCGCCCGTCGTGAGCAGCCTCATTGACACGGGTCAGCTCCGGCTGAGCTCATTAACAGGGACGTTGTGATTAGAAGGCAAATTAAAAGGACTGTCAATAATTTTCAGAACTGGCAGGTTTTTGGTCAGAATTGCCTGGCCATTGCTAGGCCACGGTCTCTGCCACTAATAAGCCTCTTAAACAGAATAAAGAAAGAACTATCTTTTTCCTTTTCAGCCACCATTCAGGATTTGAAATTTTTCTTATTTTTTGTCTTTTCAAGCTATGACTTCTTGCAAACATTTGTTCAACCAAAAAATATTGTAGTATTCTTGATCCATACCTCATAACAAAGCCAGAGAGAGAATACAAGAAATAGAGAATTCAAGGTTAATACAAAGCACCCTGCAGGAAACTGAGGCAAATACCATAATTTTTATATATATCTAAGGTCACAAAATAACTATTTTCCCTTTAAATGGTAAAGGGCCTCCATTCAGTTCATCTCCAGGAAAGCAATTCACCCTAATGATCTTTCATACAAGCCTTTAATTATTGCAAAAATGAAAACCTCATTGAAATCCTAATGAAAAATCTTAGGAAACAAATTGAGGGTTGCTGGGGGTGGGGGGGAGGGAGAGGGTGGCTGGGTGATGGACACTGGGGAGGGCATGTGCTATGGTGAGTGCTGTGAATTATGTAGGCCTGATGAATCATAGACCTGTGCCCCTGAAGCAAATAATACATTATATGTTAATAAAAAATTAAAATAAATAAAAATTAAAAAAATAAACTACTCTTTTCAGAATGACCTAAAATTGCAATCACCCCATATTATGATCAAGCAAACAGGGCCATGTGATGAACTGGTGTCGGTAAATGCTTGAACTGAGTTGGAAAGCCTGAGGTCACCTCGTTACTCAGACATCTTGTCTCAGCAGGTCTGGAAACATGGTTGGATGGCGCACGAGGACGGAGATGTGTGTTCCCATCAGCGTTAATACACCCAAGAGCCACCTTTCCTTTACCGTTCCTTACTGAGATGCTCAGCGGCCTGGGACACAGTTCACTGTCCCTCCAGCCGAGGGCAGGAAGGCTCTGCCCTGGCCAGAAGTCCTGCTTCCTCCGTATCAGCGTAGCTGACGATGCCAAGGAGCAGTACTAGTGAGAGAAAGGCCCTACACACTCTTCCACAGAAGGGGGCAGGGGCACGGGGAACAGAAATCGGGAAATGTAAACGGTTGTAGTTTCCAAAAATCAGTGGAGAACCGTAGCAGTAACTGTGGTCTTTGAGTGTGAGTGGTAAAAGGCAAATGTGTCCAGGAGTGTTTTAAAGCAAGACACTTTTCAAATGCACATAACTGTAATACTTGAGGCTACTTTGTTTCTTCCATCAGATGCAAGCCTGAATCAGTCTTCTTGCTTTAAAACAAAATGAAAACTGTCTTCTCAATATGGCCAGACTTCAATCAATTATTTCAAGAGGATTTTTCCATCATTAAACAACAGATAGAAATGGGAAATAAGAATTAACCAGCCACAGACATCCAAAATGAGTCTACTTACTGCCACAATCTTCAAAAATCATTTCATCCTTCTGGGCCGAATCTTTGTACTTCTCCAGGAACCTAACTATGTTGAGCACATACGCCTCATAGCTCTTGGGGTCGTTAGGGCGAAAGGAGATTTCGGTCTTTTGGATCTGAGGAATCTGTGTTAACCCTAGACCAGACAGAAAGAGTAACACGGAAAATCGTTAGTGGGAAGGTGTCAACCAAGATCATTCAAGCGCGTTCTCCACGTACCAACATGTTTCACCAATCCCACCTACTAAAAAGAAGGTTAAATTCTTGCTTCTCCTGTGAAGTCACTTCTCTGGCATTTAGATTAAGTACCTAAGTGCCAGTGACAGTGTCTTACTATCATATAACATCTTTTTTATCCGGCAACGCTTCAGGATGGATAGTCCCCATTTTATGAATGAAAATTCTTGCACAGAAAGGTTAAGTGCTTGGCCCAAGGTCACAGAGGAAATAGCGGAACCAAAATTTCAACCCATGTGTACTCCAAAGCCTGTTATCTTCCCAGTACGTCCATATGCTCATATTCAAACAAACCACGTAGCTAGCCAGCATTTCTCGCCGGTGGCCTTCCTTTCCCTAACCGCGTATAAGCCTTTGAGCACAGAGGCCTTTTCTACTTTTGGAACGGGCTGACGACCATTCCAAACTCTACCAGACTCAAGGCTACTCAACAGAGACATTCTTTTGGATCTGGAACCCCAACTGGATGGAATGGGATTTATGCAGTTACCGTTCCTGCTTTCATTCTAGAAGCAAGTCAAGGGTCAGCCAGTATAAAACTCAAAGTATGACTACCTTGGATTTTCACTCTTTAATCAGCAGTTTAGATTCTTTAATTTTCATATGCCTCTATCACCACAAGATTTCCTGGCTAGGATTTGCCCACCACACAGCACTACACAGGTACGCCGGCAGAGGCCTGACCATGGCCTTCTAGTCTCGGATGCTAGGTAAGACCCAAGTTGCCTGGTTACATTTAAATTTCAGATAAACCATGAATCAATTTTTATAGAAGTATGTCCCGTGTAATACTTAGATGTATTTCTGTAAAAACCAACTCGTGGTCTATCTGACAGCTAAATTTAATTAGGTGTCTTGTATTTTATTTGCTAAATTGCACAACCCTATTCTAATCCCCACCCCATTCCAGATGCACCCACTTTGTGTCAGGCACAGAAGGCGGCTCACGCCCAGGGCCCTTTGCCTTCAGCAAGGGGCGCATTAAACCCGCTGCCCCGTGGGCCCCACCCCAGACCTGCCAAGTCAGAACAACTACTGACGGGAGTCGAGAATCTCCACATTAATGAGCTTGAAGGGTTCCCTGAGCACTCCGGTTTGAAAACCAGTGCTCTGGTGGGCCAGAAGCTGCAATTAGCAATAATGATGCCAACATGATGAAGACATGGACATAAAAATCAGGCTCGGGGTGGGGCTGGGCTCAATGGCAGCTTTTCTCTAGTGATTAAGGATGGCTCTGAGCTTCAAACATGGTTAAACAACGTAAGCAGCCCAGCTCAGGGGGCTCGATGGGCGAGTTCTGCGGCGCTGGCTGTTCCCTAGAAGGGAGAAGATGGGGGTGAGGACAAGGAATGGGAGGGCCTGGAGCCAGGCAGAGGGGCTGCCCCAGAAGCACGACTTCCCGGGTGACCCGGAGAATCCTCGGAGACAGGATCACACAGGAGCTGAGGAATCCAAGGGAAGAAAGCGTCAGTGAGGACGAAGAGGAGCCACGGAAAGGGGAGCTAGCGGGATCTGCACTTACAAAAATCATCAGTTAAAAATAAACAAGGTTAGTACTATTAAAAGTATTTCTTAGATGCTCACTAACCCTAGAAAATTGTACGACTAAAGCAATTTAAGTATAGCCTGAACAATCTTTTTCTACATTTAAGTTAGAAAATTGGCATCGTGACCATTTGTAGCACAAGGAGACCATAAATAAAAATGACAGACACCTGTGAAAATGAAACAAAAGTGAGAACTTTCCACTGGGATTTCATGCTTGAGAAAGTATGGAAAACAGCCTCCCCCCCCACCCCGAAATGGGGAAGGCCAAGGGGGCCAGGCAGGGGTGCATTCCTGGTTTGACTTAGAAACGAGATGTTTAAGTCAAGGTGACACGCCTGGACCTGTGAAGGGCAGGGGAAGGCTCCAGGCCAGAGTCTCACAGAACCCAGGAGGACAGGCTGTTTTCCTAGAACACCCCGGGAATCGGCAGAGAACGGAGCCTGACGGGCAACCACACAACGTCTACATGTGCGGCGTGAGCGGGGCGTGAGCGGGGCGTCCGGGCTCGGGGAGGAGGCAGGAGGCGGCCGCAGAGCCGGGCAAGAGCAAACCCGGTCCTCAGGAAGCAGGACGCGCGCTCGCCAGCCTTCCAGAAGCGGCCACCCTCGGGGACGGCGGTACCATCAGCGGCGATTGTGCTACAGTCCCTCAGCAGAGCGGGCGACACGGCCAAAACCAAAATGCTAGCAAAGGGTCAGCGAGCCCGGGCGAGATCCAGAGAGCCTCACCCAGTGAGTTTAAAAGACGAAGGTGAACCTAGAAGGTCAGGTTAGAGGAACACGGCGGGACCTCAACCTCAAGGTGAGTGTCCGGCTTCAGCTGTCCGGGGGCGCCTCCCGAATTCTCTCTCCCCGCAGCCGGCCGAGGACCCAGCTGCCAGCTGCCATCTCCCAGACTGGGTGACGTGCTCCTCAGACTCTCCCAGAGCAAAAGGGACAGCGGGAAGAGGAGGTGGCATTATGCAGTGCTTTTCACTCCCTCAAGCTACCAAGTCCAAGTTCTCTGCTATTAAAAGTGGCTGGGTGACATGTGTGAGACCCCAAAGCATAAGCATCCCTGAGTCAGGCATGTGGGTTCTTATGAGTATGGGTCCTTCGGGAGCCTGAGAACTGTGGCCCGAGCTGAGCTCCCGCCCACCCAGAGACCAACACCAGATTCCCGTCAGCAAGTGCCTCTACGGTTAAGAACCTGAGTTATGGAAACAGTAGGCATTATTACTGCACACACAACGGTGCCACTGGCCTAGGGAATCTCTACACAGTTGGCCTCACGTCTCTCTAGATTGGGCAAAGAAGAAATAATGAAAACCAAGTAACGGAATCACACCAATTTCTGCCTGAGAGCCCGAAGCCCCTCAGTAAGGACGGCTCACAGCCCAAGGCGCACGGAGCCTGTACGTTACCACGGGAGAGAAACGCAGCTCGAAGATGCCTGGAGAATCGTGACTGTGTTCTGTGCAGAGAAGCATTAGAAAGTGAGAGACCGAGAAACCAAAAGTAAAAGAGACAGCTAAGCCCAGGGTCTTAGAACCCTCGGACTTGCTGAGCTGGATTAGACCTTGAGCCAAGGCCACTACCATGTCCTTTCCACTTGAAGTGAAGCAGAACGCTGGGAGAGGGAGCCCCGGAATGACAGACCAACCCCCGGAAGGTCAGCCGTGCCTTCCTATCTGCTGAAGTTTAACACTGGGGTCTCTGAAGGATCTTGCAGGTGTAGCTACAATAAGTCTTCATGACCCTCCTTTTAAGACACCCAACTTCTGGTCCCAAGATGGCTTCCAGAAAAAGCAGCATGCGTGGTTTGTGTTCCAGGCTTGGCATCAGCTCCTCTCTCTAAACCCTCACCTACGGAGCACATACACACATAAATACCGAGGAACCACCCCAATGTCGGGTTTGGGCACAGCCCCCCCCCACCCCCCCAGTGAGCACATCTGCTCTCCCCGCCCATGTCTGGGCAAGGTCTCACTCCATCCCCCACCAACTCTGCCTCCCCTTTTCTTCATCCAGAGCCTTCTGGCCTGAGAAGTTCTCTTCCTGGAAACTCTCAGAGATCAATCCCCTTGCTTGTTCTGCTCAGGATCACCGTAATTAGGAAAGTTCTCAGATGAGATCTTCTCCAAGCCATTAGGAAAATTCCTCTCTTCAAAAGTAGTTTCCCTAAAGCAATTAGATACATTCGAGAGGCAGACGAAGGACCCTTGATCTGATCATTTACTTCCATTATCAGACTCACAGGAAAAGACAGAAAGGAATGGGATCAGATGTGGAAACTTTATTATCCGGAGGCCACACAGATTTCTGCAACTGTGACACTCTTCCAGGGCTATACAAATCCCACCTTGGGGACTGGCACCCTCACCAGTTGTGTTCACATGGGACTAGATACAATCAGCTAGTTCCTCTCTACGCTGTCCACTCTGTAAAGCTGTGGGTCAGGATTTAGACAAGGATGAGCTTTCTTTCCAGTGGTAACTCCCAGAGGCCAAAGATAGCAGAACACCCAATCACCGGCTTGTGGTCTCAAGTTATATTCCAGGAAACAGATATAACCTTTTGCCTCGCCAGTGTTCTGAACTTGAACTGACATTCACCAGGCCGAGTTCTACACAGCTTTGCCCTAATAGGGCCATTTGCCTTAAATTACGTTTCACTTATTATTTAAGAAAACCACCTAAGCAGGCTGAAATCCTAACCTGGATATGTGACATTTTAGTACTGGGTTTGTATGAGGACGTCATCTTTACAGAGGATTTGGAATAAAAGAGAACAAAACAAAAACCTCTTCGGCTTTGCAGTTGCTTCTTATAGTTACATTTGACTTTCCTTGGTCCTTGGTCCCCCATCTCTTGAGAAACAAAGGAGGAAAACACTCAATTTCTGGCTTTAGTCGGCATTCGTAGCAGGAGGGGGAACCAGGAGGGGGAACCAGCCAGTAAACCAGGAAGGGAAAAAGACAGGGAAAGCTTTTCACTAAGAAATACATTGTGTCCAATTGGGTTTACAATGTAGCAAGTTTAAAATTCCTCAATTTGTGAGTCTGAAGTATTGAAACCAGAACATGGCCATTGTAACCTTGTAACGGTTACTCAGCTGAATCCCAAAGCACAGCTGCTTGTTCGTCATTTAATACACCCCCCAAGTCCCTAGGCCAAATTCTCTAAGTAGGCATCATTTTCCACAGAAACCTCCAGGAGGGCACCCATGATGACTAAGAAGGGCACCCAAGGCAAAGAAACACAAATGTCGGCATGCACACAGCACCCCATACCACGGATCTCCTGCACAGTCCACGTTGCAAAGTAATTTGCAATTAAAAACATTTGGAGGTATGATTTTATAGAACCTCATACACATCTGTGTGTACAGAGATACACATATACACCGTGCGTGCGCATGCACACGCGCGCGCGCACACACACACACACACACACACAAAACTTTCCCCCTTTAAGTGCCACTAAGATATCTAGGAGTTTTTGTTTTTAATTATTTTATCTCTGCAAGAATAGGATCGATTTACCTCACAAATATAGGGAGAGCACAGGAAAAAAAAGCGCCTCTGTGCTTTCTGGAAAGAAGCAGGGGTTTTGCCTCACCTTGGGCTGTAGGCTCAGCTTTTGAGGAACTGCTGGGTTTTCTCCTTGGTCTAGCTGATGTTTCCATACACGACCCCCGGTGTATGGAAATCTCTCCTGTCTGAGCTAAACACCACATGCTTTGGCTGAAGGCCCTTCCCTGTTTTTGGAATAGCCTTCGTCACCATCATCAGACTTTGATCTACAGTGCTGTATTCATTTTCAGGTGAGCAGACAGATCATAATTTGGTTCAGGGGATCAATCTCAGAGGTCCCCTAATTTCACAGGGACCTATCTTTAGATATTTTCCTACAGCTCATAATTACGCTTATTCCTGATAAAAGATACCACTTTTACAATGGGAAAAGACAAGCAAACGGCCCAACCCTGCCATTTTACATTAAGCTTTTCTGTTAAATGGAAGGACAACCATATATAGTAGATACGGAACATAACATTTGCTAAGCGATCGATAACCTCATACATATTCGATAATGTCTCTTCGTGCATGTGTGGGAGAAGCATAGCTTTTCCAGCCAGATGCCACTAGATGACAGACATCCCTATTCTCCATCTCCTCAGCTTCTCTCTAGTCCTGCTGTGTCAGACGGGCCATGCGGTGGGCTGATCGCTAGAATAAGCACACGGAGAAGCCACAGGCATCAGGGCCCCATCCATCGCCACCACAGCACACGGAGGCTGGCACGCCGATGCTCCTTGTACGACAGAGACCTCTCAAAGAAGCTTCCCAGATTCAGCATTTCCCCCATTACCCTCCATGCGTGGAATCTGTTACCCAGTCCCAGGTGTCAGAGGCCTCTGCTCTGCTCATTCACCACAAAAGAGCCCCCAGAGTAAGACTCATTTTTCTGGGGCCCCAGGAACATCGCGAAGTTAATCATGAGGCTTCCTGTGTCCCCAAGAGCTAACTGATTAGTTTTATCTTGGTCTTTACAAAGGAATAAATAGCCACATGGGCTGGTGAGCTGCTGACGCCACACAGTGGGGCTGGCGCTCTCTGAAGAAGGAGAAAATCCCAACAGCAACCAGGGCCCAGGGCGAGCCCAACAAGAGCCACGGAGTCTGGGAGTAAGCTGGCAGGAGTCCTCTGAGGCTGGGGAGGGAGGAGGAGGGGAATGTGGGAGGCAGCAGGCCTGGGGAGCACTGAGCCTTCAGCACGTCTGCTCCGAGTGCAAATCAGAGGGAGCTAATGGAAACAGAAAAGGAAAACAAAAGCAAAAACAAAAACACCCAACGGGCACTTTGAAATAACAATCCCTCCAGTCTAGAAGGAAGCCCAACGTTTCCAATTTTCTCTTTGAAATGGGAGAGTGATGCAAGCGATGGTTTGAGAATCGAGGCACCCGAGACAGATGTAAGAATTCTGCTCAAGGGGCGCCCGGGGGGCTCAGTGGGTTAAAGCCTCTGCCTTCGGCTTGGGTCATGATCCCAGGGTCCTGGAATCGAGCCCTGCATTGGACTCTCTGCTCGTGGCAAGCCTGCTTCCTCCTCGCTCTCTGCCTGTCTCTCTGCCTACTTGTGATCTCTGTCAAATAAGTAAAACCTTTAAAAAAAAAAAAAAAGAATTAAAAAAAAAAAAAGAATTTTGCTTAATTCCGCCGAGATTCGAACTGCAACGCCTCGTACCCTAACAGAAGACAGGATACTCCCTCGCACAGGCAAGAGGATACCAGAGCTGCCGGTGCTGCAGCCGCCGGCCAGGCTGCACCCACCCTCCCTCCTCAAGTCTGGTTTCCATGGCAGCACAATCACGAGCTTTTTTTTTTTTTTTTTTTTTTTTTTTAATTTTAGAGCAAGCGAGCAGGGGAAGGGCAGGGCAGGGAGAGGGAGGGAGTCTCAAGCAGGTGCCGCGCTGGGCGTGCAGCAGGACTGGGGCTCGACCTCACGACCCGAGCAGAGACGAAGTCAGACGCTCTGAGGGCACGAAGCTCTGAGCGGGCGTCCTGCCGACGCAGTGCCAGCTTCCCTTCGGGACAGAACCCAGAGCAACACGCGACTCAGGAGCAAGGACAGGGGCGCACTCAGAGTGGCTCAGCAGAAAGGGAGGCGGCTGGCATCTCCCCGGGCGCCACTGATGCGCACGGACCATGCTGTCACCCCCCTGGGGCTCAGCGATGGCAGCCGGGGAGGGCAGCGCCCCCCTCCAGGTCCAGCCCTGAGCAGGCGGGAGATGTGGCTGCTGGGCCTTCCCGAGGAGGGTCCGCCACGGAGCGGGGCCTGGCGCGGCCGACCAGGCCCGTGTGGGTGTGTTCACGGGACAGACTGCGCGACAAACACGGTGTCACTCACATTTATTTAAAATTATCTTCAAGCGTGTTTCCTAATCTAGCTTCTCCCAAATGCTTTCCGTGGTGAAGCCAAGAGGCTGTTCACATTGTGAACAACCGCCGAGTGTGCAAGCGGCCCTGCTCTGCCGTCCAAAGCTCCCCGTCCAGAAACACGGGATTCAGTCCCGGGAACCGAACCGCGCCTTCCGATGCAAGAAGAGAGGTGGCTGCTGACAGCCCCACTCTGCCTCATGCCTTTAGCTTGGCCACTCTCCGCTCCCACCCACCTCCCATCCCGTGACGTCCGCACAGCACTGCGCCCATTCTGCAGACAGGACAACGGAGGCCTCGCACGGTCCGCCGGGCACGGACAGCGCAGACCACGTCCAGCTCCCGCCTGCTCAGGTGGCTTCATGGTGGACACGCGTGCAGTGGCTCACAAGCCTGGGGCTTTCATATTCACATTAAACCACGTCACACAGCCAACCAAGCATCCATGACCCCCAGACAGAACGATTTGTCGGTTTCTGTCACAGTGGAGGTGCTGGCCCTGTGCCCTCAGGGCTGCAGGGTGACCTGTGCCATCGTCCGAGAGCCACGGGGACTCTGTCAGGAAGATGACGGCCCCCAATGCCACCAGTACTCAGGCCCATAAACTGCTCCTTAGGCTGTGTTTCTCCCCCTCAAATTTCCCTTCCATTTTGTGACTCAGTCCGTTCACGGAGACCGTCCTGTTCAGCCCACCTGCCTACCCAGTACCACAGACAGATAAACCCGAACGGACTGCACAACCACCGCTGTTCGATGTGGACACCTTTGCACACACTGCTCCGCCGAGATCTAGCTACCAGATGTGCAAAACGCAGTCCACCCCCGGTCAGGCCGGGTCTGTACCCGCGCCCGCAGTTCAGTTCTAACAGCATCACCGAACCTTCCACTCGGGAGCTTCATCTGAGACATGCAAGTCCCCCCGCCCCCGGCCACTCGCAAACGTGGAAGCTTGGAGACACGACGTGCAGTGGCCGAGGTGTTCCTCCAGAGTGTGCTCGGTCCGCAGAGAGAGGGCACGGCTCACCCACGTTCTTGACAGACCACAAGAGCGAGGGCCCAGTGAGGGGCCTTCAGAGCATCTAGGGACTGTCCCGGGCTGCATTTCATGGCTCTGCTCACCTGACCCCCCTGCTCCAAGGCCACCAGCTTTTCAAGTGACAGTCATGTCCCTTGGGAGGGCAAGAGCAAAGGGACCCTGCCCAGACTCTCCTGGCAAGGTGGCGGACAAGGGGAGGAGGAGAAAGAGACATAAGGAAGACAAAGAACCCAGGCGCTGAGGAGGCGCTTCTCCTGCGACTCGGACTGAAGCAGGAGCACATACTTCCACGATGAGACACCAGCATTCCTCTGAGAAGCGACGGTTTGTCAGGTCAGTCCAACGGCTAAGGACACTACATATAGGGACTGAGAATGTGTCTTTTAGGAAGGGGAGGGAGGCTGGGAGAGGGGGCGGGCAGGGCTGAGCACCTCCACCAGGAAGTTCTGGGCAAGGTCACTGGCAAGTCCCCACTTAAAAGGTCTGGCACTTCAGCCTTTTCTTTTCTTTTTTTAGCCTTTTCTCTTGGAAAGTAGAATTGCCCTTTCTGCAAAGAACACGAAGAAAATTTTTACTTTTATTAAAGGCTGACCCCCACAAGTTTGGAGAGACAAGCAGCCCTGCTTCACATCTAGGAAGTTAAATGCTTGACTCTTCAGTCACCCTTGGCTTCGAGCATAAAAATTTTTTTGATGCGGCATCATGATTCAAGAACAGCTTTTCAATGGCTGAACAAGAGGAAAATAAAGATGGACACAAACGTGATGACGTCTATCACACCACCTCCAAAATCTAACAGGAGAGGACACGCCAGGCTTCACGGTCACAAAGCCAGCGTCCAGTCTGTTTACTCAAGGTGCCGCACGCTCTGCGCACGCCCAGAGTTTCTGCTTCAGCCTTCCCAGAGACCCACCTCTTTGGGAAACTACTTGCTGGAAACTGTGGATCATTAACCAGGTTGAAGTTGTTTTATATACTTACATGTTTGTTTTCTTCCCACCGTTTCCAAAATCCCCTAGATCTAAATTTATCTGGCAATGCCCAGGGTTTCCTTACAGTGGAGGACCATGGGGCCTGGGGCCAGGGAACCATGTTCACCACCTCCGTACTCTGAAGATTTTCCTCCGGGTCTCTCACACCGGGGCCAGGAAATAGAGCAAGCTTGCGAAAAGCGGCCACACTTGAGTGAGGCTGCCGGCCCAGTGCCTGTGGTCAGGGCTGCTCAGTACCGTGGTCAGGGCTGCTCAGTGCCATGAAGACGGCCTCAAGATTGTCACCTAAATACAGCTGTTACTAAACCACTGCCAGGGAAAGTGGAGAGGGGACACGTCATCACCACCCCCAGTGGCAGTCTCAAGGTCATTCATAATGCAGGAACCCGAACCTTATGCAACATCTCCTGTCTCTGGGTCCTCCTGACAATGAATTTTACAAGAGCCAGTGACCACGACCAGGTCGACGGCCCTTCTGTCGGCCTCAGGCGTTAAGGGCAGTGGGCTCTCCCTGGGGGCTCAGTGACCGGAATGGACACACACAGCTATGCACGAGGTGCACGTCACTCAATAGTGACAGATCACAGCTGGGCGCTCGTGTGGCATTTTCTTCCTCCTGGGGTGACCGCTCTTGATCATCCAAGTTTTCAGAGCTCAAAGAGACCGCGGAACTACAAAATGGGTCTAGAAAGCCGACAGGGGAGAGTCCTACGAAGCCAGTGGGCACGAATGCTGAGACAGGAGAAGCTGCTGCCGCTGGTGGAGGTTAAACTAAGCCGCGTCAGCAGCCGGTGGGAGAGCGGACTCCTGAAGCCACGGCTCCTCTCCTGTGAGTAATCGGCCATGTCAGAGCTTCTCATCATCCCTAAAAATAACTTCATCTCTCAAAACAGGAGCTGAAGTGGCTCTTTTTTTTTTTTTTTAAAGGATTTGCTTGAGTCACAGGCCCCCTGAGAAAGTGAAAGATGTGCCTGAGCTGGAACAGCCCTGTGGCGACCCCACTAAGCAACCCCCTGGGCAGTGAGGGCGCCTCACCGCGAGTCACAGGCTGGTGGGTGCCGGCTCAGGCGCGGGGGAGACCAGGGCTCTTCGCCCTCGCTGCAGAGCTGTGACGACAAGACATCTGCAGCGCCCGGGGGCCCGCAATGCAGGCAGGAGAGCCGCCGCCCTCGTGAGCAGGTCCCGCTTCTCCTATGAAAACGGGCTCCATCTAATCCTGCATTACAGGCAGTTCTCAGAAAAGTGGCTTTTTTTTCTTTTTTTTTTTTTTGAGTGAAAAAGTGACACCCGTTTTACCTCCGAGGAACTGAACATGTTCACCCTCCTGTTACCTGGGGGGGCCACGCGGTCCTGGTAGGTGGGCTTGAACTCGCTGATGGTGAGCAGCATCACCTGGATGGTCCCGATGAAGATGCCAGCCAGGCAGCCGTAGAATATCACGTAGAACAGGAGGATCTTAACTGCAAGGGGCATAGACAGAAACAGAAGGCTGTGACCCAGGCACACTCTGGAACGAAAGGCTCATCTTCCCAGAGACCAAGGGGCTTCCTTCCTGGCCTCCCCTCCAGCCTGTCTGCAGAGCCTCCTTTGCCAGCCCCGACCCAGAGCGTGACCACATGCCTGCATGATGGGGTAAAATCAGAGACGGGCAGTTCCCTGTTACAGTGTGTGACTCTGTGTGTGTGTGTGTGTGTGTGTGTGTGTGTGTGTTGGGGCTAGGTAAGGGTAAGAGGAATGTTCGTCTAGAACAAACATTATTTATAGGACATAATTTCACTGCCTAAGTAAAAAAATTTTCATGAAGATCACCAATAAAATCTAGGGCCATGTTAGTGGGCTTATGCAACGCATCGCACATCTGACAAAACACTCCCCTAGAGGCAGGTTTTCTTGCCTTGTTGGTCCCCTGATATGTCAGTACTACATACAGGCTAAGCTCTGCTGCTTCTCCAAACGTTAGGATGCCCGCGAGATTTTATGCTGGGCCAGAGCAACGAATGTCGAGAAACCCCAGGAAGCTCTTCAGCTCCTTTCTATCGCAAACCGCCCCCAAACCCGTGACATGTATTAGACACTGAGCACACACTGGGTTTTCCTTCGGGGGCACCAAACAAGGGCAAAACAAAGGGAAATCTTGTAGTCAAAATGACAGGCATGTTTTTCTTTCATCTTCTGACTGGACGCAGAATACGGACTGGCTTGATGAGCTGTAGCACCCCCCCACCCCCCCCACCCCCCGCCCCCTACAGCTAGCTGGAAAGCAGGACGTCAGCTGAGCTGGCTACAAAAGCAAAAAACACAAAAAGCTAAGCACCACAAAGCACAGGGACGGGAATGAGGCTATCAGTTACTGGTTTACGAGGATTATCTCCCCGATTAGCCGCATAGTAACAGGCTGTACTAGGCATCGCCCTGCAGCCCGGTGCCAGCCAACAATTCCCAGTGAACCCAAGAACGGGAGCAAGTGAACCGTATGGTTATCGAGTCTGAAACAGGACTGCACGAAGGAGACTTAGGGTTACTTCTAAAAAGCTCCAGATTGCATGCAGTAAATGCTGGGGTCCTGGGGGTAAAAAGTGCAGAACAAAAGAACGCTGACACGCAGGGTCCTGGTGCATGGTGGAGGGACAGAGGGAGAGGGGGTGGCAGGAAGTAGCCAGATTGCCTTTGGCAAGCATTTAAGAGCCCAGCTTTCCAATCAGCAAATACATGGTTCAGGGAAACCATGCTATAAATGCTAGTAAAACAAGCCAAATGCACATAAGACCAAAATGCTTAATCATAACCGTTTTCTTCCCCTATCCAGAAAAAAAAGAAGAAGAAGAAAGAAAAAAGCCAGGCCAGGAGCCAAAGATAAGGAAAAATGAGAGACTGCAGAATCCAGAACCACAGCTGCCCAGCTCAATCAATCACTGCCTCCCAGCAGGCCAAGGGTTAACTGCCGCATTCTGTATCCAAGTAGCAGCAAGGCTGTGACGTCAAGAGATCTGGAAAATTTTTCCAGTGAAGGCTCCTAAGAGGTGCGAGAGTTGGTGGTAGAACACGGTGAGAAAGGAACTGTTGTAACCTGTTTTTTGTGCACCCCCCACCTTGTCTCGGTTCTGAGCTTAACCACACTTGGCTCCTCCTAACAACCAGGGCATTTTTATACTCACTCCTTGGACTTCAGATACCTAATTCTAACAGCTTAAGAAAGGACATAATTGAGGCGATAATTGAAAATACAAACAGAGCAGTGGAAAAATCAGTCCTTTCGCAAGCATGCTGATTAAAGCTGAATGAGACACAGCCTTTCCATTCTGCCTGACACCATAGCCTAAGAGAAGTGAGGGATTTTTCTCTTTTGCTTCAAGGTGTTCCTTAGCAAAATCTCCCCAGTGACAGCTGAGAGGTCAGCTGGTTAGAGGACTGTGAACTAAGCCAGACCTGTGCACTGGGCTCACCAACACAGATCACCAGGGGCTGCTCAAAGAAGAAAGCTAGACAAATTGTACCAACCAGCCAAGGTGGCACAGAGGATAAATTTAGAGGCCTTTTTTTTTTTTTTTTTTTTTGTATTCTTCAGCAATTTTTCTTCCTTTAAAAAAATGCAAGTAATATGGAGGTTTTCCAGTTAGAAAAAAAAGTGAGTACCCTTCAAAAAGGGTCACAGGCAAAAGGAAAGACTGGCCTCCTGGCCCAGCAGTAACCCTAACAGACATCTACCAACGCCTGCATTAACTCAATGCGGAGCGGATACCACAGGTGATTTGCATGCTGCCATTTCTCCAGCAGGTGACAGGCAAGGCTCCTGCGTCCATCTTGGTGAAAACCTACCTATAAGCAAAACCGAGCCAAGGGCAACCTGCCCTCGTCCCAAGGGCATCCATGTTGGGCCCAGCGCTGGAAAGGGAGCATTTCCCCTTCGGGAGACAGCAATTGCTACCAGTGTCTCTGCTCAGAGAGGGTGTCGTTTCTTACGTTGCCAGAGAAGAGCAGACAAATGAGCTCAAAGCAAAACCTGAATTGTGAGCCCAGCACCTGCACCTTGGGAAAGAGAAGCAACCAGACAAGCACACCCATCCTGATGTCCGCGTTCATTAATCCGTGTCTTCAGACCTTGCTGAATGTGGTATCAAGACATCAATATTAACACACACGCGTGCCTTCTCTCACATACGGAGGTGCTGCCCCATTACATGTCTTCCTATACTGCCTTACCTTCTAAAGCAAATATTATTCTGGAATTGGAATGAGGAAAGAAACCTATTTTATGAGAGGGGGAAACACCAGAGGACAAATTTGACAATATGCCTGGAAGCGAGGTAGCCCCAGGCCCATAACAAGGCTAGGACCAGATCACCCAGGCTGGAGCCTCCTGTGCATCTGGTTGCAGGGGGCCGTTCGGCAGCGCACCCCCCAGGCTTCACTCAAGTTATGAGGAGCTGCCAGGAGATCACCCTGGCCAGGGGCTGTTCACCCTACACACACCCGAGTTCTTCAGGTTTTCCTTTCCGTGGTGAGAAAACTGAGAGCTACCTTTATGCAGAAACTACAGCAGGAACCATACTGAATAACACAGGCTCCCCAAAATAAAAAAAAAATATAAAATACGAGCCAAAAGCCATCACTTGAAAGACCTACATTTAATGCGATTCAGGAATACCTATGCTTTCCTGTAATACCTTGGAATGCTATTTCACCTTGACTAACCTTGAAGTGTGATGCATTTTTAACCCTTTATTTTCCAATCAAAAGAGACCCACTAAGGGCTGCATTTTTTTTCTCTGCAAAAATCATATATGCTAGCTTCCTCCAATTCAAAATGTCAGCCAAGCCTTGTTTCCCTGACTCATTCTGCTGTGATGGCCACAGATCCTCCCCGTCAGGAATACTGCATCGGCCTCTGGCCAGCACTCCCCCCATGGCTGCAGTGGCAGCGCTAGCCGCGGTGGTGATGATGATGGTGAGGAGGACATGGGGGGGGGGGGGCAGTGATGCAGGAGGGGGAGTTCCCTTCTCTGCCTTCCGCAGTCACGACTCCTACAGATGTGCCTACAACGGTGCCCTTCAAAATGACCTTTAAAAAAAAATGTCACCCTTCCGGCGAAAGGAGGCGGAAAACAAGGTATCTGACTTTCAACGAGGGAAAACACATCCCATCCAGCCAAGCAACAGGCGGCCCGAACCCGCAGGTGAGCTGCATCCAGCTTTATGCCGTTTGTTTCTGCGACTGACCGTCTCTGCCGTCCAGCCAAGCTCCGTGCTCCGCATCTGTGTGCAGCCGCGGAAACACCGGACCTCACCCCGCTCCCGGGCCTCCTGGGCCCCCCGTAAGGGCTCCAGGGGAGGTCACTGGGGGAGTCTGACGGAGCGGGGAACACTGCGCTGTGCGTGGATCCCGCCACCCCCGCCCCGGCCTTTGGAGGGACATTTGGGCCAGAAAGGACCGGAACACACAACGTCGCCCGCGTCCGACCCGACCACCCCCACGAGGTTCTCTCGCAGCCTCACACCGCAGTGGTCAGGGCTCGGGCAGGGCTGCAGGGAGCGGCGCGTCTCGTCTCCCGCCGCCGACCGTTCCCGGGGGAAGGGCTCGAGCGATGCTCGGACCCACCGCAAAGGAGCCGGACGAGACCCGCGCGCGCACCCCGGGGCGCCGCAGTCCGCACCCGCCGCGCCCGCGGCCGACCCCGCTCCGTGCCCGGCGGCCGGGGCTCGCGGAGCGCCGCGCGGGTGCGGGGCCGGCCCGAGCGCGGCGAGCGCGGGCGCGGCGCCCCCACTTACACCAGCTGCCGCCGGTCCTGCCCAGAAACTCCTTCTTCTCCGAGTTCCAGATGAACTTCTTCCAGCCGCCCTCCTCCTTGGCTTTCCCGCGGGCCATGGCGGCGGCTCGGCGGCGGCCGCGGCGCTGCGGTGCGGGGTGCGGAGTGCGCGCGTGCTCCGGCGCTGGCGGCCCCGGCCCGGCTCCCCGCGGGCTGCTCCGGCCGCTGCGCTGCGGCTCTCCGAGTGCCCGACGCGCGCCGGCGGGGCAGAGGCAGGAGCGGGAGGCGGGGGAGGCGGCGGCGGGGCGGGGGCGGAGGGAGGGGCGCGGGCGGGGCGGCTCCGAGCCCCGCACCTAAGGGCGGACGCGCGGCCGCTCGCGGGCTCTGCTCGGTCCGCACGCGCTCGCCTCGCCCTGCGGGTTCGGGCGCGCGGCTGCGGCTGCGGCTGCGGCTGCGGCTGCGGCTGCGGGGCCCCTGGGGCGCTCGCTCGCCCCCGCCTCCGGGGACCTCTGCAGAGCGGCCGGGCAGGAGACGGCGAGGACGGACGGACCGCGCCGCGCCCTCCGCGCCGCCGGGAGCCGAGGAGCTGGCGGAGCGCACGCCCCACCTTTACATATAGCGCGCCCGGGCGGCCCGAGGCCCCGCCCATAGCGGCCCGGATGGCCAATCGCGGGCGGAGGGGGCGGGGCCTAGGGCCCGAAGGGGCGGGCGCGGGGCCGGCACAAAGGAGCCGCGGCGGCGGGAGGGGCGGGCGGGGGGCGGGGGCGCGGCGGCGCGCGCGCAGGCGGCCCCGCGCAGCCCCCTCCGCGCTCGCCGTGGCGCGCAGGCCCTCCTCTGCGGCGGTGCGGGGCGCCGCACCTGCGTCGCGCGGCGCCCTCCGGACGCCCGGGGCCCGCGGCCCGCGGCCCAGCCGCCCCGCCCCGGGCCCCCACCCCGGTCCGCGCGCGGCCGCGCGCCGCCCGTCTCCCTCCGCCGCAGGTCCAGCCCTCGGAGGCCCTGCAGGGGTGGGGGAAGGTCACTCGGGGACGCGTGAGAGTCGGGGAGCCCGCCTCGCCCCGCCCCGCCCCGCCTCTGGGCTGCTGCACCTGCCGCCCCCCGCGCGCTGCCCGCCCCTGCGGCTGCGGATCCGGCCGGTCCGTCTCCAGCCCGGCCCGCCCGCCCGCGCAGGCTCCCCGCCGCCGGCCGCGCTCCCCGGGGGCGGCCCGAGCCGCCTGGAGCGGGACAGTCGCAGACCCACCCAGGGCGGATCCCGCGGTTGGCGGGGCCGGGAGGCCTCCCGCGGGGCCCCCGGTGTCCTCCCTCGGAAACCTGTCGCAGTGCGCGGCGGCTCGCACCGGTCTGCACCGGACGACGGTGTTTGCCCATGACCCAGCCTCTGCGGACTCTCCTGGATGCCCAGTAGGTGGCCGGGATTCTCACCGACCTGCTCTCTGAGGCCCCCTGGGGAGTGCCGACCACAATGCTCTGCTGTAAAACCCCGGAGGCGAAAGAATTTAGGAAGCCCCAGCTCGAATGCCAGGACGTTGAGGGCCAGTCCCCCTCCCATCGCTTGTTCCCTGTCGCTGAAAAGACAGACTCCTTAGTCTCATCTCTCTCCGACCCCCGAGCGGCTTCACACATCCCTCCCAGGGCAGTGGTGACACAGCAGAAATGGGCAGGGGTGCTTCTGCAGTCACTGCAGAAGAGTCCCATCCCCAGAGAACAACGTAGGTCATCCTGGAAAAGGACACTTGCAGGCCCACGCTACGGAGGCTTGTCAGGGCCCCCTTCTGTCTCCAAGGTCAGCCTTGCCGGTCTAAGGACAAGCGCCAACAGCTTTGAAACGAGCCCTTTCCCAATACTCGTTCCCAAGGCCCGCACCCACAAGACTTGGAAAACCTGAAGATCCCTGAAATCCAGAGGAGAAGCACGAGCTGTCCTCCCTGCACCCACTCGAGCCCCAGGACTGCTAGGTGCGGAGCACGCTGACAACAGTGTGGAGACAGGAAGCCACCCCTGCTCTGCGCCTGGCCTGCCCTGTTTATGCCGGGAAAGCCCCAGCTTGGTGGGAGAACGGCAGGCACAGGAGCCCCTGCAGATGCGCTGCCCCTGGTCCCCCCCAGGAGAAGTGACCTCCCGCAGGGGTCTCCAGGAGGAGAGCTCACTGGAAAGGGCCTGTGTTTAGGGAGCGCTCCCTGCGAGCCGGAGGGAGGAAGGCCTGTGGGCGGGATCAGCAAGCAGGGATGAGTGAGGAAGGGAAGAGGCAGGGGAAGGGAGGGAGGGCTCTGGGAGCGAAGCATCCCCCCACCTGACCCTTCCACCTGACCCTTCCGTCCCCCAGCCCCTTCCCGCCGCCCTGTCCCATCCTGTCTCTTCTCCAGGGAAACAAAGTATGTGGAGAAAGGCTCACCGTGACAGATTTTTCATTAGGACCCCCATTCTCCCTATAGAAATAGGTTCCCTACCTCAGCTTTCTAGGGCTGTGGCAAATGCCAAGTAGACCGGTTCTGTGTCTGGCCAGGCTGAGCTTCCTCTCTTGTCCTTGACCTACTGTGCTCCTCTGGAGGCTACTCCCTCTTCAAATCTGAGCTCCCCAGCTTTGCTCGTTCTGCCTCCCCCATGTGCAGACTCTCCCCAGGTTCTGACAAGGGCTGAGTGTCGTGCCTTCACAGCCTCTCCTTCTAAGCCAGCCTCTCGCAGGCGTCCCGGGAACCTCCACATTTCTACCCCAACCTGTCATGCAGCTGCAGAACAGGATCTCAGCCATGTGAGACCCAGAATGAGCCTCAGCCACACAGCCACGCAGACGGTCCGACCACATCACCCCAAAGAGCAACCTGCCCGGAGCAGGACAGACACACTCCCAGCTTCAGTCCTGGCTCACTGTGTGACCTTGGGCAAGTCCCTTGTTCTCTCCAGGGCTGCCCCTTCTTCACTGGTAAAACTGGAACAACACATTGTTGCAAGGATTAATTGGGGGTTGTGGGAAAATGCTAAGCACAGTGCCTAGTGCCTAGTGCAAGCTGTTAAATAGCTTGCTTAAGTATAATTAGCTCTTTCCATTTGACCTTGTCTAACCTTGGAACTGCTGCTATGACTTTGCCGCCTTCCCATTCTGATACCTATTCCCTGCCTGGACTCTCGAGTTTTCTTAGAAGGTCACCTTGACTAAGTCCCTGCCCTCTATGCCACCTGTCCAGCTTGCTTCCTGCTCAGTGACCTCCTCTAACTTAAGTAATGAGTAACTTGAGCACAGGATGTCCCTTTGGGCTACGCGGGGGGCTGGGCTTTTGTTCTGAGGCCCCTTCTGTGAAGGGTGCTGTAGCATCGGGTTGAAAGCAGAAAGCATGCAGTTCCCTGGAGGGCGGGGTGCCTCTGGCAGGTGCAGCGCGTGGCTGGGCAGGGGGTGGGGGAGGAGGTGCGGGCAGAGGGAGGAGGAAAGCTGGTCGGAGGCCTGACGTCTCTGCAGAGAGGAGGAGGAGGGAGTTCTTCAGCTCTTTTGAAGGACTGGGGGCAAAGAGAACAATGTTTCCATCTCTTTTTCTAGGGAAGAGGAATGGTTCTAGAGTGATGTGGTTAGTTCTGCCCAAGGTGGGTGCTGGGCGTTGGGGCGGGTTGATGGGAAGCAGAGAGAAGCCTGGTGGCAGAGAGTGGAGGAGGTTAGGGACCTCTGTCCACGTGAGGATGACAGGTTCTAACTGGGGAAACAAGCAGAGGCAGTTGAGACTGAAGCGGACTCTCCCCGGGAGCGGAGACAAGAGCCCAAGGGTGAATGCAGGACAGGGCGGTCCCGTGTGAGGCCAGACCACCCGTTAGACATCTGGCAGGCGGAAGCGCCAGGACCGATCAGCCCCTCGCCGTCTGCTCCTTCTGCTGCAGGGCAGAGAGGCTGAAAGGGAGGTTCGGCTGCCTGCAGCCCAGAGGGTGCCGTTGGGCAGGCTGCACCAGGGAGACAGGCCCCCTGCCAAGCGGTGGGCTCTCGCAAGGCTTGGGCCAAACCCAGTGCAGTCCGCCCCGCAGAGGGCTCCGAGGGCCGCTGCCCATCCCCTCGTTGACACACGTGCACACGCCCCGCGGGGTTCTGCTCGGCCAGCACTAGGGTATTTTAAGTACCGCGTGGAGGGGGCTGAGGGTGTGTATTGCACGGTGACTCATCTTGGCAGCAGAAACTGTGCGCAGCGTTGGGGGAAATGGCTCAATGGCGGGCTCTGTGTGCGGCAGAAAGCTCTGGAATGCCCTGCTCTGGGAGACAGGGCCGGGAGGGCGGGAGGGGTGGGGGAGGGGAGCTAGGGAACTGCTGCTGGACCCTCACGGTGGACCGTCACGGTGGCGGGATGCAGGCGATGCCAGGGGGGCTCCTGCCACCGGCCTGGGCTGAGCGCCCTGACTGTCCATCCGGAAGCCCAAGCGCACCACAGGGTGTCATTCTGTGGTTCACAGTGGCCCCTGGCTATTTGCTGAAAACAACAAATCACTCTCCGGAAGGGTTTTGGTTTCTTAAGGACACCAGAGACCCTAAGTGGGGACATGTAGAGGGATCCCTCTTTTTCACTGAGCATCGTTCTGTCACTTTCCTCTCACGCTCAGTGTGGGATGGATTCTTGTCCTGGGTGAGGGCACAATAAGGAGAAAGGACTTATTTTTTCCTTTTTTTTTTTTTTTTTTTTTTTAAAGCAAGTCCTCTTTGGTAAGATGGACGGTACCTGCCAGGAGTGGCAGTGACAGGTCATCTGCTTGTCACCTTGGCCACCAGGCCCTGCCTGGCAGATTTCCAGAAACTGCTGTCTGTTACACCATTCCTAACTTGTAAGTCAGGAATCTGGAGAGTTCGGAACGCGTCCGCAGTCCAGTGGGCCCTGCTGGGGCTTCTCTCCACCACGTGGTTACAAAGTGTATGGAGGTGACCACCATAGAGGGAAGTGGACGCCCAGAGAAGGACTTTTGTTTTGATTGTTCTAGCAAGACCACAGAAGTGGATGATTTCTGTAAGCATATTCGCAGCTTGGGGGGTGGTAGGAATAAAGGCCGGCAGGCCGCAAACTCCTGTCAGAACCAGCCTCTCTGCTCCTTTGTACCTCCCCAGTACAGGGTAAGAGGTTCGATTTACTTTTTCCTTGGAAGAATGTCTGGAACCAACCAGTGCATGCTCTAGGCTTTAGAAAATAAAATTTCTTTCCAGAATTTTCCATCTGCTTTACAGGGGACAAGTGGACACTCCTGTAAGAGGCTAAGCTCAGTAAGGGGCACTCCCGTTCCATCATTCTGCTGTCAGAGAGGTCTTGGGACAGATGTAGATGAGACGAGAATCAGGGACATTTTATGATCCCTGTCTTGCTGGACAGCTGGGGAGTCTTCCAGGGATGAAGAAGGTGTCTGGTTTACAATCTGCTTCATTTCCAGCTTCTTTCCGCAGCTTTAGATGAGGACCTGGAGGTAATGGGTCATCATTGTGGGTAAACTCATCGTGTATAGTGGTGCCAATGATGTCAGAGGTCCTCCAGCCTAAACTCCTGTCCCTGGCACAAAGTCAACTAGCCTCTTGTTGAATATCCAAACAGGCTGTGTACCCCCAACCTTGCAGTAGAACATTCTGTTGTGGGGAAACCATGAGCTAAAATTGAGCTCCTTGTAACATCTGTACAATCCTGTCTCACCCGGGGGGACACATCGCAGACCTGGTACATCTTCATTGTGTCCACCCTACAAACATTGCAAACATTTCTGCTGTCTCCTTAATTTTTACCCTTCGAAGCATAAAACCCCCAGTTTCTTCAGTCCCTGTATGAGATTTTCTCTAACCCCCTCTCTGCCCTAGCCCCCTTCCTCATATTCTTTTCCACTTGCCAATATCCTTTTTTAAAGCAAGTGCCCTGGTTCTTGGGCAGAGCCCAGTGGACATCCGGACACTACGATATTATCAGTCGCTCCTCCCAACACTGTGCCTCCCAACACTGTGCCTTTGTGGTTTTCTTGAACCAGGGGCTCTTGAACCCTGAAGCCAGATAAATGTTTTAGAAAAATCTTCTTCTGCATTTGCAAAAGCAAAGTCTAGGTCAAAGAAGAGAGACACACGTAAAACAATTGGAGGACACCAGTCCCTGAGCTCCAGGGCAGTGTGCTGTAGACGCTGGCCGTGAAGGGACTTGGGCTGGAGATCTTTCTTCTTGCATTTGCCCATTGCAGTGGCTCACTCAACAGGGCTCTGCCTGCCACTTCTTCCTTCTCTGCACCCCTAACTTTCTCAGCTGTCCTAATGCCCAGCTTCAGCCTACATGAGGCTTGTGTGGTCCTGCTTCTCTCGTGGCCTTTCAGTTCCCACCCCATCACCCATGGGCAGTGGCTTACTTCACTGTCATCTTGATCCACGCTGAGAGATTTAAGTTAGCACAGGTCCTATTTTCAAAGTCCTAGGTCATTGGGAAGCCTCAGCATTGACTGTCTTGGTCCGGGTTCCTCCCTCCAGTGTGGCTGGGGTGTGAAGGAGGGAGCCGTGCCGGTTGACGTGGCCGGCAAGCTGCTGGCTGGCAAGAGACAGACAGACACACACTCAGGCAGGCAGGCAAACACACACACAGAACAAAGAATCTTATACACCCTACAAAATTTGCCAGATTTTCTACTTTCTGCGGCATTGTACCTTTCCAGATCATTCTAGAAATAGTGCGTTTTAATGTGGCTAGTTTGTAGCACTCAAACCAAAGGGAAGAAATGGGAAAAAAGGATGTTTAGCATTTATTTTACTGTGTAGAGTAGCTGGGAGGTAGGAAGATGCAAGAGAGAGAGAAAGGGAGCGAGAGAAAGAGAGGCAGAGAGGCGGGTGGGAGGGTGTACGCTGGATCACAACTCGATTTACACTCGTCTCTGCACCGGGAAGGAGGACTTCATGCTGTCAAGGAGCGACTCCTTTAAGCAAACTGGCCGTTTGCAGTGTCTCTACTCCTGCTAGCTCACAGCGTCTTTTACTTCGTCTGGTTTGGTCAGTGCTAGCGGTCGTTCACAGCAACGGTCTACACAGCGTTGGGCCCCACACGTGGGCCTGGGGGGCAGGCCCTTTACTGAAGTTTCTGAAATGCGTCCCGAGGACCAGGTGGCACCTGTAAGTCCCACGGAATGACACTCCCCACCAGAGCCCTCCGTTCCTGGTTCTAAAAGCCGTTGCTGTGCCTTTCCTCACAGGGACACCACCGAGGACACCACCAAGGACATAAATGAGCAGAATGACAAGGAGGCCAAGACCCCGAGCCCCGGCTTCTCCAAGACCTCTTGCTCCATTCAAACCTTCCGTCGCGACGTTAGAAGCTGCGCAGATGCGCAAAGACCGCGTAGACAGACGCTGTGCCAGGTGCTTAATCCGGATGACCTTTTGTTTGCTGCGTTCTGCTCTGTGTTGCCTTTTTAACCCTTAATGAGGTTGGCCCTTGCACTGGTTAATTTTCTGTGTCATTTCGATTGGGCTAAGGGATGCCCAGCTGTTTGGAAGAACCTGACTCTGGACGAGTCTGTGAGGGGGTCTCTGGAAGAGGTTAGCGTTGGGATTAGTCGACTGAGTCGAGGGGGGCGCTCCGCAAAGGGTGCTGGCCCCTCCCAGCGCCCGGAGGCACAATCTGCTGAAAAGACCAGAAAGGCAGGCAAGGGGCAGATTCTCTCTCTCTCTGCCTGAGCCGAGATGTCGTCTTCTCCTGCCCTCAGCCACTGGCACTCCTGGTTCTTGGGCTTTTAGACCAGACCACGACTTGCACCATCAGCCTCCTCTCAGGCCTTGGACTAAATTACACTCCTGGCTTTCCTGGGTCTCCAGCTTGCTGGTGGCGTCTTGGTCTCCATAATCGTGTGGTGATTTCTGTAAGTGATCTCCTCCTCTGTGTCTGTATCTCTATCTATCCCGCTGTCGATCTAACCATATCGGTTCTGTTTCTCTGAGGAAGCCTAACACAGCCCTCTTACTACTACCTGCCTCTCACAAGTGAAGAAACTATGTATTGTGCAGATTCAGTCCCTGAGGCCAGCAAGAAGCCAGCCCCATTCAGGTCCAGGCAGGGCTCTAGAGCCCATGCTCAGAGCCACGAGACCTAACTGCCTCTTCAGAAGGAAGACCTACACACACAGAAAGTGCTAGCACAGCTTCCGGCATCCAGTGGGTGCACTTACGTAAGGCTTTTTGTTTTCTGGGTTGAAAGCTCCCCGGGAGATTGCGAGTCTTCACTGGGTCACGATTTACAGAAGCCTGTCTTGGATTCACGTACTTCCCATCAGTCACTCACGGTCACCCATGGGGTGTATAGCGTGGCCTTAGGAATTGAGGGCTTCACAAAAGTCATGGAAGATACGGTCCTTTGACAGCAGACGGTCCGTCAGGCAAGATCCACAGGAATGAGTGAACAACAATGCAGGCTGGTAAATCATTATGTTTCACAGTAGGTACCAGAGCAAGAGACGCAGTGGGAATCTGGCGAGACGAGATAGCCCTTCTGGAAGGGGACGGGCCCAGACAGGACCTGATAGCGCCTCGGGAAGGAGCAGAGTGGAAAGAGCCTTTGTTCGCTCATTCTCTGAACACTGAGGGACTAACTGCGTACCAGGTCGCTTTGCTGGTCATCCGAGAGCCCGTGTGGCCAAGCAGCTTGTTCTGTTCTGTGGGGACAGCCTGATATTTCTCAAGGGAGCTAGGAGAGCGCTCGAGGGGACCTAGCCCCCTGCAGAGAGTGGGGAGGGCTTCCTGCAGGTGGTGGAGGGTGGCAGCAAGCCAGGGGAGGGGAGGGCAGAAAGGGCTCCTGTCAGGGTCAGTTGAGGGACCGCCTTCCATTGTAATGAAGACATTTTAATAGAGACAACATACAACTGAGAGGTACAGGTCTAACCTGCTCTTTGCAAAGGAGGAACTAGACTAAAGCACACCCCCGCTCCCCAGACAGCTATGGCCCCATCCCAGCGCCCCACTTCCATCCCCGGCCGATGAAACCAGATCTGCGCTCAGCCTCTCCCCCATCACTGACTCCAAGCTGCTGTGTGTTTTGCAAGCTCCTTGGGATCCCTCCAGTGTCCTCTGACACTGTCCCTCGTAAGCAAAGGACAGGGAACAGGTGGGTAGGTGGCGGTGTGAACCAGCAAGGAGGTTATAGGTGAGGCTTGTCTGGGGCAGAGGCAAGGGGGGAGACCCGCACATCCACTGCCACATTGTGGAAGTTTCTACAGGGCCTTCGTGTCTGTCACGCCTGCTGCGCGGGTGTTCTCAACAGTGCGTCACTGTCTCAAGCCTGTCTTTGGAGCGGCCTCTGGGAACAGGAAAGGCAAGTGGAACCTACATTCCGAGGACAGGGCGGAGTGAGGGGCCCTCGAGGTCCGAGTGCCGGGCGCCGCTCACAGGGGTCGCACCTGCTGGGTGATCTCCCCCAACACGGCAGCAAAGGGACAAATCAGACTTGACAGCAAAGCCTTGAAAAAGAGCATCCTTCCTCCCTTGACCTCTGCCAGGGCATCCACGTCAAGTTTGCTTAAGAGAATGTGGCCAGATCCACAAAGTGGCCTCTCTTTTACCTACAGGGCGAATTTTCAAATGAAGGCAGATTTCAGCTGAAGAAAGCCAGGTAACAGCCCCAGGATATTTGGCAACTCTGGAGACTCATTTTTTTTTTTTTTAGCTTTCGTAGGCATCTGAATGTGAGAGGGAAGTGCCGCTCCTGGGAGGGTGACTCTCCCCAGGAGAACCCAGGAGACAGGCAGCACGTCCTCTCCCTGCCACGGGCGCAGCGGCGGGGGTGGGGGGCTGTTTCTGTCCCCTCTCCAATCAGACACGTAGAACTTTTGGGCCACACACACCCTAATCTTCTGCAAACTGTTTTGTTCTAGGACCCCCTCAGCATGGCTGCTGAACTGCAGGTGGAATTCGCGTGGGAGCCTAACCTTCCTGTTCTCGGCCTGTGGAAAAGTGTGTCGCCAAGTTCCAGACAGCGCTGCGGACTTTGAGGACACCGCCTGCTGGTAAGATGAAAACTCATCCTCATCGTCATGTCCTCCGGTGGGCAGAGTGGGCACGAGGGGCAGGGCACGCGCAGTGAGCCTGGTCTTAGAAACGACCAGGTTCATAGGAGGGCCTGGAAGCTGTTTCTAGAGGGGCAAGGAGAAGCCCGGTGAGGGAAGCTTGCGGCAGGGCGGGCTTCAGACCGAGGCCTCGGGCCCCCGGCCCATGCCCCCACGGACTCGTGCTCCTCACCCATCTTGCGAGCCATCCTGGGTTGACTCGAAGAAGCAACCACACATGAAAACGGAGAACGTCATTGCCTACGTGTGAGGGACCCGAGAAGAAATGAGAAGAAATTGATTGCACTGTGATCTTCCACTGAAAAAGAAAAAAAAAGAAAGACAGAAAAATCCCCAGGAGGGTTTTATCAGTTAAACTTGGCTTCAGAACCCCAGATGAACAATGGCTCCAACAACGTGGGATTTATTTCTTCTTACTTATGAGTCTGGAGGAAGGGAGCCCAGGACTGCAGCAACAGCCGTATCCTTTAGGTCCTCGGGCCCCCGCCAGCTCACCTGTTTGCCATCCCTCCCATGTGGCCCTTGCTCTCATGGCCCAAGGTAATGCCTAGGACATCAGGCATCCCAGCCAGGCTGGAGGAAAAAGAAGAAGAAGAACAGGGCCTGAATGTCAACGGTCCCTTATGGAAACATCTGTCGTAGAAACCGCTCCCATCCCGTTAGTCGGAACTCGGCCCCAAGGCCACACTTGGCTGCATGGGAAGCAGGAACCGCGTGCCCAGCTCGAAGTTAGAGGGTCTGTCCTTGTCTGCCATAATAATGCGGGGAAATGGGACGCATATCGATTTGTTCTTTTGAGTTACTACTACCCAGGCCTTTTGCAAAATACAAATCCCAAGAGGGGTCCCCTTATCTGATATGTGATCGTCCAACGAAAGCACCAAATTTCTTTCTTTTGTGGTAAAGACAAGTCATTGTAAAAGGAGGCCGTGGGAAAATCTCAGGCCACAAGGGTTGGAGAAGGCAGCTCTGGAAGGAGCAGAGAGCAGAGGTGGAGGAGGTCTCGAAACGAGAGTGCAGGAAACAGGCCCCTCTAGTCCCACGGCCACAACCGGGCTCTGCCCTGTTGGCAAGGGCTGGTGCCGCTGAGGTTCCGCCCACCACCGTTTTCCACTTCCGGTGCAAACAGTGGACTCAGTCTCCACCAGGCTTTCTGGGGCTTGTGGGACTTAGACGGCTGTTGCTTTATCTTCGCCTGGGCCCTGGTGACAGAGGGTGCGTGATTTCCCCAGACCTGCACAGCAGCTGCCCTGCCGGCTTTAACTGACGGTAGATCTCAGAGCAGCTCACGTCTAGTAAATAAGGACTCTTTTTTGCAAATCAGTAATTTTTCAATTTCATCAGACTTCCAGAGGGATGGGACATTACAGTGGACGTTAGAGTGTGTGAAGATCTCCAGACACCGGGACGACATGTGAGTCCAAGGGGCAGCTTCTGGCAGTTTCTCAGACTCTCTAAGCCCCTTTGGTGGCCACAGGGCCTTTACACTTGCTATTCCCTCTGTGTCTGGAATGTTCATCTGTCCCCTCTTGTCCAGATAACCTACTGAGCCTCAGAAGAAGACTTCCTTGATGTCTGGGACTGGGGGAAATGTCTCAGCCACAGGTTTTCCCGGCACCGTGTATCTCTTCTTTGTGCTTTTTTCCACAGTTGTGGCTCTCCACTGACTCATGCATTTATTTATTTAGATGATACTTGCATGAGAACAGGCTTTGTCCACCATGGTATCCTCTGTACGAAGTACACTGATAGGCGTGTAGTACACACTCAGTAAATTTAGCTGAGTTGTGAAATGCACATTTGTCTCTAACCCTATTACAATGGTACAGAATTTCACAATGTGTTGACCACGAACCCTCTGCATCAGATTTATTTGGCGAGGCCCTGGTGACAGGATCCACAGGTGAACAAGCTTCCTCCTCGGTAATTGCTAAGCACCACAACGTTTGAGAAGCCCCACTGGAGGGTGTGTGAGAAATCCGGGGAGACAGCAGGACGTGGGTGTTATTAAGACCCTCATGCTGGCCACAGGAATGCACCTCTGGGGAAAGACCGTTCAATTCAAGAACTATCGCCTCTCTCCGTATGCTCAAATTCAGAGAAGAAACCTACAAGACAACTTTGCTCTTGGACAGCCCAGAGTGTGTGTGGAGACGGCTGTTCGTTAGCTTCCACCGTCACGGTTAGGTGGAAATAAAACAACGTGTGCTCGCCGTAGCACCTGGGCACAGAGGGCTTTTAAGAATCGCACAAAGACCTGACTGCTGGTGCACTCGGTACGTTCCTCCCTCCCTGGCCCTCGATCTCTAGGTGGCGTGACTTTCAGAGTCAGGAACTGAGTCCTCCGTGCAGCTGGGTCTGATTTCAAGCCCCCGAACGTAATACGATATGTATTCAGCTACTAAAGATCTCCAGGCCTGCAAGCTGATACACTTAAACTCTTGTCTTCTTTAAAAAAACCAAAAATCTGGGAGCCTAATACTGTGCCCCGAAGTTGACCGTGCACCCGGCCAGCCCGCCACACTCACTGAGATCCAGACGGGCAGCCCCACCGGGGACGGGAAACCGTCCACGCAGGAGTTCCTCCTAGGGCATCGTAGCTCTTTCCCGCCGGTGCAGCTGCTCTTTTTGCCTCCCAGACTTCCTCTTTCTCTTTTAAGATTTCTTCTCCTCCTTCCCTACTTGAGGGCAGGCTCATATCTTTTTTGAGGATCATAGATTCTTTACCTTCCAAGAATTTTTTTCTTTCTTCCGTTGCCTCAGGACTCGCGTCCTCTTTTTAATATCTCCCCAAGATCTTGGATGACCACTGTCATTTCTCTTAAGAAAAGAAACCATTCTACTGTCTCACCAAATATCTAACTACATATGTACAATGTAATGTATTTGTTACACAACATATATGTTTATTAGATTTTTTTTTAAATTTAAAGTAATTTCTGCACCCAACATGGGGCTCGAACTCACAACCTTGAGATCAAGAGTCACACGCTCGATGGGCGGAGCCAGCCGGACGCCCCCAGCTCCTGTACATCAGTAGCTCTGCTGACAAACATAGCAAATGGACAAATGAAAACCCGGCACAAAAGGATGATGCCTGAATGGAGATCGTGAATAAAGATGAAAAGTTCAAACCATAAGACATAAGGCAAAAATTACTGTCCCAGAGAGGGTCCCCAGTGTCGGAGCTGGAGGACAGCCAGGAAGAAGGTGCTGCATCTGCTTTACCAGCTCTGGGGAGCAGGGGCAAAGTCGTAGCTCGAATTCTCCACCGTTCCCAGCGGCAGTGCCCGGCTCACAGAGGTTTCAAGAAATACTTATGGAGAAAAGTGACTTGAGGAAGGGTCTCCAGTGTGAACCAGGGTCTCCAGTGTGAACCTGCTACTTTTAACGGGATGTTGGTGTTCCAGTGAACCCAGCAAAGTGCAGTGTGGCCCGGCAGGACCCCGGCAGGCCCCGGATGTGGACAGCGGGCTGTGGCCACTGGTCAGGAAAACTGTCTCCTCCCGCGGCCCATGACGCTCCTGTCTCAGCCCTCGGGAACACTTGAAGCTTCCAGTACCTTCACGGATCCATCCAGGTTGTGGTGAATGAAAAAGGAATACTTTGCTGACAAAATATGGGGTATTTCTGCTAAAAGGCCCTTTGTAGTGTTAGCCAAAGACACTCCCCTGTGGTCCGATGGAAAGTGCTTGGGTTGTGGCAACGCGGCCAGCTGGCGCTTCCTTCACCGGGTGAGACTCCCCCTTCTCACCCCGAAAATGGGAATAATGACACTGTGTGGGAATTCGAGATAGTTACTGTTCAAGGCTTAGAGCATCATAGAAATTCCAAAAGTGATGGCTTTCCGCACTCACGTATCAACAGCGCAGGAGCTGGGGTTTTCTGTCCAGCGCCTGACACAAAACCAGCACTTAGTAAGGTCTGTTGCATCAAGGGCGCATCTGGTCACTCGCCACGTCGCTAGTGGAAATGCGTCTCTGTCTTCTGATCTGCTCAGACGGGCGGGCGGACGGTGCGTGGTGTTCCAGCAGCAGCAGCTTCGGGACTTTGGGTCGGTGCTTGTGACAGTTGTGTGCTGGCTGGGCGACCCGAGGGACAGCAGGCTGACACTGAGCAGCCCCCTCATGTCCTCTCCCAACCAGCAGCATCAGCGCCGCTCGGGACCCCGTGAGACGTGTAAAGTCGCAGGCCCCGCGGCAGCCCCGCCGAGTCAGCAGTTCGGGGGGGCAGCCGGTCATCCGTGGGAGCCGCTCCTTCGCTGATCCTGATGTGTGCCCAGGGCTGGGGACCAAGACCATGGGGATGCGTACAGCCGTCCTGTGCTGTGACTGCAGATGCCCTGAGCCCTGAGCCCCCGGTGCCTAAGAACCAACGACGCGTGCCTGGAAGCGTGAAGCCGCTGCAGAGTGTGGGACGCGCCGCTCGGCCTCCCGTGAAGCACCCGTGAAGCTCATCCCACAGGCTGCGCCCCTGGTGTTTTGCTCACGGCCTCTGCTGTGGGTGCATGTTGGGTCCCCTCCTCCCCAAATCATGGGTTGAAGCCCTGCCCCCCACCCTGTGTGCTGGGATTCGGTGCCAGGGCCTCGGGGGACACGATAAGGCCAGAAGAGCCACTCGGCCCGCGGAGACACGGCCGGACCAGCCTGGAGGAGCCCCTGGCCTGCTCCTGCCCCGCTCCCAGCCGGCGCCGGCCCTGAGCTCCAACGCCTGCTTCCAGGACGGTGAGCGGAGAAACGGCTGTTGTTGGAGCCATTTCCACCTGCTGCGGCCGAGGGGACCGGGGCGGCCTGGAGCGCGGGAAGCTCTGTCTGCGCCGTCCGTCCGTCCTCGTGCTGGGGAAGCCGCCTGCGAAGCCGCTGTCAGAGACCCAGCCGTGACGGGGCTCGGGCAGGAGCCTGCGTTTGTCTCTCCTGCGGCCGGCGGGGGAGCGGTGGGGCGGGCGACGCGGGTCTGTCCGCGGCGCGCAGGGTCCGGGACCTGCTCTCCCGACGTGCGAGTGCGGCTTCTCTCCGGGCTGTCCCTGGCCTGATGCGGGCCGGGTCCTCCTGCGGGGAGGAAACCCAGGACGGGGGTTTGACTTCAAGACGATGTTGCCAGATTTACACATTTCACTTCCTTTTGTGCTGGTTACCCGCGTTCTCATGGCCAGCTGCGGGGGGTGCTGCGGGGCGGTGCGGGTTCACCGATGGCCGCGGGGCCTGTCGCGAAGGAGCAGGGACGAGCGAGCCCTGGGAGAGGCGCCCTGGCTTCTCCTGGGCCAGCTGCCGCACCAGCGCCGGCCCAGGATTCCCAGATCTGTCTTTAGACGAAAACCCCCCTTCTCCTGGGTTAGCTTGAGTGAGAAACTCCTATTTGTTACCCGAGGCTGCGGATCAGAGCGGGGCCCCTTAAATCCCTCAGACCTTAGCGAAGGCTGACATGAAGGTAAGGTGACAGGTGGGGGGCTCGAAGCGAGCCCCACACACCGACGCAGGGGAGGGTGCGCGGTGGTGACCGCAGGACGGCCGTGAGGTGGGGTGAGAGGAGACCGGCCCACGGACGGCTCTGAGCCCAGGCAAGCCCGGGGAATGTACCACGCGGGAGCCTTCGGTCTCTTTCCACGTCCCTGCGGGCGGGACCTGGGCCGTCAGGAGCCCCACACCCCGCGCCCCTTCCCTCCGAGGGCCGTTCGGCCGTGCACAGGTACTCGGGGCTCCCTGAGGTTTAGGGACTTCTGGTTGCGTGGGACTCTGCAGCGGGGGACTCTGTAGCAGGGGAATTTTCAGCCCGTTTGACTGTTAGCCCTGGTTTGTTAGGGGTTTTTGTTACTCGAGCCGGGTGCTGGTTTGCATAGTCGCCTCTCCGTACCCTCATTTCAGGGTAGCAGCCTGGGGAAAGTAATGCCTTTTAGTTTTCTTCCTGTGGTTTTCACCTCTCACTTAGCATGGCGGATGGGTCTATGAGCTCAGGGTCCCGCTTCCTGGAAGAATGGGTAGAACTCTTGGGTCTCTCCTCTGTCAACCCGGTTTCCTTCTCCAGCTTTTAAGGCAACAGTTCCAACCTGCGCTTTAATGCCTGGGTCAAATAAACACCAGGATTGCCCAGGGCTGTGTCCAGTGTGGGCTTGCAATCAACGGAGGGGCCGGAGGAGCCCCTCAGTGAGAGTTCACACACATGAAGTTGAACATAGGTCAGCATTAATCAGCTCAACGCCTGTCTTCCCCACCCTGGGTTTCTTGGCTCTGCCTCTGGGTGATTTGCCGTGCCATCCTTCCGTGGGCCGTGTGTCGCAGTGAAGTAAGGGGACCACGACAGCCATGACCTTCTGTTCACCGTAGGGTCTGCGGAAGGGATGGAAAGCGGAGGTGTGGGGGTGGGCTCCGTGTGCCAGGAACGGCTAGATGCTTGTAATCCCCGAAGAAACTGGAGAAGAATGAATATTTCAACCTATGAGAAAATGGAAGCGTCAGAGAGACAGTGACTTTCTCAGAGCACTGGTCACTAACAAGGGGTGGAGGCAGAATCTGAGTGAGGTTTGTCTGTTGTTTTAGATCCTGTGCTCAGAATTAGCTTCAGCCCATTGACGAGAAGAGTCTTCCGTTAAGAGCTGTACGCTGGCAACAGAGAAGGAAGGAGCCCCCTTTAATCACGTCCTGTATGGGGGCAGAGAGAGAAGAAGAGGGGGAACCACTGAGAATGGGCTCAGGGATTTATCTGGAGGTGGAATGTTCTGCCATAACCTTATTCTCTGACTCTGGGAGAATCCACTGTCTTCCCTGTGACTTAGTTTAACGACCAGATTGAAAAACAACAAAACAGAAAAACCCACAAAAAACACAGTGCTCCCAATCTTTGAAGGGCTCAGTGAAAATCTAGGTGAATGACCATATAAAAATCTTAGCAGGTAGGAACACACACAGACACATATACATAAACATAAATATAAATGATAGATTTTAAATACCCCACTTGAAGACCTTCTATCCAGAGCAAATTCAGTTTTGTTTTGCTGTTGCCCTAGACTTAAGTTTCTTAAAGGTAGGCGCCAGGTCTTTGTCAAGGGATCCTCAAATGTTGGAACTGGAAGGGATGTTAGACATCGTAAAGATAATCTCTCTCTGTTTCCCTGACATGGCCTGACGTCTTGTCTTGTATACAGCAGGGGCTTATTAAATAGCAGCTGAATAAACGGTGGCTGTCTTTCATAGGCTTTGCAATCCGACCTCCCTCTACAGCCCCGTGAGTGAGGTCACAGGAAGCCCCGCGCCTCTGGTCCCACTATCCAGTCATAACTTGCTCCAGTAGGAATTTTGGTGTTTTTATGAGCTTTTCCCTGCTCCTGAAATGACCTTTACTACAGATTAGCTTTAGCTCAGAAGATAAATTCCGTGTGTCCAAGCAGTTTGTGGGAACCACTCTGCCCTCTCTAACTGAGTGAGACCCACAGTGACGGCAAAAGCAGCCTTTGGCAACGCGGCAAAGCTTCCACCTTCCCCGAGGTCCAGGGCTGGCTCCGTGCGATGCAGCCTTGGCACTCACGCGGGGATAATGGCTGCTGTTCCCCCTTGAAGTTCCCAGTAATTTATACACAAGTGGCCCAGCGTTTTCAATTTGCAGTGGGCCCTGTAAGCTATGCAGCTCCTCTGCTTGGCTCTCTGGGTGCACCTGCGCATTTTCTCTTGGCCCTGAAGTTCCCCACGGCCCCTGCCCAAAGGTGGGACCACCACGTGCCCCATCATGGGGGAATCTGAAACATCTGCCTGGCCTTTGGAATAAACGAGCCAATGCATTATTCAGAGCCGGCGGCTCTCTCCACGCGTACGGCCAAACTAGTGGGACGGAACGAACGTGTGTTCATCGTTGACGGGTGCCAGCCACGGGGCTACAGGTCCGCCTGCTTCCTTCTTTAAACCCACACCTCGAACCCATGAGGTAAGTGCTGTTACTCGAACCCTACAGATGGGAGTCCTGCGGCTCAGGGAAGGTGGGAAGGGGCAGGGCTCAGCCGCTGAATTCTTTGACTGGTTTGACTGGAAAGCCCGTTCCGATTTCCTTGCCTTTGCTCATCTGAGGCCTGGAACGCGCGCCTGGAGGTCACAGCATTGCCTGCAACGAACAGCGACCCTTTCCTGCGGCTTCCACTCCTTACCTTTGCAGCGGGTCCTTTCGCCGCTGTTTGGTTAGCAGTTAGGGTACGCTACTGTCCCGTATCAGGCTTTGAGCCGTAGAGTGACTTTCCCAGGACCATCCAGGAAAGCAGGACTGCCGTGCCTCACTGCCGCACGGATGGGGGCGGGGGTGGGGGGCAGAAAGCAGACCCTGGGACTGGAGTCCAAGCCAGCGCTGACGGCATGCGGCTTACTCAATAGCACTGTCCGCTCGCGTGTAACAGAAGCTGCAGCCACTTCTCCTCTCTTTTTCACAAATCTCCACACCTGCTGTGTGCCAGGTCCTGTACTAGGCCTCGCAGAGGCCGAAATGCAGAAGGCACAGCTCCTGCTTTCTAGAAGGCCATGGACTGGCCGGAATGTGCACTCTTCACCCCGACACTTTGCTAGCCATGGGTCTGAGGTAGCGGAGTCAGGAGTGAGAGCAGATTTCGGAAACGGATGTCGGGTCATTTCTGAAGGTCATTGGAATTCTTCCTTGCCTGAACCTTGCTGTAGATCAGCGTCCTTTGTTGGGTGGCGCGCCTCTCCCTGTCGGCGGCGGCGTGAAGAGCGACTCCCGCGGGAACCGCGTGATCCTCTGCTCCAGCAGATGGAAGCATGATTGTTCGGGATGGACATGGAGAGCCGCTGAGTTACAGACAAGCTCTTCTCTCGGTCCCCACCCCTACCTGGTTGCGCTGCTTTGAGAAATCATTGACTGTCTAACAGCCTCAAGACGCCAGCGGGCGAGGAGGCCAGAATGCTGCCCAGCAAACGCAGCCGTGGAGCGCAGTGTTCTGTGAGCGTCTCCATGGTAACAGTGTAGCAGCTCACATTTATAGACCCTCTATCTCCAAGGAGCTCAAAGCACCTTCCAGACATTATCTTCTTTTATGAGAGGGAGGGAGGGAGCGAGGACGAGCGAGAAGAAGGAGCAGGAGGAGGAGATGGGGGGAGGGAGGAGGAGCGGAGGAGCCAGAGAGGCCGGAGGAGGGGCCGAAGGACACGGCGGGCTCTGATGCACGTTCACAGACGGCACTGAATGGGGAAGTCAGTGACCCAGGGTGGCATGGTAAGCCAGTGACAGGTGCTAGACTGGACCGAGCTGGAGGCTCTTAGAACCCCTGGAACCCTTGCTGCCGGCCTTGGGCAGATGTTAGGGCCGCGCGGCCGACTGCCTGTGGTCTAGCTCTGTTCAGTGTCATCTGGGTGATCAGATAACTCCGGGGACGTCAAAGGCAGCTTGGCTCGACCATTGTTGACATGAAACACAGGGGCAATTCTTCTATTCTACGGAGATGTGAAGATAACATTCATGCAGCCACCAGACCATCTCACATGGCATTGGCGGGAGCGAGAGGCTGCGATGTCCTGATAACCTCGGACGAACATCGCACACACATGCAGAGGGTCTGCCCACGCTGATGGAAACGGTTCTTTAAACCCATTGCATGGTGTCCCGGGGATCTTTGGAGGGAGCACTTCTCAATCCTTTCCCCCGAGAGGCACAGCTGTTCCATTAGACACGAGAGGCGGGGTAGAGCTATTTGAAGGCTGCAGCCGATGAAACTGAAAATGGGTTCTGTAAATTCCAGACCTGCTGTTCTCCTTATAAAGCACTTTGTTTGGGTAAGCCACGGCCTCTGTCGCGGCGTAAATCAGGCGGGTTGCAGGGGCTCAAGCCGTCATCCCGAGCCTCTTCTGTTCTCGTTCTAATTCCGTCAGAATTCGCCACACATGGTCCCTGCGTTTTACGCTCCCAGACCTTCTGACCCAGACACTCCCAACCTCCTCACTCCTCATTTGGTCTTTAGAAAATAGGATCTATTTTCTCTTTTAAAAAGATAAGTGATCTGCAGAAGATTCAGCCGAAGCTTGGCTGCGGAGAGATAAGGTCCGTCCCCCGCGGGTCTTCAGGGCCCTTCACGAGCCATCACGCCCGTTTCTGCAGCCCAGAACCTCAGCCTTCTGCAAAAGTCGGGCTGCTTATTTGCTTACAGCCTGGATCAGGTTTCAGGGGGCCCTTGGGTGAAAGGGTTGGTAGTTCGGTAATTCCAGTGTTTAAGCCTCAGGAAAGTTTAAAATATTTGATATACGAATAGGCTTCCGATCCCCAAAGCAAAAAGAACTTAAAAATGAAGAAGAAAGAAGTGTTTTGCTGGGAACCTCTTGGTGTCCAACACCAGGGTAGGCATTTTGCGTGCACCTGTGCACACCGGGTCTGCCCCCCCCCCCCCGGGAATGAGCGGGATGGCCCTCCGACTCACCAGGGATAAGCTTCTGTGCCATGAATTTCTTTCTATTCTCCCAAGAGTCAGGAGCTCCCTCTTACCTACTGGCTTCTCCAGGAGGGGAGGGATCGGGATCTGTTCGCTCCTTGGCTGGGCCCCTAGCTTTGTGCTGGTCTGCCTCCTATATGCAAATGAGCCAACGTGCTTGGCTCCGCCCGCCCTCCCTCCGTCTTCACACCTTCTTGGCTTACCTGTGCCTCCTCCGGAAGGGTCCTCCGCCGCAGGTCCCGACGGGCCCCCTGCTTGTTCCTGGGCAGCGTTTCTCCTTCCCACCCCAGCACTTACGGCATTTGCTTGTGTTCACATGAGTTTCTAGGTAGCTGTCTTTTGTCTAGCTGTCTTTTAGGCACAGAAAACATTATTCAAAGGTTTGCTTTTTGGATTAAAAATTCATAATCCCCTTATTAAAGCTGAAATTAGAAAAACACTTGTTTTAGTTCAGCTTACAGACGGAATTATTTTCTTAGTCTGGCCGAGCATGGGCCCTTGCATAAAGTGAGTTAATTACTTCCAAATATATTAAGCCATAATTAAAAATTTTATTCACACTCACACATGCACGAACGTGCATATAAAACACATGCATGCACATATGTATTTGAATTAACAAACGAAGCTTTCTAGAGTACGTCGATGCTTACACATATATAGGCCCTCAAATTTATAAATACAAGGTCCAAGAGTTCTCTTACACCTTCCAATAAACTTAGTAAGAATTCCACTTAAAATCGTAAAAACTCCACATGAATTACTCAGTCAGGTTTTAAATTGGCATTACAAGGCTCCCACTCTGATTGGCCCAGTTCCCTCAAAACTTAAGACCCCAAACCGCAAACACGCACAATTTATAATCATTGATGTAAAATTAGAAAGCCTATGGTTCGGCCTCTGAGATCTTTTTGTAGTTAGCGCTCAGTCCCCCTGGTGGGAAGAAACACATCCAATCCAGGGAGACATCCGCCGCACGGCTCACCGATGGGGTGCTGGCCAAGATGGGGGCCAGCTGGGGACCGGGATTGGGTACAAAGTCACAGACTTTCACGCTAACGAGGCGACTCTCCCAAGTCCCCTGCCGTTTGGTCGAAGTCTTTGTTCCCTCAAGGAAGTCTGCGGCTCCTGTTCTTGGAGACCGCTTGACTGGACCTTGCCTTTCCTTGACGCCTTAAAATTTGTAAATATGTTTGCAAGTAGCTCACCCTTGATGGCACGTTGAGGTCTGTGAGATTCATCTGCTTGCTAATAGCACATTTGATCTCGACAGGGTTCTCCGTTCTTCAGAGTCTCTGCATCATGGCGCAGTCAGGGTCATCTCTTGGGTAGCCTGTTGCATTTCATTTGGTCATGACTCCTGAGGTGGTTCTGCTCCTTGCATCCCCCATCAGGCTGTGGGCGGTCTGCGTAGGACAGGACACACTGTTTTGTTCTGAGCTGTGAGCCCAAAAGCCAGCACACTGCTTGGCACAGGGCAGACATGGCTGTCACTTGGCCGTTGAGTTGCAGGCGGGTGTCGCAGGCAGGCGGGGACACACCTGTACCTGAACAAGTTGCATTTATTGCCAGTTGCACAGAAAGAGCTCGTGCACTGTGGGTGACTGCAGGGTGCTTGGGCCAGAAGGTGCTAGAAAGCACTTAGGAAGCACTTGGGCTTGCCCTTGTCAGCTGCTTTGGGGCAGAGCTCAAAGCAGCAGACTTTGCTCTGAATCGGTTGCTGGCAGGAAGTGGAGATAATGCTATGTTGGGGAGGCTCCCTGGAATGAAGCTGAAGACGCAATCAGTGGAGAAACAGCAGTCATTCCTGTTCGTCCAGAGAGGGGTGTAGCTCACTGGGGGGCTGGGACAATGCTCACATTCTGGTTGGTTCAGACATGGCCCCAGAGCCCTCTTATTTGGGCCTTGCTCCATCAGAGTCACCGAGAGCTCTGCTGTCATGTGAAATTGTTTCTGTTCGGTGGAACGCCAGGACCTCGCCATGAGTGATGGGCCAGACCGTAGCAACACCAGGAGATAGCTGTGGTCCGGGCTGGCTCCAGTGTGGACCCCAGCGGAGCCTCCAGAAGGCCCAGGGTCCCGTCCCCACTGCCCCTCCCTCACATTCTCTGGGCCCCCAATCCTGGTTCCTCCTCCTCACCTCACCGTCTCTGACTTAATGGTACCTCTCTGTGGAGCCACGCTCTATCCTTGGAGTCTGGAGAGCAGACAGGAGGTGCTCGTGGTGGAAGACCTGTTGCCCAGCGAGCATTCCCTCTCCTCACATGGGCTCGGGCCCCCCAGCACCGGCATAGCCTCCTCTAGCCCAGACTTTCCATCCTGGCTGTTGGAGTTCAGCAAAGCTGGCACAGACCAGGCTCTTGTCCCCCTGCTGTTTACTTGCCAAAAATATTTCTGCAACCGGAATTCAATTTGGAAAATGTTATACAAATAGCGTATCTTGGGAGAATATTTTAATTTCCCTGATCAAAGCATGGTGTGCTAGTCTTCTGGATAACAGCTCCTAACGCTTTGTAGACGGAGAGCCGGGCTGGCTCATCCCAGTCTGTGACATCCTCCCAGTCCCTTAATTAATATCTTTAAAACCGGTGAGGGTCTCAAACATACCACACCTGGAGTGCAGAGAAATACTTGGGGTCCTGACTCAGGAATCTTGTTAATTCCCCAAGGCCTTTGACTGAGGGGAAAGAGAAGTTGAGAGTTGAGTTGTGGGTTCTCTAATGGGTCAGTCCCGCTATTCCACTCCCAGTAGCCACGCAGATACACTTTGATAAAGGTAATTTTTTAAAAAGATCTTATTTATCTATTTGACAGACAGATCACAAGCAGGCAGAGAGGCAGGCAGAGAGAAGGGGAAGCAGGCTCCCCGCGGAGCAGAGAGCCTGATGCAGGACTCGATCCCAGGACCCTGAGATGACCCAAGCCGAAGGCAGAGGCTTTAACCCCCTGAGCCACCCAGGCACCCCTGATAAAGGTAATTTTTAAACAACTGCTTACATGTTTCAAAGACAAGAAGGCCACATAAGTGATACACATGTATATCATATATATGATACATACATATATGTATATCTTCTTTCTCATATAACTGATATTGTGATTGTATTAGTGATAATGGTGACCTTCCTTTGCAAATGCTTATTAAACCTACAGAATGAAGAAGGCTTTGATTACTCCTTGGTTTTCAGTATCTTTAACCAACTAACCCAACCAACCAACCAATGCCTTTACTTAGAAGAACAGTGAAATGAACAAGTGAATTGCTAGACATGGAAAATAGGATAATATTTATTGGTTTATTTATTGTTGGTGGACATTGGCCTCTTTATAGACGTGAGTTTTCACTTTTATGAACATGTCGAGGGCAAAGTACAGAATCCAAGTGTGCAGTAGGGTCCTTACGTAGTGGAACATTCACTGCTCTGAGAGTTGAGACACCTGAATTCCAGTATCGTGTTAGTTGTGGAATGTTGCCCTTAAGCAAACAGGAAACCAAAACATCTGGATGTCAGTTTTTGTAAAATGAGAGCAATTACACTAACTGATTCAGTGGGTTCCTGACAGCTTCAATATTCTAGATTTTACAGGTACAATTGTATTTATTTTGTCAATTATTTAATATGGGAGGCTTGCAAGAAATAGTACTTCTATAATTCATGCACGCTGCTACCAGGTGAAGGTGTCTGGTGTATGGGTCATGTGCTCCAAATTGCAGGCTTAGGCCACACCTGTGTTGTATCTGAAAATGCCATATCTGTATTATATCTGAAACATATGTTATATGTTCACCTTTTGCCTCCTTGAAAACAAATATTTGTTTAAACATTAAGCTTATCCATTATCACATACTTGCTGGCCAGAGTCATGATCTGTTCATGATTGATTTTATCTATTGTCTGTAAGTGCTTCTTGGCCTGGCAGCTTGGGCTGGGCTCCTGGTGGATATAATATCGCACATATCTGTGCCACTAAGATTATGAAAAAAAAATCATTCAACCAGAAAAAAATAATTTCCCCATTTCTCCTCTGGATGGAGGTACTTTGCACAAGGATTCTAGATATTTGGGCTCTGTGCTCAGCAGGGAATCTGCTTTCTCCTCTCCCTCTGCCCCTCCCCCTGCTCATGCCCTTTCTCTCTCTCTCTCAAATAAATAAATAAATCTCTAAAAAATATCCCTAGATGTTAACAACTTAATTATATGTCCACTAGAAATATAAACATTATAGCAAGAATTTTTGATAAGGAAATTTTAGGTAGTTTTCTTAGTGATAAGTTTTACTTTAAAAACCTGCCTAGGAAGTGAAAAATGTTAACAATATCCTATATGAAAATACTTGTTTATTTTTATTATTGTGTAGTCCATGTTAGATAAAAACATAAGTTCACAAGGGGTTTCAGTAGTGTAAAAGGTTTCAGGAGAGAAGACCCTTCGTTTGGTTTCAGTGCCCAAAGCTAGTTTAATCTTGTGACCTTCAGTAGCAAGATCACAGCCACAACATGTGGCCACCAGAGACAAAGGAGGATGTTGGGAAACCTTCCGAGGACAGTGTCTGGCACTAAAAGCTCCATTAGCACCGAAGCCTGCCTTAGGCACACAGATCTTCTGTATTGACTTTGGCATGTGTCTACCTTGTCATGCCAATAAAGTTAAGTGAAGTTGAAAATTGATTGATAACAGCCTAGTTCTCTGCTGCCTCTCCTCTCATGTGGGTTGCCTTTTGGCTTAGCTGAATGTGGCAGAACCCGTTCTTCTTCCTCGCGGGCCGAGGACCCGGGCCGCCCCTTCCCCTGGGAGAGGCAGGAGATCGCTCTTCCTGACTCCGTGCATGTGCAGGCGCCTGGCGTCTGTTTAAAGGAAATTAAACTTCTGTTTGCAGAGTGCATTCAGTGGTGCTCTGTCTACCGATGCGTGTGTGCCTCGTTACCCTGTTGAGGCAGAAAAAAAAAACAACAACATGACTCTAGCTAAAATAGTCACAGCAGCATGAGAAATGTTCCGAAGCTCAGGGGACTTCCTTCTGACCTTGCGTTGCTTGGAGGTCCCAGGTCAGGTGTGCCCAAGGGAACAGTGGACCGAAGGAGGCTGGAGGGGCCAGAATGCCGCGAGGACTAAACCCACAGGGACGCGGCAGGGGAAGGGATGGGCTCCTTAGAAACTGCAGGCTCTTTGATCTGCAGAGCCCCGGAATGTCTTCTAGCAGAACCTCATGTTGTAGGCAGACAGGCACGGTCCCCGAAAGGGTAGGTGCGTGCCCAGGATCCCGTGGCTAACGAAGCGACAAAGCCGACTTGGAAACCAGGTTTCCTGACTGCGAGGCTGGTAGTGTTTCCATCCCGCCGCACGGTCTGCTGTGCTTAGGGGAACCGCTGGCGCTTTGGGAAGCAGAGGATCCTAACCAGAGTCTCACTACTGAGTTTGGATATGACTTTGGCCAAGTTACCCAGTCGCTCTTTCTTTAGGTGGGGACAGTGCCAGGCCGAGGTGACCCATCCCTACAGCAGGAGCATTCTGGAGATGGGTGCACTTGAGACGTTTTACCCACGTGTTGCCAGGAATGTTCTGTGGTCAATGCTTATTCACGTGGGCCTGCTTCTTTGTTTTTCTCTACCTGGAGATCGCGGTTTTTCCCGATCAGAGCATGTTAGAGGCTAACACTGACGGCTTATGGGCCCAAGTTTCACTTATTCCAGAAGCCAGCCGAAATCTATCAGCATGTGAATTCTGCCCTTTCAGGCTGTCCCCAGAATGGCTGAGGAAGTGGTCGCACCCTGCCAGCCGGGGAAGCAGAAACACAGCCCACCCCTAGGGCTCTCTTGAAATGATTGAGATGAACCGTTGGACCAGGATATGACAAAAGGGTAAGTAATGATTTGGGTGGTTTCTGCTTTAAGCAAATCTGAAAGTTAAAACCATATGAACTTCTAAGACAGAAACATGAGGCAATAGTTACTCACATGATTAAGTGCTTCTTTATGCTTTCAGATTTTTCTTCCATTAGCATAACGGAGAATGCAGCTTGATTTGTACACATCTATCGCATAAAGTAACACCCACCAAGCTCGCTTAGAACCTCCTAGTTATCACAGACGTACTATTGTCTCACCCTGCCTGTCTTCCCCCATTATTAAGTCATTTTAAAGATTTTGAAAAATACATATATGTTTCTTCTGTTAAAGGCACATTTAACTGTTATGGAAAAATTGTTGTTTACCTCCATAGTTTCCTCCACCCAGAGGTAAGTACCTTAATTGAACTCTCTGTAATAATACTGCTACCTAACACTAAAATCACTCTAGCATTCTATTAGTATACTAATTATGCTATTTTTTGCACATTTCCTCCAACCTGGTTTTTTCTGCTAGCGTGTTGTGAACAGCTTTCCATGCTGATAAATATTAATTTGCAACATTTTTATAATGGCTACTGTTCATACACATTTATTTCGTTAATAGGCTAAGTGGTAAGTGCTCCTGATTTTTATCTATTGTAGGTGATAATGTGGCTCAATATACGCCTTTTTTAAATTTTTAATTTTTTATAAACATATAATGCATTATTAGCCCCAGGGGTACAGGTCTGTGAATCGCCAGGTTTACACACTTCACAGCACTCACCACAGCACGTGCCCTCCCCAATGTCCATAACCCCACCCCCCTCTCCCTGTCAATACACATCTTTAAGACAACATCTTTGTTCATGTCCTTTATTATGGAGGCAGATTTCTGAAGTGGAATTGCTCGGACAGAGGGTTCTTACTTTAAGGCTCTTGATATACATCTTCAAACTGCCCTGAAGAAAAGTGGTACCCCTATCTGTGAGTTATTTTTTTCCCTTGCACTCCAGTAACCATGCCCATTTAAAAAAAAATATATATATATATATATATATATATTTATTTATTTCAGAGAGAGAGCGCGACGGCATGGGGCTAGGGAGGGCCAGAGGGAGAGGGAAAGAGAGAATCTCAAGCAGACTCCTCAGTGAGCACAGAGCCCCACGCAGGGCTGGATCCCTGAGATCATGACCCCAGCCAAAATCAAGAGTTGGATTCTCAACCGACTGAGCCAGCCAGGCGCCCCATGCCCGTTATTTTTGAAGACATTATTTTTAGAGGAGTTTTCGGTTCGTAGCACAAGTAAGAGGAAGGTACAGAGATTCCTGTACGCTCTCTGCCCCCAGGCATGCCCATCTCCCTGCAGAGTGCTAGGTGTGTTACAGCCGCTGAAACTGTACTGACACATCACAGCCGCTCCCAGTCCCTAGCTTTCCTTGGGGTGCACTGTGGCATCTGTGGGTTCTGTGGGTTTGGACAGGTAGATAATGGCATGTCTCCATCATGTAGTATCAGACAGCGTGTTCTCACTGCCCTGAAGTCCTGTGCTGTGCCTGTTAATCTCTTCTCTCACCTCCATTCCTCCACCAACTCCTGGATCTCTTCACTGTCTCTGGAGTTTCTCCTTTTCCAGAATGTCATATAATTGAAATCACACAGTAGGAGGCCTTTTCAGACTGGCTTCTTTCACTTAGTAATGTACATTTGTGGTTTTTGTATGTCTCTTCTTAGCTTAATAGTTCATTTCTTTTTAGCGCTGAATACTGTTCCATTGTCTGGACGCCTCACTGTTTTTTTGTCCATTTGCCTACCAGAGGGCATCTGGGTTTGCTTCCAAGTGCTGGCCATTACGGAGAAAGCTGCTGTCAAGTCTGTGCGTGCAGGGTTTTGTGTGGATGTAAGTTTTCAGTTCCTTTGGGTAAATACCAAGGAGCTCCACTGCCAGGTCATGTGATAAGAATAAGTTTAAGTACAAGTATACTTAAATAGGTATAAGTCAAGCTGTCTTCTGCAGGAGCTGTGCTACTTCGATTCCCAGCTGCAGTGAATGGGAGTGTCTGTTGCTTCACGTCCTTTCCAGCTCTCGGTGTGGTCAGTGTTCTGGAATTTCGCCACTCTGATAGGTGTGTAGTGACACCTGATTGTTATTTTACTCTGTATTTCCATGATGACAGACAACATGACATATATTTTCATAGGCCTATTTTCTGGTGAGGTGTCTGTTAAGGTCTTGGCCCATTGTTTTATTTGGGTTGTTTGGGGTTTTGTTGTTGTTGAGTTTTAAAAGTTCTTTGTATATTTTGTATAATAATTCTTTGTCACATGTGTCTTTTGCAAATATTTTCTCTCAGTCTGTGGCTTGTCATCTCATTCCTTGACAGTATCTTTTGAAGAGCATACATTTTTCATTTGAATGCAGCTCAGCTTGTCAGCTTTTACTTTCATGGGTTGTGCCTTTGGTGCTGTATCTAAAAAGTCATCTCTATGCCCTGCGCCATCTTAGGTCTTCTCCTACATGGTTTTCTAGGAGCTTGATAGTTTGCTGGTTTCCATGTAAGTCTCTGATCTAATCTGAGTTAATTTTTGGGAAGGGTGTAAGATCTGTGTCTGGATTTGTTGTTTTGCATATGAATGTTCAGTTCCAGTACTGTGTGTTAAAAAGACTGTCCTTGCTCAAATTGCTTTGTCTTTGCTTTTTTGTCAAAGACCAGTTGACTGTTACTGTGTGTGCCTATTTCTACCCTGTCCAATTAACAGATCTATTTTCTCTTCTTTTATTAATATCACATTGTCTTGATTATTATAGTATATTAGGAATTGAAGGCATCCCATAGCATTATGGGAATCCGAATTCCTTTTTTTCCTTCAACATTGTGTTGGCTATTATGAGCTTTTTGATATAAACTTTAGAATCATTGTCAATGTCTGCAAAATAGCTTGCTGGGATTTTGAGATTGCATCGGATCTACAGACGAAGCTAGGAAGAATTGATATTTTGACAATATTGATTTCAACTGTTTCATTCTTCTTTCATTACTGTCATCAAAGTTTTGTGGATTTCCTCATACACATCTCATACACATTTTTTAAGAGTCAGACCTAAGTATTTCATTTTGGAGGGTGGTAATGCAAATGGTATTGTGGTGTTTTTTTTTTTTTTTTTTTTTTTTACCTTTGCCTCAGGAGATATATAAAGACAAAATGTCTTTATGACAAATGTCAAAGCAATTGTTGCCTGTTCTCTCTTCAAGGAGTTTGATGGTTTTAGGTCTCACATTTAGGTCTTTAATCCATTTTGAGTCTATTTTTGTGTGTGGTGAAAGAAAGTGCTCCAATTTCATTGTGTTGCATGTGGCTGTCCAAGTTTCCCAGCGCCATTTGTTGAAGGGACTGTCTTTTTCCCACTGTGTATTAATTCTTCCTTTCTCAGAAATTAATTGGCCATATATTTGTAGGTTTATTTCTGGGTTTTCTAATCTGTTCCCTTGATCTATGTTTCTATTTTTATGCCAGCACCATACTATTTTGATTATTACCACTTTGTCATATAGTTTGAAATCTGGAATTGTATTACCTCTAGTTCTGTTTTTCTTTTTCAAGATTGGTTAACTCTTCAAGTTCCTTTGTGGAGCCATGCTAATTTTAGGATTGTTTGTTCTAGTTTTGTGGAAAATGCTATTGGTATCTTTATGGGGATCATATTAAAACTGTAGATTGCCTTGAGTAGTATAGACATTTTAATAATATTTGTTCTTCCAGTCCATGTGCATGGAGTATCTTTTCATTTCTTTGCATTGTCTTGAATTTCTTTCATCAGTGTTTTATAGTTTTCAGAGTAAAGACTTTCGCCTCTTCAGTTAAGTTTGTTCCTAGATACGTTTTTGCTCTTGATGCAGTTGTAAATGGGATTGTTTTTCTTAATTTCTCTCTCTCTTGCTTCGTTATTAGGGTATGGGACTGCAAAAGATTTCTGTACATTGATTTTGTACCCTGCGGCTTTACTGAATTCATTTATCTGTTCTAGAATTTTTTTGGTGGAGTCTGTAGGGTTTTCTACATATAGTATCATGTCATCTGCAAATAGTGAGAGTTTTACTTTTTCCTTACTTATTTGGATGCCTTTATTTCTTTATTTTGTCTAATCACTGTGTCTAGGACTTCTAGTACTATGTTGAATAAAAGTGTGAAAATGTACATCCTTGTCTTGTTCCTGAATTTAGGGGAAAATGGTATCATGTTTTTTATTTCAAATTTCACTTTTTCTTTGCTGGTATATAGGAAAGTGATTGACCTTCATGTATTAATCTTGTGTCCTATGATCTTGCTATAATCACTTTTTGGTTTCCATTTTTGTTTTTGTTGTTGTCATTGGTGCATTTGGATTGTCTACGTAGATGGCTGTGTTGTCTGCCAACAAAGACCAGTTTACTTCTTCCGTCCAAATCCGTACACCTGCCATTTCCTTTCCTTGTCTTCTTGCCTTAGACAGTACTTTCGGTTCCATATCAAATGCATTCTTTTTCCTACTAGCAGTTTATTGAGATATAATTGACATAGAATTCACTCATTGTAAGTGAACAGTTCAACTGTTTTAAGTAAATCTGTAGTTATGCAACCACCACCACCATCCAGTTTTAGAGCATTTCTATCTCCCCACATTTCCCTTGGAATCTTTGGAAGTTTGCTTTTCTTATTGAGGTATCATCGAATGCAGTGAAATGGCTACACTCTAGGTATACCTACGATCAGTCAATTTTGCATATCAAGAGGCAGAGCATTTCAGTCATCCCAGAAATCTTCCTTGGGCCCTTTCCCAGTCAACTTTCTTTAACCACTGCCCCCACCAAAAGCAAATACTGATTTGATTTTCATCACTGTCGATTCTAGAATGTCATATAAATGAAGTATAATATTTTTGAAACTTACCCAGGTTGTTTCAGATATCTGTAGTTTTTTACCTTTTTATTGCTGAGTACTTTCCCAATGTTTTCTATCACAGCTTGTTAGTTCATTCTCGTGTTCATGAACATCTGGCTTGTTTCCAGTCTTTGCTTATCTGCAAAGCTGCTGTGGACATTCTTATACAAGGCTTTTTTTTGTAGACAAATATATTTCTTTTTCCTGGTTAAATAGCTAGGAGGAGAATTGCTAGGTCATAGAGTAGATGTTCATTTTAACTTCCTATGAAACTGCTAAAATGTTTTCTGAAATGGTCGTACCAAATTACACACTTGTCAGAGTCCTGCTGATTCCAATTCCTTTTCAGTATTTGTTACTTTAAATCTTTTAAACTTTAGGCATTCTACTGTGTGTTTGGTGGGATATCATTGTGGCTTTAAATTATCTTTAAAAATGATACCACATTTAGGGCACCTGAGTGGCACAGTCTGTTAAGCATCTGACTCTTGGTTTCAGCTCAGGGCATGATCTCAGGGTCTTTAAATCAAGCCCTGCATTGGGCTCTGAGCCCAACATAGAGTCTGCTTAAGACTCCTCCCTTCTCTCTCCTCCAACCTACCTCCCATGCATTCTCTTTCTCAAATAAATAAATATTTTTAAAAATGACTTCCAGTAACTTGATTACCAGGGAGGTTGACTAATTTTTATGCTTGTTGGCCATTAGATTTACCCAATTCTCTTCCTAAGTGCAAATTTCCATGAAAGCCTAGCGCCCATGAAATAGTAAGAAACGTCAGAAAACACTGGTCTCTTTTAAGATCAATGTCTAATTTGCAGATTATCTCTAGACTTCAAACACATGGCCCAGTCCTGGCTTTTAATGTTGAATTATCTCTTTCAAATTCATTTCACATTCAATAAGGAAGGGACACAAGTTTAACTATCCTTTTAAAGTTTTTTTTTTTAATTTTTATTTTATTACCTAACAAATGAGGCTAAGTAGATGAAGTGTTATGGGACCAGTTATGTAACTAGTACGTGGGGCATAATGTTTAAACCTTTTGTTGAATGATAGAATAAATGAATAAACGAAAGATCCAGAATCTGGGGCTCCTTCTGCTTCTGCTACAGCTTCTCTTGTTTCCATTTGTGCTAGGTTGTCTTTCTAGTTTTTCCCTGATGGGGTTTCGGTAAGAGGTGGTAATGTGGCCTTAGAACATAGCATACCTGGGGTCGAGAGCAGTTGGAGGAAGTCGGAGTTACTGTTGTTGTAAGTGGTCCTAAAGCCTTTTTGGGAAGAGTCATAGACTAGAACACAATGCACAAGACAGAAAAATCCTGGTTGTGGCCCCACAGCACAAGGCTGACTGGGGAGAGAGTGAGCCAGTCACAGGAACAGTAAGAGCTCGGGTCCGTGGTCCAGACAGTGCTCACAGGAGGAGTCATTAAAGCCAGCGGGGAATACTTTGTGCAATTGGGGCCCTAGAAGAATCTAGGACTGAACTAAAAGTACTGCAGAAGACTAAGAAAATACAGATGGGCAAAAGGAAAAAACTGAACAGGAACAGAAAGGATCCAAACAGATGCAGCAGCGCAGGACAAGCACAGGAGTGGACGGCACGAGCAAATGCCTGAGTGGGAGCTCAGTGCGCTGTCCGCGAGGCAGTGCAGCAGGGATGGGGCAGAAGGTGCACATCCTGGAGAAAGGCAAGCACCAGGCTGGCGGGGGAGTGTGGGCCACATTATAAAGGACGACAGTTAGATGCCAGGCTATACAGCTGGAGGTTTTTATGTAGCTAGTTAGGGACCTTTGCAGCTTCTCCAGAGGGGAGCAGTAAGATGAAAACCTCTGTGCTGGGATTAGTTTGGTGATTTTTCAGGCTGTGTGGGAAATAGGAGAGACTACAGTTGAGGAGATTCTGTGATAACCTCTCAGAAATGCTTTCTCTGAAATGGGAAGAATTTCTCCACCTTCCAAAGATTAAAATCAAGATGTTCAAATATTCTTCTTCACATTAAATGCTTGTACCTCCTGAGCACAGCCTTCTCCCAAGTTTTGCCTTCCTTGAAGATGACAGGTTATACAGAATTCAGACTTCATAGGACAATCAAGTTGTTGTTTCCTAATTGAGCACATACTTCGCAGATGTCTCGCAAAGCATGGCCAAGAGCTGGTGTGGAGCTTCTGTAACAGGTCCTAGGTCCAGCAGCTAGCATTTCTGCAGGGGTTTTTAACACTTTTACAAAGTGTTTGTAGTCCATCACCTCAGGGGGCTCCAGAACATAATTTTATTGATGAGAAAACTGATTTTGTGCAAGGTAGATAATTTTGCCGATGTCACAGAGTTAGAAAAAGGTAAAGCCAGGACACTGTTTTAAGAGAACAGCTAAATTTATCAGAATTGAACATAGCACATTTCTGGAATCTGATTTAATAGGAAACATGGTTTAATTTTAAAATATCAAACGCAAAGGATCTCTGATGAATGCAACTTTTGGAAGAAGCAAGTTTCCCTGGAACACTCATTGAAGTCTGATCTTTCTTCCTTTGGCCGTTATATTGCTGGTGGTGTTTCTTTCTGATAATAGCTAAAATACTACCACCAGCAGCACAACCACTTTTTTTTTTCTGATCATGTTACAAATGCCACCACTTCTAGTTGTATTAGTGGCTCATCATAGATCCCACCGTGAATATAATAATACCAACATTCCTGGAGGGCTCATGTGTGAGACACTGTGCTGAAAACATTGCCTGTCTCACCTCATTTGTTTCCTTCCCAGACCCTGGAAGGAAGGCACTACCATGATGGTTATCTCCATTTTACAAAATGAGAAAACTGAGGCATCGTCAGAGAGGCCAAGAGCCTTTGCAAGTTCATTCAGCTAAGAGGTGGGGGAGCCAGCAATCCAGGCCAGGTTTATCCTGCTGGAGAATCTTAACCATTGAGGAATAAGATGAAGACATTCTCTGGTCTCGTATCCCAGGAAGATTCTGGACAGCCTGTCAAGAGCCAGTGGTTCTTAAGAACTTTCCTGTCTGGTGAGTGACAAGGCCTGAGCAGCTCCGCCAGCAGCCAGTCCCTGGGAGAGAGCTGGCATTTTACTCAGCCTGTTCTGTCTGTTTTCTGTCCCCTTCTCTTTGCCAATATAAATTAGTGCCAATGAAAGAATCACAGGATTGTGAAAGACATGCCAATAAATCTGCTATAGGAAAGTATCCTTAATAGTAATACTCTGTCCTTGACGCGTGGGATCTGAACATCTTCACAGAGCAGCCTGGAGGTACTGGAGTCCCGCGTTTGTGCCGAGAGATTTCAGGGGTCAGGGGAAGAATGTGAAGCAGGGATGGGCTTCTCAAAGTCTCCCCAAGGTCATAAATCGAGGCTGATCACAAAGTTGTCATTGTCAGGCTATGTTTGTGGTAAGTGAAGACACTCACAAGGCATGGGCCAGGCCCTGGGGAGAGTCTAGAGTGAAAACTAGACTCTAGACTCTGCCAAGCCCAAAACAGAGAAAGGCAGTGGGGAATGTGGTTAGATGCATGGATTCCAGAACTGGAAGCATTGGCTGAAGGTTAGATAATTAAATGGCTCTATGCCTCAAATTCCTCATTTGCAAGATGGGCCTAATGTAGTCCGGTTGTGCCAGATTATGGTGAGGATGGTGAGACTGTGCTGGAAGGAGGCTGAGTAAAGGGGCCATGCCTTCCCAGTCGATGGTAAATAACACGTGTGAAACTCCAGTACGAACCAACCTCCTTTAGCATAAGCTGTTGGTTTCTAAAAAGAGAGGCATCCTGATGTTATGGGGAAAAGCCATTACTGAACACCTAGGCTGCGGTTTGGGTTTGGGTTAGGTTGAATTATATACTATTGTTTCCAGTTGGTAAGTGGAAATGTGGAGATGCAAGTATTTTGCTCAAGATCAGAGGGGAAAACCATCATTTTACGTGAGGTCTGTCTGACTTTCAAGGGTTTCTGCCATATGGTATTCTTTCTGAGGCACACATTTTTCAGACATGAGATATAAACAATTGAGATGTTTCTGTGAGTTAATACCTTAGCACCACCGAGTTCTGCTACTGCTCTGCTTGCTAGTGTCAGGACTCCAAGTCCACAAAAGTGGAAAATTCGAACGTCTATAGGTGCCAGACCGGGGTCTCTCACTGGATGTCGGTAAACTAGCAGGGTGTGCTGGATATTGAATAGCAGAGAAACCTGAGTCCAGGGGACCAGGAGACGACAGGGAGTGGTGAGGACTGGGACGCAGTGGCAAGTGCACGTCGGGCCAGAGTTGCAGCTACCACTCCATTCTAGCCCATTCTGCCATATTGGAAATGGTCAGATCTTGCAATATTTCCAGAGAAGATACACATCTAAACTTGTATGTGAAATTACATTAAATAGTTTTAATTAAACTTTTTATTTTGAAATAGTTGTACATTCACATGCAGTTGTTAAGAAATAATACAGAGAGCTCCTGTGTATCCTTTACCCAGTACCCCCAATGGTCGCATCTTGCAATGTTCTAACAGGGACTGACCCTGATACAATCAAGGTACAGAATATTTCCATCCTCGTAAGCATCCGCGATAATGCCTCTTCTTGGCCAGTTACATTTCCCTCTCTCTCCCACCACCTCCCTGACCCTTGACAAACACTAATTTGTTCTCCACTTCTATGACTTTGGCTTTTCTAGAACGTTATATAAATAGACTCATATGGTATTTGGGGATTTGCTGTTTGCACCCAGTTATCTGGTTATCCGGAGATTCATCTGGAAGGTTGCATGCATTGGTACTTTGTCCCGTTTTATTGCTGAGAGGTAGTCAGTGCAGCATGGTTTACCAGTTCATCCATCGAAAGACATCTGGGTCATTTCTAGTTTGAAACATTTATGAGTAAGACTACTTTAAACGTTCTTGTACAGGTTTTTGTGTGAACATAAATTTTCATTCCTCTGGGATAAATGCCCAAGAATCCAGTTGCTGGGTCATATGGTAATTGCATGTTTCGTTTTTTAAGGAACTGCCAAACTGCTTTCCAGAATGGCTTTAGCATTTTACATTCTCACTAGCAATGTATGAGTGACCCAGTTTTTCCACATCCTCACCAACATATAGGGTTGCCACATTTTTTTTTTTTTTTACTTTAATCATTCTGATAGCTTTGCAGTGATATCTCCTTGTGCTTTTGAATTGCATTTCCCTAGTGGATGCTGATATTGAACATCTTTGATTGTGTTCGTCAACTGTACATGTTTGGTGAAAAATCTGTCCATGTCTTTTGCCCACTTTCAAGGTTGATTTTTCCCCCCTGAGTTCTGAGAGTTCTTTATTTATTCCAGATACTAGTTCTTGGTCAGATGTGTGATTTGCAGATATTTTCTCCCACTCTGTAGCTTGTCTTTTCATCCTCTTACCAGGATCTGCAGCAAAGTATTAAGAAATTTTAGTCAATTTATCAAGTTTTTCTTTTATGGATCATGCTTTTGTTATCAAATATGAGAACCCTTTGCCGAGTCTTAGATCCTAAAGCTTGTCTATGATTTTTAATGGTTTTATATTTACATTTCAGTCTGTGATCCGGTTTGAGCTAAATTCTACCATTTCTCCAGTACTATTTTTGAAAAGGCTATCATTCCTCCATGGAATTGCTTTTGTACCTTTATCAGAATATATTGAGCATATTTCTGTGGGTTGGTTTCTGAATTCTCTATTATATTGCACTAACCTATGTGTTTATCCATTTGCAAACTTGATTTATAGAGGTATTTTCTGATATCTTTCAATAGCATTGAGTAATTCTCAGTATACAAGTCCTGTGTATGCTTTATTAGATCCACATCCAGGTCTTTCTCTCCCCCTCACTGACCTTTCCTCTCTTCTTCCTCCCTCCCTCTCTTTCTTTTCTTTTCTTTCTTTCTTTCTTTCTTCCTTTCCTTTCCTTTCAACTACTGTAAAGGATACTGTATTTTTGATTCTGGTGTCCCCACGCCCATTGCTTGCATCTAGAAATATAATGGGATTTTCTACATTTATCTTGAATCCTAAGACCTTGCTGAATTCACTTAAGAATTCTAGAAGTTTGTGTTTTGTTTTGGTAGACTTCCTGGGATGTTCTATGGCAATCATGCCATCTGCTAAAAGGGATAGTTTTAGTTCTTCTTTTCTGATCTGTACATCTTTTATTTCATTTGATTGCTCTATTGCACCGGCTGGAATGTCCAATATTATGGTGAGTGGTGTGGTGAGAAGGAAGCACCTTGCCTTGTTCCTGATTTTAGGGGTACGCATTCAGTCCTTTATCGTGAGGCATTATGTTAGTTTTGGTTCCTTGCAGAGGTTTGTGATCAAACTGAAAAACTTCCTCTCTGTTGCTATTTTTTGGCGTTGGGGGAGGTTGTTTCTGTCATAAGTAAGTGTTAAACCTTGTCAAATACTTTTTTACATCAATTAATAAGATCATACGATTTTTCTTTTTCATTAATATGATGGATTACATTGACTTTTTGAATAATGAAGGAGGCTTACATTCCTGAAATAAACCCATTTGCTCATACTTTAGGATTCTTTTCATATATTGCTGAGTTCTGTTTGCTAATATTTTGTTAGGGATTTTTGCATTTTGATTGCTGATGAATATTTTGTATTTGTGGTTTCCTTTTTTTTTGGTACTGTCTTTGTCTAGCTTTAGTGTCAGAGTAACACTAGCTTCATAAAATGAATTGAGAAATGTTCCCTCCTCTTCTGTTTTCTGAAAGAGAATGTATAGAATGTTTGTTTATTTTTTAAGGTTTGATACAATTCTCCAGGAATACCATTTGGGCTGGGAGAGTTCTCTTATTTTTAAAAAACTACTGAGCACATTTCCTAAAGAATGATAAAGCTGTCGGACCCTCCAACATTCTACAGCTATAAAGCATCCTCATAACACTATTCAGCTGCAAACAAGTCTACCTTTCATGAGAAGGAGAAATGGGAATGAAAATGATAATTCCAAGGTAGAGCTGTGAGCTCAGGGAATGGAGCCATTAGCCATAGAGGCCTTGAAACCTACAAAATTTGCCCAGCCGGATCTCAAAATTCACTGGGCCTGGTAACTCCTGTCTTCCTTCCATTTTTCTTTTTGAGTGGGAATTCCATAATTTGCTATCTTATGCCTTCCTTTACAGGGAGAGGCAGTTTCCCCAGGCTGGATCATAATAAAAGTCTTCCCATCGCTGTTTAAATGACTTAGATGAAGCATTTGGAAATTTGAGCTGACGAGAATTTGGACTTTGAGTTTATGCTGTAACAGAGTGAGACTTTAGAGGACCTCAGGATGGGGTGAATACATTTTGCACATGGGATGGTCCTGAATCTTTGGGAGCCAGGAGGCAGACTGCAGTAGGCAGAGCAGTGGCCCCTCAAAGAAGTCTACATCCTAATCCCCAGATCTTGTGAATATGTTACCTTACAGGGCCAAAGGTCCTTCACAGATGTGATTAAGGATTCTGAGATGGGCAGATTAACCTGGCTTCCCTCGGTGGGCCCAGTATGACCACATGGGTCCTTGTATGTGAGAAAGAGAGACAGGAGAGTCAGTACCAGAGTGAAGCAATGAGACAGGCCAGTACAGATGGTGATGACTGAAGATGAGGGAACGGCCACAGGCCAAGGCACGAGGGCAGCCTCAGGAAGCTGGAAAAGGCAAGGACACGGATTCCCCACCAGAGCCTCCATAACGTGACTTAGCTGTGACACTCTTTGATTCTGGCCCAGGGAGACCCGTTCCAGACTTCCAACCTCCATAACTCTAAGATGATGAATCTGTTTTGTTTCAAGGTACTAAGTTGGTGATCATTTGCCACAGTGGCAGTAAGAAACTAGTGCAAGTACACTGAGCTTTCAATTTTGAGGACTGTAGCTTTCAATTCTAAAATGGCCATTTGGTTCTTTTTTATGGCTTACTGAGGCTTTCTATATTTTAATTTGTTTCAAGCATGTTCACAGTTACTTGTTGAAGCATTTGTGTCTTACATATCTGCCCTCTCTATGTTGGCATCTGTTGAAGGTTTTTTTTTTTTTTTTTTTTCATTCCCTTTGAGACCCTCCTGGTTTGGGGGTGATGAGTGACCTTTGATGGGAAAGAGAACATTTTTGTATTGTGTTAGGAGGCTCTGGATTTTTATTTAAGCCTACTCTTTTATCTGACCTCTGCTGACACCATTCTGGCAAAGGAAGTGGACTGCTTTCAGGCAAATGTAGGAGGCCAGGTTTGTCTAGGTTCACCACTTGGCCTCCTTTGACACTCAAGTGGTGGGAGGGAGGGAGGCTCCCCTTTGAGGAATGGTAGCTATGCCTCATTACTGCTTGATAGGTTCCCCATGAGGGCGGGAGGTTAGGGTTGCCTACCAGTCATAGTGGATGAAAATCTCTACTTGGCTCTCTCTGATCCGCCCCCCCCCCCCGTGGGGTGGTTGGGGCACCTCAATGTAGCCTCACAACAGTGGAGATCAAGACCTCCCACTTGCAGGTACGGGAGGGGTCACTGATCTTTTTCTTAATGTTTGGCTGGAGTAGAGCCGTTATTGTTTAAACATTTTCTATATTGTTGGGCTGCCCTTTATCTGTCGTTGTGTCATTCAGGCTTCACAAAGCAGGCTTTTCTTGGGGGTTTTGTTATCGGCACCTGTTATGAACACCAGCATTTCTAGATTACAGGCTTAATTGCAAGTCTGGGATACGTGAGCCCAAAAGAAAATTCAAGAAACTCACGATTGTGCTGTTTCTCAGGTCCTGAGGGTCCTATCTAGTCTGGCTTCTCGTCTTTACTTTTTAGAGCCTTCTGTTTGTTTTACAATGTCCAAGGTTTAGTTGTACCTAGTGGGAGGAGTAGAATAAACTAAGTCTACTCCAGCTTTCTGGAAGTGAAAATCTCTCCTAATTTTTTAATGTTGGTAACTTGTTAAAAATAAAAGTAACACATTTTGGGAAGAGATGTTAAAGAAAAACAGTCTATTTGGTCCTGGGCTGTCTGTTTGTGATCTCTACCTTCAAAGAAAGAAACTGAAGGACTAGAAATGTTAGCCTGTGTGTGTGTGTGTATACCCATGGTGGTGATGTATGGTGGGCAAAGGGAGGGATGAGAGAAAGAGAACTTTAGAGGTTGGAGTTCATGGAGGCAGGGAAAGCTGAGAGGTCAGGCTGCTCTAAAACACAGACCATAGCAGGCCTGTGGAGGGGAGCTCCTGGCTTCTGAGAGGACCTCTCAGCTTCAAGGTCCCTGTGTTCACATTTGCTAGAGGTACTGCTTTGGAATTTATTCTTTAGTTACCAACTTAAAATAACGTGGTTTTTTTGGATTATAAAATTAATACAGTTCCATGTTGAAAAAAAAAAAAAAGCAGAAAACGCAGACAAGGAAAAAGAAGGAAATCCCCTCCCCCAAGCCTTTATTCAGAAACGACTCTGAATATTTTGGTGTGTTTCCATCCAGTCTTTTAATCTATCCATCCATCAATATGAATAAATTTGTGGCTATTCTTTTTATATATTTTTAACCATTTCCCTCCCTTCCCTTGTCCCTGAATAATTTGGAAGCCAAGCTTTTGATAACTATATTGTGTTCAGTTATTTAAAATTTAGCAACATTTCTCTCTTTGTTGAATGTTTTATTGTTTATAATTTCTCATTATTAGAAGTAATGCTTTGATCAGAAAGCTTGGCCACATGTCCTTTTAATTCCTAGAAGTGGCAATACTTGAGCAAAGAGTATTTAAGACTCTTGATTTGTATCTTCAACTTGTTCTCCTTAAAGACTACCAATTTATAATTCCACCTCCAAGATTAGAAAATTCCTGCCTCACTACAGTCTCCTAGGCACCGAATATTATCATTTCAAAACTCTTTGCGAATTTGAAGGCAAAAAGGTCCCTTATTGCCATCTAATCTGCATTTATTTTATTCCTAATCATTTTAAACATCTTTTTTGTCTTTAAAATTTTTTTTCTGTTAACTGCTTTTTGTTGTTTGCCATTCTTTTTCTATTGCACTTTTCTTCTAAATGGTTGGTTTGTCACATGTGTTACAATGATATTTTTCTAGTGCATCATTGCCTTTTAATTTGTCTATGATAATAATTGCCATAAAGCAGTTTTCCAATTTCAAGTCTGTTATTCCTTTGAATCCAGCCAAGCCTTTGTGCTTAGAAAGGTCTTCTCTGTTGGTTCTATTTATCTATAGCTGCATAACAAATGACCCCAAAACTTAATGGTGTAAATTAAATCCCATTTTATAATTTTTGTAGGTTAGGAATCGGGTAGGCTCAGCTGGTAATTTTTCTGCTCCACCCAGTGTGGACAGAAGTTATTCAGAGTTCATCTGCTGGATGATTGACAGACTCCAAGATGGCATGACCCATTTCTGGAGCCTTGTGGGATGGCTGGAAGGCTTAGCTGGGACTGTCCCTGGAGTGCTTCCCTGTGGCCTGCCCTCCATGTAGCTGAGGGGTGCGTGCAGCTCAGGGACTCTAAACATGAGGGTCCCAGCAAACAATAAAAAGCACAGAAGCCTTTTCTGACATAGTCTCAGATGTCAGCTGCTCTAGCAGAGTGGTTTCAAGCCTGCTCATATTCAGGTGGGCTTCGTGGGAGAGGTGTCCTGTTATTTGTGGCCATATCTTAATATTGCCAGTCTATCGCAAGATGAGTTAGAAGCAACTTACTTCTTCTTCTAGCTTGTTTATGCTTCTGTTCCTGCTTCTTTTTATTTTCGTACACATAAAATCCTTAATACACCTAGAAAATGTTTTTTATACAAAACTTACAATGGGATTCAAATTTGAATATTTCTCAGGGTGCCTGGGTGGCTCAGTCAGTTGGGTGTCTGACTCTTGGCTGCAGGGGCTTGGGGTCGAGCCCCGCATCCAGCTCCGTGTTTAGTGGGAATCTGCTTGGGATTCTCTCCCTCTGCCCCTCCCCTTGCTCATACTCTCTCTATAAAGTAAATAAATCTTTAAAAAATTTTTTTTAAATATTTCTCCCTCATGGTAAATGATTTCACTCTGGCGTTTTCTGGAGTAACCGCTCTCCACTGGCAGCTGAGTTTCGCAGGCCCGTGTGAGGCTGGTAGAGGAGGGCCGGGTCCACCGCCGACTCCTCTCGCTAAGGTAAGAGCAACCCCGCTCGTTCGGTCCCGCTCTTCCGTCTGAAAAGCACCAGCCACACGGCGGACGCAGGGCCAGCGAGCGTGTCTCGCCGGAAGGGCCCCGCGACTCAGGGCTCCCGCTTTCAACCGACTCTGCACAGTGGGGGGCTCTGCCCCGCCGCGCTCTGGGCCTTGGCGGCCGCCCTGGGCGTGTCCGGTGGTCCGAGGGGGAGTCCCGGGGAAGCTTCTGCCGTGAGGCCATGTGACCTCCGGGAAGAGCCGAGCTCGCTCCCGCTCGCGAGCCAGACAGGAGAGGCGACCGCAGCGCCGCGGGGTCGTTTCTCCGCAGCCGCCCGGCCCGCGCCTCCGGGGGCCCGTGCAGGGCCGGCCCCACCCCGGAGAGGCCTCTGCGGGGCCCGAGCTTCCTTTCGACGCCTCCGCTTCCGCCGCAGACAAACGCCGGGCTCGGGCGCCGGGCTCGGGGGGCTAAGCCTCTGCCCTCTGCCGGGGTCGTGACCCCAGCGTCCCGGATCGAGCCCCACGCTGGGCTCTCCGCGGGGAGCCTGCTTCCCTCTCTCCTCCTGCTCGCGCGCGCTCCCGCCAAACCAAGTGGATAGAATCTTTCTACAAAAGAAAGGAAGGAAGCGGCGCGGGGCCGAGTCCTTCCGGGGGCCTCCGTGGGGCTCGCGGCTGCGCCTCCGTGTCGCCGTCGCGCGTCTTTGTGGCTCGCGTGGTCCACGCGTGCGCGGCCGCTCTGGGGGCCGCTGTCGTGCCGGGTGGCTCACGAGGGGCCGGCGGCTCCGTGCGGTCTCGGACTCCCGCCGCGAGGCTCGTGAGGGCGCCGACCCTGGCGCTCGTCGGTCTCCAGACACGGAGCGACGCCCTGTCGCCGCCATCTGCACTCCTCACTGTGGCGGCTACTCCCGCGCAGCTGACCCCGGGGTCGCCGGAGACGACACCTGCGTGACGACACAGTCTTGTCCCGCAAGCACGTTCGCCACCAGCCCTCCTGGGGCTTCTCGCGCCGCGTCACCCTGCTCTGAACGGCTCGGGCTGCCGGAGGCGCAGCGGGGACGACCGCCCTCGACGTGGGCCCCCACCGCCGCGTGCCTCAGGGGCGTTTTCTCCCACGGCGCCTGCGGCTCGGCTCTTCCGGAGGAAACCGCTTCTGCGGCGGAAGCCGGGGTCCCAGCCGGAAGCCGGAGTCGCAGGCGGAAGCCGGGGTCGCCGCCGGAATCCCGGGTCGCCGCCGGAAGCCCGGGTCACAGGGGGAAGCCGGGGTCGCAGGCGGAAGCCGGGGTCGCAGGCGGAAGCCGGGGTCGCCGCCGGAATCCCGGGTCGCCGCCGGAAGCCCGGGTCACAGGGGGAAGCCGGGGTCGCAGGTGGAAGCCGAGGTCGCCGCTGGAAGCCGGGGTCACCGCCGGAAGCCGGGGTCGCCGCCGGAAGCCCGGGTCGCAGGCGGAAGCCGGGGTCGCCGCCGGAAGCCGGGGTCGCAGGCGGAAGCCGGGGTCGCAGGCGGAAGCCAAGGTCGCCGCCGGAAGCCCGGGTCGCCGCCGCGCTCTGTGGAGAGCAGCAGCCGGAGCCGCAGATTTCGTGGACGGACAGCCGGGCTGCTCGCTGCTGCGGGGCCCGAGCGGCGGTGAGGGGTGAGGGTCCGGCCCGCCGCGACAGGGGCAGGGCTCAGGGGCGAGGACGGCCCGGGGCACGAGGAGACGAAGAACCCAGAGAAGCCTCCGGAGCTGTGTGCGCAGCTGCCGCTTAGGCCTTCGGAGAGCAGCGAGACGGCAGCGCGAGCTGCGGGCGCCGCGTCCTCCAGACTCCCGGGACCGTGAGCCGGATGGGACCGGCCGGCCTGAGCTTAGGGGGACGAGTAGTGAGGGACCCGGGAAGCGGCAGCTCACCCGCCAGGTTTCCGCGAGATGCAGGTCCTAGGGAGGGAGACCGAGGCATGTCTTCGGGATCCCACCATCGCGTAGCCCATTTCTTTGTGGAGAAGTGTGTGTGTTCTTTTCAAACAAGGATTAAACGATGTTAAGATTTTCCAGAAGAACCTTTACGAGGCCCCGGCAGGGTCTCCGCGGAGCCGGGCGTGGCACTTCTTGCCCCGGAAGAGAGTATTGGATTCCCCGAGAGCGGCGTGGGTCCGTCACAGAGGGTCCGGGCCGCTTCCGAGTGGACATCGATCTGGAGGCGGGCGAGGGTCCGCACCCCGCGCCGGGTGACCCCGCGCCGCGGGAAGACGCAGGCCTGCTCCGGGCTTTGCCTGCGAGAAGGTTGTGCTGGAGCTGGCGGTGGCTTCAGCCGTGGGGAACGCTGGTTCGGAGTTCATGCTTCTGAACGCCCTTTTCTTCGGGTCAGACTGTAGCTCCAGGGAGGCACGGTCCGTGTCCTGAAGTAGTTGATCGCCGCAGGAATAAGGCCGGTGCAGTTTAACTCGTCCTCGCCTTGAGATCAGCAAAGGGCCGTGTTCTCGGTTGCCGGCCCTGTTGGTTGCTGTGCGGACGCGGTCTCCCTCTTCCTCGCTGTCAGAACCCGAATTTTGGTTGCCCTTCTCTGAGCGGCTGTGTCCTTGATAGGAACCCCACGTCAGAGGGCGGATCTTCATTGGTTTGGGTCCGTTCTGGTGGCCTTGCCTGGTCCAGGGATGGTTGAAGGATGGCTGGATGGTGCCAGTTCTGGCCAGTGACACACAGGGGACATCTGGTAGAGGGACACAGATAGGGAGATTCCCTTTTCCTCTTTCTGGAGATCGTTTACAGCACATGAGGCCTGACCTACGGCACATCTTGGGGCTGTGGGAGAAAGCTGCAGAAGAGCTCAGCCAGATCCGTGATGTGCGGGTGAATTCACCCGCTCTGAAACTGTCCCACCTCTGACCTTTACATGATGCGCAGTGACACACATCCCTACTGTCTAGGGCCCTGGTAGATTTAGCTCTTCTGTCCTTGGCTGTCCAGAGCACGTTACCTAGCTTTTGTTTGGAAGGGGAGGTTGGTGCTGGGGGGTAAATCAAAGCTGAGAGCTCCGTCCTCTCTAACACATGATGGGAAGGGAAGCAGCCTTGTTTGACCGGTAGTTCTGGTAGGTCTGTCTCTGAAGAGTCTTCTCTGCTAACATTCCTCCGAGCCCTGGGACTGGGGGAAAACTATTTCCTGAGGTCGACTCGGTTCAAAAAGAGTTTACATTCCAGGAGTAGCGAAGAAGGGTTGTGTCCCACCTGAGAGGAGGCGCCAGTCTTTGTTGCTGCCTTTCTGCACACCAAGAAGAGGTTCCAGCCAAGCGTTGACCGTCTGCGGCAGTTTTGCACAAACATGATTTCAAAGTGTGACTCTCATCTTGCCAGGTCAAAACTGAGGTGAGGGTCTAGCCAAGGATGGAGAATGTGCGCTAGCAGGCATAGAATGGGGCCGGAGCTCTGTATGTGGGTGCGGGAGCAAGCCAACAAGGATCTGTTAAACCCTGCGGAGCAGCGCGAGCTCCCTGCCTCGGAGTATGAGTTTTCCGTTTAATTGACATGCAGTGAGCACGTGTCCCGCCCCACGTGAGGTGTTGAGAAGGAAGGAAGCATGGGCTTTGCCCACAAGGAGCAGTCAGTACACAGTCCCGCCTTTGGCTAAGCACCTAGACTCCCTGCCTGCCTGAGCCCCATCTTACACTCTGCTGGTTTGATGGCTCCTCCCACTCCTCAGTCATGACGTCACTGCCCCAGGAGCTCCCGCACTTGCCCCATATGATTTCCTTGTTCCAGATTAAGAAACACAGTAGTTGCATTCTGTGACGAGTCATCAAGAACCTGATGTGAGCCGGGTCAGGTGGGGCACACAAAGGCAAAGGGGATCCCCTACCTTGCAGGAAACAACAGCTCAGCTGGGGCTCTCGGATTTGCACAGTGAGGGAGCAAGCAGCTAGGTGACAAGCAGCATTTGAATAGTACAGACGACTCGTCACGTGTGTGTGGAGACCCTCTTTGTGTCAAGTACTGAATCAGGCCCCTGGGACCCAGGAACGCATGAGCCCAGCTCCCGCCCTTCCAGGAGCTGTCTGGAAAATAACGACACAGCAACATTCGTCATATCAAGTGACATGTACTGAGCACCAGTTGTCATTACGCATTTCTGGGTGCTCTTCCTGAGAGCTTACCTATTCCCTACCTCTATGGGGTAGACACTAAAATCCTCATTTTACTGATGAGGAGACAGAGCTATCCAGAGGCTAACTTTGCCAAGATCACAGAGTTAGTGTGAGAGGGAAGAGATTATGAAGAATCTGTTTATCAATATTAAATATAATAAATCTGCATCTGGAAAAACTAGGCTCTTGAGGCAGACGAGGGAGGTACGGCAGCGAAGGAACTGCAAGCCAACTGTGGCACAACACGTGGGGCAAGGTGCCTGCACATTCCTCAGCACGGCCGGGAACCCCCGAGCCCCAGTGATGTGGCCGCACGTTGTGTCCGACGCTATCGAATACACAGCACGCAGGACAGAAAACTGCGGTCGTCGGACGGCCTTCTGTCCACACCCGCTGAGCTGAGCTGAGGTCTGTTGAGGACACTTGGTTCTTGGGCACCTGGAATTCGAATCCCATGGAAAATTATGGTGGAAGCAGGGGTACGTCTCCCTAATTATGTAATCTAATTGAGGCCATAACAACAGCCAGGGAACGCCAGGAGGGCTGCCCGGCATCTTACTCTGGGCTCAGCCTCCCGGGAGCCTGCAGGTAGACTGAGGAGTGAGAAGGCAGATTCCGTCTGGGTCATCTTCTCCCAAGGCACTCAGATGCCTTCTGCTAGATCCCAGGTCATCTTCTCAAAATGACACAACCCTATTAGTCTTGGAGTTGTTGTGATATTGTGACTTAAAATAAATATGTATTTGGTCTTTGTTCCCTTTTCTGGCACAGAGCTCTCAAACCTTTGGAATTTCCTAAGTGGTAGGAGAGATTAAGGTGGGAAGGGTCTTTTGTTGTTCACAGCAATGCCTTTCAAGGACAGCAACTGAGTTTGTTAATGAGGTGAGTTTTAGAAAGCCCCTAGATAACTGCACAGTGGGGGCTGGTTTTCAGGACAATCCACCAGTGGGATTAGAGGGCTGGAGCTTTCAGTTCCCCCTCTGCCAGGGCAGAGGGGAGTGGCTGGAGGTCGAATCAACCACTGACGGCCAATGATTTAATCAATCTTGCCCATGTAATGAAGCCTCCATAAAATTCCCTGAGTGTAGGATTCAGAGAGCTTCCCTGCTGGTGAAGAAGAATGCATCTACATGCCAGGAGGCTGGCGTAGCCCAGACTCCACGAGGACAGGCAGAAGCCGCTGTGCAAGGACCCCTCTGGACCTCGCCCTATGTATCTCTTCATATGGCTGTTTGTTCATTTGTATCTCTCAGTATCCTTTGTAATAACATAGGAAACCGTGTTTTGTTGTTGTTGTTTCAGCTCTGTCAGCCATTCGAGAAAATGATCAAGCTTGGGGTTGAAGGTCATGGGAATCTCTTGAGTTATAGCTGGCCAGAATACTGGAGATGACCTGAGACCTGGGACAGAGAGTTCACAGTGGGACCAGGCCTGTGGGACTGGGCCCTTTGCCTGTGGGATCTGATGCCATCTCTAGGTAAATCGCGTCAGAATTGAGTTAAAGTGTAGGATACCCACGGCTGTTGGAGAATTGCTTGGTGTGGCAGAAAAGTCCCGTACATTTGAGTATGGAAGTGAGTAGAGAAGAAGGAAACAGTTTTCTGTTTCAGAAGCATATGACCTACACTTGAGAGGGGTTACAGTCTGTCTAAGAGATGGGCAGTTCTAAAATGAGTACTTTCTTTACATTTTAAGGACGTATTTCTACCATAACTCCCTACCTGATTCTGTACATTTTTCTTCACTTGGGGTACATTTCATTTGTAGTATATTTCATATCTTATTCATATATTTCATACCTCCTCATCTGATTCTATGTATTTTTCTCCATTTCTTCATTATTCATTAGTGGTTCATGATAGGAACCAATGAACAGTGTCCCCCAGCGGCCTAACTTATCTATACCGTAGAAGTTTTAGTGTCCCCTGATTAGGAGAGAATGCTTCTTGGCCTCCAGGAGGGATCTGAGATGGAAAAATAGAGTCAGAGAGCAAGGGACAGATTTCTCTTAAAGCATTCATTCATTCGTTTGCTCAACACGTATTTATGAAAGCCCTACCCGGAGTCGAGCCCTGTGCCCGGCTGTGGAGGCACAATCAGAAACAAAATTAAAGTGGCCTGTGTTCTCCGGGGTTTCCAGGCTACTGTGGGAGACCAAGAAGGCAACAAAATACTCATTTACAAATCCAAAGAAGTGCTTCAAGGATAAAACATAAGTCCAGAAGAGACAAAGTGTGAGGGGCAACCCTACTGTATTTTCACAGTCAAGGAAGGAGGTCACGTGAAAGCAAGACCTGGGGGTTGCAGGAATCAGTCCTGGAAAAACTTTCCAGTCAGGGAAGACTTCTAGAAGAGACTGTGTTTAAGAAACTAATCAAGATACGTCCTGTGGTAGAAAATGGAGGGGCGGAGAGAAGCAGGAAGTGAGACTGGAGAAGTGGGCGGAGTGTGGGAAGGGTTTTGGATTTTCTTCCAAGTGCAGTGAGAAGTCACAGGAAGACAACATGTAATGACAACTCCTCCCCCTCGTCTCGAACCACACACTGTCACTTCCAGAGTGAAGGGAAGAGCGTGTGCGTGGAGGGCAAGAAGGGAGGCGTGTTTGCTTTCCTCTGAAACCTCTGAGCTCTTGACAGAACAGTGCCTGCCCTAGATTATGCTGCGTCAAGTGTGGGAGTTACAATTTCAGGATTAGCACTATGAATATAATCAAATGGCCTTCAAAGGAGAACTTGGAGGAAGAATGTTTCGAAAGGAAGTTCTGGTTGGAATACTTGTGAAATCTGCAGATGTCATGCGTCTTCCACTGAACTGCTTCGTTTACTGACACGGTTCCAGTAAACACGTGTTTATTGAGCATTTACTTCTTGCCCGGCACTGAGAAACATGCAGTGGGAATGGTAAAAGCATGTTAAATGGTCCCTGTCCTTGAGGCCTAAAACAACAGGATTACAGGCTTGGCAGAAAAAGCGCATTCGAACCCCGAGCCACAGTGTCTTCAACCTCCCTGTTGGCCGTCATTGTCATTTCACACAGAGTTCCCACTGACCCAGAGATGAGGACACGGAGGAGAAGTCTGTGAATCGCTGGTGAGGCTCGGCCAAGAAGCGGGTGAGCGAGAGGATGGAGGTTCTCCTCACACGCTGTGTTCCTCTCCACAGGATTATTCCAGACCCTGGAATACAGCAGCCGACTGGGAAGCACTCGCCCACCCTACGCTCTTATCATCGGCGTTACACTTGTGTCTCTACTGGGCACGCTGGCTGCCATGGTCATTTCCCAGACTTTCAATTTTCAGTGTAGGGGCGGAGGCCTTTCCCCAGTGTCATACTGCCCCTTTTTGAAACCAACCATGGAAGAGGAGGAAGGACAAGGCTGCACAAAGTTCATGGGGAGGAAGCTTGGGTGCTCAGTTTCATGTCCCTGGGGTTGTAAACTGGCAAGTTAGTGTTCAGATTCAGGGCCTGAATGTGGCCAGATAACATTTGATATTATTCTATTCAAAGGAGCAAGTTGGACCTACTAAACTCCAACCTCACTCCAATGGGCTGACCCCAGCCCTCCTGGACGCAAGGGGCCCTGGGCTCTCCATTTTGTCCAGTGACATAGAGCCCGTCGGAGAAATCCCAGTCATCCTGCTAGAGGCCCTGAGGCTTTGGCCTTGCCTTCAGTTTAAAAAAAATCCTGTGGCCTGTTCCAGCAGCAGCTGTCTCACAAATTCCTTCTCAGTATCAGTGGGTAATGTTGGAATCTGGAAGTACGATTGCTGGATGGGGAGAAGGCCCGCTTTGCTGCCCTGTGATGCAGTGTGTCATCCACAGGCATGTGTGGGGATTGCTGTGTGCCAGGGCATTGCCACGGACACAGGCCTTAAAGTTGGAGGAGTTAGCAGAGCCATTACACGAGGCAGGTTGATGACGGCACGTGCCCTCTCAGTCAGCGCTCTCAGACTGCTTCATTCTTCCTGGGGTTCAGGTCTCGGGTCCAGGTGTTGTGTTTCCAGCCACTCCCACTGTGGCATGTTGAAGACACCATCCAGAGCAGGGTGCTGGTTTGGTTGACATTAGGGATCTTCCTTAATCGAACAGCAGACCCGCGGCTACCCCAGCCCGCATGTGACAGCCCTTCCCTTGGGATTCCCACTCCAGGGCAGTCGCAGTCCAAGGGCTCAGATCTCACTTCCAGATTCCTGTTACCTATGATGCCAACTGTTCCAGTGCTCATTCTAGTGGAAATCAGACCGAAGAGAAATATGTGTTGGTGGGACAGTTGAGATCTTTCTGATGGGCTCCATTTTACCAGACAGAATGGCATTCCAGCAGCAGCAGCTAGGGCCCCTAAGATGCTTCTAAGAGAAGTTGGGTCAACCAGTTGTTCCCGCTCCCGGTCATAAAGCAGAAAACTTCAGATTTGGTTGTCAACAAGGGGCTGAAGTTGTGACCCAAGATATATAGGAACTGGTGTGTTAGGACCATTCCCTCAAATCTGGGTTTATTCCTTACCAGTTGTGTGATAGTAAGTAAGCCAACCTCTCTGAATCAAAGTTTCCTTATCAATAAGCCAAATTTAGTGTCTATATACTAGGCCATTGAAGAGAATCAGATGAAATAAAATACGTGAAAGACCTGGGTAAGGGACAAAATGCTATACAGACCTGAGTTGGTCGTATTAGAACGCTAAGACGGGTGACTGGTGTGTCAAGTGTCTTCCTCGGCTCCTTGTTGTGGCTCCCTGTGTGGAATTACAGGATCTAAAGGTCCGTAGTTTCTCACTTTAACCACTTGATGCTGTCGGCCTACGGCCTACAGGACTTTCGAAGGGTCCATTAAAATATTTGAGATAGATATAGGAAACATATAATTCAAAACTATAGCATCAGAAAAGGATCATTAATATTTAAGTAAATGTTAAAAAAAAGTTTCAATTAGTCAAATGCAACACAAATTATTACCAAGTTGTATATTGTATATCAATTATTATTTTTTAAAGATTTATTCCTTTATTAGAGAGAGAGAGAGAGCAGGCTGGAGGAAGGGTCAGAGGGTGAATCCTGAAACAGACCTCCGGTTGAGCACAGAGACTGACACAGGGCTCGATCCCAGGACCCTGTCCTGAGCAGAAACTGAGTTGACGGCTTAACTGAATGAGCTACCCAGGCACCCCAATGTATCAGTCATTTTAACTTGTGATCGGGGGATCTTAACATGTTTGATATGGCGAAGGGGAGAATCTCAAAAAGGAAGTTCTTGGGCCTGTGAGTTGTGCAGGCGGCCCTATTTGTGTCAGTGTTGAAATGGGAACCGGGAACAAAGGCCTTTTCTCTTTCGATAGTTGAAACCCACATTCATCTGTTACAGTCTAGCATCATATCTATTTTTAATTGAATTGCTAAATGCTCTTTTCACTTTGTCCTGTAGCGTCCTACAACTCGTCCCTATAAGCTGCAGATGATGAACTAGCTCAGTTTTGTTCAACTCCAAGGTGAAGTGTGCTCGCTTTTTGTATGTTTTGAGAAATGTTGATGCTTCAAGAAAGTCATTCCCATCACGCCCTCTTGCCCTTCTGTTCTCATGGCCTGTGGCATCCATGGGACTCTGGTTATTTGTAGGTATTTATTGAATTGTGTGATGGCTCTTTGAGCTGGAGCCAAGAGGCTTTGTGCAGACAGGCGGATAGCATCCTGAGAGGCTGCCATCTTGCCTTGGCCACCGATGGTCTGACCTGGGTCAAGCCCTTTCTCTGTTCTTAGTTCTTTTCTCTGTGCAGTGAGATGTGTAGGATCTAGGAGAGCTGGGTGAGCGATAAGGTCCAGCTTTCATGCATGGGACTTCTGCCTGCGCTCCCAGATCCCTCTGGGCAACACACTGGTGACATGGGCACTCTGGAGCTAGACACAGCCATAACGTGCTCTGTGGAAAATGTCAGGCTCCCGTGAACACAGGCAGCCACTCGACATTTCTTTCCCCAGTTAATTATCTCATGTGTCCCATGGGGCTCTCCGTGCTGGGGTTGAGGGAAGGTGCCGAATTCCTCACTCTGCTGGTTCTCCCTGTGCTGACACCCATCAGCCTCACTCTGCCTTGCCAGACTAGACCTGGGTATTGGTCACTGCACTCGGGGGAGACAGGGCGACCGGCCCCAGGAATTGGGACAGTCTACTCACAGCGGCTCTGTTCCTTTTGCCTGTGATTCTGTGCTGCAGTTCTGTCCAGTGCGATGGGAGGGGACGTCTGCTAGAGTAGGGGAACCAACCGGGAAAGTTCTTCTTTGAAAGGAATGTGAGGTAGGAAAGGTTTTCACCCTCCTGTGTCCTGTGCGAGTGTACAGTGTTTGCAGCGGGAGCAGCCGTTTGGAGATGCGAGAGGTCTATGGCCATACCACCCTGAGTGTGCCCGATGTCGTCCGATCTTGGGGTGCACGAGAGCCCATACCTGAAGCTGAGGACGGCAGATGGAGAACATGGAGAGAACGTGGGTCCTTGATGACGTTTTTAAGCTGCTCATTTAAGTAACCTGGAGCTTCTCTGCTTTGGAAACACTACAAGAGTGAATGCTTTGTTCCTGTTGCCCAGGGTCCCCTCTGGCTGGGTTTGCGGCTCTCCAGGCCCGCTCATGGCTGGACGGAGCTGCCTCTTTGGCACCAGCATGTGCCTTCCTACGTCAAAGGCACCCTCAGAGGGCAGGTCTCGTGTGAGAGCTTCGACAAGGGCCCCCAAAGCCGGACCAAGGCGAGGGGAAGTGGGTCTCCCTTTAGATGCTGGGGCCGAGCCTAAAGCTGCCCGCCAGAGAGCCAAAATGCCTTTGATTTCCTGACTTCAACTTTGAAATTCATGTGAAATTTTCATTCTGCTCCCTCTGGTATCTTTTTCTTCCTGTAAAACTCACATTTTACCTCCTCGCCAGGCACAGTGTTCAGCCGCCCCTCGCCCGAGATGGTTCACCGTTGAGGAACGTGGCCCGGAGTGCAGATGGATGCTGCCCGCGATGCCAGTGGTTCCAACACCCACGCGCAGAGGAACGGCATGGGCAGAGCTCGCCGAGCCTCGCGGCTTCGCTCCTGCTGTTACCGGGGCTGGCGTGGAGGGGCTGGAGCACGAGGCAGGCCCTGGGGCAGGCCCTGGGTGGGTGTAGCAGCTGCTCTTCCTTCATTCCTCCGCCAGACAGCCCGGGGCACGAGGGGGCTGCTGGACACCGAGCACGGGCCACGTTCCTGCCTCACATGGGGACTGCGGAGGGGACTCCTGAAAAGGACGAGTCATCGCGGCTGAGAGCCCAAGTGACTGGCCCGTGCTGTCGCTCAGCACCCGGGCAGCGTCGACTCAGCGCGCGTCGTCCACCTGGTGGGCTCCCTCTCAGCTCGATGTCGGGACAGTTTGCCGACAGGGCTCGGGGTGCTCTTCTGGATGTCCCCCACCCAGAGCGCCTCCTTTGTGGTAGGTCGGAGCTCGCTTCTCCTTCTCGCGAAACCCCCAGACTCCTGGCACCGGGGAGTGAGGATGGGCCCGCCCTGTTCCCTGCCGGTTCCGCACGTGGGACATGCTTGTCAGTATTGTCTGAGTGACCGGCCTCAAGGAGACAGCACGGGGAGACTCCCAAGGCCATTCCGTGGGAGGAGGAGGTGCTTTGAGGGCAGCGGAGAACTGCCGGGAGCTTAGACAACAGGAAGAGCCGTGGAGACGGGGCCTGCGAGCCTGGCAGTGTGCAGGGACAGCTGCTGCAGGGTCCCCGCCTGGCCCCGAGGGGGTCCTGCTGCGGGAGGGGTGGCTCCGGCCTCAAGGGCCTCGCGAGCCAAGTGCGAACGCAGCTCATCTTGTGTGGGAGCTTCGCGGGCCGGGCTCGGGTCTAGGCCAGGCGATGCCCCTGTCGCCCAGGACCCGGCCGAGCACCGTTTCCTTAGCACCTCCCTGAGGCCCGGCCAGGAGGCCGGAGTCTGATGACGGGACTTCCCTCTGTCCCTGTTCAAGGGCCTCTTCCTGCTTCGCTGCCCAGCGAACCGTCAGGACACGTTTTAGCTCAAAGGAGGCTGTTTCCTCATCCTGGAGCAAAGGTGGGAAAGCCCTGGATTCTCCTGAGACGCGGTCTGGGGGGAGTGCTGAGCAGCAGGAGCGCGAGCCCGCGGAGTCGGCGCGGCGGTGGAAGGGCCTCTTGCTCGAGACCGTCCCCGCGTGCCAACCCCCTGCTGCCAGGCTGTCCTGGTGGCCTTCATGGGCTCTGCCCTCTCTGTGTCTGCAGCAGCCCGGCCACTCTCCTTCTGGAATTCTTGGGCTCCAGCCCTCCTGCTTCTTCGCATGCCTCTTCGGATTCCAGCGACCGATGGAGGAAGAACGGAGGTTGGAGCCCACGATGCCCGGAGTTGTCCAGGCGGAGGGCGCAGCGATGGACGCGTGGGCCCTGGGGTCGGGCCTGCTGGCTCCGCTCCCGCGAGCCCTCCCAGCTGTCCCCGGACAGCGCGTCAGCGTGTGCGCACCCTCGGCTCTTCCTCCGCAGCCGAGGCGCAGCATGGAAAGCCATGGGGCTGTCCCGAGCGCTCAGATCGGTGGGGACGTGAGCCTCTGCTGTGGGGCTTGGCGTGGAGCAAGGGACAAGTAAGAGCCAACATGATTCGCTTCTGTTTATCCTTTTCATCCTTCCTTTTAGCTCTTGCCTAGATCGACAGGCACCTTCCCTCCGCGCAGGGTGGTGTTTGTGGCAGTGAAGATGAGGATGGAGACATTCTTCTGTTTTCTTTCCTTTTTTTTTTTTTTTTTAAAGATTTTATTTATTTATTTGACAGAGAGAAATCACAAGTAGGCAGAGAGGCAGGCAGAGAGAGGGGGGGGAAAGCAGGCTCCTGCTGAGCAGAGAGCCCGATGCGGGGCTCGATCCCGGGACCCGGAGATCATGACCTGAGCCAAAGGCAGCGGCTTAACCCACTGAGCCACCCAGGCGCCCCTTCTTTCTTTTTTTAAAAAGATTTTATTTATTTATTTATTTATTGGACAGAGACACAGTGAGAAAGGGAACAGGGGGTAGTGGGAGAGGGAGAAGCAGCCTTCCCGCTGAGCAGGGAGCCCGATGCAGGGCTCGATCCCGGAACCCTGCGATCGTGACCTGAGCTGAAGGCAGATGCTTAACCACTGAGCCCCCCAGGCCTGCCCTCTGTCTTATTTCTTGAGTCATCGGATCAAAAAAACCCTAGAAGAAGCTGCGGCTGCTTGTGGAAGTCCAGGCGTGGTCTGGGCTGCAGGCCCTCGGAAATGCGGGCACAATTTCATGCGCCTTCACACCCCGGAGGAGCCTTTGATTGCCCCTTCCTCACAGGTCAGCAGCAGTGACATGCTTCAGAGGAGCGGAAGGTAGAGGACCTGACACTCTGTGGCGTTAGGGACCTGCTGCACCTGTTTCTCTCTCTCTCTCTCAGGACGTGTCCCTCGGGAGCCTGACCACAACACGGGAAATGCAGTGACACCGCAGGGACCACGCGGGAGTGCAGGGTGCCAGCCCCCGGGGATGGAGGGAATGGCTGAGGCCTCCGCAGCTCCTGCCTTGTGTCCGTGCCCCGGAGCCCAGCAAGCGCGTGAGGCAGCCTCCGGCAGGAGCCCAGCCCCAGCCCCAGCCGGCCGCAGTGTCCTGACGGACCGGCCCGCAGCGCTGCTCTCCGGCCCACGAGCCCCGTGCCGCCTGGAGCAGCAGAATCTGGGCTGATCTGTTCTGCCCCGAGAGGAGACCAAGACAACAGTTTTTAACCGCGACCCCGCGACAGATCCCGCCGTCTTGCAAACGCAGACACCAAGGCTCGAGGACTCAAGAAGTGTGTCAGTTGCTGTGAGGAGATGCGGGGTCGGGGTGCAAGCGTGTGTCCGGTGACAGCAGAGCGCTCGCCGGGTGCCCTGGGGCCGCCTCCGGCGCCACAGGAGGCCAGAAAAACGGACCAACGTGTCACTCTGGTGTCGCCAGGCTGGTGCGCGAGGGTGAGGTGCGGGCGGTGTCGTCGGGCTGAAAGCTCAGCTCCTGCTCGCGCTTGGGGGCTGCAGGCCACGGGCAGAGCAGACATGCGGGCTCTCGGCCCCATGTGTCCCCTGAGGGCCGCGCTGGGCTGCGGTGAGCTGGGAGAGGGCTGTGGGCTGCCGGCTGGAGTCCGGGAGCCCCGAGGCCCCAGCTGCCCGGCGAGGCCAGCAGAAGCTGGGGAGCCCGAGCTCAGGGCCGGTGAGGAGGCCTGCAGCGTGAGTGACCAACGGCAGGGAGACCGACAAGCAAGGCCGCGGGACAGCTGCCCAGCAGGGACTGAGGGGCCACGGAGTTCTGAAGAGCAAAGAGGAAAATCCTCGAGGACTGTGCGGGTGAATGGTCCCTGGAGACAAGCAGTAGGGCCCGGCGGCTGCTGAGGAGAGGCGACCAGTTTGATGGGAGCCGGGCAGGGCCCTGCCTGTGGCCACAGCAGGCCAGCGTGGCCATCATCCCCTGGCAGCCTTCCTGGAAGAGGTGCTCTGCTCCTTCACGCAGACATCCAGCAGGTGCACTCCCGGGCTGCTGACGACGGGACGTTGTGATGTCAATGAGACATACTCGTTCCCTGTGCGTCAAGGCCCCGGGTCTGGAGGGGACGCCACCTTCCCGAGAACTACTGTGTGCTTGGGCTCATGGTTCCCGAGTTTTATCTCACTTCATCGAGGCCACTTCTTTCATTTCCTTAAACTGTCCCGCAGGCCCCAGGCCATCTGCCCCGGCCCCGCCCCCATGTCCTCTGCGGGGCTGCATGCTCCTGCCCCTCACTGTCCCTCCCACTTCCCTTCGCTGGTGTGGCTCCGCCCGGCTGGCCTGGCGCGGGGCCCACCCCTCTGCTCCTGGACCAGGACCGGGTTCGCGGCTCTCTTGCTTGCACTTCCGTGAGTTTTCTTCGGGTTCAAGCACAAAGGTCACCTGACTAGGTGCCTAGCTGGGCTCTGGGGTAGGGGCAGGTGGGAAAAATGAAAAGGAGAAGCTGGTCCAGTGGGGTTCCGCAGGCAAGACGGGCCTCAGGTGCCTGAGAGCAGTAAAGTAGAGGTTCCATTTCCCTTGCCAGAACGGTGTCTCCTCTGAGCTGTGTCCCGGGTCTGTCTGCTTCTCCCTTCTCCGCAGCTGCTCCCATCACCACGGCTGCACCCTGACCCGCTTTCACCATCTCTGCTGGGCTACTGCCCTGGGGGTTGAACCTGGGATCCTACTTTCTCTTTTGTTGCATCTGGAATGCAGCCGTCGCATAGCGACCAAAGGATCTCCCGCGGATGTCAGTCCAGTCTCACCACTCGTTGCTTAAAAACATATGTATGGCTTCCAAAAGCGGGAAAAAAAAAATAGAGACTCATTGGCACAGCCTGCTGGGCCCCCGTGAGCGGTCCCTGCCTCTCGCTGGCCTCACATCTCTCCACCTGGCCTCGAGGCTAAGCTCCTGGCCCCCCGGGCTTCATTCCCTTCCTTAAACAGAGCCAGGTTTGGTCCAGCCACGAGGCCTTGCTCTTGAGGTCCCTGTTCTGAGATGCCGGCTGCTGCCTCGTCTTCAGGCTTCAGACTAGTCTTAGCTCCCAGGGGGAAGCTTCTCTGGGCACTCTGACGGAAGAGGCCCGCCACGGTCTCCCCGGCCCTGTCCCTCTGTGTTTTATCCCGGCTGGTCTCTACTTCTCAGGGTCTGAATCTGTCTGCTGTGTTTCCTCGCTGACAGCGCCGGAGGGTGGACCAGAAGCTTTGCGAGAGCAGGGATTGTCGGCTGCGTTCCCAGCGCGGCTCCCGGGTCTCCCGTGCGTGGCCCTCGTTAGGACCTCAGTGGGTGGACTGTGTGATCGAAGCAACGAAGGAAGAACACGTGAACGGAGGAGTTCATGAGCGCCTGTGTGCGGGGGCGGAAGAAGAGTGCCTGCGCGGGGCACGAGGTTGGTGAGAAGGGCTCTCCTCCCGGGCGGCCGTCCTGCTTCCTGCCCGAACACCCGAAGGGCCGTTTGTGCGTAACAACGGACCTCCGCTCCCGGCTTGTGGCTGCTGTGCAGGACTCTCACACCCGAAGCATACGTGGAACCTGGCTAAAGTGTGCACAGTTTTTATTTCTCCTCTTTGGTACTCTGTGCATCTGAGGACATGTGCTTTTCACCAATTCTAGAAAAATCCTTGGCCATTATCTGTGAGCCTCTGCCTTCCCTTGTCCTCTCTGTCCGCTCTCCTGTCGGGCACACGCCAGAACTTCACGTTCTACTTTTGTGTTATTTCCCTTCTCATTCATATTTTAAATCTCTTTCTCTGCACTGGATCATTTCCTTTCTTCAGATCTGTCTACCTCGGTTCCCTAATTCTTCCTGCAGATGTATTTAATCTGCTCTTAGCTTTATTTTATTTTATTTTATTTTATTTTAAGATTTTATTTATTTATTTGACAGAGAGAAATCACAAGTAGGCAGAGAGGCAGGCAGAGAGAGAGAGAGAGAGAGGAGGAAGCAGGCTCCCTGCTGAGCAGAGAGCCCGATGCGGGACTCGATCCCAGGACCCTGAGATCATGACCTGAGCCGAAGGCAGCGGCTTAATCCACTGAGCCACCCAGGCGCCCTGCTCTTAGCTTTAAATTCAGTCATACCATTTTTCCATTCTAGAAGTTAAATTTTTTTTTTCAAAATTGCTTGCTTTTTAATAGTTATTTTTTTATGTTAAAATTTTATCTTTAACTTGGTAATACTTGAAAAGTTACTTATTTTTAGAAATCTCTGAGTTTTCTAACCATCAGTGGTGTTATCTCTGTTCGGAGATGTCTACCTGAGCTTTTTATTTTTGCTGACTCTTGCTCCTGCTGGCTTGTTTACTCACATTCTTTGGGTTTTCCACTTTCCGGCTTCTGCTGGGCTTAGCTCTGTCTGTGGGATTCCTGTGAGGTCTGTGTTGAATAACTCTCCCTCCAGGTGTGGCTGATTTTGGCGTCTGCTCCAAGCTCGGGTTTGTTGCCAACCTAGGGCCATTGTATATTCACTTTTTCTTTCGGAGTTTCTGACACCAGACAGACAGTGTGGACATGAACCCCAAACCCACATGATGGCAGGTTGCAGTTATGAATTCTCAGAGGAGACTTTTTCCCAAAGAACCCAGGAATATGTGTAGTATTGTTCTCTACCTCCTTTGTTGGTACATTTTTCTTGTTCTTCTTCACAGAGGATAGAATTTCAGTGTGCCAGGGTCTATGCAGGGGTCTTGGTTTCATGCCTCCTGTTCTCATGTGCTTTTTTCGTCAGTCTAGAGAATGAAAGTTAACCCCCAAGGGATCTCTTTGTCATCGGGAAGACATCCAGGAGCAGTGCTGCCTGACTCCAGGTTCTTTGCTTTTCCTCTGTCGCTTGAGCTGTAAGGGACTTGATCTAAGTCTATCTGGAGTCTACTAACTCTGATTAAAGCAAACAGCTAAAGAGTGAACATCATTAGCGAGTCAGAGGCAAAGCCACCTCTACCTGTTGTGTCCCATCAAGTTTGCAGGACTTCTGCAGGACCGGATTCAGAAACTGTGCTCGACGCAGGCTTGGAAGATCAATTTACTGGATTGTAGTTAAACTAGAAAATTAGTGGCAGAAGGCATTTGACCTAGATGCTTGTATTTCTTTAGTCCATTTTCAGGATTTATCTCTTTATGTTTTGGGAATAACTTCAGTAATTCATTGCCTTATCTTGTTCTATAAACAATCAGTTACTTTCTTAAAAAACAGTGGAATTTTTATGAGAAATGTTAACTTCAGTGACATTTATCGTAACAATTAAGAAGATATCTACAGAGGATGCCTTTTTTTAAAAGATTTTGTTTTTTAGATTTTATTTATTTATTTGACAGAGATCACAAATAGGCAGAGAGGCAGGCAGAGAGAGAGGAGGGGGGAAGCAGGCTCCCTGCTGAGCAGAGAGCCCCATGCGGGGCCTGATCCCAGGACCCTGAGATCATGACTTGAGCTGAAGGCAGAGCTTAACCCACTGAGCCACCCAGGCGCCCCAGAGGATGCCTTCTTTAAAGAAATAACTCCTAACTGTAAATAAGGAAATTCCCTACAAGTCCTTAATCTAATGATTCTACCCTCTCTCTCTCTCTCTCTCTCTCTCTCTCTCTTAATATAAGCTACCCACTTTGGAAACTTCTGAGACTGTTTTGGTGACAAATCCAGCAAGGCCCAAAGTGGTTCCAGCACAAACTGAGAGTCACAATATTGGGGACTTGTTTGTGTACACACCGCGTCATTATCTACTCTCTCCTCCATTCCTCCTGTCTCTGTGGGGGAGATGTCCCCTCTAGACTCTAGGTACGGATCCTCTCTCTTCCCATACTCACTGGGGTGCCGCCTGCCTCGGGCATCGTCCTCTATCTATTCTGGATTGTCCGTCTCTCCTCTTTTACTGGTTCACGGCCCCGGTTTCATCCCCATGCACAGGAGCAGCTGGAGAGAAGGGACTGTATGTCACTCACTTCCGTGTCTCTGCGTCTACCCAGTACACTGTAGGGGATAACACTAAAATTATTTTTAGAGCTAAGATGTACCGATAAAGGTAACAACCTTTGCTTTTTCTTCTTCCTGTGACTTGAAGAAATACTAACCTTAAACAGAGCTTGGTGCACAGTTCACAAAGTGTTCAATCCCTTCAAGATGGCAGTTTCGACTTGGTTTTAGCTCCTGTGCTACCAGAGAAATGATCATGTGTGTGGCACGGTGGTGGGGTGCGTGTACATAGGAATGGACTGGATGTCACGAGAGGTGAGTGGATCAGACCATTCTCTTCTGTCATTCTTGTGCCTAATTTTTCTCCCTGAAGCAGAGCAGAAAGAGAACTACCATCTCTGTGTTGTATGTCTCTACGTTGGCTGCACAAAATCCCACGCCTTCTTGCCAGTGGGAGACTTCTCTATCAATTGACCTTTCTAAGATCTCTATTAGCACTTCCTGTACCACTGTCCTCCCCATGATGTGCTTTTCCTTGGTGGAGAGTCTGTGACTGTCCCAGGCAACCCTCTGTGTCCGCATCTTGTGTCTGATGATACCTTGGAGTTACAGATGCTCAGCACATACCAGGCTCTGTTTCCTTGGGTGGTCGATATCTCTTCCACAACAAGGCAATTTTTTAAGGTCAACCAGAAAACTTATTAGGTTTCTAAAGCTACTATTTAACGTATTACACATAAAATCCACACGTAGACTCTTAGTTGCAAAAGCAGAACTTGAATGTGTCCACCTCTTAAGGAAGCAAGAGAAAAGCTCACACCTGAGCCCTGAGCCTAGGAAGCCTAGATGGGGACTGGGTTTGGTCCTATAGAATGACAGAGCTCTCTTCTGGCTCCATAGTGGTCTGACTGAATCACCTCCCCGATCTCCTTTCCTTCACGGTTGTAAGTCACACGGAAACTTGCCGTGGGCGTGAGGTTGGGTCCAAAAGACCTGGGCTGGCCAGTGGCCCAGAGGTGCCAGATGGCTGGCCTTTGTGGGAGGTGGTGACACACGGGTGATAAACGAAGGGAAGGAGAATGTGTAGCTGAGAGATACCAAAGTCCAAGCAGCATTCCGCTCCAGGACTCCCTAAATTGTTGGTTGGGGCGTGAATCTCTTTTCTCACCCTCCCCCTGGCCAAACTTCAAAGGAATGAAAAGCAAAAACCAACGAATATCAATATGAACGTGATTCCCACCCTCAGCACACCTAAGCTCATTTTTTAGATTTTTTTATATTCTCTTCCTGACAGAATATACCTTTTCATCTATGTAGCAGATTATGCATGGATACAAAAAGGAGCAGAACCCTTTATTTGAATTTTTCTATTAAGTCCAGGTGAAGGATATATGTGGATGTAAGCAGAAGGACTCTGGCTTTCTGGTTTCTGCTTGTCGGACACTTGAACACTTTTCTTTGCGACCTTGGGAGAGTTTTCTCATCTCACTGTGCCTGGCCTGAAGTGGGTAGTAAGAAGCCTGCAGAGAGGAAGGCCCAACTCAACTGTGCGAGTTCATAGGATTAATTAACACAGTATGTGCTACTTACTTTTTACAGTTGGTAATATTTTCCTTTAACTTTTTTTTAAAATTGAAACCTACAGAAAAGTTGCAAGAAGAGCACAATGTGCATCCATTTACTCTTTATCCAGATTGGTCAATTGTTACCGTTTGCCAGTTGCTTTATGTCTTTCTGTCCACACATGTGCATGGTTACACAAATATTTTTTTTGGAGAGCCATTTAAGAGTCTTTTTCATAGAGAATTCAATTAGTATTATCTTTAATGTTTTCATGCATGTCTTCTAAGCACAAGGACATTGTCCCAGATAAACATATAAATATCACATTCAGGAAATCTAACACTGAAATGTAATATTATCTAACATCTAGACCAAACTCAAATGTTCCAATTATACTTTTAAATGTTTTAATCATTTTTTCCAATCCAGAATAGAACCAAGAATTATTCACTTCATTAACTGTCCTTTTTTTTTTTTTTTAATCTAGAATGGTTTCTGAGGCTTTAAAAAAAATTTCTCATATCATTCTGACACTTTTTTGAGGAGTTCAAGCAGCCCTTTTTTCAAATGTTGCTAATCTAATTGTTTCCTCATGCTTGGTTGGGTTCAGACTCCGCTCCTTGTTGATGGGAATTCTGCACACGTGATGTTGTACCCTTCCTGGTCCACTGGTCACATCCAGGAGGCACAAGGTGGCAGAGTCTCGTGGATGCAGGTCATTTTGATTCATTAAGTTGATGTCCCCCAGGTTTTTCCATTTAGAAGTGCTCCCCCCCACCCCATGTTTAGTAAAAAGCCATGTGTGAGTGTTATTTTAAAAGCATCACTCACTGCTGGTGGTTTCTTGTATGCTCATCTTTGTTATTGTGGCCATACATCCTGAAATGTCTTTCATAATGAGTTTGTTTTCTTCATCCGACAATTCCAGTAGTCAAGATTCTCAGGTGTATAAATCCACCCTCGCCAGTGGTGTGACTTCCTTGGGCTGGGTCACCTCCATTAGTTACCTGGGCTTAATGATGTCAGACTCCTGTGCCCTAACTCGACAAAGCTCTCCTCCAGAAAATTCCTCTCTCGCTGTTCACTATTGGGATTTCTGAAAGTCTTGAGGCAGGGTTCCACAGCAGCACGTCGAGCCAGAGGTCAAGAAAGGTCTGTCTTTGAGAGATTTGTGGCCACACCTTTTTGTCTAATGGAGTACATTATAATCAACGCCCAAGAAGTGCTCAAAGTTTTTAAAAGAATTGTACCAGCTTGGACTAAAAGCGAAGAAACAGCGCAAAAGGAAAAGAGACCTTTGAACCCCTCAGCTGGTACAGGCAGGGAGGTGGTTGAGACAACCACTCAGCAGCAAAGTCAAGGTCAAACTCAGGCAAAGGAATGAGGACCCGGAAGAGAACAAAGCCAGAGAACAGAGGGGCAGGGTTGAGCCCTAATTAGGAGCTGGTCGTCTGTGCCTTGCTCGAGTTCAGAATCATTTAGGGACCCGTGGCATGGTGTGTCTCTTATTCCCCCCATGTGTCCACAGCCACTGCATATGGGATGGGGGCTGGTCACTTAGGTCACCGCCATATAGACAGGAGGAGGGGGACTCGGCTGTGCCCCTGAATAACTCCACACACCTGGATCTGCCTTGACTGCCTTGAACTGGATGACGATGGGACGGGGCTCAGTGGTCTCGGAGCAGGGGAGGTGGGCATTTTGCCAGTGGGAAGGCTGTGAAGTACTGTGGCCTGAGGGTGAACTTTGGTGATTGTATTTTCCAAAGATGGTCACCACAGTATCTCCTGCTTCCCTACCACATGATCTTGAACACCTCTGCCAGGAGGAGCAGAGTCTGCTCCCTTTCCTCGAGTTCCAGCTGGTGCATGACCCACGGCAGAAACGAGGCTAGATCGTGAATGCTGATAAAACATCTTGTCTGGTTCCTTTGGGTGCTCTGTCTTAAGGCCAGGCACCCTGCCCTGAAGCCCGAGCAGCCACATGGCAGGGCCCCGTGTGGGCCTCCAGCCAGGCCGGCACTGACCAGCAGGCATGCAAATAGGGAGCCTCGGGAGGACTCCCATCTCCTAAGGTCAAGTAACCCTAATGCTTCAAGTCTTCTCAGCAGAGCCCAGACATTGTGGCTGAGACAAGCTGTCCCATTTTGAACTCCTCACCCACAGAGTATGTGAGTATAATACAGTATTTTTGTTTTGTTTTGTTTTGTTTAAGTTCGGGGTGGTTTATACCACAGGAAAGGGAACTAGAACAGAACACAGAATAGAGTTTGCACCTCACCGCAGAACATGGCAACATTGTTTCCTACTCTTGGTGTTTCCAAGCTTCCAAATAGAAGCCATTTTCAAAGGTCAGTGTGGGAGGTCTTTCCTTTTTAGTAAACCAGAAACAAGGAACTAGGTGTTCAAGAGATGATGAATCAGGGTACTGCCTGGAGAGAAAAATGCTTGGGAATTTAGCACTGCTGAGAGACTCATTCTCATTCTAGAGCACACCCAATGAGGGGACGTTGAGCGCTGCGGGAGGCATCCGGGAGAGGTGTGCGTGGGGCGGAAGAGGCTGCGGATAGACACCGGGTCAGCATTTCTCCCCATGTCTGACCACCTGCTTCTCTTTGTATGCTCCACTTCGAGTTCTCAAGAAGGAATAAGCTGCTTCTTTTTTTTTTTTTTTTTTTTCACCCTAGGTGATTATCATTATCCCTTGCTGGGTCATTTTCGTGTAAAGCCACCTGCTGGCCCCTGGCTGGTGACCCACCCCAGAGGCATGCACTGACGCCCCAGCCCCCAGTACCTCGGAATGTGATTTTATTTGGAGGTGGGGCCTTTAAGGAGGGAGGAAACAGAATTGAGGCGGTTGGGGTGGGTCCTCCAGTATGACTGAATTCTCGTAAGGGGAAATCTGCTCAGACAGAGGGATGCCAGGGATGCGGCACAGAGGAGAGGTCATGTGAGGACACAGCACGCAGGAGGCCACTGCAAGCTACGAGTCCTTACGAGAAACCAAGCCTGCTGACACCTTGACCTTGACTCCCGCGCTTTACCGATTTACAAGTAATCTCCCTTGCAAAGAATTGGAGATATTCCAAGGAAAGATGTGAATAAAAAATTACACACCTAATTTAACATAGTGGCATCAACTTTAAAGCAGGTTGTAGAGCACAGAATCGGTTCCTAAAATCTGTGTTTAAACAGGCAACTTGTGTCTCACACCTATGGCTAGAAGGAGGAGGAATTTGGGGCAAGTTTTTTGGTTTCCAAATACAGAATCCAGCTAGCTAGATCTGAAGGGCCATCACCTTTCAGGAAAGTAGGATCCTTCTAGGATCCTATTAAAATAGGATCTTGAGAGATGGTCTAGTTTAACCTTCCACGCCACAGATGAGACTCCGGTAATCAGGAAGCATCTGCCAGCCTTCCCGATTTCTGCAGGTGGCTGGAGAGCAGAGCCAGCCTGACACCGGAGTCCTGATTTGCATTGGTGGTACAGCAGCTGAGTTCCAAAGTTGAGCATTTAAAATATGACATCCTGAGGGTAACTGCCATAGTGCCCTATGTGCCATAAGGGGTTCTCAGGGCAGCGTTTCTTAATGCCTTCATCTGAAGCTCCAGGGCTGCTTGCTAAAAAAACAACAAATTTCCAGGGCCTGCTCAGACCTAAGGCATCAGAAGTCTGCATTAGGGGCCAGGAATCTGTATTTCAACAAGCAAGCCAAGTGATTTCTTTCTTTCTTCCTTTTTTTAGAGAGCGAGCAAGAACATGCAAACAGGTGGGGGGAGGGGCAGAGCGAGCGCGAGAGCGAGCATCGTAAGCAGGCTCAGTCCCAGCAAGGGGCCTGACGTGGGCTTGATCTCAGAACCCTGAGATCATGACCCGAGTCAAAATCAAGAGTCAGACGCTTTACCAACTGAGCCCCCCAGATGACACCCCCCCAAGTGATTTTTATTCACACTAAAGTTTGAGAAGCACTAGGCCAGGACAAAGTAAGGTTTCTGCTGTTGCTCTTGCCGGCCGTCCCCTTTCCTCTTGGTCCGCAGCCCCATCCTCTTACCCCTGCTGCTGTCCCAGGGCTCCCCACTCAGCCGTCTTTATACCCCGTCTCCCCTTCGTCCTGCTGTGGCCGAAGCATTTTTCCTCTTCCTCTTCCCTCCCTTTCCCCTGCTGCTCTTCTGGGTTCTTCCTTCTGTCCCCTTCTTCCCGTGTGCTGTTTCCTCTCTCCCTTGCTTCTGACCCACTCTGCTCCCTACCTGGTCCAGCCCCTGCCAAGGTGGGGCTGGAGCATGGCCAGGGGCCGGAGGCAGGATGCCAAGGGAATGAAGGCCCCGTCGCAGGCAGCAAGTTCTGGTCCCGCTGCACCTGGGGAGCTGGGATGACAGGTGTGTCCGCCAGGCAAGGGTGAGGGAGGGGGCAAGCGTGCAGATGTATGACACGGGAAATTCCATGAGGAAGTAAATCGGGAAGCCCAAGACAGGGTGCGGCGGGGCAGGGTGGAGAGCTCTGTGCACACCTGCCCCGTCTTCCTGGAGGCCTGTGTGGGGGTGAGCTAAGAGCAATGGAGACTCAGTGCCCTTGTGAATGGACATGGTCCCAGGTGTTTACCTGCTGCGAGGGGTCTGTGGCTCATCCGCCAGACCTGAGACTTGGTAAGGAATCAGGGAACACCCCTCACAGCTGAAGCTTCTGACACACATAGGAATGGAGGCGGAGACATCCCTCCTGCTCAGAGACTCAGAAGGCGAGATTCTCACTCTAGTCCCATGTGGAGAACACAGATGCTTTCCCCATGAGGGGTGGACCGCATTCTTCAGAGGCCCGGCAACTCCCACCGCAGACAAAAGGGCCTTGTTTGGCTGTGCCCTGCACCTGTTGCTGAAGGGTAGGGTACGGGTCGTAGACTCTAAGGGGAAAGGACAGTACCTCCAAAAGAGAAGCAGAAGGGTCCTCACCCAGGATCCCACCTTTCCAGAACGTAGCTCCCGCAGCAGTGCTGTCCAGGTTGGTCAGCAGCACCTGAGCTGGGGCTCGGGTCCCTCCTCTCCTGTTGGTCTGCCTGAGCCAGAAACTGGTTCCACTCCTGTCCTTCCTTTCTTGGCTTCCCACCAGGTAGCCCTCTCAAAAGGCTGCATTCCTAACGGCGAGCCCAGCCCTGGTGGTCCAGGCCACGCGGCCATCCCTGTCCCACCTTGCAGGGCAGCTTTGCTGGGCATGTCTTTCAGAAGCTGCATCTGAATTTAAATGCAAGTTTCTGGATTCTTTGCCAGCAGCCTCCTAAAATCATGGACTACAGGGTCCACTTTGGCCTTAGCATCCTTTGGCTGGCCTGCCCTCCTCCCGCAGCATCCTGTACTGCTCAGCACCCCTGCACCGCTGGCCACCCTGGCACCGCTTGGCGCCCCTGCACCGCTGGCCACCCCTGCACCGCTGGCCACCCCTGCACCGCTCGGCACCCCTACACCGCTTGGCACCCCTGCACTGCTGGCCACCCCAGCACCGCTCGGCGCCCCTACACCACTTGGCACCCCTGCACCGCTGGCCACCCCTGCACCGCTCTGCGCCCCTACACCGCTCGGCACCCCTGCACCGCTGGCCACCCCTGCACTGCTCGGCATCCCTGCACTCTGGGTTTGCCCTTCACCCTGCTCTGCCTTTGTTCTTGCCTCCTTCTCTGCTGGGAACATACCTGCTGTTTCCAACTTTTTGTTAAACTTCAATCAAGGTTCCACTCAAAGGACGTCTTAGGAACACTCCCTCCCTCCCCTGTTGATCACCCTCCACACCCCTGCAGAGGTAACCTGTCCCTCCTGCCTCCACTTCCCTGTGCACGCGCCCCTGTCAGGGTGCTTCTCCCCATGTGTCATCATTAAATGTTTATGCCTGCGCCTCCCTGGGGCGACCATGTCGCTCCACGGGTCTTTCACTGATATCCCCAAGGCCAGCCTCCAGGCTTCAGGATGGTGGTCTCAGAGAGAGCCGCGTATTCCGACAAGGCTGTCTATAATTTCAATGCCATGCCGCTCGCTAGCCCCAAGATAAGCCGCTGGAAGGGGGTCTGGGGGTGAATTAGTGTCCGCTCGCACGTGCCCGTAGCGCCAGGCACGAGCCTCTGCTGCTGGCTGGGCTCTAGGTGTCGAGACTAAAGTAGTGGCGGGGCCTTCAGGGACCGCGGCTTTTGGATCTCCGCTTCGCTGTGTTTGCAAGCTCAGGCGTTGGCTCATTCGTTCGCTGGTGTCCTGCACAAGCCGGACACTCATGCAGTCGCGGGTGTTTGCGGTGGGTCTCCCGCATCAGGGCGCGAACCCTAGAGCGCACAGGGCTCGTCTTGCGTCTTTGCGCGGTGCACGGGCACTGACCGGACCGGCGGACGCGCAGGCACCTGCGCTCTCTCCGCGGGCGCGTGTCCACTCTGGCGGGGGGGGGGGCGCGGGCGCCAGAGGACACCCGAGCTTTTGTTTCGCGTGGGCTGGCCGGTGGGCAGGCGCTGGTGTGGTGCCGGGACCGAACTCGGGGCCTCTTGGGAGGGCGGCCGGCTCGCCAGGCTGGACTCGACTCTTGCGCGGAGTCCCGAGAGCCCGTGAAGGGTCGCTGCCGTGAAGTTGGGAAGGATCTTCAGGGACACCCATGACCAAAGCGGGGCGGAGGGAGCGGAGACGCGGGGAGCGCACAGAGAGCCCCGCGTGCCAGGGAAGGGCTATCCCCGCGGGTCGCCGTCCCTGCCCAGACTTCAAGGTGCTGCCCCCCGCCCCCCCCCCCCAAAGACGGTGAAGTGCAGCTGGCCCTGATGGGCCCTGTCCCTGCCCAGTGCGGCCCCGCCTCTCCAGAGCAGAGTGGACAGAGGCGGCCGCGGGGGCAGCGTCCGGGCGGCGGGCAGCAGCGGGCCTCGGGACAGGGCGCCTCCCCCGGGAAGCCCTCCACCACGGGGCAGCGGCCCTGTCTGACACCCCCCCAGCCAGCGGCCCCCGAGGCAGATATGCAGACGCAGACGGACACACGCAGATGCCAAGGTCCGCAGCGCTTCCCTTCAAGGTTCTGGGTCCTTGAGCTACAGCCTTCGGGGGTCTCTGCGAGGCAAGGGGCGTGGTGCCAGCCGGTTCGCCCCCGTCCCCCTTCCACTAAGACTCACGTCTGTGGTGGCCTGGACCGTCCCGGCGTGCGCAGGTCGGTGCGGCAGGGAACAGAGCCTGCGAGGCAGCCCCCCTCCCCAAGCTTGCCCGGCAGCGCGTGTGGGGTGTGGGGCTTGACAGTGCCGAAGAAACAGGCAGACGCAGTGTCCGAGAGGGACAAGGGAGAGGGTGAGGAGGGAGAGGTGTGCACAGTGAGATGACATGTAACGATTACTGCATATTATGTACGCTGTATCAACTATGTTATTATAACAGAATACACAATAAGGTAACATACGTATGACACTGTGGTGATTAGATTTTGACGATAGTTGAGCATTTTTCTCCCTTTGCAATTCCATACTATCCCTGTACTTCGCCTCTCTCAGTCAGTAGCCTGATCCTACTGGGCAGGGGTTTCCCAGAATACAGCAAAGAATCCAGTTCCTGGCTTTTCTGCCCCACGTTCCCGTCGTCCCTATAATTTCCCTGTAAAGGGGAGGCAGAATCTGGTGCATTTTTGAGGTGAGAAATCAGGATCTTAGAAATTCTTAAACCTGAAAACAGACACCATGGTTTTAAAGGAGCCAAAGTTTTGACCTGTAAGAGTTGAGTCACTTTTCATCATCTGCTCACAAACGAGGGATTGTTAAGAACAGAGCTGTGCCCCAAGGGTCCTGGCCCCGGGGACCAGTTAAGGCCAGGGGAGAATAGGCGGGAGCAGGGACCTTGAGGGCAAGGTCAGTGATCCTAGAAGAGGGCTCAAGCTGGCCTTCCCACTCTGGGCAAGAAACGTAACACCCATCTCATCCCAGAGTGGGAATTAAGCCACATTTTGCCATCAGAGGGGCCGCTGTGTCCCGGGGAGGGGAGATAGGGCCATTGCGGGTTACCATAGTTGGGCCCAATGCGGCACAGCCTGGAGGATCCCGCAGGAGGAAGGGCTCAGAACCAGCTGAGTGATGCCTGTGGACCTGTAGAGGACGAAGGGAAACACAAAGACCCCAGCTGGAAACCCGATGGGGTCTGAGACTTCTAGCAAGTGTCCATGATGGAATGAAGGTATAGGGGATGTCAGCTGCCACCTGGGTGTGGAGAGTGGGAGGAGGGGCTTACAGAAATGACTAGCTTTAGACTTGAAGGGACACCTCTTTTCACCTCAAGGGTCTAGGTCAAATTTTCTGTCAACAGATGGAACTAATATTGCATGAAATAGAAGCCGAGGTACAGAAGTTACATTTCTTTGCACATTTGAAGAGCGCAGTTTGCAAACTAAGCCTTTTCACCCACTCTGCTAATGATGAAGTAGGACACAGGTATGCAGAGGGTTCTCTGGGAGGTTTTCCAGCTAAAAATCCATGATCAGCCTTTGGTCTTCTGAACCCAAAAAATGTGGTCAATCTTCCTCGGCTGGAAAAAAAAAAAAAAAAAGTGTGAGAATTTCCTTCAGCTTAAAAGCCTTGTGGTTCACAGAGGGAAACTGGTGTCCTTACTTTTCTGCAAATATCATAGTTATTTGCAGTTCTTCTGGCTCCAGCAGCTCTACTCAGTCTTGTGTCTCAGAAATTCCCAGCGCAGGTTCCTGTGTGGTGTTCTCTGTTGGTGTTTTCATCCTCGTGGGAATTTCTAAGCCTGATACTTTGGAACAGGGCACAGAGGGGTTCAGAGTCAGAACCGAGTGTGCCTAAGAGGCCAGGTGGGGCATCCAAAGAGAAGACGATTTACGATCAGACGGTTTTGGGCTCTGCCACTTGCTGGCTGTGGGACCTCCTTTAAGTGGCTTTACCTTTCTGGGCCTCTGATTCATCACCTCCAAAAAAAAAAAAAAAGATATTACACCTACTTTTACAGAGATTATAAAAATAAAGTGAGGTAGTGTATTATGAGTTTTCTAGGGCTGCTGTAGCAAAATACCACAGACTGGGTGGCTTATACAACAGAAATCTATTTTCCTCCCCGTTCTGGAGACTTGTCGTCCAAGACCAGGGCGTCCGCCGAGTGGGTTTCTCCTGAGGGCCTTTCTCCTTGAATTCCCGGTGATCGTCTCATGAGGACATCTGTTGTGTCGTGTGAAGAGTTTACCCACATGACCTCATTTTACCTTAACGGCCTCTTTAAAGGCCCTGTCTGCCCACATAGCCACATTCTGAGGTACTGGGAGTTGGGCCTTCGACATACGAATCTGAGGGAACTTCGCAGCGGTTTGCAGGGAGTGTGTGTGAAAGGGCACAGCACACAGATGTTCAACTGATGTCCGTCCCTCACCATTTCTCCAGGTGCCATATGAGACTCACACTGTTCATGACATCTACGCAAAAGAGATGTTCTCCTCTGAGGTTGCCTGTGGGCAACTGGCTTGGAGGCATCATAGTAAATATCAGAGGTTTAATAGAACCTGGGAACTTAATTCTGCTCATACTCTTTCGGTTTGGATTTGGACTAAACTCATGATCTCTCAGATTCACTTCCTGACAGGAGTGACTAGTGCATAGGGTAGGTACCAGATTATGATAAGGCAATGGTTCCAAATGCTTGACTTCTGTTAGGGGTGTCATAAATATTTCTTTAGTTGGATGTAGAGACTTTCGGGAAAGAACACAGTGCTAAGCAAATGTGAGCTACCACATTCTCTGCTCGCCTGACTTTGAGCGCCACTTTGTGAGGTGGAAATGCCCACGTGTCATCAAAGACCCAGTTTTCCTTGTTTCTTTCATGCTGTTTCCTAGGTGACCGGCTCCCTTGGATGTGGAGGTCTGGGTTTGCTGCCCCACGGGGGCCTCCTGGAGAGGAAGGCCCGGGTGGCTGCTGTTCTCCAGAGCTCTGAGGGAGGAACGTGAGTGGTGGTTCTTTCTGTTTTCCACTCCTATTGTGTGGAAACCAGTGAAAGCCCCAGAAGCCCCTCTCAGGATTTCCTGTGTCTTATCTCACAAAGACACACAGAATATCCCATCTCCCTAGCAACCAAATGTCCTAGGAAGCTCCTGGACTGACTGGGCCTTCTTGAAGGCAGAGCCAGCTATTGTGTTAGCTGTCGGCCCCAGGTGCCGGTCATCGTGTCTGACAAGTGCTTAGTGCTCAGTGTTCGCTAACTAGATGCTGGCTCCCCTGTTCCAGCTAAACTGCCTTCAAAAGCAGTGGGACTCTTTTAGATCTCCCCTATCCACAGCTTTCTCCATCTCCATAGAGATATTGCCTTGCTGAGGGCTGCCTCCAACTGCCAGAACCCCATGGGAATGGGGAGCAGACCATGGCAGGGGGGAATTCCGAGGTGTGTGTTCCAGCAAGAAACGGGGGACAAGTTGGCCTGAAGTCTCCTGGTGCTCTTGTGCCTTTTGGAGCCAGCTTTTACTTTCTATTTTTGTTCTTGGTCCCTTGAGGCCTTACCCATCCAAATGCTCTTGTTAATGAAGCCCAGAATGTGAGTCAGAGGCCCGTGTGGGGTCCACAGGGGATTGCCCTCACTCTGTTCAGAGAGACTGGTATGGGAAGGAAATCACAAATTCACTTCCTCTGCTTGGAAAGACTGGCACGGAGACTCAGTGGGCCAGCACATTTGAGGGGCAGGACTGAGCAATCCCTTTTGCTGAGGTTTTTCTTTCCAGTCATCAGAGATGCTTTTAGGCTCCCAGAACTGCCTGGAATGCCCACTGATGTCAAAAAGAGATTTCACTAGACTCTTTCCTTCAAAGGAAAATTTGGATTGTATGTGGTATCCTAAATAGCACTCTGTCTTTATTTTTAGAAAACCTCATTTGGTTATAGTGATTTTCTCTTTAATGGTCGATACTGACTTTCCTGAGTAGACAGGTGATTTTTTTTTAGTGTTTCTTTTTTTTAAATTTTTATTAACATATAATGTGTTATTGGTTTCAGGGGTACTGTGAGTCATCAGTCTTACACACTTCACAGCACTCACCATAGCACATACCCTCCCCCAGTGTCCATCACCCAGTCATCCCGTCCCTGCCACCCCCTGCCTTGCAGCAACACTGCTTGTTTCCTGAGATTATGGTTTATTTCCCTCCCTGGTTTCATCGTGTCTAATTTTTCCCTCCTTCCCCTGTGGTCCTATTGTTTCTCAAATTCCTCATATCAGAGAGATTGTATGATAACAGTTTTCCTCTGATTGACTTATTTTACTCAGCATAATACTCTCTAGTTCCACGATCATCATTGCAAATGGCAAGATTTTGGTTGTTTTGATGGCTGCATAGTATTCCATTGTGTATATCTATCACATCTTCTTTATCCATTCATCTGTTGATGGACATCTAGGTTCTTTCCATAGTTAGGCTATTGTGGACATTGCTGCTATGAACATTCGGGTGCACGTGCCCCTTCGGACCACTACATTTTTATCTTTAGGGTTAATATCCAGTAGTGCAATCGCTGGGTCATAGGGTAGCTCTATTTTCAACTTTTTGAGGCACCTCCATGCTGTTTTCCAGAGTGGTTGCACCAGTTTGAATGCCCACCAACAGCGTAGGAGGGTTCCCCTTTCTCTGCATCCTTGTCAACACCTGTCATTTCCTGACTTGTTAATTTTAGCCATTCTGACTGGTGTGAGGTGGTATCTCATTGTGGTTTTGATTTGTATTTTCCTGATGCTGAGTGATGTTGAACACTTTTTCATGTGACTGTTGGCCATCTGGATGTCTTCTTTGCAGAAATATGTTAATGTCTTCTGCCCATTTCTTGATTGGATTATATGTTCTTTGGATGTTTAGTTTGGTAAGTTCTTTATAAATTTTGGATGATAGCCCTTTATCTGATATGTCATTTGTGAATATCTTCTCCCATTATGTCAGTTGTCTTTTGGTTTTGATGACTTTCCTTTGCTGTGCAGAAGATTTGATCTTGATGAAGTCCCAATGGTTCATTTTTGCCCTTGCTTCTCTTGTCTTTGGCAACGTTTCTAGGAAGAAGTTGCTGAGGCTGAGGTTGAAGAGGTTGTTGCCTGTGTTATCCTCAAGGATGTTGGTGGATTCCTGTCTCACATTGAGGTCTTTACTCCATTTTGAGTCTATTTTTGTGTGTGGTGTAAGGAAATGGTCCAGTGTCATTCTTCTGCAGGTGGCTGTCCAATTTTCCCAGCACCATTTGTTGAAGAGACTGTCTTTTTCCCATTGAACATTCTTTCCTGCTTTGTCGAAGATTAATTGACCATAGAATTTAGGGCCCATTTCTGGGCTCTCTATTCTGTTTCATTGAGCTATGTGTCTGTTTTTGTGCCAGTAGCATACTGTCCTGATGATGACAGCTTTGTAATAGAGCTTGAAGTCTGGAATTGGATGCCACCAACTTTGACTTTCTTTTTCAGTATTCCTCTGGCTATTCAAGGTCTTTTCTGGTTCCATATAAATTTTAGGATTCTTTGTTCCATTTGTTTGAAAAAAGCTGATAGTATTTTGATAGGGATTGTGTTCAATGTGTAGATTGCTCTAGCTAGCATAGACATTTTCACAATATTTGTTCTTCCAATCCATGAGTATGGAATGTTTTTCCGTTTCTGCCTTCTTCAGTTTCCTTCATGAGTATTCTATAGTTTTCTGAGTACAGATTCTTTGCCTCTCTGGTTACATTTATTCCTAGGAATCTTATGGTTTTGGGTCCAATTGTAAATGGGATTGACTTCTTAATTTCACTTTCTTCTGTCTTGCTGTTGGTGTATAGAAATGCAAGTTATTTCTGTGTATTAATTTTATATCCTGACACTTTACTAAATTCCTGTATGAGTTCTAGCAGTTTCAGAGTGGAGTCTTTGGGTTTTCCACATAAAGTATCATACCATCTGCAAAGAATGAGAGTTTGACTTCTTTGCCAGTTCAGACACTCTTTATTTCTTTTTGTTCATATGATTGCTGAGGCTAGGACTTCTAGTACTATGTTGAATAGCAGTGGTGATAGTGGACAGGGGAAAAGCTCTCAGTTTTTCTCCATTGAGCATGATATTCATTGTGGGTTTTTCATAGATGGCTTTGATGATATTGAAGTACGTATCCTCTATGCCTGTACTATGAAGAGTTTTGATCAAGAAAGGATGCTATACCGTCAAATGCTTTTTCAGTATCTACTGAGAGTATCATTTGGTTCTTGTTTTTTCTTTTATTAATGTATTGTATCACATTAATTGATTTACAGATGTTGAACCAACCTTGAAGCCCAGGAATAAATCCTACTTGGTTGTAGTGAATAATCCTTTTAATGTACTGTTAGTTCCTATTGGCTAGTATTTTGATGAATATTTTTGCATCCATGTTCATCAGGGATATTGTTCTGTAATTCTTCCTTTTGCGGGGTCTTTGTCTGGTTTTGGGATCAAGGTAATTCTGGCCTCATAAAATGAGTTTGGAAATTTTTATTTCATTTCTATTTTTTGGAACAGTATCTGGAGAGTAGGTATTAATGCTTCTTTTAATGTTTGGTAGAATTCCCCTGGGAAGCCATCTGGCCCTGGGCTCTTGTTTATTGGGAATTTTCCCCCAAATATTTCACCTATTTATTTGGCAGAGAGAGATCACAAGTAGGCAGAGAGGCAGGCAGAGAGAGGGGGGAAGCAGGCTCCCTGCTTAGCAGACAGTCCAATGTGGGGCTCAATCCCAGGACCCTGAGATCATCACCTGAGCTGAAAGTAGAGGCTTAACCCACTGAGCCACCCAGGCACCAGTGTTGGGAGATATTTAATAGCTGCTTCAATCTCCTTACTGGTTGTGAGTCTGTTCAGGTTTTCTACTTCTTCCTGGTTCAGTTTTGGTAGTTTATATGTCTCTAGGAATGCATCCATTTCTTCCAGATTGTCAAATTTGCTGGTGCATAGTTGCTCATAATATGTTCTTATAATTGTATTTCTTTGGTGTTGGTTGTGATCTCTCCTCCTTCATTCATGATTTTACTAATTTGGGTCTTTTCTCTTTTCTTTTTGATAAGTCTGGGTTTATTGGTTTTATTAATTCTTTCAAAGAATTATTGGCTTTATTAATTCTTTCAAAGAACCAGCTCCTAGTTTCATTGATCTGTTCTACTGCTCTTTTGGTTTCTATTTCATTGATTTCTGCTCTGATCTTTATTATTTCTCTTTTCCTGCTGTATTTAGGCTTTCTTTGCTGTTCTTTCTCTAGCTCCTTTAGGTGTAGGGTTGGGTTGGGTATTGAGACCTCTCTTGTTTTTTGAGAAAGTCTTGTATTGCTATGTACTTTCCTCTCAGGACTGCATTTGCTGCATCCCAAAGATTTTGAACACTTGTATTTTCATTTTCAGTTGTTTCCATGAATTTTAAAAATTCTTTAATTTCTTGGTTGACCCATTCATTCTTTAGTAGGATGCTCTTTAGCCTCCATATACTTGAGTTCCTCCCTACTTTCCTCTTATGGCTGAGTTCTAGTTTCAAAGTATTGTGGTCAGAAAATATGCAGGGAATTATTCCACTCTTTTGGTATCAGTTGAGACTTGATTTGTGACCCAGGATGTGATCTATTCTGGAGAATGTTCCTTGTGCACTAGAAAAGGATGTGTATTCAGTTGCTTTGGGATGGAATGTTCTGAATATATCTGTTATGTCCATCTGATCCAGTGTGTCACTTAATGCCTTTATTTCCTTGTTGATCTTTTGCTTAGATTGATATGTCTATTTCAGTGAGGGGGAGGTGTTTAAGTCCCCTATATTATTGTGTTATTGTTGATGTGTTTCTTTGATTTTGTTATATTTGGTTTAACAAATATTGACTGATTCCATGTTAGGGGCATAGATATTTAAAACTGTTAGATCTTCTTGTTGGACAGACCCATTAAATATGACATGGTGTCCTTCCTTATCTCTTATTATAGTCTTTGGCTTAAAACTGAATTTTTCTGATATAAGGATTGCCACTGCAGCCTTCTTTTGATGTCCATTAGTGTGGTAAAGGGTTTTCTACCCCCTCACTTTATTTATTTATTTATTTAACGATTTTATTTATTTCTTTGACAGGGAGAGAGATCACAACTAGGCAGAGAGGCAGGCAGAGAGAGAGCGGGAAGCAGGCTCCTTGCTGAGCAGAGAGCCACCTGTGGGGCTCAGTCCCAGGACCCTGAGATTGTAACCTGAGCTTAAGGCAAAGGCTTAACCCACTAAGTCACCCAGGCATCCCTCACCCCTCACTTTAAACCTGGAGGTGTCTTTGGTACTAAAATGAGTTTCTTGCAGACAGCATTTGATGGTCTTGTTTTTTATCCACTCTCATACCCTGTATCTTTTGATTGGGGCATTTAGCCCATTTACATTCAAGGTAACTATTGAAAGACATCTAGTGCCATTGTATTGCCTGTAAGGTGACTGTTACTATATGTTGTCTCCATTCCTTTCTGGTCTATTACTTTAACATACTCTCTTTGCTTAGGGGACCCCTTTCAATATTTCTTGTAGGGCTGGTTTGGTGATTGCAAATTCTTTTAGTTTTTGTTGGTCCTGGAAGATTTTTATCTCTCCTTCTATTTTCAGTGACAGCCTAGCTGGATATAGTATTCTTGGCTGCATATTTTTCTCGTTTAGTGCTTTGAATATATCATGCCAGTCCTTTGTGGCCTGCCAGGTCTCTGTGGATAGGCCGTCTAAGATTTCTACCATTGTATGTTATAGACCTCTTGTCCCAAGCTGCTTTCTCTTTGTCTCTGAGACTTGTAAGTTTTCCTATTAGACAATGGGGTGTTGACCTATTTTTATTGATTTTTGAGGGGGGTTCTCTGTGCCTCTTGGATTTTGATATCTGTTTCCTTCCCCAAATTAGGGAATTTCTCTGTTATAATTTGCTCCAACACACCTTCTGCCCCTCTCTGTTTTTCTTCTTCTTCTGGGATCCCAGTTATTCTGATATTGTTTTTTCTTATGGTATCACTTCTCTCTCTGATTCTTCCCCTCGTGGTCCAGTAGTTGTTTGTCTCTCTTTTGCTCAGCATCTTTATTCTCCATTATTTGGTCTTCTATGTCACTAATTCTCTTTTTCTGCCTCATTCATCCTAGCAGTAAGAGCCTCCATTTTTTATTGCACCTCATTAATAACTTTTTTAAAATTTCAACTTGGTTCGATTTTAGTTCTTTTATTTCTCCAGAAAGGGATTTCATTTCTCCTGAAAGGGATTCTGTAGTATCTTCTACGCTTTTTTCAAGCCCAGCTAGCATCTTTATAATTGTCATTCTGAACTCTAGTTGTGACATCTTACTAATGTCTGTATTGATTAGGTCCCAAGCAGTTGGTACCGCCTCTTGTTTTTTTGTTTTGTTTTGTTTTTGAGGTGAGTTTCTCCGTCTTTTCATTTTTGTCCATAGAAGAATAGATGAATGAGAGAACAAGATGCTAAAAACAACCCCAGAAAAATTTACATTAACCAAATCAGAAGAGGCTGGAAACGAGGGAGAGAAGAAAGGAAAAAAAAAATGATTAAGTTGGTGAATATAACAGAGCCACACAGTTGATTTTGGGTGTATTTTGGTCTATTAGAAGAAACTGCCTCCCAAAATTTTAAAGAAAAAGTTATATATATACAAAAATAAGAGTAAACATGATGAAGGGATGGAATATGAATGTAAAGATAAAAATTAAAAAAGATTTTAAAAAAGATTTTATTTGATTTATTTGAAAGAGAGAGAGAGAGAGAATGAGAGTGAGCAAGCTTGAGAGAGGGAAGGTCAGAGGGAGAAGCAGACCCCCTGCTGAGCCAGGAGCCTGATGCAGGACTCCATCATCATGACCTGAGCTAAAGCAGTCACTGATTCAACTTTACTTTTGCACGTGCAAAGTAAAAAGGATTTTAAAAAAAGAATTGATAAGATAATAAGTTAGTTGAAAAAAGAAAAAAAAAAAAAAAAAGAAGGCGAGAATGTGATCAGGTTGGAGAATAGAACAAAGCCATACTCTAGATTTAGGGTATATTTTGGTTTGTTAGAAGAAACTGCATTCCAATTTTAAAGAAAGAAAAAATATGTATACAAAACATAAGGTTAAATACAATGGAGGGATAGACTATGACTAAAAGAATGAAAATTAAAAAGGATTTTAAAAAAGGTATTGATAATATAAAATAATTAAAATAGGTTAAAATAAGAAAGAGGAAAAATTCAAAAAATAGAAAAAAAAAATTTAATGGTGAAAGACTAAAGAATCATGGAGAAAAAGCCATGAATTCTGTGTTGCTTTCCGGGAGCTCATTGATCAGTGAACTTGGTCTAGGCTGGACATTCTTGCTGATCTTTTGGGGTAGGGGCTGTGGCCGTGATTCTCAGTTGTCTTTGCCGGAGGCGGAACCGCAGCGCCCTGGTCAGGGTCTGGGCTAAGCGAGCTGCTCGGCTTTGCGCTCGGAGCTTTTGTTCCATGAGCGCTTTCCGTACCGCGTTGGACGACGGGAATGAAGATGGCGGCTGGCTCTCCAGCCGGAGGAGCCTGTAGCTCGGGGTCCCACTCCTCAGTGCGACCTCAAGAAAAGCCGGGGGTCCCTGCCACCTCCCTGGTCTGCAGCCGAGCTCCGAGCTCCCCGCGGCCGGTGACCCAGCGTTTCTGTCTCTGGCGCGGCCCGTGGGGCGCCTCCAGACCCCGCGGATCCTGCCGCGCGGCCTCGCCGCTCCTCCACGAGGATGGAGGGTCCCCCCGGCCCCGCCGCTTGCTGACGGCGCCGCGGACCGCGGCTTACGGCCACCCCGAGCTGGGAGCCCCTCCTCGGCTCCGGCTCCGTCCCCGCTGCCCGCTCCGACACCGGGAGCTCTGCCGCCCTCGGACAGCCCGTCCTCCTGCGACCCCGAGGGACCCGCGACCACACGGTCCCCGCGGAGCCGACTTCTGCTAAAGCTTCGGGTTCGGCCGCTGCTCTCCCTGCCGGTAAGTGGCCGGCGGAGGCCCCTCCCCGCGGCCTGTCCGCCCGAACGCCTCGGATCCGCTTCCCCGTGCGCCCGACCTTCCGGCAGCGGCCGCTTTGCTGTCGGTTCCTGCGGTCGCGCTGCCCTTCCCTCCGGCTCCCGTGGAGCGGGCAGGCGTCCGGGACGGCTCGGCAGCTGCCCGCGTTCCCGGGACCCGACGAAGTGCAGGGCCCGCCCCTCCGCCGTCGCGCTCCTCCCGGCGGCGACCGCTGTAGTCCGGCGTGGGCCGAGGGAAGCCGCTCTGTCCTCGGAAGTGGGCGTACCCGCGGTGACGTGTTGGTGCCGATACTTTGTATCAGGAAGACACGCTGCGGGTTCGCTTCCTGACGGGGCTCGTGCGCATTCCCGCGGTGGGGGCGCGGCCTTGCTCGTGCCCCGGGGACGGCGTTCCTCTAACTAACCCCTGTAGAGACGGTGGCCGGGCGCTGGCTACTGCCCCGTGCGAGGGCACGTTACGGCTCCTTGCGAATACGGAGGATAAGGTTGGTGACTGCTTCGCTTGGAAGTGTTTATTCCTCACAATACCCAGTGGCGTAAGCCCTACTGGTTGGTGTCCCAGTTGTGCGGAGGAGGAAGCGGCTTCGTGAGGGCTAGTAGACTGTCTAATCCGGGGCTGGCACGTGGCGGCGGGACTCCAACCCGGTCTGATCCGATTCCACGGCTGTGCGCGGGAACACGGCACTGTCCTGCGTCCCGTTCGGGGGTTGACCTATCAGAACATCACTGCGGTGCTCAAACTCGGGCCGGGCGTGTTAGCATCACCTCAATACCTGTGAAAAGCGCAGTGTCTCAGACTAAATCAAATTGTTGAAGCAAAAACTCTGAGGGCCAAGTCCAAGTGTTTCTGCTCCAAAGAGTTCCGCATGGGATCACACCACCCCTGTGCTGGAACTTCTAGCCAGAGCTCCCATAACCCCAGGGGGCACTCGTTCTGTCTGCTCTCCTGGTCCTAACGCCACCAATTATTGGGAAGCTCTTCCTCATACGGGAGTACAGTTTGCCTCTCCTCCTTGTTCACCTATCGTTCTGGTTCTGCCGTTGGCCCCACTGACAGGATGGCTGACGGTAGCTGATGAAACTGATGTGATCTAGAGCAGAAAATTGCTAAGGTCTTAAAAAGAGCTTGTCTGATGGAACATGGGCGATTTGAATGCCAGCTTCCTCTTCTGTGCACTCCCCAGAGATGCGTTCTTCTTTGTCCTACAAATAAGATAGAAAAGGAACATTTTTGAAAAAGGGTAAAAAATAGACTGAGGAGTCAGGGTTCCAGGGTCTACTGTTTCTTCAGGGAGTAGTCTTTCTAGAAGCTCTGGACCTGGGAGATATTTTGTCTGCTCCAAAGTCACAGGTATAAAGGTCAGGTGTAAAATCTGTCCTGAAGAGCGAAGTGGGCCACTGAGACTTGAGCACGCCTTCGAGCAGGGTGGGGCTCGGCAGTCTAGAGGTGCGTAGGCCAGAGTGGCAGGAGAGCTCAGAAGACCAGAGATCAGGTGTGATAATGTGTCCGGAGGCCTACAGGTGAGGTTCATGTACTCCTTTCGTAAACTGACTACCCCAGGAAACAAAGCTACTACTACTGCACTGTGTGCCATCTTAGGGAAAAAGGAGTGAGGGAAAAGGGATAGGGGCTGGGGATGGCTGGAAAGTCAACCCAATAATGCATTATTGAGTTGACGTCTACTAAATACAACTAGTTGGACTCAGCTGCAAAGCTGGACATTTGCAACTTAGAACAGGAACTCTTGAGTGAGAAAGACAACTTGCCCCCTGGTTTTCATCTCCCATCTGTCAGAGCTCTACCCATAGAACCTTAACATCCTCAAACTCTGGGTCATGGGGACGTGGGCATCATGTTCGGCCCTACATTGTCCTGTTCTTCATGGTCAGCAGTATGGAAGATGAGAGGCATTTGGTGCAGGCAGGAGCTGAGACACTGTCACATTTTCCCTGCACAAAATCAGAACCCAGGCAGAGCTGGTGGCTCCGGTGGCTCCGGGAAGAGTCAGGTGAGGCTGGGAGGCCTCAGATGGCTCAGATGTTTCTGATACAACACCCTTAAGGTAATTTTGAAAAGAAGATCCTTCTAGATTTTATAAGGTTGATATCTCAATGTTTTCATCATTAGTCTAAATAATGGCAAAGGATATCATTCGCAGCTTACCCTAAATGTTGATTGACATTTAAAACAAAATTGGGTGCTGATATGGTATGATGAATAAGACCCTTCCTCCATCCACATGGAAAACAACCGAAACACCTGGACCTTCAGAATAAAACCCCACTATCCGGAGGTACAAGAGGATAAACAGAAGGGCACAGGTTCTGGGGGGAGGCTCATACTGGCCTGGAGAGGGAAGACTGGATTATACAAATAAGTTCCTGTCTGGGGCTTCTTGCTTGGGGAGAGGTACAGTCTATGTGGCAGCAGCACATACGACAAAACTTGCAATTTTTCAGGCCGAGAGAATAATAAAAACATCAGGAAACTAAATACCAAAGGGAGTGGCGAGAACCACTCTTTTCAGGAGGGAAAGAACCAGAGAGGGGGACCCCCCTCCCCGCCAAAACGTCGTCTGCCCACATCTCTGACTGACTCCCAAGCTGCATATGGACAGAACAGACAGGAGCAAAATTTCATTACACATGCATGTCTCAGAACAGATGAAGTTATGATTTTCAGTTTATGTATTCTTGGACACATATTACTTATTGCTAGTGTTGGTAATATTCCTATTTGTATAGGTATAAATATTGAGAAAGTTCATTCATATAAGTAAGTGGACAGAACTGAAAGAGGGTTATATGGGTAGCAGTCAATAATTGTTACTAAAAATGATTCTTGATGATCCATCATCCTAGGTTTTCAATTCTGTACAAAGCAAAGAATTGGAAACCACTTGCGTAGATTCTTTTTTGTCATTAGAGACGCTCACATTTGTATCATACATATAAATTTAAGATTGTCATGTTGTTTGGTGTCCTGAATTTCTTTTCTTTTTTACACTCTGGGGTAATGTACTGAAGTAAGTTTAGGACAGGCAGGAGGTGCAATTTTCTTCCATTAAGGAGGACAAGCGTGATTAGTGGTGGAGGAAAACAGCACAAGCAACCACACCCTCACCCATATCAAATAGGCGACAGTTCAGACAGAAGTTGAAGATCTGGAAACTGATTCTGGTGAGACTACATGTTGACATGTACTTCAGGCCGAGAGTGCTTTATGTATGTGAATGCATACTGCCGTTGGACATCTTAGAGAATCAGGGAGCCAAAGCCACCCACTGCATAAGGGACCTTGGAGAAAATTTAGGTTTAAAAATCTACAAAGGTCAGAAAAAACCTGCAAAGTTCAGAAAAAACAAACAAAACAAAACACCCAACCCTCGGATTTATTGCAGCCAACAGATTCATGTAAAACAGGGAAAACTTGGGCTGGTCCAGATTAACACAGGACTCAAAGGCCAACAAACAACGGTAATGTCTTGGCTATCCAAGATGGAGAAAAAAATAGTTTCTCATTTTAGCATCATAAAGCATAACTGCACAAAAATGCAAACAAAACATAACAAGACAAAACCAAACCACAAAGAGAGGAAGATCAGATTTGACCAAAGGAGCTACACCAGCAGCACTTGTGGCTACGGGTAGAAAGACACTTTGTTTAGATGCTGGATTTGAATGAGTGCATTGGAGTCTGAGGAAGCCTGCAGAAGTAGTATTCTAGAGATACTAACAATACAAGAAGAAAGTTACCCATTTTAGTGAGGTTCAGCTAAGGACTTCAGTAGAAGGTGAAGTAAAAAAACCATTCAGAGCCGAAGAGGTAGTAATGGCACATGACTGAGTTCACCAAGTGATCGAGTGAAGAGCTACTTTTGCCGAAACTGGTACAGAAAGTTGGGTTCAGGCTTATGCTATCCTATCCCTTCTACATCTTCCTCTTGCCATGCCTTGGACTCTGAATTGAAAGGAGATTTTGCCGGATGATGGCTAAGCTTCCTTCCAGTTCTAACACCCTATGAAAGAACACGAGGCAAACGTGCATAGCAGCATTGTTTATGGTAGCCAAAAAGTGGAAATCAATGGAATGTCCATCGACCGATAAGGATAAATGAAGGTGTAGTCAATGAAATATTACTTGCAATAAAAGAGGGATGGAGTTCTGACACATGCCACAACATGGATGAACCTTGGACACATGAGACTAAGTAAGAGAAGCCAGACGAAGAGGGCCACATATCATATGATTGCACATGTGTGAAATGTCCATGAGAGCCAAATCTGTAGTGATGGGAAGGAGATGAGTGGTTGTCTCAGCTGGGAGTTGGGGAGAACTGAGGATGACTGTTAATGGGCACAGGGTTTCTTTTTGGAACGATGAAAATGTTCTAAAATTGGCTGTGGCGATGATTGCACAACTCTGTGAATATACTAAAAACTATTGGATTGTACAGTTTAAATGGGTGAATTGCCTGGTATGTAAATTATCTCAGTAAAGTTGTTATTTTTTTTAAAGTTAAGAAAGGAATTTTAAGTGGAGAAAAGAGCTTAGATCCTGGCATAGACATAGGACAGAGATTTGAAAGGAGAAAAAAAGCCAGGAGTAGCACCTGGAGAGGTTGGGGGGGGGCTGGAAACATGACTCTGTGGGGAGGACAGGGCGGACAGCCAGCGACACAAGGACAGTGGGTGTGTGGCGGTGGGTGAGCATGCTGGTGGGCTACGCCCCGAAATGGAAAAAGGAGCACTGGTTGAGAGCTCTCTTCTCTGCTTCAAGCTTTGCCTCTGACCAGATTTGCACTTGGGTATGTCTTCCTAAATGGGTGCCTCCCCCCCAACTCCCATACCCATATCCGGGCAGCTAGAGGCACAATTTTTCTTTCAATTTTTTTGAATTCTTGTTAAAGTGTCTTCTTCTTACCAGCTTCCACATCTTTTGACATAATGTCTTTCTCCTCTTTTTCTTCTGTGCTTACCGGGTACTTTCTGTCTCCTTGGCATAGGCTATTTCTTGTTATTAAAAAGTCATCCTTGACTTTTATATTTCATTTATTCTTCCCTTGGGTTCTTTGTGACATTATCTTAAAGGATTATTACATATAAATGTGCAGCTTCACTAATACACTTAAAACGAGGGAGACCAGTATACCAGGTGCTACTAAGATGAAAAACTGTATTGATAAAAGTAAGGACAAAGCAATGTGACATTTTATTTTCAAACATTTGCACAAGAAAGAACTTCAGAGCCTCCTTGAAAGATTTTCTTTTCTGTATTCTTATTTATTTTTTATGGTAATAGGGGCACAGATTTATGTCTTAGCCAGAGTTTTCCAAAGAATCCCCTAGATTTTATCCAACTAAAACCAAGGCTGGATTTCAGTTTCATGTGTCCAGTGCTGACAGCGTAGTGACGACAGGGAGAGGATGCTGCCGGCTCTCGTGACACGCGCAGTCCTGCAGGAGACACAGATATGAAGCAAATGGTCACACAAATCTCCCAGATAATTATATAATTGAAACTATGATGTATCAGGTATTGTTTTAGGATTTCTCCTCTCTTGCCTTTCCTCCTCCATGTACTTGCTAAAGAAGCCCATGAAAAATACTGGAGGAGAATTTCAAATCACTGAATATTTGAAAAGACAGAAAATTTAAACCTTTCACGTAAGTGCTTTAATGAACTCAAGGAGAGGTGGCCCTAGTTTAATGACTAGATCCCTCACTTGTAACAAGCAACGTTTAAAAAAAACATTAGTGGCTTTTAATTTGAGTATAACCTATGTAGGGAAGAGTATAGAGACTGTGGATAATACAACTTAATGAATTTTTACTAGATGAATACAGCTGTGTAACCAGAATCTAAATCAAGAAACAGAATGTTGTTAGGACCCCAGCAGCTTCACGCATGCCCACGTTCCCCACCAAAGTCATTTTATAAGGGGTGGGTATTCTGGAGCACGTGCTACCTGCCAGGCTCGGAGTCTTTTACACATCCCGTGTCATGTGAAGAGCAATTTGTTTTCTCTCTTGTGTATGTTGAATCATTCCCTGGGAATCTAGTTGACACCAGTCATTTAATTAGCAAGGCCTTCCTTCCCAGAGAGCCAGGAAAGTGCCCTTCAGCCCCACACAGGTAGGATTCTCGCCATTCTGCACTGCTGGAGATCTTCCATAAGTGCAGAAAATTTCCACGCTGGAGAGGCTTTGGAGCCCATCAGCAGAAGCAGGGAAGTGGCAGTTTCTCTGGCTGTGTGCCAGGCTTTTTAATTTTCTGTTCTGCCTCTCCTTCCCCGAGGAGGAGAAATCTGTGTCTCTCCCCACTCCCCTGCACAAAGTCATCCTTAAGCATAACTAAGACCGACTTGCTAATTTATCTGAGTAGTGAAGCCACTCTGGGGTAAGCGTTTCTTAATCACTCAAAGCTCTGCAGAAATTCACATCCCGTATTTGGGGCATCGTCTCTCTGAATTTTGGGGGCGGACAGCAGTGGGGTTTTAAAGAGTCTGGCTGGGGGGAAAAAGGATCTGAAGGGCCCTGAGAAAAATAGAGACCGAAAGACACCTACTGCACAAAGGAGGGAGGCCTGGCTTTCGTGGGACGGAAGTTTAGCGGTGGGCATTTTCTGCTTTAGAGACCAATCTAAGCCAGAAAGCAGGAGCAGGAACCGGAAACTTAACACGGCTCTCAGTTGTACAAGGTGCTATAGGGGACAGAATGTGTCAGGGAGCCGACACGCCCGGACCTGTGCTGGCAAGACTTACCTGCGTAGAGGATGAAGTGGCTGAGTACCTCTTACTATGGTGCCTGTGTGGTTGGGAGAAATGGGGTGTTTGGAGATTACTAAAACTCCACAGGCAGTGGTAAAAGGGAAAACTAGCCCTACGGTCTCGTCCAAGAGATAAAAATCTCTTTATTGTAAAAACAAATATATGAACAAACATTAAGCAAGCTACCTCTAGCTGGTCCAGACAGAATTCCAAAGTCCCCAAACAGTTCACCTCTTCGTGGGAGGCACCGAACACCCCAGAAACAATATGACTGTCTCCCCTTTGGGGACAGCTCAGAATCTGACCAGACCTTCCATGAGACCGCACAGTCAAGCATCCCCCAAGTCCTCAGTGCTCTCTACATAGTGATTTTCTGCCACGGTTTGTTCTCTCTGGCACCATGAATGTTCTGTCCCTCCTCAAGCTCCAATCCCAATGCCCTGTTTCTTCCATTGTGGGGAGGCAAGTTCGTCCCTTCCTTTGCGGAGAATTTGGAGGTCACTGAGCAAGCCCTTCCTCACCTTCCTTTACGGCTTTTCCTCCTCCCTGCCCCAGTCTTGGCACACGTCCTTTGTTGATTTTCTCCTGTTCCAAAAGACAAAAGCCTGTCCTGTGCCCCAAAACCATTCTCTGTGCTTTGTTCCTGGGACTGTGTTTCCTCTGTCATTGATCTCTTTTCATATTTTTTGTTTTAAACTTACTATACCAGTTTTCAAACATAGACAGAAGTGGAGAGAATAAAATAATGATTCCCCATGGACCCTTCATCCAGATTCAGTGATTGTAATATTTTGCCACATTTTATGCAAATTCCATCATTATCTCAAAAATGTCTTTTTACAACCAGTTTGTTTAAATTAGGATTCAAGTAGGGCTCACATATTATATTTGTTTGCTACGTCACTTCATTTTAATCTAATCAAGATCATTTTCCCAGCCCGCTTTTACTTCCTGTCACGTTATTGACTTGTTGAAGAAAGCAGGTCAGTTCTGTAAAATGTCCCATAATCTGAATTTTTCTGATTGCTGCTTCTTGGAGTTAATGAGGTACTCAATCTCCTGTATTTTCTTTCTTTTTTTCTTTTTTTTAAAGATTTTATTCATTTATATGACAGAGAGAGATCACAAGCAGGCAGAGAGAGAGAGGAGGAAGCAGGCTCGCTGCTGAGCAGAGAGCCCGATGTGGGGCTCGATCCCAGGACCCTGGGATCATGACCTGAGCCGAAGGCAGAGGCTTTAACCCACTGAGCCACCCAGGCGCCCCTCCTGTATTTTCTATAACCTGGAAATCAGACCTAAAGGCTGATTAGCTTCCCTCTTCCCGACCCTCTTACTTCTGTTTTGTCACCTATGTCACACCCAGATGGGTGGTGGCTCTTCACCCGGGTGCTTGCTTGTGGTCTCTGTGTTTTCTTGACCTCTCTCCTGTCACAGCTCTGCTGTACGGCAAGTGGTTGGCATTGGTTTCCTCCGCTGGTTCACATACATTTTCCCCCAACTCATCTCTGTTCTCTGCCTTGACTGTGTACAGAAATGATTCCTTCAGAGTTCGCTAAGTATCCTTAAACAACAAGACCCATGACTTCTTGTTAGTGTTGTAATAAATGCCATCGCTGTCACCAGCTGCCAGGTCCCATTTCAAGCCTTTAACAGTCTCCAAGTGCTTTCCCTCCATGGTGGTTTTATAAGAACTGTCCTTTCCGATTCTTGGTCTCAGGACCCTGATCACCTTTATATGACGGCTGTGGCATCTTTGTCTGGAGCTCTAACTCCTCTGAGTTCCAAACCTGGGTCTTCTTCCTCACAAGCAATTTTATCTCTAGATGATTCCTCACACTTGCAATTCAGTCTGTCTCAGTCATATTGTCCTATCTCACTGTCAGCTCTTCCTGGTGGCACCTTCTCTAATCTTTCCAGGAAGAATTAATCACTTGCCTTCATGTTTCATACTGTGGTGGCATGATCTTCTACAGACCGACTCTTACTGTCATGGGTTGTGTATGTCTCTGCTTTTTCTACTGATTGTGAACTTCTTGAGGACAGGACTTGGGTTTCCTGTGACAATTTGTTAACTAATTCTATGTAGTATTTATTGGCTATCTACTATGGTCAAGGCACTATACTTGGTAGCCTTTGGATTTGAAATAGTAAAACCTTGGAACAAGAAAGGCATAAAGGACCAGCAGCAATGGTACGTGTTGGCTAATGCACTATTAAACTTATTTCCTCTTTAAAGCACTTGGCTAGTCTCTTCATTTGAGCATCGCTGTAATCCTATGAAGGAGTTGCTATTATTAGGTCATTTCACAGATATGAAATTGAGACACAGAGAGGTTGAGAGAGCTTCCAGAGTCCCAGAAAGGGGCAAGAAGCTGTTAGACAAAGTCAGTTCTGCTTGGTCAGTGAGTGGAGGCTGGTGTTCTGCAGAGTCAAGGCAAGAGAAGTGTCCTTAGAAATCAGCAGATAAGGATACTTAGACTAGGAAATTGACTAGGAAATTAGAGCAGTTTAGTAGCAGAGACTAAGAGTTTTCTTTAATTTTCTATAAATTATAATGTGATACCAAGATGTTCAAACCATCCTCAATTGCTATTTCCATCAAGTCCTCAGCGAAAATACCCTTCAGATGTAGTTATAAATAGCTTTGTGAGTCTGTTGGGCTCAAACTGAAAATTACAGTCAAAGTCTATTCAGAGTGGGCAAATCAAAAAGCAGATCCACTTAGAGAATGCTGTTTTCAAAGAAAGATCCTTCTCTCGGGGTGTTCTGGATGGCACTCGGGCCCTGGGGCTAGGCAAGGTGGGGAGGAGACACAGAAGAGATTCCTGGAGGGATGGGAGTCATGCTTTAAGTGTTCTGTCCCTTTTTCTTAAGTAGTGATTGGCACATGCCATGTGTTCAGCGAAGACTTGTTGATTGAACAAGTGAACGAATGAGTGAGTGATGGAGAAGTACAGATAGAGCATGGAGGAAAGCTTGTGTAATGGGCACTCAGCAATCACATGTGAGGCTGAATGGAACAGGACCCTCACTAAGGCATGAAATAGAGTAAAAATAACAAGAACAACACCAAAAAGGCTTGCACGAGCTAATAAGGAGATGGTGAAAGCCAGACCTGCCTCAGCTCGTGGTGTTGGTGTATAATGCCTTGTGGGATATTTAAAGTTCTGTTGCCAGCATAGAGTCTCTTTCCAGAAGCCTCCTTCCCAGACCCCTCCCGACTTTCCTCCCCTCATCTGTTATAAGGTGGTTCACATGGAAAAGCCAAAGGTTTTCATCCTCATCAAGTCTCATCAGAGAGAGGGGGTGATAACAGAAGAGAGGGAGAGGACTTCATTTGGGAAACCCTCTTCTTTTACTATTTCTAAGGTCACATCTCTTCATGCCACTACTGCATATTTTTGCTGCTTGCATCATTTTGCTGCTTGACCCAGCTTGCCAGTAACAGCTGTGTATCTGTCAGGCTGGTACCTTCTTATGTGTGGGAGGGTATGTCTGCACGTAGAACGGACTTTTCCATTCTTTCTTGGTGCCTCGCATAGGGGAACCTGTCTCTCTCCAGAATGGCTGGTGAAAGCTTATCCCTCTAAAAGCCCTGCTATGCGGTGTCAACTCAACTTCAAAGACCTTGCCAACATACTCAGGTTGAATTAACAACACCACCTCCTTGGCTGTCTGGTTTCTGTATACAATTCCATTAATTATTGCATGGATCATTGAATGAATGAAAGAATCCAGAAATCTTATTCTTCTGGGTAGCTCCAGAAATTTGCACAGTATGTGACCCAATAAGCACAATACCATGGTACATCATGGAAGCTCAGTAAATGTGCAACAGTCCTGAGCTTCGCCTTCCTTTCTTATCTCTTCTCCCTGACACGAGGTTGCAAGACGTTAACATCCGTGGGGACAGGCGAGAGGCCCTGCTCAGTTCTGCCACTCGATACAGACATCTTTTGTAGAAGGAGTCTACTCTGTCTCCTGTCTCTGTGAACATCTCCTGGGATGGGATGCTCACTATTTCATAGTATGGTGTGACCAGTTTGGACCACTCAAATTGCGAGCCAAGTTTTTTTTATATGTATATATGAGCTTAAAATTGCCTTTCTGTAAATTTTACCTATGGATCCTATTTCTCCACTCGCTCTACACCAAGAACTCTTTAAAATAAGATTGACCTCCCTCCGTTTGACTGTCCTCAGGTATTTGAAAACAACTGTCTCAATGTGGTTTTAATTTGAATCTCCCTAATGGCTAGTGATAATGAACATTTTTTCATGTGTCTGATAGCCATTTGTATGTCTTCATTGGAGAAGTGTCTGTTCATGTCTTCTTCCCATTTTTTGATATGATTATCTGTTTTGTGTGTGTTGAGTTTGAGAAGTTCTTTATAGATCCTGGATATCAACCTTTTGTCTGTACTGTCATTTGCAAATATCTTCTCCCATTCCGTGGGTTGCCTCTTTGTTTTGTTGACTGTTTCCTTTGCTGTGCAGAAGCTTTTGATCCACTATGGAGTATTATGCCTCCATCAGAAAGGATGAATACTCAGCTTTTGTAGCAACATGGACGGGACTGGAAGAGGTTATGCTGAATGAAATAAGTCAAGCAGAGAGAGTCAATTATCATATGGTTTCACTTATTTGTGGAGCATAACAAATAGCATGGAGGACAGGGGGAGTTAGAGAGGAGAAGGGAGTTGAGGGAAACTGGAAGGGGAGGTGAACCATGAGAGACTATGGACTCTGAAAAACAACCTGAGGGTTTTGAAGGGGTGGGGGGTGGGAGGTTGGGGGAGCCAGGTGGTGGGTATTATGGAGGGCATGTATTGCATGGAGCACTGGGTGTGGTGCAAAAACAATGAATACTGTTACGCTGAAAAGAAATTTTAAAAAAAAGAAATTAAGTTATGAAAAAAAACCTGTCATCCTCCACTTAAAATTTTCTATTTCAAAACTGGACTGTTCTGTGTTCAAGCAGACTTCAATAGCCCATCATATCATATGGTTTCTAGGCCATTCCTTTTCTTTGTCTTTCTACTTTAACTTCTAGTTAGTCAGTGTAACTTGTACAGCCCAGTATTCAGAACCGGCTCTATGGGGCCAAGAAGGCCAATGTTATAGGTGTGATCACTCTTTCCATTTTTGGGCCTTCTGAGTGCCAAGGTTGTGCTAGGGTCTGAGGATTTGGAGATGTCAGGGCCTGCCCTCAGCAAGTCCCTGGAAGAGAAGACGTGCTTCACACTGAAACTCTGCTCTGAGACCCTGTTTGTCTGGTGCATCTTTTCATGCAAGGACAAGAGAATTCTCTCCAAACCCTGGCTTGGATAAAGGAACGTCTATCTCTTGTTGGTCTTTTTTTACTTGAGTGAGCTAGAATGAGTGAAAGTGCCCAGAGTGGGTGAAGGGTGGTGACATCCAGGCCTGCCTTAACTGGCAGGGATCGAGGGGCTGTGTGTCAAGGGACATGGCTGGGTATCAAGGCCAGGGGATCCCTGGTGGGCAGGAGAGGTCGGCTCAGCATCGTGTAGATTTCTGGCGTTTACTGAGAGTGTCGAGGTCGGGTCCTCTTCACCTCGAGGAAGTAACTGCAGCTGCGTGTGCCGTCAGCTGGCGTCTGTGGTGCTACCAGCAGGTGTCCACCTGCGAAGGCAGGCAGGCACCCAGTGTAGAGTAGGTGTCAGGGGTCAAGCACTGAGAGGTGTCTGAGAGAAGAGGGGGCCTTTTCTGCCCCTCTCCTCCCCTTAATATCTGCATGAGATGTGCAAACACTCCAAGAGTTGCACATGCTGGACAAGAACCAACCCGATCAAGAAATGCCTTCAGAAAGGCCTTCCTTCCTTCCCAACCTCTGGGTGAGGTCTACCTGCCAACCCAGAGTGCCACATCTGCCCTCCTCTGAGTTTCCTCTTACAAGATCCTGTGTTGCTTCTCTGAATTTATTTTCAGGAATATTCTGTAGCTGGAAATATACCTCCCAGACTTCGAGGCAATTCTCAGCTTGGAGGCATACACAGTGAGAACCCTTAGAAAATGAAATGGGGTGACAGAAACAAAATGCAAACACGAGAAGTAAGAAGTAGATGAAAGGAAGCAGACTGTGCTGAATGGAGGTCATTTGATTAATACAGAGCACAAAGGAGTCATGAGTTTCAAAGCCTGGGGCTGGCTGGATGCCCAGAGAACAGGCCAGGGGCTGGAGGACACTAGCAGAGGAAGGCAGGGGGAGAAGGCTGGGCAGGGGCTTTGACAGATGCTGTGGTGGCAGATACAGTGGTTGTTCTCAGTGTATGTGACACTTGAAGGCAGAGGCCCATGTGGCAGCACATGTGGACTCCAGGTGGGCCTGTGTCACCAGGAGCGCACGGCTCTGGGATGGTGGGGTTGGCACGTGGAGCGGGTTGCAGCAGCCTCTGGCTCTGGTTTCTCCTTGGCCTCCTGACTGGTTTGTCTGTGCAGGTGACCCGTGCTGCACAAAGGGTCACAGCCGGCCAAGGGGCCGCCTGCACTGTCTGGTCTCCAGCATGAGCTCTGCGGGCACAGAGCTCCAAGGACCAGAGGTGGTGGCAGACTCCTGTCAGCAAGGGGCATGCTCAGAGCCCTGCTGGGTCAGCAGGGGTTCTTACCTCTTCTCTGTCTCCACTTCTGAATGGCTCCGTCTTTGTCTCTCTCACCCATAAGCCCCCGAGCTGACATTAATTGTCTGTGCGGCGTGTCCCCACCTAACACGCCTGACAGCCCCTGGATGGCTGGGTCAGTCTGACTGTACCTCAAGTCAAGTAATCATTGAACGTGGATGCCTGGTCCCGCAGCAGTTTTCTTTCTTGCCCACCAGTGATTTTGTGTTTGGGGGGGACCCTAAACTCGTGCCGTCCGTCTGACCATTCGTCTTGCTTACAAATGCACCCCTGCCCAGGATAGTGTCACTAAGTCCTGGTCTCTGCAGTTGAAAAGGACTTGCACAAACTGTCTTCATCATAGCCTTCTGGTCTCAGTCACCTTGGGTTTGCGGACTGTCTTGCGAAGGTGACACCTTCCACCCCTGACTGTGAGGCCCTGACCTATAGAAGAGCTTCATATATGAAGGGGAGGTACTGAAAATCAGGAAGTAGGAACAGGGTCTCCTCCATCGAATGGCTAAATGCAGAGCAGGGGGCCCTGTACAGAGCAGACACGCAACAGTATTTGTTCTGCGAGGAGAGAGGAATGGAGGGTTGCTCAACAAATACTCATCTGATTTTTTTTTTAGCTACTTAAATTTGAGACTCCATTTAGAGAGCCATGTCCTCCCAGTATACAGTAAAATAAATGACAGTTTAGTGCAGAGATTCATAGGGGAAAGGAGGGAAAACCGAATGAGAAGAAATCAGAGAGGGGGACAAAACCATGAGAGACTCTTGACTCCGGGAAATAAACTAGGGGTTGCGGGAGGGGAGGTGGTGGTGGGAAGGGGTAGCTGGGTGGCAGGCATTAAGGAGGGCAGTCGGTATAGGGAGCACTGGGCGTTCTATGCGACTGACCAGTCGGTGGTCACTGCATCAAACAAATGATATACTATATGTTGGCTAAGTGAGTTTAAATAAAAAAATAAATTGCAGATTAAAATTTCAAAGTAAAAAATCTTAAAAAGACTAGAAGAAATCCTAGGACATGTTTATTTAAGATGAAGGATTTCTAAGCTTAAGGTAGTAAATGGAGTTACAGAAGAAAAGATTAACTGGATAGACTAATTAAAACTTCTGTATCAAAAAGAAAAATGAAAAAGAAAAGTGAGAGGTGAATTTGAAACCGTATCTGAAAAACTATTGTTGAGGTTTTAGAGGACACGTGACGAATGTCTTTCTCTCCCTTTTAAGTTTGGAACCATTTTCGGAGCAAAGAAATTAGACCAAGAGTTGAAAATGTCACGTTATTGGCGATAAAAAGCAGACTCAGTGGTTCAGATTTGAGACTGGCACATTTCCTAATACTTTATCCTAGAAATAAAGCCACCTGCCTTATCACAGGCAGGGCAGGGGGACGTGGACATCCCCAGGGGGCAAAGCCTCCCTTGGTCAGTTTCCAGCATGGCAGAGAGCAGGCTGCTGAGAGCGAGAGAGCGAGAGACTCAGAGACACGAGAGGGGTCAGAGCAGAGGAGGAGTTGAAGTGACTCTGTTCCTTCTCTAAGTCTTGGACTCCTGAGTCACATAAGTCAAGGGGTGGAAAGGGAGCCATGGCTGATACTCCAGGATAGGGGTTCTGAAGTCTTGGGTGCGATGACCCACGCTGGCAGTCTGAGGAGGGCGATGGACTCTCTTTTTAGAATGGATTCCGTAAAATACCCAGAATGACAAAGGAAACCTACTGTGCCGAAATTCAGTCATGAAAAGTATTTCAAAATATTTGTGGCATATAAAATACATCCTTCTTAATTAGCCCACTAAATGGTTTTTATCGGTGGCAAAGTTGCAGGTACTGCTGATGTCAAGGTGGCTGGTTCCCTACATTTGGAGTTGAAAGAATCCTAGTTTCAAGTAAAGGATAAAAAAAGTAAAGATACTTTTTTTTTTTTTTCCCATTTAAGCTCAAAGACACTGTTCCCCCACCTCCTCCTACATTTGTCCCCAGACCTGAAGGACTTCAGGTGAAGAATCCTTTCTCTGAAGAAGGTTCCTCCATCATAACATGAGGTCAGGGAGTTGAAATTTCTCCTCAAATATTAAAAATACAGAAGTCTCATACAAATTAACAGGAAGAGACAAAAAGATGGATGGGCCAAGAACATGACGAATACAGACAGTGATAAAGTTTGACCAGAAAATTCAACTTCAAAACAAAGTAACAGAAATTCAGTGTTTTGGCCCATTAAATTAGTCAGGATAAGAGATGCACCCACATAAATACAGTTCTGCCAGATTCTGACTATTCTCACTGCTCTTTGAATTAAAACTTGGTATAATTCTTTTGGAAAACAAATTATTCACATTTTTGAAATCAATTTATTAAACAAACTTAAATTATTGTCTTTTAATGGCTGAGCACTAAGATTTTTCTCACATAACTAAGACTGCTCAAATTTTAAAGGACCCATTGGGTTGTATATCCCACCAGCTCCTTTCACACTAACAAATCAAATATTTTCCAGGCCCCCAATCATAAACATAATAAAACCCACTGCATCCCATGGTGTATGCCTGAACCTCATGGGGTCTTTTCATGTATCCTTTAAATCTTCCAAACTCTGAGTATTGGTGGGGGAAAGGCAGGTTGCCTAGGAGAATGGTATTTGGGTATGATGGCCAATTTTATGTGTCACCTTGACTGGGCTAAGGGATGCCCAGATAGCAGGTGAAACATTATTTCTGGGTGCATGTATGGGGTGTGTCTGGAAGAGATTAGCCTTAGAATTAGTCCTGAGCAGAATGAAGAGAGAAGATCGTCTTCACCATGTGGGTGGGCATGGCCGGACACTCTGAAGGTCTGAATAGAACAAAAGGCAGAAGAAAGGTGAACTCACTTTCTCTGCTTGAGTTGAGACAGCCATCTTTCCCACGCTTGGACATTGGTGTTCCTAGTTCTCAGGCTTTTAGATAGACAGGACTCACACCATCAGTCCCGAGTCTCAGGTCTTTGGACTCATTGAATTTTACCACTAGCTCTCCTGGTTCTAGAGCCCGCAGACTGTGGGCCTCCAAATCACATGAGCCTATTTCTGTAATAAATCTATAATTATCCACTTATATATTATATAATATAATATATAATCATATATATTAACTCTATGTGTACAATTATATAATTATATGTAGATTATACATGAATATGTGTGTTCATATTTTATCTCCAGTTGGTTCTGTTTCTCTGGAAGAACCCTGGTTAATACGATTGGTATAGGTATTTTGGCACAGTATTAGTGGCCAGGATTCAGTTTTGCCCAGAAGGTTTGTTTGTTTATATTTTACTATCGTCTTTGTTTTCCTCTGATCTCCCCTCCAGACCATAACTTTTTTGCCTTGATCTCGGCATCATTGTTCCATTCACTTAATATACTTTTCTTGAACACCTATCATGGGCCAGGAATTGTGCTAAGTGTTACTGATTCAGTGCAGAACACATTGACTTCATTCTTGCCCTCAGGGAGCTTGTGATCTCAAAAAACTAGTGTTCACAGTTCCAGATCTAGCCTGCTATCTGTTTCTGTACAACCTGTAAGCTAGAATGGTTTTTACATTTTAAGATGCAATAGAAATCAGAAGAAGACTACTTTATGACACCTGCAAATTAAACAAAGCTCGAGCATCAGTGTCCATCGAGAAAGTTTTGCTGGAAGGCACCACACTAAGTTGTGTGTTACCTACAGGGGCTGTAGGGCTGCAGCAGCAGAGTTGAGTTGTTGCAGCAGAAACTGTATGGCGCAAACCTGAACTATTTGCTGTCTGACTGTTTGCAGGAGAAGTCTGCAGATTCCTGACATAGAGGGATAGACAGAAAGGTACCAAATAGGAAATAGAATAATAGCAGCGTGTGGCAAGTGATAGGAAGGGGGAAATGAGCCCAACCGGAGAACAGCAGGAGCGTAGTGTGGAGAGGGCGGTCGGAAGGCTTTCGTGGAAGCAACACTGAGGCTGAGCTAGGCGGGGTGAGCAGGACCCGGTAAGCGGAGAGCAGGGCCAGGTCGGCTCCAGGCAGCAGAGATGGGGTGGGCGATGGCAGAGGGACGGCTGTGGGTGAGATGCTGGTGTGTCCGGGAACAGCCGGAGAGTGGTGGGACTGGAGACGGACGCATAAACATGTGGGGACCACGGGAGAATTTTAAGCAAGGGGCTGACATGGTTTGATTTGTGTTTTTATCAAACATCATGCCAGCTGCTCTGTGGAGAATAGATTGCAAGAAAAAAAATGAGAACAGGAGAGTGTTCGAAGTTACCGCATTAGCCTTCTCTAAAAGGCATCATACCTGCCTTCCTCCGTCAGCCTGTGCTGTGATGAACTCAGGAAACCAGCCCAGACGGGGCACTTCAGGGTCTTGCCAGGTTCTGCAGTTATTGTTTTGAAAGTTATCAAAAAAGAAACGAAGAAAGAAAGTTAGCTATCAATGAGGTTTAGAGGTGTAGAGTAGCAAGATAAAATTTCTGAAGAACCGTGGGTTAGATGTCAGGTGGTATTCTAAGAAGAACTCCTTGAAGACTATTTTCTTGCTAAAAATGCAGTTTTCAAATATGGCGCAACAGGGTATGGAAGCGCGTTGCTAGAAATCGTAACTGGTGGTAGCCACTTTTACCTCCTGGCAAACAGGGTAGCATTTCTCTGAAGCAGAGAGCCATCCTGGGCAGAAGAGGAGATCGGCATGACAGCGGAGCATGTGCTCAGGAGAAGTTAGTAGTAATCCGAGCTTAATGCCACTGGAGACAGAAGGAGTGTTCTGGGAAGATAAGATAGAGGCAGAGATACGAAACTGAGGGGACCAGTGAGGAATTTCTGGAAAAGGAGTAGCCTGAGGACTTTTAAGAACTCTGGTACCTCCTTATCTTATTTTTTGAAATGCGGCCATGTTAAAACCTTCCATTTTCCCCCAAAACTTCAATGAAAGTCTTATCCAGGCATGCAGACTGGGTTGGTAGTTTTCTGGAAGTAATCGTGGTACTATCTCACCAAGTCCGAGATAGTACAGGAAAGCAAGTACATGCCTAGGGTGGTCACATGACCTAGAAAATGAAGGGGTTTGGTAAAGGCAGAAATTCAATGCCACGTCAACTCAGAGAACCTTTCTCCAAGAAATACAAGAATCCTAAGAAAGACCAGGTGAGATGACAATTTTCTTACCACAAATAATAGGGATTTTGAAGTAATTTCATTTGTCAGTTTAAGGACAGTGTGGCTTCTGCTTGCATGTGGGTTACAAATCATCTTGTTCTGTCTTCCTATTAATCTGTAATTTACATAAGGTCAGAAATGTGTTCATTTTAGAGACCAGGAAGAGCAGTTAAGAGAACATAGATGACATCCAACAGCTCTGACATTGGCAGGAATGAAGCCCTGTTGTTCCTCTGGCCACTGGGGTCCTTGAGGAAGCTTGTACTTGTAGCTACTTGGTGGCTGAGAGCCAAGGTCAAACAAAATCAGAAAGGAACAAAAGTAAGTGTTTATGGAAAAACACAATCTAGCTTTATAGGAAATATTTTTTCTTCCTGTATCTTCCCCTTCCTGAATTTTTGGTTTCCCTAAAGGAAACAGTTCTATTTTTGAACACACACACACACACACACACACACACACACAGACACACACAAAGACACAGGCCAGATTTTGCTGAACCTCTTTCAGGGAACACCAGTCTGCCTCTGGGCCTCACACACCAATCAGAAAGCTTGAAGCTGGCACCAAAGCATCCATATTTCTATAGTGTCTTCCAGTTTTCTCCATGCCCAATGGAAAGACACAGCCAAAAGCATAATGAAGGTAGGGTACTTTTGTGATTTAAGAAAGATTGGGCAATTTGTTGAGTACCCAAATAGGAACTCACCTAAATTGGCACAACATAAGAAATCATGAAGTGTTTAGTGAGTCCAGTCTCATGAAGAGTTTCTCAAAGAAGCCCTGCTTTCATAATCTTACGGCTGGTTGAAAGTCTCTTGGAGACTAGAGTGGGCCTCATGTTACCCAAGGACCTAAGCCAGTGGCCACAGCTGTGAGGTCACGTGGTACAGTGATGTGCACGACCTGCCAGGACCGTCTCCAGGGCCTTGCCTGGGGCGGCCAACGAGAGCTAAACCACCTTACTTACTCTTTACTCATTCTACCAAAACTTCTGTAAGAGCCCCTCTCCTTCCCACATACCTTGAATGAAATCCTGACCTAGACTCCCGGTCGCTGTGGGAGCAGGCTACAGAAGAGGGCAGAAAGCCCTCCTTTCACAGAGTCACACAACTGGGAGCCAAGGCGAGGGTGAGCGGTCCAGCCCGACTTTCCCGATCCTGCTGTTCTCCATTTTGCTAGCTTCAAAAGAGTTTTCTTCTTCCTTCTCTCTTAAAAGACAAGAATGAATGAATAATTGTATATAAAGCCTCTTGACTTTCTCGAAGAAAAGTACCATCTTAATATAAAAGTGAATAGAGTAAAAAGTGAATAGGAAAGTGCTAGACGCCTATCAGAGCTCAGAGCAAAGTTTCAGACTGGGAAGAAACTTGCAAAATATAATTTCACACCTCAAAGTCAAAATCTTTTATAAATGACTAAGTGCCATTTTTTTTTTTTTTTTGAGGTCAAGAGAACCTGTAGAGTCTACAGGTGCCGCTGAACAACCAGTCCCTGTGAGGTGATTAGCAGTTTGCAAAGCGCTGGCATACGCATAACCTCATTTCTCATAAATAAGACATGAACACGAAGCAGAAACACCGTAAGATACTATCTATTCTTACCATCATTTAAAATAAAGGGAACCTAAGACTTAGAGTAAATTTTACTCAAGTTCCTTTAGCTGTTAAGGGGTGGAATCAGCAACGGAATCCAGATCTTGTGGTGCCAAAATCCAAGCCATTTCCATGACCTGGGACCGCTTCCTTGGAAAGCGAAGTACCCTGTCCTCTCCAGCTTCCCGTTTTGTTATGAAAACTTCGTTAGAGATTCCTGACGCCTTCAGTGAGGAGCCAGCACTTTGGGTCCCAGAACTGACCTCCTGTCACCTGCCGGGGTAGTACGTAATTACCTTTAAGATGATTTAAGACTCAGCCTCCAGATCCAAAATAATGTTCTTCTCAAAGCTTCAAAGTAGAGTTAGTTTAAATTTTAAGTCACCAAATAAAATAAGTTTAAATCCTAAATCACCAAAAACCCCCAAAAACAAAAACAAAAAAACCCACAACAACTTTAGGGCCCCTGTGTGGCTCAGTTGGTTAAGCGACTGCCTTCGACTCAGGTCATGATCCTGGGGTCCCGGGATCGAGTCCCACATTGTGCTCCCTGCTTGGTGGGGTATCTGCTTCTCCCTCTGACCCTCCCCTCTCTTGGGTTCTCTCTCTTTCTCTCATTCTTGCTCTTAAATAAATAAATCAAATCTTAAAAAAAAAAAGAAAATTCAGAAAAGTTTCTTTTGGACAACTACTTCCTAGATATACTGTTGTGAGCTATGATTTATTGTCCCTTCCTGTGCTAGATACTAGCACTTTTATACAAGTTCCCTCAGTCACTCTGTCTCCACTTATTTTTTGATTACCTGAAGTTTCAAGCATACTTCTAATTGCTACAGACATAGTAGTAAACAAAATAGCCAACCTCAGTCCTCCATGGGGTGAGTAGGGGACTGACAATATGTGAAATAAATGAGTAATGTGTTGGGGGACGGTAAGAGCTGTGGGTACCCACAAAGTCCTCAGGAGGGACGGTGATGTGGGGCGGCCGGGTGATTCTGTTGTTGGCGTGTGTTTGGGGAGGTGTCTGACTTGAGCAGCTCACTCAAGGACATGGGGGAGTAAACTGTGAGGTTATCCGGGAACAGAGCTTTTTAGGAGAGAGAACAGAGTGTGAATGCCCTTGGAAGAGAACGCTGGGTACGAGGGACCTCTAGTAGGACAGCAGGGCTGGAGCGGGAGGGGCAAGGGAAGACAGGTGGAGGACAGGAGCGGGGAGAGGCACTCAGGAGAGGTCCAGAGGCTTAGAGGCCATGGTCTGAACGTGGGTTTCTAGAGAATCTTCACAAGTTAGCTTAATTACCTGTATTTTAAAGTTAAAAAGACATGTGCAGAGAAGTTTCATACTTATTCCAGACTACTATAGGGTGATAAGGAGTTTAAATCCAAAATTTCTGATTCTAAACTTAGCTTGGTCCTCTTTTCTCTCTATCCGGGACCTTCTGCTCCTGCAGTCCTGAGGAAAGACTTTAGACAAATAACTGTGTTCACAACTAGCTGGTTCATAGCTAGTTCATAAATCTTGATACACATTTCTAAAGAGTCAACATTAAGAAAAAATTCATATTGGACATTGTAATGAGAGGCAAATTATGTTCTAAGATGTTGCATTTATCGAGCTGGGATTTGTAATCTAAACAATCTAATGCTTTGTCTGGAACAAGAGGAAAAAAGGCAGAAGAGAGGAAGCTGTGGCTATAAGTCTTGGAAATGCTGAACACAAGGGCATATATTGAACCACCAGAGATCAAAGAGGCCAGTGAAAACGCAGCCAGCATGAAAAGTCAGGCCAATCCCCTTAGGGTAAGACAGAGATGTTCTGCACCCGTTATCTAGAAAAATCTTCTGAAATGCACAGAGTGAAAAATGCTGTCCTATGCTTTGGTTCAAGTCCCTTTGACAATGGCTATGGAAGGTGGAAAGACTCAAATCTATCTTTCTCAAGTTACTTCAGAATTCTAGTAAACATTGTTGGAGAGTCATATCATTGTTGGAGAGTCATATCCAAAAAGCACTGTCCCTCATATTTTCTGATGAGCCCCAGGACCCCTGCACACATGCTCTCGAGCTCCTTTCACTTGGTGTCTACTCATTCATGTTTGACTTCCGTGCTGTGTGATATTATTCCCATCAGACGCATCCTGCATGTCACATTCCTGCACCATTAGGTATAGCCCCCTTTAGATCCAGGCCAGGTCACCTGGTGTCATGTGGAAACAAATGAATACTGTATAGCTTATTGTCCCATGCAGGTACACTGGATGTTTAGAAGACAAATCTCACGCCCTTCAGTGGAGCAACTCAATAAAATCTTATGGTAGCATCAGCCACCAAAAATTATGGTAGTCAGAAGAATTCCAAGGTAGCTCAGGAGTGCTATTAGAACAGATTATTTCTAGAGGTTTTGTATATTCTCATTCAACTATCATCTATCCATCCATCCATCCGTCCTTCCGTCCATCTTCCTGAAAGCCATCCTTCACATGCAGAAACCAAGTGAGTTCTGAGAGCATGTCCATGGTGGGACTCACTAACCAGCACTAATGTAGATGGCACTGTCAGGCTGATGAGAACAGCTAAATGAGAGCTGGCTGTCCGGGAGAAAGAAAGGTGCTATTCTAGTAAGGCAGTCAGGGTGCTCTGAAGAGCCTGTCCTGCTAGGTCCTGACCAACACTCATGAGTCTTGCCTAATTGTTTTCCATTTCTCATTTTGGTTTTTGAATCTTCTCTTTTTTCTTAGTTAATGTAGTTGAGGCATTGCCAATTTTATTTTATTTTATTTCATATTTTTGGAAAAACTGGTCATTACTTTCAATGTTATCTTTTTTTTTTTTTAAGATTTTGTTTGTTTGTTTGTTTATTTATTTATTTATTTATTTGACAGAGATCACAAGTAGGCAGAGAGGCAGGCAGAGAGAGGAGGAAGCAGGCTCCCTGCTGAGCAGAGAGCCCGATGCGGGGCTCGATCCCAGGACCCTGGGACCATGACCTGAGCCGAAGGCAGAGGCTTAACCCACTGAGCCAGTGGGTTATCTTATTGTTCATTTTGGTCTTTATTTATTTCTTATTTTTCTCTGTTATTTCTTTCCTCTACTAAAATTTGGCTGTTTCTTCTTTTTCTATTGTGGTATGACATTAAGTTGTTTATTTGAACTTTTTTCCTTTTTCTTTCTTTTCTTAATATTCTGTTTCTTACTTGAGAGAGAGAGCATAGGCAGCAGGGAGGGGCATGGAAAGGGACGGAGGGAAACAAAGTCCCGCGGAGCAGGAGCCCGATGGGGGGCTCGATCCCAGGACTCCAGGATCATGAGCTGAGCCGAAGGCAGATGCTTAACAGACTGAGCCATCCAGGCACCCCTGAATTTTTTTTTCCCTAATACAAGCATTTATAGCATGAATTTCACTCTAACAATCTGCATTTGCTCTATCCCATAGGTTTTTGAATATTGTGTTTTCTTTTGAGACATATCTTGATTTGCCATTTGATTTTTTATTCAGCCCATTGCTTGTGCAATAGTATGTGTTTAATATTTTCATATTAAATATTTAATAGTTACATTGTAGATTTTCTAATTTTGTTTTATTTTTTATCTTTACTTTTTACCATTGTTGTTGGAAAATATACTTGGTATGATTTCAGTCTTAAATGTGTAATTTTTGTTGTGTCTCCTTTTATGTGTTTAGCCAGGGGATTTCTCTGTGTACTTGAAGAAAATAGGTATTCTAATTTTCTCGGATGGACTCTTTTATATATATGTTTTAGACCATGTATTCTGAAGTATGCTTCAGGTAAAAAATGTTCTGTTTTGTTTTCAAAATAGCTTTGGCTGAGGGTACTCATTTAAAATAAAGCATACCAGGGGCTCCTGGCTGGTTTACTTGGTAGAGCATGTGACTCTTGATCTTGGGATTGTGAGTTCAATCCCCATGTTGGGTGCAGAGATTACTTAAAAATAAAATCTAAAAAATAAAACAAAGCATACCAGAGGATAGAGGGATCAGGGATGGGTGAAATAGGTGAAGGGGATTAAGTGTGCACTTATGATGTAATGATGCACAGAATTGTCGAATCACCAGAAGCTAATATAACACTGTATGTTAACCATACTGGAATTAAAATTAAAAGTTAATAAAAAAAACAAAACAAAAATAAATAAAATTGAGTGACATTAAAAAAAATAAGAGGAAAATGATCTAGACCAGAAATTCTTACCTGGGTCTGTAGCTCTGCAGTCCATAGGTCCATCAGGGATTGGACGAGCCAGGAGAAACTCAGAAGAAGGATGGGCATACGTAAAAGCCTTTGTTTTGTTTTGAAAGAGGGGTCATGGCTGTCATAAGGACCTCAGAGGGCTCCTACATGAAAAAGGATTAAGAAACACCAATTCCCATGCTTCATTCATCCAGTTTCTTTAAACATCCACAGTTGATTTTGTTTTAGTTGTGCAAATTTAACCCAGACTCGGGCTTGGGAGACCTCTCCCACAGATCTTCTCCTTACGCCCATTGATAACTTTTCATTTCTACCCTAACTTAATTCCATTCGTTGACAGCAATGTGATCCTCTAGGGAAGTGGTTATTTAAAGATTGTTGGAGAGGTGACTAGATCCTAGCATCTCACATAGAGCTTCTCTGTTGTTCATTGTCACCCGTACATGTTCATAAGCATGGGAACACTGGAGACACCTGGACGGAGGACAGGCATAAGAAATGGGAGGGCTGTACAGCTGTGAAATTAGAGTGTAGGATTTCCCTCTCAAGGTCAGTAATTTTAACTTCATCTCAACCAGGCCCTTTTAGCTAATTTTCTCTGGTGTTCTTTGGTTTTCTTTGCCAGCCTCTGCATTTCACTCATGGTTTACCTGTCTTTCCCTACTCTGGATATTGATACCCTCAAGGTCATGTCTATTTTGTGCCAAGCACTGCCCTTATATTTATGAAACCAAACAGCCATGTTTTCTGCCGCTATAGAGCTTATAAGGTAGTGTTTCAAAAAATGTTGTTACTTGAAACTGAAGAGTAAACCAGCAATATGCAAGTGTTTGCTTTATTAATAATAAAGAGATTGATCTAAATTGCCAGAGATTCCAACCATAATATTGATTTAGCATCATGTTTTAATTAATTCAGCTGAAAACCAAAATAATTAATTATTAAAATAATTTACTGATCAAGGAGACAGAAACAGAGGGCCATTTTTTTTTATAACTGTTCAATTCTGGAAACAGAATGGAAAATATTAAAATGTTTTGATCCTTATAACCAAATTTTGAGATAATATTATGTACTAGGAGAATAAAAAGAAAGTAGATTTTCTTTTATTTATTCTTTAATTGAGGCAGAATAAAATGGAAAATAAACAATAGGAGAAAATACCCTCTGATATACATATGAAAGTAAGAAAAGTGAGAGCAAATAAAATATCTGCTCAGATAAAATCATCAGCCACTACCTTTGCATAAGGAAAACTCTGACTTTAGACAGAACTGTATGACTTTAGACAAGTTATTTAAAAACTCTGAGCTTCAATTTTCTCTTCTGTAGAACCATGACAATAATATCTGCTTACAGTATTTTTTAAGAATACATTAAAAAATAAATTAGATTGTGTATCTTTGTAAGTAATTACTATTTAAATAAGAATACATATGCCCGTGTGCCTGGGTGGCTCAGAGGGTTAAGCTTCTGCCTTCGGATCAGGTCATGATCCCAGGGTCCTGGGATCGAGCCCCACATCGGGCTCTCTGCTCAGCAGGGAGCCTGCTTCCCTCTTTCTCTCTGCCTGCCTCTCTGCCTACTTGTGATCTCTGTCTGTCAAATAAATAAATAAAATCTTTTTTTTTTAAAAGATTTTATTTATTTATTTGACAGACAGAGATCACAAGCAGGCAGAGAGGCAGGCAGAGAGAGAGAGAGAGGAGGAAGCAGGCTCCCTGCTGAGCAGAGAGCCCGATGCGAGACTCGATCCCAGGACCCTGAGATCATGACCTGAGCCAAAGGCAGTGGCTTAACCACTGAGCCACCCAGGCGCCCAATAAATAAAATCTTAAAAAAAAAAAAAAGGTCAAAAAAAAAAAAAAGAATACATATGCCATAGCAAAATACCTTGAAAACAGCACATTTTTAAAGTATTATTACACGTTACTTTTTTGTTTGAAACATCAGTAAAAAAAAGGTAACGCTGTAGGACCCAAGATTTATTGTTGTTCTTAGAAAAAAACAGTAGCTACTCAAATCACCTGCAACAAATTGTACACATAGGAGGAACGAGGCCATTTTTTTTCAGTTTTGCTGTGATTTTCTGATGGAATCTTTGTCTTTGGGGATTGTGGTTAACCACTTGCCTCATACTTGTATCTACCCTGATGATCAGGGTCCAGGTGTAAACACAGAAAACAAGTAATTAAGGGAGACGCGGGAAGGATGGCTGGGCTCTGCCTTCCGGGGATGTTCCTCTGCTCTTGTCATTTAGAGGATGACGGGAAAGCAGGGAGGCTGACAGACTCAAAGGGCAGACCTGCCACTTTGCCCACAGAGAACCCCGTCTTCTACTGTCACAGAGCGTGGCAGGGGGTGCCCACTTCTCATGTACTTGGGCAAGTGTGGTCCCCACTACTGCTTCAAGGGATAAATCCCCATGCATAGCCCTGCAAAAGCCCGTCTTGTTTAGAACGATGTCCCTGACTGCTGCTGCCATGCTCAGCACCGAGTAGGTCTCAGTAAACGCTTACTGAGGGCGACTGGGTGGCTCAGTCGGTTAAGCCTCTGTCTTCAGCTCAGGTCAGGATCTTAGGGTCCTGGTATCGATCCTACACTGGGCTCCTTGCTGGGCAATGGTGATGTGGCCGACCAGCTCGCGCTGCAGAGAATGATACGTCTCCTGTCACTGACTTCTATCAGCAGCCTCTTTACAAAAGGAAAACGTCCTGTTTCTCAACTAGACTTTTTCAATGTCCTCAGTTTTCCTCAGTAAAGGGTCTTTAAGTGCGAGGAAGGGAAAGAAAGAGTTGGAAAGAGAGACAGGCTGGCACGGCTGGGACGCCACGACTGCTGCCCTACAGCCGATCTCTGTGGCATTTATAAGAAGGATGCTTTTGGGCCTCATTGTCTTTTTCACAGTGATTTTTGCCGCGTTTAACATGTCTTTAGGAAGCCCTGGGAAGGTCAGGCAGATCTAGGTTCTGCAACTTGCCATTCTGTAGGCGAGGGCAAATAATCTGGGCTGTGATTTCTTCCTGGTAGGATGAAAATCCTCAAGTTTGCAGGGAAGGAAGAGGCTGAGCCAGGAGAGCTTCCAGGGGAACCCCAGACTGATCCTGCAGGGGCGCTCCAGAGGACGAGAATCCCGAGCCCATCGTCATTGCCAGGAAGGGGTGAGAGAGAGCAAACTACTGGGCTCCGGGCACCCGCGGTCCGTCCCCTGCAGGAGGGCTGCCCAGCCTCGTGTAGACCCCCACGCACATATAAGCTGGGACGGAAAATGGAGAAGTAGGAAGAGGGGGCTAAGCGGACTTGAGCAGAGCCCCCCAGTGTCCGCTTTCGTCTCTCTGGAGGTCAGATGATGCGCGCACATGGAGCCCTTAGGATAGACTCGGGCACGGAGTGAGCACATGCTGGATGTTTGCTGTAATTCACACATTTATTACCTTCTGCACAGTGTTACAGTCACCAGCGCCGCAGCTTTCCAGCCGGAGCTTTTCAGCCCAAATGCTTTGGGGGGATGCAGCTTAGAGAAGGTGACGGGAGGAAGAGCAGACACACCGGGAAGTAGTCAGCCGGGCACACCTGTGCCGTCCAAAGTATGGCATTTAAAATCAAGTGTTTACAAAACACTGTGCACCCAAAGTCAAACCAAACCAAAACTGAACAAAAAACACGCCTGGCTGGTGGCTTGCCAGTTTCTTATGGCTTGTCCTAACCTTCGTCACGGTCCGTATCATCCGTGCACCCATCTCAGCAGGGAAGGGCCCCGTTGGGTTGTGTGCTTGCTGAGGAGTGCTCCCTGGTGGGCTTCCTGGAAGCTGGGAGGTCGTGGAGTGGGTTTTACTGGGTGGTCTGCTCTCTCCACCCTGGCCTCCGCAACTTCTGGTGAACTCCTCCCCCTCGTGAGGGCCACGAACTTCATGACTGTGTGAGGGCCGTGGCCTGTTCTCCTTTGTTCTCTAGTCTGGACCAGGGTCTGAGGTGACACAGCGAGGGTGGGGTTTGTTTATTCAAGGGGGATTCGCGAAGCTCTAGACATTTCCACACGGGTTGTTAGGGATCCTAATGAGAAACAGACTGTGTGTGTGTGAGAGACAGACAGCAGCAGAGAGAATTTCTTACGGCTTAAAACCTGGTTCAGAAGATGCCCTTGTGCCTCTTGGAGGAAATACAAAGTCAGGAATAAACCAAAATTGCTTATCTGTCCATCTGCCCTCATCATGGGTCATTTGACTCACCCAGTTCCTAGCATCTCTGAACATCCATCCTCCATGGTGCTCACCTGACAGACCGTTCAGCCTGTACCTGCTGTGGGTACAGCTCTGTGCTTTGTGGTTCAGGGTGGGGGCTTGTGTGCCAGAGAAAAACGAGACACTGTCCTGGGGAAACAGGAAGAACAGCCATTTGAAAGGCCATCGGAGACCTAGGACCATTGTAACGAAGGTTGGATTGTAAAGATGAGACCGTAGGCGAGGCTGGAGGTGGAGTGAAGACAGACGGAGGACACGGGCGTGCGAAACCCTGTGTGACAGCCTGGCTCTGCCTCACCTATCCCGTAGGTTACACTTCTTCTATTTCTATTTTATTTTACATTAATATCCCTTTCATAGTTAAAATTTAATCTGTGTTCATCATAGGAAACTTGAAAGAAAATTTAAAACTATGCATAATCCTGTTACTCAGAGCCACAATTAGCATTTTGGTATTTTTTTCCTTCTAGATACACACATTTTTACTTTGCTGGGACAATTCTATTTTGAAACTAGCATTTTTTTTTTAATTTCATACTTTATCCTTGAAATTTTCCCCACATTATTAAGGACTCTGACATAACATACTACTTAATGGCTATTTAATATTTTGTCACATTGATGTATTATAATTTATTTAAGCAAACTCTTATTTTCTCCTCAAGATCCACCTCCTTGTCTCCTATTCCAATGAAAGCCAGACTTTCTGAGCTACCCGAGGGCCCCAGAAGCCAGGGATAGATGGTTTGCTCTACCCCTTCCCAAGACCTTCAAGGGAGACAGCTGTCACGTTCTGTTGCCACAGCCACGGGAGTGACACCTGCGCCCGAGGCTCCTCCCGAGCTAGGGCAGAAGCAGAGTCCGGGTGGGTTTGGGATGGAAGGGTTCCCGTGGCCAGGCTGACAGAGCAGGAAACCCTTCTCTTACACAGAGAGGTTTGCTTTCAGAAACCAGAAGGGAGAGCCCAGCTGTCAGGACTGTTTTGAAAGGCAGGGCGAATGGCACATTGGAGAACTGAATTGGGCTCCATTTGTTCCAGGGAAGGTGGGTGGCGTTCAGCTGCCTAGGAAACGGGCTCTGAATGTGTGCTTCCTGGAATTCTTCATGCTTCTCTCCTGAAAGGGCTCCTGGTGCTCCTGATAAAGGAGTCTTATTTTTTGGTATTTGCAGGCAGCCTCATTTGGGCAACATTCTGTCCAGTTCTTTGTGTTGGTGAGCTCTTGTGAGGCCCCGTGTCTCCTCTGAGCGAGGCCAGGATTCTCCCTTCTCCCTGCCTCTCGCTCCTTCGCCGTCTCTGCCGCACTCTCACCCACCACCCTTGTGCGTACTTTCATTTCATTACGTGTCTGAAAGCTGAAGCCACAGCTCGAGTGAGGTGAGGATACACACAGCATATGGGCCTCCGTGCTTCAGGATGGTGTCTGTGAGGAAGACGGTACACGCAGGGCACGGGGGCCGCGCCAGAAACGAACGTCGCTGCGATCGGTTGACCACTGACCGTGACACGGAACACATGGTCAGGACCTCCAAGACCTTCCAGGAGAAAAGCAGAACTCAGCCCTGGCCTGTCCTTTTACTCCACTTTACTTCAGATTAAGTACACAGAGGGGACGGCAGAAGATCTAGAAAGAACATCTTCCTTCTTTATTCGCCCACTTGTTTGTTCATTAAATCTAAATTAAGCATCTGTTTCAGTATTGTTCACCTCAGAGGATCCAAGTAACCATGGGATACACTTTAGTTCAATCTGACGTTTTAGAGAAGGGTCCAGGAAGCCACTGGGCACACTGTAGGCATTTGATACATGTTAATGATAGCTAACATATTCTGAGCTTTCTCCACACCAAGCTCTACTCAAGCATTTTATATATAATAACATAGTTAGCAATGAAAAAACAACCTTCTGGAGGAAGCTACCCCAACTTGACAGATGCCATTAAATAACACGCCCGATATCACTGGCTGACTTCTTTCTCCTGCCTGTCTGTAGTGTACAGCCCAGGAGTCCTGCTCTCCCCAGCAGAGATTAGCTGAGCACTTGGCCAGACGGGGAAGCAGAACTTCCACAGAAAGGTTAGGGTGGGAGGTTGGGGGGACCAGGTGGTAGGTATTAAAGAGGGCACGGATTGCATGGAACACTGGGTGTGGTGCAAAAACAGTGAATACTGTTATGCTGAAAAAAAAAAAAAAACCACCAATAGTATTTTCAAAGTGTTGCAACAAACAATCCTAAAATTTGTATGGAAGCAGAAAAGACCCTGAATTGCCAAGGAAAGGTTGAAAAAGAAAAACAAAGCTGGATATATCACGTTGCCTGACTCCAAATTATGTTACAAAGCTGTGATCACCAAGACAGCATGGTACTGGCACAAAAGCAGACACATAGACCAGTGGAACAGAGTAGAGAGTCCAGACATGGACCCACAACCCTATGGTCAAATAATCTGAGGGTTTTGAAGGGGCGGGGGGTGGGAGGTCGGGGTACCAGGTGGTGGGTATTACAGAGGGTACGGATTGCATGGAGCACTGGGTGTGGTGCAAAAATAATGAATACTGTTATGCTGAAAATAAATAAAAAATAAATTAAAATAATCTTTGACAAGCAGGAAAAAATATCCACTGGAAAAAAGATAGTCTTTTCAATAAATGGTGCTGGGAAGATTGGACAGCTATGTGTAGAAGAATGAAACTCGACCATCCTCTTACACCGTACACAAAGATAAACTCAAAATGCATAAAAGACCTCAATGTGAGACAGGAATCCATCAAAATCCTAGAGGAGAACATAGGCAGTAACCTGTTTGACATTGGCCACAGCAACCTCTTTCAAGACATGTTTTCAAAGGCAAGGGAAACAAAAATGAAAATGAACTTTTGGGACTTCGTCAAGATAAAAACAAAGGAAACAGTCAACAAAACAAAGAGCAGCCCATAGAATGGGAGAAGATATTTGCAAATGACAGTACAGATAAAGGGCTGGTACCCAAGATCTATTAAGGACTTCTCAAACTCAACACGCAAAAAGCAAATAATCAAGTCAAAAAATGGGCCAAAGGTATGAACAGACACTTCTCCAAAGAAGACATACAAATGGCTAATAGACACATGAAAAAGTGTTCATCATCATTAGCCATCAGGGAAATTCATGTTGAAACCACAATGAGATACCATCTTACACCAGTTAGAATGGCTAAAATTAACAAGACAGGAAACAAGTGTTGGAGAGGATGTGGAGAAAGGGGAACCCTCTTCCACTGTTGGTGGGAATGCAAGTTGGTGCAGCCACTCTGGAAAACAGTTTGGAGGCTCCTCAAAAAATTAAAAAATAGAGTTATCCTATGAAGCATTTACACTATTGGGCATTTACCAATTTACTACTTACTTTACAGAAGTAGTGAAAAGAAGGGTCACATGCACCCCAACCTTCAGAGCTGAAATGTCCACAATAGGCAAACTGTGCAAAGAGCCAAGATGCTCTTCAACAGATGAATGGATAAAGAAGATATGGTCCATATATACAATGGAATGTCACGCAGCCATCAGAAAGGATGAATACCCAACTTTTGTGTCAACATGGATGGGACTGAAGGAGATTATGCTGAGTGAAATAAGTCAAGGGGAGAAAGCCAATTATCATATGGTTTCACTTATTTGTGGAGCATAAGGAACAGCATGGAGGACTTGAAGAAAAGGAAGGGAAAAATGAAGAGGGGGATATCAGAGTGGGAGATGAACTAAGAGAGACTATGGACTCTGGGAAACAAACTGAAGGTTTTAGAGGGGAGGGGCTTTGGGGATAGGTGAGCCTGGTGATGGTTATTAAGGAGGGCACAGATTGTGTGGAACACTGGGCATTTTACACAAACAATGAATCATGGAACACTACATCAAAAACTAATGATGTACTGTATGGTGACTGACATAAGAAAAGATTTTATTTATTCATTTGTGGGGAGAAAGAGTAGGAGCAGGGGGAAGAGTAGAGTAGAGGGATAGGCAGACTCCTGGCTGAGCAGGAGCTCAAGGTGAGGCTCCATCCCAGGACCCCAGGATCACAACCCCAGCCAAAGGCAGATGCTCAAATGACTGAGCCACCCAGGTGCTCCAGCCACATATTTTTAAAAACGTATAAAATGCATGTTATTAAATCAACAAGGATGGGAAGGGGAAAGAACCTAACAGTGAAAGCAAGCTGAAACATACAAACCTTGATGTATTTCAGGTAAATTGCATAACCACACAGAACGGGAAAAAGGTCAAGCAAGTGCACTGATTTAATTATCTAATGAATGTGGTATTTGATTATAGATCCTCAGTCTTGGGTGGGAGAGAATAGCAAACAAGCCTTGTACTTTTTTCAGTAGGTTTCCTTTTTTATTTGGACATAGAAACGCTGAAACCACTTTAGACAGATTACAGGATTAAGTGAACGAGTGTATATATTTTGTTGGGATCCTTTGTGGAGAAGGGATGTACATGAAGTGAGAGTCCTCACGAACAACCCTGTTAGGATGGGTGGTGGTTACTATTTGATACTATGTTTGTGAACTCATGATTTGTAAACTATGCATATGTGAATATAAATACACACACATTGACATACATGTTTGTTTAGGTACACATGTAAACATTCATATCTTTTCTAGCTTTTTCTGCAGCAAAGGTCTAGAAGCAAAACCACCCCAGTAGCACCACAGCAATGAACTCACCTTAGCTTCTAATTACCATTTTCCAAAAAAAAGGAATCAGGGCTCCTCAGAGAAACAGTAAATCCTGAAGCTGGGGAGGGAAGGTGGAAAATAAGCCTGGAATATTTTGTTACATCAGAAAGGAAGAAAGTTACAACATCTAAAAAAAGACACAGTATCGAACTTGAAGTAGTTTTCCGTGATCAGATCTGGGTCATTTGCACACCAAGATAATTAAGGGCACTAATGAATCCATATTGATAATAAATAGATAAAAAGTGAGAAGGGAGGGCTCTTGCCTGTGGTCATGCTGGGCACTGACTGGAGAGAATGCTAGAGTTGGAAACCCATCATTTGCTACCATCCTAGTAAGGACTGGTTCAGGCAAGAATCAGCACTTCAGAGTGAATCTAGGGGGACATCCGGATAGGCCAGGCCTGGAGGTGGGGCCTGGCGCTTCCCCATGGATTCCACTGGATGCAATTCGTTGACACGGCAACACTGCGTTTCAAGGGAGGTTAGTAAATGTATTTTTGCTGTGTGTCCAGGGAAGAGAGGGAGAATGGACGGCCATAAGCACCAGCAGTCCTTGCCACAAGAACTTGTAGGTTTGGTATTCATAGCATTTGTAGGGCTTAGATTTGGGGATATTGGAGTATCAAGTATAATCACTAGTTCCTAAGGAGGGTCCCCCAGTGAACTCCCCCTCCCAGTACTTACGCTCTTGCGTGGCCCCGTCGTTGTATCTGGGTTGGCCTGGACTCGTGTTAATTGATAGAAGGAGGCAGAAGTGATCTCTCCCAGTTCTAGGCCTCACCTTTAAGAAGGCTGGTAGCCTCTGCTGCTTCTCTTTTGGAGGCTTCAGTTTTGGAGGCCAGGTGATGTCATGTAAGGATTCTGGCTTTCCTCTAGAGAGGCCCCATGAAGAAGAGACTCGGAACTGGGGGAGAGGGAGAGAGACCCAGCGGCCCAGGAATCCCAGGCAAGCCTCCTGATGATTTTCACCTGGCTGCTGTTATGACCACAACACGAGGTCTGCCCAGCGAGCCCAGCTGCCTGAGACCCGTGAGAGGAAACAAGATGGCCGTAGTCAGAAGCCACAACACTTCAGGGTGGTTGATGGTATAGCAGTAGATCATTGAGCAGGTAGAACTGATGATTCCAGTTTATTTTAATTTATTTTTTATTTTTATTTATTTATTTATTTTTATAATTTATTTTTAAAAAAGATTTTATTTATTTATTTGACAGAGAGAGATCACAAGTAGGCAGAGACGCAGGCAGAGAGAGAGGGGGAAGGAGGTTCCCCACTGAGCAGAGAGCCTGATGCGGGGCTCGATCCCAGGACCCTGAGATCATGACCTGAGCTGAAGGCAGCGGCTTAATGCACTGAGCCACCCAGGCGCCCCTGATGATTCTAATTTAAACTGTATAATTGAATCATGGATTGTGTGTGTGTGTTTTAATATGAAAGGCAAAAGGGAAATGTACTATACATACAAACAGTATTGAAGTGTTAAGAGAACATAAAACTCACCATAGCAGTGTTATTTATTGTATTTATAAAAGCCATCTAAATATATGGAAAGCTTCTGTTAATCAGATAATGAAAGTACTTACAAAGCAAATAAAATATAAGAAATTGATTGGTGCATTTTTAATATGTTTACAGGTATTGAATCAACTGACTTGTAGAAGTATCCTTAAAAGTGATGCTAAATTTCTAGATTTAAAATGAGAATAATAAAATTTGTGTATTCAAGTAAGACACTTAAGGAACAATAGGTTTCAAATTTGTTTTTCAATAAATTAACTATTTTTTTTTTTTTTTTTTTTTTAAAGATTTTATTTATTTATTTGTAAGAGAGAGAGAGAGTGAGAGCGAGCACAGGCAGACAGAGTGGAAGGCAGAGTCAGAGGGAGAAGCAGGCTCCCTGCGGAGCAAGTAGCCCGATGTGGGACTCGATCCCAGGACGCTGGGATCATGACCTGAGCCGAAGGCAGCTGCTTAACCAACTGAGCCACCCAGGCGTCCCATCAATAAATTAACTATTGATTTAACACCTCAGAGCAATTGCAAATTGTCTTTTTGCATGTGCATGTGCGTAAAACCCACTCTCAGGGACACTTGAATTATTTTGGCAATCATCGTTGAGGGTGTCTAAGGCCAGGAACTTGAAGCTACAGTAACATTTCAGACCTCCCAGTTTGCGTGCTGTGCCTGCATTGCTGTTTTCCGTCTCTCCAGCCACCTAACGCATTCAGGGAAATGAGGAGTAGCTTCTTCCTTCTGGGATGAGAAGGAGCTGTACCTGGTAAGATGTTTCCAAGCTCTTTAGCATCCCTTCAAAGGAATTTAAAAAATAAAGAACAAATCAGAACCAAGGAAGTGACCTGGGCTGGAGAGCTGCACTATGGGAACTTTAGGACCAACTTACTGTTCATTGGTTACGGAAATATTATCATTGGCTCTTGGGGCACCTGACTGGCTCAGGTGGTGAGGCATCTGTAAGCCTCTGCCTTTGGCTCAGCTCGGGCTCCTGGGATCTAGTTCTTTGTCAGGCTCCCTGCTCAGTGGGGAGCTTGCTTCTTCCTCTCCCTCTGCCTGCTGCTCCCCCTGCTTGTGCACTTTCTCTCTCTGTCAAATAAGTAAATTAAATCTTTTAGAAAATATATTAAAATTGGCTCCAGAAGGGTCCTTCTCAGGTGGTTCTTCTGTCCCTTGCAGAGGGACAGAGTGCATTCTTGAACACTCAGGGACTTTCCTCTCCAGTTTGTCCAAGATGCTCATTATGTGGCCAGTAAGTGGCAGAGGTAGAAACATTGGCTTTTGTCCCTACTTATTCCATGTGGGACAATTTTAAACACCCCTTTCAGGGAAGAACAGTATCTGCTCCTAACATGACATCCTCGTGCTCCTGGAGCAGTGTCCCTCCCACGGGTGATGGTGCTGGTCGGAAGAAGGCCAGAATCATAGCTGAGACAGAGCTCTGGGCCCAGCAGCATGACAATGTGTTTGGCAGAGAGACCGTATATTAAAAAGAAAAGAGAAATTTCAGAAAGCTGACCTCCAAATGCCAAAATTCCAAGTTAGGGATAAGATTTTCCATGACGGGTTTTATTGTTTGAGGGGGTGAAGAGAAGGCATGAAGACTCTTGGAATGATCTCCGTCTTCGTGTGGGATCTGTGAGTTTGTCCCTGTAGAGACTCAATCCCTGAACGGAGAGAAGGTTCCAAGCAACAAGCACACGGATAAAGCAGGTGGGGAGGCCGGGTCTGAACCCTCCGCCTGTGTCCTTCAGCCCCAGAGACCCAGACGGCCCAATCCACACAGGCAGTCAGGCTGGTTGTGAGAAAGCCTCGCAGAGATTCAGTTATGAAGGGAGGGCAGTGTAGACATCTTTGAGTTTTCTGCCAGTTTAGTGAAGAAGAGCAAGGAACCAGTCAGGACGCAGTTAAATACCTTAAAAAACCCACTGACTGTTCAAAGGGGTGTAGGGGGTGGAGAGCTGGAGACGTGCAGAGAAAGAGAAATAAAAGAGGAAGGAGAAGAAGCAGGAAGGAAAAGGGGAGGAAGGAAGTTTCATGTTAAGGTCTGTCAATATCTAAATTTGGTGTCTGTTTAGACAGCCAATAATGTATTTCCACGCCGGCAAAATCACTTATTCTGCCCTGCTGTCTATGTGAAATCTCACGCACACTGCACAGAAGCAGATCAGGTTTGCTCGGGGTTTAGGGGGAGGGGGCGGCTAACCCACGTTCCTTGGCAATGGCGGCGCCAGTCTCTCTGTATAGGAAGTACTCGGGATGGTAATTTAGTTGGGAAAGGGTGGTAGGCTAGGAGACTTGCATTGAAATTGCACTTCAATCTGAGAACACTTTTTTTTTTTTTAACTTCTACTGTGTGCTTATTTGTGATGCGTCTGAAAGAGATTAAAATCGCCTCAAGTCTCCCAAATCTCCCCCTCCCGACACCCATGGCACCTCTCAGAATGGACCCCTGCCGTTCCCGAGTGGAGAGAGTGCCGCTCTGTGTCCTTGGCTGAACTGGCTGACAGGACAGGGACAAACTGACCGCAGATTAGAAGCCATCCCCCGGCACTCCCAGGGTCTTGCAGGCTCGCACACTGCCCTGCCGTCTTGTCAAGGGGGTCCTGTAGTCAAACTACCCACTTAATATCTGCTTTCTTCCAGATTCTTTAGCAATCTTTTCACTGGGCGGATGTGGATAACCTCAGCTTTTTACGCATTTCACTTATGTGATTTTGAAAGGCCCCACAGTGATGTGGTGTCTAAGACAATGGGCAGTTTTCATGGACTGGCTCTATCCTTAGGCATTTTGTCCTAAAGTAAGGCTATTGGACATGACCCAAGGCTATGAGTTACAAATGCAGGTTTCTTGGCCTCAATACTCTTGACATGGGGCCTGATAGTTCTTAGTTGGGTTCCTGTGGATTGAGATGTTTAGCTGCATTCTTGTCCTCCACCCACTGGATTGCGTAGAAGCCCTCTCCAGTCCTGCTCAAGTGTTGAAAACACAAAATGTCCCCAGACATTTTCAGATGCCATCGATGGGGTGGGGGTTGTGGTAAAATCACTCCAGTTTACAACCACTGTTCTGTGTTGATGGCTTAGGACTCAAGCACTCTACTGGGGACTTCAGTTCTAAAGATCAGAAAGTCACTACCTTCCAGAAAGGGCAGCTGCCACCGCACCCTTCTCTTTCATCTCTACTTCCTCACCAGTGAGTGCCTTTATTTTTGATAAATATTGTCTAGAGAACAATGATCCCTCAGTCTCTAAGGGAGTGTCAGGGCCAAGGGTGTGTCTTCTTGCCAAGGAGTGGTGACACCGGAAATGGGGAGTCATAAGCCCTTTACAGTATTATAGTTCTTCTCTGATTTTTGAGATGAAAGTTGCAGAGCTCTAAAGGATGTTTCAATTTATCTGCCATGATCAATCTTTCCTTCCTAAGATGAATTTTCTGCTTCTCCCACCCCAAAACCTATCTGTCATGGTCTCCATGGTAAAAGAATAACTTAAAATTCAAATCCTCTCTGATTAGAAAGAAAACACCCCTACTACTATCAACATTCTTACCACAAGAGAGACATTTTATATGCATGCCAATATATTTGATTAATCTTTCTAACAACCTTACAATGTAAATATGATTTTTCCTATTTTATAGCTAAAGAGCCAAGCTGCCTACAGAAATACACCTAATGTTGGTGAAAGAATCAAAATTTCTCCTACCAGTTAAAGATAATAGCAATACCTTATGTCTGCATTATATTTTTCATATCTTTATTATTTTTTACATATATTATCTGGATTGTACTTCTAGCTTAAGTGCTGTGGGAGAAGCTCTAGAATATGAAGTGTGGTTGGAGGAAGTTTCCCAACTGGGCAATGGACTGGTCCCTGAAGATGACAGAGGTCCGAGGGTCATTGGGGTTATTGGTGGATGTGTTAGTAGAGGCTTATTTTAGACAGAAAACATGAACAAAAACCCAGACTGAAGAATCAGGGGTGGATGGGAAACAAGGGACGAGGCTACCCCAGGAGCAGATGATTCCTGATGGTGGGGTAGGAGTTAGAATGGGTGCATCTAGTGTGATCAGATTATGGAGGGCCTAGAGATCCAGGCAGGGGAATTAGGACGTTATGAAACAACCTCTGGGAGCTGTTGGAGGTCTGTAAGCAGAGATTAACACTTTCATCCTACTCAGACTCACTTCTTCAGAAAAGCCTTAGCTAATCCCCCTGACGTTCAGTGTTTGGTGTCAGTCTTCTAGTATCCTGGAGCTTCCTTTGAACAGTCAAGGCCCTATGAGACCATGAGCTCTTTGAAGACAGAGTTCTGAATCACCCAATTTTGTGTCCTTAGGTCTGGCATGTAGAAGGCTCTCAGGGAATGGCCTCAGTAATGAGGAAATGGACCTTGATAGACACCACGTGCTTCTCTGACTCCTCAGTGCCCTATGAAGATGGATTCTAAGAACAGGGAGGCCCCTGGACAGAGGAGATCACAGGTTTTGAAGGCGGAAAGGTGCACAGACGGGATGTCAGAGGAGAGCAGAGCTGGAGGGGGAGGAGCTGAGGAACCCCCAGGAGACAAAGAAAGGTGGGTGGGAATCACCCAGGCAATTAAAATCTCTGAAGCAGGACCCTCTCCCCCATCCTAAAACATGGAACGTTCCAGACATAGGCCTTACAACTATTACAACTAATGTTCACTCTCCTTCTGTAGGAAAGGGAATAGTCACATTCTTAATCTAAAAAACTGAAAAATGGGGCACCTGGCCCAGTTGGTAGAGCATGGGTTGTGAGTTTGAGCCCCACACTGGGGGTAGGGATTACTTAAAAATAAATCTTGAAAAATTTTAATTAAAAAATAAAATATAAAAAACTGAAAAACATCCTTCCAAACGCCCCCCTCTTCCCGAATCCTCCACCCCCACCGTTCACGCCGGCGTGCGGTGCTGCTGCTACCCAATGAGTCAGTCAGAGAGGAACATTAGTCTCTTGGAGCAGATGTTGCTTTAAAAAACAACACTGCACCATTCCGCAAAGCTTACCAATTATGCCTGTCGTGGAGCTTCAGGGCTAATATAAAGAAAAGGGGTAATTTTGGCGAATTCAAAGGGGGTACGATTACTGTAATTACGGGGCACTGCTGCTAAATAGTCTTCAGAGAAAAGAAAGGCTGTTTTGTGTCTTGCTGAGTTACCGGAAGGAGGAGGGAGAGACGGGAGGCTGGGGAGGTCGCCGGTGTTTACTGGCATTCTTGGGCCTGACTTACTGTGTCTGGAGCTGAGAGAAAACAAGATCTTTGAAGGTCACTGAGGGTAGAAGCCAAAGGCTTTACCCAGCATAAGCTACCACTCTCCGTCCTCACCAGCCGGGCTTTTCCAAAGGCCTGCTCAAATCCTTCCCCTCCTGTGACACCATCCGTGTCACTCCACTCTGCAGAGCCCTGTCCTGCTGAACGACAATACCAGTCACAAGGGGAGCCTCAGTGCTGCTGACCAGCATCTCCTACCACTGTCCAGCCTCTCATGTGCTCACATACAGACTTGCTAACCAGATCGCCGTCCCCTTGAAGAAGGCATGGCACTCTGTACCACACGGGGGGCCCTCAGAATGCTGGCAGTGTGTGTTGATTGGTTGATCGATTAGATAGCAATGCCAGGGGCTATCAGCTAAGGTGGTCTACCACCTAAGTGATGCGCGGTCTAATGATTTACAGAAAGGAAACTAACATCCATGGAGTACCAAGAAGCCACGCCCCCTTTCTCAGGTTAGATTATCTCAACAGAACCATTTGAAAACACCTCAGGAGATGTTCTAAAATTAAGGGTGAGGACATTAAGGTGGGTTTCCAAAGGCCACAGCACTCATAGGCAGCAGAAGCTGGGATCTACTCTTCGACTTGTGTGATCGCAAAGCTTCTGTCCTTTTCAGGTGGCGCTTTAATGCTCCCAACATCTTCCTCTTGCCTTTGGCCAAGATCAGAACTCCTGGCAATTTCTTCATGATAGCTTGAAACTTCGGTACCTGTTGAACTGAAAACACTCTTAGCATTAAGTGTGTTAGGCAGAATAATGCCCCCCACCCCCTGAAGTACCCATATCTTAATCCCAGAACCTGTGAATATCTTAGGTTATATGGCTTAGGGAAGTCAAGGATACAGATAGAATTAAAGCTGTCAAATACCTCACCTTAAAAAGATATAAAAAAAGAGTTTACCAGGCATTTTCTGGGTGTGCTCAGTGTAACCACAAGAATCATGAACTGATGGAAGAGGAAGGCAGAAGAGTCAAATGAATCATCTTACGTGAGGCTGGATGTGCCGCCGTTGCCTTTGAAGATGGAGAAAGGGTCCCAAGACAAGAGACTGAGCAGTAGAACCTAGACAGGCAAGGACAGATTCTGTCCTAGGGCCTCTAGGGAGGAACAAATACCTTCTGATACCTTGGTTTTAGCCTGATGAGACCTGCATCCGACTTCTGAAATACAGAACTGTAAGAGAATTCATTTGTATTGCTGTAAGCCAGTATGCTTGTGGCGATTTCTTACAGCAGCAATAGGAAATTAATCCATCGAACAATAATACATCCATACCTGTTTCTGTTACACATTTACCGGTGATTTGAGAAAAGGCGTGCAGGGTTTGTAGAAGAGAACAGCACTGAATTTAGACAACAAGGTGGAAAGAAAGGGAGGGAACCAAGACGAAAACGGGGTAGAGCAGCGGTTGAGGATGAGAATGGGAGTTCCTGGAGGGCGGGGATCACAGGTCCCCACACTGGCCTCCCTGTGCCCCCCAAGGATCCGAGACAGCAGGTTCGCCCTTCAAAAACTGCTGAGTCAACAGAATGAATGAACGGGTGAAGGAAGTGACGGCGGAAGAAAATGCCTCCGGGAAGAAAGAAGAAAGTGAAGAAAGAACGGAGGTAAATGTGTTTGGGGTTCAGTGGCTCCATGAGGGGGACACGGAGAGCAAACAGTAGACTGAAGGTTCTAGAATACATTTATGCTAAGGCTGGCACTTGAGTGAACTCTGCGACCTGTTCTGGAAACTGTAAACAGTGAAAATCCTTGCAAGTTTCTCACCAGTATCATCACTGGCTCTGCGTTTCTCAACCCATTATTTCTCATATATTATTACACAGAAAAAAAAAAAATAACCCGATAGAAACACAGTCCTTCAGTATGACAGTCAAACGGGAGTGGAGCAGCAGTGCATGAGAACAATGGATTTGTAGACAATGGATTGGAAAGAAATGCGTTTTTTCCTGACGTCTCAACTTTTTGCACCAGCAAAACCTCATTCAGAACATACACTCTGATGGATCAAGTGATAATCTCCTTTTCATTTAGACAGTCCTCGTGAGCCTTATCCGTCTACTGGAGAACTTTAAACGTGATGCTAAAAGTAGATTCCTCATTGCTAATTCTTAAATCCTCTCAGTTCCCATAAAATGGGAGACAAGATCTCGAAGTCTGACAATACTCAAAGACAAGTGTTGAGTTACCTGCCTCTCAGCACTCCAGCCAACATTAAAAAGAAAAAGTGGGATAATATTTATTGGCTTGAATTATAATGTGAAAATAGCTGTTCTACCGCCCATTTTCTCTGAGCGTTAGGATATCGATTACGTAAGGACCAGGGTCTCAAGTTCAGGGTATAAGAGATGTACTTTTTAGCACTTTTCCTTGTTAATATCTCTTTCTCTTTAATAGTCTCATTCTTCTCTCTTTTCTGTAGACACAGGTAGGTGCTTACACACTTATAGCTGCATGTGTGCGTGTGTGTGCACCTGCCCACACACGCATACACACATATTTCTAAATATAATCTACTTCCACTAAATAACCCAGAGAGTAATGGCAGTTCCCTTCAACAGCAACCGAAGTGAGCTTAGTGGTCGACAGAGGTACAGGTCAGTGACAGCAAGAAGCCCAAGTGCTAGGTCCCCTGACTCCCTCAGACCCATGTGTCTCCCGCTGTAGCAAGCCACTTCCAAGTGCAGTAAATGTGTCTGTGAAGATGTTCAGGGCACTTGTGCTATGTCCCTTCCTCCTTCCTTCCCTCCACCCTTTTTCCTCTGCCTAGACAACATTCTCTGTTAATAAATCAGGTCCACCATCATTTCTAAACCCGGCTAGCTGGGCAAGCAGGTATCTCACTGTCCATCTTAGAGGGGCCATGCTGACCTGATACAAACTGATGACTAGAAACAACACTGGTGTTGGTAGAATTTTTTAAAACTTTAAAAATAAAAATACTTATTAATATACAGCATAACTGGGAGATAATATGGCTGATTTTTCTTCTTCATAAAATTCCTACTGTATGTTTGTTTTGTTTTTATAATCAGACAAAAAAAATCAATAATCATTTTAAGATACTATGGCTAATGAGAGAATTAAGCTTATCAAGGGTACCTCCAATTCTGAGGGCATCAGGAGCCCCAAGGATGCCACTTAGGGTGACTAATCATTTTGGCTTGCCTGGGTCTGAGGGGATCCAGGGGACACAAGACGTCCAGTGTGAAAACCAGGATGAGATGGTCATCCTAACATCACTACCTATCTCTCCCCAAGCCTGTCTTACAGCTTCTCCAGAACTGGTTGTTAGCAAGAGGAGAGGCAGCTCAGACTGTTGGTGATTGTACACAGATGTTTATGGAGGAGGTTAGATATATATACCCAACTCTCAAGCACACAGCTAAGTGAACTTTGACAAATGGCCATACCGTGTAACATCACCAAGATCAAGTTACAGGCTATTCTTACCATCCCAGAAAATTCCTTTGTGCTGCTGCTTTTCCAGTCAATACCCACTGCTCACCAAAAGCAACCACTCTTCTGATTTACATCTCCGTAGACACATCAGAATTAGATACACTCAGAAATATGGCTACAGAATTAGGAAAGAACTTGAAATGAAAGAAAATACATTGTTCAGAAATGAAGACCAACTACCAGAAACACGAGAGTCGCTAAACACAGTGTATAATGTCATCAGACAGTCAGAAGGCGAAAAGGTAGACATGTTTAAAGCCAAAAAGAAATAAAGATACGAATGTGATCTGAGAGAAAGTGACGAATACGGAAGAGAGGCAAAAAAAAAAAAAAAAAAAAAAAAAAAGACCTCTCTTCCGTATTTGTCACTTTCTCTCAAATCCTATTTATATCTTCATTTCTTCTTTTTTTTAAGATTGTGTTTATTTATTTGACAGATGGAGATCACAAGTAGGCAGAGAGGCAGGCAGAGAGAGAGGAAGCAGAGCAGAGAGCCCGATGCGGGGCTTGATCCCAGGACCCTGAGATCATGATCTGAGCCGAAGGCAGAGGCTTTAACCCACTGAGCCACCCAGGTGCCCCATTTCTTCTTCTTAATGACCAGGGAGGGGCAAGGGAATTTGACTAGGAATTTGACCATATAAATATTAGTTATTTCTTATATAATCATGTACCATTTCCTTGCCCCTCCTTTGGGGGGGAGGGGTTCCCTGTCTTCTTTGAGTTCATTCATGACCTACCACAGACTAAATACTTAAAAAGTGTTTAAAGTTGAGGAAAATAAAGCTTGAAATCAGGTAACATGATGACCCCAGTTTTATTTTTGTTTTTCAGCATTTCCTTAGTGATTTGGGGTATCTTCTGATTCCATACAAATTTTTGGATTATTTGCTCCAGCTCTTTGAAGAATACCGGTGGAATTTTGATCGGAATGGCATTAAAAGTATAGATTGCTCTAGGCAGTATAGACATTTAAACAATGTTTATTGTTCCGATCCAAGAGCATGGAATGGTCTTCCATCTTTTTGTGTCTTCTTCCATTTCTTTCATGAGTGTTCTGTAGTTCCTCGAGTACAGATCCTTTACCTCTTTGGTTAGGTTTATTCCCAGGTATCTTATGGTTCTTGGTGCTACAGTAAATGGAATCAATTCTCTACTTTCCCTTTCTGTATTTTCATTGTTAGTGTATAAAAAAGCCACTGATTTCTGTACATTGACTTTGTATCTTGCCACATTACTGAATTGCTGTATGGGTTCTGGTAGTTTGGGGTGGAGTCTTTTGGATTTTCCATATAAAGAATCATGTCATCTGCGAAGAGAGAGAGTTTGAGTTCTTCATTGCCAATTTGGATACCTTTTATTTCTCTTTGTTGTCTGATTGCTGTTACTAGGACTTCTAATACTATGTTGAAGAAGAGTGGTGTGAGTGGGGATCCTTGTCGTGTCCCTGATCTCAATGCGAAGGCTGAGAGCTTTTTCCCATTGAGGATGATATTTGCTGTGGGTCTTTTCATAGATAGATTTTATGAAGTTCAGGAATGTTCCTTCTATCCCTATACTTTGAAGCATTTTAATCAGGAACGGATGCTGGATTTTATCAAATGCTTTTTCTGCATCAATTGAGAGGACCATGTGGTTCTTCTCTTTTCTCTTATTAATTTGTTCTATCACATTGATTGATTTGCAAATGTTGAACCATCCTTGTAGCCCAGGGATGAATCCCACCTGGTCATGTTGGATAATCTTTTTAATGTGCTGTTGGATCCTGTTTGCTAGGATCTTGTTGAGAAACTTTTTTTTTTTTTTTAAAGATTTTATTTATTTATTTGACAGAGAGAGATCACAAGTAGGCATAGAGAGAGAGAGAGGTGGAAGCAGGCTCCCTGCTGAGCAGAGAGCCCGATGCGGGACTCGATCCCAGGACCCTGAGATCATGACCTGAGCCAAAGGCAGCGGCTTAACCCACTGAGCCACCCAGGCGCCCCTCTTGTTGAGAATCTTATCAACCATATTCATCAGTGATATTGGTCTGAAATTCTCCTTTTTGGTAGGTAGGGTCTTTGCCTGGTTTGGGGATCAGGGTAATGCTGGCTTCATAGAAAGAGTCTGGAAATTTTCCTTCTGCTTCAATTTTTTGAAATAGCTTCAGGAGAATAGGTGGTATTTCTTCTTTGAAAGTTTGGTAGAATTCCCCAGGGAATCCGTCAGGTCCTGGGCTCTTGTTTTTTGGGAAGTTTTTTTTTTTAATCACTGCTTCAATCTCCTTACTAGATATCAGTCTATTCAGGTTGTCAATTTTTTCTGGGTTCAATTTTGGGAGTTTATAGTTTTCCAGGAATGCCTCCATTTCATTTAGGTTGCTTAGCTTATTGGCATATAACTGTTGATAATAACTTCTGATGATTGTTTCTACTTCCTTGGTGTTAGTTGTGATCTCTCCCTTTTCATTCATAATTTTATTAATTTCGGCTTTCTCTCTTTTCTTTTGGCTAGTGTGGCCAATGGTTTATCGATCTTATTGATTCTTTCAAAAAATCAGCTTCTAGTTTCATTGATACATTCTACTGTATCTCTGGTTTCTACCTCATTGATCTCAGCTCTAATCTTGATTATTTCCCTTCTTATGTGTGGAGTTGGTTTGATTTGTTGTTGATTCTCCAGTTTTTTAAGGTGTAGAGACAGCTGGTGTGTTCTGGATTTTTCCATTTTTTTTTGAGGGAGGCTTGGATGGCTATGTATTTCCCCCTTAGGACCGCCTTTGCTGTATCCCATAGGTTTTGGACTGAAGTGTCTTCATTCTCATTGGTTTCCATGAATTGTTTCAGTTCTTCTTTGATCTCCTGGTTGACACAAGCATTCTTAAGCAAGGTTCCTTCGGAACTTTTCCTTGTGATTGAGCTCCAGTTTCAAAGCATTGTGATCTGAGAATATGCAGGGAATAATCTCAGTCTTTTGGTATTGGTTGAGTCCTGATTTGTGACCCAGTGTGTGGTTTATTCTTGAGAAGGTTCCATGTGCATTTGAGAAGAATGAGTATTCTGTTGTTTTAGGGTGGAATGTTCTGTATATATCTATGAGGTCCATCTGGTCCATTGTGTCATTCAATGCTCTTGTTTCTTTATTGATCTTCTCTGCTTCGATGATCTGTCTCTTTCTGAGAGAGGTGTGTTAAGATCTCCTACTATTAATGTATTCATATCAAAATGAAACGGGGCATCACATTACCTGATTTCAAGCTTTACTACAAAGCTGCGATCACCAAGACAGCATGGTACTGACATAAAAACAGACACATAGACCAGTGGAACAGAGTAGAGAGCCCAGATATAGACCCTCAACTCTATGGTCAATTAATCTTCGACAAAACAGGAAAAAATATACAGGGGAAAAACGACAGTCTCTTCAATAAATGGTGCTGGGAAAAGTGGATAGCTATACGTAGAAGAATGAAACTCGACCATTCTCTTACACCGTACACCAATATAAACTCAAAATGGATGAAAAATCTCAACGTGAGACAGGAATCCATCAGAATCCTAGAGGAGAACGTAGGCAGTAATCTCTTCGATATCAGCCACAGCAACTTCTTTCAAGATATGTCTCCAAAGGCAAAGGAAACAAAAGTGAAAATAAACTTTTGGGACTTCATCAAAATCAAAAGCTTCTGCACAGCCAAGGAAACAGTCAAGAAAACAAAGAGATAACCCATGGAATGGGAGAAGATATTTGCAAATGACAGTACAGACAAAAGGTTGATATCCAGGATCTATAAAGAACTTCTCAAACTCAACACACACAAAACAGATAATCATATCAAAAAATGGGCAGAAATATGAACAGACACCTCTCCAATGAAGACATACAAATGGCTAACAGACACATGAAAAAATGCTCATCATCACTAGCCATCATGGAGATTCAAATCAAAACCCCATTGAGATACCACCTTACACCAGTTAGAATGGCCAAAATTAACAAGACAGGAAACAACATGTGTTGGAGAGGATGTGGAGAAAGGGGAACCCTCTTCCACTGTTGGTGGGAATGCAAGTTGGTGCAGCCTCTTTGGAGAACAGTGTGGAGATTCCTCAAGAAATTAAAAATAGAGCTCCCTATGACCCTGCCATTGCACTACTGGGTATTTACCCCAAAGATACAGATGGAGTGAAAAGAAGGGCCATCTGTACCCCAGTGTTTATAGCAGCAATGGCCACGGTCACCAAACTGTGGAAAGAACCAAGAAGCCCTTCAACCAATGAATGGATAAGGAAGATGTGGTCCATATACACTATGGAGTATTATGGCTCCATCAGAAAGGATGAATACCCAACTTTTGTAGCAACATGGACGGGACTGGAAGAGATTATGCTGACTGAAATCAGTCAAGCAGAGAGAATCAAGTATCATATGGTTTCACTTATTTGTGGAGCATAACAAATAGCCTGGAGGACAAGGGGAGTTAGAGAGGAAAAGGGAGTTGAGGGAAATTGGAAGGGGAGGTGAACCATGAGAGACTATGGACTCTGAAAAACAATCTGAGGGGTTTGAAGGGGGGGTGGGAGGTTGGGGTACCAGGTGGTGGGTATTATAGAGGGCACGGATTGCATGGAGCACTGGGTGTGGTGCAAAAACAATGAATAATGTTATGCTAAAATAAATTAAAAAAAAAGAAAAAGAAAAAAGTCATTTTGGTGATCTAACAAGGATATATTTTATTCCTATGTTGAATTTATTATTGTGATAACAAAGTAGCTATACATGAATAAATGATTAACTTCAAAAAAAAAAAAGTTGAGGAGGTGAACCATGAGAGACTATGGACTCTGAAAAACAATCTGAGGTGTTTGAAGGGGCCGTGGGTGGGAGGTTGGGGTACCAGGTGGTGGGTATTATAGAGGGCATAGATTGCATGGAGCACTGGGTATGGTGCAAAAATAATGAATACTGTTATGCTGAAAATAAATAAATAAATTCAAAGATTGAGGAAAATAAAGAATAAGGAAATAAAGAAAATCTAAAGGGAGGAAAAATTAAGCAAATCTGGGTAGGGTTGGTGGGAAGGCTGGCTCTCCTTGTCTCTACAACATTACAAGTTATCGTCCCTAGAAAATAAATTCTATTAAAAAAGAAGAAGAGTTCCTGAGACCTAGATCCTCTGGTACGCCAGGTGCACAGACACATTTCGGCTGGAAAAGTGTAAGATTCATGCTATCAGAGACACTGCTTCTGGTTTACAAGTTTGCTGAGCCCTGGCTGTGTCCCCTATACAGAGGGAGTAGGTCTGGGGATTTGATGGGCACCGCTGTCCCTTCTCTAGAACTATCCCTGGTCTGTGCTGCTCCTGGATGATTCCTAAAGAAGTTGCAAGGTGGGGACTGGCAGGCAGATCCTGGCTTAGCCTTCACTTGCCAGGAGCAGACTGCCCGACCCCCACCTCGTGCCATGGAGAGTCTCCTTCTGCTCAGGCTGCTGAACCAGCTGGACTGGACATTCTTCTCAGTTTCCACGGAGTTTTCCTTCTTGTGTCCCCCTTCTTAATGGTTGAGAATGTCCTGTGGCTATTGCTGGTGTCTCAGGGTCTCTTTGAGAACAGAGGGTGTCGGGCACCAGAGAGGTCAGCCAGATCTGCACCAAAGTCCTGGCTCTAGCACTTGCAAGGAGGTCCATGATCTCAGTTCCCTCCCCTATTAAAAAAAATGGAATAATAATATTTAATGTCCCAAGGTTGTCGTTGGCATTGACACCAGATCATGAATATCAGAATTTAACACATCGTTGGTGCTCAGTAAAGACTGGTTTCTTTTCTTCTACCAGATGGGCTGTGGGCCTGTTAGTCTCTAGATAAGTTGATGTTTACAGGGTGGCAGTATCTGTGCCATCTGTAGTAATTTAATACTGATGAAGAACTCAAACAAAATGAAAGGTACAAATGTATGGCACAGATCTGGTTTGGGACTTTTGACATCCCAGTTTCATTCTGTTTTGGATTTAGAAAACAAATAGTTTTTGTTCAGCCCTACACTACTTTTTAAATAAATAAAACCCCCAAATCTTTAATTTAGTTGGTTACATATGACAAGAAAAATGCCTTCTTTTTTATAATTCGTATCGCTTTAGTTCCCTTGATTTTTGATTCATATGGAGCTTTTGTTTAAATCTCTCCCGCCACTCCCACACTTGCTCTCTCTCTCTCTCTCTCTCTCTCTCACACACACACACACACATACACACACACACCCTAGTATATTGCCAAAAGCAAAACTGATCGGTTTTCTTATTAAACTGATGCCTCCATACAATGATCTCTAAGCTAAAAGAAGAGATTGTCTTTGGTGAAGAAAAGCCTGTATAATTTTTTTTTCTACCATGTTTGGCAGAATTAACTTGCTAGAGCCTGATTGCTTAGGCCCGCAGTAGGAGGAATGGTTAGGTGACAGGTGGCAGCGTAGGTCAGCTGTCGGCTGTGATCATTACCTGAAAATAGACCACTTCCCTATGACAGTGAATTCAGGTTGATACCACTGAAAGAGTGGTTCCAGTTTGGATAATTCTATGATGTTGAGCAAATCATTTCACCTCTATAAGCTCAGTTTTCCACCTCTAAAATGAAGCATTTGGCTTAAGTGATTTCTAGGATCTCTTCCAGCTCTGAAATTCCAGGGTTCCTTGAATCCAAAAGAGGTAGCGCAACAAAAATCAGCTGTCAGGAGCAACGATGGGGGCCAGACGAGCCAGCCTGAGAGTACGAAGACCGTGAACTTACAACGGATCTGGAAGAGCAAAGGCCATGTTCTCTGGAGGCTGAGGCCGGGCAAACCGAGGTTACGGAGGAGACGCTGTAGAATGGGCAAGGGGGATACGCCATCGTAACCTCTCTTCCAGCGTTTGATCTCTGTGTTTTATACTCCCTCTGCTGTTGCAGCCAACAGTCTCATGGGTCTGAAGATGAGCCACTGACGTGCTAGTAAAGGGTAAAGTGTCACGGAGTAGTAACCGTAGGCACAGCAGCACACCCAAATAGGATAATTGGAAATAATGTGATTAGATCCAAATCGGGGAAGTGACCGTGACAGTGAGGAGGCATCCACTGAGCAGAGTGAAGTCAGCAAAGACAACTTTCAGAGCACGGAGCAAATATTGAGATCTTTCCCGATAAAGAAAGATGGGAGGCGCTAAGGGAGCGTCACGTGGCATTGGCAAGTCAGTTGGCAAGTGCAAGTGAGCATGTGTGCACACGCAGGTGTGTGGACGTGTGGTTGCCTGTGTGTGTGTTCTCAGAGTGGAACAACATCTCCGCGAACCAGGATCTTCCTGCCTCTCCACATTTGACTCATTTTCAGTTGAATCGGATCTTTAGAAAGCTGCTTCTTCTATGGGCTAAAATACAGATCTCTAGAGCGTCTCCTCATTGGTCCTTGCTTTATTTCCAAGACCACAGAAGCTGGAACTTGGAGTCTTTCTGACTTTGAAGACAGTTGGTATGTACCTGGAGAATCTCTTTTCTTCATTCATAGTTTCCATCTCCCCTTCATGTTTTAGTATCCAAATCCTTCACCACCAGAATTCCCATTTCCACAAAGGTGGCCTTCGTTAGCCATACCGGGTCCCTTACTTCTGTCTTCAGGTCCGTCCCAGCTTCTGTGCGGGGGTGCACTTCCTTGCTTGGCTCCGTTATCACGTAAGACATATGTACATGTGTACGTATGCAGGTTTCAGCCAGCAGGTCATGTGGGGAAAGGGCCGCGTGCCACTCTGCAAGGTTGGCACCGCCATAGAGTCCGTGAACTCCGAGGGCTGTCTCCACCAGTTCCAGACTGAGAATGTCAGGTGCCCACAGCTCACTTCTCTGAAAGGTCATAACACTTGGGCGCTGGCACCACCAGGCAATTGTTGCCAGTCCCATTAAATGCTTACCCTTGAACCATTCCACAGACCAGTTTGTCTGTACAGCCTCTAGCATTAGACTCTGGGAAGAAAACTCGGAGTGTGTTACTTTAGGCAAATTTCTCTATACACAATGCTCAGTACACAATGCTCACAATGCTCACAAGCAGCTTAATACTCTGGGAGGCCATGGGTGTGGAAGCACAAGGAACTAAGCTCAGATTTTATTTCTGCCACTTACTCTTTTGTGACCTTGGGCTTTGGGAGGATTAAATTAGATAATAAGGCTTAAATGTCTGGCCTGGTCTGTGATACTTGGTGGTTTCATGGCCACTGTTAACCACGCTTCTCCCTCTTTGTGGGATCCCATTCGACATTGTATTTCTTGAGACTCCTTGGAAACCTCGAAACAACACATTTTTATATCCTCATTTGAAATATGATTTCCTGGCTGTGAAGCAGATCCTGTTATCCGGGACACCTGCCTTCTCCTGCACATCCTCAGCAGTGTAATTACCCACCGGGGTGATCAGTGTTCTCTGGGCGTGGGCTCGGTCTGGCTGTCCCGCTGCACATGTCATCCGCGCGTGCGCTTAATTGTCAGTGTCCGTCGCGTGATTCTGAATTAGCTGCGGTGCAATGAGCAGAAGGTCGTTTGTCATCTGGCCGAGGCAGGGCGAGAACTCCGATTGGGGCGCTGAGCAGGGCTGCTGACTCTCAAAGTCCTTGCCGCTCTCTGATGCTCTTGAAAATCTGGAGGAAGATAAAAAAAAAAAAAAAAAAAAAAAAGGCAAAATAGATTTCACTTTTTCTTTAACGCTTTTATCATAACAGGATTTATTGTTTCATATATTTGGTGTCTTTTTTTTTTTTTTTTTAAATCTGGTGTCTTGCTTCAAGGGTCATGGTACCTTAGAAGGACTGTGTTCAGCACGGCTCAGTGCTCAGCCTTGCCATCAAAGAGCTTAAAGCAGCCAAAAATAAGGTGGGTGATCTGACATCAGTGGAAATGGAACTGACAGCCAAGATGACAGCCAGGACGGCCCGAGACTTGCAGGAAGTAGGACAAGAGCTCTTAATTCACCACGGTGTTGGGTCCCAGTCAGCTTTTCTCTGCCAAATGGTATAATGTGGCGCTTCCGACAGAGAGGCTCTACTACCAGGCTCACTGGGTTCAATCCTGACTCCGGCCCTTCCCTGTTGTGTGACGTCGAACAAGTAACGGAGTCTGTTGCCTCTTGCATCACATAGAGTTGATAATACAACTTACTTCCTAGGGTGGTTGTGAGAGTTAAATGTAGCAATCTGTGGAAGGTACTCTGCTTTGTTGTTTTGTTTTTAATTCAAGTCCATTGAGCCGACATACAGGATACCCTTAGTTTCCCATGTAGAGTTCAGTGATTCGTCAGCTGCATAGGACACCCGGTGTTCATCATGTCACAGGCCCTCCTTGCTACCCGTCACCCGGTCACCCCATCGCTGCACCCGTGCCCCTCCCGCAGCCCTCCGTTTGTTTCCTAGAGTTAAGAATCTCTCATGGTTTATCTGTCTCTCTGATTTCTTTTCATTCCATTTTCCCTCCGTTCCCCTCGGATCGTCTGTGCTGCTTCTTATCGTCCGCATGTGAGTGAAACCATGTGATAGTTGTCTTTCTCTGACTGAATGATTTCGTCCGGTGTTATACCCTCCAGTTCCACCCGTGTCGATGTAAATGGGAAGAACTCGTCCTTTCTGACGGCTGAGAAATGCTCTATTGTGGGTACGTGATGTATATATACACCTTCACTCATTCATCTGTGAATGGACAGCTCGGCTCTTTCCATTGTTCGGCTGTTGTGGACCATCGGGTGCACGTGCCCCTGTAGATCACTATGTTTGTATCTTTGGGGAAAATACCCGGTAGTGCAATGGCAGCTCGGTTCTTCACACCTTGAGGGAACGCCCTCGCTTGCAGTCTGTGGAAGACACTTTGATCGCGCCTGGCACATACTCAGTTTTATGTGTAAGATCCCGGTATGGTCTAAGAGACTCTTAATCTCAGGAAACAAACTGAGGATTGCCAGGGCGGGGCTAGGGAGAAGGAGGCTGGGTCACGGACACTGGGGAGGGGCTGTGCTGTGGTGCGTGCTGTGAATTGTGTAAGCCTGATGGTTCACAGGCCTGTACCCTTGCATGGAGCACTGGGTGTGGTGAAAAAATAATGAATACTGTTTTTCTGAAAATAAATAAATAAATTAAAAAATAATACATTATATGTTAATTAAAAAATTAAAAAATGAAATAAAATGCCTTAAAAAAATCCCATTATGGTCAAGCCTCTGACACAATCCCTAAGCTCAGAGGGATGTGTCAGCTTCCACTCCACCATGAGCTCCTCTACTGCCGAGACTTCTTTCTTACTTTTGTTAACTAATATAGCCAATATTATTGATACTTTAGGATGGTCCAAGCATTGCTGCAGATGAACAGAGGCAAATAATTCTAGTAGAGTCCACGTTGCCAGTGCTCACTCTGTCTTCGTGTGAATTCCCGTGCTGGCTCTCGTTTCTGCCGCATGAACTATGGAGAGTGAACTCGGTCCCTTTCTGCCTGGCTGCTGCCCCCTCGTGTGAAGACGGTTCTAAGGCCTTAGCTCGGCCTTTTCTGACTAAACAGGTGCAGAGCTTCCCGTGGCTGCCCCGGTGGTGGGTGGTCGCCCGCTGTGTTTCCGGAGCCCCTTCCGCAGCCACAGCAGCAAGGAGCGAGCTGGTTGGACATTCCCTGACGGCACTGGGGCTCGAGTGCTGTGCCCGGGAGCCTGCTGACTGCCACCTGCCTTCTGGCGTGGCCTCCTTGCTCTGCTCTGGAATGAGCCTCCACGTGTCCTAGCTTTCCTTCGAGCGTATTCTCCAGCTCCATCAGTTCCTGCCTCCTTCTCCCGTTCTGCCGCTGGCACCCTCCCCAGGCCTCCCCTATTTGACCTAACTGGGCCTACCCAGCCCATAACGTGGTGGGGTTAAATCACTTTTAAGTTTTCATTTGTTGTAAATGCTTTGCTCTAGTTGTCCTGAACTCCTTGGCCTCTGAGCTAGACTTCCTCATGGCCAGCAAGGAAGCAGAATAAGTGCTGCATATCACACACACACACACGTGTACGCAGTGATGTTTACTTAAACCATGCCACCATGCTCTTGTATCACTTAGAATTTTTATTTATACTTTTTCAAGGAACTCTTTTAGACTTTTTAGCAATAGACTTTCAATCCCGTGTCACTCTTATAATAAATAAAAATCAATCCCATCATGTTTCAAAACCTTATTCTTAAACTGCTCACATTATATATCAATAAAATGCTTCAAGAGTGAACCTCCTTGCTGGAGGTTCTAGACTTGCAGGTTTGATCGAGGACTTCATCAGCTCAGGCGTCCTCTTCTTGCTGTCCTCTGCCTGCAACATCCCTGAGAGACATTTTCAGGCAGAGGTTGATTTGTTCATAGCAAATGAAGCTTAGGATTCCCAGGCCCTCACTAGCAAGATCGCCTTCCTTTTCCTGCATAGACGACCACCTTATAGAATTTTATCATATGCAAATGTGATCAAAGGATAAGTAGCCACACAACTTAGGGAAACATTGGAAAAATTCATGTCAGGCATCTAAATAATAAAACCATTACATTACACTTTGGATTGTCGTATTTGTCAATTTTTAAAAATTTATAACTTGTTATGATTTATTTTCTTTTTTTTTCCCCAAAGATTTTATTTATTTGTTTGACAGAGAGAGATCACAAGTAGGCAGAGAGGCAGGCAGAGAGAGAGAGGCGGAAGCAGGCTCCCTGCTAAGCAGAGAGCCCGATGCGGGACTTGATCCCAGGACCCTGAGATCATGACCTGAGCCGAAGGCAGCGGCTTAACCCACTGAGCCACCCAGGTGCCCTATTTTCTCCTTCTTAATAACTATTCACTGTTGTACCTAATCATATTCACAAATTTATACTGTGTTTCCTAGAGAGAATTCTCCAAGTTACGTAAATCCAGGGATCAGTAATATCCACGTTTGCCCTATTCTTAGTTGCAAGTTTTTGGTTTAAATGTAAATGGTTTTGGTTTAAATTTAAACTGGCAGATGTCGGCCAGTGGTGCCGCTCACATCATCACGGTGGTAACACTAGTTTTTATGACTTAGGGGTGTAATTTTGATCTGTGTAGCTTCTTTGGCATTGATGGAGTTATTCCAGGGCGTGTTGAAGTACACCATGATTTTATTAGCATTTTCTATTTGACTGTGCTCAGTTTTGTTTTCTCCTTAAATTGAAAGTGTTGTTGGAAGTTAAGGAACTTCTCTTCAAAGTCAGCTGGAAAGCTCTGATGAATTGAAGTTCTGCCAGTGCTTGAATTAGTCACACTAGCCCCTCATTGCTTTAAAACCTTTTCATATAATCCCAAAGATTTGGGCATTTTTTCCTGCCTTCAGTTGATATATGCTAGCCAATCATTTAACCTTTTATTTTTAATAATTTTGAGCTTATAAGAAGTGAAAAAAATGGCATGAAGAACACTTGTATACTCTTTCTCCAGATTCTTCAATTATTACATCAGTTACGTCAACGGATTCATCATTCCCCAACTCCCTGTATTTAGGCATATTATTGTCCTCAAGCGTCGAGAGTAAATGAAAGACACGCTGTCCTGTTGCACCGTAAGGCTTCCATACGCATTCCCTGAAAACAAGCCCACTCTGCTGTGGAGCTCCTGTACGACACGAAAACCAGGGAATTACACAATGCTACCATGCTGCCTGTTCCAGTTCTGCTGATTGTCCCCTTTCTAAGGTCCAGGAGCCATCAAGGGGGGGCACAGTGCATTTCCCTGCCATGTCTCTTGGTCTGCTGACCTATACTGGTGTCTCAGACTCTCTTTCATGAACTTGAAGTGTTAGATGTGTTAGATGTGTCCAGACAAGGTACTTCGGAGAACATCTTTCATTTGGGGTTTGTCTCATGTTTTCTCATGATTAGATTGAGCTTTTGCGTCTTTGGCTGGAATATCTCAGAAATGATGCTGGTTCATCTCAATGCATCATTTCAGCTGGCACATGATTCCTGTAGATATTAATTTTACCATTTGGCTAACATTGTGTCTTCCAGGCTTCTCCATTGTGAAGTTAACAAATATGTTTTAAGTTCTTATATGGATTTTCTGGGAGTACACTCTGAAATTATGTAAATATCCTGTTTCTCATGAAAATTTTAGCCACTAGTTTTAGCTTCCATTGAATGCCTACTGTCTTTATAAATAAACTTACTGGAACACAACCAGGCTTATTCTTTTATGTAATTTGTGTTGCTGCTTCTTTGCTAAAAAAAAGATTTGAGTATTTGTGACAGAGACCAAATATTGCCACAAATCCTAAATTACATACTATATGACTTTTTTACAGAAAAGCATATTGACTCTTGCTCTTCTAAGCCTGGAAATCTGTATTTTAACAAGTGTATTTATATTTTAAAACACTGCAGCAGTGTGTGATATTTTCCTCTGTATTCCTGCAGCCGGTGCTTTATTACTATGTATCTCTTCAGCTATATAACTTTATGTGCTCTTTTACATCTTACCTTGTAAGAGTTACATCTTAATTTTATAAGATTTACAAAAGCAGATGGTAAGATTAATGTATCTCTGAAATACTACTGTAAAGACAGTACAGAGAGTGGTATGCTAACATGGATTTTCAGTAAATTCTCTTTGATATTATGGTTTGTTGAAAAACTTCACAAATATGAGTAGAAGGAACTAGAATAGTACTCATAATTTTGAGCTTGATTCTCTGACTCTGAAGTCCTCCAATCTGTTCAAATAATGCTATCAGATCAGGGTACTAGAGGTCAGCTTTGAGTTTCTTTCTTTCTTTCTTTTTTTCTTTTTTGTTTTTTTAGCTTTGAGTTTCCTATCCCTGATTTCAAAACACAAAATGCCTCACAATCTCCCCATATCCTAATCAATAGTACCACGTTTCTTAGTCTGGCGTTCAAGAGCCATCATGAGCTGGACCCATTGTCTGATCATTAAAGGAAGATGTGGAGGCAGAAGTGGTCCTGGAAAGGGAGAAATTGTAAGGGTTTTCCAGCATGTTCTGCTCCTGGCCGTCCCTTTCTCAATGCCTTGGACAGCCCAGACTATCTGCTCTTCACCATACATTGCCCATATCTAGGTTTCTCTTTAGATCATACATACAATCCTTTGGACACACTTTGTACTTTATCTGTATCTCTCTTGGGGAAACTTTTTCTTTTATTTGGTGGGGGAGGGGGACTTGCCTTTTTCTATCTTGAACTATGGTTCACTGTATCTGCTCCACTACTTTGTAAGGTGGTTGGGGATACACTTTGTATCTGATCGCCCTTGGTAGTACACTGTTTACCTGGTAACAGATCCTCAGTAAGCAGTCATCGAGAACCCCCGGTTGTGAGTAGTGCAGCTCTGTGGAAAGCTGGTATTTGTCTTGGGATCTTTGAGTCCATTTGCTGTAGGATCTGAAGCTAACTGGAGAAGTTTCAGGCCACTTTGTGGTCCTGTTCCCTGTTGCTGTGTCTCTGAAAGCCTGTAGCAGGAGCGTCGTGAGCTGTGGGAGGTAACGACCACAGAGCACTATTCGCTGACTTTGGATGTCTTACAGAGAAGACAAGATGAAGTTAGTTTGCCTATTATTAACTCCTCCTGTTTCGAGTACAGCAACAAGCTCTTTGCCAGTTAAGGGGTTCTTCCCACTGTTATCAGCAGTGCTTTAATTTGACTTTTGCCAGATGCGGAGAGCTGCGAACAGAAAAAAGAGACAAGTATAGGTCAGGGGGAGGGTATCCAAGGCAAAATAGCAAAAAGGAAAGAGACAGACATCTGCACAGACAGACCTAGATTTCAGTCTCAAATTTGCGGAATGCTAAGAAATTTACATGACTTGGAGACCCAGTTTGCTAATCGGTTGGATGGGAATGATAGCTATGTGGTGTGGTAGTTACTAATTAATGTAAAATGCCTGGGGTAGGTGTTTAAAAACTTACTGTTGTTTGAAGGTGCTTTGGAGAGACTGGCCAAAAGAAAGGACACACTAAAGAGAGAGACTGCATGTATACTTAAATAAATTATTTTCTTTTAAAGATTATTAAATTAGACTTTCTAAATTATGGAAACAGATTTATTTATTTATTAAAGATTTTATTTATTTGACAGAGATCACAAGCAGGCAGAGAAGCAGGCAGATGGTGGGTGGGCGGGAAGCAGGCTCCCCACTGAGCAGAGAGCCCGATGCGGGGCTTGATCCCAGGACCCTGACTGAGACCATGACCTGAGCCGAGGGAGAGGCTTTAATCCACTGAGCCACCCAGGCGCCCCAAAATTATGGAAAGAGATTTAAATGGGAGCTGGAAGGTACAAGGTCCAGAGCACAGCTGAGAAAGCACTCGGTTAACCAGAGAAAGACAGCTTCCCCGTTAGAGAGCGGGCAGTGATGATGTGGTGAGCTTGCAGTGCTCACGGCGGAGAACTGAGGGCATTTCCGCTTCATGGCCTTGATAGTCTCCATTAAGTAAAAGGCAAGGTCGTCTGTGAATAATGAGGAGGAACGGGGGTGGGGGAGAGGACTTGATGTAGCTACGGGAGGTTAAATAACAATGGATATGGGTTCATTTGGTGTTAAGCTTTTACCCTGTGAAAACTTTGAAAAGACAGTAAGGTAGCAGAAGCTGTGGCAGGTGGTCCAAGGGTTGGGCTGTGGGACCCAGGTCGAATAAGGAGAGCGGTTTAGACAACAGTAACCTTTGGAAGGGAGAAAGGACTGGAGGCTTGTGGGGATCCGGAGCAGGTGAAGTGGTAGGGATTGGATGAGAGACCCAGGAAGGAGACTGCATCTGGACAGTCGTGTGTCTGAACTGAAGATCTCAAAAATGGTGCCATGAGTCCAGGGCGTGGCTGTGGGAGGGCGAAGCTGACGTGGTGGGGGGAGAGGCCTGGTGATGGGGAGGCCAAGGAATTGATATGGAGGCCTTGACTATGTGAACGCAAAAGCCATTCTGAAGTGCAGCATGATGGATAATAAAGAGGTAACTGAGTAAGAGTTCTTCAAGGAGCAATGGCTATAAGGTGTGGGGCCACAGGAGAGGGGACAGATGAAAAAGGAGGACACTTACAGAGGTCGAGGGTCACCTGGATATTTAGAGAATAAATCCGGGGTGCTTCCAGGGACACTCTGGCCCGCCCCACCCTCCCTGCAAACAATCATCCTTTCTGTTGATTGAGTTCCAGCCTGCCATCGCTCTGTGTCTGCCTCTGTTGTGAAAATCGACGCTTCCTTCATCCTAGATTCTGGTCGGTAAATTGGTAAATGCTCCTTCCTGGCTTTGGTGCTTGAAGCGGTGACTGGTTTCTGATTCTTCCTGTCCCTCGAACCCAATACTGTCCTTACTTCTGCTGTCCACTTGCAGTTCAGGTTTGGCTGTAAATCCCAGTGACTTGTGTCTGATTCTAGTCAATGAAACAACCCCCGATCAAGAATTTTGTGAAGACTCTGGTACAACACATACTCCAAAAAATCCTCCTCTTGTGGTGGGAGGAAGGGCACGTGAGTATTTCTCAGCAGGTGCATAATTACGTTGTGGATGGCCTGCGACCTGTTCCCCCCACACTACCCAGAACGGCTTCTCTTCATGAGCTCATGATACACGTCCTTGCCGGAAGGTCATTTTGAGCTAAATGGTTAGGATGATCAAATGGAAAAATTACTGGAAAAGACTCCACTCATGTAATTGTTAACATAATAAAGTTTCAAAATTAGATATCAAACAGCGCAGCAGTGTTTTGTTTCTTAAAGTGATATTAATTTGCCTTAGGGATCTGTATATTTTCTTAACATGACTCTGCCCCATCTTGAAGATCCCTTTTCGTAAGCAATTATCCTTAAATATCGAAACAAGTGCTTAAGGTGTGTAGTAACGGTTTCGAGAGCACTCAGAAGACACTTGCCCATGGACTGCTACACAGCCGACTCACTGACTTGAATGTAGTCTATTTACTGCAAGTGTTCTGCTAGTCCACAAAGAACTAAATTCCTCTCAACAGTGAAGTCCCATGCATTGACCTGAAGAACTAATTCTTATCATCTCCTTCACCACAAGGCATGCAAATTCTGTGGAGCAGTGCATATAGTTTGAAAAAGTGTAATCACTACTAAAATGTCCTTTATTATTGATATAGAACCCTATTATTTTTGTAACAAAAGCTTCTGAGTGAAAAGCCCAATAAAATCCTTTTGGCTGGCAAGATTTACATAAGACTGTATCAATTATGTGTGAGTGGCTTTCATGGACAAGAGGAAACTGGTGTTTATGATTTCTGTTCTAGACTACCCATTTCACTTTCTTTTGCCTTCAGCAGACCTGTGAGTCATAGGGACTTGACAGGCAGGGTGAATTTAACCTTTATTCCCTACTGTCTACATATGATCATTGTAATTTCCTATTAATATTTGGTAGGTCCACACTGGTGCTGGCCAAAGAGTGGTGGATAAGAAAAACAAATCCAAACAAATAATTACTCTATTCTAGTGAGGGTAGATTGCTTCTGCTTCCATGAAGAATGGTAACCGATGTAATCAACTTGCTACCAGTTAGCCAAATGGTCCTTACTGTGTGGCGCCATACTGAATCCTTAGAGTTGATCGCAGTAGTTAACAAATTGAACATTCAGTTCTTGTAGACTGCAGGTCAAAGAAGAACATGTTGATGACATCCCTCTACCTGTGTGATTTTTGGGCCATGGCTCATTGCTGCCCTACCTTCTTTGAACTGATCATGCTCAATCAACTTTCTGTATCCTAAGTCTGACCTATTAAATCATGTTAACTTCACGAACATTTCCTTCAACAAAGGATGGAAGAGGGAGCAAGAATAGAAGTTCAGTTCAAAAAAAAACTTAGTTCAGTTTCTTACCCAAGTCTTCAAGCCACATCTGGGACCCCTGCAGTAAGTAAACACGCATTAAAATGTTTTCTTAATATAGTGCATAGACCCTTTATGCCAGCATGCCGTGGTCATTAAACACCTGGTTGGGAGTAGCCAAGTGGACTAAAGAGAGACTTGAGATGTAAGAATTCATTTTAAGTGAGAACTGTTCATCTAGTTAGAGGTTAAACACTCAGGTGACAGGAGGGCCATGTGGTGACGTGAGTGACAGGGATTGGGTAGGGATGGGGTTACCCGCAGAGCCTGTAGTACTCTCTTCGAAGAGGCAGCTTCTCTCTTCCAGACTCTCACTAATAATGAATACTTGGGTCTAATGCTCATGTTTCCACTATTTTGTTCTCAAGAAAAGACAAATTTGGAAATCTGGGTTTTTTTAAATATGAAAAAATCTAACTCTTTATAGACCAAGTAGGATATTGCAAAAGTCTAAACCCGGCCTAGGACCAACAGTTTGTAACTTCTGATTCAGGTGTAAGAAATCGGACGAATAAGGAAAGGGCAAATTAGAAGATAGTTGTGCAAAATAGGTGAAGGTCGATAGAGAAAATATTTGCTTCTTTCAACCAGTGTATTTTATAACTGGTGGAGATTAATATCAGGAATTGTGACTGAAGAGATCCAAAAATTTAGAAGTTGGATTGTCATTCTATCCAGACATCATCATACATCACTGCCCTCCCAAATTTCTTTCTAAAAAATGGAAATTTTGCTTTAGGAATTTATATATTCCTCAAAGTCCATTTTCATGAATACCCAAAATGCTTCTTTATGATACTGCCATGTATTTGCTTTCCATAATTTGATGTTAGAAAATTTATTGATAGAACATTGTTGTTTTCATAAATGTACCCCTGTGAGCCTTGAAAATATTCTTTTTAAATATGCATCTTTTTTTATTATGCTCCATTAGCCTTGAAAATAGTCTATTTCTTTTTTGTCCCTTTAGACTACTAAAATCCGCTCGGTTATCAATTTATTCAACACCTTTATGTTTTTAAGATCTCATTTATTCCATGCAGTTTTTGTGCCAATCTGTGTTAGATGCCGAGAAAACCACAAGAAAAAAGTGTGGTCTCTGTTCCCAGATGAGATACTTGTGATATGAAAGGAGAGTTCGACTTACTCAGGTCTGACTTTTAGGGAAAAAGATGTGATTTTTGGAGAGAGGCGAAGTAGACCCATAATGACATATATTTTCATATTCATGGGTACGTGAATATGATATATATTTATGGTTCTTTACCAGATAAGTATGTACTTTGAAAAAGGCAAATAGCACACTAAAAAAGCAAGTTATTCTTTCGCTGTTTCCTCTAAGATAAAGTTCTATCGAGATGATATATGTACAGAGATGGTTTATTATAAATTTATTATCAGCTATCCAATAAAATATATGACCTTAAAGGTGAAGGTTCTTCTCACCTTCCCAGGCTCAGTCTTTGTATCTTTCTCCTGCTTCCTTCCCTGGGCGTTCATCTAACTCCACTGCTGGAAGTGCAGTTATTTATTTGTGTTTATGTTGACTCAACCCCATCTAGGACAACTACATGCAACAGGTGAATGTGTGGTTGATGAAATTCTCTTGCTTCTTTGCTTCTTTGTGGGGGAACATTTAAGGATGAAACCCAAGGCTAAAGATGAGGATTCTGAATCTCTCAGGAGTTTGAGATGTGCTGACACTGTCGGTATTTTAGCTCCCCCTGTACTGCGCCACGCAGCCAGAAACTGCCCACTCCTCTCTAGATTTGCACTCCTGGGCTCCCTCCATTCATTCCCGCAGAAGGACAGAGTCTCCGAGGGCAACTTTGGGGGATTATCTATGGGAAGTAGCCATTGTCTTGTGAATGAACTTGAACAAAAGATTCAATTTATCATTGTCTAAGGAACACGGTAAAATACTTCGTCTTCCATACAGTTCTCGGAAGTCTTCTGAAAGCCTGAGGTCCCCAGAGAGTGGGTCTGAGCTTCTGTGGTTCCCAGCACCTTTGTGCCACATCAGCCACATTTTATTTGTGAGGTGCGTCCATGTACTGAACTGCACAGCATGGGGAGTACTCAGGTATCACGGCTTGCGGTTTACCCCGCACACCGTTATTTTGGTGGCCTTTACTCTTGAAAGAAAAGACAACTTGGGAAGGAAATGGACTGAACTCATCACTGAACAATGTTGTTCAAATACTTGAATATCAAACACAAGAGCTCACCACACCTTTCCTTACATCTGTGTTGAAGGGCAGTATCTTAAAGGTGCAAAGCAGCGTTTCATTAATTTACTTTGGGAGGCAGAACTGAGTGCATGAAATTCCATCTCCGTGTGTTTGGGGAAGTGAGGACTGTTGTAACTGTGCTGCTCGGTAAGCAACAATTCAACAGTCAAAACCTCTTTTGAGGAAAATCTATATTTAAATTTAATGAGGTAAAAATTAAATGTTATTTTTAGTATAACAAGTAGAACACTTGTAGCCCACTTGGCACTATAGATAGGGAAACTCTGTGTCTAGAGACATAGTTTTGGACATGGGTTTTGGAGCCTGAAACAAAACGTGGGGAAATGATACAAAAATATACCACCCTTTGCAGATTTTACAGTTTATGACCATATAGACACATTGCTAGGGTCTTTCTCAAGGCTTTGGAAGGGCTGTGCAACGTGGCACCTGAAACTTGTTTCATACTGCCACTGGCAACGCTTTAAGAAAAGTAGCAACAATATTCATTTTATCTTCACCATAGAAAGAGAAAGGTTTTGGGGATCCTGAACTCTGAAGGTCTCCATCGGGAGCCTCTGGGATTCATCTGTTCACATTTGAGGTATACAAAGGATCAATTAGTAAAAAATTGCAAAGTTGTGACTCTTACTCCAGAAGGGTAGGTTGGAACTTTTTTATCCTTTTACAAAAGGATGTGTTAAAGATAGAGTGGGTGGCCTCACTCATCAGCTATTCCTGGGCCCGATTCCAAATCTTGACCCTGGATATCTCACCACTTCATTGCAGAGAAGCATGACAGAAAGAAAATTCAGGAGAGAGGATAACAACCTTAGCATTTTCCCTTGAGACCTTCTCGGGGATATGACTGATTCTCTTCCAAAACGGAGGTGAGCCCAGGCCCATCTTTCATTCAGTGCAGAAAGAGAAAATTTAGAGAGGAATGTTATTCTGTGAGTAGAGGTGCTGAGAGCAGGCTCAAAAGAACATGCCTGGATGATGAAATCATTGCTCTCTATCCTGCCACCCAGTTCAGTTTTTCTTCATAGTACAAATCCCTCTGAAATTATTTTCGTTAGTTTAGTTCATGCTTTTCTGTCTCCCTCACTAGTTTCCGTGAGACTCTGGACCTTGTCTGTCTTGTCTAATGATGCAGTCCATCTGCCTAAGATAGTGTCTGGCCATAATAGACTTTCCTACCACATTTTCCCAATAGTTAAATGATAAGTACCCACAGAATGCCTTTGTGGGCCTAGATGGATGGGGACGAGAAGGGTGTGACCTCTCAGAACATCTCATAATCTGTCTCCCTGTGACTATTCCAGTGGACTTTGGAGTCTCTGGCTGGATAACAGAAAACACAAAGTCTGGATCAGAGGATGGTAAGAGACTTTACCAGTCTCATATTCACTGCTTCCATCATATCAAGCTCGACTCTAGAATAAATATTCCCGAAGCTGGTATATTTTATATATTTTACCACTTAGTTACACCTTCAGTTCTCTCCCAGGTGTATTCCTTCCATGACTAGGTGTCTGCATCCTGCAATCAGCAGTGGTTCTCACTTTGTGCCTCCTGGAGCATTATGCTTGCTCTGGGGTTACCTGAGGGGCTGCCAGGGAGGGTGAGGAAGGCACCAGAGCCCCCAAGCCATTGATTCTCTCCTTTAATCAGGGAACTTCTGCTTTGAGTTGTTTTGTTTTGTTCTTCTCCATATGGTTTGACTTGATGCCCATGATCTGAAGGTTTTAGCAAAAAATTTGAACGCTATTCATCTTTGACCTCATTGTTTGACTCTGAAAATCTCACATGCTTTTATGTAATTTTAAATGTTTGAGTGCCCTGAAAGCACTTCAGATTTGAGTATTTCCTTCCACAGTGTTTGGTACTTGTGCATTAAAATCCAATTAATTATGTAATTCTATTACACATATAAAGGAAACATAATGCGTTTTTGCTTATTTGTACCTGAATCACAAAGGAGCTATGACTTCTACCAAGAAAAAAACCAGGATGTGTCTATACTTTTTCCTAGAAATTAAAAAAAAAAAAGTAAGGGCAGACTGTCGGATAATATATTATCTATCATGAAGTTTTTTAAAAATTAACATATAATATATGATTTGGGGGGGGTACAGGTCTGTGAATCATCAGTCTTACACAAAATTCACAGCATGCACCATAGCATATACCCTCCCCAGTGTCCCTCACCCAGCCACCCATCCCACCCAGCCTTCCCCTCCATCAACCTTCAGTTTGTTTCCTGAGATTAAGAGTCTCTTATTGTTTATCTCCCTCTATGGTTTCATCTTGTTTCATTTTTCCCTCCCTTTCCCTATGATCCTGTGTCTTGTTTCTCAAATTCTTCACATTGGTGAGATCATACACTTGTCTTTCTCTCATTGACTTATTTCACTTAACATAATACCCTATAGTTCCATCCACATTGTTGCAATTGCAAGATTTTGTGGGTTTTTTGATGGCTCCATAGTATTCTGTTGCATATATATATATCACATCTTTATCCATTCATCTGTGGATGGACATCTAAGCTCTTTCCATTGTTTGGCTATTATGGACATTTCTGATATAAACATTTGGGTCACGTGCCCCTTTGGATCACTACATTTGTATCTTTGGGATAAATACCCAGTAGTACAGTTGCTGGGTCATAGGGTAGCTCTATTTTCAAATTTTTGAGGAACTTCCATACTGGTTTCCAGAGTGGCTGTACCAGCTTGAATTCCCACCAACAGTGTAGGAAGGTTCCTCTTCCTCCACATCCTCGCCAACACCTGTTGTTTCCTAACTGGTTAATTTTAGCCATTCTGACTGGTATGAGGTGGTATCTTACTGTGGTTTCAATTTGCATTTCCCTGATGTGGAATGATGTTGAGCACTTTTTCATGTGTCTGGTGGCCATCTGGATGTCTTTTGCCCTGTTCTTGTTTGGATTATTTGTCCTTTGGGAGTTGAGTTTGATAAGTTCTTTCTAGATTTTGGATATTGGCCCTTTATCTGATATGTCATTTGCAAATATCTTCTCCCACTCTGACAGTTGTCTTTTGGTTTTGTTGACTGTTTCCTTTTCTGTGTAAGAGCATTTGATCTTGATGAAATCCCAACACTTCATTTTTTTCCCTTGCTTCCCTTGCTTTTGGTGATGTTTCTAGGAAGAAGTTGCTGCGGCCGAGGTCAAAGAGGTTGCTGCCTGTGTTCTCCTCAAGGATTTTGCTGGATTCCTTTCTCATATTGAAGTCCTTCATCCATTTTGAGTCTATTTTTGTGTGTGGTGTAAGGAAATGGTCTACTTTCATTCTTATGCATGTGGCTGTCCCATTTTCCCAACACCATTTATTAAAGAGACTGCCTTTTTTCTATTGGACATTCTTTCCTGCTTTGTCAAAGATTAGTTGACTGTAGAGTTGAGGATCCATTTCTGGGCTCTCTGTTCTGTTCCATTGATCTATGTGTCTGTTTTTGTGCCAGTACCATACTGTCTTGATGATGACAGCTTTGTAATAGAGCTTGACCTCTGGAATGAACTAGGAGAGATCACAACTAACACCAAAGAAATGATATGGCCAACTTTGGCTTTCCTTTTCAACACCCCTCTGGCTATTTGGGGTCTTTTCTGGTTCTATATAAATTTTAGAATTATTTGTTTCATTTCTTTGAAAAAAGCTGATGGTATTTTGATAGGGATTGCATTCAATGTGTAGATTGCTTTAGGTAGCATAGACATTTTCACAGTATTTGTTTTTCCATTCCAATCCATGAATATGGAACGTTTTTCCATTTCTTCATGCCTTCCTCAATTTCCTTCATGAGTATTCTATAGTTTTCTGAGTACAGATTCTTTGCCTCTTCGGTTACATTTATTCCTAGGCATCTTATGGTTTTGAGTGTAATTATATATGGGATCGACTCCTTAATTTCTCTTTCTTCTGTCTTTTTGGTTTATAGAAATGTAACTGATTTCTGTGCATTGATTTTACATCCTGACACTTTACTAAATTCCTGTATGAGTTCAAGCAGTTTCAGGGTAGAGTCTTTTGGTTTTTCCACATAAAGTATCATATCATCTGCCAAGAGTGTGAGTTTGACTTCTTCTTTGCCAATTTGGATGCCTTTTCTTTCTTTTTGTTGTCTGATGAAGCTAGGACTTCTAGTACCATATTGAATAGCAGTGGTGATAATGGACATCCCTGCTGTATTCCTGACCTTAGGGGAAAAGCTCTCAGTTTCCCCCCATTCAGAATGATATTTGTTGTGGGTTTTTCATAGATGGCTCTGATGATATTGAGGTATGTACCCTCTGTGCCTACCCTGTGAAGAGTTTTGATCAAGAAAAGATGCTATACTTTGTCAAATGCTTTTTCAGAATCTATTCAGAATATCATATGGTTCTTGTTCTTCTTTTATTAATGTCTTGTATCACATTGATTGATTTACGGATGTTGAACCAACCATGAAGCCTAGGAATAAATCCTACTTGGTCGTGGTGAATAATCCTTTTAATGTACAGTTGGACCCTTTTAATGTACTATTGGCTAATATTTTGGTGAGCATTTTTCATACATTTCATCAGGGATATTGGTCTGTAATTCTCCTTTTTGTGGGATCTTTTTCTGGTTTGGGGGGTCAAGGTAATGCTGGCTTCATAAAATGAGTTTGGAAGTTTTCCTTCCATTTCTATTTTTTTTAATTTAAATTTATTTACTTTCAGCATAACAGTATTCATTATTTTTGCACCACACCCAGTGCTCCATGCAATCCATGCCTTCTATAATACCCACCACCTGGTACCCCAACCTCCCACCCTCCTGCCACTTCAGACCCCTCAGATTGTTTTTCAGAGTCCATAGTCTCTTATGATTCACCTCCCCTTCCAATTTCCTCCATTTATATTTTTTAGAACACTTTCAGAAGAATAGGTATTAATGCTTCTTTAAATGTTTGGTAGAATTCCCCTGGGAAGCCATCTGGCCCTGGGCTCTTGTTTGTTTTGGAGATTTTTGATGACTGCTTCAATCTCCTTAATGACTAGGGGTCTGTTCAGGTTTTCTCTTTCTTCCTGGTTCAGTTGTGGTAGTTTATATGTCTGTAGGAATGCATCCACGTTTTCCAGATTGTCAAATTTGCTGGTGTATAGTTGCTCATAATATGTTCTTACAATTGTTTGTATTTCTTTGGTGTTGGTTGTGATCTATCCTGTTTCATTCATGATTTTATTAATTTGGGTCCTTTCTCTTTTTGATAAATGTGGCCAGGGGTTTATCCATCTTACTAATTCTTTCAAAGAACTAGTTCTTAGTTTCATTGATTTGTTCTGCTGCTCTTTTGGTTTCTACTTCACTGATTGCTGCTGTGATTGTTATTATTTCTCTTCTGCTGGGTTTAGGCTTTCTTTGCCTTTCTTTCTCCAGTGTAGGGTTAGGTTGTGTATTGAGACCATTTTTGTTTCTTGAGAAAGACTTGTATCACTATATGCTTTCCTCTCAGGACTGCCTTTGCTGTGTTCCAAAGATTTTGAGCCGTTATATTTTCATTTTCATTTGTTTCCATGAATTTTTTCAATTCTCCTTTAATTTCTGGTTGACCCATTCATTCTTCAGTAGGATGCTCTTTAGCTTCCACGTATTTGATTCTCTCCAACTTTCCTTTTGTGGTTAGTTGTAGTTTCAAAACACTGTGGTCTGAAAATATGCAGGGAATGATTCCAATCTTTTGGTACCAGTTGATAACTGATTTGTGACCCAGGCTGTGATCTATTCTGGAGAGTGTTCCATGTGCTCTAGAGAAGAATGTGTATTCTGTTGCTTTGGGATGGAATGTTCTGAATACATCTGTGATGTCCATCTGGTCCAATGTATCATTTAAAGCTTTTATTTCCTTGTTGATCTTTTGCTTGGATGATCTGTCCATTTCAGTGAGGGGAGTGTTAAAGTCCCCTACTATTATTGTATTATTGTCCATGTGTTTCTTTGATTTTCTTATTAATTGGATTATATAGTTGCCTCCTCCCATGTTAGGGACACAGATATTGTTAGATTTTCTTGTTGGACAGACCCGTTAAGTATGACATAGTGTTCTTCCTCATCTCTTATTATAGTCTTTGGCTTAAAACCAAATTTTGCTGATATAAGGAATGCCACCTCAGCTTTCTTTTGATGTCCATTAGCATGGTAAATTGTTTTTCCACCCCCTCGCTTTAAATCTGGAGGTGTCTTTGCATCTAAAATGAGCAGAATATGGATGGGTATTGTTTTTTTTAACCATTCTGATACCCTGTGTCTTTTGATTGAGATATTTAGCCCATTTACATTCAGAGTAACTATTGAAATATATAAATCTAGTGCCATTGTATTGCCGGTAAGGTGACCATTACTGTAGATTGTCTCTGTTCCTTTCTGGTCTGTTACTTTTAGGCTCTTTCTGTGCTCAGAGGCCCCCTTTTAATATTTCCTGTAGGGCTGGTTTGGCATTTGCAAATTCTTTTAGCTTTTGTTGGTCCTGGAAGTTTTTTTTTTATCTCTCTTTCTATTTTCAATGACAGGCTAGCTGGATATGGTATTCCTGGTTGCATATTTTTCTCATTTAGTGCTCTGAATATATCATACCAGTCCTTTGTGGCCTACCAGGTCTCTGTGGATAGAGATTGCTGTCAATCTAAGATTTTACCATTGTAGGTTATAGACATCCTCTCCTGAGCTGCTTTCAGGATTTTCTCTTTGTCACTGAGACTTGTAAGTTTTACTATTAGAAGATAGAGTGTTGACCTATTTTTATTGATTTTGAGGGGGATTCTTTGTGCCTCCTGGTTTTTTAATGCCTTTTCCTTCCCCAAATTAGGGAATTTCTCTGCTATAATTTGTTCCAGTATACCTTTTGCCCTCTCTCTCTTTCTTCTTCTTCTGGGATCCCAGTTATTCTAATATTGTTTTGTCTAATGGTATCACTTCTCTCTCTGATTCTTCCCCTCATGATCCAGTAGTTGTTTGTCTCTCTTTTTCTCAGCTTCTTTATTCTCCATAATTTGGTCTTCTATATCACTAACTCTCTTCTGCCTCATTTATCCTAGCAGTAAGAGCCTCCATTTTTTATTGTATCTCATTAATAGCTTTTTTGATTTCGATTTGGTTCAATTTTAGTTCTTTTATTTCTTCAGAAAGAGATTTTATTTCTCCTGAAAGGGATTCTCTAGTATCTGCTATGCTTTTTCTCAAGCATATTTTTATGCAGCTAGCATCTTTATAATCATCACTCTAACCTCTAGTTGTGACATCTTACTAATGTCCATATTGATTAGCTCCCAAGCAGTTGGTACTGCCTCTTGGGTTTTTTTTTTGTTTGTTTTTTGTTTTTTGTTTTTTTGAGGTGAGTTATCCCATCCTTTCCTTTTGTCCATAGAAGTATAGATGAATGAAAGAACAAGATGTTAAAAAGGCAAAAATGACCCCAGAAAAATATATAGTAACCAAATCAGAAGAGGCCCAAAACCTGGGGAGAAGAAAGGAAAAGAAAAAACAATTAAGTTGGTGAATATAACAGAGCCACACAGTTGATTTTGGGTGTATTTTGGTCTATTAGAAAAAACTGCCTCCCAAAATTTTAAAGAAAGAAAAATTTATATATCTACAAAAATAATGGTAAACATGATAAGGGGATAGAATATGAATGTAAAGATGAAAATTTAAGTTTTTTAAAATTTTATTTATTTATTTATTTGAGAGAGAAAGAGACTGGGAGTGAGGAAGCATGAGACAGGGAATGTCAGAGGGAGAAGCAGATCCCCTGCTGAGCAGGGAGCCTGATACAGGACTCCATCATCATGATCTTAGCTAAGGGCAGTTGTTGAACCAAGAGAGCCACCAGGCATCTGAAAAGTAAAAAAGATTTTAAAAAAGGAATTGATAAGAAATTAGTTGAAAAAAGGCTGTGCTTCTGTTGGCTGGCGAGGCTCCTAGCCCCTCATGGGAGCTGGCGCAACAGACACATAGACCAGTGGAACAGAGGAGAGAGCCCAGATATGGACCCTCAACTCTATGGTCAAATAATCTTCAACAAAACAGGAAAAAATATACAGTGGAAAAACGACAGTCTCTTCAATAAATGGTGCTGGGAAAACTGGGCAGCTATATGTAGAAGAATGAAACTCGACCATTCTCTTACACTGTACACAAAGATAAACTCAAAATGGATAAAAGACCTCAATGTGAGACAGGAATCCATCAGAATCCTAGAGGAGAACATAGGCAATAATCTCTTCGATATCAGCCACACAACTTCTTTCAAGATATGTCTCCAAAGGCAAAGGAAACAAAAGTGAAGATGAACTTTTGGGACTTAATCAAAATCAAAAGCTTCTGCACAGCCAAGGAAACAGTCAAGAAAACAAAGAGGCAACCCACGGAATGGGAGAAGATATTTGCAAATGACAGTGCAGACAAAAGGTTGATATCCAGGATCTATAAAGAACTCCTCAAACTCAGCACACACAAAACAGACAATCATATCAAAAAATGGGCAGAAGATATGGACAGACACCTCTCCAATGAAGACATAATGGCTATCAGACACATGAAAATATGTTCATCATCACTAGCCCTCAGGGAGATTCAAATTAAAACCACATTGAGATACCACCTTACACCAGTTAGAATGGCCAAAATTAGCAAGACAGGAAACAACATGTGTTGAAGGGGATGTGGAGAAAGGGGAAGCCTCTTCCACTGTTGGTGGGAATGCAAGTTGGTGCAGCCACTTTGGAGAACAGTGTGGAGATTCCTCAAAAAATTAAAAATAGAGCTTCCCTATGACCCTGCCATTGCACTCCTGGGTATTTACCCCAAAGATACAGATGTAGTGAAAAGAAGGGCCATCTGTACCCCAATGTTTATAGCAGCAATGACCACGGTCACCAAACTGTGGAAAGAAACAAGATGCCCTTCAACGGACGAATGGATAAGGAAGATGTGGTCCATATACACTATGGAGTATTATGCCTCCATCAGAAAGGATGAATACCCAACTTTTGTAGCAACATGGACGGGACTGGAAGAGATTATGCTGACTGAAATCAGTCAAGCAGAGAGAATCAAGTATATGGTTTCATTATTTGTGGAGCATAACAAATAGCATGGAGGACATGGGGAGAGGAGTAGGGAGTTGAGCGAAATTGGATTGGGAGGTGAACCATGAGAGACTATGGACTCTGTAAAACAATCTGAGGGTTTTGAAGGGATGGGGTGGGGGCTTGGGGGGGAGGTGGGGGTACCAGGTGGTGGGTATTATGGAGGGCACGGATTGCATGGAGCACTGGGTGTGGTGCACAAATAATGAATACTGTTATGCTGAAAATAAAAAATAAATTAAAAACAAAAAAGTTAGTTGAAAAAAGAAAAAAAGCTGAGAATGTGATCAGGTTGGAGACTAGAACAAAGCCATACTCTAGACTTAGGGTATATTTTGGTTTGTTAGAAGAAAGTATCTAAAAATTTTAAAGAAAGAAGGTTATATGTGGTGGAAAGAAGGTTATAACCAAAAAATAAGGTTAAATACATTGAAGGGATAGACAATGACTACAAAAATGAAAATCAAGAACGATGTTTAAAAAGGTATTGATAAGATAAAATAGTTAAAAGAGGTTAAAATAGAAAAGAGGAAAAATTGAAAAAAAAAAAAGAAAAACAATGAAAATTTTAAAAATTTAACTTTGAAAGAGTAAAGAATCATAGGGTAAAAGCCACAAGTTTTATGTGCAGTTTTCCCCTAGCAGTGGTATTTTGCAGTTCTCGTTCATCGCTATACTTGGTCTCGGCTGGACGTTCCCGCTGATCTGGGGGCGGGGCCTCTTGCGCCGACTCTCAGGCGTCTTTGCCGCAGGCGGAACCGCCCCGCCCTTGCCAGGGGCCGGGCTGAGCCACGTGCTCGGGTTCGCGCTCGGAGCTTTGGTTCCCTGAGCGCTTTCCGTACCGCGGTGGACGACGGGAAAGAAGATGGCGGCCCCCGTCTCCGCCGGAGGAGGCGAGAGCTCGGGCCGCTCCGCAGTGCGTCCTGGGGGAGACGCCGTCGGTCCCTCCAGTCCCCCCGTCTAGGCGGCGCTCCGAGCGCCCCGGCCGGTGACCGAGCGGTTCTGTCTCTGGCGCGGCCCGTGCGGCGCCTCCGGACCCCGCGGATCCTGCCGCGCGGCCTCGCCGCTCCCCTGCAAGAGGACGGAGGGTCCCCCGGCCCCGCCGCTGTGGGGTCCCCGCTGACGACCCGTGGCCCGACGGCGCCTCAGGCCGCGGCTTACGGCAACCCCGCGCTGAGAGCCCCTCCTCGGCCCGTCTCCGCCCGGCCCCGGGAGCTCTGCCGGACTCCGACCCGCCGTCCTCCGGCGACCCCGAGCGACCCGCGACCCCACGGTCCCCGCGAGGCCCCCACCCCGCGGCGCCCCTGGAGCGACGACCCGCCGCGGGCAGACCTCCGGCCGCCGGGATCCCGGCCGCTGCTCTCCCTGCCGGTAAGTGGCGACGGGGCCCTCCCCGCGGTCTGTGCGCCGAACATCACCTCGGGCCGCGTCTCCGCGCGTCCGACCGTCCGGAAAGTGTCGCTTTGCTGTTGCTAGAATCGTGCTGTCGGGTCCGTAGGGGCTCACGGTGGTTTGGCCACTGTCCCGCGGAGCTCCTGGGCCTGCCGGTGCCGGGGCTCCTGCGCCTCCGCCATGAATGTCTGCACCTGGGGAGCAAAGGCAAGAGCGTGGGAGACCGGCTTTCGTTTGTCCATCGCGGTGGCCTTTACTCAGACACCGAAGGAAGAATTCTAAGCCGTGCACGCCGGGAGCCCCGGTGAGGTTACTGTAATTATGAGTCAGCGTTTGCTTCTCAGCGAGGCCAGGTGCTCCCTGACGGCTAGTTTCCTGCTGGTCCCTAACGTGCAAGGCTGATGGACTTCCTTAATTTACTCGTTCGGTTATTGGAGTAATAGGGCTTCGTTTTGTTCATCAGGAGCTCTTGTTTGTTTGCATCATGGAAAATGACATTATTCAGAATGGTAACACTTTGACTTGTTTCTAATAATTCTGAAATTTAAAATATTTAACTCTAAAAAAGCGCAACGATTCAAACGAAGGTGCTTTAGCCTGTTGTATGTATGTGTGTGGTTGTGTATTTTATTTGAAACTCGGTACATTAGAACAGTTGGCATTCTTGAAATATAGACAGTAAAGAACTCTAAGTTTATCAACTGCCGATGAGAATTTTATGATGTTCCCAGTTGCACCTTACATTGTGCATCATGTAGTCTCTGGCAGGTAGTTCATCTCTATGGAATCAGTGACTGGTCATTCTTACCTTAGCAGATTCCATTTTCCCCATGCACTGGACTCTAGTCAGTCATGTTTTACTCATTACGCTGACATAACTTAGAATGTGGGTGATCATAAAAATAATCTGTGTAGAACCCTTTTGTTGTGCTTCAGGTGTTTTCATTCCCACATAAACACTATTCCATAATCTTAACAACTCAATATGGGACTTTCGTATAGCCAGGTTTCTTCATATTGTCACTATGCCTGTGTTACCCATCAGTCATATGTCAGCCTCTTGACAGCAGGAGCCCAGGTTGTGACATCTGCATAGCCCACACAGGGTCCAGTTCAAGGTCCCCAATTAGTCAGGCTTGTGCAGGGCTGGAGTTAGCCCTGTGATATGCACACATCACTACTAAGAGATTTTCCCAGTCTTCCTGGTTCTAGGGGCTTATAGCCAGGAAGTACTGAGGCCAAGAACTACATGGGGTTAGTTTTAGATTTAGGAAACCTTTTGAGGAGGGGTGGAAAGGGAAGAAATTGGAAGCCAAAATGGGCCCACTTGAGAGGAGATTGCCGAGGACATCCTGGGATCAGATGGAGACAGAGAACACAGGAGAACCACTGTGGACTAGACCAAGGATGAGGACAAGCTCTGAAGGCAGGGACCAAAGTTCATCAGGCTGGTCATGGAAGAAGGCAGGTTTAGGGGAGGCCCAAAGGCTCGGTCATCAAGAGGAGGATTGAATCTGGGGGGTTCGACTGGGGAGTGAACGAGAAGTGAGAATGAACATGAAGAGGAGCCCAGTGGACAGTAGGTACCTGTGTGCCGCTCCAGCAACATTTATTCCTGATCATTGCATGCATCTGTCTCTGAGCCTTAGGGGCACCGGGCAGAACCTCTGACAAGTGTGCAGAAGGAGATATGGTCTCTGTTTCTGTCTCCGTCTTTGCTTGCCCCATGTGCTTGCTCTCTCCCCTACACTGGCTCTCTCACTTTTGCTCTTGCTCTCTCTCATTCTGCAAGACCACAAAAATGCAGGTAATATGGCAATTCAAGTCATAGTTAAAGCCAGAAAGATGATACCACAGGTTTCAGCAAGCTACATGACAAACAGTGGCATGAATGTAGGATACACAGCTTGGTCCAGGATGGTAACAGAGATAAGGAAAAATGGAGATTTGGTGGAGGGTGCAGTTTGCAGAGGTCATCCAATGGATTGAGTGGAATGAATGATGGAACTGACTATGATTCAGATCCCAGTCTGGTGTCTCTCTGCATATTAGTTCCAACCCTGAAATAGTGCTGGAAAGCAAATATTATTACCTTCATTTTTTAAAATAAGGATATGAGAATTAAAAAACATGGATAATGTGTCCAAGTTCAAACAGCACAGCAGCCAAGACCACATACAAGTCTGTGTTCCTCTGACTCAACATTCTTTCTGCTTCTTCCAAGGAAACTCTACTTTAAAAACACCAAATAGCTCAGAATCTGTCAGAACTAGTCCTTTCTTCATGACCTTCTCCTTGATACTAATGAAGATACAGCTATAGTGTGGTTTTATAAGTTCACCCTTGACGATTCTGTGGTATCCTCTAGAGCCTTTCTTTCTTGATACACTTACCCCCTGAACTTTGACATTACAAATGAAATAGCACAAATGAATGAAACAGTTTTTGATTAAAAATAATGTGCCTCAGAAAAGGAAACAGTCAACAAAACAGAGAGGCAACCCACGGAATTGGAGAATATATTTGCAAATGACAGTACAGACAAAAGGCTGATATCCAGGATCTATAAAGATCTCCTCAAACTCAACACACACAAAACAGATAATCATATAAAAAAATGGGCAGAAGACATGAACAGACACTTCTCCAATGAAGGCATACAAATGGCTTATAGACACATGAAAAAATGTTCATCATCACTAGCCATCAGGGAGATTCAAATCAAAACCCCATTGAGATACCACCTTACACCAGTTAGAATGGCCAAAATTAACAAGTCAGTAAATAACGTATGTTGGAGAGGACGTGGAGAAAGGGTAACCCTCTTCTACTGTTGGTGGGAATGAAAGTTGATGTAGCCATTTTGGGAAACAGTGTGGAGATTCCTTAAGAAATTAAAAATAGAGCTACCCTATGACCCTGCGATTGCACTACTAGGTATTTACCTCCAAGATACAGATGTAGTGAAAAGAAGGGTCATCTGTACCCCAATGTTCATAGCAGCAATGGCCACAGTCGCCAAACTGTGGAAAGAGCTAAAATTCCCTTCAGCAGACGAATGGATAAAGAAGATGTGGTCCATATATACAATGGAATATTATGCCTCCATCAGAAAGGATGAATACCCAGCTTTTGTATCAACATGGATGGGACTGGAAGGGATTATGCTGAGTGAAATAAGTCAAGCAGGGAGAGTCAATTATCATATGGTTTCACTTATTTGTGGAGCGTAACAAATAGCATGGAGGACAAGGGGAGATGGAGAGGAGAAGGGAGTGGAGGGAAATTGGAGGGAAATTGAGAGACTATGGACTCTGAAAATCAATCAGGGTTTTTAAGGGGCAGGGGGTGGGAGATTGGGGGAACCAGGTGGTGGGTATTGGAGAAGGCATGGATTGCACGGAGCACTAGGTGTGGTGCAAAAACAATGAATACTGTTACGCTGAAAAGAAATAATAAAAAAAAAATAATGTGCCTCCAAGAGCTTATGTAATGAGTCTTGAGTACATGGTCTGCTGCTTCCTCCCTGGCATTGGATGTAATTCTGAATTCTCCTGCATTTGCAGAGTGAGAACATGTGTAGTCACTATTCTCTGCCTCTGGCTACTTGTTTTCAAGAGGAAGGGCATTTATAGACTCTTGAAGAGGATAAGGAAACTCATCCTAAGTCCGCAGGTTCGCAGGGTCAGCAATTGTAAGCTGATGGGGGATTGCCAAGTGCTGCTGAGCTGATTGCTATGACGGATCCAAGAGGCTGTTGACTCATGAGGCCCAAATCTTTCTGGTCACAAGAAATATAAGGGATCCTTGGCCGAAGTTGGTACAGCAAAACCTCTAAGAAGTTATTCAGAATCTCATTTTGAAAGCCTCTCGCAGCCATATCAGAAAAGCCAAGCACTGACATTGGATGTCAGTTAAGGCTGTGATAAAAACTTATCCTAGATCCAGATTTTGTCTGATCTGCCTTCCGAGGTGTTCTCTGTGGAAGTGTGTGCTTCTCTGGGAAAGGAGGTCAGCCAGAATTTGACTTGAGAGTCTGTGGATTCCTGGTGGCCTTTCAGGCTTGCTCTCTTTATTCCCCATGGAGTGACTTCTTTACCTTCTGACTCTATCTGTTTAGAATTAGTTCATTCATTCATTCATTCATTCATTGAACAATGTAAGGTGAACACCTACTGTGTGCTGGGCTCTCTGTAGAAACTTGAAACACAATGCTTAGCAGAAACAAACCCACTTCCTACACTCAAGAAGTGTTATAATTTAGCCAAGGGAAAGCAGAAAGGAAAAAAAAAATCATTTCCCTATATAATTTCTAACTGTGAGTAATTTGGAGCAAATGACAGCTAGGCTTTGAGAATGTATAATGTGAATTGAGCCTAGCCTGTAGACTTGGGGTAGAACTCCCTGAGAAATGATGTCTGAGCTGAGATTTGGAAAAGATGCACTACCTTAGAGACCCTTAGGACTGGTAATGAATTAGGGCTGGGATTTGTCAGGCCCCTGGAAGTGTGCACATATGACCTCGGAGTGACCGGCCGACAGCCTGCTTGGTGTTTGCTCTTAAGATGGCAGCATATTTTGCAAAGGAAGGAGGAGCCCATACATGTGTAGACGCAACCTCATCCAAGTGACATCTGTATTCTTTCTTCAGTCATCTCTTGACGCCTGGTGTGTTTTGGTTCAGCCAGTAACCTTCTTTCCCCTTCATTTGTTTTCCACCGTCAGTCGGCCGGTCAACACCCTCTTCGGACCTGCTTCATCCCTAATGACTGAGCTGGCCCAAGACTTGTGTTCTTCCTCTCCGCTCGCCACCTTCACCATCTGGCCGCCTCCTCTCCCACAGTGGTCCCAGCCTTCCCCACCCTGTGTCATTGGCTGTCGCACAACTCCACAGACCTCTAGGTTACAAGCCACCACAGGACTAGAGATAAGCGCCATGCCTGGGTTGTGAGCTCCTGAGAGAGAAGTGCAGCTGTGCGGGATTCTTTGTGGTGTTTTCCCGCCATATGCTAATATCTGGGCAGAGTCAGATCACTTTCACGGAGGGATTTGTCAGATCTGTTCTTCTGTGGATTATCTTTACTTGGGAAATATGTGCTTTGAGAGGTATAACAAAAGAACTGTAGTTTTCTTCCGTTACCATGTTTCGCTCAGGCTGGCAGAGGTGCGATGCCTAAGCTGCAAGTAAATTTAATAGGAAACTTGGGTTTGGTTCCCCTGGCAACGCGAATTCAGTCCGCTTACAAATGGAAACGACACTGGAGGCCTTTGCTTCTGCATTCCCAGCTCCACAGGGCAGTGTGCCATGCTGAGCACTCTGGGAACAGTGCCCTATGAGAGAGTCCTGCAGCCTTTCCTTTAGAATCTCCCCGTGCGGAATTTCGTGCGCTCTCCTGGGCGTTCTGCTGCAGTAGGTTTTCATCGTGTTTGCTAAAGGAAGAGGGATGGAGAGATCATTGGTGTTGTGGCTCAGAACACCTGGGCACGTGTGTCAGCAGGGCACGCTGCGTTAAACCAGGCCAAGGCGCAGTTTGGTGGCTCAGGGACAGTAGTGGCTGGGAGTTCAGGGTCAAAGTGGAGCATGGTCCACGGTTGAGACACGAACTGGAGCACTGTGTGCGGGAACGGTAACCACGTCACATGTATGCGGATCTCTTTTTCCCTGTCACACCAGTTTAGACCACTCGGTAAATTCTAGAGTGGGTTTCAGTAAGAATCCTGGAAAGCACAGTAGGTGGTTACCTTCATCCGTGTAGATAATTTATATTAAAGAGGCTTTGTTAGGAGCTCAAATAAGTATCGATACACGGATGGGTAAAGAGGTCGTGTATAAAACATGCAGTGGAATCCTGTTCAGTCGTAAAAGGGAACAAACTCTTGCCATTTGCAACAATATGGACGGAGCTAGGGAATAAAACGCCAAGCAAAGTCAACCAGTCAGAGAAAGACCAGTGCCCTGTGATTTCACTCATTTGTGGAATTTAAGAAACGAACAAAGGGCAATAAAAAGAAAAAGACAAAACACAGCAAGACTTAACCATGGAGAACAATCAAAGGGTTTCCGAACGGGAAGTGGGTGTGAGGACGGATGTCATGGGGGAAGGGGAGTGAGAGTGCCGAGAAGCACGGAGCAGTGTACGGCATTCCTGAAAAACTGTGTTGTACATCTGGATTAAAATTTACAAGCTTGATAAGAAAAGGCTTTGGTAAAATTTATTTTCTGCATCCAGGAGATTTCACGAACGTGCTTCTGCTGGAGGCTTTATAAAATACTGGTGTGTTTCTGGGTTCTAATGACAGACTGCCATGACTGAGATCTTGGCTCTACCCTTACTAGCTGGGAGACTTGGGAAAACCTCCTGCTCTTCTGTGCCTCAGTCTTCTCGTCCACACAGTGGTCTCCGTAGCAGTTTACGGTTGTAGGGATGAGCACATTTCGCAAAGAACCGCGCTCACAAGCCACGCGGCTGTGCTTCCTGTGTCTTAGGCATGGAACTGCCCACACTCCCACCTACGTGCCTCGGGAAGAGAGAGCACTTGTCACATCTTTTTGAGTCCTTGAGGAAATTTTACTAGAACAGGTGGAATATAATTTTCCCTCAAACTAATTCCATGAGAATCTGGCCCTATTTTGTGGCTGCCCCTTTGCCCGCGGGATGGAGTCAGGGCTCGAGATAACGGAGGAGAAGGAAGAGGAGGAGGAAGTGAAGCAGGAGGAGGAAAGCAGGAGATGGGACGTCTCATGACCTTGACACGGGGGCAGATCGGCGCCCACCTGCCTGTCCCTCTGCCCCTGCCCCAAACAATGTCTGCTCGTTCCCAGTAACCGGAGATCCTACTTGGAACTATGAGTTGTTTTTATCCTGGATCTCCAAGAGCCAGGTCTGAAACCTAACCCCTCAGTGTAACGTTGCTCACACGTTATTGCGTGGGGCTGCCTCCCGCAGGAAGAACACAAAGCACAGGGCACCCGGGGGGCTCCGTGGGTTAAAGCCTTCGGCTCAGGTCGTGATCTCAGAGTCCTGAGGTTGAGGCCTGGCATCGGGCTCTCTGCTCAGCGGGGAGCCTGCTTCCTTCTCTCTCTCTGCCTGCCTCTCTGCCTACTTGTGATCTCTGTCTGTCAAATAAATACGTAAAATCTTAAAAAAAAAACCAAAAACAAAACCACAGCACAGCTCTGTAATACCCAAACCCAGTGTTTGTGTGGGTGTGGAGATGTGAGGGAAGAGTTCTTTCTTTTCACCCTTAAGGTTAAGCTCAGCAAAACAAAAGGGACAAAATCCCTGTTTTTATCTGTCTTTCTTAAATACTCACCTTGCAATTTTAGAAAATTAGAGGGTATTGTGTTCATTTAAGACAGTATTAAGACTTACAACCCCAATCAACTAATGTCAGGCAGAGAAGAACAAATGCCACAAATTGTCATTTGTTTGTAACTGAAGATAAATGTTACTCCACTGAAGTAGTTGCTGGGCTTTCCTCCCCATCTGGCTGTCCACATTCTCATGTTCCTGCGCGATATCGGAGCACTTGGACCTTCTGGCTAAATGCACACTCCTCACCCTCGGGGAGCTATTCTGTCCTAAGCACAGTCACTTGGAGCATAAGGAACAGCACGGAGGACAGTAGGGGGAGGAAGGGAGAAATGAAGGGGGAGAGCCTGTGGGGGAGACGGACCATGTCAGACGCGACTCCGGGAAAAACCGGAAGGTTTTAGAAGGGAGGGGTGGGGGTATGGGTTGGCCTGGCGCACGGACTGCATGGAGGACTGCTTGTCATACACAAATGCTGAAACATGGAACACTGCGTCGAAGACTAATGAGGTACTGTATGGTGACTAACGCGACATAATAAAAGAAAAAGTTTCAGCTCCTCGTGGTTTTGCCCCCGGCCCTGCAGACAGTGTCCCAGCATTTCCCCTCCCTGTGTGATTCCCACCTCACCTGCAGCAGTGCTGACCACCCCCAGGTTCTCTCGTGCCTCTGGCCCGTCGCTCATGCTGAGGCTTCTGCCCTGACTAGGTTCTTCTTCCAAAACTTTGACCTTCGTCGAGGCTTTTTGCAAACTCTTTCTTCCTCCTTGAGTTGCTCGCTCGGAGCATGACTTTTTTTGATACCTTCTCCCTGACAATCCCCCATCCTTACCTCATCGCACTCTCTGGAGTCCGAGCAGATATGTTTGTATCTCTTGTTCATAGTGCTCGCCACGAGGAATCCCACTGGGTAAAAGTGTGTGTGGCATGTGTACATGTGTGTGTACGTGTGCGTGTGTGCGAGTTCTCTTACCTTCAGGAAGAGGGGCCAGGTCTTACTCATTCTTGCTTCTCCAGTCCCTGGAACGGATTTTACACAATTAGGAGAAGCTCCTCATGTACGTGAGAAGAGTGAGCAATACCCGGGCCTCCTCTGCCGCTGTCCTGCCTGGTCCTGGGCCTGTGGGTGGGCGCCTTCCCCAGAGGCGCCCTTCTCTCCTTTGAGCTCCCAGACTTCCCTGCTTTCTCTCTTCTCCATTCTTCCTTGGTCGCTGCAGAAAGTGCCCGAGTAGACTTTTAAGTCCCAATTGAGCGCAGCACACAGTCCGGAAGGCGCACAGGCCAAGGCAGCCTTCCCTCTGCTGTCAGCAGAGTTCATGAGAGCATTTGTGAGCCCTTCACATACACCCTTTCTCACCCTGCCCTCAGCGGGGTTGGGGCGGCTGTACCAAGTGTGGTAGAAGTTGAGGAGAGCAGAGAATCTGTTGGGCCAGCTCTGTCTGGAATCAGGTATTGTTTTAGGTCCTTTAGAGCTTCTCTGTGTTGGTTTCATATTTTATGAGAGGGTCTGTGAGTACTTCTTCATGGCCATTTTCACTGAGTGTCGTGAGTATCCACAGTCTTGACCAAGTCTGACTTCTTTTTTTTTTTTTTTTTTTAAGATTTTATTTATTTATTTGACAGACAGAGATCACAAGTAGGCAGAGAGGCAGGCAGAGAGAGGAGGAAGCAGGCTCCCTGCTGAGCAGAGAGCCCGATGCGGGGCTCGATCCCAGGACCCTGAGATCATGACCTGAGCCGAAGGCAGAGGCATTAACCCACTGAGCCACCCAGGCACCCCCCAAGTCTGACTTCTTAATAGAAGAGGTCACATTTGTGGAACCCCAAAACCATTACAGACATTAATGTCCCCTAATAGCTTGTGATGGAGTCCCAGCCTGTTAGGTAAGAAGTTAATGACATTATTTGGTTGGTGCCTCACTGAGGTAATTAATTAATTTCCTTGCTTTCTGCATTTTCCGATACCCATGAAATCTCTATGGGATGAATATTCTACAGCAGACTTGTAGCTTCTTAATCTGGGATTCGTAGAAATCAGTGGAAATCTCATGGCAGTGAGATTCAAGGACAGAGAAAAGAACGTCTCAATCAACGTGTATTTTTTATTCTCTGATTACCCTTTTATAAGCTCTTCCAGAAATCGTAGGGGGAGAAAAAGGCACGCAGGTGTTTATGTTTTTTCTCTTTTTCTCATTTCTCTCCAAGTAAGTCGTGTCGTGTTGCTGAGTCTGGAGGCCGGAGGCCCCAGTGCGTTCGGTACGGACTGTCAACTGGCCGCCGAGAGAAGGGCGCGCTGGAAGGGTCCTGTGGACTCGGCTGAAGTGTGAGCAGCGAGCTCCCCCTTGGCCTCTGTGCGGGGCAGGGATGAGGTGGCGGCCGTAACTAATGTTCCCGGGGCTCTGCAGGCATTCATTCTGTCATATTCCCCATTTCACGGGTGAGAATCTACAATGTCTGTTGACTAAGATACTGCCGAAGCTCGTACAGCCGGTGCCTGTCAGAGCTCGGGCTCGAACCTGTGTCTGCCGCAGTCTGACCACCCTGCTCTCTTCCTACGGCTGCTTCTGGGGGACCCTGGCTCATGTGGAGGTCCTCCTCCTCCCTTCGCAGGACTCCTGAGTAACAAGGGGGTGGCAAGGGGCTAGTCGGGCAAGGGGAGGTACCAGAACATCTGTAGTTACACAGAAGATGAAATCAGGATGATCATTTGCCGAAAAGACTGACCATAGTGTTGCTCTGGGAGGAAGCTCTCCAAGGAAGACAAAATGCCGATTGTTATACAGAGATTCACACCACACCTTTTTTCTTTTTCAAGCAAAGAAAGCAAAGCATAACTGCATTTTAGCATTGGACTGAGACAGTGTCATGGCAGTATTTGTGTCCTGAAGCCGTTCTGGATTGATACTGTTGCCACATTTCTGTAAGTTGTTTTGGTTTTCTGTGGTGATTCACTGAAACCATCCTGGCGTTCTCACAGGTTTTCCTTGTATATTCTATAGTTTGGACTTGCCAGAACATTCATCCGTAACTGCAATTTATTTCTTATTTCTCTTATTTAAATAATTGCCTTGTGATGCCTGTAAGTGAGGGACATCAAGTTGTACCTAATTAAGGAGTGGCTATTTTTTGCATGTGACGTTGCAACCCTATAACTAAGTCGCCTGGATTTTATCTCCATGTCTGGACATCTGAATACTCAGACTCTGTTCAAAAGATGGTGATGGAGGCTTACTGTGTGTTTCTCATCTTGTTACCTTATCTCATCTGAAACAGCCCCCTGAATGTTAGGATTTGGCAGGTGGGAACTCTAAGACTCAGAGTAGGCTCGTGGTCTGAGTGAGGTGGTGTCCACAGCTGGGATTCCAACTTAGATCTCAAACTTTTCATCCAAGTGCTTATCACATCAGAGCTCTGTTCCCTGTTGCTAATGGATGTGTCTCTTCTTAGCTCTCTTTAAACAAGCTGGTGAATGCCTCTTAGTATCTTTATAAAACAATTACATGAATACAAATCAGATTCTACCTTATTATGTTGTTGATGTTCTCAGCATTTATCTCCAACATGACACTGGGCCCATCATGCTCATTATTCGAGTTTGGTAATCATGAGCAGATGCTTAAAGAGTGAATCTGGAGGTGGCTCAGGCCCTCAGTCCCTCTAGTCCCCATGATTATCCCTCTGAGTAATTGCTTTCTGCACTTTGGTGGAGGAAACAATAGCCAAATGGAAACAACTGTTTGTGTAAATGACGGTGGGATTATTCTTAAGGTTTTATTTTTAACCTTCAGTTTTTGAAAAGAGCACATTAAGAAGATCATCTAAAATTGGGGCTAACATTTAACTGAAATGAAAATCTTTCAGCAGGATAATAGTTTCTTTAAAAGCATGTCAACTCTTGTGCTCTCTCTCTCCTTTTCACAGGATCCAAAGTGCTGTTGGCAGCCGCCCCGGCAGTGGGTGCCCAGAGAGGGGCCAAGAGCAGGAGTGCCAGGGCAGCTCCTGGGGCTCACTCCTGTGCTGCCAGCACTAAGTGGGGACCAGCTTTGAATGCGGCGGCAGTTCAATACGCTATTTGTCAAAAAATACAATAGAGCGTGCAAATGTACGGCGCTTCCTTCTCCAGTAGAAGAGTTGCAGGGTAGCTCTTTGGCACACATAAACTTGATGTCGATGCAGTTTTGGCAAGTGTGCTTGACTGATTAATGGTCCATATTAACAATCCCAGACTTGTACATCTGATCCCTGGGTGGGATATCTTATATGGGATATTGAGCTTTCTTGTTTCCACACCCACTGCCCGCACTCCTGGACCTTGCAGACCTAAGGCCTTGATCACCATGCCCGCCAGTTGAGACACTCTCGGGGATGACTTGCCCTTCCATCTCGCTCACTGGTAGAGCCGTTCAGTTCCTCTCTCCACCCAAGAAAGGTGGACCTCTATTTGAGTATGAAGAAGGCAAGTCTTCAGAAGCTATTTCACTGCTATTGTAAATCTGTGACACTCAGTGACGTGGTCATCCTAGCTAAAACGTAAAGTGCACAATGTTCTGTGTCCCCAGCCTTGAGTCAGAAATCGCACACATAACCTTGAGACTGCATTGATTACTCAGGCTGCCTTTGTTTTTCATGGAACCCTGCCACTTGGGGCGGTGCGTGTGGGACAGGACTTTGGACTTGAAGAGCACGGGCGTCATTTGGCCACTGAAGTGCCTCAGCTGCATTCTGGCTCCAGCACTGCATTAATTATGAAAACATGGGAAAATCTCTTAACTTTTTCATTATCTAGAATTTGGGATCAGAAGTCTGTACCTGCCTCATAAGGGTATTTTAAGAACTGTTAAAAGGCAAACTGAGACATATGAGAAATATTGAGTTTATTTGATTTGATTTGAATTGCACAGTATCCAATCTACCAGACAGAAAGTCTCGCTGAAATGAAAGACTTTTATCGGCCATTTGGAGCAGGAACAAGCCAGACTGGTTGGTTCTTGCTAAATTACTTACTTTAGGGGATGGTAAGGGTCTGTCGGGCAGATTATCTAACTGGCGCTGATCAGGCAATTCCTGACTGGGTTAAGATTTCATTTCTGAGGGGGGTGGGAGGTCGGGGTACCAGGTGGTGGGTATTAGAGAGGGCACGGATTGCATGGAGCACTGGGTGTGGTGCAAAAATAATGAATACTGTTATGCTGAAAATAAATAAAAAAAAAAAGATTTCATTTCTGGAAAAGCTGAAATTGAATTAAGTCTCCGGTGACTTAGAGCTTAGCATAAGTGACTCCATTTGGGCCCGCTGTCGTGTTTTTCACAGGACAAAACAAGGTAATTCATGCAGATGCACTCTGCACAGTGTTTTTAGCATTTTAATATGTTAGCTTCCAATTCTGGAAGGGAGAATGAGGATGCCAGAGATGAAATAACTCATGAAATGATCTTTTGGTGTGACATCTGAGTTGATGAAATTTTAAGGTAGATTCTGTGTAAAGACTGACTTGAGGCTGATGACAGACAATTGAGATTATTTAAGTAACACACTTAAGATACGAGGCACAAATGGAAATGAAGAGCCAGAATTGTTAAATTTTCATCTTTATTTGAGACTTGTTAGCAAGAACCTCCACACCAACAAAGTCTTCATAGTCTTGTTTAGCAGCAGAAGGAACCAAAGATTCCTTGGTCTGTGATGGATCATTGACGCACAGCGAGTCACTTTCTTTGAACCCAGGTTTTCCATGGTGAAAAAGGAATAAGAAATCTTAGTTCACTGGGTTCTCAGGAAGTCTTGAGTAGGATTATACATATAAAACATTTTTAATCCACAAAACGGTTTAAAATTATTATTATTTTGAAGAAGATGAGGATGATGATGCTTTTAAGTAACTGAAGAGTTAAAGGATGAAATTGTGAACTCGTCTGCTGAGAACATCCAGGGGTGAATGCTGGAGTCTAGTGCACCCCGAGCTTCCCTTTGTCCAGATCTGCACCGTCAGTCACCGGCTGGACAGACGGCGTTGGAGACGTGGGCCCGTCCTGGGAGCTCACTGACGCCGTCCTCGTGTTCTTCAGCCTGTTCTCGTTGGCCACATACTACAGAACTACTCATGGGCTGAGGAAGGGCTAATTGCCCCTTTGAGTACCTTGGTCTTTTTTCAGAAAAGGTGTCTTTCTTCTTAAGAGGTTGGAATCCATTTCTTGATATGGAAGTTATATGCCTTGAACAAAACATCTGTTTGTAAAGAAAGCCTTACAAAGAAAACACGGAACCAGAGGGCGCCACTCCTGCAGATTCATTAATGCAAAACAGCTTCCCCTTTAAACAGCTGCAGTGGGGTGAGGGTCCTTGGGGCACTTGTTTGGGATTGTGGGTGACGTTCAGTATCTCAAGTTAGTAGGGATCTTACATCACAGTTAACTTTTCCTGTTTTGAAATGAGAAAACTGAGGTCTGAAACATGTGCATATACATGTACTACTTACATACCCAGTTTCATCTCTCGCCATATCCAAGGTTTTATCATGCTTTCGCAGTACAGCAGCATTTTCCTTTTAGTCTTTGTGGTATCCTTTACGTGCTCACAATTCAGGGCCTTTGCTCATTATTTCTGCGTCTCGAACAGTCTCGTCGCCTCTGTGATGTCGCATGGCTCTAGCCGACCCTATAGTGACTGTTGTTGACAGCCCCTACAATTTACCCGTCTGTCTGCATGTCTCCTTTGCCAGACTGTGAGTCTAAAGAGAAGGACCATTTCGCCTCTGCAAGTCCCCATTGTAGACCTTTTGCTCTAAGTGGCTGGCTCATTTCAGGTGTTCGATAGCTATTGCAGAATGAGAAAGTAAATGAAGCTATACCACCACCTTTATTTTTCATATTTTATTCTCTTGTGGACATTTTTATGCAGGGGCATGAGATCCTTCTAGAATATGTAGGGGTCTAGGATGCTTAAGCCCTTGTTCAATAAGATAAAACAACGAGGATTTACTATTTAAATTGGAGCAAGGAAGGAAGTAGGAAGCACAGCACCTCAAGGGCTTTAGGGCCCATGATGGACTCTGGTCTCCCACCCCTAAGAAGTCTTCTTTCCAGCCGAAGGAATAGCTCTGGGGAGCAAGCAGCCACTTCAAGTCTCCCCTTCTCTTGCCTCAGGCTGGAGTGTTCCTGGGGGTGGGGGCTTGCCTCGGTCTTTTCTGGGTTCTACAAGACTTGTACAGAGGCTAGTGCTGAGCAAGCTTTTGGTGAAGAATATTTTTGAGTGACTTACTGAATAGAGAGGAAGTGTTCACGATGAAATATTTTAAGTATTTTGTTGTATATATGTCTATGTGTACACTCTGATTGACCCTACAGTATAGAAAAAGTGGCTGGCTACTTGAAACTGGCAGCCCGGATTCTTGTAGCATCTTACAGTGTGGCTGTCCACAGAGCCTAGCAAGGGGCTCTGCTAAGGTCCGAGCTCCAGTGCCACTTCTGCGGCTTATTCACTGTGGGACCTAAGGCAAGTCATCTCAACCTCCACTGCCTTCGCCTTGCAAAAGAGCCTAGCGATACAGCTTAAACCTTAGGATGGTTACAAGAAATAAATGAGTTACGCGTGGGAAATGCTTAGCACTGTATTGGTGCGTAGTTGGCTCTCAACACCTGCGAGCATTGAGAACAATATCCAGCACTTACCGAGTACTGTTAGATGTGTGTGTAGCATGTGTAGCATGTGTGCATGTGTATTGTGCATGCATGTGTATATACATTTCCTCAAATTAGGCCCGAGAGGAAGGTACTACTAACACTAACTTTACAGAAGGAAGAAGACGTTAAGTAGCCTGTCCCTAGTTACAGAGATGGCGAGTGGCAGAGCCAGTTTTGAACCTCTGAGCCTTCCCCTGGAAGCCTCTGCTTTCTACTGTCTCTCTCCGCCCAGTGTTGCTGGTTTTAAGGGAGTGTGGGGCAGGGGATGGTGTGGGATCAGGTGCACTTTCTCATCGGGTTCTGCTGAGGGCAGTGCAGTTACCGAGACACATTCATCAGCAAAACTTTTTCCCACTGAAAGGTGACCTTTAGCATCATGTAATCTAGAGGGCTTCAAAATTCTCTGTTGAATTACCGTAGTTATTTTGGGAAGCCCCCGAGTCAGAAGCAAATAGAGCCACAAAGGAAGAGGGGCTCAGGGGCGGCCCCAGAAAGTGACGTGATGCTGCGTGCTGACCATGCTCATTTCAGGTAAATTTTATCAGAATGTACTTCCCTTTACGAGAAGCAGACCATAAGCAAGAATACCGTTTCAGGCAAGAAAAATTTGTGTTAATGAAATATGGACAAATAGGAAGGGGAAAAGATTAAGCAAGGTGTACTCACCTGAGGGATGGCAAATGTTTATTTTTAACAGATTAAATATTAGCACGTTGATTAGTGCTGTGGGATCCATCTACTTCTGCTTCTCTGAAAGCAGCCCTTCTGTTGGAGTCAGACAGTGTCGCATTCGCTTGTGGATCCCAAGTTCTCACTTCATTAATTGGAAGCAGGAATTACCAGCAGAGACCAGCTACCCCGTGGAGTGATGAATAGTTGGTCACTCTCCAGCTGGGGTTTTTGTTACCCCTTTGGAGCTGAACTATTGGAAGAAGATGATGTTGAGCCTCTCTGCTACCTCATTTCCCCCTTAGCTGGACCAGCTGCTCCCAGGAGAGGAAGCTACCAGGATCGATGGGTTTGTGAAGTGGGAGGTTGAGTGGGAGAAGAGAGCAGGTAGGGGGTGTGGATTGTGACAATCAGAGGACTTTGCAGACAGCTCCTCTTTACTCGTGGTCCCACATCAGCACGGGACCGTGGTGGGAGAAAAGCATGATCTTGGCAGAGGAGGCCTGGAGGAGACTGAGGCTGACACTGACCGCAGCTTCCTCAGGTTGAACCTAAAGAAGCTGTGTCTAGTTAGGCACCAACACACCTAGCTAGTGCAGACTCACGGGCCCTGTGGTTCGTGTCTGTAAGCGGGAAAGCTCCTGGCAGAGATGTAGATGGACGCCCACCCCAGGACAACCCTGAGCGAGCGACAGCAGTGGGAGGAGGCAACCTGGTGTAGCCAACCAGAAAGCGAGCTCTGGACACTTGGATCGTCCACGGGAAGCTCTGATGTGGCCATTCTGCCCAGAGTCTTCAGAGCTCATGTAGGTCATAGCTCTGAGACTAGATGTGACTGAGTCACAAAAGTGAAAAAAAAAAAAAAAAAAAAAAAAAAAAAAAAACTAAATTTCACAGGACACCATCAAACCAGTTTGGTGAGTAATATTTGCCTGGTGCCTTAACGCTGCTGAAAAAAACGTGAAATCAAAGGGCAAATTGTTGGGACAATACACAAAGCAGGTAGCTGGCTAGCAGGGGTTTAAGATAATCCAGAATCTGAGCAACTCTGTACACAGAACAAGCAAGCTATTGAAAAGACTTTCGTAATTTATTTAGAAAGGATCTCATGTTCTAAGGAAAGGACTCCATTTTTCTTGCTGGAGGTGAGCAAACACTTGGGTTCATGGCCATTAGATCAGACATAATTAATAGAACGCTAACTCATTAGGCTAGAAACTAAATCCAAATGCTGCATGTAAGAAAGGAAATAAAAAGCCACTCCAGCGAGAGACGGTGGCTTGTTAACATGGGGAGAAACCCACGACCATTTCTTCTCTTTGCTTTACAGGCTTTGTATTTATGTAGCAACGAATAGTTTATAATGTACTTTTTTTATGGCACCTGACAGTTTTGAGTACCTCAGAGTGAAAAAGAATGGATAGTAATTTCCCATCTGTAGATAAAATAGAGGACTCAGGCTCCGAGGCTCAGAGTGACTGCGTCACTTTCTCCCCTCGCCCCCCCCCCCCCCATGTGATGATAGCTTCAAACTGGATAAAATGGAGATAAGCAGACTGATCGCAAAGAGGGTCTGCCCAAGTGCCATCAGGGAGTCTCCTGGTAGGCTCCCTGCTTGCTAGGGGGTAACCTTAAACAGGGAAGGCACGGGGAGTCCTGTTTTGGAGTTTGATGGCCCAGAAAGTATGATTAGATAGTGGCTGGTGGGGCTGAGCACTTACAGCACTGTACTAGACTTTTCGTGTATTATCTTCACTATAATCAGTGACGCTGGTGTCATTATGACTTACAAATAAGGACACTGAGGTGCAGATACAAAGTAACTTTTTCAAGGTCACGCAGCAAGGTCGCACAGTAAATAGAAACCCATCTAGAGTTCTACCTGGGGGGCCTAACAGCTGATACTTTGTCACTAACTTGTCAGTGGTATTTATCTACGTTTGGAAGGATGAGTGCAGTGGAGAACAGCTCACTCAGAGCAGGACCCCCGAGTTCTGGAGCTAACTGTGCTGTCTAGATGTCCCTTGACTCATCTGCAAAATTAAGATTTGACTCTGTATTCTCTGTGCTTCCTCGCAAATCTAACGCGTATATTCTAGTAAAGGTTGTGTCCTGTCTGAGTCTTCATTTCCCAAACTAGATTCGGAAAATATTCTCTGAGCCTCTGCCCCTCTGAAAGGCTACACTGCTTACATTGGGAAAACTAAGTTTATAAGACCTATTTTATTTAGTCCTTGACCTTTGCAAAGCTACTAAGGATGTTAAAAAACTTGACATTCTCAGTGCTGCTGCATGGGCTTGCAGGGACCCTGACAGCCTCCAGTGACTCCTCGAGGCGGTTCTGAGAGGGGGCGGCTGCGGCTCCGGGGCAAGGGACAGCCTGCCCGCCTCTCAGACATCTCTCTCTGGATGGCCTGTGGCAGCTAAAACACTCCCAAATCATGGGAGTTTATTTAATCCTCATAACGCCCTGTGAAGTAGGTGTTCGCTTTCTCATTTTACAGATAAAAAGAAATTAAACCCCAGAAAGTGGTAGGTCTTGACTATGCTCCAAGCGCTTACAAGTAATGACGTGATCCCTAAAATTTGATTTTGACTCCAAATCTAGATGTATTCCCATTGCCTTGTATTCCCCTTAAAACCAGTTGGCTTAAATTTTCCTTTTTTTTTTTTTTTTTTTTTTAATTTTTACTTAAAAAAATTTTTTTTAACATACAATGTATTATTTGCCTCAGAGGTACAGGTCTGTGAATCGTCAGGCTTACACACTTCACAGCACTCACCATAGCACATGCCTTCCCCAATGTCCCATCACCCAGACACCCTCTCCCTGCCCCCTTCCCCACCAGCAACCCTGTTTGTTCCCTGAGATTAAGAGACTCTCATGGTTTGTCTCCCTCCATTGCCTTTGGTAAGGACGGCAGAGTAGCGTCACCCCCACCATCCGTCTGGTCTTGATGAGTCAGCCAGAGCCCCTTCATCTCGTCTGTGAAACAGGTTAGTAATACCCGCCCCGCCATGGTAGTGGCTCGGAAATGACACAGTCCGAGTTATTTAGTAGATTCGCTGGCATGAAGCAGATCCTCAGATATCATTATTGTTTTCATTTCTCCATGTTTGAAAACTTAATATCTTCTTCTGCTTCCAAGATGTTTACAATTTAATCATTGCCACCTATGTAATTGCTAAGCAAATAACCGATTGTTTTCCTTGGAAATGATTTTCTTGTCAGTAAAGAGCAAAGAGGAGGCTAAATTAAGAATTTGAAAAATTGTCAGTTTAATACATCAGAATAATCTGGAGCTACAGTTTTCTTGCCATTTAAGTCTATTCTTTTAGTGTCTAAAGCTCCCCTCCCGTCTTTTAAACTCAGCTTTAAAAAGTGAACACACAAACAATAGAACGTGTTAGGCCGCCCTGCAGGCATTAAACTCCGAAATGTAAACTCTAATGGCAAACCAAGCACTGGAGAGTCTATATTCAGCACATGCAGCTGTGTCCGTGGTGAATCATTTACTTATTCTCAGTTTACAGTGGAATAAGCGAAAGGCTAGTCCCCGACTAGAATAAGCAGGTCTCCAAGCTGGACTTGGCCATTTTTCATATTACTATTCATGCACATGTGTCCTAAAAATAAGTTTATTTTAGCCATCATTATTGTTTTCAAGTTTCAGAAGCTGGGTGCACTGCTGACGATCACAGTTGGTTTCTGGTTAGCGGATGGAAGGCGAAATCTCATTTCTTGTCCTGTTGTGTGCTTAAGGCTCTCTGCTGGATCACATTCAACCCATCTGATCCGGCAGAGGCCCGGACAGAGCTGCACAGAGCTGGCTGAGCCCAGAGTCTGTGTTCTGTCCTCTGCCTGCCTTCCTCCAGGTTCCCTGTGCTCTTTGTCAGGGCCTGTGCTGGAGCAAAACGTGGGCATGGTTTGTCAGCAGTTTCAAGAACGTGTCAACGGAGAGAAGAAGCCTGTCTTAAAGGGGAAGAGCAGGATACATTCGGCAGAGGAATTCTCCAGGTCAGGGAGGCAAAGGGGCCTAGGACGGGGCGATACGCTGTGAGCAGGACCTCTGCAGTGAGTCCGACTCCAGAGCCATACCCCTTTGCGGCTTTGGATAAATTCTAAACTCTTTCCGAGCCCCAGTTTCTTCTTGTAGCGAAACAAAGATTTGAAATAATAAATCTCCAACTTCCTTTCCAGCTTCAGGATCACATGGTCTAAAACAAGTCTTTTAAAATGACTCTAGCTATGGTAAGAACAATTCAGGCTTGAGAACAGTTGTGTTAAGTCCCCTAGGTTTTTAAGAGCTCAATTTTGGTTATGGATAATAATGGGTTCAACAAAAAATAGAAATGACAGGGCGCCTGGGTGGCTCAGTGGGTTGGGCCGCTGCTTTCGGCTCGGGTCATGATCTCAGGGTCCTGGGATTGAGTCCCACATCGGGCTCTCTGCTCAGCAGGGAGCCTGCTTCCCTCTCTCTCTCTCTCTCTGCTTGCCTCTCTCTCCGTCTGCTTGTGATCTCTCTCTGTCAAATAAATAAATAAAATCTTAAAAAAAAAATGAAATGACAAAAGATGGGTAGCTGAAATCCTCATTTATTCTTGCCCCAGGAAAAGGATTGGCAGTTTGTCAGAAAAAAATTTATTTTCTAAGCAGCATGCCAGAAAATAGAATGGGTCTGGTGGCATAGAAGGGGCAGCCGCCGTGGGATTCTTGCTTCCATACTGTGATCATATTGTCATGGTTCCACTGGGCACACCCTAGAGTTGAGCTGGGAATCAGAAAGCAGTGCCATCACCTAGCTTCAAGCTGAGACCCTTACTCAACAAGGCACCTCCTGCCAAGTGACTAGGAAGTGGCGTGAGTAGTTATGGTACCAGTAGGCAGAGGAGGGACTATCACACACCGATGAAGATGTCACAGAGGCTACAGTTCGCTCTGTTGCGGCAATGGCAAGGCGGGACCTTCTCTGAAGGTTGAGTGGGAGCCGAGTAAATGGAGAAGGGTTGGTGGCAGGAGGACAGAAGGAGATCAAGAACATAGAGCAGCTGGGAACGTGAACAGCCCAGGTTCACGGGCCACTCAGAGGTGGAGGTCTTCTGAATCAAATCCAAAATTTCTAAGCTCTAAAAAATGTGGAGTTGTGATGAATCACCGTAAATCAGCCGGATGAAAAATTTCACTTCCTTCCAGGTTTTCTTCATTTGAGTGAATTTTGTTCAGTGACAAAGAAGGTAGTTACCAAATTGGTTATGAACTTGCTTTTCAAAAATCGTGATTTCACAGAGATCACTCTGCCGAGAGTAACTGTGGTACCATAGGAATGTGCTTGTCTCCATCCACTTTGCTAACGAGGAGATTTCTACAGGAGAGAACGCTGTTAAACGTATGGTATGGCCGCTGAATCTTGTATTTCTTTAGCTTCCGCTGCTTCTATCGATTTGTTACAAGAAATCCATGTTCTCCCTCTTGAACTCAATGTACTTAGAATACAGGCCATCCTATTGCTTGAGTCGTGTGAGGCCATTTTCAAGTCTGGAAGGGCTTTACAATGAATGCTCCCCCTTGGGTCTAGGGCATTGCATGGGGCCACATTGTTCGTCAATCGAGGACAATGACAAAGGCCCACTGTACTCTGATAGCTGCTGTAGCGCGTCATCCTCTCCATGTGCTGCTCGTATGTGCCAACCGTGAAGTAATTTGCATGTGAGATGCTATGTTCCAAACTTGTCAGTATCGCAGCACTTCTCAGAAGTGTTCAAACTTCTCCAGTATCGCAAGAACGATCCACCACGGAAAAGGCCGTAAACGCCCCAGGAGTATTACACGGGCATTTGGAGCTTTCGCTGGAGGTCTTTTTAAGGTTCACATTCTTGTTTTTGTCATAGCTAATGTTTCCTAACTCTAAGCCAATTAATATTCATGAGTAATCTACATCCGTGCAAGTTTGGTTAGCTAAGGAGAACTTCCGCAGTTTCTGGCCTTGTGTATTAAAGGTCAGCTTGTCGTCAATAACCTACGGAGCACTTCTACCCTGGTTTCCATCTTGTGAGGCGCTCACGGAGTGTTCTGCAGAGATGCTCTTTAGAACCACAACACAGTTAGTGAAATGATCATTTATCGCGCCTGCTTCCCTCCCCCCTTTCCTTCCTTCAACCGCAACAGCATTTGGTGTCTGTGTGTTTTAGGGAGTAAGACCTGGGGAGTCGGAGGCGGGTTATCTCAACCGTCTGCCTTCAAGGGCTGCAGATCACAGAGGGTTAGATCTAAGTCAAGAGCTGTGTGGACAGGCCACGTGTCAGCTGAGTTAGCCTGTTCATTAGACACAAATAAGGTCAGTTCCACTCCTTACCTAGAAGTAATGATGGCCGTGAGTCTATTCAGACTTTTCAGGATAATTTTTAGAGGGGGAGGCCGAGGGAGGAGGAGCTGAGGACGACCCTTCCATCCCTCCTTTCCCGTCTGGCTGCTTCTTGCTGTTCCATTGTCATGTTCTTGCATCGCGTTGTGCAGACTGCGAACCAGGCCCCTCCACCCCCTGAAATCTTGGCATGGACAGGCACTGTTGTTCCCGTCATGGACTCTTGTGCAAGTTGGAGGGGATGGAGGGATTTCACTGGCCCCTCACTTGCCCCCTCCTCCCTACACACTCTGCTGCCTCGCTTTCTTGGTCTTCACGCATGAACACAGGAGAGAGAAGCTGAAACTGTAAAGTGGAGGAGGAAAAGAAGCAAGGACGCGTGGGTACCGGTGGGCCGCAGGGCCCGCGGCAGCAGCGCGGGGCTCTCTCTTGTCCTCTCCTGTGATCTGGCTGAGCCTTGCGTCTCTTGCCACTCTCTGCTCGCCGCTGTCCTAGCCACGGAGCCTGCAGTGTGTTCGCTCGGGCCAGCCTGCCTGTTCTGCCTCACACGTCACTGGTACCAAAGGACAGTAGAGGCTGAAATTTCCTCCTCCTCGTCCTGCTTTCCCCAGACCCTGTAAAGGGAAGGGAGCCCTGTAATGATTCATTGATATTAAATTATGCCACTTTCCTGAAAAAACAATCTTGGGTCCTCTCAATGTTACAATCTCTCCTCTAGACTTGCAGCACAGCCCAAACTAGTACTGCCCTACACCCTCCACTCTATTCTCCTGAAGTAAATAATAGGTTCTCTACCTCCCATCTTAAGCCAGGAGTCTGAAGTACAGAAGAGTCACATCCCACATCAGGGTCAGTTTCAACAGCAACTGGAAAATTCACTCCTAAATATCAACCAAAAAATATTGAATACCTAAATCTATCACTGGTAAACCACTGTTCTATGTTGTTGACATATAGTCAATACTCGTTCACCTATTAATAATACTGAAGGTAAGTTTAAGTTAAAAAAAAGAGTATTGTTCTATAGAAATTAACATGCCAAAAGAAACTTTAGTTTTCTTTTTCCCCCAAGTTTTTATTTAAATTATAATTATTAGCATACAGTGTACTATTAGTTTCATGAATAGAATTAGTGATTCATCACTTGCATACACCATGGAGTACTCACCATGACCTGCTCCTTTACCCCCACCCCCATATTACGCAAGCCCTGCCCACCTCCCTCCAGCAACCCTCAGTTCATTCTCTGTAGTTAAGAGTCTCTCTCATGGTTTACCTCTCTCTTTTCTTTTTCCCTCTTTGATCATCTCTTCTGAGAAACTTGTTTTCTGAAGTTAATCTTCTTATCCATCAAAATGACAGAATTACAAAGGCAAAGGAATTAAAGAGAAAAATTGAGACCGGAGGAGTTTGCATTTTTGTTCTCAAATGCTGCTATAGTAAAGACCATGTAAGAGTGAAATGATGATGGAAACATACAAATCATTTCCTAATCTTATTTTAGCCTCAGGCTTAAACGTCCCAGAGAGCTGGTGGAGTGCTAGGTAGTTCACGGAAAGCTGTCCTTTCACATGATCCTACTTACTCCACGAATGGAAATGCTTCTCAAGAGTAAAATGGCCAAATAAGTGAAACCATGTGATACTTGACTCTCTCTGCTTCACTGATTTCACTCAGCAGAATCTCTTCCAGTCCCGTCCATGTTGCTACAAAAGTTGGGTATTCATCCTTTCTGATGGAGGCATAATACTCCATCGTGTATATGGACCACATCTTCCTTATCCATTCATCCGTTGAAGGGCATCTTGGTTCTTTCCATAGTTTGGCGACCATGACCATTGCTGCTATAAACATTGGGGGTACAGATAGCCCTTCTTTTCACTACATCTGTATCTTTGGAGTAAATACCCAGGAGTGCAATGGCAGGGTCATAGGGAAGCTCTATTTTTAATTTCTTGAGGAATCTCCACACTGTTCTCCAAAGAGGCTGCACCAACTTGCATTCCCACCAGCAATGGAAGAGGGTTCCCCTTTCTCCACATCCTCTCCAACACTTGTTTTCTGTCTTGCTAATTTTGGCCATTCTAAGTGGTGTAAGGTGGTATCTCAATGTGGTTTTGATTTGAATCTCCCTGATGGCTAGTGATAATGAACACTTTTTCATGTGTCTGATAGCCATTTGTATGTCTTCATTGGAGAAGTGTCTGTTCATGTCTTCTGCCCATTTTTTGATATGATTATCTATTTTGTATGTGTTGAGTTTGAGAAGTTCATTATAGATCCTGGATATCAGCCTTTGTCTGTACTGTCATTTGCAAATATCTTCTCCCGTTCTGTGGGTTGCCTCTTTGTTTTCTTGACTGTTTCCTTTGCTTTGCAGAAGCTTTTAATCTCGATGAAGTCCCAAAAGTTCATTTTCGCTTTTGTTTCCTTTGCCTTTGGAGACATATCTTGAAAGAAGTTGCTGTGGCTGATATCGAAGAGGTTACTGCTTATGTTCTCCTCTAGGATTCTGATGGATTCCTGTCTCACATTGAGGTCTTCTATCCATTTCGAGTTTATCTTTGTGTACAGTGTAAGAGAGTGGTCGAGTTTCATTCTTCTACATATAACTGTCCAGCTTTCCCAGCACCATAACAAATAATATGGAGGACAAAGGGAGATGGAGAGGAGAAGGGAGTTGGGGGAAATTGGAAGGGGAGGTGAACCATGAGAGACTATGGACTCTGAAAAACAATCTGAGGGTTTTGAAGGGGCGGGGGGTGGGAGGTTGGGTGAGCCTGGTGGTGGGTATTGTGGAGGGGATGGATTGCATGGAGCACTGGGTGTGGTGCAAAAAACAATGAATTCTGTTACACTGAAAAGAAAAAAAAAAGAGTAAAATGGCCAAATTGAGGGAAACTGAAGGTCTTAGGAGCCACACTTGAGTGTGTTATTTAAAGTTGCTTATAATTCTGAGTCATGGTAGGTTGTTTCTAAAGATGACCACCATCAGTCTGTTCCTTCTCTGCACCTAAGTGCCATTTCCACGTAAAAGGGTAAAGTCAGATTGCCCTCCCCTTGAATTAGGGCTGACCTTAAGTTCTTGCTTGACCAACAGAATGAGGTAGAAGTAAAAACAGCACTTCCAAGGTCATAAAAAGTCTTGGCAGATTCCACCTGACCTCACGGAGCACTCCTCTTGGGATGCACTGGGAACTCACCCGTCATGCTGTGGGAAGTCTAAGCCAAAAGGAAAGACCACGTACCAGCTCCAGGAAACAGTCTCAGCTAGACTTCCAGCCGGTGGTTGGCCATAGGGTTTGGTTATCTTGGCTGCCGAGCCCATCAGAGCCTCCGGATGACTCCATCCCTGTTTACCATTAGATAGAACCTCCAAGGGAGACCTTGTGAGCCTAGTTAATCCATAGAACCATGAGAGTTAATAGTCAATTGTTGCTTTAAGGCATGGAATTTTAGGATGGTATATAATAGAGCAATAAAGAACAAGAACAGAAATAAAAGTATTTTGAATAATTAAGGTGTTCTTCCTTTTTTTCAACACTCTGCATGGCTTTTTGAACCAGGTCCTAAGGTGGGTGCTGGGGATTCAAAGACGGGCGAGATGTGAGGTGTAAAGCCTGATGTGTCTGCTTGAGAAACACCTAGCTGCTGACACAGACAAACGAACGGAAGAATGTTATACAGGATGGTGAGTGTTGTTATAAAAATGTGTGGGGATCTTGTGGGATCACATTGCTTTGGGAAAACGAGTCTGATTTTTGGAAGGTGATGAGCCAAGTGAGACGAGAAGACGGAAGGAGAGATCACAAGGCCTTCAGACGGGGGACCCACCTGAGTGCTAGCACGTAGAGAAGCTGGCATGTGGAATCTTCCTGGAAGTGCAGCTATTTCAGGGAAGCTGGGCCGTGGGCAGTGAGGCCTGGATGTGAGGGCAACGTGGCTAAAGATGTGGTGATGAGAAGGATGGCAGAAGGCTCCAAACAGGTCCTTGTGTCCTGTTGAAGGAGTTTGGATTTTATTCTTTTTAATTTTGTCCTTCAACAATTAAATGACAATCAAGATGTTCTAGTGTTTGTATTAGAGGGTTTTGAGGACAGGCAGAGCGTCATATTATCCAATTTATAATT